>NW_027362761.1:234245513-235578846 GCF_046119375.1 Phyllobates terribilis
AAATTTTATTCAATCAAATTTTTTTCCAGTTTAAAACTATGGGACATATATGTGCCTTGGTCCTCAAAGGGTTTTTAAAGGGGCTGCAAACATAAATACGAAAAAAAATAATTCAATTAGTGCTTTTTGTGTTCATTTAATTTTTATTTGAAGTCCATTTTTTTTTATATACCTTGAAATTAAGCCCTACCCCATGGAATGAAGCCCTATCTACATGACATCTGAGAGCTACATGGATCCCGCATGTGAGGTGCCTGTCCGTCACTACTATTCAGTTTTAGGGTCCACTCACTAAGCCATATATTCTCTCATGCAAGAGAATAGGGCCAATTATGCTAATGAAACTTGGCTCAAACTCTGTCAGAGCTTCAACTGAGTGTGATCCGATTCTCTCGCAGTACAGATATGGAGAAGATGGAGAACTTAATTTCTCCATCTTCTCCATAGTCTCTGTGAGTGTTCATCGGACTGCACTTGGATGACATCCGAGTGCAGTCCATTGTTTTACGTGCACCCATAGACTTGTATGGGTGCACATGGTCCGAATATCGAATGAGATTATTTTCTCATGCCAATAATCGCAGATCTGCACTGTCCCATAGTATAACATAGGGCCGAGTCCTATCCGATAAAACATCACATAGCATTCGGCCGTGTTATACGACAGTGTGAGCGAGCCCTTAGAGTCAAGGAATATTTACATGCAGATGATGATATTACTCTCCAAGTGTATATTTTTTTAGGCGAGTTCATAGTAAATGCTTTGCCTTTTTGACATGTGATCAACTAAAGAACAAGAAAGATTTAGGACCTCCCCTATACAGAAACGGAAAATAGTTTGGAGGACTTGCATGTCCTTTTTTATTTATTATGAGAAAATCATAAAAGATCCCGTTTTTTAACCATGCTGTGACTTTCTGCTGAGGGAGAGGGAGAGAGCTGCCCTATTCAGAGTCTGTAATAAGACCTGCTGACAAAAGTGTTGAAGATACAGTCTAATGTGAATTAACAATGAAAAAAAGTTAATTTCACAAATGGCTTGTATTTTTTTTAATACAAACTTTTTTGTGCTTACAGCTCCTTTAAAGGGAATCTGTCATCAGGTTTTTGCCACCTAATCTGAGAGCAGCATAATGTAGGGTTAGAGGCACTGATTCCAGTAATGTGTCACTTACTGGGCTGCTTAGTGTTGTTTTGATAAAATCATTGATTTGTCAGAAGGTAATTATCACTAGATGACTAGTAAGTTCTGTAGGACCCCACCCCCATCACTGATCAGTAGATTTCTGTGTACACTGAGCATGGGCAGAAAGCTGCCAATCAGTGGTGTGGGTGGGGCTATACAGAGCGCAGCATTCAGAGAGCTGCTAGATCTGCAGCAGATAAAACGGTGATTTTCTCAAAATGACAACAAGCAGCTGAAAAAGTGACACATCGCTGGAATCAGGGTATCTGCCCCTATATTGTGCTGCTCTCAGATGGGGCAGCATAATTAATATTGTGCCAAATTAATTTCCCGTGAACTATCACATGATCTATCACAGGGGATCATGTGACATGTCACGTGATAAATCAGGTGTGTGGGGGGGGGGGCCCGCACCTTCTAAACTGCCCGGGGCCCTTGCTACTCTTAATCCACCCCTGCACACATACGCATTTGCCTAATAATTCTGCACGCGGTGTATTTTGATCACTTTGATACTTTTTATACATGTTGTCCTACTCCAAGCTGCATAGGCTTGAGAGCCAACTACCAATTAAGTAAATCTGGTGATGTGCATCTCTGTAATGAGGAGGGGTGTTGACTAGTGTTGAGCATTCCGATACTGAAATATCGGGTATCGGCCGATATTCGCGGTATCTGAATTCCGATACTTAATTCCGATACTTTTAGAATATCGAATACCGGAATCGGAAGTTCCCATAATGCCTGCACTCTGCAGTGTCTCTGAAGGATGACAAGCTGGATGGCAGCGCTCAGCTGCGATCCAGCCTGTCATCAGAATGCCATCCCAGCGTGGGAGAATTCTCCTGATTGTCTAAAAGCCGGCGGGCGGTAAAAAGCCACCGGCTTTTAAACAATCACACAGCCCCATACTGCTTCCCCGCAGCCTCCCACCCCGATCCTCCGCTCCCCCCATCCTGATCGTAAGTTAGGACCGGGCAGGGAGCGCAGCACCAAGGAGCGGGGAGCGAAGGACCCGGGCGGGGAAGCCGGCAGTGAAAAGACTTCACCGCCGGCTTTCCCACTGGTTATTTCAAATGAACAGCTGAGGTATCAGGTGATGCCGATCAGCTGTTCATTTGAAGTAGCCGCGGTGCCCTCAGAGGGTTCATGTGAGTTCATGCTTGACTGCATGAACTCACATGAACTTTCCAATGGCCACACAGGTCAGCCTCACCTCCCAGACCCGTCATGATTAGTGTGTGCGCGGTGTCTGTGCGATGTCTGCGGGTGTGCGCGGTGTCTGTGGGATGTTTGCGGGTGTGTGCGTGCAGGCAGACATAGGTCGATGTGACACTACTACTCCCATCGGCCTATGTCTGTCCCCCGTCCACTCGTGCCAGCAGGATCAGCTCGATGGGAGCAGTAGTTCCCATCAGCCTGATCCTGCTATTTAAACTGCCCCATATGTTATTTTTACCCCTATACCTGTTTTATTCTTTTAGGCCCCCATATATATATAGATTTTTTCTTTTTGGTCCCAAATAAATTTTAAATACATTTCATTGGTGGCCAGTGGTTACCTAAAATAAATTAGTTTATACATTACCTGTCCCCGCCGATCGCCACCTAAAATAAAGTAAAAAATAAAAAACTACACCTATACTCACCTAGACACCTAATTCCCCGAAGCCATCGATCTCCTGTAATAAAATATAAAATAATAAACCACAACCTTATCCTTACCCCTCCGTAGTAGTCCACGAGTGTCCCACGAAGATCTCCAGTTTAGAGCAGCCACATAGAATGTGACCGCTCTGAACCGCTGCCGCCGCTAGAATGCCGGGGCCGTAAAGCAGCCCCGTCATTGCATAAGCGGGTTCGCCGGAGTTCAGGCAGCGCTGCTCCGGTTAGCTCCTTTACGGCCCTGCTGTACCTTGAGAAATTCCCACGGTACAGCAGTGCCGTAAAGGAGGTCACCGGAGCAGCGCTAACTGAATGCACTCCGGTGACCTCAGTCAGGGGCTCACGCTGCCGGGAGCGGACGTGTTCCCGGCAGTGTGAGCTTACAGCAGCCATGCACAGCTGTCACCATCTCCAGATGTGACAGCTGTCCATGGGAGATCAGCGCAGGAACGTGGACAGGTAACTATTTTTTTTTAGTAAACTAAGAATTAAATAAAATGGTGTGTTTTATTTCAATTAAATTATTTTTTTCTGTGTGTAGTGTGTGTTTTTTTCTTTTTAACACTTTGTAGGTTAGTAATGGGGGTGTCTTATAGACGCCCATCATTACTAACCTGGGCTTCATGACAGCTGGCGCTGACATGAACCCCACCACTATTACCCCCTGCCACCGCACCAGGGCAGCGGGGAAGAGCGAGGCTAAGTGCCAGAATTGGCGCATCCTATGGATGCGCCATTTCTGGGGCGGCTGACGGCTGGTGTTTCCAGCCTGGGAGGGGGCCAATATTCATGGCACCCTTCCTGGGCTATTAATATCAGCCCCCAGCTGTCTGCCTAGCCTTTGCTAGCTATTAAAATAGGGGGGACCCCACGTCATTTTTTGGGGGGGGTCTCCCATTTTAATAGCTAGTAAAGGCTAGGTATTCAGCTGGGGGCTGATATTAGTAGCCTGGGAAGCTCCGTGGGTATTACCCCCTTCCCAGGCTTCAAACATCTGCCCCAGCCGTCTGCTTAGCCTCCGCTAGAGACTAAAATTATGGGGGATCCCACGCCAATATTTTTTTAATAAATCCTTTATTTTAACACTAAATGACACTTGAGGGGTTAATAAAGATGCAGTCCCTAAATTATTATTTATTTTTTAATTAATTTTTCCCAAAAATTTTGACGTGGGCTTTGCCATATTTTTGTATGCCAGCCAGGTACAGCATCCAGGAACGGGCTGCCCCCAACTCCCAGCTGCCTATTTGTACCTGGCCGGACACAATATAGGAAAGCCCTTTTTTTATTATTATTTCATGAAATAAGTAAAAAAAAAAAAAAAAATACGTGGGTCTTCGCCCTATTTTTGTGTCCAGACAGGTACAACTAAGCAGCTGGGGGCTGGAATCCACAGAGCAGGGTGGCCCAAGCTTTGTGGGCCCCCCCTGCTGCGAACTGCAGTCCGCAGCCACCCCAGAAAATGGCGCGTTCATAGAAGCGCCATCTTCTGGCGCTGTATCCAGCTCATCCAGGGCCCTGGTGCGGTGGCTCACTGGGTAATAAAGGGGTTAGGGCCAGCTTTGTATTATCCGCTGGCCCTAAGCCCGAAATTCATGGGGTCACGCCAATATTAGACATGACCGCCATGAATTTCTAGTAAAGTATTTAAAAAAACCACAACACCCAGAATAAAGTCCTTTAATTGAAATAAACACACAATTCTTTAATGTTCTAAATTAAACCATACTTACCGTCACGCCCATTCCAGCTGAAGCCAACGATCTCCTGCAATAAAAGTAAAATAATAAAGCAACATCATCCTTACCTTTCCATGGTTCCCAGGACAGCTTCAGCTCTGCTACATCGAGATGACAGGCTGGACCGCAGCAGAAAGCTGCCATCCAGCCTGTCATCCCGCAGACACTGAGAAGCGCAGGCTTGCTTGCGCTGCTCAGCGTCTCTCTGTGACGACATCCAGATGAACCGAGTTCATGTCCAATGAACTCGGCTCACCTCATGCACGTCACTGACAGCGTGGGAGAATTCTCCTGCGCATGCGGTGAGCGTGAGAGACTCGGCTCATCTGGATGCCGTCACAGCCTGACACTGAGGAGCGCCAGCATGCCTGCGCTTCTCAGTGTCTGCGGGATGACAGGCTAGATGGCAGCTTTCTGCTGCGATCCAGCCTGTCATCTCGATGTAGCAGAGCTGGAGCTGTCCTGGGAACCATGGAAAGGTAAGGATGATGTTGTTTTTTTATTATTTTTCTTTTATTGCAGGAGATCATTGGCTTCAGCTGGAATGGGTGTGATGGTAAGTATGGTTTAATTTAGAACAATAAAGAATTGTATGTTTATTTCAATTAAAGGACTTTATTCTGGGTATTGTGTTTTTTTTAAATACTTTACTAGAAATTCATGGCGGTCATGTCTAATATTGGCGTGACCCCATGAATTTCAGGCTTAGGGCCAGCTGATAATACCAAGCTGGCCCTAACCCTTTATTACCCAGTGAGCCACCGCACCAGGGCCCTGGATGAGTTGGGTACAGCGGCAGAAGATGGCGCTTCTATGAATGCACCATTTTTCGGGGTGGCTGCGGACTGCAATTTGCAGCGGTGGTGGGGGGTGGGGGTGGGCCCCAGAAAGCTTGGGCCTCCCTGCGCTGCAGATTCCAGCCCCCAGCTGCCTAGTTGTACCTGGCTGGACACAAAAATAGGGAGAAGCCCCACGTATTTTTTTTTTAAATTATTTCATGAAATTCATTTTTCCGCAGCCACCCCGGAAAATGGCGCGTTCATAGAAGCGCCATCTTCTGGCGCTGTACCCAACTCATCCAGGGCCCTGGTGCGGTGGCTCACTGGGTAATAAAGGGGTTAGGGCCAGCTTGGCATTATCAGCTGGCCCTAAGCCCGAAATTCATGGGGTCACGCCAATATTAGACATGACCGCCATGAATTTCTAGTAAAGTATTTAAAAAAAAACACAACACCCAGAATAAAGTCCTTTATTTCAATTAAACACACAATTCTTTATTGTTCTAAATTAAACCATACTTACCATCACGCCCATTCCAGCTGAAGCCAACGATCTCCTGCAATAAAAGAAAAATAATAAAGCAACATCATCCTTACCTTTCCATGGTTCCCAGGACAGCTTCAGCTCTGCTACATCGAGATGACAGGCTGGACCGCAGCAGAAAGCTACCATTCAGCCTGTCATCCCACAGACACTGAGAAGCGCAGGCTTCCTTGCGCTCCTCAGTGTCAGGCTGTGACGGCATCCAGATGAACCGAGTCTCTCACGCTCACCACATGCGCAGGAGAATTCTCCCACGCTGTCAGTGACGTGCATGAGGTGAGCTGAGTTCATTGTCGGCTCATCTGGATGCCGTCACAGCCAGACACTGAGGAGCGCAAGCATGCCTGCGCTTCTCAGTGTTTGCGGGATGACAGGCTGAATGGCAGCGTTCTGCTGCGGTCCAGCCTGTCACATCGATGTAGCAGAGCTGAAGCTGTCCTGGGAACCATGGAAAGGTAAGGATGATGTTGCTTTATTATTTTTCTTTTATTGCAGGAGATCGTTGGCTTCAGCTGGAATGGGCGTGATGGTAAGTATGGTTTAATTTAGAACAATAAAGAATTGTGTGTTTATTTCAATTAAAGGACTTTATTCTGGGTGTTTGTGTTTTTTTTTAACTTTGACTATGGGGTTAGTAATGGGGGTGTCTTATAGACGCCTCTCCATTACTAACCTGGGCTTGATGTCAGCTGGCATTATAAGCTGACATCAACTCCAGCCCTATTACCCCACTGCCACCGCTACAGGGCAGTGGGAAGAGCGAGGCTAAGTGCCAGAATTGGCGCATCCTATGGATGCGCCATTTCTGGGGCGGCTGACGGCTGGTGTTTCTAGCCTGGGAGGGGGCCAATATTCATGGCACCCTTCCTGGGCTATTAATATCAGCCCCCAGCTGTCTGCCTAGCCTTTGCTAGCTATTAAAATAGGGGGGACCCCACGTCATTTTTTGGGGGGGGGGGGTCCCCCATTTTAATAGCTAGTAAAGGCTAGGTATTCAGCTGGGGGCTGATATTAGTAGCCTGGGGAGCTCCATGGGTATTACCCCCTTCCCAGGCTTCAAACATCTGCCCCAGCCATCTGCTTAACCTCCGCTAGAGACTAAAATTACGGGGAACCCCACGCCAATTTTTTTTTTAATAAATCCTTTATTTTAACACTAAATGACAAGTACAGTAACCAACACTATCACTGTACTTATTATATATGTGACTGACATGTTTCTATGTATCTAATCTATGTGTGATGCTCTATTCTTTCTGTTATAAATTGTCGGGTACCGCTGCTGAATTGCCGGCCGGCTTTTTTAAAGAGACGGTGCATGAAAACACTAATATTTTTTTAAATAAATCCTTTACACTAAATGACAAGTACAGTAAGCAACACTGTCACTGTACTTCATATATATGTGACTGACTGTTTCTATCTATCTAATCTATGTGTGAAGCTCTATTCTTTCTGTTCTAAATTGTCGGGTACCGGTGTATGCCGCTGCTGAATTTCCGGCTTTTCATGTTTCACGGTGAGCACTGTTCCCATTGGGCAACCACCTCCCCCAATACATTCTACATTATTGTTAGTTGTTTTCCTTCATGTCGAATTAACCTACAAGGAAAGAAAGGGTTTATTTTCATTCCGATATTTGTGTCCCATTGACTTGCATTGGTTTCCGGTATCGGAATCGGCGATATCCGATACTTTTTGGGTATCGGCCCGATCCAATCCGATCCGATATTTCCTGATATCGGAAGGTATCGCTCAACACTAGTGTTGACTAATGACATCAACACCCTATATAAGGTGTGCTTAATTATTAGGCAACTTCCTTTCCTTTGGCAAAATGGGTCAGAAGAGAGGTTTGACGGGCTCTGAAAAGTCCAAAATTGTGAGATGCCTTGCAGAGGGATGCAGCAGTCTTGAAATTTCCAAACTTTTGAAGCGTGATCACCGAACAATCAAGCGTTTCATGGCAAATAGCCAACAGGGTCGCAAGAAGCGTGTTGGCCAAAAAAGGCGCAAAATAACTGCCCATGAATTGAGGAAAATCAAGCGTGAAACTGCCAAGATGCCATTCGCCACCAGTTTTACCATATTTCAGAGCTGCAATGTTACTGGAGTATCAAAAAGCACAAGGTGTGCGATACTCAGGGACATGGCCAAGGTAAGGAAGGCTGAAAAACGACCATCTTTGAACAAGAAACATAAAATAAAACATCAAGAATGGGTCAAGAAATATCTTAAGACTGATTTTTCAAAGGTTTTATAGACTGATAAAATGAGAGTGACTCTTGATGGGCCAGATGGATGGGCCAGAGGCTGGATCTGTTAAGGGCAGAGAGCTCCACTCCGACTCAGATGCCAGCAAGGTGGAGGTGGGGTACTGGTATGGGCTGGTATCATCAAAGATGAACTTGTGGGACCTTTTCGGGTTGAGGATGGAGTGAAGCTCAACTCCCAGACCTACTGCCAGTTCCTGGAAGACAACTTCTTCAAGCAGTGGTACAGGGAGAAGTCGGTATCGCTCAAGAAAAACATGATTTTCATGCAGGACAATGCTCCATCACATGCATCCAACTACTCCAGTGTGGCTGGCCAGTAAAGGTCTAAAAGAAGAAAAAATAATGACATGGCCCCCTTGTTCACCTGATCTGAACCCCATTGAGAACCTGTGGTCCATCATAAAATGTGAGATCTACAGGGAGGGAAAACAGTTCACCTCTCGGAACAGTGTCTGGGAGGCTGTGGTGGCTGCTGCACTCAATGTTGATCGAAAACAGATCAAGCAACTGATCGAATCTATGGATGGAAGGCTGTTGAGTGTCATGATAAAGAAAGGTGGCTATATTGATCACTAATTTTTTTGGTTTTTGTTTTGCATGTCAGAAATGTTTATTTCTAAATTTTGTGCACTGATATTGGTTTACCTGGTGAAAATAAACAAGTGAGATGGGATTATATTTGGTCTTTATTAAGTTACCTAATAATTCTGCACAGTAATAGTTTCCTGCACAAACAGATATCCTCCTAAGATAGCCAAATCTAAAAAAAAAACACTCCAACTCTAAGATAGCCAAATCTAAAAAAAAAAACACTCCAACTTCCAAAAATATTAAGCTTGGATATTTATGAGTCTTTTCAGTTGATTGAGAACATAGTTGGTGATCAATAATAAAAATAATCCTCTAAAATACAACTTGCCTAATAATTCTGCACACAGTGTATATACACATACACACACATATATACAGGGTGGTCCAAAAGTAGGTGGACAGAAAGTGTAATAAGGTTATAAAGGGGGAGATTTAACAAACATGGTGTAAAGTGATTATGTGGAGTGATGAAGCTTCTTTCAAATTATCCGGCCATATTAACAGACATAATAGTATTTACTGGTATAATGAGAACATGCATTTAACATTAGAGCAACAACTAAATGAGCCTGGTGTCAATGTTTGGGGTGGTATTTCAAGTTTTGGTGTTTTAGGACCAATATTTTTTGATGGAACAGTCACAGGAGATAAGTATCTCGAAATTGTAATGAATCAAGTTGTTCCCCAGTTACAGCAACAGCCTAATTCAAATGACCTTTATTTCCAACAAGATGGGGCCCCTCCACATTATTCAAGAGCAGTCCGCGAGTATCTTGATGAAACATTTCCTAATAAATGGATTGGCCGAAGAGGCCCACTTGATTGGCTGGCACGTTCACCAGACTTGACCCCATTGGATTTTTTCTTTTGAGGAGTACTCAAGGACAAAGTTTATAGTCGAAAACCAAAAAGTGTCAGTGATTTGAAAAATTACATAAGAGATGCATTTCAAGAAATTAATACCCAAAGAGACTTTTGCAAAAAAGTTTCTGTCCACCTACTTTTGGACCACCCTGTATATATATATATATATATATATATATATATATATATATATATACATATATACATACACACACACACACACACACATACATATATACAGTACAGACCAAAAGTTTGGACACACCTTCTCATTTAAAGATTTTTCTGTATTTTCATGACTATGAAAATTGTACATTCACACTGAAGGCATCAAAACTATGAATTACCACATGTGGAATTATATACGTAACAAAAAAGTGTGAAACACCTGAAAATATGTCTTATATTCTAGGTTCTTTAAAGTAGCCACCTTTTGCTTTGATGACTGCTTTGCACACTCTTGGCATTCTCTTGATGAGCTTCAAGAGGTAGTCACCGGAAATGGTCTTCCAACAATCTGGAAGGAGTTCCCAGAGATGCTTAGCACTTGTTGGCCCTTTGCCTTCACTCTGTGGTCCAGCTCACCTCAAACCATCTCGATTGGGTTCAGATCTGGAGACTGTGGAGGCCAGGTCATCTGGCGTAGCACCCCACCACTCTCCTTCTTGGTCAAATAGCCCTTACACAGCCTGGCGGTGTGTTTGGGGTCAGTGTCCTGTTGAAAAATAAATGATGGTCTAACTAAACGCAAACCGGATGGAATAGCATGCCGCTGCAAGGTGCTGTGGTAGCCATGCTGGTTTAGTATGCCTTCAATTTTGAAAAATCCCCAACAGTGTCACCAGCAAAGCACCCCCACACCATCACACCTCCTACTCCATGCTTCACGGTGGGAACCAGGCATGTAGAGTCCATCAGACCTTCAGACAGAAAGGCCCACAAACAAACAGCAACTGAAAACCACCCCAGAGAAGGCCTGGCAGAGCATCAAAAAGGAGGAAACACAGCGTCTGGTGATGTCCATGAGTTCAAGACTTCAGGCAGTCATTGCCAACAAAGGGTTTTCAACCAAGTACTAGAAATGAACATTTTATTTACAATTATTTAATCTGTCCAATTACTTTTGGTCCCTTTAAAAACAGGGTGGCACATGTTAAGGAGCTGAAACTCCTAAACCCTTCATCCAATTTTAATGTGGATACCCTCAAATGAAAGCTGAAAGTCTGAACTTCAACTGCATCTGAATTGTTTTGTTTAAAATTCATTGTGGTAATGTCTAGAACCAAAATTAGAAAAATGTTGTCTCTGTCCAAATATATATGGACCTAACGGTATATATACACACAGTACAGACCAAACGTTTGGACACAACTTCTCATTTAAAGATTTTTCTGTATTTTCATGACTATGAAAATTGTACACTCACACTGAAGGCATAAAAACTATGAATTAACACATGGAATAGCATGCCGCTGTAAGATGCTGTGGTAGCTATGCTGGTTCAGTATGCCTTCAATTTTGAATAAATCCCCAACAGTGTCACCAGCAAAGCACTCCCACACCATCACACCTCCTCCATGCTTCACAATGGGAACCAGGCATGTAGAGTCCATCCATTCACCTTTTCTGCGTTGCACAAAGACATGGTGGTTGGAACCAAAGATCTCAAATTTGGACTCATCAGACCAAAGCACAGAGTTCCACTGGTCTAATTTCCATTCCTTGTGTTGTTTAGCCCAAACAAGTCTCTTCTGCTTGTTGCCTGTCCTTAGCAGTGGTTTGCTTGCAGCTATTTTACCATGAAGGCCTGCTGCACAAAGTCTCCTCTTAACAGTTGTTGAAGAGATGTGTCTGCTGCTAGAACTGTGTGTGGCATAGTCTCTAATCTGAGCTGCTGTTAACCTGCAATTTCTGAGGCTTGTGACTCGGATAAACTTATCCTCAGAAGCAGAGGTGACTCTTGATCTTCCTTTCCTGGGGTGGTCCTCATGTGAGCCAGTTTCTTTGTAGCGCTTGATGATTTTTGCAACTGCATTTGGGGACACTTTCAAAGTTTGCCCAATTTTTCGGACTGACTGACTGACCTTCATTTCTTAAAGTAATGATGGGCACTCGTTTTTCTTTACTTAGAATTTGTATTATGGCAAGAAAAAAGCAGCTAACAGTCTATTCAGTAGGACTATCAGCTGTGTATCCACCTGACTTCTGCACAACACAACTGATGGTCCCAACCTCATTTATAAGGCAAGAAATCCCACTTATTAAACCTGACAGGGCACACCTGTGAAGTGAAAACCATTTCCGGTGACTACCTCTTGAAGCTCATCAAGAGAATGCCAAGAGTGTGCAAAGCAGTCATCAAAGCAAAAGGTGGCTACTTTGAAGAACCTAGAATATAAGACATATTTTCAGTTGTTTCACACTTTTTTGTTAAGTATATAATTCCACATGTGTTAATTCATAGTTTTGATGCCTTCAGTGTGAATGTACAATTTTCAAAGTCATGACAATACAGAAAAATCTTTAAATGAGGTGTGTCCAAACTTTTGGTCTGTACTATATATATGTGCACACACATACATATATATGCACACACATACAGTGGGGGAAATAAGTATTTGATCCATTGCTGTTTTTGTAAGTTTGCCCAGTGACAAAGACATGAACAGTCTATAATTTTAAGGGTAGGTTAATTAATACAATCCTAAGAACATCGTTCCAACCGTGAAGCATGATGGGGGAAACAATATACTTTGGGGGTGCTTTTCTTCAAACGGGACATGAAAAATAGATAATAGTAGGGGAATGGAGGCGATCAAACGAAGGCTGTTACTCACGGGTTTCACAGATAATAGTAGAAAATTTGTCATCAAACTATTACATTTTGTGTTACATCATAATTACTTTATGTTTGGGGATTAATATTTCCTTCAAAAACACGGGACCGCGATGGGGGCCAATATGGCCCCCGCCTATGCTAATATTGTTATGGCCGCATTGGAGGAGGACCTCGTCTATGTGTCTTACCACTTAGACTTCCATGTCTATTTAAACCAGATAGATATGACTATTAAATTTACACCAGTAAGCTCATATAAATCCATTCAATTTTTGGATGTTCTTGTCACGCAGGAAAATGGAAAACAACTGACTTCTCTTTTTGTCATACCAACGGATCAAATGATTTTCTGAGGTATAACAGCCACCATTCTAAACATATGATAAAATCGTTACCTTTTAGTCAATACTTGAGAATTAAAAGAACAGAGAGCAGTGAAGATAGCTTACATAATAGTTTGAAAAAATTAACAAAAAAATTTTGGACCAGAGGTTATCCTTAGAAACTCTTTGAGTGAACAAGAGAAAAAAAGTTAGTGAGCTAAATAGGGATACTTTGTTAAAAACAATGACTAAGAGTAATAGGGATGATAGAATACCTATGGTATCAAGATTTGGTGAAGAAAGTGAACAGGTGGCAGATATAGTCAGGAGTCATTGGAAGATGCTGAGTAGTTGTTTACCGAATGTGCTGGAATTTTGAAATCCTCCTCTCTTCTCCTATAGGAGAAATAAAAATATTAGAGATGTATTAGTACATTCAGATATTGGCTCCTTTAAAACCATGGCCCAAACATATATTACTGGAAGGGAAAGAGTTGTTATCCATGCCTTTCATGTGTCAACTGCTCATTTATGTTAAAAGGGGATCAATTTGTTCACCCAAAAAGTATATAATATCAAACATTTTTTAACGTGGGATTCCGATTATGTAATATATCTGTTGGAATGTCCATGCTCACTCTGGTATATAGGAGAAACCACGTGCGATTTTAAAACTCGCATGAATAACCATAGACATTCCATCAGAAAAAGAAGGATGGACTTACCTGTATCAAAGCATTTTGTGGATGCAGGTCACGCGGTGAAACAAACAAGGTTCAGAATTATAGACACTGTTCCTTTGCAAAGACGGGGTGGTGATAGAATACGGTTATTAAAGAGAAAGGAACTTGAGTGGATCCACAATTTGAATACATTAAAACCAAATGGATTAAATGTTGAATTCAGCATAGCAGGAATAACCTGAGGATTTTGCTCTGATAACAATGCAGTATATGGAATTTGGAGTATTTTATATTTAAAATAATTGAGAAATATATTTTAATGTATTTATATATTTATTCTTTTTTGTTTCTTGCAGATCACTCTTTTTCACTTTGAAATATGATGGGGACAACTCATCTTACAGCAACATGCATACAAAGAAGGGGGAAATTTCTCCCAGGAATGAATAATGTTTCCTTTTGTGTACACTGTATGTAATAGTAATTGAAAGTATTAAAATACCCACTAAGTGAGGATAAAAATATTCTTTCATTTTGTAGTGTATTGTTCCTATATATTGAGAGGAGCTAATTATAATGTACCTTAATTATAGCCTGAGATTGGGAAAGAGGTAGGGACCTGAAGAAGGTTCCTCCTCTGGCCTTATAATCTCACTCCATGAATGAACCTAGCGATAGGGAATTCCATGGAAGGGTGTATGGGTCAAGTAATATAAGTATTTTACCTCTCTGGTTGTTCATGACTATGAACATAGGAATTACTCTAGGGACACCAGTCTGAAAGCACTATATGTAAATGGGGATTATTCTCCTAATTAGGATGGTGTTTGTGACAACATTGATACAAAGAATATGCGCGTTTGTATGATTAACATAATAAAGGAGAGGACACCATGAGTCACATTGATTATGCGCATGTTTGTTTTATTGACGTCATGTTTGAAGGGAAACCTCCTTGTGGGACTAGACAATTTCAAAGATGGCGACGGTAGCGTCGCAAGTGTAAAGCGCATGCCCAGTGATGTCATGGTATGGGCGGACTCTGTATGTTTTGATCATCTGACAAAACAGTGTGGGCATTATGGGAGACACACGCAGATCGAAATCTGAGACACCGAGAACAGTGTGGGGAAAGTAGGATATGAAATTATGCATGGCAGCTGATAAGTGAGTCGTACCCTCGTATTTATAATGAACATCTGATACTATTAATTAAAGCACTTGTCACTTTATACGAGATATGGATTATGCTAATGTATGAAAATGATCTCTTTTTATATTTATCACTATGTATGTAATATATGATGAAATTTCTGGATATGCACTTTACACTTTCCATTGAGAAAATAATGTTATGCACAAATTGATTGTAATTATGGAAATCACTGTTTGTACCTATATATGTTCTACTATTTGCGCTTGAACTCTGCTTGAAAAAGATTCTATGAACCGAAACGTCGCCAATTGGGCTCAATAAAGTCCATTTTTCTCTAAAAATCTTTCTTATAATTTGGAGTGCAGCCTTCTGATATATTTTTTCTGGTATGTTGCAGTTTGGACAGACTGCTTGGAGGCCTGGCTCCCACTAGTGAGTAATTGTTAAATGGTGCTGTTCCAATATATTTTTTCTATATATGATATATATATATCTATAATATAATCGTACAAGCATCCCTCTGTCTGAAGCCTCTATAGACTGCGCAAGCACGACACACCTGCACAGTCTGGCTCCAGACAGAAAAACGGATGGAGCCGTTACAGGTAAGAGGAGTGTGTATGGCGCCGGAGATCGAGGTATGCGTAAGCACTGAACGCATACCACGATCTACAGTGCCATACTTACTTGACCGGGAGGAGCGTTGCCGCGGTGCCTCTCTTCTCGCCGGAGACCGGGGCAGGAGTGAAGCCGTCGGAATCAGCGCATGCGCATAGCGCTATCCGGTGCCATTTTACTGAAGACACATTTGCAGTGTGTCTTCAACAAAATGGCGCTGGACAGCGCAGTATGGGCACGCGCATACTCCAGCGCCACACTGGAGCACAGGGAAGAAAGGTAATGAGTGGAGGACAGAGGAGCCTCTTAAAGAAGACGTTACAGGTCTGTGAGAGCCAGAAATCTTGTTTGTTTGTAATTGACCAAATACTTATTTTCCACCAAAATTTGAAAAAAAATTCTTTCCAAATCAGACAATGTGATTTTCAGGATTTGTTTTCTCATTTTGTCTCTCATAGTTGAGGTCTATCTATGATGTCAATTACAGGCCTCTTCTCATCTTTTTAACTGGGAGAACTTGCACAATTGGTGGCTGACTAAATACTTTTTTTCCCCACTGTGTATATATAGCACAAATTAGAGAACCAGCCAAGGAGGCCCATGGTAGCTTAGGAGGAGCTTCACACATACTCACCTACCTAAAACCTTTACACAGTAGTGTGTATATAATATTATATACATATATATATATATATATATATATATATATATATATATATACATATACATATATATATATATACACACACACACATATACATATATATATATATATATATATATATATATACATACAGTACAGACCAAAAGTTTGGACACACATTCTCATTTAAAGATTTTTCTGTATTTTCATGACTTGGAAAATTGTACATTCACACTGAAGGCATCAAAACTATGAATTAATACATGTGGAATTATATACTTAACAAAAAACTGTGAAACAGCTGAAAATATGTCTTATATTCTAGGTTCTTCAAAGTAGCCACCTTTTGCTTTGATGACTGCTTTGCACACTCTTGGCATTCTCTTGATGAGCTTCAAGAGGTAGTCACCGGAAATGGTCTTCACTTCACAGGTGTGCCCTGTCAGGTTTAATAAGTGGGATTTCTTGCCTTATAAATGGGGTTGGGACCATCAGTTGTGTTGTGCAGAAGTCTGGTGGATACACAGCTGATAGTCCTACTGAATAGACTGTTAGAATTTGTATTATGGCAAGAAAAAAGCAGCTAAGTAAAGAAAAATGAGTGGCCATCATTATTTTAAGAAATGCAGGTCAGTCAGTCCAAAAATTGGGCAAACTTTGTAAGTGTCCCCAAGTGCAGTTGCAAAAACCATCAAGCGCTACAAAGAAACTGGCTCACATGAGGACCGATCCAGAAAAGGAAGACCAAGAGTCACCTCTGCTTCTGAGGATAAGTTTATCCGAGTCACCAGCCTCAGAAATCGCAGGTTAACAGCAGCTCAGATTAGAGACCAGGTCAATGCCACACAGAGTTCTAGCAGCAGACACATCTCTTCAGCAACTGTTAAGAGGAGACTTTGGCAGCAGGCCTTCATGGTAAAATAGCTGCTAGGAAACCACTGCTAAGGACAGGCAACAAGCAGAAGAGACTTGTTTGGGCTAAAGAACACAAGGAATGGACATTAGACCAGTGGAAATCTGTGCTTTGGTCTGACGAGTCCAAATTTGAGATCTTTGGTTCCAACTACCGTGTCTTTGTACGATGCAGAAAAGGTGAACGGATGGACTCTACATGCCTGGTTCCCACCGTTTAACACTAAATGACACTTGAGGGGTTAATAAAGATGCAGTCCCTAAATTATTATTTATTTTTTAATTAATTTTTCCCAAAAATTTTGACGTGGGCTTTGCCATATTTTTGTATGCCAGCCAGGTACAGCATCCAGGAACGGGCTGCCCCCAACTCCCAGCTGCCTATTTGTACCTGGCCGGACACAATATAGGAAAGCCCTTTTTTTATTATTATTTCATGAAATAAGTAAAAAAAAAAAAAAAATACGTGGGTCTTCGCCCTATTTTTGTGTCCAGACAGGTACAACTAAGCAGCTGGGGGCTGGAATCCACAGAGCAGGGTGGCCCAAGCTTTGTGGGCCCCCCCTGCTGCGAACTGCAGTCCGCAGCCACCCCAGAAAATGGCGCGTTCATAGAAGCGCCATCTTCTGGCGCTGTATCCAGCTCATCCAGGGCCCTGGTGCGGTGGCTCACTGGGTAATAAAGGGGTTAGGGCCAGCTTTGTATTATCCGCTGGCCCTAAGCCCGAAATTCATGGGGTCACGCCAATATTAGACATGACCGCCATGAATTTCTAGTAAAGTATTTAAAAAAACCACAACACCCAGAATAAAGTCCTTTAATTGAAATAAACACACAATTCTTTAATGTTCTAAATTAAACCATACTTACCGTCACGCCCATTCCAGCTGAAGCCAACGATCTCCTGCAATAAAAGTAAAATAATAAAGCAACATCATCCTTACCTTTCCATGGTTCCCAGGACAGCTTCAGCTCTGCTACATCGAGATGACAGGCTGGACCGCAGCAGAAAGCTGCCATCCAGCCTGTCATCCCGCAGACACTGAGAAGCGCAGGCTTGCTTGCGCTGCTCAGCGTCTCTCTGTGACGACATCCAGATGAACCGAGTTCATGTCCAATGAACTCGGCTCACCTCATGCACGTCACTGACAGCGTGGGAGAATTCTCCTGCGCATGCGGTGAGCGTGAGAGACTCGGCTCATCTGGATGCCGTCACAGCCTGACACTGAGGAGCGCCAGCATGCCTGCGCTTCTCAGTGTCTGCGGGATGACAGGCTAGATGGCAGCTTTCTGCTGCGATCCAGCCTGTCATCTCGATGTAGCAGAGCTGGAGCTGTCCTGGGAACCATGGAAAGGTAAGGATGATGTTGTTTTTTTATTATTTTTCTTTTATTGCAGGAGATCATTGGCTTCAGCTGGAATGGGTGTGATGGTATGTATGGTTTAATTTAGAACAATAAAGAATTGTATGTTTATTTCAATTAAAGGACTTTATTCTGGGTATTGTGTTTTTTTTAAATACTTTACTAGAAATTCATGGCGGTCATGTCTAATATTGGCGTGACCCCATGAATTTCAGGCTTAGGGCCAGCTGATAATACCAAGCTGGCCCTAACCCTTTATTACCCAGTGAGCCACCGCACCAGGGCCCTGGATGAGTTGGGTACAGCGGCAGAAGATGGCGCTTCTATGAATGCACCATTTTTCGGGGTGGCTGCGGACTGCAATTTGCAGCGGTGGTGGGGGGTGGGGGTGGGCCCCAGAAAGCTTGGGCCTCCCTGCGCTGCAGATTCCAGCCCCCAGCTGCCTAGTTGTACCTGGCTGGACACAAAAATAGGGAGAAGCCCCACGTATTTTTTTTTTAAATTATTTCATGAAATTCATTTTTCCGCAGCCACCCCGGAAAATGGCGCGTTCATAGAAGCGCCATCTTCTGGCGCTGTACCCAACTCATCCAGGGCCCTGGTGCGGTGGCTCACTGGGTAATAAAGGGGTTAGGGCCAGCTTGGCATTATCAGCTGGCCCTAAGCCCGAAATTCATGGGGTCACGCCAATATTAGACATGACCGCCATGAATTTCTAGTAAAGTATTTAAAAAAAAACACAACACCCAGAATAAAGTCCTTTATTTCAATTAAACACACAATTCTTTATTGTTCTAAATTAAACCATACTTACCATCACGCCCATTCCAGCTGAAGCCAACGATCTCCTGCAATAAAAGAAAAATAATAAAGCAACATCATCCTTACCTTTCCATGGTTCCCAGGACAGCTTCAGCTCTGCTACATCGAGATGACAGGCTGGACCGCAGCAGAAAGCTACCATTCAGCCTGTCATCCCACAGACACTGAGAAGCGCAGGCTTCCTTGCGCTCCTCAGTGTCAGGCTGTGACGGCATCCAGATGAACCGAGTCTCTCACGCTCACCACATGCGCAGGAGAATTCTCCCACGCTGTCAGTGACGTGCATGAGGTGAGCTGAGTTCATTGTCGGCTCATCTGGATGCCGTCACAGCCAGACACTGAGGAGCGCAAGCATGCCTGCGCTTCTCAGTGTTTGCGGGATGACAGGCTGAATGGCAGCGTTCTGCTGCGGTCCAGCCTGTCACATCGATGTAGCAGAGCTGAAGCTGTCCTGGGAACCATGGAAAGGTAAGGATGATGTTGCTTTATTATTTTTCTTTTATTGCAGGAGATCGTTGGCTTCAGCTGGAATGGGCGTGATGGTAAGTATGGTTTAATTTAGAACAATAAAGAATTGTGTGTTTATTTCAATTAAAGGACTTTATTCTGGGTGTTTGTGTTTTTTTTTAACTTTGACTATGGGGTTAGTAATGGGGGTGTCTTATAGACGCCTCTCCATTACTAACCTGGGCTTGATGTCAGCTGGCATTATAAGCTGACATCAACTCCAGCCCTATTACCCCACTGCCACCGCTACAGGGCAGTGGGAAGAGCGAGGCTAAGTGCCAGAATTGGCGCATCCTATGGATGCGCCATTTCTGGGGCGGCTGACGGCTGGTGTTTCTAGCCTGGGAGGGGGCCAATATTCATGGCACCCTTCCTGGGCTATTAATATCAGCCCCCAGCTGTCTGCCTAGCCTTTGCTAGCTATTAAAATAGGGGGGACCCCACGTCATTTTTTGGGGGGGGGGGTCCCCCATTTTAATAGCTAGTAAAGGCTAGGTATTCAGCTGGGGGCTGATATTAGTAGCCTGGGGAGCTCCATGGGTATTACCCCCTTCCCAGGCTTCAAACATCTGCCCCAGCCATCTGCTTAACCTCCGCTAGAGACTAAAATTACGGGGAACCCCACGCCAATTTTTTTTTTAATAAATCCTTTATTTTAACACTAAATGACAAGTACAGTAACCAACACTATCACTGTACTTATTATATATGTGACTGACATGTTTCTATGTATCTAATCTATGTGTGATGCTCTATTCTTTCTGTTATAAATTGTCGGGTACCGCTGCTGAATTGCCGGCCGGCTTTTTTAAAGAGACGGTGCATGAAAACACTAATATTTTTTTAAATAAATCCTTTACACTAAATGACAAGTACAGTAAGCAACACTGTCACTGTACTTCATATATATGTGACTGACTGTTTCTATCTATCTAATCTATGTGTGAAGCTCTATTCTTTCTGTTCTAAATTGTCGGGTACCGGTGTATGCCGCTGCTGAATTTCCGGCTTTTCATGTTTCACGGTGAGCACTGTTCCCATTGGGCAACCACCTCCCCCAATACATTCTACATTATTGTTAGTTGTTTTCCTTCATGTCGAATTAACCTACAAGGAAAGAAAGGGTTTATTTTCATTCCGATATTTGTGTCCCATTGACTTGCATTGGTTTCCGGTATCGGAATCGGCGATATCCGATACTTTTTGGGTATCGGCCCGATCCAATCCGATCCGATATTTCCTGATATCGGAAGGTATCGCTCAACACTAGTGTTGACTAATGACATCAACACCCTATATAAGGTGTGCTTAATTATTAGGCAACTTCCTTTCCTTTGGCAAAATGGGTCAGAAGAGAGGTTTGACGGGCTCTGAAAAGTCCAAAATTGTGAGATGCCTTGCAGAGGGATGCAGCAGTCTTGAAATTTCCAAACTTTTGAAGCGTGATCACCGAACAATCAAGCGTTTCATGGCAAATAGCCAACAGGGTCGCAAGAAGCGTGTTGGCCAAAAAAGGCGCAAAATAACTGCCCATGAATTGAGGAAAATCAAGCGTGAAACTGCCAAGATGCCATTCGCCACCAGTTTTACCATATTTCAGAGCTGCAACGTTACTGGAGTATCAAAAAGCACAAGGTGTGCGATACTCAGGGACATGGCCAAGGTAAGGAAGGCTGAAAAACGACCATCTTTGAACAAGAAACATAAAATAAAACATCAAGAATGGGTCAAGAAATATCTTAAGACTGATTTTTCAAAGGTTTTATAGACTGATAAAATGAGAGTGACTCTTGATGGGCCAGATGGATGGGCCAGAGGCTGGATCTGTTAAGGGCAGAGAGCTCCACTCCGACTCAGATGCCAGCAAGGTGGAGGTGGGGTACTGGTATGGGCTGGTATCATCAAAGATGAACTTGTGGGACCTTTTCGGGTTGAGGATGGAGTGAAGCTCAACTCCCAGACCTACTGCCAGTTCCTGGAAGACAACTTCTTCAAGCAGTGGTACAGGGAGAAGTCGGTATCGCTCAAGAAAAACATGATTTTCATGCAGGACAATGCTCCATCACATGCATCCAACTACTCCAGTGTGGCTGGCCAGTAAAGGTCTAAAAGAAGAAAAAATAATGACATGGCCCCCTTGTTCACCTGATCTGAACCCCATTGAGAACCTGTGGTCCATCATAAAATGTGAGATCTACAGGGAGGGAAAACAGTTCACCTCTCGGAACAGTGTCTGGGAGGCTGTGGTGGCTGCTGCACTCAATGTTGATCGAAAACAGATCAAGCAACTGATCGAATCTATGGATGGAAGGCTGTTGAGTGTCATGATAAAGAAAGGTGGCTATATTGATCACTAATTTTTTTGGTTTTTGTTTTGCATGTCAGAAATGTTTATTTCTAAATTTTGTGCACTGATATTGGTTTACCTGGTGAAAATAAACAAGTGAGATGGGATTATATTTGGTCTTTATTAAGTTACCTAATAATTCTGCACAGTAATAGTTTCCTGCACAAACAGATATCCTCCTAAGATAGCCAAATCTAAAAAAAAAACACTCCAACTCTAAGATAGCCAAATCTAAAAAAAAAAACACTCCAACTTCCAAAAATATTAAGCTTGGATATTTATGAGTCTTTTCAGTTGATTGAGAACATAGTTGGTGATCAATAATAAAAATAATCCTCTAAAATACAACTTGCCTAATAATTCTGCACACAGTGTATATACACATACACACACATATATACAGGGTGGTCCAAAAGTAGGTGGACAGAAAGTGTAATAAGGTTATAAAGGGGGAGATTTAACAAACATGGTGTAAAGTGATTATGTGGAGTGATGAAGCTTCTTTCAAATTATCCGGCCATATTAACAGACATAATAGTATTTACTGGTATAATGAGAACATGCATTTAACATTAGAGCAACAACTAAATGAGCCTGGTGTCAATGTTTGGGGTGGTATTTCAAGTTTTGGTGTTTTAGGACCAATATTTTTTGATGGAACAGTCACAGGAGATAAGTATCTCGAAATTGTAATGAATCAAGTTGTTCCCCAGTTACAGCAACAGCCTAATTCAAATGACCTTTATTTCCAACAAGATGGGGCCCCTCCACATTATTCAAGAGCAGTCCGCGAGTATCTTGATGAAACATTTCCTAATAAATGGATTGGCCGAAGAGGCCCACTTGATTGGCTGGCACGTTCACCAGACTTGACCCCATTGGATTTTTTCTTTTGAGGAGTACTCAAGGACAAAGTTTATAGTCGAAAACCAAAAAGTGTCAGTGATTTGAAAAATTACATAAGAGATGCATTTCAAGAAATTAATACCCAAAGAGACTTTTGCAAAAAAGTTTCTGTCCACCTACTTTTGGACCACCCTGTATATATATATATATATATATATATATATATATATATATATATATATATATATATATATATATATACATACACACACACACACACACATACATATATACAGTACAGACCAAAAGTTTGGACACACCTTCTCATTTAAAGATTTTTCTGTATTTTCATGACTATGAAAATTGTACATTCACACTGAAGGCATCAAAACTATGAATTACCACATGTGGAATTATATACGTAACAAAAAAGTGTGAAACACCTGAAAATATGTCTTATATTCTAGGTTCTTTAAAGTAGCCACCTTTTGCTTTGATGACTGCTTTGCACACTCTTGGCATTCTCTTGATGAGCTTCAAGAGGTAGTCACCGGAAATGGTCTTCCAACAATCTGGAAGGAGTTCCCAGAGATGCTTAGCACTTGTTGGCCCTTTGCCTTCACTCTGTGGTCCAGCTCACCTCAAACCATCTCGATTGGGTTCAGATCTGGAGACTGTGGAGGCCAGGTCATCTGGCGTAGCACCCCACCACTCTCCTTCTTGGTCAAATAGCCCTTACACAGCCTGGCGGTGTGTTTGGGGTCAGTGTCCTGTTGAAAAATAAATGATGGTCTAACTAAACGCAAACCGGATGGAATAGCATGCCGCTGCAAGGTGCTGTGGTAGCCATGCTGGTTTAGTATGCCTTCAATTTTGAAAAATCCCCAACAGTGTCACCAGCAAAGCACCCCCACACCATCACACCTCCTACTCCATGCTTCACGGTGGGAACCAGGCATGTAGAGTCCATCAGACCTTCAGACAGAAAGGCCCACAAACAAACAGCAACTGAAAACCACCCCAGAGAAGGCCTGGCAGAGCATCAAAAAGGAGGAAACACAGCGTCTGGTGATGTCCATGAGTTCAAGACTTCAGGCAGTCATTGCCAACAAAGGGTTTTCAACCAAGTACTAGAAATGAACATTTTATTTACAATTATTTAATCTGTCCAATTACTTTTGGTCCCTTTAAAAACAGGGTGGCACATGTTAAGGAGCTGAAACTCCTAAACCCTTCATCCAATTTTAATGTGGATACCCTCAAATGAAAGCTGAAAGTCTGAACTTCAACTGCATCTGAATTGTTTTGTTTAAAATTCATTGTGGTAATGTCTAGAACCAAAATTAGAAAAATGTTGTCTCTGTCCAAATATATATGGACCTAACGGTATATATACACACAGTACAGACCAAACGTTTGGACACAACTTCTCATTTAAAGATTTTTCTGTATTTTCATGACTATGAAAATTGTACACTCACACTGAAGGCATAAAAACTATGAATTAACACATGGAATAGCATGCCGCTGTAAGATGCTGTGGTAGCTATGCTGGTTCAGTATGCCTTCAATTTTGAATAAATCCCCAACAGTGTCACCAGCAAAGCACTCCCACACCATCACACCTCCTCCATGCTTCACAATGGGAACCAGGCATGTAGAGTCCATCCATTCACCTTTTCTGCGTTGCACAAAGACATGGTGGTTGGAACCAAAGATCTCAAATTTGGACTCATCAGACCAAAGCACAGAGTTCCACTGGTCTAATTTCCATTCCTTGTGTTGTTTAGCCCAAACAAGTCTCTTCTGCTTGTTGCCTGTCCTTAGCAGTGGTTTGCTTGCAGCTATTTTACCATGAAGGCCTGCTGCACAAAGTCTCCTCTTAACAGTTGTTGAAGAGATGTGTCTGCTGCTAGAACTGTGTGTGGCATAGTCTCTAATCTGAGCTGCTGTTAACCTGCAATTTCTGAGGCTTGTGACTCGGATAAACTTATCCTCAGAAGCAGAGGTGACTCTTGATCTTCCTTTCCTGGGGTGGTCCTCATGTGAGCCAGTTTCTTTGTAGCGCTTGATGATTTTTGCAACTGCATTTGGGGACACTTTCAAAGTTTGCCCAATTTTTCGGACTGACTGACTGACCTTCATTTCTTAAAGTAATGATGGGCACTCGTTTTTCTTTACTTAGAATTTGTATTATGGCAAGAAAAAAGCAGCTAACAGTCTATTCAGTAGGACTATCAGCTGTGTATCCACCTGACTTCTGCACAACACAACTGATGGTCCCAACCTCATTTATAAGGCAAGAAATCCCACTTATTAAACCTGACAGGGCACACCTGTGAAGTGAAAACCATTTCCGGTGACTACCTCTTGAAGCTCATCAAGAGAATGCCAAGAGTGTGCAAAGCAGTCATCAAAGCAAAAGGTGGCTACTTTGAAGAACCTAGAATATAAGACATATTTTCAGTTGTTTCACACTTTTTTGTTAAGTATATAATTCCACATGTGTTAATTCATAGTTTTGATGCCTTCAGTGTGAATGTACAATTTTCAAAGTCATGACAATACAGAAAAATCTTTAAATGAGGTGTGTCCAAACTTTTGGTCTGTACTATATATATGTGCACACACATACATATATATGCACACACATACAGTGGGGGAAATAAGTATTTGATCCATTGCTGTTTTTGTAAGTTTGCCCAGTGACAAAGACATGAACAGTCTATAATTTTAAGGGTAGGTTAATTAATACAATCCTAAGAACATCGTTCCAACCGTGAAGCATGATGGGGGAAACAATATACTTTGGGGGTGCTTTTCTTCAAACGGGACATGAAAAATAGATAATAGTAGGGGAATGGAGGCGATCAAACGAAGGCTGTTACTCACGGGTTTCACAGATAATAGTAGAAAATTTGTCATCAAACTATTACATTTTGTGTTACATCATAATTACTTTATGTTTGGGGATTAATATTTCCTTCAAAAACACGGGACCGCGATGGGGGCCAATATGGCCCCCGCCTATGCTAATATTGTTATGGCCGCATTGGAGGAGGACCTCGTCTATGTGTCTTACCACTTAGACTTCCATGTCTATTTAAACCAGATAGATATGACTATTAAATTTACACCAGTAAGCTCATATAAATCCATTCAATTTTTGGATGTTCTTGTCACGCAGGAAAATGGAAAACAACTGACTTCTCTTTTTGTCATACCAACGGATCAAATGATTTTCTGAGGTATAACAGCCACCATTCTAAACATATGATAAAATCGTTACCTTTTAGTCAATACTTGAGAATTAAAAGAACAGAGAGCAGTGAAGATAGCTTACATAATAGTTTGAAAAAATTAACAAAAAAATTTTGGACCAGAGGTTATCCTTAGAAACTCTTTGAGTGAACAAGAGAAAAAAAGTTAGTGAGCTAAATAGGGATACTTTGTTAAAAACAATGACTAAGAGTAATAGGGATGATAGAATACCTATGGTATCAAGATTTGGTGAAGAAAGTGAACAGGTGGCAGATATAGTCAGGAGTCATTGGAAGATGCTGAGTAGTTGTTTACCGAATGTGCTGGAATTTTGAAATCCTCCTCTCTTCTCCTATAGGAGAAATAAAAATATTAGAGATGTATTAGTACATTCAGATATTGGCTCCTTTAAAACCATGGCCCAAACATATATTACTGGAAGGGAAAGAGTTGTTATCCATGCCTTTCATGTGTCAACTGCTCATTTATGTTAAAAGGGGATCAATTTGTTCACCCAAAAAGTATATAATATCAAACATTTTTTAACGTGGGATTCCGATTATGTAATATATCTGTTGGAATGTCCATGCTCACTCTGGTATATAGGAGAAACCACGTGCGATTTTAAAACTCGCATGAATAACCATAGACATTCCATCAGAAAAAGAAGGATGGACTTACCTGTATCAAAGCATTTTGTGGATGCAGGTCACGCGGTGAAACAAACAAGGTTCAGAATTATAGACACTGTTCCTTTGCAAAGACGGGGTGGTGATAGAATACGGTTATTAAAGAGAAAGGAACTTGAGTGGATCCACAATTTGAATACATTAAAACCAAATGGATTAAATGTTGAATTCAGCATAGCAGGAATAACCTGAGGATTTTGCTGTGATAACAATGCAGTATATGGAATTTGGAGTATTTTATATTTAAAATAATTGAGAAATATATTTTAATGTATTTATATATTTATTCTTTTTTGTTTCTTGCAGATCACTCTTTTTCACTTTGAAATATGATGGGGACAACTCATCTTACAGCAACATGCATACAAAGAAGGGGGAAATTTCTCCCAGGAATGAATAATGTTTCCTTTTGTGTACACTGTATGTAATAGTAATTGAAAGTATTAAAATACCCACTAAGTGAGGATAAAAATATTCTTTCATTTTGTAGTGTATTGTTCCTATATATTGAGAGGAGCTAATTATAATGTACCTTAATTATAGCCTGAGATTGGGAAAGAGGTAGGGACCTGAAGAAGGTTCCTCCTCTGGCCTTATAATCTCACTCCATGAATGAACCTAGCGATAGGGAATTCCATGGAAGGGTGTATGGGTCAAGTAATATAAGTATTTTACCTCTCTGGTTGTTCATGACTATGAACATAGGAATTACTCTAGGGACACCAGTCTGAAAGCACTATATGTAAATGGGGATTATTCTCCTAATTAGGATGGTGTTTGTGACAACATTGATACAAAGAATATGCGCGTTTGTATGATTAACATAATAAAGGAGAGGACACCATGAGTCACATTGATTATGCGCATGTTTGTTTTATTGACGTCATGTTTGAAGGGAAACCTCCTTGTGGGACTAGACAATTTCAAAGATGGCGACGGTAGCGTCGCAAGTGTAAAGCGCATGCCCAGTGATGTCATGGTATGGGCGGACTCTGTATGTTTTGATCATCTGACAAAACAGTGTGGGCATTATGGGAGACACACGCAGATCGAAATCTGAGACACCGAGAACAGTGTGGGGAAAGTAGGATATGAAATTATGCATGGCAGCTGATAAGTGAGTCGTACCCTCGTATTTATAATGAACATCTGATACTATTAATTAAAGCACTTGTCACTTTATACGAGATATGGATTATGCTAATGTATGAAAATGATCTCTTTTTATATTTATCACTATGTATGTAATATATGATGAAATTTCTGGATATGCACTTTACACTTTCCATTGAGAAAATAATGTTATGCACAAATTGATTGTAATTATGGAAATCACTGTTTGTACCTATATATGTTCTACTATTTGCGCTTGAACTCTGCTTGAAAAAGATTCTATGAACCGAAACGTCGCCAATTGGGCTCAATAAAGTCCATTTTTCTCTAAAAATCTTTCTTATAATTTGGAGTGCAGCCTTCTGATATATTTTTTCTGGTATGTTGCAGTTTGGACAGACTGCTTGGAGGCCTGGCTCCCACTAGTGAGTAATTGTTAAATGGTGCTGTTCCAATATATTTTTTCTATATATGATATATATATATCTATAATATAATCGTACAAGCATCCCTCTGTCTGAAGCCTCTATAGACTGCGCAAGCACGACACACCTGCACAGTCTGGCTCCAGACAGAAAAACGGATGGAGCCGTTACAGGTAAGAGGAGTGTGTATGGCGCCGGAGATCGAGGTATGCGTAAGCACTGAACGCATACCACGATCTACAGTGCCATACTTACTTGACCGGGAGGAGCGTTGCCGCGGTGCCTCTCTTCTCGCCGGAGACCGGGGCAGGAGTGAAGCCGTCGGAATCAGCGCATGCGCATAGCGCTATCCGGTGCCATTTTACTGAAGACACATTTGCAGTGTGTCTTCAACAAAATGGCGCTGGACAGCGCAGTATGGGCACGCGCATACTCCAGCGCCACACTGGAGCACAGGGAAGAAAGGTAATGAGTGGAGGACAGAGGAGCCTCTTAAAGAAGACGTTACAGGTCTGTGAGAGCCAGAAATCTTGTTTGTTTGTAATTGACCAAATACTTATTTTCCACCAAAATTTGAAAAAAAATTCTTTCCAAATCAGACAATGTGATTTTCAGGATTTGTTTTCTCATTTTGTCTCTCATAGTTGAGGTCTATCTATGATGTCAATTACAGGCCTCTTCTCATCTTTTTAACTGGGAGAACTTGCACAATTGGTGGCTGACTAAATACTTTTTTTCCCCACTGTGTATATATAGCACAAATTAGAGAACCAGCCAAGGAGGCCCATGGTAGCTTAGGAGGAGCTTCACACATACTCACCTACCTAAAACCTTTACACAGTAGTGTGTATATAATATTATATACATATATATATATATATATATATATATATATATATATATATATATATATATATACATATACATATATATATATATACACACACACACATATACATATATATATATATATATATATATATATATATATATATATACATACAGTACAGACCAAAAGTTTGGACACACATTCTCATTTAAAGATTTTTCTGTATTTTCATGACTTGGAAAATTGTACATTCACACTGAAGGCATCAAAACTATGAATTAATACATGTGGAATTATATACTTAACAAAAAACTGTGAAACAGCTGAAAATATGTCTTATATTCTAGGTTCTTCAAAGTAGCCACCTTTTGCTTTGATGACTGCTTTGCACACTCTTGGCATTCTCTTGATGAGCTTCAAGAGGTAGTCACCGGAAATGGTCTTCACTTCACAGGTGTGCCCTGTCAGGTTTAATAAGTGGGATTTCTTGCCTTATAAATGGGGTTGGGACCATCAGTTGTGTTGTGCAGAAGTCTGGTGGATACACAGCTGATAGTCCTACTGAATAGACTGTTAGAATTTGTATTATGGCAAGAAAAAAGCAGCTAAGTAAAGAAAAATGAGTGGCCATCATTATTTTAAGAAATGCAGGTCAGTCAGTCCAAAAATTGGGCAAACTTTGTAAGTGTCCCCAAGTGCAGTTGCAAAAACCATCAAGCGCTACAAAGAAACTGGCTCACATGAGGACCGATCCAGAAAAGGAAGACCAAGAGTCACCTCTGCTTCTGAGGATAAGTTTATCCGAGTCACCAGCCTCAGAAATCGCAGGTTAACAGCAGCTCAGATTAGAGACCAGGTCAATGCCACACAGAGTTCTAGCAGCAGACACATCTCTTCAGCAACTGTTAAGAGGAGACTTTGGCAGCAGGCCTTCATGGTAAAATAGCTGCTAGGAAACCACTGCTAAGGACAGGCAACAAGCAGAAGAGACTTGTTTGGGCTAAAGAACACAAGGAATGGACATTAGACCAGTGGAAATCTGTGCTTTGGTCTGACGAGTCCAAATTTGAGATCTTTGGTTCCAACCACCGTGTCTTTGTACGATGCAGAAAAGGTGAACGGATGGACTCTACATGCCTGGTTCCCATCGTGAAGCATAGAGGAGGAGGTGTGATGGTGTGGGGGTGCTTTGCTGGTGACACTGTTGAGGATTCATTCAAAATTGAAGGCATACTGAACCAGCATGGCTTCCACAGCATCTTGCAGCGGCATGCTATTCCATCTGGTTTGCGTTTAGTTGGACCATCATTTATTTTTCAACAGGACAATGACCCCAAACACACCTCCAGGCTGTGTAAGGTCTATTTGACCAAGAAGGAGAGTGATGGGGTGCTACGCCAGATGACCTGGCCTCCACAGTCACCAGACCTGAACCCAATCGAGATGGTTTGGGGTGAGCTGGACAGCAAAGTGAAGGCAAAAGGGCCAACAAGTGCTAAGCATCACTGGGAACTCCTTCAAGATTGTTGGAAGACCATTTCCGGTGACTACCTCTTGAAGCTCATCAAGACAATGCCAAGAGTGTGCAAAGCAGTCATCAAAGCACAAGGTGGCTACTTTGAAGAACCTAGAATATAAGACATATTTTCAGTCGTTTCACACTTTTTTGTTAAGTATATAATTCCACATGTGGTAATTCATAGTTTTGATGCCTTCAGTGTGAATGTACAATTTTCATAGTCATGAAAATACAGAAAAATCTTTAAATGAGAAGGTGTGTCCAAACTTTTGGTCTGTACTGTATATATATATATACATACATACACATATACACATACACATACACACACACATTTTATATACAGATAATTTATGGACATCTATAGTTTGATTTTCTTGCCTGTGTGGATTGGGTGGTTGTCATCGACATCTGGTGAGAATTTCCTGTCAATAGCAGTGTTATTTACTTAAAAAACTGGTGACGACTTTAAGGCTGAGTTCACACGATGCGTATTTCATGCGTTTCCGCTGCGTTTTTGCAATTGCGTAAACGCTGCGGAAACGCATGAAAAACGCATGGTAGAAGGGCAGCAATGTTCCCCAATGGAAATCCGCATGTGCTGTGCCCATGATGCGGATTTTTCCGCAGCGTGAACGCTGCGGTCAAAAATCCGCAGCATGTCAATTAATTTTGCGGAAACGCGGCGATTTCGCCGCCATTGACTTGCATTAGAACGCGCCAATTCCGCAAGACAGCATCTGTACTTGTGCTATTGGCGCGTTCTAATGTGCGGATGGTACCTGAGTGTGGAGGAGAGGAGAGTCTCATCCACACCCAGGTACCATTAAAAAAGCTGTAAAAACAAGAATAAAATAAAAAATAAATGTATTCTTACCTTCTGTCGGCCCGCGCAGCGCTCCCGCTTGGTTCCCGGCACTTGCAGTGAGTTGTAGGACCTACGCTGACGTCAGAGTCATGTGACGGGTCACGTGACGCTGACGTCGGCAGGTCTTTCAATTCAAAGTTGCTGGCAGCCGGGAACTTTGTAAAGCAGGACAGCGCGGGCCATCGGAGGTAAGTATATACACACTCTCGGGTCACACTATATAAATCCATGCTGTTTGCATGGATTTATATAGTGTGACCTAGTTGTCAAGCACTTTTCAGGTGATGCTAAAATCGCCTGGAAAGCGCTTGTCAATCTGCATGCGGAAACGCATGTGAATCCGCATGTATTCTGCAGGAAAAACGCATGCACAATCTGCATGCGTTTTTTCTGCCAGGGAGATGCAGAAATGATGCAGAAATTTTCTGCTTCATTTCTGCATCGTGTGCACATACCCTAATACTTATTTCACCCGCTGTATATACAAACACACAAAACATAGCAGTATCCTTTTTCTTGTTACCAGGTGCATTACTTTATGTACATGTTATAAACGGTTTAATAATATAGCCATGACACCAAGTAACAAACTCTTTAGTGTTGGATGTTGGACTGTGGGTATTAACATGAATGTGTACTTATATTGACAATGTTAGCAGCTTATTAAGAAAAAAAATCAGTTAGAAATTTACATGAAATTTTACTAAGTTTTTCTTTACAACAGTGAGCAGGACATTGTAAAACCAGCCTAATTTCTTCTAGATTATATTTTCACTTTTTCATTTAATGTGAGTATACATATTTAATAAAAATCTAAAAATTGTAATCAGTTAAAATGCAAATTCTAAGGTTTTTTTTTTTTTTATAGCAAGTGTCAAAGCTGCCATATAATTAGAACAAAGGAAACCATCATTTAAAGAAAAATTAAAGTAATTTGCGATTAGAAATGTTACAGTACAGAAAACTGGTCAACTTCTGCTGCAAATCTCTGAATAAAGTCTACTATAAACTGTCTAATGTCTATGCAATGTCTAATCAGAGAAGGCAGACATGAGAATTTGTAATCCCTGTAGCTGCCAGCTCTTTGCTATCGGATAGCAGTGTTACTATCTGGTCAACTACATGCATTATGGTAACAAATTTCAGTACAATGCATATTCTAAAACGTAGTGAAATGTATAGTTTCATGATAGACTCAATAGTTAAGAAATGTCATTTTACTGATACGAGCTAGAAAGTATAAAGGCGTTGTCCACGAATATTATGATTGAAAGGGTCTACAGAAAATGTTATAAAGTAAACTAAATTGCTCAAGTATCAACTAAAGCAATAGCCTTGCTGTCCACACCATTCTGTGTATAGTTGCTCTGGCCTTGCATCATTCCATGCTAGTGTCACCATTCAGCTCAGTAATTAGCTGCATTGGTGAATTTATGGCATGTTCAGGAAAAGAAAACCAATCTGACCACTGATGCACAGCTCGATTTCATACAACCAGTAATGGCTGGATTATTTTATTTATTCTGCAGGTACTTTCATTTATTACTCTTGGACAACCAACTCTGGTTATCCTGAATCTTTTTTTTTATTTTTTATTTTTTAAAGAAACCGAATTAAAGAAGTGATCCTTTGTATACACCAAGCTGTCTCTCAAAATAACCCTCTGCATTGTAGTACTAGAGTTTATTATCCTTTGGTTTACCATTACTGAATACTATAATACATCGTAAAGCGGTACCCCGTGGAGACCATTTTTTTTTGTACTGTTCCTGAACTCATACACTATAAAGATGTGATGGTCAGTGCAGTTTAATTATCTTTATAACCCTTGCAATTCCATGTCTCCCTTCTGTTTCATTACATCATACACAAGTGTTCATCTCCCGAACAGCCAACCTGAGGATAGCAGGAGGCATGGCTGCTCCAGGCTGTTCAGAAGCTCCAGCCCCCTGATACCTGTCTATTTAGTCCAAGAACAGATAGGTAGATAGATGTAGCTATGAGATAGAGAATATAGATGATATGTGATAGATATTTTATAAGCCCATATGTGGTGCACAGTATAAGGAACAGAGCAGTGGGACCTGGGGGGGGGGTTTATACCATGTCTGACAGAAGCCGCAGCAGAAGGCTGGATTCTTTCCTCAGGCTGAGAAGACACCTGACAATCCAGAGTGATAAAGTTGCAGGGGTCAGGGCTCTACCAAAAGTTGATATGGGGGAGGGGGATTGACCATGGCAGAACTTGAATAAACCACTGCAGTGCTCAGCCTCTGCATGAGACATAGCAGGACACATTATGCACTGTTATGGGTCATTCAGCAGAGGATCGCAGCGTGTTTTGGCATCTTGTTGACATGGCTGCTGCTAGAATAGATATCTGGGGGGCTGGAGCTTCTGAACAGCCATGCCCCATGCTATCCTCAGGCTGGCTCTTCCTTATAGGTGGGCGATGAACACTTGTGTATGATGTAATGACACACCCCGGAGGGGTGAGGAGCAGATTCTGTCACATGGAATTGTAAGGGTTATAAAGATAATTAAACTGCACCAACCATCACATCTTTATAGCCTATGAGTGCAGGAACAGCACACTATTTTTTTTCTTTTTAATCTCCCCCTAGCACCCATTTAAGGCTACATTCCCATGATCAGCTCTTGATGTTGCAGATTTTCTGCATATATTAAGTAAATTAGGTTACTTGCATTTTTTAGTACATATCTTACATGCGTTTTTATTGTGATGTTGATGCTCCGATTTTTAGCTCTTGTTGGTATTTCATGTTTTAAACAAAACTGCTTCATTTTTGATACTTCCTCGTATTTGGCTTTGACAAAATGTTGATACAGTCATGTGTGGCTAGATTTTAGTGCGTTTCTGCGGCGAAAACGCATGTAAACGTGCGTTTTTACCTATGGATTTTCCATATCTAATGCAATCCTATAGAAAAAATCTGCACATAATCTCTCTTCCGGGTATGCTGAGTATTGACATGTTGCAGATTTGAAACACGCAGTGCAGCTCCGTTTACACAGAGTTAAAAAAAAGAAGCACAATGGACATAAGATTTGTATAAATCCCATCCACTGTGCTGGAACTGTAAGACGCTGCGTTTTTGAAACAGCGAAAATACACATTGTTAAAAACTCACCGTGAGCATACAACTTAAATGGATATTTAAATCATATACATTTATAGCAATATCCCCAGGATCACTAATACATTGAGCAGAAGGAATCTGTTAAGGCCTCTGTGATTTTGATATCATAAATAATGCTTTATGAGGAGCTGTTCTTGTAATCAAGAGACTCCCCAATGAGACTGCCAAAAGTATGAATGGCATTTCCACCCTACACATTTATAGAATATTCTCAGGACAAATGACTGATAGCTGAAAACAGCATTCTTTCTGTAAACCTTACAGATTTCAATGAAGAGTTGCAAACATAACCACCTCTGTTAAATTCAATGGGGAAAGCTGATGGACTCCTCCGCGCTAGATGGGAAAGGTCCCTTAGGCATTGGAAATACCTCTTCGCCATGAGAACTGGTCAAATAATGGTCAACTGCTCTGACTAGCCTGTCGCCCGATATCACTTCTCCCCTATGCCTCAAAACTCCTGGAACAAGATGTCCATTTTGAACTGTCCTCCCACCTCTCCTCCTGCTCCCTCTTTGACTGCTTACAATCTGTCTTCCGACCGCATCACTCCATTGAAACAGCACTGACTAAAGTCACGAACGACCTACTAACTGCCAAATCCAAGCGACACTACTCTGTCCCCTCCTCCTTCTGGACCTGTCATCTGCCTTTGACACAGTGGACCATTCCCTCTTACTACAGACTCTCTCTTTTCTTGGCATCAAAGACTTGGCCCTATCCTGGATCTCCTCATACCTAACAGACCGGGCATTCAGTGTCTCCCACTCACACACAACCTCCTCATCTCGCCCCATGTCTGTGTCCCCTAAGGTTCAGTTCTAGAACCCCTGCTTTTCTCCATCTACATCTTGGGCCTGGGACAGATCAGAGTCCCACGGCTTTCAGTATCACCTCTATGCTGATGACACACAGATCTAGCTCTCTGGATCTTAGATCACCTCCTTACTAACCAGAATCCCACAATGTCTGTCCACTATTTCATCCTTCTATCTTTCCACCATCTCACTGAACCACCCCCCCCCCATCTGACCTATCCATCATAGTCAATGGCTGCCCACTCTCCCCAGTCCCGCAAGCTCGCTGCCTCGGGATAACCCTGGACTCTAATCTCTCATTCAAACCACATTTCCAAGCCCTTTCCACTTTCTGCTGACTCCAACTCAAAAATCTCTCATGGATCCGCACATTCCTCAACCATGAATCTGCAAAAACACTAGTGCACGCCTTCATCTCCCGCCTCGACTACTGCAACCTCCTGCTTTGTGGCCTCCCCTCTAACACACCTCCAATCTATCCTAAACTGCTGCCCGACTAATCCACCTATCCCACTGCTATTCCCCGGCCTCTCCTCTCTGTCAATCCCTTCACTGGCTCCCCATTACCCAGAGACTCCAGTTCAAAACCATAACCATGGCATACAAAGCCATTCACAAACTGTCTCCTCCATACATCTGTGACCAATTCTCCTGGTACTTACCTGCATGCAACCTGAAGACCTACCTCTTCCGACAAGCCTACAACCTGCAGTAACCACCGCTCCACCATACCGCTGCACGACCAACTCTACCTTCACCTACTGTATCCTCACCCATCCCTTGTAGACTGTGAGCCCTCACAGGCAGGGTCCTCTCTCCTCCTGTACCAGTCACTGACTTGTATTGTTCAAGATTATTGTAATTGTAATTATTTTTGCTATGTATACCCCTTTCACATGTAAAGCACCATGGAATAAATGGCGCTATAATAAATTATAAAAATAATAAATACAATATTTAAAGTTGTACCTTCTAAGTAGCATAGAAAAGCTATGTTTAGTGTACAAAAGAACTAACAAGTAGTGAGGGAGTATACATTGTTGTAGCACATTTTGTTCGGTCATATTACGTTGAACCTCACTAGCTACATTTCCATTTGCAAATTATTAAATCACATTACAAACTTTGCTGTGCAGCTATCCATTAAGTGTTTGCAGCAAGTTTTAAAGTTATAACCTATGCACAAGTTAGGCGATTACTTGCCGATTGCTGGTGGTCCCATTGCTGTCCTCAGCCATCTTCGGCAATCCAATAGACAATGAACATAGTGGTCATGTACAGTACAGACCAAAAGTTTGGACACGCCTTCTCATTTAAAGATTTTTCTGTATTTTCATGACTTTGAAAGTTGTACATTCACACTGAAGGCATCAAAACTATGAATTAACACATGTGGAATTATATACTTAACAAAGAAGTGTGAAACAACTGAAAAGGTCTTATATTCTAGGTTCTTCAAAGTAGCCACCTTTTGCTTTGATGACTGCTTTGCACACTCTTGGCATTCTCTTGATGAGCTTCAAGAGGTAGTCACCGGAAATGGTTTTCACTTCACAGGTGTGCCCTGTCAGGTTTAATAAGTGGGATTTCTTGCCTTATAAATGGGGTTGGGACCATCAGTTGTGTTGTGCAGAAGTCTGCTGGATACACAGCTTATAGTCCTACTGAATAGACTGCTAGAATTTGTATTATGGCAAGAAAAAAGCAGCTAAGTAAAGAAAAACGAGTGGCCATCATTACTTTAAGAAATGAAGGTCAGTCAGTCCGAAAAATTGGGCAAACTTTGGAAGTGTCCCCAAGTGCAGTTGAAAAAACCATCAAGCGCTACAAAGAAACTGGCTCACATGAGGACTGGCCCAGGAAAGGAAGACCAAGAGTCACCTCTACTTCTGACGATTAGTTTATCCAAGTCACAAGACTCAGAAATCGCAGGTTAACAGCATCTCAGATTAGAGACCAGGTCAATGCCACACAGAATTATAGCAGCAGACACATCTCTACAACAACTGTTAAGAGGAGACTTTGTGCAGCAGGCCTTCATGGTAAAATAGCTGCTAGGAAAACACTGCTAAGGACAGGCAACAAGCAGCAGAGACTTGTTTGGGCTAAAGAACACAAGGAATGGACATTAGACCAGTGGAAATCTGTGCTTTGGTCTGATGAGTCCAAATTTGAGATCTTTGGTTCCAACCACCGTGTCTTTGTGCGATGCAGAAAAGGTGAACGGATGGACTCTACATGCCTGGTTCCCACCGTGAAGCATGGAGGAGGAGGTGTGATGGTGTGGGGGTGCTTTGCTGGTGACACTGTTGGGGATTTATTCAAAATTGAAGGCATACTGAACCAGCATGGCTACCACAGCATCTTGCAGCGGCATGCTATTCCATCCGGTTTGCGTTTAGTTGGACCATCATTTATTTTTCAACATGACAATGACCCCAAACACACCTCCAGGCTGTGTAAGGGCTATTTGACCAAGAAGGAGAGTGATGGGGTGCTACGCCAGATGACCTGGCCTCCAGTGTCAGCAAACCTGAACCCAAATAGAGATGTTTTGGGGTGAGCTGGACCGCAGAGTGAAGGCAAAAGAGCCAACAAGTGCTAAGCATCTCTGGGAACTCCTTCAAGATTGTTGGAAGACCAGTTCCGGTGACTACCTCTTGAAGCTCATCAAGAGAATGCCAAGCAGTCATCAAAGCAAAAGATGGCTACTTTGAAGAACCTAGAATATAAGACATATTTTCAGTTGTTTCACACTTTTTTGTTAAGGATATAATTCCACATGTGTTAATTCATAGTTTTGATGCCTTCAGTGTGAATGTACAATTTTCATAGTCATGAAAATACTGAAAAATCTTTAAATGAGAAGGTGTGTCCAAACTTTTGGTCTGTACTGTATAAGCTTGATCAGTGCTCCACTCAGGGTTTTGCAGAAATCTTGTTCTTAGTTTCGGTGGAGGTTCCAGAAATGGACAACCAGCAAGCCAGTGGGTAGATGAAAACTTAAGCTGGCTAAAAACTAGCATTATACATCATAGATTTTATTGCCAAAATACTTTCTACATATGCCTAGGCCTAATACATACTAATGTTACAGATGTGTTGTTTTCCCCCCTCGTCTACCTGGCTCTTTACCATTTTACAATATCTACTATTTTTAAACATTACAATAAGTGTCTATTCACATATGGCAAACTTGATGCAGAAATTTCTGCGACTGAACCATTCATCTAAAAAAAAGAATATGCAGAAATTATGCAGAAAACAACCCCATTAAGATTCATAGAACGGATTTTCAATCTAGCATGTGTATACACTTCGCTTGCCTTCACATGAATTTTTTCAGCCAAACACATTAGTAGATACAAAGTAAAGTATAAGAGGCAGGACATATATTCTTTTTTTTTTTTTCCACATTTTTTTTTTTTTTTTTTAAAATGCACTAGAATTGAAAGGTGTTGTCATCAATTTGTGTTAGTATCTATATCGGCCAACTACTCACCTCGATGCTATTAAAAACAAATAACAGAAATAATTAAAGAGGCTGTCCAATACTTTAGCATTCATGACCTATCCTTAGAATAGGTCATCAGTGTCTGATCAGTCAGAGTCCAATACCCAGCACCCCCGCCGGTCAGCTGTTATCAGTGGACACCGGCCGTTAGTCCTCACTTGCGGAGCTGGCAGTCTTCTGATAGTGGCCACCACAGGACACTGCACATCCGCCTCTAATTGATTTGAAAAGGAGGAAGAATGTGTGGTACCCTGCCTCGGCCGACTAGCTCCGCAAGCAAGCATGTCTGGCTGGCAGCTGCCGCCAACACCGATAACAGCTGAACGGTGGGGGTGTCGGACACCGACCTTTCAGACATTGAGGACCTATCCTAAGGTTGGTCATTAATGCTAAAGTAGTGGACAACCTGTTTAAGACTCATGCACTTTGACATGTTGACATCTGCTGTGACCATTTTCTATCCTTTACCAAAAACATACTACGATTGATGGATTTTCTAACTTACTAACTCTTGCTGATGAGCCCAAGGTGCCACAAACAAACATAGCGGCTCGATTTTACAGGAGGTTGTACACAGTATTGCTGCTCCTTCCATTCAACTGAATAATACCGAGCTGTGTTACCAGGCATAGCCACACTTGTAAGTACGGTACTGTTGTTGTGTAAATAATAAAAGAGACAATTTGCAAAAGTACCGCTGCCCTTTATTTGCTGGTTTTCTACACACCACTAATCAAACATTGATAGCTTATTAATGTTTATGTCCAAAAGGAACACTTTGGCCCCGATTCATCAAGACTGGCGATTTTCTCATCAATCTTGATGAGGGGACATGGTGGCGTCAGATGCTCCCGATTCATGAAGAGATGCAGAACTTTTCATGAATCTGAAATGTTTGATAAGTGGCGTGCTCCACGCCAGAAATCTTATTCCAGTCATGGGCTGGAATGAGATTTCTGGCTTAGGGAGCGCCACATTTCGTCATGAATTGGACAAGCTGTGGTGTTTTGGCAGAACTGGGAGAAACTAGCATGAAAAACGCTAACGTTGCAACATTATCAAAGCAATTAAAGCGAGAGTTCTGGTGAAATTACTTTGATGAATCGGGGCCTGTAACTTTTGGGGAGAGTAAAGACAATTTATGTGCAATAGTCCTAAGTAAGCAGAAAAAAAAACTAAAATTACATGTAAATAATAAATACAAAAAGGTGTACCAAAGTACATTATAGGTAGAACATCATTTTCTGTTTTTTTTATTCAAATAGACCATTCCTCAGAAAAATATATGTTTGTAATCATTGCACTAGTCCTGAATTATAACAACTTCATCCTCATCCTCCTCCGGATCATCTTCCTCTTCATCCAGACATACTTCCACTTCAAAAGGTTCTTTAGATTTGTAACAAAACCAATCCATTATTTCCTTTCGACTTAAACCAGATTTTCTTATAAGTGAATTTAAGTCTTCCTCTTGTACACAATGATGAGTATCCCAGTATCTCTCTAGTATTTCATAGTTATTTTGGGGAGCAGACACAGTATGGTCCTGATAAAATTGCTCTGAATGTGGAGAAGCTAGCGTTGTAGAATTTGATTTTAATTTGCTATGTGTAGATTTTGGTGTCCCTGAAGGAGTTGCATATATATTAGCATGTATTTCTGGAACTTTTTGCATAGTTTTTCCTGAGCATGGGTCTGTTAATTGTATTACTGGCCTACCAGCCATAGAGTGTTCTGGTGATTTTAATAACACTTTAATTGCAGGCTGATTTTCTGATTCCAGGGCCCCCAATGCAGGAGCCAACGTTACAACTCCAGCATGTTCTCCAGAGTTATGTTCACTCAATCTTCCATTCTGATTTACACAATACTGTGGTTCATCCAACCATTTGGGGCGTTCTTGGGTACTATCACGGAACCACCTCAGCTGTCCATGTTTAAGTGCATAACGTGTATCTCCAAACCACTGGATGATGTCTGCCCTTGGCAATCCAGTTATTTCCTCCAGTTGTTTGTAGTCTTCACGACGAGCCCACTGACACTGTAAAAAAAAGGATTTTAGTATTGTCAATTGTTCTTTGGTTTTTCGCTGTCGTCGTATAACTCGCGTGTAATAGTCTTCTCTGAGACACCCGCCACTGTTCTCATTAGACCCATGAGCTTGCACTCCATGGCCATCATAAATATTCCAAGATGAAGACAACATTTTACGGCCGTCTTCATCAGTGAGAGGAGAAGACAAAGATGAGTTCATTTCAGGCTCATGCTTGACTTGGTTTTTAAGTAAAAGTTTTGGTTTAGGAGACATGTCAGTAGCTGTTTTACAATGTTTATAAGTGCCTGGTGACTCATAACTTGAGCTTTCCTTTATTTGTTCATTGGTGAGCTCTGGGGTCTTTTGTTCATGTCTCTCAGGTGTCTTATCATTTAATCTCGGTTTCTTAGTTTCTGGAGCCACATCACCTGAGGATGAACAAGGAGAGTGTGGAAATATCGCTTTCATTGCATCACGCTTTGGTGAAGGAACTGAAGATTTTTCTAAATTCCTGAACACAGATTTCTTGGCTACTGCAATCAGAGGCTTGAAATGTAGCTGATCCTGGTTGTAGACCAAACGTGAACGTGTCTCTTCAATTTCCTCTGAGGACCAGCTGATACCACAACGAATACGTTGTACCATAAACCAGGCTTTCACTTTTTCCATTTGTAGTCCATATCGTAAGCAAAGCAATGCAATTTCTGGCATTGTAGGATAAGGAAAGTAACTAAAAGTATGGATAAGCTGTGGATGATCATCCAACTCATTGGTGAGCTCTGCCTGTGTCCAAATCAACTGAAGTTCATCAGAAATAGGAGGCAAGCACACAAGTCCTGGAGTGTCTTCTGGGTACACACCAGAGGCATTGGTGGCTGTGGGAGACATGGTCCAATTAGATGGGTGGAATCATAAGGCAGGTTGTGATTTTCATTAGAACTGAATCTTGACCAATTTGCTTGTTCTTTGGATTTTCTACATAAGAAGAAAAAAGTATGTTAGATTGTAAAAAAGCAAAATTACCAACAGACTATTTTATATTTTCCAACCAATACATTATATTCATCTATTTGATAAGTTGTAGTTAATTCTTAGGATTTCATTACTGAAATCCAATAAAATAGTGACAAATATGAATCTAAGTACTGTTAATGTGGCTGAGGTCTGGAAATTTAAAGAGAACCTGTCATGTCAGATAATGCTATTAATCTGAAGGTTAATAGCATTAGAAAGGTGCCCGGGAGAAAACAAACTTTATTTCTTACAGGAGCTGCTGGCTTTCAGTCATTCAGGTGTGCCGCCTCGGCTGTACGACTGCAAGCCGTTAGCTCCCAAAAGGAATATAGTTTGTTTTCTCCCGAGTGCTGCACTTTCAGTACGGTGGCAGAGCACCTTCCTATACTTGGGTGTTGATTACATGCATTTTTTGATGCATTTCCACTGTGGAAACCCACTAAAAACGTATGTGCGTGTTTTACCTGCGCCTTTTCTGCATCTAATGCAAGTCTATGAGGAAAATCTGCACAGAAAACTCAGCGTACCTGCAAGAGGAATTGACATGATGTGGATTTGAAACACGCACCACAGGTCTATTTAAGCAGAGTAAAAAAAAAAGCAGTGGGCATAAGATTTCTCTATAAATTCCATCCACTCTGCTTGAACATTAATACGCAGCATCAAAAACGCAACAAAAGCTCACCGTGGGAACATAGCCTTAGAGGCAGATCCTGGTTATGAATCACAGCCATTAACTGCCAGAATAGGACAGGCTGAATGTACTGCAAATGTTGGAAGATGTTAAAAAATGTAATTTTCACACTGGCCACTGGGGCTTGTTTAGACTCATACTTCCTGTCTCTTCAGGAAGAGTTTTCAACAAGGCTCCATATTACTAGAGGCAGGATTAGAATGACTGATAGTGCCGCTATACATATCTAATAGCACAGGAACCACCAATCACAATTAGGTAATGTCCCTTGCTTCCCCTTCCTTGACAAAGACCTTGCACGCTACAAAAGATTGGGTAGGTATCAGACCGTTATGACTATATGCATATGCCATTTCCTGAAACAAGAAGTTTGGCCCCTACTGTTTAAGATGGTGTCTCGTACGCCAGTCGTAATGAGGCCATGCAGGAATAAGATGCAGTGAAATCCGCAAAAAGCACATAACACTTAATGAGTTCAGCGCAACTTATTAGTGGTGTGTGCCTATGGAGTAACAATTCTGGTGTACAAAACACTAACACTTTTGTTGAATTTAACAGGTGGGCATATCCAAGCCCTGTCCCCTAGTCCATAGCCAAGCCCTAGGTCCAACCATTTTGCTAGAGGTGCTTCAAACAGGCAAAATGCCAAAAGTTGCACTGCTACAAACTGGTGAATGGAAAAAGTTACAACAATTTTGTACAACTCAGCATTATGCAAAGCTTGCAACTTTTCAATGTTTCATGTCAATTTTCCGGCGAAAACACCTTAATGGCCTTAGGCCATGTGCACACACTGAGTGTTTGGTGAGTTTTTACCGCAGTATTTGTAAGCCAAAATCAGGAGGGAAAAAGTATACTAGAAACACGTCACCACTTCTGTATTTATCCTGGTTTTGGCTTACAAATACTGAGGTAAAAGAAAAAAACTCACCATGTACACGTGGCTTTAGAGCCTAAAAAAGCATCAGTGGTTAGTGTGAAAATTGCAAGAGTTCCGGTTTTGTTTTGTTTTTAAATACATATTGTGATATTTAAAATACAAATTCCCAAAAATGTAAAAAAAATAATAATAAAGAAATACATTTTACACTAAACCTGATTTTAACAATAGCTCATCTTTTGGTGATTGCTTCCCTTTAAATTATGTTGTCCTCAGTGTAAAATAAAACCTTACACTCACCTCCTGCACTGCACTGTTCCAGAGATGCCAATGTCAGGTCTCTCGGAGCTTGCTTAATAATGTTAAGGTATGTGTGCGCTGCAGCCTATCGGCGGCCACTGATGGGCTGCAGGGTTCACTTATCATGTAATGTAACCCGAGCATTGGCAGTCCTGGTGCCAAAATGCCTGGAGCAGTGCCTACGGTAATTATAAAGCTTGTTATTTTAACAAAGGGGACTACAGCATTTAAGGTGGGGTTATCAAAGTAGTGAGCAACCCCAATTTATACACTAAGAATTCTAATTCCGTTGTAGCTTTGTATCCAGTTGGATGAACACGTAAGTGAGCTGCACTGCTGGTGTAAATCAATTCTTCAGAGATGATGATGATGATGAAAAGGCTTTTTATTAACAACGTGTTTCAACGCCGTACCGACATCTTTTTCAAGTAAAAAAAAAAAAAAAAAAAAGAAATGTTGTAGCTTTGTACACATTTAAGTAAATTGGTTTTTGCTATATAATCTGAGAGCAGCATGATGTAGATGTTGAGCGCCTGATTTCAGTGATGTGATACTTACTAGGCTGTGTGTTTACTGTTTCAATAAAATTAGTGTTTTATAAGCAAGAGACTATCATTAGAGGCCTTCATGTCTTGTGCCATGTAGTCTTCCTGCTGTGTAACCCCACCCCTGGCCAGTGATTGGCAGCTTTCTATCAATTTTTACAGTGTACTCAGAAATCTGCCAATCAGTGGTGTGGGCAGGGTTATATGGCGCTCCGCATTCAGACAATTGCTAGATTTGCAGCAACATTGATTTATCATAATGACAGTACACAGACCAGCAAGTGACACCTCCCTGGAACCAGGGTATCTTCTCCTAGATCATGCTGCTCTCAGATTACATAACAAAATCCTGCCAAGATATTCCCTTTGAAGGGAATCTGTCAGGGGGACTTTCCCTCTAAAATGCAGTAGGATTGTTTTATCAGGCTCCTGATATATGAGGTTAGTGTGGTTGAACCAGAATGAGCAGAAAGCAGGAAAAAAGTGACTTCCCTGCACAGACTGATTTGTTAATCACTCTGCTATTGGCAGGAAACAAGGGAAAAGCAAGGATAAGTGACTGCATTCCTGGGAATAAACATTATATTTCCCCTGGCGATAACTAGAAGTGACACATTAATTCAAATAAAAAAAAATGTATTTTATTAAATATCTTAAAATTATTAAAAAACAGACAAGGTGCAGGAAAAAAGATACAGGAACTGTAATATCCAAAATGAAAGCAATCTTGTAAAAATTCAACACTAATTGTAGTTCCAAATCAAGTAAAAATATATATGCATGATTAGATTTTGCATTTAACCCAGTTCATTCAAATGCTATATTCTTACACCCAATGTTTCAATGTAAGGTGAAAATATGCAAAAAGCTATAAGTAGAAGAATGCTACTTGTACTTGTAAATGCAAAGCCATTTAATATCTCCTATTGCACACTGCCCATTGGCCTAAATGCTTAAAACACATGCCCCAAGGTATATAGTGTTTTTATCAAAGCAAGACCTTCATATATAGAAACAAATTTCTGAAATTCACAGGTGCACCTAATGGTATATTAATCAAGCTAAATGCCACAGGGACTCAGCTATGTGAATATATCCACAGTGGCCATGTTTTTTTTAGCCTGATATCACTCAGCGTAAAGGAATATCAAACACATATTAAAAGACTAATGGAACTTAAGGTTGTTTTTACCTGTTAAGAGACGCTAAGATGTCTAAATGGAAGCTCCTGTACTCAGCCCCGACTGAGGTAAATCTCCATGAAATATTATCTGAAATACAATTAAAATGCTAAATAGATTGAAGATGATGTACAAAAACTAGTGCACAGGAAAAGTAGGTTGCCCATAGAAATCAAACTGCTCCAGGTTATTTTACTACCTTATCCCAATGAGTCCATCAGCTAGTTACATCTGAAGGCTAGCTGCTGAGGTAGGTTTACGATTTAATTTGTAGAAATATGGTGCCTTTAGCTAAACCTAGGTAAGCAAACCTTGGCCGCACCGTCTAGTTGTACTTTAAAGTTTTAATAACTGTGATTTGATAATGGTGTTGATCTGTAACCTTCTCTGGGTCAAACTACACCCAACAACAGCCGAAATACTCCCAACAATGGTGAATCAACTTTTCCACTGATAATTGGCCTCAGGCACCAATAGTTGACAAAAATAGTCATTTGGTCCTGTCAACAATACAAAATCTTTAGTGGATAACCAGCTTAAATCTTCTTTGTGATCATATATTTTTAGGAACTTTAGGAGCCTAGTTAAAAAAATATATAGACATTTTTTTTTAAATATTAGTATAAGGTAACAACTTGTCATCGTCTACATTAACCACATCAGCAAAAGACTGAGACTCTAGAAATACACCCGCGGATTACAAAGACAGGAGACTTGAATATCTCAGATCTGGCAACTCAAAACACCAACTGTTTATCTTATTACCTTCAAAAGAACGTCACATTTTCATCTCAATGGCAAAAGTCTTTCATGCAGATGGTGAACACAAAAGGTTTACAATTCAGAGATTTGTAAGGTTCAACTTACCATAGATAAAGCAGGGATGCCATGTGCTCACTTAGTATCAAACAGTGCAAGCACTTTCGGTAGGTTTCATTTTTGCGTGCATCTTTAGACGATCTACCAGTACTGCGATATTGAAAGCAAACATTCATCAAGTATGTATCTATTAGATACCCCTTAGTTGTCTATTACTCTTGAGAGTCAGGAGGAAGATCCCCATGAGTCCGATGTATAAAAGTATATTAGATGAGTGTATCACGTCCTCTCTTAGGTCAATGATGAGAGAACAAAGGGTTAACTCCACCTCTGGTGTCCACCCCCTTATTCTTCAAAAATCCTTTGTTTCCTGACCTCTTCTTTCAATTGAATGGGATTAACCATTGTGATCTTTCAAGAAAGCCCAACACCCCACTGTCCATCCTAAAAAGGGATAATGAGCACTGAGACGCGTTTAAGAAAAAAAAAAAAAAAAGTACAATTACATGGAAAACCACATGTGGATTTTTTTTGTTTATGAAAGACTGCCTTTTAAGGAGCTTATTTAAATGTAGGGTATGTTCACACATTGCATATTTCCAGGCTTTTTCCTGCAAATTGTTGCAGTGAAAAAACACAGCATTTTACTGTACTGTCACTAGCACAGTGAATGATATTTCTAAAAGCTCAAGCACATGCTACTTATTTTTTCTTTGCAGATTTGAAGCAGATTCAAATCTGCAGCATGTCAATTCTTTCAGCGTTTTTCGCCCATTCAAATGAAGGGGAAAAAACGCATTAAAAAAGAGGCAAAAAGCACATATTTTACACAGCATTTTCCTTCCAACACTTCAGTATTTGCAGCCGAATTTCCAGCTGCTAATACTGAGCATGTGCACATACCCTTATAGGGTATGTGTAATCAGTAAATGATATACTGCTTAAAATCAGGTTATTATATGAAATGTTTTTTTTTTTTAAACATTAAAGTTAAAAATTCAACCTCCCAACAAAAAGAACAATAGTAACAAAAAGAAACCCTGAAGCACTTCCTTGTAAGTGCCGATGTCTTTTCAGAAGTCTCATTATCATCACAGCAAAGATTACAATGGAAGGTAAGCCCTCATACATATAGCACTTAAAGCACCACTCTAGCGTTTTGTTTTTTTTGTCAGTGCTTGAGTGGTGCTTCTAATTTAAGTTCCCTGACTGTAGTCTCATACACCCACCGCAATTTTCACCTTTTATTGGCGTCGTTCTGGTCCCGCGGTGCCATCTTGTGACCACAACTTCTGACTGGCTGGAAGTCAGAAGTAACAGTCAGAAGCTCTCAATGCAAGTCTATGAGAGACAGAACGATTATCCCATAGATTTGTATTGAAAAGTGACTTCCGGCTAGCTCCAACTAACCCTGGAGTGATTCGGCAGGTCACATACTGCTGGAGATCAATGTGAGTGGCACAGATAAAAGGTGAAGATAGTGGCTGTAAGTATAAGACTAACGGTAGGGAATTTCGATTAGAAACATCACTTCAGCGGTAAATTAGAAAAAAAACAAAAATGCTGTAGTGGTGCTTTAACACAGGATCAACCAGTCACAATAAGTGATGGTCAGAGCTTCCTTACACACCCTTCCTTCACTATGAACTTTGCCTAGATTAGACATGCTCAGATAATACTTCTGTACAAAATATAGGGCCTGAGCCAGTCTATTGCTGCTAATGTTAATATGCCAAACAGGAAGGAGTCTGAAAAAAATCTAGTGGCCATTGTGAGAAGTTGCAACATTTTTTTTTTTGTTATATATAGATTGTGAAGTCTATACATAGCCTACTTAGCGGATGAGCTAATAAATATGGAAACCTCCAAACTGTACCTGTTAGCAGATTTAAGATGGGAAAGATCTGCCATGGGATAAGTCAATGTCAGAAACAAATGTCTTTGGTACATCTTCCTCTCCATACAACCACGAGAGTGTATGATTAGCTTTCTACATTGGAAGATAAAATTAGGCATGTTGAAGCCAGGGCTGTGGAGTCAGTAAGCCAAACCTCCAACTCCGACTCCTCAATTTCCATGACTCCGACTCCCTCATACATGGCTCATGTTTGTGCTACAGTAAATTTATCACTTAGATTCATCTCAGCTAAAAGTCTAGACCAGAGGTCTCAAACACGCGGCCCGTGGACCGCATGCAGCCCCTGAGGCTGCTTTATACAGCCCGCAGGCACAGACCCCTTGACGATCCCGACCTGGTCCAGGAGGAGCCGCCGACAGCAGCGCTGCATTGTCGCGCAGAGACAGTCTCCCAGCACAGCATTTCCAATGCCAGCCAATCAGAAGCCAGCAGCTGATATCTGCGTCCCAGCGCAGCGGCGTATGACGTCACTGCCATGCGTCACTGCCATTCTACAAGATGGGGACCACCAGGATGGGGCATTACTACCGGATGGGGGACATTACTCCAAGAAGAGGACCAGGATGGGGCACATTACTGCAAGATAGGGACCACCAGAAATGGGGCACATTACTACAAGATGGGGACCACCAGAAATGGGGCACATTACTACAAGATGGGGACCACCAGAAATGGGGCACATTACTACAAGATGGGGAACACCAGGATGGGGCATATTACTAGATGTTTGCCAGAATTACTATAAGGTGCCAATTGTAAAACAATATTACTGTATGTGGCCAATTGGAGGAAACAAAATTGTAAAAATTAAAAATAAAGCATGAAAAAATATTTTGGCACTAAAAATGCTGTTTTTTATATAAACTAAAAGTAAACACAAAAAAGTGCATGTTTATTATCGCCACATCCCTAACGACCCAAGCTATAAAAAAATAAAATAAACACAGCAAAAATGTTCAGACGGTGTATCCCAAAAAAATGGTATCACTAAAAATGTCACTTTGACCTGCAAAGAAAGCGGCCCCCCAAATTAAAATTTTTTCATGTGCGGCCCATATACTTAGGCGAGTTTGAGACCCCTGGTCTAGACCCTTAGATCAGCAATAGGACATTTCATAACTTTCCCAAATTCTTATGAAAAAAATATTCCCCACAAACTGCATTGAACTACTGTACCCAATTTATTATATATTTTAGGAGTTGGAGTCAGTCCATTTTATACAGACTCCAATTCAGAGTAAGACTCCACCAAAATGTACACCAACTCCAACTCCACAGCCCTGGTTGAAGCACATGTCAGATTCTTCTTTCTCCCAACAGCTGTCATTGGGGTAAAGTCTGGTGACCTTATATACATTAAATGATTGTCTGGTCCTTCCACAACTGGACAGTTCAGACAACGTTTCTGCAATATATAGGTCTACCGACAATGGTCAATGATCAGCAATACATGTAGAGCATAGTAAACATTATTTTTTTTCCCACCAATATAAATTTCCCCCATTGCCCATCCAGTTTTTTGTTTTACTATTAAATAAAGGGAAAAATGGGAAGTTTGTTGCATTTTTGTCAAATCTTTTTATGATGTTATCAATATTCATGCTATACAGTTTTGGCCAGGTGATGCAAGTTGATAAAAATTAAGTAATGAAGTACTCCATAGGGCAACACACCAACACATATCAATGCAGGTACTCCAATAGCAGGATGAGATATAGTGAGTGAAATTCTCTTTTTTTACAAGTCAGTACAATTACGCAGATACCAAACATGTATAGGTTTTTGTGCTGGAGGGGAGATATGTTTCTCTGAGGCTATTAGCTTCAGTGATGTGAAACCTGGAAGTCTTCTCCTGCATGTTATGTGCTGAGAGGTCTAAAACAGCCATTTTTAATGGGCCAGTTTTTTTGCGAATCACTATAGAGCGGGTGGGAGGTCGTTCACCATATCTCCACCCCAGGGTGTACTATAGGGGTTTAAATACTCGGCCTGTTGAGGCATCAAGTGTTCACAAAGTCTGGGAGCCAAACTCCAGACATGTTTGTGTTGAGCTGATTTGAACCACATGGGAGTTGCTAAACTCTGAGCAGGTACATCCCTGCTAACACAAGGACTGTGTTTTGCATGACCACTTTGTTTTGCCCAAAGGGCCGTGATTACTTTGATGGACTCCATGTTGGTTTATGCCTAATAATAAACCAACCAGGAATTTAAAGAGACAGTTTTCCCGTGTCTACCTCCATGTACCACAGTGAGCTGCTCTACCACAGGGCAGATTACCTGTTATTACATTCTTTTCTGTTGCAGTTGATGAAAAACTGCAAATCTGTCTTTTTGATACACACACACATACAGTACAGACCAAAAGTTTGGACACACCTCATTTAAAGATTTTTCTGTACTATGAAAATTGTACATTCACACTGAAGGCATCAAAACTATGAATTGACACATGTGGAATTATATACTTAACAAAAAAGTGTGAAGCAACTGAATATATGTCTTATATTCTAGGTTCTTCAAAGTAGCCACCTTTTGCTTTGATGACTGCTTTGCACACTCTTGGCATTCTCTTGATGAGCTTCAAGAGGTAGTCACTGGAAATGGTTTTCACTTCCCAGGTGTGCCCTGTCAGGTTTAATAAGTGGGATTTCTTGCCTTATAAATGGGGTTGGGACGATCAGTTGTGTTGTGCAGAAGTCAGGTGGATACACAGCTGATAGTCCTGCTGAATAGACTGTTAGAATTTGTATTATGGCAAGAAAAAAGCAGCTAAGTAAAGAAAAGCGAGTGGCCATCATTACTTTAAGAAATGAAGGTCAGTCAGTGCGAAAAATTGGGCAAACTTTGAAAGTGTCCACAAGTGCAGTTGCAAAAACTATCAAGCGCTACAAAGAAACTGGCTCACATGAGGACCGCCCCAGGAAAGGAAGACCAAGAGTCACCTCTGCTTCTGAGGATAAGTTTATCCGAGTCACCAGCCTCAGAAATCGCAGGTTAACAGCAGCTCAGATTAGAGACCAGGTCAATGCCACACAGAGTTCTAGCAGCAGACACATCTCTGCAACAACTGTTAAGAGGAGACTTTGTGCAGCAGGCCTTCATGGTAAAATAGCTGCTAGGAAACCACTGCTAAGGACAGGCAACAAGCAGAAGAGACTAGTTTGGGCTAAAGAACACAAGGAATGGACATTAGACCAGTGGAAATCTGTGCTTTGGTCTGATGAGTCCAAATTTGAGATCTTTGGTTCCAACCACCGTGTCTTTGTGCGAAGCAGAAAAGGTGAACGGATGGACTCTACATGCCTGGTTCCCACCGTGAAGCATGGAGGAGGAAGTGTGATGGTGTGGGGGTGCTTTGCTGGTGACACTGTTGTGGATTTATTCAAAATTGAAGGCATACTGAACCAGCATGGCTACCACAGCATCTTGCAGCGGCATGCTATTCCATCCGGTTTGCGTTTAGTTGGACCATCATTTATTTTTCAACAGGACAATGACCCCAAACACCTCCAGGCTGTGTAAGGGCTATTTGACCAAGAAGGAGAGTGATGGGGTGCTACGCCAGATGACCTGGCCTCCACAGTCACCAGACCTGAACCCAATCGAGATGGTTTGGGGTGAGCTGGACCGCAGAGTGAAGGCAAAAGGGCCAACAAGTGCTAAGCATCTCTGGGAACTCCTTCAAGATTGTTGGATGACCATTTCCGGTGACTACCTCTTGAAGCTCATCAAGAGAATGCTAAGAGTGTGCAAAGCAGTCATCAAAGCAAAAGGTGGCTACTTTGAAGAACCTAGAATATAAGACATATTTTCAGTTGTTTCACACTTTTTTGTTAAGTATATAATTCCACATGTGTTAATTCATAGTTTTGATGCCTTCAGTGTGAATGTACAATTTTCATAGTCCTGAAAATACAGAAAAATTTTCAAATGAGCAGGTGTGTCCAAACTTTTGGTCTGTGCTGTATAAATATATATATATATATATATATATATATATATATATATATATATATATATATACACACACACATACACACACATATATATATATGTACACTGCTCAAAAAAATAAAGGGAACACTCAAATAACACATCCTAGATCTGAATGAATGAAATATTCTCATTGAATACTTTGTTCTGTACAAAGTTGAATGTGCTGACAAAAAAAGTCACACAAAAATCATCAATGGAAATCAAATTTATTAAACAATGGAGGACTGGATTTGGAGTCACCCCCAAAATTAAAGTGGAAAAACATACTGCAGGCTGATCCAACTTTGATGTAATGTACTTAAAACAAGTCAAAATGAGGCTCCGTATTGTGTGTGGCCTCCACATGCCTGTATGACCTCACTACAATGCTTGGGAATGCTCCTGATGAGGTTGCGGATGGTCTCCTGTGGGATCTCCTCCCAAACCTGGACTAAAGCATCCGCCAACTCCTGGACAGTCTGTGGATGGAGCGAGACATGATGTCCCAGATGTGCTCAATCGGATTCAGGTCTGGGGAACGGGTGGGCCAGTCCATGGCTTCAATGCCTTCATTGGCAAAGTCGCCACTGGCGCCCTGTGCTCTTCACAGATGAAAGCAGGTTCACACTGAGCACATGTGACAGACGTGACAGTCTGGAGAAGCCGTGGAGAGCGATCTGCTGCCTGCAACATCCTTCAGCATTACCGGTTTGGCAGTGGGTCAGTAATGGTGTGGGGTGGCATTTATTTGGAGGGCTGCACAGCCCTCCATGTGCTCGCCAGAGGTAACCTGACTGCCATTTGGTACCGAGATAAGATCCTCAGACCCCTTGTGAGACCATATGCTGGTGCGGTTGGCCCTGGGTTCCTCCTAATGCAGGACAATGCCAGACCTCATGTGGCTGGAGTGTGTCAGCAGTTCCTGCAAGATGAAGGCAACGAAGGAGTGGCTTCGTAAGAAGCATTTCAAGGTCCTGGAGTGGTCTAGCCAGTCTCCAGTTCTAAACCCTATAGAAAACCTTTGGAGGGAGTTGAAAGTCTTTGTTGCCCAGCGACAGCCCCAAAACATCACTGATCTAGAGGAGATCTGCATGGAGGAATGGGCCAACATATCAGCAACAGTGTGTGCCAACCTTGTGAAGACTTACAGAAAACGTTTGACCTCTGTCATTGCCAACAAAGGATATATAACAAAGTATTGAGATGAACTTTTGTAATTGACCAAATACTTATTTTCCACCAAAATTTGAAAAAAATTTCTTTCCAAATCAGACAATGTGATTTTCAGGATTTGTTTTCTCATTTTGTCTCTCATAGTTGAGGTCTACCTATGATGTCAATTACAGGCCTCTCATCTTTTTAAGTGGGAGAACTTGCACAATTGGTGACTGACCATCCTTTTTTTTTTCCTCTCTCTCTTTAGATAGATAGATATATATATACTGATTTGGCTAGATGAGAGGCTCTGGACTGAGGTCTAAGGGGTAACGTTTTTCCTTGTGGAGAGTGACACACCGGCTCTGGGATGCCAAGGTAAGGAGGCTTATTCATCATGCAATGCTCTTCTGGGAAATTTAATATGCATATTGCCTCTTCAGAGAAAAAGAGGGCTTGAACTCTATAGCAAGTTCACACAACTGTTGTATTTTGGCCCAAGTGCTATCCATGAAAAAATTACCATCACATGGACAGCATAGGGACACATTTTATTCAATAAGGGTGTGTTCAGATGGGTGTTTATCTTTTTTTTTTTTTTTTTTGTCACAGACCTAACCTGAAAAAAAGTGTAAAAATCATAGCATGCACTAGTTTCTACCATATGTCAGATGAGGTTCACCTATTCAAGTCTAGGTGCTCAAAAAAAAAAAGTTTGGATCCCATACGTGTCAACCAAATAGCATATGATTTTTACAGCTACATTTCAATTCTTTAAAGGGGTTGTCTGTGTGACTGCAGACATGAATCCCCCCAGCGAACATACTGTGCGCTGCGGGGATTTGCCAGTTTCTGACCAGAGGGTATGTATGAGTTATGCATACTCCCGGCCAGGGTCAGTCTAGTGGGCGCAGCCTTGCTCCATACACTTCTATTGAGCGAAGCCGCACCCAGTCTAGTGATGCGGCCGTCTAGTGGACATAGCCAACTAGAGGGTGTGGCCTTGCGCCATACAAGTGTATGAAAAGCGAGGTCGCGCCCACTGGCCGGGAGTATGTATAACTCGTAGATACCCTCCGATCCCGGGTCAGAAACCGATGAATCCCCACAGTGCGTGTGCTGAGGGGCTTCATAAGTCTGCAGTCATACACTGTGACTGCAGACTTATTGATTTGGATGGGACAACTTTAACATAGAAAACTATATTTGGTCTCGTAAATTTCCATAATTACTGATGTACAAAAATGAATATCATACAAATTGCATATGGATGAAAATAGTCTGTTTTTTTTCCTAGATGAAAATCTGATGTTTTTTTTATTTTTTTACATACTTTTTGTGAATTAGACCTTGTATGATCTTCAGTTAGATGATACTAATCAATGTAATCCTGTGTGTATTAAGATTACAGAAAAGTGGCCTCCAGAGAACAGGATCTGTCAGCCTATCAGGCTCAGTGGCAGATGAAAATAGCAAGATTTCAGAATTTTTTTTGTAATCCTTTCCAGACGCGTAATGTATATGTACGTCACATGCGGATGTATTGAGCAGGCTTATAAAATGGCAGATAACAGCTGTGTCATACAGCCAAGCATCATCCTCTAACTAAACTACCTTCAATCACTGCTGTTTAAGCCGACAGTAGGGACATTTAAGTAGTAAACAGGAGGGGGCCTTTTTCAATACTAATTGACCCCACTCCCTTCCCCAGCTCATGCTGTGGGATGGCGGTGGTGATGTAATGGCCCCCTAGTTCACCATATTGGTGCTCCTGAGAAGCCCACAGTGGAAAATTGTCTATGCTAGGAAAGAGCTAACTTACAAGTAACTCCAGTAATGCATTTTTTTCTTCATTCCGTCATCCAATACTGCTGCTATCTTTCTTTTCTCTTTCTATGAGTAAACTGTTAGGAATCGTGATTCTGTGCTCCCACCTGGAAATGGAGCAAGTCCAGTGCTATGCTATTCGCAGGTGCCACCATTGTCCTAACCTTGGAGGCAGAGTTACTGCGCGTGCACAGAGACTGTCCCAATCTTATGGCGCATTGCGTTCTGATGTTGTAGGATGTGTGAGGACAAGGGACTCCGTATCTCTCACCGATTTACCCGGTTGCCATAAAATGAAGGATGCTGCTTTGTCTGACACTAAGCAGTGGTGTAATTACGCTCATTCTGCTCTGCAAGCCAGCAGGGAGTGGCTGTCTGGGGATGATTGGGAGGTATCGGACACCTGATCATTAGGCTGGCTATTTAATCCTGCTCCCTGCTCTGTGCTCAGTGCTTTTCTGTTTATTGCAGTTCCTATGTGCTGTGGAGAGTGGTGTTAGAATTAGTGTTGCTATCTTTTCAGGTGTTTTCGCATTTTCTCTTCTGAGTTGACTTCCCGGGGTTCTTCCAGAGGTACTCACCTGGTTCTTGACTAGGCACCAGCCGCGTCACCACATGCAAGCTGTCCGGGGATAGTGGGCCTGGGATAGGGCTCTACCAAAGTCCCCCTTCCATTTACTGCGTGAAGCGTATTCCCGGCCCTCAAGGACTCGCCGAGCTGGGCAGCTTGTACCAAGTGGGTCTGTGTCTGCGCCTTTGCTGGGTTCCTCTGCAAAGCACATAACATAAACTTCATGATTTCTTAAGATCCTTTGGGTCCACATTCACCGCCCTATCCCCCCTCCATCACCACTCATCCATATCTGCCCCTCACTCCTTCCCTCTCCCATGTACAGCTCCCATGCTCTTTTGAACTTCCTGACAAATCTCACTGTCTCATCCAAAAGGTATTGCACAAGAAACCATGTCACAAATCCAAAAACTATCTGCTCTCTTTTTACTGCTACTACTCATTTCAGGGGATATCTCTCCTAACCCCGGACCACCCTCTGCCAACCTGAACCCTTCCCCCACCTCACATCGAAACCCTGCTAACCTTATTAACATCAGCTGTACTCCTTCATCTCCCTCCTTCAATTGCGCACTGTGGAATCCACGGTCTGTATGCAACAAGCTTCCTTTCCTGCACAATTACTTTCTGACCAACGCTCTCAATCTGCTGGCCCTCACTGAAACATGAATCCAGGATTCGGACACTGTCTTCCCTGCCGCTATTTCTCATGGCGGCTTGCATTTTTCCCATTCCCCGAGACCTGCAAACAGACTTGGTGGTGGGGTCGGCATACTCCTGTCCTCACATTGCACCTTCCAGGTCATCCCACCAGTACCATCACTCTCATTCCCTTCTTTTGAGGTCCACACTATCAGGCTCTTCCATCCCCTCTCCCTCAGAGTAGCGGTCATATACCGTCCCCCAGGCTCAGCCACCCAGTTCCTTGACCATTTTTCTGCCTGGCTGCCACACTTCATGTCCTCAGATTTACCAACCCTTATCCTGGGAGACTTCAACATCCCCATAAACAGCCCCACCTTCTCATCTGCATCCCAGCTTCTATCTTTAACCACTTCTCTTGGCCTCTCACAGCTTTCAACCTTTGAGACACACAAAGATGGAAACACCCTTGATCTGGTCTTTGTCCGGCTTAGTTCAATCCCCCACCTAAATAACTCCCCTCTCTGATCATAACATTCTCTCCTTCATGCTCACAAATCCTCGCCCGCCCCAGCACACTCCTACCTATCACACATTCAGAAATCTACAAGCCATTAACCCTCATACACTTACAGACTCCCTTCACTCATCACTGTCCCCAATCTCCTCTTTTTCCTGTCCTGATCTGGCTGTAAACCACTACAATGACACTCTCAGAAGCACGCTGGACCAAGTAGCGCCCCTCACCCTCAGAACCTCCAAACACAGAGTAAAACAGCCCTGGCTTACACCGCAAACCCGATTTCTCCAGCGTTGCTCTAGAAGTGCCAAACGCCTATGGAGGAAAACTCGGACACCAGAAAACTTTATCCACTACAAATTTATGTTAAAAACATATAACTCTGCCCTTCACCTCGCCAAACATACCTACTTCACCACCTTGATATCCTCACTATCCAACAACCCCAAAAAAACTCTTCGATACCTTTCACTCCCTCCTCAGTCCTAAAGCGCAGGCCCCCATCGCAGACATTTGTGCCAAGGACTAGGCCTCCTACTTCACAGAGAAAATAGACACCATCCGTCAGGAAATCAGCTCCCAGCCACCAAGTGCCGTGACTCCCACCCCCCACATCCCCTCTGGATCACTCTCCACATTTGACCCAGTCACAGAAGGTGAAGTCTCCAGGCTCCTCTCTTCTTCTCATCCCACTACATGAACCACTGACCCCATCCCCTCACATCTACTCCAGTCTCTTTCTTCAGTCGTCACTACTCACCTAACTAAAATCTTCAACCTCTCCCTCTCCCTTCTGGTATTTTCCCCTCCTCCTTCAAACACTCCATCATCACTCCATTATTAAAAAAGCCCTCTCTTGACCCTTCCTGCACAAACAACTACAGACCAGTCTCCAATCTTCCCTTCATCTCTAAACTCTTGGAGCGCCTGGTCCACTCCCGCCTTACCAGTTACCTCTCCACTCACTCTCTTCTAGACCCATCACAGTCCGGCTTCCGCCCCCTACATTCTACAGAAACTGCACTCATCAAAGTAACCAATGACCTTCTGACAGCAAAACATAATGGCGATCATTCTCTGCTCATTCTTCTTGACCTCTCTGCAGCCTGCGACACCGTTGACCACCACCTCCTACTCTCTATGCTCCACTCAATCGGCATAAAAGACACTGCTCTCTCCTGGTTCTCCTCCTACCTATCTGACCGCTCTTTCAGTGTATCATTCGCTGGCTCCACTTCTTCCCCTCTACCTCTCACTATTGGGGTTCCTCAGGGTTCAGTCCTTGGCCCTCTTCTCTTCTCTCTCTACACAGCCCCAATTGGACAGACCATCAGCAAATTTGGCTTTCAGTACCATCGTTATGCTGATGACACACAACTATACACCTCATCCCCTGACCTTACCCCCGCTGTACTACAGAACACCAGTGACTGTCTGGCCGCAGTTTCTAACATCATATCCGCTCTCTACCTGAAACTCAACCTTTCCAAAACTGAACTTCTTCTACTCCCGCCATCTACTCACCTCTCTAAATCTGACAGCTCTCTCTCCATGTGTGGCACCACAATAATGCCGAGCCAGCAGGCGCGTTGTCTGGGCGTTGTGTTTGACACCAATCTCTCCTTCACCTTCCACATACAATCTCTTGCTCGCTCTTGTCGCTTGCACCTGAAGAACATCTCTAGAATCCGCCCCTTTCTCACCTTGGAAACAACAAAAGCCTTCACTGTTGCCCTGATCCACTCCCTCCTTGACTACTGTAACTCTCTATTAATTGGCCTCCCCCTCACTCGACTTTCCCCTCTCCAGTCCATCCTTAATGCTGCAGCCAGGGTCATCTATTTGGCTAACCGTTACTCAGACTCCACCGCTCTGTGCCAGTCATTGTACTGGCTGCCCATGAATTATAGGATCCAATTTAAATTGCTTGTTCTCACCCACAAAGCCCTCCACAGTGTGGCACCCCCCTACATCTCTTCCCTCATTTCTGTTTATTGGCCTACCCGTTCTCTACGCTCCGCAAGCGACTTTCGACTAACATCCGCACTAATCCGTACCTCCCACTCCCGGCTTCAAGACTTCTCCCGAGCTGCACCTATTCTTTGGAATGCTCTACCCCAAGAAATTAGGATGAACCACAACTTACACAGTTTTAGGCGCTCCCTAAAAACACACCTGTTTAAAGCAGCCTATCACCTTCCCTAATCGAAGTCCTTTTATATTCTTATAGCCCATCCCTTATTTCTCCAAACATAAGTCTCCACCGAACCCAAAAGCACTACAGATACTGGCTGGTGATGAGCTCATGCAGCCTTTATCTATCCCTCATCCCCTCAAGATGGCTGGACCATCCTTGTAAATAAGCCATTGTACTTTGTGTCACCCCCACCTCATTGTAGATTGTAAGCTCTTACGAGCAGGGTTGTCATTATTTTTGCTGTAATTATTGTATTATCTTTAGCTATGTTACTTATGACTGTTGTATATGAACCTGTGAATTGTTAAGCGCTGCGGAATATGTTGGCTCTATATAAATAAAGACTATTATTATTATATATTATTGGGTCACATGATCCAAGAGTGACCCCTTGTGAGCTCCTGCTATCTGTGTTGTAGGATGAGGGTCACCATATTCTGGTGTGACCCATGTCCCACAAGTGTGCATCAACTACAGCAGTGTTTTGTTTTTGTAGACAGAATGTCTGAGCCTTACCATCCATAGTGAAAATAGACGCCAAAATGTAGAATCTCTCTTCATTTTACTTTTTTGTCTCCAATATCCACTACAATATTCGAATAAGTACAGAAGGAGTCAATTATGTACCTAAAGTATAGATTCATAAAGCCATAGAAACAAAAAAAAAAAACAGCGCAAAAATATGATCACTTCTATGATTCAACAACATTGGGGCACCTCACAGTTTGAAAAGAAATCAAATACTACACACCAGCTTCTCCTTTCTAAATGGCTCCATGCTACACTAGTGCTAAAGTTTGTGAACCCTTCAGAATTTTTGATATTTCTGAATAAATTTGACCTAAACTTACATCAGATTTCCACACAAGTCCTATGAATAAATAAAGAGAACCAAATCAAACAAAACAGTCAAAAATGTTAGACATGATCATTTTTAAAATTAGAAATATAATCCAATATTACATGTCTAAGTGGCAAAAGTATGTGAACATTTGCTTTTAGTATGTAGCCTGACCCCTTGTGAAACAATAACTGCATCTAGAAAAATAAGCAGGTGGGAAGGTATATTTAAATCATGGCACCGCCCCGAGTGCAATCTTTGGTAAACTGCAAATGGGCAGCAATGTTCTTTTTGGAGAGCAGTTGCTTTCTCATTGAGCAATCCTGACATGCACACCATTGGTATTTATTGTTGTTCTGATGATGGACTTATGAACATTAACATTAGCTAATGTAAGAGAAGATTTAAGTGCTTAGAGGCTACCTTGAGATCATGTGTGGCCTCACAGACTTTTATAGACTTTGCTCTTGGAGTGATCTTTGTTGGCAGACCACTCCTAGGGAGGGTAGTAATGGTTTTCAATTTCCTCCATTTGAAAACAATCTGACTGTGGATTGGTGGAGTCCAAACACTTGAGATAGATTTGTAAGCTTTTATAGCCTGATGATCTTCAGAAGAACTGCTGATTTTTCTCAGAAATCTCCTTTATTCGCTCTAGGACACACTGCCACAAAAGTCTGCTGTGAAGATCAGACTTTTATAGATCCCAGTTCTTTAAATAAAACAGGCAGCCCGATTGTCATCCCATTGATTGAAAGCAGTAGACACTAATTTCCCCTTCAAATAATCAGCTAATCCTAAAAGGTTCACATACTTTTGTCACTCAGACATGCGATATTAGATCAACAAAGCAACAAAGCCAACACCGCACATTACCAAAAGAATACCATACCCACAGTGAAGCATGGTGGAGGCAGTTTTATGTTTTGGGGGATGTTTGACAGCTGGAACTGGGGCCCTCAAGGTGGAGGGAATTATGAACAGTTCCAAATATCAGTCAATTTTGCAAACAAACCCTTCAGGCCTCTGCTAAGAAGCTGAATATGAAGAGGAATTTCACCTTTCAGCAAGACAACAACCCTAACAAAAGAATGCGAGAAGATCAAAGTTTTGGAATGGTCCATCCAAAGCCCAGACCTGGAACCAATTGAAAATGTGTGGGTTGACCTGAAGAGGGCTGTACACAGCAGATACCCTCAATATCTGACAGATTCTTACCCAAAAAGACTGAATGCTGTCATAAATTAAAAGGGTATTTCAACAAAGTATTACTGTATTTTTCAGACTATAAGTCGCACTTTTTTCCTCCAAAACTTTGGAGGAAAGTGGGGGGGTGCGTATTATAGTCCGAACCTTCTAATTTAATGTCTTGTGGCTGTGGGTGGTGAGGGGAGCGGGGCATAGGAGGCAGAAGCGGCTGCTGCACCCTACACTGTCCCCGCTGCTAAAGAAAATGAATACCAGGAAGAGGGGTGCAATGCATACCAGGATGAGGGATATTAGTACAGAATTGGGGGATATTACCCATATAACTGTTAGCAGCAGTCCCCCTCCCCCATAACAGTGCATCATGACCACATTTTTTGCTTAATTTTTTTTTCTACATTCCTCCTCTAAAACCTAGGTGCGTCTTATGCTCCGGTGCGTCTCATAGTCCGAAAAATATAGTAGTTTAAGGCCACGACCCCACTATCAGTATTTGGTCAGTATTTTTTTCTCAGGAGTGGGAGCCAAAACCAGGAGTGGGTGATAAATGCAGAATTGGTGACTTGCTTCTATTAGACCTTTTCTCTGATTGTTCCTCACCTGGTTTTGGCTCCCACTCCTGAGAAAAAATACTGACCGAATACTGACCAAATACTGATAGTGGGGCCGTGGCCTAAGTGTGTGCATATTTATACAAACATTTTAGTTATTTTTTGCAGTGTGTTTTTTTCACCTTCTCATTGCACTTTCTCGTGTGCATGAGAAGGAAACGCTGAAAAAAAGAAATGCTGCAAACACGCAACATGTGAAAGTATCTTTAGCTAACCACATTGGCCAGCGCTTGGTTATAATAAAAAAAAAGCTGTTACCCACCCTCCTCAAGTACAGCTCTGCCATTGCAGGACCGCGAGTGCCAATATGGGCCGTGAGTATAAGCTTTTTTATTTTATCGGGCCAAACATTTAGATCAAGAAGGGGTTGTCCTAGTCGTGGTAGTAGTAGTTTCTGTGTGCATCTACAGTGTTTCCCCGAAAATAAGACAGGGTCTTCTATTATTTCTTGCTCCGAAAGATGGGTTAGGGTTTATTTTCAGGGGATGTCTTAGTTTTTTTCCCCATGAACAACAATCCACAATTCTTCCTGAACAAGGTATCAACATTTATTCAAATCTAATGTCATCACACACACTGCAAATACACATGCATTGCACGTAGGGTACATACCACCCTGTCTCCTCTTCAGTGCCTCTAGACACCCGCATTTAAAGGACCTTTAGCTCCGCTCCGGTCCCTGTGATGTCACCAAAGGTCCTAGGCAATCTTAACCTCGGAAGGGAAACGCTTGGTGCCCCCTAAGACTCTGCTGGTGACCCTGGACAATTGTCTAGTGTTACCCCCTCCTAAACACTGGCCCTGACTGTAACTAGGGCTTATTTTTGAAGTAGGGCATATACTTCAATCATACTCCAAAAATCATGCTAGGGCTTATTTTTGGGGAAATACGGTATCTAACATTTTTAAACCCAGGTTTTTAGACAACCTAAAAAATAAAAAATTTGGATTAGCCGAGCATTAGAGATGGTGCAAATAGATTCCAAAACCAGATATAGCGGCCATATCGGTAATAAGTTGCTGCCGACAGGGCTGTGGAGTCGGTATAAAATGGACAGACTACGACTCCTAAAATATATAATAAATTGGGTACAGTAGTTCAATGCAGTTTGTGGGGAATATTTTTTCATAAGAATTTGGGAAAGTTATGAAATGTCCTATAAATATCTGTCCTATTCCTGATCTAAGGGTCTAGACTTTTAGCTGAGATAAATCTGTGCTACAGTAAATTTATCACTTAAACATGAGGCATGTATGAGGGAGTCGGAGTCGTGGAAATTGAGAAGTCGGAGGTTTGGCTTACAGACTTTACAGCCCTGGCTGCCGAGATGAAGCCCTACAAACTGCCTCTTACATGACGGCATACTCGACTCCTCTTGATTAGCCATCCTGGTGCAATGGTATCCTTGCGGTGTTCTGCACATGCGACGTTGCACCAGGCCGCCTAAAAGAGTCGCAGATGCTGGCAGGTCAGAGGCGGATCGTAGGGCTCCCATCTGACGGACAGATTACTGATGTGGCTGCTGGACCAGATCCTGCAAATCGATTTGCATTCTCTCTGTCAATTAGATTTATTTTACAAGGGAGAGCAAAATAAACTCCAGTACAGATCTATGTAGAAACATGACAACAGGCATCGGGCTACCTTAGGCCTCATTCAGACGTTCGTGTTGTATCTTTTTTTTTCATGGATAGTACATGTACCCATTATAATCAAAAGGTGCTATTCACATGTATGTTTTTTTTTCAGGCAGCATGGATGACACGGGCAATACAAGTCTATGGGTCCGTGAAAAACATGTACAGCCCACAGATGGCATCAGTGTGTCGTCCATGTGCTGTCTGTTTAAAGCACCATTCCAGTTTTTTGTTTTGTTTAGTGCTGGAGTGACGCTTTAAATGTAAGCCGCCTGCCCCCTTTCTTATACTCACCTTCTACTGACACTGCTCCAGTCCCTCGGCACCATATGGTGCCCGTAAATTTTGACTGGCTGGAAGTCAGAAGTTACATCACAAGAGCTCAATGCAAGACTATAAGAGCCAGAACGAAGCTCTCATAGAGATGTATTGAAAAGTGACCTCCGGCTCCTCCAGCAAAAACTTGAACTGTCGGCAGGTCACTTTTCGCCAGAGACCGAAAGGAGCGACGCTTGAAAAGGATGAAGGCAGCAGGTGAGTATGAGACAGGGGAATTACATTTATGGCACCACTCCAGCAGTGCATTAAAAAAAATGCTGGAGTGGTGCTTTAAATATGGAAAAGGATAGAAGCTTTGTAATTTATTTATATATCCATCCATCCGTGAAAAACAGACAGCCACACTGATGTTAAATACGGACCATTGACACAAAACACTGACACTAGTAACAATTATTTCACGTACATGTTTAAACACGGATGTGTGAATGAGGCCTTACACATATTAAGCCACCCATAAACCTTTAATAGCATTGAAGAGGTTGTCCACTACTTTTACACTGATGCCCTATCCAGGGCTGTGGAGTCAGAGCACATTTTGGTGGAGTCAGTATAAAATGGACCAACTCTGACTCCTGAAATATATAATAAATTGGGTACAGTAGTTCAATGCAGAATGTGGGGAATATTTTTTCATAAGAATTTGGGAAAGTTATGAAATGTCCTATAAATGTCTGTCCTATTCCTGATCTAAGGGTCTAGACTTTTAGCTGAGATGAATCTGTGCTACAGTAAATTTATCACTTAAACATGAGCCATGTATGAGGGAGTCGGAGTCATGGAAATTGAGGAGTCGGAGGTTTGGCTTACCGACTCCACAGCTCTGTCCTATCCACTACATGTAGACGGCCAGCTCCGCAAGACAGTGCTGCCACCGATGCCAGCTGATCAGCGGGGGTGCCAGCGGATAGGGCATCAATGTAAAAGTAGTGGACAACCTCTTTAAGTCTAACTCATTTTGTCAACAGGTATTTCTTCTGCCCCCTCCCCCCCCAATACCCTTGAGCTAGACTGAGTGTGTATGTGTTTTTATTTGCCAGTGGGGGGGTAAGACACTGTCAGGCTCTTCTGGTAGCAGCTTATCTCCCAAGGGAACAAAAGGATCACACTGAAATTCAACATTCCTCTTCCCCTGACATCATCTATCGGGGGAGGGTCCGAAGTCCCTTATAATCAACAGTCAATTTTATCTAATGTGTATGGGGAGCTTTAAATTATCATTACACTCAGAGACAATGACTTTTTGATTTTAAGTGCTGAGAATTTAGGTGGCTATACACATTATGTAGACGTCAGCTGATCCAGGCAACTATGTAATGTTTCCTGACTTTCCTTTCATGACAGATGTCTAGAAAAAAGTATCAAGAATGTTGGACTACCACTCCTTTGTTCTCACAGGAGATGTAACACTTACCATGGTGTCTGCCAGTGGCTCATCCCCCTCTCCCCACTGAGAACACACATGCATGCACCGTCTTTCATATTACTGAGCGTACATGCACGTCTGCTTGCTGGATAAACTTGTACATTTGGGCACATTTCCATGACCAAGTTAAAGAGAACCTTTCAGCTCTCCTGACAAATATTACTGCTTTTAAGAGAACTCTGAATCATTGAATAGAACATAGATTGTATCTTTCCTCTGTTACTCCTCCTGGAAATTAACTGTATTATATCATAAGGGTATGTTCACAATATGTTTGATGTGGATTTTATTTTTTTCTATGGGGTGCTTTTTCGATTTCAACTGGTTGAGAAGTTTAGAGCATTTTTTAAGCAGAAAATGCCTCAAGAATTGGCATGCTGTTATTTTTCCACATGGAATAATAATACAGCAACAAAAGCACTATGGGTGAGTTTTCTCAGTGCAAGGAATGGGAAGGGTATTCAAAGAGTACCCTCTGTTCTAAAATCACATGAAAACCTGCTTCAGTGTGAACATTGTCTAATTGAAGCACAGACTTATGCCCCTTGTCAAAAGAGTGTGCCCCTACATAAACTAATAGCATCAGTGCTGGTTGGACATGGTCAGTACGTGTGTGGGGACACTACTTTGACTAGAGGAAATACACAACTTCAATGAAGAGTTGCTCCGCACATTTATAGGAGACCCTACCCCACGCTCCCAGCATGCAGTCACATCTATGGCATTACAATATATCTGGCTAGTGGGGTGGAACTACTGGGACCCCGCCAATCCCGAAAATGTCCATTCAGTATCTTTACTGCCCAGAGATGTCCCTGCCACCTGCTGAGCAGAGATTTGCAAACCAGTGAATGGGGCCCGAGTAGCTCCATGCACAGCGGGTGTTCAGGAGATAGACAATCACTGGCCTAGTGGCCCCTTTATTCTTGGGATTAGTGGGGTCCCAGCAGTAACTGATAAGGGACTGGGAGCACAGACTAGAGATAAAACTTCTATACTACCAGTTGGATGTGGTCGGCCTCTGCACAAGGGGGCACCCTGTTCTCAGGGTCGGCTGGGTCACCATGGTTGGCCCCTTGCTGGTAAGACATTTCTAAAATGTTATCAGTACAGTAAAGGGATTTTATCAATATACACTGGGCACGAGAGGGATTTCTGCTGCTGTCCTGGGCTTCCATCGCCCTATTTATCATCACCCCAAATATAATGGCAATTTCTGAAAGGAGGAAAGTGGCATTCTCCAAAATCATCTGGCAAAAGGAGTGGAGAGATTTACTGACACTTTAACAACCCTCCAAAAACAACGCGTCCAGGCAGAGGGGTATTGGTGCTGTGTGATAATGGGCACTTCCACCTCAGGCCTATGATAACACAGGGAGGCAGCACACCCGTATACACACGGGGACAGTGCATAGTGCTGCCACCCAGGGGTCAAGAGCGGCGGCTCCCGGGTCAGCTGAATGTAAACAAGGTGACGGCGCGCGGGCCACAGACCGGGAGACAGGAGCGGGGCAACACGTGGAGGAAGACAACACACACGTAGCACACGGCAGGCGGCCGCTCACGTGACTGATATATAGGACGCACTCACCGTGTGCCGGGCTGCTCCTCAGCTCAGCTCACCAGGCAACCAGCGACTGTACCGGCCGCCCCCCGTAACATCGCCACCGTCTGGAGACAAACACTCCGTCCACCGTGAGGTTATTGGTTGGAAGCCGCGTTGTTGTGCTTGTCCGGGATCACACTGGGATGGGAGGGGGTCGTTGCCAGGATCTCCACACAGGGACACAGATTGGTGCAACAACAGGAAGGGAGGGACGGACGGGCTGAGAATGCTGGGAGCTGGCAGCGGTGGGACTGGGAGGAGGCGGGGGTGACAACATCATCTGTGCTGTGCAGTAATGGCCGCTCTGTGATGTGGACTCAGCACTACAAATAAACGAGTGCACTGCTTGTGGGGGTCCTGGCGCTCCCAGGGGGGATTCCTGCTGTGAGCTCCTGTGTCCTGAGGAGTTGTGTCTCAGGAGAGACTGCCCAGAATCCTAGAAGCAGTCCGTGTGCGCGCCACGAGACGGCGGTCCGGAGCCCTTGTGCGCCTCGAGTCGCACACTTAGGCCACGGTCACATGTTCCGTATTTTACATCAGTATTTGTGAGCCGAAACCAGGAGTGGGTGATAAATACAGAAGTGGTGACGTGTTTCTATTATACTTTTCCTCTGATTGTTCCACTCCTGGTTTTGTCTTACAAATACTGACCAAATACTCAACATGTGCACGTGGCCTAAAAGCTGGACTTTGGACCATGCCCCGGCTGCTGCTCCTGTGAATGTCCTGTGCCAGCCTCTATTGTTCTGTGAATTACACACTCGGTTAGGTCCATGCTTCATTGCTTATAATACAAATGGCCGCTTACAATACACCGCCACACACTTGTGTTTATCCCCCTTCTATAAAGGTCCATTTACACTGCAGGATTATAGCGACCATGGATTCCTAGGGACTGCCAGTCATTCAACAGACGAACAAAATGCTCATTCCTCCTATGAAATGATCTTTAGGTTTGCCCATAAGATCATCGTTCTCAGCAGCATATACACTGTGTGCCGAATTATTAGGCAAATGAGTATTTTGGTCACATGATACTTTTTATACATGTTGTCCTACTCCAAGCTGCATAGGCTTGAGAGCCAACTACCAATTAAGTAAATCTGGTGATGTGCATCTCTAATGAGGAGGGGTGTTGACTAATGACATCAACACCCTATATAAGGTGTGCTAAATTATTAGGCAACTTCCTTTCCTTTGGCAAAATGGGTCAGAAGAGAGATTTGACGGGCTCTGAAAAGTCCAAAATTGTGAGATGTCTTGCAAAGGGATGCAGCAGTCTTGAAATTTCCAAACTTTTGAAGCGTGATCACCGAACAATCAAGCGTTTCATGGCAAATAGCCAACAGGGTCGCAAGAAGCGTGTTGGCCAAAAAAGGCGCAAAATAACTGCCCATGAATTGAGGAAAATCAAGCGTGAAGCTGCCAAGATGCCATTCGCCACCAGTTTTGCCATATGTCAGAGCTGCAACGTTACTGGAGTATCAAAAAGCACAAGGTGTGCGATACTCAGGGACATGGCCAAGGTAAGGAAGGCTGAAAAAACGACCACCTTTGAACAAGAAACATAAGATAAAACTTCAAGAATGGGCCAAGAAATATCTTAAGACTGATTTTTCAAAGGTTTTATAGACTGATAAAATGAGAGTGACTCTTGATGGGCCAGAGGCTGGATCAGTAAAGGGCAGAGAGCTCCACTCCGACTCAGACGCCAGCAAGGTGGAGTTGGGGTACTGGTATGGGCTGGTATCATCAAAGTTGAACTTGTGGGACCTTTTCAGGTTGAGGATGGAGTGAAGCTCAACTCCCAGACCTACTGCCAGTTTCTGGAAGACAACTTCTTCAAGCAGTGGTACAGGAAGAAGTCGGTATCGTTCAAGAAAAACATGATTTTCATGCAGGACAATGCTCCATCACATGCATCCAACTACTCCACAGCGTGGCTGGCCAGTAAACGTCTAAAAGAAGAAAAAATAATGACATGGCCCCCTTGTTCACCTGATCTGAACCTTATAGAGAACCTGTGGTCCATCATAAAATGTGAGATCTACAGGGAGGGAAAACAGTACACCTCTCAGAACAGTGTCTGGGAGGCTGTGGTGGCTGCTGCACGCAATGTTGATCGAAAACACATCAAGCAACTGAGAGAATCTATGGATGGAAGGCTGTTGAGTGTCATCATAAAGAAAGGTGGCTATATTGGTCACTAATTTATTTATTTATTTTTTTTACATGTCAGAAATGTTTATTTATAAATTTTGTGCACTGATATTGGTTTACCTGGTGAAAATAAACAAGTGAGATGGGATTATATTTGGTTTTATTAAGTTGCCTAATACTTCGGCACAGTAATAGTTACCTGCATAAACAGATATCCTCCTAAGATAGCCAAATCTAAAAAAAAAAAAACCACTCCAACTTCCAAAAATATTAAGCTTGGATATTTATGAGTCTTTTGGGTTGATTGAGAACATAGTTGTTGATCAATAATAAAAATAATCCTCTAAAATACAACTTGCCTAATAATTCTGCACACACTGTAAATTGTGTAAGGTCTTGCTCTGCCGAGAGCAGTGGCAGCCTATGGGCACTGAGTGATTTATTCCTGATTGTTCTGTGTGCAGTAGGTCTGTGCAATCGGTACTAAAATGCCTCCAAGTTGTTGATCAGCAGGGATATAGTGCCGCCAGATATTAGGTGTAAACGCACCTTATCTCCTATGCAACGGACCCTTGGTATGGCTTCCAAGTGAAGTGATTTCACAGGTCGACACATTTTACCCTGATTTCTTAGGACTGCTGTTTTGTACACTGCTTTTAATTAGGGGTGTGCAGGAATAAGATACTTTGAATTCATTAAGTAGCGTATGTCTTGTCTTAACAGTGGTGTGCGCCTCTGGGTTCTTAGACAGAAAAGTCAGTTCAGTTAAAGAATGGAGCCGCCCAAAAACTGGGGTAAAATGCCAAAAGTTATAAAATGTTTGCACAACTTTGCATTGTGCAAAAAATGTACGACTCTTCAAAGTGTAGAACACCAGTTTTCTGACTAAATATTTTGATGTATCAGCCCCGTTGTTCTGTAGACGCACACCTGCCACATAATTTTCATGACAAATTCTCACAATTCCCTTGGCAACAACGATCAGGGTCTGAACACATGGTTGTCAATTTTCTTTTTTTGCCATTGATTAAGCCATTTCCAATACAAAGACTGTTTTACTGTACTACAGTTTTGATAAATGAAGCCCATTAATCATTATCTTGTAACAGAGAAACAGGGCTGTACACGTGTACACACACACACACACGTACCAAAGCATCTAATGTAGGCAGTGTACATTTAGTCTTAAAGGGAACCTGACAGGTTCGCCATGCCCTCCAAACCACCGGCATTTCTCTATTCTTTTATAAACACCCTGCCTAACAAGCCTTTTATAGTGTTTGACATATTAACCGATCTTTAAAAAAGTATTTTTACAGTCCCTTATTAATATGCAAATTAACCTTTTGACTAGTTGATGGGACCTTGGTTTCTCCAGACTAGTCGTCCCACTCAGCATATTATCACACCCCTGTGGGTGTGGTGACATGATTTGCAAGAGGGGCACTGTGCATGTCCTGAAGCAGAGAAGAAGCTTGATCTTTAGCTCCTTTGTTAAAGTCAAGCTTCTTCTCTGCTTCAGGACATGCACAGTGCCCCTCTTGCAAATCATGTCACCACACCCACAGGGGTGTGATAATATGCTGAGTGGGAAGACTAGTCTGGAGAAACCAAGGTCCCATCAACTAGTCAAAAGGTTAATTTGCATATTAATAAGGGACTGTAAAAATACTTTTTTAAAGATCGGTTAATATGTCAAACACTATAAAAGGCTTGTTAGGCAGGGTGTAGAGAAATGCTGGTGGTTTAGAGGGCATGGCGGACCTGTCAGGTTCCCTTTAAATTGAACCAAATATATAATGGGCCTATGGTGTCTGGTAAGTCCTGAGTATGCAGTGTTTTCAATGGGGAGAACAGAGTAAGCATCTATTTACACAGGCTGATCAGCAAGTGAGTATTCATAAGTATGTAAACATGCCGACAAGTGAAGAAAATGCTCATTCGTCATCTGATTGGATCATTCAGGCAGATCCTTAAATCATAATAACATTTGTTCTGCCCCATTTGTGTCGGACCATGTGAAGGAACCATGAAATGAGCGTTGATCGATGTGTCGTGTCGATGTAATCGATGCTCGATTTTGAGAAAAACTTGGCCTGTGTAAACGAGCCGTAAAAAGTACCCATCACCAATCTGTGGCTACCATTTTATTTACCAAAACAATGGGCTGGCACAGATTAGTGATTTTAGTTATTAACATGTATTTTAAAAATTGTTGACCAATGTACGTAATGGCCCTCTAAAGGACTTAACTTTATAGCAAAAGTCAGGGTTTAAACTTCCTGGTTGTAGGATGCCAGCATGCATAGTGGAAGTGCGATATCTTGTATGTTGTCAGGAGATCTCATGCTGTGAACTAAACCAAAAGAGGCCACAGAGGGTTGTGGAATTCTGCTCTGCATGCGGGGATCTCACAACTTGCAAATTCAGACCTAACTTTTGCTAGAAAGTTGCGTTTTTTAGGGGGCCATTAGGAATATTTACAAAAAAAATGTTATGTTAGGGTTTATTTACACAAACCGAGCGGTGGCATGACCTGAATACCTGTTTACACAGGCAGACCCAGGTAAACCATGCGCATTAAGCAACGTATACTAGTGGCTATGGGCTGCCATTGTCCTCGGCACCGCCGATAACGATGATCTTTTATGCTGCGCAAAAGTTAACTTCACCCTATGAACAACGAGCGTTTTGCTCGGCAGTCTGTTTACACTGCAAGGTAATTGTAAAACGTGCGTTTTTAACAATGCTCGTTATTGCAGTGTAAATGCCTTTTGAATTACTAAAATCACCAATCTGCGGCTGCCCATTGAAGTAAAAAGTGCACGCACCAATTGGTTATAGGTACTGTCAGACACGTTTGGCTGCAGCTTATCTCTTTTGGAAATAAAACAATCAGTCATTAACATTCAACATACCTGATTCCTCTCTCTCCCAAAATCATTTGTTTTGGGAGAGTCAGGAGCCCCTCATACACATTAGATATTCAACTGGTCAAGCCAATATTAATCTAATTTGTATGAGGGAATCAAACACCCTGCATACATGAAGCAATGTGGGTAGGTCCCATCCACACAGACATTTGACTACTGAAAAGGACAGATACAAAAGGTATTGAAGGGGGTGCCTCCTGCTGGAAGACCCCATATTTTATTGTTCTTGGGGAAATACAATGTTAGTTTCAAAGTATGACCGTACATCCATTGATCTCATTGAGCACCCTGCGGCATGCAAAATGCCTTGCTATCTGTATTATTATTTTTAGGGTTCTTTCACACAAAGGCTCCAATTCATAACACAGTTTTCACCAGTTTTCTGGTGTAAAATTGCTTGAAATGTTGCAGCATTTTGCATTTGTGCCAAAATTGTGCGATTTTCTAGGATTTTTCTCCAGGTCTGCCACCTTACTGAAAAGTAAGGCAGCTTAACGAAAAGGAGATGGCTGCGCACTGCCCATCAGATTCATCAAAATGTATGCAACAAAAGTGGTGTAAATATCGACAGAAATATACTTCAGACCCTACCTGAAGTACAATTCACACAAATAATGAAGTTGGCACATCTTACTCCAGCTGACCCTTCATCAAGACTGGCATGTAAAATGCTAGTCTTGATTACATGGAGCCATTGGGCCCGATTCCTAATTACATTTGTGCATTTTGTGGGGTTTTTTTACTAGCGTTTTGGTGTTTTTCTGCCTTCTTTTAATTTGCGCCTTTTTAAAAGTCTGTTTTATTTGTGTTCACCTTTTTTTTACAATGTATGCCATCATGGGCCGGGATTGAGGTTTTGAGAGGTCTTTCAATCCATCACTTGCAACTTTTTAAAAAGGTGCAATGTTTTGGCACAAATGTACTCAAGTCCACTCCTGCAATGATCTTATGTATGCCAGATATTTTGGCTCAAATTTTGTGAAATTTTCCGAAAACATGCGACTGTTTGTATTTAATATTTCTTAAACAGGTTAAAGACAAATATAAAGCATTTTTTAAAATTTGTCAAAAATTAATGAACCACGCAAATGATGAATCGGGCCCATTGTGTTTTTAGGATAAATGCCACATTTTTAAGCTCTGTATGACATCTGTTAACCGTATAGAATAGCTTTTTCTGGCATATTTATTTCAGCGAAGCCATTATAGCTTATGGGTGATAGGTGCCTGTGATCGATGTGGTATCCATCACCCATAGGCTATATTGGCATCTGTAAATATATAACAACACCGTGGTATTCCACACTTTAAAGAAATTACCATCACTGTCTCCATTAGGTCTCACAATATATATTCCTTATCAGTATGTTTTTAGCGTGACGGAGATGTTGCCCTTGGTAGGATTTCACCCCAAAGCTGTAAAGAAACAATGCTAACCACTGAGCCACAAGGTGCTGTCATGAAACGCTCATGCAGGGGCAGACATATCATTGTTAAAACCTGTTTAACCGCACTGAGCCAGAGGTGAGGGGGCCCATTTCTATCTCCAAAGCAGGTGGAATTGCACATTACGATGAGCTATTGGACTGTATAGGGCCCATATATTGTTCTTACACAGGGGCCCTCTTCTGTCTGTGTCCCCCAGTGCGCTCAAGAACAGCTCAATACATGCCATTATATTCAGTCTCCAGTTAACGCATACGTTTCTGAAGCTGCGGTGTCTGAAGGTCTGCAAAGGATGGATGGTTGCAGTTTGCATTTGTTTTAGTCTTTTCTCTATGCTATTTATGAACTGTGGAAAAAAAGGCTGGAGGAGGTGCAATAAAACTTGTGCCAGGGAAAACTAGAACAACCCATTGTAATGCTGCTGGTCTGCATACCCTGAAATGTTGGTCAGTGACAAAAGGTCTGGCTCCATCCCACCCCCACTCCTTTGCACACAGCTGTTGCAGTTCCATTGAATTTTGTCAATGAAGAAAAGGGTTGTGGGGGGATAAAAAAGGAAAAACAAACCCTGCTGCAGCCAGTACATATGACTTGTGGTGGTTTCCTTTTCCACAGTGACCCCACACAGTCAGACAACAAAGTCAAGAAGCATCATGGAAAACTGAGTCACTAGATGCTTGCCGAGTATATTCCTACATGATAGTCTTGAGCAAGTCATTTCATATTCCTCTAATATCTAAATCCAGAAAATCTTACAACCATATCCAACTTAAAATAGAGTAGAGGTCATCTGTGACAGACCAATCCTGCATTAGAACTGACCTTGTATGCCATATGGCATAAGAGAAACAATGACAAATTAGCTAATAATTGGCCAAAATCACATTCGACTAAATAGGGTCAGCCGACATTAGACATTAATTCAATGTCTATGGAAGTCTTCAAAGTGAACTGGCTAGAGTAGAACTATGTAGAACTAACTATAGAGTAGAAGTTCCTTTCTTTGGCTGTCCGTGTGCCAGAAATTGAACTCTATTCCTGTGATGATTAGATGTAAAGTTTTGCTTTAATTTGTGCCCAAGTCTAAATTTGTCAGACCTTGGTTATCCATGGTCTCCTCCCAACAAGCAAACAATACATTTATCATCACTTTTGAAAATTGTCAAGAGAAGCAAAAGTTGCACATTTTAGCGCAGAACTTATGTGCAGCAAAAATTTGCAATTTTTTTTAACAAAATACCAATGAAAAGCCTTAATAAAATTAAGAAAAGCCTTAAGTTCCTGTACCTGTTCCTGCATGTGTCCTTTGTGCCACGTGTAAGAAACACAGATCCTAATTCATCATTTGTGGGGGGCTTTACTAGTTTTGTGGTGTTCGTTGCTGTTTTTTATGGCATAAAAATGGTTCTTATAGTTAATTATGTTTGTGTCTTATTCTCTTCTAGCCTCATTCTAAGTCTCAAACACATACATAAACTGACCTCCGGTCCACACCGAAGTTGCTGCAGGTTTCAAATGTGGTCACACAGAGGCGTAGCGGGGTGGGGGGTCAAACATTTGAGTGGGCCCCCAACCAGTAACCCTGATTACAACTATGGTGGCACACTGATATTACCACCATATGATGCCATATAGTGGTAGACACCAGTCCTGCAGAACATACAAGTGATAATAATAATAATAATTTTTATTTATATAACGCCAACATATTCCGCAGCACTTTACAATTAAGTGGGGACATGTACAAACAATAAATTCAATACAAGGTAAAACAGTTACATAAGGAGTGAGGTCCCTGCTCGCAAGCTTACATTCTACAAGGAAATGGGGGGACACAGTAGGTGAAAAGTGCTTGTTATTTCAGGTCTGGCAATTATAATAAATAGGGATTTTAATATAAAGCTGCATGATCCAGTCATCAGCCAGTATGTTTAAGTGCAATACTCAAATATCGAGTGCTGGTATCTTGTGCATGGAGGGTGTGGAGACAGATGAATAGTAGGGAACAGATTCTGAATAATATTTAGAAGGAGGGAACAGGGGAAAGTTAGTTTACTGAGTAGTTGAGGTGGTAGGCTTGTTTAAAGAGATAGGTTTTTAAAGCGCACTTGAAGACGTGGGAGCTAGGCACCAGTCAGATCGCCTGGGGTAGTGCATTCCAGAGAACTGGCGCAGCACGAGATAAGTCTTGGAGACGGAGGTGCAAGGTTCGGATTATGGGGATGTTAGTCTTAGGTCATTTAAGATTACAGTACAGTTATATATTATTATAGTGCCATTTATTTCATGGCGCTTTACATGTGAAAAGGGGTATACACAATAAAAAACATGTACAATAATCTTAAACAATACAAGTCACCGACTGGTACAGGAGGAAAGATGACCCTGCCCGCAAGGGCTCACAGTCTACAAGATAGTAACTTACAGCTGACGTTCTTTCTGATGGAGTCGTTCATGTTTCTCGTCTTTTCCATCTGGCCCAGCCCATCATGACAACTTCTCCAGCCATGACTCGTCTGCAGAAATTACATCAAAGACACATTTGACTTCTCACATTTCCAACACCGTCCCAATCTATTCCCAGTATGCACAAACGCCTCACCCTACTGATACCCTAATACTGAGACACTGCTGCCATATTACTGCGCCTGCTGTTTGGCACAATAACAGCACTCCTCTTACTGGCACACACAGTAATGCCCATCACTGTGCCCCTTATATAATAATAATATCTCCTTTGTGCCCTCTAGATGGTAAAACTGCCCGCTAGAAAATATTAATGCCCTCTGCAAATGCCCTAGAAAACAGTGTCCACATTTTACCCCTTTGACAGCAAAATACTCTGAGTGCCCCTATAATAATAAGACATGAAAAACATAAGTCATATCTCATAAGACCACTATTCACAGGTGTACACCACCAAGAAATTGCATCCACCATCCATCTGCAGCACCTTAGGAAAAACCGGTATACCGGCGAAACGCTCGTCAGGGACTATTTCCCGAGTTATGTCAGTGAAGTTGAAGTGGGAATCAGTACATACCCCATTAGATTAGCCCTTGGCAACATAGGGAGTTATATTCTAGTCACCACTAAATAGCACAGCCGCTGCGTGCTTGCGACTGCACGTGCAGTGATCAGCCGTGCTGCTGCCTTTATGCGGCTGGGCACGCCGACCGCACTGTATAGTAGTGGTGCTGCAGATGGATGGTGTGGCTAGGGGTGCTATGGACCATTTCTTATCGTGAGACACCTCCTAACATTGCTTAGCCACATCTAGACTATTTCCACACTCATCGGCAGATTGCATCTGTGCCGTCCGTCCATGCGGCTAGATACACTGACCGCACATTGCGGGTTAGAGCAGGATGCACAATCTGATGCGCTACCATAGAGGCTATACTTCTTGAGGCTACCATTATCTCTATTTATTCATAGCTGTATTTATTGATACACATTGTACTGACTGTATACACTACTATATGGTCCATGCGATAAAAATTAGTACGGGTAGACCATATAGTGATGTTGTCAGACTGTATATAAAGTCTTTCACCTACGAGGGTATTTAACTCAGGACAGACAATTGAAATTTAATTCATGTCTGTTACCAATTACAGTCAGATGTGGTAGCAGCTTGAGTCAGATAAAGATTAAAGTCAAAACGCACTAGCATCTTCTGATATGCTTTGGATAGAGATAGCTATCCTCTATTTCTAATTGAGGAATATTGATGTGTATAATACACAGCCATAACCTATTATTATAAGGGACTGGGTTAGGCATTCCCAATGATATCATCTTTACTTCACTACGCAACCGGGAACTTGTGGGTCATTGTCAAATTTCATCTAGACGGTGACCTTATGTGCATTTGTGAATGCATGTGATATAATTTTAACCATTTATCAATTTTAATAGCAATTCCTAATAAAGTTTATATATTTTTAGCTAATTTTCTATATTCACATATTTTCTCCCCCCCCCTTCCTAATTATTTGACCCTATAACAATAATGATACTTAAGTGCCCACTTAACCTGTAATAATGTCCACCAATGTACAACTTCTTTAGACACAGTATGGTGGACCCGCAGCTCCTTTATACAGAGTATGCTGTACCCACGGCCCCCTATACATAGTATGGTGAACCCAAAGCTCCGCTCTATACAGTATGATACCACCACAGCTTCTCAATACATAATATGATGTTCCCACTACTCCCCAAAAACATTGTAATGACCCCCACTGAATCCCTCACATTATATAATGGCCCCAACAGTAGAACCCAAAGTGTATAATGGCCTCCACAATAGTCCCCACACTAGCCCTCAAACAGTATAATGACCCCTGCATTAGCTCCCATTCTTGCCCCACAGTAAGCCTCAAACTGTATAATGACCCCCACAGAAGCCTTCGCACAGTATAATGGCCCCCACAGTAGTCCCACTCTAGCCCTCAAACTGTATAGTGGCCCCTGCTTTAGTTCCTTCACTGTATAATGGCCCCTACATTAGCTTCTATGCTGTATAATGGCCCCCGCATTAGTCTCCAAACTGTATCATGGCCCTCATATTAGTCCCCAAACTGTATAATTGCTCCCACATTAGCTCCCAAACTGTATAATGGTCACTGCATTAAAGAGAACCTGTCATCACGGTTATACATATTAAACTAAAGGCATTGTTATAATGGCGCTGGTATACTGATTTAATACATACTTTCAGTGTAGAAATTCATAGCCTGGTGTTTCTAAAATCATAATTAGAAGTTTTGGTCTCCGTGCATCGGGGCGGGCCTGTGTGTAGGGTCGGGCCTGTGTGTAGGGTCTTCGCCTCTGCCATGGCCCCTTTGCTGTGTATCTTTTTCCTTATTTAAATTCTGTTAGATGCGATTGCGATCTTGGCTCAAAACTTCTAATGATGATTTTATAAAAACCAGGCTACGGATTTCTTCATTGAAAGTATATATTAAATCAGTATACCCGCACCATTATGGCAATGCCTTTAGTTTAATATGTATAACCCTGATGACAGGTTATCTTTAGCCCCCAAACTGTATAACGGACCCCACATTAGCTTTCATGCTGTATAATGGCCCCACTTTAGCTCCTATACTGTATAATGGGTCCGTCGTTGGCCACCAAACTTAACAGGCCCCACGCTTTATAAGGGCCCCACAGTACTCCCTATAATATATGAGGGCCCCCCACTGTTTCAAGGTCCCCCATTGTTTATGATGCCCCCACAAGTTTTAATTAAAATATAAAAACATCATATACTCTCCTAATCCAGGGTTCTGAGGACTCCACCCATGAGGCTCAGGCGGACTAACGCGCTGTCGTAATCCCGACGCTGCGCGATGACGTCACCACACCGGGAATTTGATGTTCTGCGCGTGTGTCGGTGCCTCGGACGTTCTCTAGACCAGTGGTCCCCAACCTTTTTTGCACCAGGGACCGGCTTGAAGCAAGATCATTTTTCCATGGCCCAGCAAGGAGGGGGTGGGGTGGGCGGGGCTTTGGTCATATGGGGGCGGGGTAATGGAGGGATTTGGAGTTTAGTGCATACTTATCATATAGTGTAGACCAGGTCCCCGCCAGGAGCCCCACATAATGTGCTGTGCCAGGAGCCGCATCACTGAGGCCCCATCACGCCCTGCAGCAGGACAGGGCAGCTGTCCTGACAGCTGCTGTTCAGCTGCATTTACTTCATCCCAGGGGCGGACACAGACTGTAGTGGGCCCCTGTGCAAGAAATTTTTGGGGGCCCCCCCCGCCCTTCATAAGGCAACAAACATAACCCCCCCATGTGCATCTCTCACCCCCCCATGTGCAGCTCACCCCCGTGCATCTCTCATCCCCCTCCGTGCATCTCTCATCCACCCCCCATGCATCTCTCATCCCCTCCGTGCATCTCTCATCCCCCCCGTGCATCTCTCATCCACCCCCCGTGCATCTCTCATCCCCTCCGTGCATCTCTCATCCCCCCCCCGTGCATCTCTCATCCCCCCCGTGCATCTCTCATCCCCCCCGTGCATCTCTCATCCCCCCCGTGCATCTCTCACCCCCCCGTGCATCTCTCACCCCCCCGTGCATCTCTCATCCCCCCCGTGCATCTCTCATCCCCCCCGTGCATCTCTCATCCACCCCCCGTGCATCTCTCACCCCCCCGTGCATCTCTCACCCCCCCGTGCATCTCTCATCCCCCCCGTGCATCTCTCATCCCCCCCGTGCATCTCTCATCCCCCCCGTGCATCTCTCATCCCCCCCGTGCATCTCTCATCCACCCCCCGTGCATCTCTCATCCCCCCCGTGCATCTCTCATCCACCCCCCGTGCATCTCTCATCCCCCCCGTGCATCTCTCACCCCCCCGTGCATCTCTCACCCCCCGTGCATCTCTCATCTCTCCCCTCCCTCCCATGTGCATCTCTCATCTCTCCCCTCCCCCCATGTGCATCTCTCATCTCTCCCCTCCCCCCATGTGCATCTCTCATCTCTCCCCTCCCCCCCATGTGGATCTCTCATCTCTCCCCTCCCCCCCATGTGGATCTCTCATCTCTCCCCTCCCCCATGTGCATCTCTCATCTCTCCCCTCCCCCCATGTGCATCTCCCATTCCCCCCACTCCTAGTTAATTGTATTTAAAAAAAAAATAAAACTTGTTATACTTACCCCCATGCGATCCCTGCAGAATCCTGGCGCTCGTCCAAATCGCTGACACCAGGTTCTCCTGACTTCCGGCCATGTGACGGCGCCGTCACATGACCGGAAGTCAGGGGAATCATGAAGGTGCTGCCGCAGCAGCGCAGCGCTAAGATGTCCCGGACCCGGCGCTTAGCATGCGGCCGGGGGCCCCATGAGGAGAGAGACGCACAAGAGGGGGGCTCCGAGGGGGCTCCTACCGGCCGGGCCCCATACTGGAGTCAGGGCAGTCATGCCCTGATGGCGGCCCTGCTGGAGGGGCCCCCTCTCCCCGCGGACCGGCTGAAAAACCCCAACGGCCCGGTCCTGGTCCGCGGACCGGCGGTTGGGGACCTCTGCTCTAGACCACAGGTTTAAAGCGACCTGCGGTCTACAGAATGGAGAGCGGTAGTGCAGGGAGACCATGTCTCCCTGCTCTACTGCGGTGCTTAACTGTATCGGCGCTGAGCACGCTGATAGAGTTAAGGGCAGAGAAGCTCCTGGCGAGCTCTTCTGAGCCCGAGGCGACTGCACCCTCTGCCCCCCCACGGTAGCTACACTACTGTGGGCACATGATACCGGAGCAGCGTTGGAAATAGTAGAAGACGGTGACTGGTAAGTATTTTAATACACTCAATACACATACTGTACCTTATTGATTGCTAACATAGGCGACAATAAAAAAAAAATTAACGCCAGCGTGATCCTTCTAAGAGTTTTTTAGATCGTCGTTTTGAATGGGTTTTTTTGTAGTGGATTTTGGGGTGATTTGCGGGTTTTTTTTAAAGTACATTAAACAATGAGTAAAATGCAAGGTTTTTTTGGGGTTTTTTTTTAGGTGAAAGCACTCACAAATCGCTCAGAAGAATGGTGTATTCCGGGTGATTTTTTTGCCTTTCCATAAACTTCTATAGTAACGCACGGGGTGTCTTCCAAGCAGGAAATGTCTGAAGAAAGGTCAGCACACTTCTTTTCATCCCTTGGCATATTTGAATCCTAAAGCGGTTAAAAGTCTCTCAGAAGCCTGAGAATATGAACAGCAAATTTTGTTTACATACAAATGTAAGTGCTTTTTTCACGCAGTTTTCAGAGCAGAAACACTCCAAACCCACCTGAAAAAATCGTCATGTGAACGAACCCTAAGGGTTCATGCACACAGCATAGCCTTGCATTATGGTACCATAGGCTCAGACGGCCGAATTAGAAATTGGGACTGCAAATTGTTGATGCTCAGTGTGCAGCTCTGTGTACTCGCCCGCATTGCAGACGTGCAGAAGCTGCCGTTACATTGCATGCATTATTCTGGCCCCTAAAATGGACCAAAGTAGTGAATGTTGCGATTTTTTTTTTTTTTTTTTGTGTTCCACACAGATCACCAGTCTGCATTGAAAATTGTTCACTTGCACTGGCACACTGGTTTGTGTGCGGTCCCTTGTGCACATGGACAGCACACCAATTATACTCTCGTCTGAATGAGCCCTTACTTGTGTGTAATTATATGGTGTCTAAGAAATGCTTAAATGTGCCCACGGAGTCTTATAGTAGCATCTTACTTGCCCTGGGAAGATACTTCAGGAAAATACTGGCAGTCTTTTTCCTGAAGTGTCTTCTTTGGTGTCTTTTGCTTCTATTTTTTTCTTATTATTTTGTATATAGGATAGTGGCTTGGGAGCCGCTTGAAAAATCGTCAGGTCACTTCCTTTTGCTGGCTGTCGAAGCCTGGAGCAGTTAAAAGAAGATACAAGATAAAATTGCTGTATGGAAGACCAGTGGCGAGGTTAAGAATAAATGGACAACTCTCATCAGCCTTTGAACTTGGTAGGGCACTAAACAGGGTTGCCCCTTGTCTCCCCTCCTCCTTTACATTGGCCATTGAACCTCTAGCCACAATCATCAGGAGGCACTTGGGCTTAGTAGCCCTGGTGGCCCGTTATGCTGACGATACATTATTGATTTTGGCAAAGGCTTTTAATACCCTACCAGTGGCAATGGAAATCATTGAGAGCTTCGAGAAATATTCATGTTTAAAGATTAATTGGAACAAATCAGTTCTACTCCCATTAGATAATAGTGATAATCTACCATTCTATGCTAGCTCTGGTCTACAAGTGGTTTCTGAATTCAAATATTTAGGTATCAACATAACGCAACAATAAAAGACTATGATAGACTAAACCTCACTCCAATACTCATGAAAGTTAAACATTAAAGGGAAACTTGGGCCAAATTGCCACTGTCAGTGGTGGGACGCACAAACCTCATTAAATTGAATGCCCCAGCTACTACATGCACTTCATAATGCCCCTATATGGATATCCCAAAGATATTTTTTTCAAATGAACTGTCTGTTCAGGGAATTAATTTGGGGTAGGCAAACTTCAAGAATTCAGTTGTAAACACTGCAAAGAGAAAAAAGTAATGGAGGTCTGACAGTCCCTAATCCTTGGGTTTATTTTATAGCAGCATATACGAGGCTGGGATGATCCTGGGGTGGGGGAGCTTCATGCCCCATACTATAATACCATTTTACCTCCCCAAGATTATGTGATATTCCCTACGGTATTGCTAATTCACCTGCTTTGGTGGAAAGTGAGAGAGTTGCAGAATATACAAGGGACAACTCAGTTTACCCCCCTTTGGGACACATCATGGTTACCTGATCACTGCAAATTGCAGGGATTTAGAAATTGGAAATCTAGAATGATACTCAGGCTAGCTCCTATTGTAATAGACGATTTATTCAAGAAATTTTTTCAAATACAAATAGAGTTTGGGTTACTTCATTCTGAATTTTATAAATACCTTCAACTAAGACATGCGTATCAAGCAGAAGAGTCTAAGACACATCCCTATCTAAATACATGATTATACACAGAATAGCCATTTCACATTGTTCTGGTGGTTTGATATCAGTATTGTACAGTGCCCTTCTGGACCTAGTACTAGTGAAATATCCTATACGTTCACATAAATTCCTATTTGACATGGGACTTAGACCACATTCACTATTTGTTTATCTTTTTTATATAGTGCCATTAATTCCACAGCGCTTTACAGACATTATGGGCACTGTGCCCAATGGGGCTCACAATCTAAATTCCCTATCAGTATGTCTTTGGAGTGTGGGAGGAAACCCACACAAATGCGGGAGGTACATACAAACTCCTTGCAGATGTTGTCCTTGGTGGGATTTGAACCCAGGACCCCAGCGCTGCAAGGCTGCAGTGCTAACCACTGAGCCAACATGCACTATGTGCTAGATGTAAGAAAAACTCAGCATCCTTTGGTGTTAAGTCAGGATCCTTATGGAAAGGTGTACTGGACATTATACATAGGGTCTATTTAGTGCAAATAGACCTCACACCTTTGATATGCATATTGGGGTACATTGAAGACCAGACTGTTGATGGATACGGTAAAACCACTGTTTCTCGAATGTTGTTTATGGCTAGGAAATTAATAGCTCAATACTGGATAGCTGAGCAGACCCCCACAATCGCAGAATTCTTAAATAAGATTAACTGTTTGCTGAATCTGGAAAGAGGTATTTATCTAAAGAGAAATGCAATCACTACTGTACTGTTTCTAAACCAATATTTGTTAAAATAAAAATTAAAAAATAAAATTAAAAAAAGAAGATACAAGAATCAGATCATATGACTAGCAGTTTGTTTTCAGATTGCTGTGCATAATTTCATGGTTTTTTTGTGTTTTTTTTAGCGCTTATTCAGGTGGGTTCCAGACGTTGTGTGCACATACCCTAATTTCTTCATGAATTGGATCATGTCAGCATTTTTTTCTTGCTGATTCTTATGAAATGTGGTAAAAAAGCTCCATGTAGGGGGGCGTGTCTAGCTGCTGAAGGAGAAGGACATCAAGCTGGGAGCTCCCTGAGTCTAGCTGTCAATTTCAGCAATTAAAACAAGTTTCTCGGGTCCATCCACCGTTCTAACATCTCAGGTGACAACCCAGGATCGGAAGGCATCCCGTGGAAAGCCTCCAAGAGCAGCGGTACTGATTTCTGAAGTCGGGCCTACCTGGATCCCTGAAGCCGCGGTCTTTCCTGCTGGGCAGTCCCGGAGCGCGCCCAGGAGGGTGCCGGCGGTCCTGACTGGGGTGGTCACGTGGAGGCTCTGAGGATCGCTTGGGGCTCTGCTCCCTCCTGCCGCAAAGGACAAGAGACGGTGACCGGAGTGAAGCGCTGCGACTGCTGAGTTGCTGTCCGGTAAGATCCGAAGCGGAGGTAGGGGAAGACCCTGAGCCGCATCTGCCGTCTGAGGGGGTTTCTCGCCACAGAAGCGCCCGCCATCTTGGGGAGAGTGAGACCCGAGGAGAAGCTGGTTATTAACAGCACAGACTCTGACAGAGGCCACAATAAATCCACACTGGGCAATCCAATAGAACCGGGTCCTATATGTGGCATCACCCTTCCACTTTAAAACCTCTGTAGACACATAGATACTGCTCTATAGGTGGAAAAAAAAAAAAAAAGCCTGTGCACATGAAAATCCTGCAGTGGGCTCCTTTTCTCCATTTCCTAATATACTGAAGCTCTCTAATATCACCATCGCAGAGTCTTTGGCGGCATCTTGTGGATATATGCAAAATAACACCATAACCAGTCTTCTTAACCCGGTACTGCATCCAAGATTTATTTCTGCTACCTTCTAATACCCAGCCACGTTGTGGCATAAAATCTATAAATGGACAATAGGCAGTGTGCTCTGATGACCATGAAATAAGAACAACCTGCAAAATATGAATCTGTAAGTCTTCCGGTTCAGGCGCCGACCATGTGAATTCTAATTAACCGCTTATGTTCTCCCCTATGGTTTCCCAATTAACCGTCTGATCCCCACATTCAGAACCCTCAAGGTCTTTGTTATCATCACCTAGCTGAAGGCTATCTTTAAATACCAACTTTTGTGTTTATGCTATGTTATTGCTACCGGAAATTAAATCTATCATTCAATCTACACTTAATTCTGCCCTGATGGACTTCCAGGTTAGACAAGATGAACAAGCCGAACAGCTGACTGATTTAGAATCGCGGGTATCGACCATTGAGGATGACTCAAAGGAGGACCAAGCAAAAGTGACAGCTATTGCTCGTGAAAACATGATCCCGAGAGACCATATTGATGACCTGGAGAATCGCTCCCGGTTGAGAAACTTGCGTCTGGTGGGACTACCGGAATGATATCCCCAAAGTGTACTGAAACCACTATGTGAAAACGATATCCCAAAGGCTCTAAAAATACCTGAGGGCAGAAAGGTGGAAAGAGTACACAGGATTGGCCCCCCACCCTCAACATCCACAAACCGGGACACATCCAGACCTAGACAGGTCATCATGAAATTCCTGGATTTTAATGATAAAGCAGACATTATACAAGCTTATAAACCACTCAATCACCCGTTGGTCATTCAGGGTCATAAAATTTTGCTCTTTGAGGATTATTCCATTGAGGTGACCAGAAAACGCAAAGCATTTAGCGCCATCTGCACTAGACTCCATAAAGAAAAGGTCCACTTTCAACTCCGCTACCCAGCTACTCTACGATTTAAAGACTCAAATGGCTCTTTTCGTGAATTCATGTAGCGCCGGCGTCCCTGCCCTCTGCTAGGCAGGGACGCTGTTCCCCTCACCTCCCTGCTCTGTGCCCGGCGTCCTCCTCCCGCTCTGCTGGCAGCGCGCGCTCCTTCCCGGCCACTGTGCTTAGGGCGCGCACGCGCGCTCTCCCTCCCTCTTAAAGGGGCCGCGCGCGCCGTCCTAAGGAGTCCCCGGCCAATGGCCGGAGGACTTCACCATATATAAGGCACCTCCTCCAAAATGGAGGTGCCCGAGCAATGTTGTTGCACTGTTCACTACTCTGCTTCAGCCCTCAGGTCCCGTTGCCAGTTACCTGCCAGATACCTGCCAGATTCCTGCCAGCTTGCTGTCCTATTCCTGCCTGATATTCCGCTACCTGCCTGCTAGCCTGAGGTCCGACGGTCTGCCTTACAACTCCTGTCAGTCTGTCTAAGGACCAGCTTGCCCGCTCACCTGGGAGCAAACTTCAGCTACCTGCCTGCTTGCCTGAGGTCCGACGGTCTGCCTTCCAACTCCTGTCAGTCTGTCTATGGACCAGCTTGCCCGCTCACCTGGGAGCGCACATCTGCTACCTGTCTGCTAGCCTACCTGGAGGCTCCGCCGTCACGTGCTGTGACCACCTGCCAGTCCAGTGACTCCTGTCCGCTCACCTGGGAGCGCTCATCTGCTGCCTGTCCGCTAGCCTACCTGGAGGCTCTGCCGTCACGTGCTGTGACCACCCGCTTATCCAGAGACTCTCGCCCGCTCACCTGGGAGCGCTCATCTGCTGCCTGTCTGTTGGTCTTCCTGGAGGCTCCGCCGTCACATGCTGTGACCACCTGCCAGTCCAGTGACTCCTGTCCGCTCACCTGGGAGCGCTCATCTGCTGCCTGTCCGCTAGCCTACCTGGAGGCTCTGCCGTCACGTGCTGTGACCACCCGCTTATCCAGAGACTCTCGCCCGCTCACCTGGGAGCGTTCATCTGCCGCCTGTCTGTTGGTCTTCCTGGAGGCTCCGCCGTCACATGCTGTGACCACCCGTTTATCCAGAGACTCTCGCCTGCTCACCTGGGAGCTCAAGTCTACCATCAGCCGCCACAGGTCGTACCAACCCTTTACCCAGAGACTGCCCCGGTCACTTGCCGTGACCATCTGCCCGTTCTTCCAGAGACTGTCCCGGTCACTTGCCGTGACCATCTGCCCGTTCACCCAGAGACTGCCCCAGTCACTTGCCGTGATCTCCTGCCCGTTCTTCCAGAGACTGTCCCGGTCACCTGCTGTGACTGCCTGCCTGGTCGCCACCCGCTCCCTTACAAGGACCGCCCCCTTGTATAGGAGCTCAGAGGTTCCGCCTCCCAGACCCGTTACAGTTTGCTCGGGCCATGGAACCCGGTGGCACCCAAGCTCCCTCGCTCTCGGACCTCTGTCATGAACTGTCCCGTCAGAGGTCCCAACAGGAGTCCATCCTGGGTCACCTGCGGAATGTCAATTCTCGCCTGGACACTCTGACTGCTCCACCAGCAACCACCGCCAGTGCCATGACTCGCAACCCGGCAGCTCCGCTGCCCACCAATACCATGGTATCCTACCCCGGACCCCGGCTTTCTGCACCTCCTCGCTTCGGAGGCGACTCCGCCCAGGCTCGGGGCTTCATAAATCAGTGCACCCTGCACTTTGAACTATTGTCCCACCAGTTTAACTCCGACTGGGCCAAAATTGCCTTCATCATGTCCCATCTCACCGGGGAGGCCCTGGCCTGGCTAAATCCTCTATGGGAGAGAGGAGACCCCCTGGTGTCCGACTTGCCTGCCTTCCTCACGGCTTTCCGGAAAGTCTTCGACGAACCCGGACGGAAGACCTCATCTGCATCATCTCTGCTACGCCTCTGTCAGGGAGGTCTCACCGTGGGCCAATATGCCATACGGTTCCGTACCCTTGCCTCGGAGCTGGCCTGGGATAACGACGCTCTGGTATCCGTCTTCTGGGAGGGTCTGTCCGGCCGTATTAAAGATGAACTTGCCGGTCGGGACATTCCTACCACTCTCGATGACCTAATAACTCTTGCCACCCGGATTGACCTACGGTTCCAGGAGCGTGCCAAAGAGGTCACCCGTGAGAGGAGGTTTCCACGTCTAGCTCCTACTTTTCAGAAACCCGTCACTCCCTCCGTCTCTCCCCAGGTACACTCTCCTGAGCCTATGCAGGTCGACCAGACCAAGATGGTCAAAACCCGTCAGGACTTACGCCGTGCCGAGGGGAGCTGCTTCTACTGTGGCAGTAAGGAGCACCGGATCCGTGCCTGCCCAGAGAGGTCGGGAAACGCCTGTGTCTAGGTTCGCTCAGAGAGGTCGACCTAGACAAGAATAAATCCTCTCCATCTCTGCTGCTGTCAGTTTCAATCGTCTGCGGGGAGAACCGTTATTTCGAACTAGCCCAACTGGACTCTGGAGCAGCCGGGAATCTTATTTCACAGTCCCTGGTAGAGAAATACCGCATCCCCACCAAACCTCTGGCTGTACCCTTGTCTGTTGCTGCCGTGGATGGGGGTCTCTTACCACGCCCCATCCAACTCATCACCGAATCCATTACTCTGCAGGTGGGAATGCTGCATTCTGAGAGTATCCCCTTTCATGTTCTGCCTGGACTCTCTCACGCCCTCTTGTTAGGTCTACCTTGGCTCCAGAGACATGCACCCGTGCTTGACTGGCAGACCGGAGAGGTCCTTCGCTGGGGACAGGACTGCCATAAGACCTGTCTGGTTCCCGTCCATCCCGTCCGTCCTTCTCCTACCCCAGCTAATCTACCTGGACTTCCGATTCCTTATTGGTCTTATGCTGATGTCTTTAATAAAAAGGAAGCAGAGACACTACCCCCTCATAGACCATACGACTGCACTATCGACTTGTTACCCGGTACTACTCCTCCCCGTGGGCGTATTTATCCATTATCCGCTGCTGAGACCCGGTCGATGTCCGAATATATTGAGGAGAATCTGGCCAGGGGATTCATCCGGAAATCTACCTCCCCGGCGGGAGCAGGCTTCTTCTTCGTAAAAAAGAAGGACGGCTCTCTCCGTCCCTGTATAGACTATAGAGGCCTTAACCAGATCACGGTGAAGAATAAGTACCCCCTTCCGCTCATTCCGGAGTTATTTGATCGTCTGAGAGGGGCTAGAATCTTCACCAAACTGGACCTCCGTGGGGCGTACAACCTGGTTCGTATCCGTCAGGGGGATGAATGGAAGACGGCATTCAACACCCGGGACGGCCACTATGAATATCTGGTAATGCCCTTTGGTCTCTGTAACGCTCCTGCCGTCTTTCAAGAGTTGGTCAATGACATCTTCCGGGACCTTCTCTACTCCTGCGTAGTGGTGTACCTAGACGACATCTTGGTCTTCTCTCCGGATCTCCAGACTCACCGGAGGGACGTTCGTCAGGTCCTGCTCAGGCTCAGGCAGAATCACCTCTTCGCTAAATACGAGAAGTGCCTCTTTGAGCAGACCTCGCTTCCGTTTTTGGGCTACATTATTTCTCAGACCGGCCTACGAATGGATCCAGAGAAATTGTCTGCCATCGAGAAATGGCCTCGACCGGAGGGGTTGAAGGCCATTCAACGGTTCCTGGGCTTCGCCAACTACTACCGCCTCTTCATACCACACTTCTCTTCCCGGACTGCCCCAATTTCCGCGCTCACCCGTAAGGGTACTAATCCCAAAGAGTGGCCGCCCGAAGCTGAGGAGGCCTTTCTTTCCTTAAAACAGGCCTTCTCTTCCGCCCCGGTGCTGCATCGCCCGGACGGCAACAAGCAGTTCTTCCTGGAAGTTGACGCCTCCTCCTCTGGAGCCGGAGCGGTACTTACTCAAAAATCATCTTCCGGGAGGATGGTAACTTGCGGCTTCTTCTCTAAACTCTTCTCCTCCTCAGAGCGCAATTATTCCATAGGAGACCGAGAGTTATTGGCCATCAAACTGGCATTGGAGGAGTGGCGTTACCTGCTCGAGGGGGCTCTTCACCCGGTAATAATTTACACTGACCACAAGAACTTGGCTTACCTCCAGCATGCCCAGAGACTTAACCCGCGCCAAGCCCGGTGGTCCTTGTTTTTTGCTCGCTTTGATTTTGTTCTTCATTTTCGCCCGGCTGACAAAAACGTCAAGGCGGACGCCTTGTCTCGATCCTTTCTGGTGTCTGATCTCGAGGAAGATCCGAAACACATCATCGATCCCGCCAGAGTAATGCAGGTGGCTCCCGTGAGTCTAAATCGTCTCCCTCCCGGAAAGACGTTCGTATCAGTACCTGATCGGGAGAAGATCCTTCACTGGGGTCACTCGTCTAAACTGGCTGGCCATGCCGGTCAGAAAAAGACCCTCCAGCTTATTACCCGGCACTACTGGTGGCCTACCCTGCACAAGGACGTAATAGACTTTGTTTCTGCCTGTGTGTCCTGCGCCCGCAACAAGGTTCCGAGACATCTGCCAGCCGGTCGCCTCCTTCCGCTCCCAGTACCTGCTGCCCCCTGGCAGCATATAGCAATGGACTTTATAACAGACCTCCTAGTCTCTGCCGGTTGTACGGTCATTTGGGTGGTCGCTGACCGCTTCTCCAAGATGGCTCATTTCGTTCCCCTGCCAGGCCTCCCGTCTGCACCCGAGCTAGCTAAAGACTTTATTCGTCACATCTTCCGTCTTCATGGCCTGCCCCTCCACATCGTGTCGGATCGTGGGGTACAGTTCACCTCACGCTTCTGGAGAGCCACTTGTAAACTGCTAGACGTCACCCTGGACTTCTCTTCCGCTTACCACCCACAGTCCAATGGTCAAGTGGAGCGGATCAATCAGAACCTGACCAGTTACCTCCGGCACTTCGTTAATGCCCATCATTCAGACTGGGTGGATCTCCTACCATGGGCCGAGTTCTCTTATAACAATCACGAGAGCGAATCCTCCTCCAAATCCCCGTTTTTTGTAGTCTTCGGTCAGCATCCTCGGATTCCTTTTCCTGTCTCCACCTCTGTGGACAACCCGGCTGCGGAATCTCTCGTTAGCAAATTTTCCTCCATTTGGGAGAGTACCCGATCCGTACTCCTTCAGTCGTCCGAACGGTGAAAAGACACGCTGACAAAAAACGCCTGGATCCTCCACAATTTCGTCCCGGAGATAAAGTCTGGCTCTCATCTAAATATGTCCGACTCAAGATACCTTCTTACAAGTTAGGGCCTCGGTTCATCGGCCCCCTGGAGGTCATCAGTCAGATCAACCCGGTGGACTATAAATTGAAACTCCCGGCCAACTTACGGATCCCTAACTCCTTCCATGTATCTCTCCTCAAACCTGTGGTACTTAACTCTTTTTCCAAGTCTACAGGTACGCCTCCTGCTCCGGTTTCTGCTGAGGACGAGTTTGAGGTAGAGAACATTCTTGCCACCAAAAGGGTAAGAGGAAAAACCTTTTTTCTAGTAGATTGGAAGGGGTTTGGTCCTGAGGAGAGAACGTGGGAGCCCCGGGAGAACATCCATGCCCCTCTTATCCTTGCTAAATTTCTGTCTGGCCTAAAAAAGGGGGGGCCTAAAGGGGGGGGGGTACTGTAGCGCCGGCGTCCCTGCCCTCTGCTAGGCAGGGACGCTGTTCCCCTCACCTCCCTGCTCCGTGCCCGGCGTCCTCCTCCCGCTCTGCTGGCATTGCGCGCTCCTTCCCGGCCACTGTGCTTAGGGCGCGCGCGCTCTCCCTCCCTCTTAAAGGGGCCGCGCGCGCCGTCCTAAGGAGTCCTCGGCCAATGGCCGGAGGACTTCACCATATATAAGGCACCTCCTCCAAAATGGAGGTGCCCGAGCAATGTTGTTGCACTGTTCACTACTCTGCTTCAGCCCTCAGGTCCCGTTGCCAGTTACCTGCCAGATACCTGCCAGATTCCTGCCAGCTTGCTGTCCTATTCCTGCCTGATATTCCGCTACCTGCCTGCTAGCCTGAGGTCCGATGGTCTGCCTTACAACTCCTGTCAGTCTGTCTAAGGACCAGCTTGCCCGCTCACCTGGGAGCGCACTTCAGCTACCTGCCTGCTTGCCTGAGGTCCGACGGTCTGCCTTCCAACTCCTGTCAGTCTGTCTATGGACCAGCTTGCCCGCTCACCTGGGAGCGCACATCTGCTACCTGTCTGCTAGCCTACCTGGAGGCTCCGCCGTCACGTGCTGTGACCACCTGCCAGTCCAGTGACTCCTGTCCGCTCACCTGGGAGCGCTCATCTGCTGCCTGTCCGCTAGCCTACCTGGAGGCTCTGCCGTCACGTGCTGTGACCACCCGCTTATCCAGAGACTCTCGCCCGCTCACCTGGGAGCGCTCATCTGCTGCCTGTCTGTTGGTCTTCCTGGAGGCTCCGCCGTCACATGCTGTGACCACCCGTTTATCCAGAGACTCTCGCCTGCTCACCTGGGAGCTCAAGTCTACCATCAGCCGCCACAGGTCGTACCAACCCTTTACCCAGAGACTGCCCCGGTCACTTGCCGTGACCATCTGCCCGTTCTTCCAGAGACTGTCCCGGTCACTTGCCGTGACCATCTGCCCGTTCACCCAGAGACTGCCCCAGTCACTTGCCGTGATCTCCTGCCCGTTCTTCCAGAGACTGTCCCGGTCACCTGCTGTGACTGCCTGCCTGGTCGCCACCCGCTCCCTTACAAGAACCGCCCCCTTGTATAATAGCTCAGAGGTTCCGCCTCCCAGACCCGTTACAATTCATATCTCCTGACAAAGCGGAAACTTTTGGCAGTAATCTGCTGTGCCCAGGGGTCAGCCCGGATCGGACCCCTCAAGATGACAACGAGGCTTCATGTCCAAGAACCTCAGAGAGATTCGGAAACCGAACAGGTAAAAGAGAACAGAGACCTAACAAAAACGTGACAAAAAAAAGTTAATTATTCAGGAAATTATCCTCTCTACACATGGGACGCCTCGATCTGAGTGGCCAATTGGAAATTGCTGCTCCCGTCCTTCCCTCTCTCTCTTTGGACTCCTAATACAGTAAATGACAAGTTTTACTAATTGGGGGAGAAGGGATAGAACTGGGAGCAATTAAGGGGAAAAAGCAAAAAAAATTAAAATAACAAAACGGGAGATTTTATTTGAAAATCTTATACACATGGTTGGGCAGAAGTGCAGCCCAGGGGAAAGGTTCTCCTAGCAAGTTGGGACGAAATGCCTCATCTCATGCTAGGACTAATGTGTTCTACTGTTTTAAATGTTTGTTGTTCAATTTTGGTATATAATGTTGAGAATGATTTCCCTTTCTTTATTCCAGTTGAATGCCATCACTGCCATCATTATTTTACAAATACCCCACCAATTCGATTTAACCATATTACTTCTATTTATGTATATTGTGTCATGGAACGTTAAGGGTTTGAGATCTCCCCAAAAACGTATGAAAATCCTCAGACATCTAAAACCCGACATAGCCCTCCTTCAGGAAACACATCTTCCAGAGACAGATTTCCCTAGGATGAAGAAGTTATGGGTGGGTGCCGTTTATGGTTCCTCTTCAGTGAATAGAAAGGCTGGGGTCCTAATTCTTATCAACAAACACTTCTCACACCAGATTATCAGCCAACAAATAGATAGTGAGGGTAGATTGGTTCACTTAATATCTACTCCCTGCGGGGTTTTATCCATTTCTAATGTATATGCACCTAATGTAGGAAATAAATCCTTTTTCAAACAGTTGGGAACTAGACTTTTTCTAGACCCCAACTCCAATAAAATAGTAGGGGGTGACTTCAGTTCAGTAGTGTCGGTACATGAAGTGAGGAAAAATACTACAGGCATCATACAGTCAACAACTACACATGACACGATGCTCTCATGTCCACATGTCACTTAGTCGACTCGTGGAGGTTCCTTAATCCTAGCAATAGAGAATTTACGCATTTCTCACACACCAATGATTCATGGTTTCGAATCGATTATATGTTTGTCTCCCCTTCCCTGTTGGCCAAATTGATCTCTGTACACATAGACAATATTGCTATTTCGGACCATTCTCCAGTAATTCTGGAACTATCACAGTCTTTTCCCAGAGGCACAGATTTTCTATGGAGATTTCCCAATTACTTCTGTAAAGATGACTCTTTTACCTTCTCCCTCAAATTATGGTGGCAAGAATTTATTTCAGACAACGCGGAACACCAAAACGACCCAATATTACTGTGGGAGTCGACCAAGGCGGTGCTCAGGGGGCGTATACATTTTCCCACAAAAAAAAGTTCTAAAGAGATATGGGGAACTCTCTACTGACTTAAAACAAGCCTACATCAAATTCTTGCTTGACCCATCCATCATAAAAAAAACACTGGTCGCAAAACCAAGTGGCGTTCAATCAATATGCAGACTTGAGGGAAAAATTTCACTTATCCAAATCTGAAGCTTATTGTTATAGATTCGGAAATAAATCGGGGCGGATGTTGGCTAATTTAGCTAAGGGGATGAGAAGACCACAGGGAATTTTTCAATTAAAAAGTACCAACGGGGAAATCCACACCAACCCTAAAACAATAAATGAGATATTAAGTTCTTTTTATAAAGACCTCTACAAAAATTCAAATCAAACCCCTTCCTCCTCAATTACACTTTTAGATAAAGTTAAGCTGCCCATGTTCTCAGAGGAACAAAAAGCGATTTTAAACAAACCTATTTCTTTGGAAGAGGTCACGAATACAATTAAGAACCTAAAACCGAACAAAGCACCCGGCCCAGACGATTACACAAATGAATTTTTCAAATCTCTGAGAGAGGAAATTTCCCCATTATTGGAATCAATTTTTAATAAACTATCGCAAGGCGACCCCATTTTTCCTTCTGCAAACACAGCGTACATTAAATTACTACTAAAACCAGATAAAGACCCACTATCCCCTAGCTCATACAGACCAATCTCTCTCATTAATACTGATATTAAGATCATATCTAAAATAATGGCTGACAGACTGGCCTCCATCTTACCCCATCTCATTTCTCCTGCCCAGGTGGGCTTTGTAAAAGGTCGCTCGGCCACACTAAATATCAGCAAAAGTACTACTGGTACTAGATAAAATTCACTCCTTACCAGATTTAAAGGGCTACCCAGCGATTGTTTCCTTGGATGCGGAAAAAGCTTTTGATAACATAAACTGGGAGTGGTTATATATGGTCTTAACAAAAAATGTCACTAGCAGGCCCCTTCTTTAACTACATTTGTAATCTATATTCATCTCCAAGGGCTCAGCTTTACACCCCAGGGTTCTTGTCCACTCCATTACCCCTTGAGAAAGGAACGAGACAGGGTTGTCCATTGTCCCCCCTCCTCTTCAACTTAGCTCTGGAGCCCTTAGTCCGCATCTTGTCTGATCCAAGCACTTTCACAGGCATTCAGTTTACTAGGAAATCAATTCAGGTGGCTTTTTTTGCCGATGATGTCATTTTATTTATGTCTGATCCCACCCAACATCTACCTATAGTATTAGACTTACTTAAAAATTTTGGCTCTTACTCAGGGTTTAAAATCAATGTTAAAAAATGTGAAATACTCCCATTAACCGAGAAGGGAACAAAACTCTCCCCAGATGGGTCTTTAAATGGTATATCCCTAGCACCCTCACATATCATCTACCTGGGAATTAAAATAGGCTGTTTGCCTTCATCTATATACACCTTAAACTACCCTCCTCTTATGAAAAAAATCGTCAATCAATTAAAGTCATGGCAAGATTTGCCTCTATCTTTTATGGGTAAGGAACATTTGGTAAAAATGATCAGTACAGCCAGAATTATGTATCAACTACAAACCTTACCATTACTCCTAAAACACACGGACATAACTATACTCAGTAGAGCCTTCAGTCACTTTATTTAGAAAGGAAAACGTCCCAGGATTAGTCTGAGCAAACTTATGGCTTCCAAAGACGACGGAGGCATTAAATTTCCCAAGCATCAGAAATTACAATCTTGCTTGCCTTTTCCAGTATATAATAGACTGGTTCCATAAGAGACGTACATATTCTGACTACACGTTGGAAGCCGATTATGCATACCCCCTTGACCTGGTTGCCCTCCTTCATTCTCGATTCACCTCCCTCCCCTTGGCAGTTAAAAAGTCAACAATCCTTAGGGACACAATTTCCACATGGAAGGCAGTCAGGAAAAAATACGGTCTTTCTTTCAGGATTTCAAAGCACCTCCCGATATGGCAAAACCCAGAATTCCCCCAGGGTAATGAAAATAAACTTTTTCTAACATGGCGGCAGGCAGGTGTAGACAATGCATCCCATGTTCTCCACTCAAGTGAGCTAAGATGGATGGCATGTACTGAGTGTTTAGACAGCTACAATCTACCTCCCTAACATTATTTCCAATATGAACAAATCAAACTATCGATTATGGACAATTTAAAAGATGTGACCTTTGAGGTCTCCCAAAATGTCTTGCATGTCATTCTGTTGTCTCCAATGGGTACCCCTTCAATTTCTGTCCTTTATTCTGTAATGAGATCCAATCTACTAGGAGTTCACCCAGATACTTTCTTCAAATATTGGAGACAACAGTTGGAGGATGTGGAAATCTCTGATAAGATCAGGTCAGGCTGGAATTTAATAAGAAAACACATTATAAATGAAGCATGGAGAGAAACGCAATATAAAATCATGCATGGCGCCATTTATGCATTTAACATACTGTAAGGCGGCGGTGTTCACACCGTGCAGTAACTGAGGCAGTGACCCAAGCAAGTCCAACATAAACAGCTTTATTCAGCAACTCACGGGCAAACAGAAGTGTCCTCCGGTTCGCAGCCGGGTTAACACGAGTCCGTAAACAACGGTTACCGTGGGCAATGGCCGCGCCGGGCCACTCAGAGCCTGACAGGTGCAGAGTCTTCCCAGGTGTGGGTTCAGCCACACTGAATCCTGCTGAGCTTTCCTGCTAAGCTCCTAGCAGGTTCCAACATAGAACAACACTAATCCTTAGTGCAGGGTTTTTAAAGGACCTGTGGCAAGAGCCACTGGAAAACCCGGGTTGGAGGGAGGAGGCCGCCCCACTGCCTTCCTGTAGCTTCCTCCAAGAAATGAAGGCCCTGCTGGGTTTTACTTAATCTGCCTTAGCCAGATAGCCTGACCAGGTCAATGCTCACCTTCATTCCTGCATTGCAGCCGCAGGTGAGTTTGTGACTGCAATGCACTCCAATGGATTTAATAGGTCTCTGTACACATTCTGGGGGATATATAACGTCCTTCGTATACGATCCCGGTCACTACCTCACAATACCTAAAAAAGACCTGCTTTCAAACAGGCTAACAGCTTGCCCTAAATGTCACCTTCCACTATCCGACCTCATGCATGGCCTATGGTCATGCCCGGCTTCAGTTTCATATAGGGGACAAGTATCAGCTATGATCCACACCATATGGGGTCCGGGTTATACTCTTTCCCCTTATCTAGCCTTGTTACATTTTTGGAACAACACAGAAAACCCTGAGGGGAAGAGGGGAAACCCTCCGAAATTGCTCCACACGCTACTTATCCTGGCAAAAAAACAACTACTTAAATATTGGCTAGAACCCAACACCCCCCCATTGAAGAGTTAACAGCTCAAATGAAGTATTTTCTGGGAATAGAGCAACAAGACGCCCTTAGCAATAAGGAAACGCAAATTTCTTCCGAAATGGAAACAGTTTATTGTAAATTGCTGCTCATTAAATGAAAAAAAGAAAAGAAAACGGTGGAACCCTTCACTTCCACAACGTGGTACATTCTGGAAGATCTTGGGGATAGCCTAGGTCCATTACGCCTGGATTGAGGGGGAGGAGTGGGAGAGAGTGGAATGGAGGGATCATTTGGTGAAGGTCTATAATACTAACATAGGTGGTCTAATCTAACAAGATGGCTTCATAAATCAGAGTGTCAACTGGATTGCATGTTAATTAAACTGATGTAAGTTACATTGTTATTAAGTTCTTATATTATATTGTTTTGCTTTACCAATCAAATATGTAAGAACTATCTCTTTATACCCTGTCTGCGAACAGGTATCTGATTATCACCTTAATCTGGTATGTTTTGTTTCTTTTTGAAAAAGTTAATAAAAGTTATATATTAAAGATAAAAAAAACCTCCATGTAAAATCAGAGACACAGAAATGTACAGTATGGGACCATAGCAGGTTGTGGGCACTGTATTATGGATCCTTACAATAGAATCAATGTGCCTTGTGAAAGCCATAGTTAAATACTGCAGGAAATCTATCCAGATGACATGATCTCGGGCTCTGCACGTGCATCTGTCCATGTAGTGACGTCTCAATCATGGCAAAGGCACTGTGCATATGGGGAAAATTAAAAAAGAAAGTGTAGGATTAAACAGCAAAAACTTAATTTTTGAAACATTTTTCTAAAACTAATAAAAGAAAAATGCAAATGATTGAAAATTCAAAAGATTTCCTTGCTGTTCGAACACTAGAATATAAAGGTCAACCGAAAATAAATGTACAAACAATGGGAATGTGGAGGATGGAAAAACCATGGTGGGGGAGGGGTCCTCACTGTCTGGATCTATAGCAGCAGATGGTTGATGGCTGTAAATGGGGTTGATGAAGTGAAGAAAGGACAGAGGTTCAGAAATTGCATATTTTTCTGGTCATAATTTGTTTCATTGATAAAAACAAGCTTAATAATAATGAGCATGATACACAGAAATAGGGCACACTAGGTAAATAGCATGCAACGTAATATAGACAAATATTACACCATCAGTATCAAACCTGTCTATACAAAGTTATAGCTATCCGAACACCTTGACGGAGAAATCAAGGGTTCAGCATACAAGTCTCACATAAATGGAGCAATCCGAAAACATTGTGTCATGAGAAAAAAACACACATTTGAAAGCAAGTTAAAGAGGTGGTGAGGACACTCTGTGAAAAATGCTTTCATTTATAGTGATTCATATTTTCATATACCAAAAAAACATGCCATTTCCATAATATATAACCTACCAGAAATGTCAAAGCCAGTACTGGTAATGCTTTATGTAGTCATGTGAGAAAGTAAGGACACCTCATGAGGGTGTTTAATTGACAGATGGGCTTATGAATAGGCATAGCACGTGATCAAATGAAATCTAGACTGGATAAAAGAGTGGTCATCACAATGATTTGGAGAAGTTTCACTAGTTATGTCATTTTACTCTATGAAAAAAAAGTATGCAGATGTAATCTTTTCACTACTAGAGGTTTCTGGACAGTTTTCACATTTCTAACATAAATGAACCAGAATTGTAGAAATTTATATTATAGCATCAAGCACAATTAATTTTTTAAAGAGAATATGTCATGTAAAAAGAACGCTATTAATCTGCATATTTGGGGTTAATCTGCAGGTTAATAGCGTTCTGAAGCTGCCCAGCGCCCGCACTGAGAGTCCCGCTGCTGGGAGGAAATGCTCAACATTAGAGCTGGCTGTCAGTCAGTGCCAGGGGCGAGGTTACAGTCACCGCTCACTATGCACTGAGCAGTAACTGAAGCCACGCCGGCCCACCCATATGACTGAAAGCCTGAGGCTGCCGGGAGGGATAAAGGTAATTTCCTCCCGGCAGCGTGGCTCTCAGTGCAGGCGCCGGGCAGCTTCAGAACTCTATTAACTTGCAGATTAACCCCATAGGTGCCTACATATAACTTCATGTCAAAGCAGAGGAGCATTTTTTACAGCATCACCCACCTTCTGAAAAAAAACAGGGATTACAACACTTTAAAATCCACATTTTATATATTTCCTAAAAGGAGACAACGTAAAGAAGGCATCATTTCTACCCAGCAATTTACGGTCTTGAATAACTTGATGCAACTTTGAGACAAACAAGAATTTTAATGGAAAAAAACTATTGTGAAATTACTAAAACTGGAATACATTTAGAGACTTAAGCCAGTCATGCACATTAGTTGGGCGTCTCTCCCATACACAGGAACACTCATTTGGCTGAGTGCTCCTGTATTCTCTATGAGAAGGCTGCCGACATGTCTGCTGGCAGCTTATTTCCAAGAGAATCAAGCGGTTGGCAGTCCAAAATCAGCCATGCCCAATTGACATCTTCCCCGATGACTAGTTTCCTGGTGCCTCCATACATATTAGAGTGTCAGCCAAACCCTTCAATATCGGTGGTTTCAGTTGACATTCGTCTAATATGCATTAAGGCTTTTACGCACAAAATATACTAATAATTGTAGATTTAAGGGGTTGTCAATTACTTTTGCATTGGTAATCTACCCTTGAGATAGGTTATATTTTGGATCAGTGGATGTTAGACACCTGGCACCAGGGGCGGACATACCGCCGGTGTGGCCGGTGCAACTGCACCGGGGCCCTTGCAGAGTGGCTAATGCTGAGGGAAATCTGGCCAGTTTCTTGGACCCCCAGGCTCTGGAGTGCCCATGGCCAGATTGCCCTCATTATATACAGCGGGCAGAGAGAGATCCCTGAAGCTCCACTGCCTATAGGAGAAAATGGCAGCGGAGCTGCAGGGATCCGTCCTCTGCTTCCTGCCCAGTGCTCTCTGTCTGACACAGATGCGCGCAGCTTGATGATGTCATCATGCAGCGCGCACCTGTATCAGAGAAAAAGTTGCCGTGAGGACGATGCTGCAGGGGAGCAGGCAAAGAGGTAAGTGTTTTTTTTTATTTTTTTTATCCAATATACTGGGGAGACTGATGACACTGAGGTGTGGTGGGGGAGAGCAATGATGAGCATGATGGGGGAAGAGCAATGATGAGGATGATGGGGGGAGAGCAGTGATGGGGGAAGGACAATGATGGGGGTGATGGGGGAGATCAATGATGTAGATGATGGAGGAGAGCAATGATGAGGGTGATGGGGAGAGCAATGATGAGGGTGATGGGGGGAGAGCAATGATGAGGATGATGGGGGAAGAGCAGTGATGGGGAGGGCAATGATGAGGATGATTGGGAGGGCAATGATGGGGGTGATGGGGGAAAGCAGTGATGGGGGAGAGCAATGATGAGGATAATGGGGGAGAGCAATGATGAGGGTGATGGGGAGAGCAGTGATGGGGGAGAGCAATGATGAGGGTGATGAAGGAGAGCAATGATGGGGTGGTGTGGGACAGCAATGATGAGGGTGGTGTGGGAGAGCAATGATGTAGGTGGTGTGGTAGAACAATGATGAGGGTGAGGGAGAGGACACTGAGGTGTGCTGTGGGAGAACAAAGATGGGAGAAGAGCAATGAGCAATTAGAGTGGCTAATACTGAGGGCAATCTGGCCAGTTTCTTGGACCCCCAGGCTCCGGAGGGCCCATGGCCAGATTGCCCTCATTATACGCAGCGGGCAGAGAGAGATCCCTGCAGCTCCACTGCCTATAGGAGAAAATGGCAGCGGAGCTGCAGGGATCCGTCCTCTGCTTCCTGCCCGGCGCTTTCTGTCTGACACAGATGCGCGCAGCTTGATGACGTCATCATGCAGTGCGCGCCTGTGTCAGAGAGAAAGTTGCCGGTGAGGACGATGCTGCAGGGGAGCGGGCAAAGAGGTAAGTGTTATTTATTTTTTTTTTTTATCCAATACACTGGGGAGACTGAGGACACTGAGGTGTGGTGAGGGAGAGCAATGATAAGCATGATGGGGGGAGAGCAATGATGAGGATGATGGGGGGAGAGCAATGATGAGGATGATGGGGGAGAGCAATGATGGTGGTGATGGGGGAAGGACAATGATAGGGGTGATGGGGGGAGCAATGATGAGGATGATGGGGGAGGGCAATTATGAGGATGATGGGGAGGGCAATGATGGGGGTGATGGTGGAAAGTAATGATGGGGGGAGAGCAATGATGAGGATGATGGGGGAGAGCAATGATGAGGATGATGGGGGGAGCAATGATGAGGGTGATGGGGGAGAGCAATGATGAGGGTGATGGGGAGAGCGATGATGGGGGTGGTGTGGGGCAGCAATGGTGGGGTGGGACAGCAATGATGGGGGTGGTGTGGGACAGCAATGATGAGGGTGGTGTGGTAGAACAATGATGAGGGTGGGGGAGAGGACACTGAGGTGTTGTGTGGGAGAACAAAGATGGGAGGAAAGCATTGATGGGGGTAAGATGCATAGGACACTTTATAATGAATTGAAAGGTGGGAGAAGACGCTGTCAGGGACTTGCAATGAATTGGAAGGTGGCGGAGGGTGCTCAGTACCTGATAATGTCTTCTCCCACCTCCAAATTCATTATGATGCTATGAAGGACTTATAATAAATGGGTGAGGGACACATTGCAGGGACTAGGGCTATGTGCACACATTCAGGATTTGCAAGAGAAAATTCTGCTGCATGTCCTAATGTGTTGTCAGGAAGAACGCTGCGTAAAATATTTTTTTGCCATGTTTTTGACATGCTTTTGTTTCTTATTTTCCCCCACTCATTAGTATCGGTGAAATATGCTACAAGAATTGACATTATGCAGATTTTAATCTGCTGCAAATCTGCAAGGAAAAAAATAAGCAATGTGTGCAAGAGACTTCAGGAATTCCATTCACTTTGCTTGTACTGTAAAACCTGGTATATTTTCCGTGTGCACATAGCCTTACAGTTAATTGGGAAGAGTCACAGAGACTGAATAGTTTATATTATTGGGAGGCGGATATTACAGTTAATGGGGGGCACAGTGCTGCTTATCACTTTATATTTTGATTGGTGCGTGGATAATAGTATATTAATAGTGGGGTACATATCTGTATTCAGGGGCGCAGTGCAGATGAAACGCATGTATTTATACACAATACAGTGGCATGTAAAAGTTTGGGCACCCCTGGTCAAAATTACTGTTATTGTGAACAGTTAAGCAAGTTGAAGATGAAATGATCTCTAAAAGGCCTAAAGTTAAAGATGACACATTTCCTTTGAATTTTAGGCAAAAAAACCCCAAATATTTTCATCTTTTACATTTTAAAAATTACAAAACAGAAAATGGGCCGATGCAAAAGTTTGGGCACCCTTGGAGATTCGTGTGCTCAGATAACTTTGACCAAGGCTTCAGACTTTAATTAGCCTGTTAGGTTATTGCTTGTTCACTATCATCATTGGGAAAGGCCATGTGATGAAAATTTCCCAGCTTTATAAGAACCCAGCCTCCTCTAACCTTGTGCCAGAAAACAGCAGCCATGGGTCCTTCTAAGCAGCTGCCTAGCACTCTGAAAATGGTGGAGGCCCAGAAAACAGGAGAAGACTATAAGAAGATAGCAAAGCGTTTTCAAGTTGCCCTTTCCTCAGTTTGAAATGTAATTAAGAAATGGCAGTTAACAGGAACAGTGGAGGTCAAGATAAGGTCTGGAAAACCAAGCAAAATTTCATTGATAGCTGCTTGGAACCATCCCCTCCCCGCTTGACTGCAAAAGACCTTCAGAAAGATTTAGCAGACTCTGGAGTTGTGGTACATTGTTCTACTGTTCAGAGACACCTGCACAAATATGGGCTTCATGGAAGAATCACGAGAATAAAATCTCTCCTGTGTCCTCACCATAAAATTAAGCGTCACAAGTATACAAAAAAAAACATCTAAACAAGCCTGATGCATTTTGGAAACATGTCCTGTGGACAGATGAGGCTAAAATAGAACTCTATGGCCACAATGATCAAAGGTATTTGTGGAGAAAAAAGGGCACAGAATTTCAGGAAAAGAACATCTCACCAAACATTAAGCATGGGGGTGGATCAATCATGCTTTGGGGTTGTGTTGCAGCCAATGGTATCAGGAACATTTCACGGGTAGAGGGAAGAATGGATTCAATGAAATTTCAACAAATTCTTGATGCAAACATAACACCATCTGTAAAAAAGCTGAAGTTGAAAAGAGGATGGCTTCTACAAATGGATGATGACTCTAAACACATGTCAAAATCCACAAAAGACGACCTCAAAAGGTGCAAGCTGAAGGTTTTACAATAGCCCTGACAGTCCACTGAAACATCATTGAAAATCTGTGGCTAGACCTCAAAATAGCAGTGCATGCAAGACAACCGAGGAATCTCACAGAACTGGAAGAATTTTCAAAGGAAGAATGGATGAAAATCCCTCAAACAAGAATTGAAAGACTCTTGTCTGGCTACAAAGAGCGTTTACAAGCTGTGATACTTTCAAAAGGGGGCGCTACTAGGTACTAACCATGTAGGGTGCCCAAACTTTTGCATCAGCCATTTCCCGTTTTGTAATTTTTAAAATGTAAAAGATGAAAATATAAATATATTTTTTTGCCTAAAATACAAAGATAATGTGTCATCTTTAACTTTAGGCCTTTTAGAGATCATTTCATATTCAACTTGCCTAACTGTTCATAATAACAGTAATTTTGTCCAGGGGTGCCCAAACTTTTACATGCCACTGTATATGTGACCTTGTTATTTTCTAGGCTGAAGATCATCGGGACAAGATGAGTCTTGGCTGATATATGTGGACATGAAGGTCTGACCAGACGGAGAAGAAACAACAGAAAATGACTCTAATCAGATGAGACGTCAGCGGCAAGTGCCTGTATGTAAATATTATTCCGTATCTGTATTGTATGACTTGGAGTGATAATGTTCTCTGTAAAATCCCTTAGGCTGCATTCTCACATGTGATGCCAGATTTTTTTATTGGACAGCACAAGGACTTGTAGAGTTTTATAGATTCATTCACACATCCGCGAATATCACGGATCTGAGAATGAGATCTGTGAGGGTCAGAAAATGTCCTGTTCTGATCTGATTTTGAGGATCAGAATAGGACATTCTCGATGCATCTGTAAAAGCAGGCAGCACACCGACACTGCACACAGATACAAGAATGTAGCCTTATTATGTATAGCACAGTCCCTTAGTATACAGTATACTCACTTATTATGTATAGCGCCGTCCTTAGTTACATAGTTTCCTCTTTTATTATGTATAACACCGTCACTTATTACGTACCATCCTCTCTAGTTATATATGGTGCCGTCTCTTATTATATAGCTTCCTCTGCTGTTATGTACAGTGCTGTCCTTTACATAGCGTATTCTTGTTATTTTTGGTATTCACAGCGCCCTCTCTTTATTAAATAGCCCTCTCTTGTTAGATATAAAATAACTGCTGTTGAAGCAGCCGGTGACCAGAAGACCAATCCATCAGCTCCTCTATCAGAAAAGAAGCTTTCCCATGCTCCATAAGCCATCATTGCATTATATATCTAACAAGAAAGGACGGTATGTAATAAAGAACGGGGCGCTATAGATAATCCGATATGTAAGGGACGGTGCTATACATAACAAGAGAGGGCACTGTGTAATAAGGGACGGCAATATACATAATAAAGGAGACTATGTAAGATATATATATGTGTGTGTGGGTGGCTATATATCTGTAGCTTTGTCGCAATAAAATACACATTTATTGCACAGGGACCTCAAGCAGTAAGTGTCTGCCCCTGCCCGGCACTCTCGCCGATCAGCTGTTATCAGCTCTGGCAGTGGATGGATGCAAAACAGTGTACAGAGCAGAACATCACTGTTTTGTTTGTTTAGTGGCTGCTGCTGGGTACTGCAGATTAATTTATATTCTCTTCAATAGGAGCTGATCTGCAGTACCTAGCAGCAACCACTAAACAGTGTGTGGAGCTGTTATTTTTCGCTCTGTACACTTATTTACATTCAACCACTGCTGAAACCGATAACAGCTGATCATTAGGGGTGTCGGGTATTTCCCGCCCCCCACTGGTCTTATATTAATAACTTATCCTAAATATAGGTCGCCATTATCAAAGTAAATTTACATATACCAAACATGCTATCTACAAGAGCTTGTAGTCACAAAAACACAAATATTGTACATGCAATATCTGGTCTTCACCTCTAAATTTACTTAAAAAAAACATATTGGATACCTTAAATAGGTACTGTACTAAGAAGCACTAATTTTTTTGTCCAGAAAGCACACAAAATGGCATCTAAGTAAATACAACTCAATAATTTACACTGACAATGCCATTATGCAACTTTGCATCAGGTATTTTAAGTAAAAATTGCAAAATAACTTTAAGATGTGACTAATTAATACATACAGTGGCATGTAAAAGTTTGGGCACCCCTAGCCAAAATTATTGTTATTGTGAACAGTTAAGCAAGTTCAAGATGAAATGATCTCTAAAAGGCCTATAGTTAAAGATGACACATTTCCCTTGTATTTTAGGCAAAAAAAATAATTATTTTTTCATCTTTTACATTTTAAAAATTGGCTGCAAAACAACCCCAAAGCATGATTGATCCACCTCCATGCTTAATGGTTGGCGAGATGTTCATTTGCTGAAATTCTGTGCCCTTTTTTCTCCACACATACCTTTGATCATTGTGGCCAAAGAGATCTATTTTAACCTCATCTGTCCACAGGACATGTTTCCAAAATGCATCAGGCTTGTTTAGCTGTTCTTTCGCATACTTCTGACGCTGAATTTTATGGTGAGGACGCAGGAGAGGTTTTCTTCTGATGACTCTTCAATGAAGGCCATATTTGTGCAGGTGTCTCTGAACAGTAGAACAATGTACCACAACTCCAGAGTCTGCTATTTTTTTCTGAAGGTCTTTTGCAGTCAAGCGGGAGTTCTGATTTGCCTCTCTAGCAATCCTACGACCAGCTCTCACTGAAATTTTACTTGGTCTTCCAGACCTTATCTTGGCCTCCAATGTTCCTGTTAACTGCCATTTCTTAATTACATTTCGAACTGAGGAAAGGCCAACTTGAAAATGCTTTGCTATCTTCTTACAGCCTTCTTCTACTTTGTGGGCCTCCACCATTTTCATTTTCGGAGTGCTAGGCAGCTGCTTAGAAGAACCCATGGCTGCTATTTTTCTGGCACAAGGTTAGAGGAGGCTGGGTTTTTATAAAGCCTGGGAAATTTGCATCACCTGTTTTTTCCTAACAATGATAGTGAACAAGCCATAACCATAACAGGCTAATTAAGGTTGTTCCCAATAACAGTCATTTTGACCAGGGGTGCCCAAACTTTTACTTGCCACTGTATCACTTATGTCTGCATTAACTTGAGCAAGCATTTAAAGAAAAAAAAAAGAAAAGACAACTAAAACCATCAGTATAAGACAAATGATTTTAGACACAAGGAACGTGAAGAAGACAAGTAAACTGTAATAGTCATCCCCTGTTCTCAAGGATACAGTGGACTCAGATATAGGAAAATACAGAGCATTGTACTCTGTCTTAGATGTTATACATATAACGGCATGATATTTTATTTTTCTGACATTTGATCTAATAGTACAGCGGACCTGTCATTATTATAAGCAGCCTTAACATAGAGAAGGAAATTATGGTGACAGATCTGCTTTAAAGTAGGGATACAGCCATTTATGTGTAGGAAAACTCAAAGTTGATGTCACAGACTGGTATAAATAATGCCTGCTAAAGGAGCCATAGAAATGAATAGCATACAGTATCTGGGATATTTTAATTTAATAAATTATTGTCGTTAATGTGGAGTGATTTTTTTCTTCTTGTTCCATTATATCACTTTTGCCTGCATATACTACGTAAATTATTATTTATTATTACAGCACCATTTATTTCATGGCGCTTTACATGTGAAATGAAAATCAAATACCATATGTTGGCATATGTTGAAAAAGAAAAATACATTTACGTGGAATTTTCTTACTTTTTGAAATGACTGTAAAGCACCAAGCAAAAAAGTACTTAAACAATTAAAGCTGATGACTTTTTGTACAGTGAGATCACCAAAATGGCCATTTTAATTCCTACTTTTTAGGAATCATGTGCACGTAAGCAATGCAGATCCTTAGTATGGATCTGTATGGCCACTGTATGTTCTATTGGGCCCCAAACTCTGTATGTACATAGATATATTCTACAACCCCAATTCCAAAAAAGTTGCAACATTGCGTAAAATGAGAATGCAATGATTTGGAAATCTTTTATAGTCATATTTTATTCCCAATAAAACACAGATCAGAAGATGAAATTTACACATTTCTCTATTTCATTTGAAAAAATTAACTCATATAAAAGTTTATGGCAGCAACACTTATCAAAATTTGGAACAAACTACTGTACTGTAAAAGGAAGTGGTACTAATGAAATAGAGCAGCAGGGTTAATTTTCAACCAAGTCACATGACTTTGTAAAACGAGCATGTTAGATGGGCAAAATCTCTCAAAAGCAAAGATGGTTAGAGGTTCACTAATCTATGAACAAATATGTCTAAAAATTTTGGAACAATTTCAGAAAAATATTCTATAGTGTAAAATCGCAAAGACTTCGCGTATTCCACCATCTACAGTACATAATATCATCAAAAGATTCAGACATTCTGGTGAAATCCATGTGCACAAAAGGACAAGGATGATGGTCAAAATTGAATGTTCGTGATGTATAGGTCCTCAGGTGACAATGCATTTAAGTACCACTCCAGCGTTTTTAACTTAGCACTAGAGTGGTGCTTCTATTCTAAGGTCCCTGACCGTACTCTTATACTCACCTGCCGCCATCTTCACCTTTTATTGCCGTCGCTCCCATCAATCTCCAGTAGTTTCTGACCTGCCAGATCGCTCCATTGTTTCATGGAGTGAGAAACAGAGGTCACTCTTCAATGCAAATCTATGAGAGCCTTATACTGACTCCCATAGACTTGCATTGAGAGGTTGTGACGTATCATCTGACTTCCGGACAGTCAAAAGTTGTGGTCACAAGATGGCTCGATGGGACGGCGCCGAAAAAAGGTGAAGATGCCAGAGGGTGATTATACGACCTGGGGCAGGGGACCAGGGCCGGCTCCAGGTTTTCGTGGGCCCTGGGCGAAAGAGTCTCAGTGGGCCCCTTTAATACATACCACGATTCATGATGCACAGATACGGCAGAGAAATATAGGTATAGTACAATTCCGAAGATTTCACTTCTTACATTACATGAGTGATATCTATTGTAAATTCTACAATAGCTCAGAAACAGGCGAATCCTCGCTGCACACAGTGCCCGCCTTGCGGAGATTCAAATATTTTCATTTTAGACCAGATAGTTATAGTCCTCTATATAATGAGCCCCATATATTGCTCCATACAGTATAATGAGCCCCATATATTGCTCCATACAGAATAATGGGCCCCATATATTGCTCCATACAGAATAACCGACTCCATATAATGCTCCATACAGAATAATGGACCCCATATATTGCTCCATACTGAATAATGGACCCCATATAATGCTTCATACAGAATGGGCACCTTATATAGCTTCATACAGTATGGGCCCCATATAATGCTCCATTCAGTATGGGCCTCATAAATTGCTCCATACATAAAAAAAAATCAAATACTCACCTCTCTTCATTCCCCGCTGCCACTGCAGTGCTCTGGACTCCTCACTCAGCATCTTCCCGCTCTCTGCACTGTGACTGCTCAGCACAGAGGGAGCGTTGCACTGACATCATCGTGCCCTCTGCCCTGAGACATCACGTCACAGTCAGAAGATGCGGAAGACAGCGGAGCTGCTGTGGAACAGGGAGAGGTAAGTATTGCAAGTGACGGGCCCTAAGCAAGTGGGGAAAGCCCACCCACGGGCGCTGGCACCGGGCTCCCCTTACTCACGGGCCCCATAGCATGCCGGTGTCCCCGACGGCGAGTGAGCCTCCCTGCTTGCTCAGGGCCCTGGCACTTACCCGGGTGCACCGGGTGGTGACACTGGCCCTGCAGGGGACTTATATTAGAAGCACTTCATGGGCTCAGAAATACTTCCAGAAATCATTGTCTGTAAACACAGTTCGCCGTGCAATCAATAAATACAAGTGAAATCTCTATCATGCACAGAAGCCATACTGTATATTGACACAATCCAGAAGTGTTGCTGTCTTCTCTGGGCCAAAGCTCATTTAAAATGGACTGAGGCAAAATGGAAAACTATTTTGTAGTAAGATGAATCAAAATTTGAAATTCCTTATGGAAACCATGGAAACTGTGTCTTGGAGACTAGAGATCAGAAGGACCATCCAGCTTGTTATCAGCGTACGGGTGTTCAAATATCTGCATCTCTGAAGGTATGGGGTTGCATTAGTGTCTATGGCATGGGCAGCTCACACATCTTGAAAGGCACTATCAATGCTGAAGATTATGTAGAGGTTTTAGAACAACATATGCTCCCATACAGACATCTTCTATTTCAGGGAAGGAATTGAATATTTCAGCAAGGCAATGCTAAATCACATACTGCATCCATCACAACAGCATGGCTTCACAGAAGAAGAGTTCGGCTGATGAACTGGCCATCAGGAGTCCAGACCTTTCACCAATAGAAAACATTTGGTGCATTATGGAATGAAAAATCCTGCAAAGAACACCCTGTACTGCTGAGCAGAGAGAAACCTACTCTAGACAAGAACAGGACAACATTCCTTTCCCCAAAAAAACGCCAATTGGTCTCCTCCCTTCCCAGATGTTTATAGACTGTTGTAAAAAGAAGAGGGGATGCTACACAATTGTAAACATGGTCCTGTTCCATGTTTTTTAGATGTGACTCTACCATCAATTTCTAAATGAACTATTTTTTTTTTAAAATAAAATGCGAAAATGCGTAACGTTCACATCCTGATCTGTGTTCTATGCTCTGTTGTGAATAAATTATGGTTATAGGAAATTTCCAATTTATTACATTCTTGTTTTCTTTACATCTTACACAGCGTTCCAACTTTTTTTAAAATTGGGGTTGTATACCTTTGATGGAGTATGCCGTTTTTTTGTTTGATTTATACATAATACAACAGGAAAATGCTCTGGGGGCAATTCATCAAAGCTTTTTCGCCAGAATACTGACGAAAAATGCTTTGAAAAACCGCAACGTTTTTTCGCAATGCTGAACTGCGAAAACGTTTTTTAATTTTTGTCATTTTCAAGCCAGTTTGAAGCAGCTCCTTCAAAATGGGCAGAGTTGGGCAGGTAAGACATCAAATTCAGCAAAAATGATGGCGTTTTATACTCCAGAAATGATACTCCAGTCCCTGGCATGTGCCTCTTAATGAATTCTGTGCATCGTACTCTACCAAGCTCTTCATTACGACTGGCGTGAGCAAAAGCACTCTTAAGGTCCATTTACATGGAATGACCAGCAGCATTATACGACCGCTGACCGGTAAAGTTTTACCGACTGGTGGTCATTTGGATGCCTGTCTACACAGGCAGACCAAAGTAAACAATGCGCACTGCGTGATATATACTAGAGTGCCATTGTTCGACAGATTGAGTCCTGTTTACACAGGATAATGCACAGCCAAGAATAATTATCTATTGTGCTGCAGCCTGTTTACACGTCAAGATAATTGTGAAAAAAAGCATTTTTAACAACGTTCGTTCATGATTATCTTGCAGGGTAAATGTCCCTTTAATGAATCGACCCCTCTGTATCTAATCAGAAGTATACAGAGGTACAGTGGAAATTAATGTTTGCAAGGAGTTCGTATGTTCGCCCCATTTTGTATGGGTTTCCTACCACTCTCCAAAGATATACTGTTAGGGAATGTAGATTGTGAGCCCCATTGGTGGCAGTGATGAACATGTCTGTAAAGCTCTGAGGAAATTAATGGTGTGATATAAGTGCTATTTCTTCAACCAACTCACTGCAAGGGTGGATGAATTCAAAAACAGATATGAATTTTTTTTTTAACATTTTATTTTTATTGGACTTCTTTTGAAAATAAAAATATACACAACATGGTATAAGTGAATATTTTAGTAGCAATGCAGATGACCTATACAGGAAAAATACTCTTCTAACAGTATATACAACAGAGCTAGAGTACAAGTAGTCGTTGCAGAAGTCAGTTATTACATTGGTCGACAAAACAGGGAAGGAGGAAACTGAACAATTTTATAAGTGAACAGGCAAAATAATACCAAAAGTACACTGAGGGTTACAGACAATATGGAGGTTGACTAGGCCAGTGGTCTAAGGGTATATGTTTGTAATAGGAGTATTGAAAAAGTGACCTCTGGGCAGACCACAGTGTAGACAAAACAAATTTTATTCTCAGAATTTTAAACATAGGGCCACTGCAAAAAAGAAAAATGTATGCCATGCTGTATACAGTTTTTTACTATGTGTCCCTATGGTGGACTGATGTTTAGGCATCCACCCTGATTGTGGCCACTGTCAGGCCCATACCTCCTGAGTGTAAGCGTCTGACTGTGGGCACAGTGTGTACCTAGCCTAAACCTGTGGATAAGTTCACACTGCTGTTTTTTGTACGCTTCTCACTCAAGCTTGCTATACAGATTCAATAAATAGTGGATGATCACATATGTATATTGGCGTCGGCGACCTGATCGTACTCTAACATTTGTTGGGCAAAGGAAGCATTTTACATATCTGATGTTAATATATGTAAAGCTGCTGGCAGAAGCGTCTGGCTCTGGTTTATTACACCATACCCAATTGGAATATACATGCATGGATGTTATGGCGCTTTTATGTTGCTGTTAAGAGCTATAAAGGAAAGCCATAGCTTTTCTCCAACAGAATGTTAATTTTGCCTAAAAGTAAAAAAGTGAGAATCTATATGTAAAATATGACGTGTGACCCACGGACAGAATATCCTGCCACTTGCTGCAGAATGTTTCTGTTTGCTCAATTTTCATCTTGCTAGTAGTAGTCAGGGTATTCACACTGCTCGCAGTGATGGTGTGGCACCTGTACCAGGAATGCACCCAATACATACATCAATCATTTCCATACAGTCCTATTTACCTGACGTAGGCAAAAGAGTGTCTATTTGGCTTCCATTAAGCTAGTATACATCATAATGTAGATCTCTGCACTATTCCGCCTCCTGATGAATAGCTCTGACATATACTGCAGTGGGACTAGAGCCCCCTACTGGTTGTAAACTTTTTTTTGTAATTTGCTTAACACAAAGTAATTTATTTTTGCTTTTAATAGCTTATCAAGTTACCAAGCTAAATCGTCTGGGAATTTATATATTAACTTGACCACGCACAATTGACTTTTTAAATAATGACCTAATATAGGCTAATGTTATTGACATATGTGGCTTGTTACATCAGCCATGTTTAATCGCAGAGTAAGCTAGGAGCCATGTAAGTTTTTGTTTTCTTCTGTACAAAGACAGAATGGTAACATATGGGATCTGTATGAATGCTTATAACAGTTCTGCATTAGTGAAAGTTGTCTGGACATAAATTGGGACATAAATCACGTTGAAAAATAATATTTTGTTTTGTGCAAAAAAACAGTGATAAAATGCATTTCGGTTTTAATTATTGCATCTGACTTTTTATGTTGTTCATTTTTACAGACCGGCTAAGCTAGGTAGAAATTGGTTTTCTAGAAATAGTCAGTACAGCTCATGCAGACGTGTCTTTTTGTTGGATCGCACTCGGACCCATGTTAGTCTATTGCATTCCCGAGTAGGATCCAATTATCAGATCGCACTCGGCCATGCAAGTAATGAGTTCGTAGAAAACAATCTGATGAAATCTGAGTCCGATGTTCATGGACTGACAGATTGGAGAAGATGGAGAAATTTTTTCTCACATTTTCTCTTCATCTGAGAAAATCTGAGTTTGATCAGAGTGTGATTAGCATAGTCACCCCGATTCTCTCGGATGAGAGAAAATATGGAGGAAGCAGTCTCCTGGAAAGAGCAGAAAGTGATTTTGTGCTTAAGAAGTTCTCTTATGGTCTGGTTTGGTTTTCGAGTCTGTAAACTGAGATCCATGCTGCGTCTGCGCACCTAGCCTACATTACACACCATAGGTAATCATTCACCAGATGGAGGCCGAAAGTGTCTTCTTTCTGCTTTGGTCTGGCCGGTATGTCACTGCATACCTTTTGCTTAACGGGATAGGAAAGTGCAGTAGACTGTTTTTCCTATACAGAGGGCCATGTATACAATGCGGTATACGTTTCTTCACAATGGGTCTCTATGTTGGATAATTATCTTCCTGACTGTGGCCACTGTCAGACGCCTACCTCCTAGGCGTAAGAGCCCGACAATGTGCACAAATGAAGTGTGGACCTTACCTTAAGGTTAACCGTACTTTCAAATACCTTTTTAGAATAAGCTGTCCTGTGTCAGTACATAAGGAATCTTGAGCGCATGATCATGCTCATGTCCCGTGCATGCATAGCAGAGATGAGCAAAGAATAGCTGAGCTGTTCCATAACCCTTTCAGGGCAATGAAGGTATTTTATTGGGGATGTTTTAGTAGACAGGGTAATAGGTACATTTGTTTTTCATGAATTAGCCAAAGGTATTAGGTGTTAAATGCAGTTGATATCATTGGGATCTTCAGCATAGCATGGTTGAACTGTGCTTAAACCAGGCTGTTAAATGTTTTATTACAAAGGGTCACTAGATGCATTTGAGTATGCTTGACCAAGAATTTTAGAACTATCGGAGATCAGACGCAGTGGCAACGGAGGCTAAAGCGAGCCCTGGGGGAGCAGGTAGTCATCATTAGGGGTTGGATTGGCACACATGATTAACTTCTTCACGACATATAATGTATATTTACGTCATATGTCGTGTTCCTGACTTTGATGCTGGCTCACAAGCCAAGCTTTTGCCCGACATGATGACTGATTCAGTCATCATGTGCCTTTAAGAGCTGTGGCTGTTAACCAGTTAAATTCCAAGGTCAATCACTGTCAGAGGGATTTAACACGTGCCGGCCAGAAGCATGTCATTCATCCTGCCCATCTGCGCCCCTGTCGGGTGATTGCGGGGCGCCGATGGGTTGTCATGACAGCAGGGGGTCTGTCCTCCCATACCTGTCATTACGATCCTCCACTGAAATCATAGGAGAACGTGATTTCTGCCATACAAAGCAGTGTTGCAACACTGCTATGTATAGCACAGGCGATTGGACGATCGCAGCTTCAAATCTCCTAAGGGACAATTAAATTAAGTAAAAAAAAATGTTTTAAAAATATGAAAATTATAAAAAAAAAAACACAAAAGTTTGAATAACCCCCCTTTTTGCCCCATTGAAAATTAAAAAAAAAAAATACACATATTTGGTATCGCTGCATTCAGAAATGTCCGATCTATCAAAATATAAATAAATTAATCCGATCGGTAAAAGGCATACCGAGAAAAAAAAAATCGAAAACACCAGAATTCTGGGGTTTTTTGGCCACTGCAACATTGCAATAAAATACAATAAGAGGCAATAAAAACATGATATCTACTCCAAAATGGTATCAGTAATAATGTTAGTTCAGGGCACAAAAAGTAAGCCATCACACAGCCCCATATCCTGAAAAATGAAAACATTATGGCTCTCAGAAAATGGCGACAAAAGCAAAATATTTTTTTCATATAAATTTCGGATTTTTTTTTTCACCACTTAAATAAAAAAAAAACTAGAAAATCATATTGCCAGGTCAGTTTTACCATATACTGAACATGGTAAGTAAAAACCCCCAAAACAATTGTGGAATTGCACTTTTTTTTTGCACTTCACCACATTTGGAATTTTTTCCCATTTTCCAGTACACTATATGGTAAAATCAATGGTGTCATTCAAAAGTACAACTCGTCCCGCAAAACAAGCCCTCATACGGCTATATTGACAGAAAAATACAAATGTTATGGCTCTTGAAAGAAGGGAAGAAAAGAATGAAAACAAAAAAAAAGGAAAATGGCCCGGGGATCAAGGGGTTAAGGAAGCACTCTCATCAAAGTTTTTATCCTCTTAATATATTGCAATTATCGTATTATGTAGCACTGTACTTACAATTGCTCATTTTGCCTTTCTACCCAGCTAATTCTTCTCTATTCCCTGCATTTATCATCCCTCTCTTCAAATCCTGAACCAGCTTGCTCCCTCCTCTCCCCTGCCAGGGACAATGACAATACAAGGAAAATGTACTTCCCGTCTCTTCATAGAGTTTAGAAAGATTCATCCAGTCAGTTTTTAATCACGTGATAGCATAGACTTAATGCAAAACAGAAGAATTAGCTGAGTAGAAGGGCAAAATGAGCAATTTTAAGTACACAGTGATATAGAATATGAGGACTGCAATATATTAACAGGATAAAAATTTTGATGGGAGGAGTGATTTTTTAACTCTTTATATACAGAAAACCGAGATTACATTTTGATTTTGGGAATAGCCCTTTAATTTGTAGTTGACTCACAGCAAAACAGACACAAGCATACAGAGACAAGCAAAAGCAGCATTGAGATATTATATAGCAGTGCTGAGCTGTGTGGATGTGAATGAGCTCTGCGGTGATGTAAAAGGCTTGTTAGAAAGCGCACCACGATCCTTCTATGTCTCCCTCTGCCTCCTCTTCTTACTCCATAGCCTTCCTGCCCTCTCCCCTCCTAATAGAGTAATGGCTGTGCTGCATGATGCCACAGTGATCTGGCAGTCAGTCTTGACTGAGTAATATGGATTTGAGCTGATTTTTCAGAGTGGGTGACAAGTTCAGGAGGCAGGGGGAGAGGAATAAGTGGCATATACAGTACAGACCAAAAGTTTGGACACACCTTCTCATTTAAAGATTTTTCTGTATTTTCATGACTATGAAAATTGTACATTCACACTGAAGGCATCAAAACTATGAATTAACACATGTGGAATTATATACTTAACAAAAAAGTGTGAAACAACTGAAAATATGTCTTATATTCTAGGTTCTTCAAAGTAGCCACCTTTTGCTTTGATGACTGCTTTGCACACTCTTGGCATTCTCTTGATGAGCTTCAAGAGGTAGTCACCGAAAATGGTCTTCCAACAATCTTGAAGGAGTTCCCAGAGATGCTTTGCACTTGTTGGCCCTTTCGCCTTCACTCTGCGGTCCAGCTCACCCCAAACCATCTCGATTTGGTTCAGGTCTGGTGACTACGGAGGCCAGGTCATCTGGCGTAGCACCCCATCACTCTCCCTCTTGGTCAAATAGCCCTTACACAGCCAGGAGGTGTGTTTGGGGTCATTGTCCTGTTGAAAAATAATTGATGGTCCAACTAAATGCAAACCGGATGGAATAGCATGCCGCTGCAAGATGCTGTGGTAGCCATGCTAGTTCAGTATGCCTTCAATTTTGAATAAATCCCCAACAGTGTCACCAGCAAAGCACCCCCACACCATCACACCTCCTCCTCCATGCTTCACGGTGGGAACCAGGCATGTAGAGTCCATCCGTTCACCTTTTCTGCGTCGCACAAAGACACGGTGGTTGGAACCAAAGATCTCAAATTTGGACTCATCAGACCAAAGCACAGATTTCCACTGGTCTAATGTCCATTCCTTGTGTTCTTTAGCCCAAACAAGTCTCTTCTGCTTGTTGCCTGTCCTTAGCAGTGGTTTCCGAGCAGCTATTTTACCATGAAGGCCTGCTGCACAAAGTCTCCTCTCAACAGTTGTTGTAGAGATGTGTCTGCTGCTAGAACTCTGTGTGGCATTGACCTGGTCTCTAATCTGAGCTGCTGTTAACCTGCGATTTCTGAGGCTGGTGACTCGGATAAACTTATCCTCAGAAGGAGAGGTGACTCTTGGTCTTCCTTTCCTGGGGCGGTCCTCATGTGAGCCAGTTTCTTTGTAGCGCTTGATCGTTTTTGCAACTGCACTTGGGGACACTTTCAAAGTTTGCCCAATTTTTTGCGCTGACTGACCTTCATTTCTTAAAGTAATGATGGCCACTCGTTTTTCTTTACTTAGCTGCTTTTTTCTTGCAATAATACAAATTCTAACAGTCTATTCAGTAGGACTATCAGCTGTGTATCCACCAGACTTCTGCACAACACAACTGATGGTCCCAACCCCATTTATAAGGCAAGAAATCCCACTTATTAAACCTGACAGGGCACAACTGTGAAGTGAAAACCATTTCCGGTGACTACCTCTTGAAGCTCATCAAGAGAATGCCAAGAGTGTGCAAAGCAGTCATCAAAGCAAAAGTTGGCTACTTTGAAGAACCTAGAATATAAGACATATTTTCAGTTGTTTCACACTATTTTGTTAAGTATATAATTCCACATGTGTTAATTCATAGTTTTGATGCCTTCAGTGTGAATGTACAATTTTCATAGTCATGAAAATACAGAAAAATCATTAAATGAGAAGGTGTGTCCAAACTTTTGGTCTGTACTGTATGTGGGAATGTAAGCTGATTTCCCTGATAAGATGTATTGCAAGTTTTCTTTATATTCACCTGTATTGTTCATTTATACAAATTTTGTTGAAAATACAATTACATTTTAAACACTATATGAATCAACTAATTATGCACTACCGATTATGAATTTAAAGCTCACCTCTTAAATTTTCCTTTATTTTTTGCAGATCTCTCTAGTACTACTTTGTATCGCCTTCTCCAGCAGTCAGTGCTCCTTTAGGGTGGCACTGCTGGCATAGCAGTTCCTTGCTTCCATATCCATAGCAGTCTGGTCCTACACACTGACAACAACCATTGTGAAACCAACGGTATCTGGAGGATCCAGTAAATTCGCAGGTTTCATGACAACGTCTCATAGACATGCAGGATTTAAAGTACATTACAGTGCAGATACTGGACGTATTCACTGAAGACGGAGCAGGTACAGCTGAATGGAAAAAGAAAGAAACAACTTAGTCAGTTATGTACTGTACATGTTACACATATAAATTGGTGCACAGTATCAGTAATGACAATATAGATACTTGATTTAGCTCTTGCCATCAATATGTTCAAAGTGAAACATTTGTTATACCTACAGCAATATGAAAACCAACTGGCCGGACGTCACATAATATTTTATATGTCACACTGAATGATTTCTGATCTTTACACTACCCTGCCCATGTAAGGGTTTGCTGTACTGGTAAACCAACTGGCTAAAACTTTGCACTATAATATACTGTCCATTATCAGAACTGCATAGTATTGACCAAAATAATATTCTCAATAAAAAAGATCATGGCAAATACTTGACACAATTTCTTTAAAGGGAACCTTTCAACTGATTTGGTCAGCACAACTGTGATAATTTTGACCAGCAGTATGATTCTCCTGGACAGTACAAGTACACAGATACCAAACATGTATAGTTTTTTTTTTATTTAAGTGGTGAAAAACAATTCAGAAATTTGTAAAAAAACAAAAAAATGCTTTTGTCGCCATTTTCCGAGACCAGTAACGTTTTCATTTTTCGGGATCAAGGGCTGTGTGAGGACTTATTTATTGTGCCCTGAGCTGATGTTTTTACTGATACCATTTTGGGTTAGATACAATGTTTTGATTGCCTTTTATTGCATTTATTGCAATGTTGCGGCAGTCAAAAAAAGTAATTCTGCCATTTCAATTTTTTTTCGTTACGCCTTTTACCAATTGGATGAATTTATTTTATATTTTGATAGATCAGACTTTTACTAACACAGTGATTTGTATATTTTATTTTTTTATTGTTTTATTTTTAATGAGGCAAAAGGGGAGTGATTTGAACTTGTGTTTTTTGTTTGTTTGTTTTTTTCATATTTTTAAAAACTTTTTTTTTTTACTTTTTACTGTATTTAATAGTCCCCTTAGGGGACCTGAAGCTGTGCATCAACGGCAGCACTGCTATGTATAGAGAAAATCACGATCTCCTATGAGCTCCAACCACGGGTTGGTTTTCACAGAAGGGTCATAATGACAAACATGTGGGAAGGAGTCATCAGCAGAAAAATTTGGCCTGCTTGGAAAGTGAAAACTGGAATGAAGGGTTTAAGAGGACTTGTCACCAGCCCAAAAGTGGCCATTTTTTGGTTGTTTATTCTCTGAGTATGCTGTTTTTTTAAAAAAAAATAATCCTCTATATGCTTCCAGAGTTATGGTCCTTTTTATTTAGTGCTCATTTTTATGATTTTTAGCAAAGGGACGTAGGTCACAGGGTAATAATGCAGAGCAGCCTGAAGATATGCCCCCAGAGAATGCTATGGGTTACGCCCACTGAGAAAAGTTCATAAGAATTAGCAGGAATTAGAGGCCAATTTCTATGGAACCCTATGGTGGATTTGAAAAAAACAAAAAGAACATACTCAGGGGACAGAGGGAACATAATAAGAACAAATACTAGTCACTTTTCTCCTGATGACAAGTCTTCTTTAAAGGGGTTTTCCCATGAACAAAGTACATTTTAATTAATAGATATTGTAATAATAATAATTTCCACAATTGGATGTGTTATAATAAAATGTCCCTGTGCTGAGATAATCTTATAAATGTGTCCCTGCTGTGTACTGTGTAATGGCTGTGTCTTACCATGTACGGAACACTGATCATATCACATTTCCTGGCCAGGGGAAGACACAAAAGAGTATACAGACATTACAGCAGGGGATCGCAGCTGATTCTTTCTGTGAGGTAAAACATTGCACTGCCTGTTTTTAAGCAATGTTTTACCTCAAAGAAAGAATCAGCTGCGTATAATGCCTGTATAATCTTTTGTTTTATCCCCAGACCAGGAGATGTGGTATGATCAGACCATGTTCCTGTATGGTCAGACACAGACATTACACAGTACACAGCAGGGGCACATTTATAAGATTATCTCAGCACAGGAACATTTTATTTAAACACATCCAATTGTGGAACTTATTATTATTCCAAGCAGGGGTGGATTAAGAGTAGCAAGGGCCCCGGGCAGTTTAGAAGGCCCCCCCCCCCCACACACACACACACACACATCTGATGTATCACATGTCACATGATCCCCTGTCACATGCTCATGTGATAGTTCACGTGAAATTAATTTGGCACAATATTAATTATAATAATTTTTTTAGGCTGTGTGCCCACTATGCGTTTTTTAAGCGTTTCCGCAGCGGCAATTCCACTGCAGAAACGCTTAAAAAACGCTTGGTAGAAGGTCTGCCATGTTCCCCAATGATATCATTGCGGAAAAATCCGCAGCATTACCAATTATTTTGCGGAAGCGCGGCGTTTTCGCCGCCATTGACTTGCATTGGAACGCATGGAATCCGCATCACTGCATCTGTACATGCGGATTCCATGCGTTTCAATATGCGGATGGTACCCGGGTTTGGAGAAGAGGAGACTCTCCTTCGAATCCAGGTACCATAGAACCTGTAAAAAAAGAATAAAATAAAAAATATACATTATACTTACCTTCTGATGGCCCCCGGTGTCTTTATCCGATGCATCCAGGCTTGCCGGCAGCTCGCGATGGTCTGAAAAGGACCTGCCGTGACGTCATTTAGTCATGTGACGGGTCACGCGACGTCGGCATGCCATCGGAAGGTAATTATATATTTATTTTTTATTTTTTACCATTCTTTTACGGTCGCACGTAGCCATCTATACACAGCGGGAGGCCGCACGGTGCCATCAATACACAGCGGGAGGCCGCACGTAGCCATCTATACACAGCGGGAGGCCGCACGTAGCCATCTATACACAGCGGGGGGCTGCACGTAGCCATCTATACACAGCGGGAGGCCGCACGGCGCCATCTATACACAGCGGGAGGCCACACGTAGCCATCTATACACAGCGGGAGACCACACGGCGCCATCTAGACACAGCGGGAGGCCGCACGGCGCCATCTATACACATCAGGAGGCTGCACGGCGCCATCTATACACAGCAGGGGGCCGCACGTAGCCATCTATACTCAGCGAGAGGCCGCACGGCACCATCTATACACAGCGGGAGGCCACACGTAGCCATCTATACACAGCGGGAGGCCGCACGGCGCCATCTATACACAGCGGGAGGCCGCACGGCGCCATCTATACACAGCGGGAGGCCGCACGGCGCCATCTATACACATCGGGAGGCTGCACGGCGCCATCTATACACAGCAGGGGGCCGCACGGTGCCATCTATACACAGCAGGGGGCCGCACGGTGCCATCTATACACAGTAGGGGGCCGCACGGTGCCATCTATACACAGCAGGAGGCCGCACGATGCCATCTATACACAGCAGGGGGCCGCACGGTGCCATCTATACACAGCAGGGGGCCGCACGGCACCATCTATACACAGCAGGTGGCCGCACGGTGCCATCTATACACAGCGGGAGGCTGCACGGTGCCATCTATACACAGCGGGAGGCCGCACGGCGCCATCTATACACAGCGGGAGGCCGCACGGCGCCCCCCCAAAGACAGCAGGAGGTCACACGGCGCCATCTATACTCAGCAGGAGGCTGCACGCAGTCATGCACACAGTCACGCACACACACAAACATATACAGACATATACAGACATATACACACACGCATAAACACATTTGATACACAAAATACATATAAACAGACATCACACAATGATATCTGCTTGCACACACGCACACATACACACACTCATACTCTCACACACACACACAGACTCACCATCCCCTGGCTCGGCTCCAGTCGTCCTGCTCTTCTCCGGTGCAGCAGGCCGGGCGCGCACTGCGTGACGTCACAGCTAGGAGACACGGCCGCGCACAGGGCCGTGTCTCCTAGCAGTGACACGGCCGGGCCAGCACAGGGAAGTTAACTGCTGCAGTGCTGGCCCGGCCGAAGAAGAAGTAGCGGCTGTGCGCCGCTGCTGGGGGAGCGGTCCGGGGGCCCCCCGCCACTGTCTGCCGGTATGTGCCGTGGCGCCGCACATATAATGAGGGCAATCTGGCCATAGACACCCCGGAGTCCCGGGCCCCCTGGAGGCTCGGGGCCCCGGGCGGTTGCCCAGATTGCCCTCATTATAATCCGCCTATGATTCCAAGATCTGTTGATTAAAATGTTGATTGAAATGAAATGTGTTCGTGGGAAAACCCCTTTACGACCTTGGACGTATGAATACGCCCAAGTTCACATCCCCTTCTTTGGCGCAGACTCCGGCGATGAGCCCACACCTTTCCGGGGACATGACAGCTGCATCCTGTAGTGAATTAGTTTTTTGACATGTGTTGGTAAATACGGCTGCCTTTTTTCTACTATTTTTTTTTATTTTTTGTGTCCCTTTGCTGTTCTTGCTTTGAAATACTCGTATCTTCAGAATAAAGTGACAAGGCTTGATGTCCACAGCATATCACTTTATGATGCAAATATTGGTGCTAGTTTCACCCTTTGTGGTGCAATGGGTGAAATGTGCGGCTTCCCCACTCCTTTTCTGCAATGATATCAGCAGGGAATTATACAGAGGTCCCCAGCAAATGCATTCTGTGGGAACGTAGCCTAATTGTGGTAGTGAACAAAATATTCCCTTAGCTACTCAATTTACCAAATAACGGAATTAAAGATAGTCATTGCAGGCATTTTTTTTTTATCGAAAATGCTGTACATTATATATAACAATCTATCATTACTGTGAGAGCAATATTCCACCAAATAAAGGTGACATTAGTACCTTGGGCCTGGATAGCTTGCAATTATTAAAGAAAACATGAATACTACAATGTACCAGTAAATGTATACTGTCTGGCCATCTGTTTATAAGCTGAAGCACAAGTGGATAATGCAGCAATTATCCAAAACACAAAACTTAGTCTTGATCTAAATGACAAAGAAAACAATTACTTGGTTGGGACAGAATGAAAGCAAGAAGTTTTTGCACAAAATGTACATGTGTCTCAATTGATCCCCAATATGGTGTAGCATTTGGACCTAGGAACTGCTGATTGTACATGTTTATCTAAAAGAAGAGGGAGAAGGCATAAGAAATTAGGTTTATGTGTAACATACCTGGCGGCGTCCTTGCATGGTGGTCCATCTCCCACTGTGCAAGAGCGCGCACTTGATCTCCAGTCCAGAATGTCTCTCTTTCTTCCCTCCATGCTGTCTGTGTCTGTTTCTGCTGCTTAAGGGCGGCGCCCGATCACTTCCTGCTTTTTGTACCTGCTGTGGGTCACACCCCTTGTGCGTCCTCAGCCTATTGCTGTCTGTCACCTGGTATATAGCTCAGCTGCTCCCATCTATTCCTGCCTGAGCATAGTGTTTCATTCAGTGTGTGCTTGCACTCTGAAGGTGCCAGGCCCCGTTCTGTGTTCTCTTGTCTGCCTATCCTGGAGGCTGTATTTCCAGGCCTGTCTGAACATGCTCCTAGCCTGTTCCTCCTGCCTTCTAGGGGCCGATTACCTAGACCCGTTCCTGTATCTTGTCTGACCTGTCTGAACACGCTCCTAGCCTGTTCCTCCCGCCTTCTAGGGGCTGATTACCTAGACCCGCTCCTGTATCTTGTCTGTCCTGTCTGAACACGCTCCTTGCCTGTTCGTCCTGCCTCTCTGGGGGCCGTATTCCCAGACCCGCTCCTGTATTCCGCTGCAGTGTCGGTCTCCTCCGTACACTCAGTTCCAGTCTGAACTCTCTCCTATCCTTTACCTGTTTTGCCTCTATGTCCGTTCCCTTCCTTTTTCTGCAGAGTCTGAACTCGTACCTAACTCCTGCTTGTTGTCTCTGTACTCCCGTTTGTGAGTTTGTGGTCCACTCGCTACTTCTCTGCTAGTACCCTGTGGGTGTCTGGCTCTGCCTTTCCCTTCCTGTCTGTTCCGTGTGAACAGAGCCCTGTCCCCCCTACTCAGCCTAGCCTGCTCTGACTCCTTTGCTCACCGCTCCGGCGGTTCTAGCCTGCTCTGACTCCTTTGCTCACCGCTCCGGCGGTTCTAGCCTGCTCTGACTCCTTTGCTCACCGCTCCGGCGGTTCTAGTCTGCTCTGACTCCTTTGCTTACCGCTCCGGCGGTTCTAGCCTGCTCTGACTCCTTGCTCACTGCTCCGCAGCCTTGCTCCGCTCTGACCCTTTTGCTCACTGCTCCGGCAGCCTTGCTCCGCTCTGACCCTTCTGCCCGCTGCTCCGGCAGTCCTGTCCTGCCCTGCTTTTGCCCGCTGCTCCGGCAGTCCTGTCCTGCCCTGCTTCTGCCCGCTGCTCCGGCAGTCCTGTCCTGCCCTGCTTCTGCCCGCTGCTCCGGCAGTCCTGTCCTGCCCTGCTTCTGCCCGCTGCTCCGGCAGTCCTGTCCTGCCATGCTTCTGCCCGCTGCTCCGGCAGTCCTGTCCTGCCCTGCTTCTGCCCGCTGCTCCGGCAGTCCTGTCCTGCCCTGCTTCTGCCCGCTGCTCCGGCAGTCCTGTCCTGCCCTGCTTCTGCCCGCTGCTCCGGCAGTCCTGTCCTGCCCTGCTTCTGCCCGCTGCTCCGGCAGTCCTGTCCTGCCCTGCTTCTGCCCGCTGCTCCGGCAGTCCTGTCCTGCCCTGCTTCTGCCCGCTGCTCCGGCAGTCCTGTCCTGCCCTGCTTGTGCTCGCTGCTCCTGCAGCCCCGTCCTGCTCTGTTCTTGCCCACCGCTTCGGGCGTTCCCTCTCTGCTGTGGTTGTCTACCGCATCTGCGGTTCTGTGACCCAGTCTGTACTGGGTCTTAACCTTTCTGTGCTCCAGCCCGTCCTTTCGGCCAGTGCCTCCCTGTCTGCACTCTAGCTGTGCTTGCCTGTACCCCTCTGCCTGTATTGTTCCTGAGTCCCAGTGTGTACTGGGTCCTATCCCGCCTGTGTTCCTACCTGCTAGTGCCTCCCTGTCTGCACTCTAGCTGCGCTTGCCTTTACCCGCCTGCCTGCATACCAGTCGTGCCTGCCTATACCCTCCAGTCTGTGCGCCAGCCTAACCAGCCTGTTCCAGTAATCCCTGTGTGGGTCAACCCCCGTGTCCGGAGTTTGACCTGGAGTAGCACCTGGTCCCTCTGCCCGGTTTCTCCCTGGTGCACTGGCGTCGTATGCCGTCGTGCCATCTTGGTCGGATCGGCCAGATACTTAGTCACGCCCCTCCAGGCACTCTCCGGTTCATGGTCCAGTGGAACCACAACACCCGCACGCGCCAGTCAGTCCGGGCGTGTGCATAACAGCATGCTCAGGCCATGGTTCCCGTTGAGCCCCAGGGCCTTCGCTCTCTGAGAAGTTTTCCAGCGAATACATGCATTAAAAATAAATAAATAAAATTTATTTTTTTTTTCTCAGCTGAGTTCCAGGCGAATTACGCACCCGTCCAGATGGATCTATCTGCTCTCGTTCCTGCGGATCCGCCACGTTACTATGGGGATCCAAGACAAAGTCGTGCATTTGTGGAGCAATGCATGCTACACTTCAAGTTCTACCCTCTATGTTTTCCCACCGATCGGGTTAAGGTGGCATTCATTATGTCTTACCTGGCGGGTGATGCCTTGGAATGGATCAACCCCCTATATGAAACACAGGATCCGATCCTCCTGGACCTAATGGCCTTCCTGGTGGCCTTTCTAATGGTCTTCGATGATCCTAACCCGGAGGCTCCTGCTGAAGCTTCACCTCCCAATATCCCGGAGCAGCCCCGATGGGTAATGTGTGTGTGGGTAGCGCAATAGTCCTCCAGCCCAATGAGACTACTGTCCACCCAGAATCTTCACAGGGTGACTACGCTTTCCGGAATACATCTCCCAACCTCAAGAGGCAGTCCAGACGTGCTAGACGTAGAGGCAAGCCGTCACGCCAGGGTCTGTCCTCCCTGAGACCTCCTGACCCCAACCTTGAAGTCCCTACTGAAGCTTCATCTCCCTGTATCCCGGAGAAGCCCCAACGGGTAATGTGCGTGGGTAGTGCTCCGATTCTCCTGCCCGAAGAGACTTCTGCCCATCCAGACTCCACACAGGAGAACTTCCTGCACCCGGCATCAGATGCTTCACCCACTTTAACCGGTGTGCATGTCCAAGGATGCTCCAAAGCTGTGGTTACCTCTGAGTCTGTGCACCTCTACTACCTGGCGGAGGACCCCCTGTTGCCTCCTGAATCCTCCGGGATACCACTCGATGACAAATGGAGAGAGACTTCTCTACACTCGGTACTCGATACTTTGTCCGCTTCGTCCTGTGAGCCTGACAATCGGTACCCCAAAGTGGTAGTTACCCCCGAGTCTCTACACCCCTCCGACCAGGCGGAGGACCTCCAGTTGTCTCCAGAACCCTTCGGGGTGCTACCTGGTAGCGAAAGGACAGAGACTCTCCTATACTCTGTACCTGATACCTCGCTCGCTTCGTCCAGTGAGTCCAACCTAGTGTACTCCGAAGCAGAGGTTACTCCCGAGTCTCTACACCCCTCCGACCAGGCGGAGGACCTCCAGTTGTCTCCAGAACCCTTCAGGGTGCTACCTGGTAGCGAAAGGACAGAGACTCTCCTTTACTCTGTACCTGATACCTCGCTCGCTTCGTCCAGTGAGTCCAACCTAGTGTACTCTGAAGCAGAGGTTACCCGTGAGTCTCTACACCCTTCTGACCAGGCGGAGGACCGCCAGTTGTCTCCAGAACCCTTCGGGGTGCCACCTGGTGGTGAATGGACAGAGACTTTCCTATACTCGGTACCCGATACCTCGCCTGCTTCGTCCAGTGAGTCCGACCTAGTGTACTCTGAAGCAGATGTTTTCTCTGAGCCTCTGCACTCTTCTGACCCGGCGGAGGACCTCCAGTTTCCTGAATCCTCCGGGGTACCACCAGATAACAAAGAGACAGTGACTTTTCCTCATCCTGTACCTTATAACACGTCTATTTCTTCCTGTGAGCTTGACAAGATGTACCTCGAAGCAGAGATTACCCCCCAAGTCTCTGTCCCCCTCCAACCCGGTGAAGGACTTCCAGTTGTCTCCTGTACCCTCTGGGGTGCCACCTGAAAATATGTGGAGAGAGACTTCCTTGTGTGCTGTTCCTGGTACTCCACCCGTTTCGTCTGTTGCTGAGGATGGCTGGATAGGAGGTAGCATCCTAGCTAACCAGATGAGATCAGTTTTTCCTGTGGACAGTGGAAGTGATCTCCTTGAAGTGAACGACTGGTCCTCGAATTCCCTGCGGAAGATTCTGGCAGGCCTGAAGAAGAGGGGGCGTAAGGGGGGGGGGTACTGTAACATACCTGGCGGCGTCCTTGCATGGTGGTCCATCTCCCACTGTGCAAGAGTGCGCACTTGATCTCCAGTCCAGAATGTCTCTCTGGCTTCCCTCCATGCTGTCTGTGTCTGTTTCTGCTGCTTAAGGGCGGCGCCCGATCACTTCCTGCTTTTTGTACCTGCTGTGGGTCACACCCCTTGTGCGTCCTCAGCCTATTGCTGTCTGTCACCTGGTATATAGCTCAGCTGCTCCCATCTATTCCTGCCTGAGCATAGTGTTTCATTCAGTGTGTGCTTGCACTCTGAAGGTGCCAGGTCCCGTTCTGTGTTCTCTTGTCTGCCTATCCTGGAGGCTGTATTTCCAGGCCTGTCTGAACATGCTCCTAGCCTGTTCCTCCTGCCTTCTAGGGGCCGATTACCTAGACCCGTTCCTGTATCTTGTCTGACCTGTCTGAACACGCTCCTAGCCTGTTCCTCCCGCCTTCTAGGGGCTGATTACCTAGACCCGCTCCTGTATCTTGTCTGTCCTGTCTGAACACGCTCCTTGCCTGTTCGTCCTGCCTCTCTGGGGGCCGTATTCCCAGACCCGCTCCTGTATTCCGCTGCAGTGTCGGTCTCCTCCGTACACTCAGTTCCAGTCTGAACTCTCTCCTATCCTTTACCTGTTTTGCCTCTATGTCCGTTCCCTTCCTTTTTCTGCAGAGTCTGAACTCGTACCTAACTCCTGCTTGTTGTCTCTGTACTCCCGTTTGTGAGTTTGTGGTCCACTCGCTACTTCTCTGCTAGTACCCTGTGGGTGTCTAGCTCTGCCTTTCCCTTCCTGTCTGTTCCGTGTGAACAGAGCCCTGTCCCCCCTACTCAGCCTAGCCTGCTCTGACTCCTTTGCTCACCGCTCCGGCGGTTCTAGCCTGCTCTGACTCCTTTGCTCACCGCTCCGGCGGTTCTAGCCTGCTCTGACTCCTTTGCTCACCGCTCCGGCGGTTCTAGTCTGCTCTGACTCCTTTGCTTACCGCTCCGGCGGTTCTAGCCTGCTCTGACTCCTTGCTCACTGCTCCGCAGCCTTGCTCCGCTCTGACCCTTTTGCTCACTGCTCCGGCAGCCTTGCTCCGCTCTGACCCTTTTGCTCACTGCTCCGGCAGTCCTGTCCTGCCCTGCTTCTGCCCGCTGCTCCGGCAGTCCTGTCCTGCCCTGCTTCTGCCCGCTGCTCCGGCAGTCCTGTCCTGCCCTGCTTCTGCCCGCTGCTCCGGCAGTCCTGTCCTGCCCTGCTTCTGCCCGCTGCTCCGGCAGTCCTGTCCTGCCCTGCTTCTGCCCGCTGCTCCGGCAGTCCTGTCCTGCCCTGCTTCTGCCCGCTGCTCCGGCAGTCCTGTCCTGCCCTGCCCTGCTTGTGCTCGCTGCTCCTGCAGCCCCGTCCTGCTCTGTTCTTGCCCACCGCTTCGGGCGTTCCCTCTCTGCTGTGGTTGTCTACCGCATCTGCGGTTCTGTGACCCAGTCTGTACTGGGTCTTAACCTTTCTGTGCTCCAACCCGTCCTTTCGGCCAGTGCCTCCCTGTCTGCACTCTAGCTGTGCTTGCCTGTACCCCTCTGCCTGTATTGTTCCTGAGTCCCAGTGTGTACTGGGTCCTATCCCGCCTGTGTTCCTACCTGCTAGTGCCTCCCTGTCTGCACTCTAGCTGCGCTTGCCTTTACCCGCCTGCCTGCATACCAGTCGTGCCTGCCTATACCCTCCAGTCTGTGCGCCAGCCTAACCAGCCTGTTCCAGTAATCCCTGTGTGGGTCAACCCCCGTGTCCGGAGTTTAACCTGGAGTAGCACCTGGTCCCTCTGCCCGGTTTCTCCCTGGTGCACTGGCGTCGTGCCATCTTGGTCGGATCGGCCAGATACTTAGTCACGCCCCTCCAGGCACTCTCCGGTTCATGGTCCAGTGGAACCACAACACCCGCACACGCCAGTCAGTCCGGGCGTGTGCATAACATTATGTTAGTGTATTGCTATATGTCCACCTCAAGATTTCAAAACATGATATCAAAAGCTTTCGGCACACGGTCTGAGCACTTAGATTTACAAGTTCGGAAATACCTGTTGAAGCATTAGTAAGTACTTTGAATCATTATCTCCTTCCAGAATGTAAAGGCTGAATTCAGATATCCATGAAACACAGCCTATGTACAGACTGTGATGTATGGACTAGTCAAAGACTCCTGCCAGAAACTCAACAGCCTCATAGGCATATATGAAACATTACTACCCATACATGGACTGTTTTTCACGGATGAATTCGAACTAAAACTGATATCAGGGTAGACATTTTTAAAAGTCTTTAAGGAGTCATAACCATTGAACATGCCTATACATGTTTCGACAAACTTACAGGTTCAAGTGATTACACAGAATGGCTGCTGAAAGCCCCTGAAACTCATTTCTCTTAAAGTGAACCTGTCACATCCATAAATACTATTTACCTGCAGATATATGGCTAATTTGCAGGTAAATAGAGTTTAAAACGTGTGTATCTTGTTTACTGAAGCATCAGCTACAGGGAGAAAATGGAAGTTTTCTTCTCCCTGTACCTACTTGCTTTGAGTCACCGGGGCTGTGCAGGGGAATGTTAGGGTATGGCCCCACTATCAGTATTTGGTGAGTATTTTACCTCAGTATATGTAAGCCAAAACCAGGAGTGGGTGATAAATGCAGAATTGGTGACTTGTTTCTATTATACCTTTTCTCTGATTGTTCCTCATCTGGTTTTGGCTCCCACTCCTGAGAAAAAATACTGACCGAATACTGACCAAATACTGATAGTGGGGCCTTAGCTGTATTGTTTTACTATAGCCTTTTTTAATTGAAACTAAATACTTCCTACAATTGGTGCTGCTACACTGATTTTGGAAAAGGTTTTCATTTTTCGTTTGTGCCCGTTTGTTTTAAAGTTATGTTCCCTTGTAATAAAACTATAAATGTAACCTTCAACCAACTGAGCATAAACCACAGAACCCTATGGACGTGGCTTTGCCAACATCAGAGGAGAAAAATCAAACAATGAAGTTTTGTGGCACACACCCAGATGGTTGAAAGTTACATTATGTACCATTATTAAAGAAGAACATAACTTTGGAACAGAGGGGCACTGAAGAAATAGAAAAACTGCTCTAGAGTCAGTTATTGGAGGAAGTACTCCGTGGTCCTCCATATATACGATTGCTCTGCAGTGTACTGATTCAAAAACTTTGTTATATGTTTACCCAGGTTATAGAACATTTAGTTTAAAGGGGTTTTCCCACGAACAAAAGTTCATTTTAAAAATGGTCTGTGTGTGACAGTGTATGGAACATGGTCTGATTATACCACAGCTCCTGGGATGGGGAGGAAGTAAAAGAGTATACAGACATTACAGCAGGAGATCGCAGAGGAGTCATTTTGTGAGGTAAAATATTGTTTAAAATCAAGCAGTGAAATTTTTTACCTCACAAAAAGAATCCTCTGTGATCCCCTTCTGTCCTGTCTGTATACTCTTTTACTTCCTCCCCTGCCCATGAGATGCGATATGTTCCGTACAGGGTCAGACACAGGCAATATTTAAAATGAACTTTCGTTCGTGGGAAAACCCCTCTAAAGGGGTATTCCCATCACCAAGATCCTATCCCAATGTAGTAGGTGTAATAATAATAATATTAGAAAATACCTCCAATTAGGTCCTGCAATGTCTGCACATGAGAAAAGAGACATAGAGAATCAGGTATTTGCTAATATTATTATTACACCTACTACATATTGGGATAGGATCTTGGAGATTGTAATACCCCTTTAATGATTAGAACTCAGTCAGTCAGCACAATAAGCATAGTTTTGTTTTTTTTCTTGCAGCACTTTTATTGTAATGAGCAGTCTCTTGATACTAGGAGACAACCCATTTGGAAATATTGGCACTGGTTATTGAGCAGTACTTCTTTGCAATTGTGATTAGAGGAAAGTGCAATTCTGGCAGTCAATGATTTCTAGTTGCATTTTAATAGCCTTTGCCACATTCATAAAAATATCTAACATTGCCAGTACTGATCTAATTTTACATACAGTTGAAACCAGAAGTTTACATACACTATATAAAAAGACACATATGCATGTTTTTCTCAATATCTGACATGAAATCAGAATAAATCTTTCCCGTTTTAGGTCAATTAGGATTACCATATTTTTTTATATTTGTCAAATGGCAGAATAATGAGAGAGAGAATGTTTTAAGGCTTTTTTATTACTTACTGCAAAGTCAAAAGTTTACATAAAGTACGATTACTATGCCTATAACAATTCTGGACTGTCCATACGATGATGTCATGTGTTTCAACGCTTCTGATAGGTTTTTTGGCAACATCTGAGTTAGTTAGAGACGCACATGTGGATGTATTTTAATGCACACCTGAAGCACGCTGCTTCTTTGTGTAGCATCATGGGAAAGTCTAAAGAAATCAGCCAAGATATTAGGAAGGGAATTGTGGACTTGCACAAGTCTGGCTCATCCTTGGGTACAATTTCAAGATACCTGAAGGTGCCTCGTTCATCTGTACAAACAATTATATGCAAGTACAAACAAGATGGGAATGTCCAGCCATCACACCGCTCAGGAAGGAGACGGGTTCTGTGTCCCAGAGATGAACGTGCTTTGGTCCGACATGTGCATATCAACCCAAGGACAAAAGCAAGAGACCTTGTGAAGATGATGGCGGAAGCTGGTAAGATTGTGTCAATAACCACAGTGAGACAAGTACTGTATCAACATGGGCTGAAAGGCCACTTTGCCAGGAAGAAGCCATTACTCCAAAAGAAATATAAAAAAGCCAGATTAATGTTTGCAAATGCACACAGGAACAAAGACCTTAATTTTTGGAGACATGTCCTGTGGTCTGATGAAACTAAAATGTAACTCTTTGGGCATAATGACCGTCGTTACGTTTGGAGGAAAAAGGGGGAAGCTTGGAAGCCTAAGAACACCATCCCACCTGTGAAAAACGGGGGTGGCAGCATCATGTTGTGGGCTTCTTTTGCTGCAAAAGAGACTGGTGCACTTCACAAAAGAAGATTATATGGCAATACTGAAGCAACATCTCAAGACATTCTCCAGGAAGTTAAAGCTTGGGCGGAAATGGGTCTTCCAAATGGTAACAAAGTGGCTTAAGGATAACAAAGTCAATGTTTTGGAGTGGCCATCACAAAGCCCTGATCTCAATCCTATTGAAAATTTATGGGCAAAGCTGAAAAGGCAGGTGTGAGCAAGGCGACCTACAAACCTGGATCAGTAAGGGTATGTGCACACGATCAGTGTTCGCTGCGGATTGGACGCAACACACTTGCACTGAGTGCAATCCGCAGCGGCCAGATGTTACAGCATAGTGGATGGGATTTATACAAATCCCATGTCCACTATGCGTCTGCGGCACACCCGCGGAGACGGACATGCTGCGCGTCTTCACAGACCGCAGCATGTCTATTTCTCTTGCAGAGACGCTGGTCGCTGCAAGAGAAATTCTACCACTGCAATGTATAGGATGCAGTGGACGCAGGTGAATCCGCATGTGTTCAATGAAAACATGCGGATTCACCTGTGTGCAGAGCTTTGGACGCAGCATCAGCATGCTTGTCTATAATTTTCTTTCTAATCTCCTGAGACAACTCTTTCCTTTGCTTCCTCTGGTCCATGTTGAGTGTGGTACACACCATGTCACCAAACAGCACAGTGAGTATCTGTAGCCCTATATACAGGCCCACTGACTGATTACAAGATTGTAGACACCTGTAATGCTAATTAGTGGACACAACTTGATTTATCATGTCGCTTTTGTCACATTATTTTCAAGGGTACCATCATTTCTGTCCAGGTCTATTTCATGAGTTTAATTTTTTTTTTAATTCTGTGGAAGCAAGCTTGACTTTCATTTGTTCATTTTCATAGATTTTTAATTTATTATTACTTTTGTCAAATTCAAGTTATTTCTTTGACCATTGTGGGTTTTTCTTTCATTAAACGAGGGGTACCAACAGTTTTGACCACATGTGTAAGGCTATGTGCCCACGTTGCATTTATGAAGCAGAAAATTTCTGCTGCATAAATGCAAGTCCTCTCCCGGAAAAACGCATGCGGAATTCCGCACGCGTTTATCGCGCATTTTTCGCGCGTTTATCACGCGTTTTCCACATGCGGAATTGCCTTGCGTTTTTTATGCATTGGACAAAGGCAATTCTGCTTGCGGAAACACAAAATTAAATGACATGCTGCGGATTTTTGAACGCGGCATAAACGCTGCGGAAAAATCCGCAGCATGTGCATAGAACTTGCGGAATCCCATTGGGGACCATGGGGTGCGGATATACATGCGTTTTTCAAGCGTTTACGCTGCGGAAATTCCGCAGCATATACGCTTGAAAAATGCTACGTGGGCACACAGCCTTAGAGGCCTAGCTGCAATATCACAAAAAAAACTGTGGAAAGGTGTGGAATTGTTTTTAAAAGAAAGCAGCCATGTTTATTCTAATAATGTTCAATTGCATTAATCTAAAATGTGGTCACGTTGTAAATTTCAAACTGTGGTGACTGTGACAAGACAAATGGCATAGATCAGCTCAATGGCTGAGTAACTTTATTCACTACATTTAGGATTAACTCTTAGCATGGCTAGCAAAAAAGCAAATGATCAAGCTGTAATCTGGAAATCTGGCCTAAAAGCAAATAGAACGGTCCTAGCTGGAAGCAGGTTTCAATGGAATAAACACTTGCAAGGCTGTGTTCATACATTCAATCTGCAGTGAATTTTTTAACTGTGGATTTTCAAAAACACATGAAATTCAAAAAGAAGGTACATTACATTGTTTCTGCTGCAGTTTCGCAGTTTTTCTGATATCACAGTCAAAACTGTGCAGCTTCACCTCAATTTTGAATGTTATGGCAAAAACAATACATTTTGAAAAACCTCAGCAAAAAAAGCACTGCAGCCGCAATGTGTGAACACAGCCTCAGCAGCTTGTCTGCGTCATACCTGTGTGCGCACCAAGCAGGATGTGATCTAGGTGAGATTGCTGGCTCAGCTCTTTAGTGACAGGTAGAGTGTGAACATCCCAGTCCATGGCTGCATCTCCTTGTAGTTCACTCAGTGATTGAAATAGAGAAGGCAGTGGCACAGGGAGCACCTCCAGGGAACTTCTCCGGGCCGCATGTTTACGATTCGCCTTATTTTCACTGCACAACCCTGAGAAACCAAAAGATGGTGATTATTACTGTAAGGCCGCATTCACACGTTCAGTATTTGGTCAGTATTTTACATCAGTATTTGAAAGTAGGGATGAGAGGACCCGTGGAAGTTCGGGTTCGTGGCGTTCGACCGAATTTTAGTCCAAAATTCGGTTCAGGTAGCAGAACTGTCCTCGAACTTGAACCTGAAATCAATGGGAACCCGAACTTTGGAGCTGGAAAATCTTCTCTCTCTCTCTCCTCTCCCTCCCCTTTCTCTCTCCTCTGTCTCTCCTCTCTCTCTCACCCCTCTATCCATTATCTCTCTTACTCCCTCTGCCCCCCCTCTCTCCACTCCCTCTCTCCCCTCTGCCTCCTTTCTCACCTTTCTCTCCCCTCTGTCTCTCTTCTCTCTCCTCTCTCTCCCCTCTGTCTCTCTTCTCTCTCCTCTCTCTCCCCTCTGTCTCTCCTCTCTCTCCCCTCTCCCTCTCTCCTCTCTTTCTCCCCTCTCTCTGTTTCTCCTCTCTCTCCCCTTCGCCTCCTCTCTCCTCTCCTCTCCCTCCCCTTTCTCTCTCCTCTGTCTCTCCCCCCTCTCTCCATTCTCTCTCAACCCCTCTGCCCCCCCTCTCTCCTCCCTCTGTCCGCTCTCTCTCCTTTCCCTCCCCTCTGTCTCTCTTCTCTCTCTCATCTCCCTCTCTTCCCTCTTTCTCCCCTCTCTCTCTCTCTCTCTCTCTCTCCTCTCTCTCCCCTCTTTCTCCTCTCTCTCTCTCTCCTACGAACCCTGAACTTAACAGTTTGGGTTCCCTCATCTCTATTCGTAAACCAAAATGAGAAGAGGAGCAATCAGAGGAAAAGTATAACAGAAACACATGCTCCACCTATTTTTCACCCACTCCTGGTTTTAGCTTACAGATACTGATGTAAAATACTGACCAAATACTCAACGTGTGAATGTGGCCTAATGAGAAGTTTTTCTGTGAATGTAAAATGCACTTCACATAGCAGTCTCTATTTGTACATCTTATATAGTTTAATAGAGACACAAGAATACAATCAGCTCACCTGTCCTGTTGCATGGCAAAGCCCTCTATAACAGTATAGGAAGGTCCATATAGAAGCCAGCACTCTTTGTCTATCATTTAAACGTTTTTTTTATGGAAGACAAAGAGTGCTGGCTTCTAAATGGATCTTCTTATAATCTTATATACTTTGCAGATTTTTCTTATTATGATGATGGAAACTACTTACCCACACAGTTGCAGCACTGGTCCCATAGACTCCCAAGACACAGCATGCAATCCTGACAGCAGGGACAATCATCTTCTTTCATGTTGCACTGACAGAGCTCCTGAGGAGAGATCATTTTAAGGATCAAACTGCTTTCCGCAAAATAATTGTGCAATGCCCAGACGGACTGCAGGTCTCTGGATCCAAACTAACAGACTCATATATGCCTATGAGAGTGTTAGTGCGGGTCAGGAATCTCATTGTCGATCAGGACATTGCGGTCCATACATGGATTCTAATGTGGACTTGAGAATTTAGCCTAAAGCCCCATTCACACAACCGATTTTCATGTCTGTGTGCTTTCTGATTGCACATAGACACATTATAGTCAGTAGTTTTTTTAACTATTCATTTTTAGTTTTTTACACTACACGGATGCCTTCCATGTTATATCTGTGTGCTTTCCGTTTTTCACTGACTAGGAGAAGCTTGGGAAACTTTAATTAGTTTTTTTTTTTGCATACTAGAAGAGCAGATTGCACACGGTAGTAAAAAAAAAGGCACAAACTAAAAACAGATGTAAAGTGGATCCGGCACACTGTGGAAATACTGACAGTTTCTTTGCTTACTATAAAATAATTGCCGTTCAAAATCAGCCTAAATAGAAGACATGTCACAAATTGGAAACACTGTCAGGGAAAAAATTCCAAGCGCTTAAAAATTGCAAAAAAATGCAATTTCACAATTGTGTTTTTTTTTTTTAAACCATGTTCCCTATATGGTAAAACTGACCTGGTAATATGATTCTCCAGGTCAGTAAAAGTACACAGATACCAAACATGCATATTTTTTTTTATTTAAGTGGTGCAAAAAAATTTGGAAGTTTGTAAGAAAACATTTTTTGCTTTTGTCGCCATTTTCTGAGACCTATAACGTTTTCATTTTTTGGGATATAGGGCTGTGTAAGAGCTTATTTTTTGTGCCCTGAGCAGACATTTTTACTAATACCATTTTGAGGTAGATATAATGTTTTGATCTCCTCTTATTGCATTTTATTGCAATATTGCACTGGCCAAAAAAAAACGAAATTCTGGCTTTTGGACTTTTTTTTTCATTACGCTGTTTACCGATCGTATTCATTTATTTCATATTTTGATAGATCAGACTTTTACGAACACAGCAATACCAAATGTGTTTCTTCTATTGTTTTATTTTTAATGAGGAAATAGGGGGTGATTTGAACTTTTGTGTTTTATTTTTCATATTTTGAAAAACTTTTTTTTTACTGTATTTGATAGTCACCTCAGGGGCCTTGAAGCTGTGATTGTCTGATCCTTGTGCTATACACAGTAGTACATCAGCACTGCTATGTATAGCTAAAATCACGATCTCCTATGAACCCTAGCCACGGGCTGGCTTTCACAGGTGAATTATGACAGGCACGTGGCACGGGAATTTTAGCAGACCCCTGGCTGTCACGACAACCCATCGGTGCCCTGCGATCATGTCATGGGCGTACTGATGAAAGCGTGGATTGACGCGCCCCCTTCCCGGAGCGTGTTAAATGCCACTGTCAGAGATTGACAGCATGATTTAACCGGGTTAACAGCTCTGCTCCTCCTGCAACTGTTAGAGGCACATGATGGCTGATTAAATCAGCTGTCATGTGCGGGGAAAGATGTGGGCTCGGCGTGCGATCCCTCATGAAAGGCAGTGACACGACATAGGATGTAAGTTTATGGCATATGTCGTGAAGGGATTAATTATTACTTCCTGGAATTTCATTTAGTCCCATCGCCAGAGACCTATAAAGGAAGCACCAAGCCTTTGGAAGCTCTCGTAAAAGATTGGGTTGTTCTAAAGAGATCACTGGATTCAAATCTGGTTCCTTTAATAGAATGCCACAGTTGTATCAAGTCAATTCGTGAAATTTCTCTGCTCCTGCTTATTTCACGCTCAATTGTGAACATCAATACTGAAGAGTGGAAGCGTTTAGGAACCACTAGAGTTACAGAGGACGACAAATGCTGAGGTCCTTAGTGCATAAAAGCCATGAACAGATTGCTAAATAACTGCAAAGTTCTAAACCTCTCCTAGCATTGATATCGGCACAAAAACAGTGCCCTGAGAACTTACAGCGCACCTGTCAGCAGGATTTTGCTCATTAAACCACATACATTAAAAGGTGGGCGACATTACACTGATTAATATGATACCTGGGTTGATGAAATCCATCCTGTGGTTCTTGTGTAATCTTTACTTTCAGTTTGGAGATAATGATATGCTCATGCTCTGGGGCGGCCTGTGGGGGGGCTCTATTTGGTGCTCTGCTTACATATTCATCTATATGCTCTTATGACAGCTCACTGTGCCTTCACTGACCTGCCTCGTATTTCACGTAGCCCCGCACTACTAGATGCATTATGTAAAATAGGAGGTCAGTGAACAATCAGTGAGCTGTCATAAGAGCAGACAGATGAATATGTAAGCAGAGCACCAGATAGAGCGCCCCCCACAGGCCACTACAAAGCACGAGCATATCATTATCTCCAAACTGAAAGTAAAGATTACACAAGAACCACAGGACGGATTTCATCAACCAAGGTATCATTTTAATCAGTGTAATGTCACCCACGTGACAGTGTATGTGGTTTACTGAGCACAATCCTGACGACAGGTGCGCTTTAATGACATGGGATTCCAATGCATCACCAAAGACATTGTCACGCGCAGGATGGACTACTGTAAAGCACGCCGCCAATAGACTCTGAAGCAGTGGAAATATGTTCTATGTTACCTGCCTGACAGCATTGTGCCAACTGCAAAGTTTGCTGTAGTAGGGATATGGGCTTTATTTCAGGTGTTGGCTTATGCCCCTTTTTCCTATTGAAGGAAAATCTTAATCCTTCATCATGCCAAGACATTTTGGACAATTGTATGCTTCTGACTTTTGTGGGAACAGTTGGGCAAAAACCCCTTTCTGTTCTATCATGACTGTGCACCAGTGCACAAAGCAAGGTCAGTAAAGGTATGGTTGGATGAGCCTGGTATGAAAGAACTTTACTGCCCTGCACAGTTCTCAACCCCATCAAACACTTTTGGCTTGAACTAGAATGGAGTTCGTGAGCCAGGTCCTCTTGTTTGACCTCGCAAATAGTGGGGACCAACTACATATAAAATGCCTATGGATTTATAATGGAATGTCATAAAAACTGCTATATGGTGTAATGTGTAGGTGTTCCAATAATTTTATCCGTATGTTATACAGTCATGGCTGAAAGTGTTGGCACCCTTGATGTTGTTCCTGAAAATGAAGTATTTCTCCTAGAAAATTATTGCAATTACACATTTTGTTATACACGTTTATTTCTTTTGTGTGTATTGGAACAACACAAAAAAACAGAGAAAAAAAACATAAAACCCTCAAAATGGACCATATAAAACTGTTAGCACCCCCAGCTTAATATTTAGTTGCACACTTTGGAATAAATAACTGCAATCAATCGCTTCCTATAATCATGCACAAGCTTTTTGTCCCCCCTACTTCCTTATACTTGATTGTAAGCAGGGTCCTCACTCCTCCTGTAACTGTTGAACTATGTGTTACTCTGTGTTATATTTATTGTCAGTACATGTCCCCTCTTAATTGAAAAGTTCTGTGGAATATGTTGGCACTATATAAATAAAATTATTAGTATTATTATTATGATTATTATTACACCTCCCAACTGGAATTTTGGACCACTCTCCTTTTGCAAACTGCTCCAGGTCTCTCATATTTGAAGGGTGCCTTCTCCCAACAGCAATTTTAAGATCTCTCCACAGGTGTTCAATGGGATTTAGATCCGGATTCATTGCTGGCCACTTCAGAACTCTCCAGCACTGTGTTTCTATCTATTTCTGGATGCTTCTTCAAGTATGTTTGGGGTCATTGTCCTGCTGGAAGACCCATGACCTAGGATGCAAACCCAGTTTTTTGACACTGGGCACTACATTGTAACCAAAATCCTTTGGTAATCTTCAGATTTCATAATGCTTTGCAAACAGTCAAGGCATCCAGTGCCAGAGGCAACAGAACAACCCCAAACATCTTTTAACCTTCACCATATTTGACTGTAGGTACTGTGTTATTTTCTTTGTGGGCCTCTGTGATGAACCTGTAGCCGCCATCTTGGTAATGATAAATCATATCCAGGGATGGCCACACTTCAGCAGCCCCCACCCTTGGGACCTTCTGTTAAAACGTCAACTAGATAGTTTCCCCCCATCCAGGCTCCTGTAAGATAAGAAGCCTACTTAACACTTGAATGCTAGGAGCTTCAAAGACTTCGAGAGGAAACACAGCCAGCAGGGGGGGGTGCTTCGTCCATCTGTAACTGACCATTTGTCCCATAGGACTAGTTTCTTTGTCTGTCACAAGCATGGAGGCATAAGATATAGAAACATGAATAGTACACGCATGTTGCGTGGGATGGGCCAATAAAAAAAATATCACGGCGTCCCGGAACCATTGCGCACACAAGCCTCCGCGGTAGACGTTTGTACGTGCTCTGGAAGCCAAGATATAGCGCGGAGCCATTCCTGAGGACCGTATGGTATCATAATTGATATCAAAAGGTCGGTTACGGCGGCCCGAATCCATGGGAACCCCTGGGGGTATCATGAGACCATCCCAGAAGAAGTTATTGGGTTCCATAGAATTTGGGCTTCTGATCGAAGTTAGACCTGAGGGTGGAGACTGAGTCAGCTGACCTCACCAGCAGTGGGCGGGACAGGGCAGGTAAGATAGCAGGACAGACAAGAGACAAGTCAGTCTTGACCCAAGAGTGGTGTGCTGAACATCTGAGCACCAGCTGAGGCCACCAAGGGGAGGAGCAGTTTGACCATGCGGTGGTAGGCCTCAGCCTGTAACAAAGAACCGTGCCTGCGACCGCAGAATCCTCTCCCTGCGTCACAAGAAAATCAAGAAACCGGTAACTGATATGCTGTGGTGATTCTGTGTGTTGTATTCCATTGTTGTATAGTTTAGCCTGACCTTATACCTGTGTATATTTAGTTGTATATCGTGTATCTAGTGTATTATTATAATCAATTACCTCAAGTAATTGTGGGCCTGCCTTTTATTCTGCATAACGAACGCACGTCCGTGTGAGCTCGGCTCAAGCCAAAAACGCTACCCAGGGTTGGTTCCTGACCCGATATAGGCCCATTCACGGACTGGGCGTATATCTAAAATAGGGACTGGTGGCAGCATACCAACTGGGGATTGGGGAAGGCTGGTAGTGACGGTCGGAGGTTCAGATATATATATTCCTGGCGCGGCCAAGGAAGATATATATACCGCCCTCACTACAGAGGGCCCCGATACCCAGTAGGTTACAGGACAGTCTCCCTGGCGACCGCTTATCCTAGGTGCAGTTCCTTGACTGACCTGAGGCTAAGAGGGCGCTAGCGAGTTGTGCTGTGTAGTGACGTTACGGTTTAGTGACGTTGAAGGGATAACACACTACCGTGTTCCCTGCGCTGGTTGCAGCTACCTGGCACTACTTTCTCTAGGTGCAGTACCTTGACTGACCTGAGAGGTAAGGGGGCGCCAGAGAGCTGCACCCACCGGCCGGCTTTCATCACATTGGTGGCAGAGCGGTGGGATTGCAGAATAATAGTGTTGTGGGACCCCTACTCCCAGGCACTAAAGACTGCCAGTGGTAACTTCCACTGCTGGAGTCTTAAGGTCAGCCCAACGTTAGACGGTCAGGCTAAAAGTATAACAAGGTGTGTGCAAACTCAGGGTTGCAGCGGTGTCGGTTACCAAGATGGCAGACGGCACCAGGAGCAAGACCCTGCAGGAGGCTAATGCTACGGTCCGTGTGGCAGGAGGGGAGGACATTGTTACTCATGGCGAGGAGGAGTCCAGCCCGGGCACCTCAGGGAGCCAGTCCCCAGTATACGGTCCCGCAGTGGGCTGCCCACCACCTACCCAGCCCAGCCTGTCCAGATCACAAGCCCTTTTACAAGCGGCTATGGCAAGTCTCCAGTCTCATGGCGATGCCGTCTACAAAACCCTCCTGGCAGCATCAGAGAAGGCAGCGGAGGAGGAGCGCGAAGCTGCAGAGCGCCGGGAGGCTGCGGAGCGTGCAGAGCGAGCTGCGGAGCGCCAGCACCAACTGGACCTGGCCCAGCGGGGGCTTCCGCTAGAGCAACCAACCCATCAGGAGACCAAGTCGTCCAAAGTCCGAGCTGAGGACTTCCCTCTACTGGAGAAGGATGGGGACCTGGACTCCTTTCTGGTGGCATTTGAACGGACCTGTCTTCAGCACCATCTGGCCCGGGATCAGTGGGCCAGATACCTGACCCCCCGTTTGAGGGGTAAGTCCCTGGATGCCTTGGGGGACTTACCTGCCGGGGAGGTACAGAACTACGACTGCATCAAGCGGGCCCTGATCCGGCAGTACAACCTCACTCCCGAGTCGTACCGCCAGAAGTTCCGGAGCCTGCTGCGTGGCCCCAAGGACACCTGGACCGATCATATGCGGGCGCTGTTGAGAGCCGCAGAGCACTGGACCTCGGGTCTAGCGCTTACTACCCGCCAGGAGGTCCAGGAACTGTTCGTCACGGAGCAGTTTTTGTGGAACTGCCCAGAGGACCTCCGACAGTTCCTCCGTGACCGAAAACCAACAGGGGCTTCTGCTACAGCCGCCCTGGCAGACGAGTATGCCAATAACAGGGCGCCTGAGCTGAAGAAGTCTGCCAGCAGCACCTGGAGAGGGGGTAAGCCCAGTCATGCCCCTGTTTCCCCGGCCCCTAGAACACAAGGGGTGTATCCCCCTGTTGCCCTCTCCAGGCAAGGACCAGACGTAAGACGTTGTCATCTATGCAACAAACCAGGACACTTTAGGGCTGAGTGTCCCCAGCGCCAAAAGACCCCATCCCATTCCCAGAGAGCGCCCAATGTTTTGTGTGTGGGAGGGGGTGGTGGTAGGTCCCTGGACAACATCCAACCCGTCACCATAGGCCGTTCTGCGGTCATGGGACTGCGGGACACGGGCGCTGAACGAACACTGGTACGGCCTGAGGTGGTGTCCCCCCAGGACTTGGTACCAGGAAAGACTCTTTCCGTCTCCGGGGTTGGAGGCGTGGAGCCGGCACTTCCCGTTGCCATGGTGTATTTGGACTGGGGTGCCGGAAGGGGGATGCGGGAGGTGGGAGTAACGCCAAATATTCCCGCAAATGTTTTATTAGGGACCGACTTGGGGCGTCTAGTATCGCAGTATGTACCCTCTGAACCCCCAAGTTCGGCCCCCCAAGAGTGTATTGATTTGTCTGCTGCTAATGCCAACCATGTTGTATGTAGTGTGTGTCCTGCTGAGGAGGAGGGAGTGAAACCTGAGGGTAACACCTGCACAGACACAACACAAACAGGGTTAGTGAAAGCAGGTGGGGAGTGTGGGGATGCCCGCAGAGGTGCTCAGCCGGCGTGCCGTGACCTCTTGTCCTCCGGTGAGGGAGGGGGCGGGCAGGATTCTGTAGAGGGAAGCTCAGGGATGGAGAGGGGGGCAGCTACCGGCAGTGTAGGGCTCCCAGGGGTATCCAGGCTGCTGAGTATAGGCCCACTGCAGGGGGAGGAACAGGCCATGGGGGGTGGGGGTGTCCCAAGAGAGGAGCCGCCAGGTAAGACCCCAGGGCAGGAGTTCCCCACATCCGAGATGTCCAAAGGCCTAGGAAGCCTGCCTGATCGGGCGGCTTGGTCAGAAACAGAGGGGAAGCGGGCACTACCCACGGTCACAGCGGTCATAGCCGCTGTCACCAGGAGTGGGAGCGCCGGAGCCCAAGGAGCCTTGCAGAGGTCCGACGGCTTCCCCACTTCTGACCAAGTGTCTGCCGGGTCAGACAGCGGCCAGGTGACATGCCCGGAGGGGCTGACGGAGGATGTGGCAGTTTCGTCGATTCTGGCCACATCAAGTCAGGAATTTCAGGCTGCGTTGGAAGCAGACGACAGCCTGAAAGCTCTCAAGGAACAGGCGGCACAGCCTCCCATGGAGTCAGACTGCGAGCGTGTGGTCTGGGACCAGGGACGGCTGTACCGGGTAACGGTCCAGCAGGGTTCACCGGAGGCGTGGCCCAGGGACCGACAGTTAGTGGTACCCTATCCGTTCAGGGCGGAATTGTTGCGGATCGCACACGAGATTCCGATGGCCGGACACCTAGGGATCGCTAAAACCAAGGCCAGGATAGCTCAGCATTTCTACTGGCCTGGGATGGGAGCCGCGGTGGGTGCCTACTGCCGTTCGTGTGACACCTGTCAGAGGGTGGGGAAGGCGGGGCCGCGCCCCAAAGCCCCACTGGTAACTCTGCCAATCATCGAAGAGCCTTTCTCGAGGGTCGCTGTGGATCTTATTGGACCTCTGTCCACTCCCAGCCACTCCGGGAAATGCTTCATACTCACGGTAGTGGACTATGCCACCCGGTACCCGGAAGCGGTAGCTTTGTCGTCCATTCGGGCCGACAAGGTGGCTACCGCCTTACTGGAGATCTTCTCCAGAGTGGGTTTCCCCCAAGAAATGCTCACCGACCGAGGGACCCAGTTCATGTCGCGGCTGATGGAGTCCCTCTGTAAGCAAATGCAGGTGCAACATCTGGTGGCCAGCCCGTATCACCCACAGACTAATGGCCTGTGTGAGCGGTTCAATGGCACCTTAAAGCAGATGCTTAAGATGTTGGTCGACTCCCACGGGAGAGACTGGGAGCGTTACCTCCCACACCTCCTATTTGCTTACCGGGAGGTTCCGCAGGCCTCAACGGGGTTCTCCCCCTTTGAGCTCCTGTACGGGCGACGGGTACGGGGCCCCCTGGCTCTGGTGAAGGAAGCATGGGAAGGGGATTTGGCCACCCCCGAGGTGTCGGTCATCGAGTATGTCGTGCGCCACCGGGACAGGATGATGGCCTTGGCAAAGCTGGTGCAGGACAATATGGCCCAGGCCCAGGCCGACCAGAAGCGGTGGTACGACCAGAATGCTTGTGAGAGGACCTACCAGGTGGGTCAAAAGGTGTGGGTACTGGTCCCCGTACCACAGAACAAGCTTCAGGCAGCCTGGGAAGGTCCCTACTTCGTGCACCAGAAACTCAATGCCGTCACCTATCTGGTCACCCTGGATCACGCCCGTGGAAGGAGGAAGGCCTTCCACGTGAACATGATGAAGGCTCATCATGAGCGGGAAGCGACTGCCCACCCAGTGTGCAACCTTCCCGAGGAAGGAGAGGTAGAAACCCTCCTGGATCTGCTCACCCAAGCCAAGGCGGGTGGGTCCATCGAGGATGTGGGGGTTGGCCACCAGCTCACGGAGGACCAACGGTCCCAGCTGGGGACCACCCTGCACCCCTTCCGGGGGCTGTTCAGCAGCCTGCCCGGAAGGACTGAGATGGCTGTCCACGACGTGGACACTGGCGATCACCCGCCGATCCGGCGTTCAGCATATCGGGTCTCTTTCGAGGTGCAGGGAAACATGCGCCAAGAGATAGACGAGATGCTGAAGCTGGGGGTGATCCAGGCATCCAGCAGCGCGTGGGCCTCGCCTGTAGTCCTCGTACCAAAGAAGGACCGAACTACACGGTTCTGCGTGGACTACCGGGGGCTCAACGCTGTAACGGCCACCGATGCGTTCCCCATACCACGCATCGATGACCTGCTCGATCGGATGGCCGGGGCTAAGTACCTGACCATCATGGATCTGAGCCGGGGGTACTGGCAGATTCCTCTGACCCCCGCGGCAAGGGAACGCTCTGCCTTTATCACCCCTTTTGGACTGTACGAGTCCACAGTGATGCCATTCGGCATGAAGAATGCCCCTGCCACTTTTCAGCGGATGGTCAATACGCTGCTCGAGGGACTTGAAGGGTACGCGGCTGCGTACTTGGACGATATTGCAGTCTTCAGTCCCACTTGGGAGGATCACCTAGAGCACCTGCGGCAGGTGCTCGGTCGGATCCACCGGGCAGGCTTGACCATCAAGCCGGAAAAGTGCCAGCTGGGCATGAGTGAGGTCCTCTACCTGGGTCACCGGGTAGGCGGGGGGGTTCTGAAGCCAGAACCTGGGAAAGTGGATGCCATCGCATCCTGGCCCACTCCTAGGACCAAAAAGCAGGTGATGTCCTTCTTGGGGACCGCCGGGTACTATAGGAGGTTCGTCCCACACTATAGCACCCTGGCCAAGCCCCTGACGGACCTCACCAAGAAGAAGCTGCCCGTCGCAGTCGACTGGACAGTCGCCTGCGAGACAGCTTTCGGGGCACTCAAAGCCGCCCTAAGTAGCTCCCCTGTACTGCAAGCTGCCGACTTCGACCGGCCGTTTGTGGTACAGACCGACGCCAGTGACTTTGGCCTCGGTGCTGTGCTAAGTCAGGTCAACACGACAGGCCAGGAACATCCTGTCTTGTACCTGAGCAGGAAGCTACTGCCCCGGGAGGTGGCTTACTCCACGGTGGAAAAAGAATGCCTGGCAATTGTATGGGCCCTGCAGCGTCTGCAGCCCTACTTGTACGGGAGCCATTTCACCGTGGAGACGGACCACAACCCCCTCAGCTGGTTACACACGGTCTCTGGGTCGAATGGCAGGTTGCTACGCTGGAGCCTCGCTCTCCAGCAGTACCACTTCTCCATTCGCCACAGAAGAGGCCGTGACCACGGTAACGCTGACGGGTTATCCCGGCAAGGGGAGGGTGCAGAAGGACGCACGGGGGAACACAGGAATGTGCTACCCCCTCGCGCCCTCGTATAGGGGGAGGTGTGATGAACCTGTAGCCGCCATCTTGGTAATGATAAATCATATCCAGGGATGGCCACACTTCAGCAGCCCCCACCCTTGGGACCTTCTGTTAAAACGTCAACTAGATAGTTTCCCCCCATCCAGGCTCCTGTAAGATAAGAAGCCTACTTAACACTTGAATGCTAGGAGCTTCAAAGACTTCGAGAGGAAACACAGCCAGCAGGGGGGGGTGCTTCGTCCATCTGTAACTGACCATTTGTCCCATAGGACTAGTTTCTTTGTCTGTCACAAGCATGGAGGCATAAGATATAGAAACATGAATAGTACACGCATGTTGCGTGGGATGGGCCAATAAAAAAAATATCACGGCGTCCCGGAACCATTGCGCACACAAGCCTCCGCGGTAGACGTTTGTACGTGCTCTGGAAGCCAAGATATAGCGCGGAGCCATTCCTGAGGACCGTATGGTATCATAATTGATATCAAAAGGTCGGTTACGGCGGCCCGAATCCATGGGAACCCCTGGGGGTATCATGAGACCATCCCAGAAGAAGTTATTGGGTTCCATAGAATTTGGGCTTCTGATCGAAGTTAGACCTGAGGGTGGAGACTGAGTCAGCTGACCTCACCAGCAGTGGGCGGGACAGGGCAGGTAAGATAGCAGGACAGACAAGAGACAAGTCAGTCTTGACCCAAGAGTGGTGTGCTGAACATCTGAGCACCAGCTGAGGCCACCAAGGGGAGGAGCAGTTTGACCATGCGGTGGTAGGCCTCAGCCTGTAACAAAGAACCGTGCCTGCGACCGCAGAATCCTCTCCCTGCGTCACAAGAAAATCAAGAAACCGGTAACTGATATGCTGTGGTGATTCTGTGTGTTGTATTCCATTGTTGTATAGTTTAGCCTGACCTTATACCTGTGTATATTTAGTTGTATATCGTGTATCTAGTGTATTATTATAATCAATTACCTCAAGTAATTGTGGGCCTGCCTTTTATTCTGCATAACGAACGCACGTCCGTGTGAGCTCGGCTCAAGCCAAAAACGCTACCCAGGGTTGGTTCCTGACCCGATATAGGCCCATTCACGGACTGGGCGTATATCTAAAATAGGGACTGGTGGCAGCATACCAACTGGGGATTGGGGAAGGCTGGTAGTGACGGTCGGAGGTTCAGATATATATATTCCTGGCGCGGCCAAGGAAGATATATATACCGCCCTCACTACAGAGGGCCCCGATACCCAGTAGGTTACAGGACAGTCTCCCTGGCGACCGCTTATCCTAGGTGCAGTTCCTTGACTGACCTGAGGCTAAGAGGGCGCTAGCGAGTTGTGCTGTGTAGTGACGTTACGGTTTAGTGACGTTGAAGGGATAACACACTACCGTGTTCCCTGCGCTGGTTGCAGCTACCTGGCACTACTTTCTCTAGGTGCAGTACCTTGACTGACCTGAGAGGTAAGGGGGCGCCAGAGAGCTGCACCCACCGGCCGGCTTTCATCACAGCCTCATTCAGTTTTCTGTAAACAGTGGAATGATGTACTTTACCAAAAAGTCCTATCTTGGTCTCATCTGTCTACAAGCCACTTTCCCAGAAGGATTTTGGCTTACTCACGTACATTTTGGCAAACTGCAATCTAGCTTTTTTATGTCTCTGTGTCAGCAGTGGAGTCCCCCTGGGTCTCCTGCCATAGCGTTTAATTTCATTCAAATGTTGACAGATGGTTCGCTTTTGACACTGATGAACCATGAGCCTGCAAGACAGCTTGAATTTATTTGGAACTTGATTGAGGTTACTTATCCACTGTCCGGACTATCTGCTTTGAAACCTAAAACTATAAAACTAACTAAAAAAATTATAAACGGGTACATTTTTAATTGTGATAGTGCAGCAATAATAAAAATGGTAATAATAATACATTTGTGAGGCCTAGTCCCAGTAAATTAGTGTAGTGTTAGTGTAGGGAGTACAATTGGGGGAGAAAGGCTGAACTTGATGGACCTAGGTCTTTATTCAACTTACGTTACTATGTTACCTTATAGCAATTTTTCTCTGCCATCCACATCCAGGGAGATTAGCTACAGTACCATGGGTTGTAAACTTCTTGATTATGTTGCACACCATGGATAAAGGAACATCAAGACCTCTGGAGATGGACTTGTAACCTTTAGATTGTTGATATTGTTCTACAATTTTGCTTCTCAAGTCCTCAGACAGTTCTCTTCTCTTTCTGTTCTCCATGCTTAGTGTGACACACATGGACACACAATGCAAAGATTGAGTCAACGTCTCCCCTTTTTATCTGGTTTCAGGTGTGATTTTCATATTGCTCACACCTGTTACTTGCCACAGGTGAGTTTGAATAAGCATCACATGCTTGAAACAAAGTTGTTTACCCACAATTTTGGAAAGGTGCCAACAATTTTGTTCCCCTATTTTTGGGGTTTTGTGGGAAATTATGTCCTATTTTACTTTTTTTTCTCTGTTTTTTTTTTGTGTTGTTCCAATACACACAAAGAAAATGTAACATACCTGGCGGCGTCCTTGCATGGTGGTCCATCTCCCACTGTGCAAGAGGGCGCACTTGATCTCCTGTCCAGAATGTCTCTCTGGCTTCCCTCCATGCTGTCTGTTTGTGTCTGTTTCTGCTGCTTATGGGCGGCGCCCGATCACTTCCTGCCTTTTGTACCTGCTGTGGGTCACACCCCTTGTGCGTCCTCAGCCTATTGCTGTCTGTCACTTGGTATATAGCTCAGCAGCTCCCTTCTATCCCTGCCTGAGCATAGTGTTTCCTTCAGTGTGTGCTTGCACTCTGAAGGTGCCAGGTCCCGTCTCTTGTCTCCTGCTTTTTGTATCAGTTCCCGTGTCTGAACTGAGTCCTGTATGTCTCCTGCTTTGCGGTATCAGCTCCCGTGTCTGAACTGAGTCCTTTCTGTGTTCTCTTGTCTGTCCTGTCTGAACACGCTCCTAGCCTGTTCCTCCTGCTTTCTAGGGGCCGATTACCTAGACCCGTTCCTGTATCTTGTCTGACCTGTCTGAACTCGCTCCTAGCCTGTTCCTCCTGCCTTCTAGGGGCCGATTACCTAGACCCGTTCCTGTATCTTGTCTGACCTGTCTGAACTCGCTCCTAGCCTGTTCCTTCCGCCTTCTAGTGGCCGTTTTCCTAGACCCGCTCCTGTGTCTGGTCTGTCCTGTCTGAACACGCTCCTTGCCTGTTCGTTCCGCCTTCTAATGGCCGATTTCCTTGACCCGCTCCTGTGTCTGGTCTGTCCTGTCTGAACACGCTCCTTGCCTGTTCGTTCCGCCTCTCTGGGGGCCGTATTCCCAGACCCGCTCCTGTATCCCTCTGCAGTGTCGGTCTCCTCCGTACACTCAGTTCCAGTCTGAACTCTCTCCTGTCCTTTACCTGTTTTGCCTCTATGTCCGTTCCCTTCCTTTTTCTGCAGAGTCTGAACTCGTACCTAACTCCTGCTTGTTGTCTCTGCAAGTACTGTGTGAGTATCTGGCTCTGTCTTTCCCTTCCTGTCTGTTCCGTGTGAACAGAGCCCTGTCCTCCCTGCTCAGCCTTGTCTGCACTCTAGCTGTGCTTGTCTTTACCCCCCTGCCTGCATACCCGCCTGCCTGCATACCAGTCGTGCCTGCCTATACCCATCAGTCTGTGTGCCAGCCTACCAGCCTGTTCCTGTATTCCCCTGTGTGGGTCAACAGCCGTGTCCGGGGTCTGTCCTGGAGTAGCACCTGGTCCCTCTGCTCGGTTCCTCCTTGGTGCACTGGCGTCGTATGCCGTCGTGCGACCCTGGTCGGATCGGGTGAATACTTAGTCACGCCCCTCCAGGCATTCACTCTCCGGCACGGTCCAGTGGAATCACTACCAATCACACGCACACGCCGCTTAGCCCGGGCGTGTGCATAACAGCATGCTCAGGCCATGGTTCCCGTTGAGCCCCACGGCCTTCGCTCTTTGAGAAGTTTTTCCAGCGAATACATGCATTAAAATAAATAAATAAATTTTTTTCCCCCCTTTAGCTGAGTTCCAGGCGAATTACGCACCCGTCCAGATGGATCTATCAGCTCTCATTCCTGCGGATCCGCCACGTTACTATGGGGATCCAAGACAGTGTCGTGCATTTGTGGAGCAATGCATGCTACACTTTAAGGCCTACCCTCTCTATTTTCCTTCCGATTGGGCTAAAGTGGCCTTTATGATTGACTACCTAGCGGGTGATGCCTTGAAATGTGTCACCCCCCTATGGGAAGCATGGGATCCTGTCATCCTTGACCTGCAGGCCTTCCTGGTGGCCTTTCGTATGGTCTTCGAGGACCCTAACTCTGAAGCCCCTGCTGAAGCTTCACTTCCCAATATCCCGGAGCAGCCCCGACGGGTAATGTGTGTGGGTAGCGCAATAGTCCTCCAGCCCAATGACACTACTGCCCACCCAGAATCCTCACAGGGTGACTACGCTTTCCGGAATACTTCTCTCAACCTCAAGAGGCAGTCCAGACGTGCAAGACTTAGAGGCAAGCCGTCACGCCAGGGTCTGTCCTCCCTGAGACCTCCTGACCCCAACCTTGAAGTCCCTACTGAAGCTTCATCTCCCTGTATCCCGGAGAAACCCCAATGGGTAATGTGCGTGGGTAGTGCACCAGTTCTCCTGGCCGAAGAGACTTCTGCCCATCCAGACTCCACACAGGAGAACTTCCTGCACCCGGCATCAGATGCTTCTTTCTCTTTAACCGGTGTGCATGTCCAAGGATGCTCCAAAGCTGTGGTTACCTCAGAGTCTGTGCACCTCTACTACCTGGCGGAGGATCCCCGGTTGCCTCCTGAACCCTCCGGGATACCACTCGATGACAAATGGAGAGAGACTTCTCTACACCCGGTACTCAATACTTTGTCCGCTTCGTCCTGTGAGCCTGACAATGGGTACCCCAAAGTGGTAGTTACCTCCGAGTCTCTACACCCCTCCGACCAGGCGGAGGACCTCCAGTTGTCTCCTGAACCCTTCGGGGTGCTACCTGGTAGCGAAAGGACAGAGACTCTCCTATACTCTGTACCTGATACCTCGCTCGCTTCGTCCAGTGAGTCCAACCTAGTGTACTCCGAAGCAGAGGTTACTCCTGAGTCTCTACACCCCTCCGACCAGGCGGAGGACCTCCAGTTGTGTTCAGAATCCTTCGGGGTGCCACCTGGTGGTGAATGGACAGAGACTTTCCTATATCCTGGATCTGATACCTCGCTTGCTTCGTCCAGTGAGTCCGACCTAGTGTACTCTGAAGCAGAGGTTACCCGTGAGTCTCTACACCCCTCTGACCAGGCGGAGGACCGCCAGCTGTCTCCAGAACCCTTCGGGGTGCCACCTGGTGGTGAATGGACAGAGACTTTCCTATACTCGGTACCCGATACCTCGCCTGCTTCCTCCAGTGAGTCCGACCTAGTGTACTCTGAAGCAGTTGTTTTCTCTGAGCCTCTGCACTCTTCTGACCCGGCGGAGGACCTCCAGTTGTTTCCTGAATCCTCCGGGATACCACCAGATAACAAAGAGACAGTGACTTTTCCTCATTATGTACCTGATAACCCGTCTATTTCTTCCTGTGAGCTTGACAAGATGTACCTCGAAGCAGAGATTACCCTTAAGTCTCTGTCCCCCTCCAACCCAGTGAACGACTGGTCCTCGAATTCCCTGCGGAAGATTCTGGCAGGCCTGAAGAAGAGGGGGCGTAAGGGGGGAGGTACTGTAACATACCTGGCGGCGTCCTTGCATGGTGGTCCATCTCCCACTGTGCAAGAGGGCGCACTTGATCTCCTGTCCAGAATGTCTCTCTGGCTTCCCTCCATGCTGTCTGTTTGTGTCTGTTTCTGCTGCTTATGGGCGGCGCCCGATCACTTCCTGCCTTTTGTACCTGCTGTGGGTCACACCCCTTGTGCGTCCTCAGCCTATTGCTGTCTGTCACTTGGTATATAGCTCAGCAGCTCCCTTCTATCCCTGCCTGAGCATAGTGTTTCCTTCAGTGTGTGCTTGCACTCTGAAGGTGCCAGGTCCCGTCTCTTGTCTCCTGCTTTTTGTATCAGTTCCCGTGTCTGAACTGAGTCCTGTATGTCTCCTGCTTTGCGGTATCAGCTCCCGTGTCTGAACTGAGTCCTTTCTGTGTTCTCTTGTCTGTCCTGTCTGAACACGCTCCTAGCCTGTTCCTCCTGCTTTCTAGGGGCCGATTACCTAGACCCGTTCCTGTATCTTGTCTGACCTGTCTGAACTCGCTCCTAGCCTGTTCCTCCTGCCTTCTAGGGGCCGATTACCTAGACCCGTTCCTGTATCTTGTCTGACCTGTCTGAACTCGCTCCTAGCCTGTTCCTTCCGCCTTCTAGTGGCCGTTTTCCTAGACCCGCTCCTGTGTCTGGTCTGTCCTGTCTGAACACGCTCCTTGCCTGTTCGTTCCGCCTTCTAGTGGCCGATTTCCTTGACCCGCTCCTGTGTCTGGTCTGTCCTGTCTGAACACGCTCCTTGCCTGTTCGTTCCGCCTCTCTGGGGGCCGTATTCCCAGACCCGCTCCTGTATCCCTCTGCAGTGTCGGTCTCCTCCGTACACTCAGTTCCAGTCTGAACTCTCTCCTGTCCTTTACCTGTTTTGCCTCTATGTCCGTTCCCTTCCTTTTTCTGCAGAGTCTGAACTCGTACCTAACTCCTGCTTGTTGTCTCTGCAAGTACTGTGTGAGTATCTGGCTCTGTCTTTCCCTTCCTGTCTGTTCCGTGTGAACAGAGCCCTGTCCTCCCTGCTCAGCCTTGTCTGCACTCTAGCTGTGCTTGTCTTTACCCCCCTGCCTGCATACCCGCCTGCCTGCATACCAGTCGTGCCTGCCTATACCCATCAGTCTGTGTGCCAGCCTACCAGCCTGTTCCTGTATTCCCCTGTGTGGGTCAACAGCCGTGTCCGGGGTCTGTCCTGGAGTAGCACCTGGTCCCTCTGCTCGGTTCCTCCTTGGTGCACTGGCGTCGTATGCCGTCGTGCGACCCTGGTCGGATCGGGTGAATACCTAGTCACGCCCCTCCAGGCATTCACTCTCCGGCACGGTCCAGTGGAATCACTACCAATCACACGCACACGCCGCTTAGCCCGGGCGTGTGCATAACAGAAAATAAGCATGTGTATAACAAAACATGTGTAATTGTGATAATGGAGACATACTTCATTTTCTGGAATAATTACAAGGGTGCCAACACTTTCAGCCATGACTGTATATCCATATACATTTTGTTAATTATAAAACCAATGTAACACGCATAATACATGCACATTTCTGTGCTCATATCACATGTAAAGCGCAATGGAATAAATGGCGCTATAATAATAAATAAAAATAATAATATTCTGTGCTAATCAAGTCTGCATTTTTGGACATAATATGGATGCAGTAATATGCTTATTATGCCTCTGTAAAATTGGGCTAATAATGACTTTTGATGTAAAAGAATATTAATAATCTTTTTATTTATATAGCGCCAACATATTCTGCAGTGCTTTACAATTCTGACAATTTACAGATATTATCACTGTTCCCATTGGGGCTCACAATCTACATTCCCTATCAGTATGTCTTTGGAGTGTGGGAGGAAACCAGAGAACCTGGAGGAAACCCACGCAAACACAGGGAGAACATATAAACTCCCTGCAGATGTTGTCCTTGGTGGGATTTGAACCACTGAGCCACTGTGCTGCCCAAGTGGGAATAGTAGATATTGGAAGCTAGTTACCTGTCAAAAGTGTGCAAATGTAAAACTAGAATATTTAAGATTTCACAGAAAAACACAAGCAGTTGTTCATCCCTCTCACCCAGTATCTTACCTGCAGGAGACATTTGCTGACATCACTTGCACATAGAGCTTTGTTGCAACCAGCTACTGATGATATCAGAGTGCAGTAAGTAGTGGCCATTATCAGCCCTGTCAGATGCCATGATTTTACCTGCCCAAAATAAAACACATCATCACCAGCATAACTCCAGCAAAATGTAACTGTATACACATACGCTGTAACCATAACTACATTATATATACTATTAATTTTACTTGGAGCCACAACATGTATCCTTATGCAATAAATGAAAAGTATGCTAATTGGAGTGAAAGGCGTACATTGTGCTGATATTAATGCAGGTATTACTTCCTTTGTTACTTAAACTACCGGTCAAAAGTTTGGACATACCTGTTGTTCCTTGTTCTTATTGGAATGTGCATATTGTAAATTTAGTCTGAAGGCAGCAAAAGAACATAAGTGGAAATAAGGAGTGAAGAAAAACATAGCAAACAAACCAGAATATGTATTAAATCTTAGATTTCTCAAAGTACCCTCCTTATATCTGATGACAGGTTTATATACCCTTGGATTTACCTTAAACAGCTTCATCAGGTAAACACTTGGAATGACTTTTAATAAACGGGTATGGCAATGTCAAGAGTACATTTGTGGAATCATTGGCCTTCAGAAAGTGTTGGTGACCATCAGGTCTGTTTTGCAGAGGCAGTGTTGGTACACAGTTCCAAACAGTGCTGAGCCATATTCCACAACTGTTCTCAGCCAGAATATGGAAAGAGTCACCCAACTAAGTAAAGAGATATGACAGTCCATAATTATTTTAGGTAATGAAGGTCAGTCAATCTGGAAATTTTCTAAAATATTGTAAATTGTCTCTTCAGAGAGAAAGAGGACTAGAACTCTAGTGCCACCTACAGGAAGTAGCAATCCTAAAAGTCAATAGTGACCCTTTAACGAGCCTTATCACAAACTGACGAGGGGCAGTACCCCGAAACACAGTGTCTGCAAATTGAGTTTCTGGTATTGGCTTTCATCCTAAGATCTTGATGAATCAGGGCCATATAGTTTTCTGATGAGTCAGAATTTGAGACTTTTGGTACCAACCACAATGTCTTTGTGAGATGCAGAAAAGGTGAGCAGATGAATTGTTTCTACATGTGTGGTGTAGACCATGAATAATATGGATCACGAAGTGTGAAGCCACTTTGCTGCTGACATTGTAAGTGGATTATTTCAAATTCAAGGCACACTTACCCAGCATGGCTTTTATAGCATTCTGCAATGACATGCCATCTGGTTTGCTGTTAGTGTAGCCATTATTTATGTTGCAACAGGGCAATGACCAAAAACATTGTCTTACGCTGATATGTTTTTTTTTTTATTATTATTTTTCATTGTATTCTTTGATTGTCTCATTAATGGGCCATATAAAATCTATATGTATATTGCCACAGTGTTATCAATGTTACTTGTTTTATATGTACAGGGTGGGCCATTTATATGGATACACCTAAATTAAATGGGAATGGTTGGTGATATCAACTTCCTGTTTGTGGCACATTAGTATATGGGAGGGGGAAAACTTTTCCAGATGGGTGGTGACCATGGCGGCCATTTTGAAGTCGGCATTTTGGTCATTTTGTGATGTGTCACATGACCCTCTTCCCATTGAAAAAAATAAAGTTGGATCCAAAATGACCGACTTCAAAATGACCGCCATGATCACCACCCATCTGGAAAAGTTTTCCCCCTCCCATATACTAATGTGCCACAAACAGGAAGTTGATATCACCAACCATTCCCATTTAATTTAGGTGTATCCATATAAATGGCCCACCCTGTATATTCATTTCCTTTTTTTCCTAAACGCTATGTAATTACCAGAAAGTGTTACCTGAATGATTTTTCGTTTTTGACAAGTATTTTCTCTTGGAAAATATACACTGATTATGTATACATTTTCTTCTTTCTCCTGCATTATATAGTGTGTCATGAAGGTCCAGTTTATAGGACTGAAACGTCAACTATATTATTTGCATTGCCTTACAATAAAATTGGACGCTTTCTTTCTATTGGAGTGCCGAGTATATTTTTAATGTTAATGACCAAAAACACAACTGCAGACTATATAATGGCTATGTGAACAGGGAGAGAGATGGAGTTCGGCATCAGTTGACATGGCCTCTGCAATCATCTGACCTCAACCCAATTGACATAATTTGGGATGAGTTGGACTGCAGAGGGAAGGCAAATCAGCCATCAAGTGCTCATCCCCTATGGAACGCCATCAAGACTGTGAGAAAGCCATTCGTGCTGACTACTGAATTTGGTTGAGTGAATGCCAAGGTTGAATAATCATTGTCATCAGAGTAAAAAGGGAGAACTTTGGGGAATCCAAGGTTTAACACATATTCTGGTTCAACACTTGTTTCTTTACTCCTTTCCAAATGTGTTCTTTTATGGTTTTGCTGCCTTCAGTCTGAACCTACAATGTGCACATTCCAAGAAGAACAAAGAAAACCATTGCATGAACAAGTGATTTCAAACTTTTGGCCTGTATTATACCTTCCAACACGTTAACATCAGGTAGAGAATCATTAAGACTTGGTTCACACTTGAGCTTTTTTTAATGCTGCCATCACTGTTTCTGGAAACATGATTGAGAACATTTTAATTCACTAAGCCAATCAGGCTTTGTTTGAAAACTGGTATAAAATAGCATATTCCATGGTTGTGTTCTGAATGTAAGCCATAGCACAAATGTGAAAAGAACACCTTAAAGTGTCCTTTGTCTTTTCCATAAATGCTGCAGTTCACAAGAAGTTTGACATCCGTGTGGGGGTGTTAATATTAAAATACACTCATCATCATGGAAATTGCAACACCAATAAGTAAAAGTTGTGAAATTATGAAAATCACAGGATTTATAGAAATGTTAATGATGAAAAAATGGAACCCAAATTTTCAAAACATCTTGATCTATGTAGTAGCGAGTATGAGCACCACGCAAATAAATATACGCACTTATACACCTTGGCATGTTACCAATGAGGTTACTAATGGTTGTTTGACAAATGTTCTGCCACACTGAATGCACTGGCATGCAAATGAAGATCCACTGCTGCCAACTCCCTTTGCATTTTCGGGAAAATACGTCCCAGATGTGCTCAACTGGAGACAAGTCCAGAGATGCTGCAGGCCATGGTAGCATTTTCAGGCATGCAGACGGCTCACATTAGTACAAGAAACATACGGCTTGGCGCTGTCATGTTGAAAAACAGCACCTAGAACACTTTGGAGAAATGGCCGTATCACTGCTTTAATGTAAAACTGAGCTGTTAATGTACCTGTAAGAAAGACTAGAGGGGTCTGACTACCATACCTCATCCCACTGTACATCATAATTCTGGAAGCTGGACTTGAGTGATGTTCCCTCGTAGAGGCCTCTTCATGGTGTTGCTCACGTGGTCTCGTCAAATTCAAAGAATGGAGTGTAGTGATGCATTCTATACTGCAAGTGAAATTAGACTTTGCATACAAAGTATAAGGCTACAGGGTCTACACAAACCATCAGAAGGCGTTTTTACGACATTGTCTCCCTGACTTCTGGCTAAATTCGTTTCATTGACCTCATGCCACCACTCTCAAATGTGCAGCACAAGATGGCAATGTAGGCTGGCATGGAGGTCTATCCTTTTAAGTTTAGAGTTCCGCTTTTGTCTTGGATGCAATGATGTCCAGAGATTGGTTTTGAGACCATGTGGGTAAAGCCATGCAAAAGTCTTCGCGAGCGGAACATATAAGTGTCCTAGTAGCCTTTTTTAAAATGACAATTTCAGGTTGCATGTTGCTTGTGCTACTGCAGCGTCTCTGGACTTGTCTCCGATTGAGCACATCTGGAACGTCATTGTCACGCTGTCTCTGTATACTGGAGGTAGGGGGCCTAAGCTGACCCTAAGCTGGGGCCCTGACTAATCCCTCAACCTGGAGGTACTGTTAAAGGTACAGAGGTCCAGGCCGCCAGCGTAACCCCTACCTCCTGAGGATCCCTGCACCTAAGTAATCTAGTCCTGAGAAGGACCCCGATCACAACAAAAGAGGACAAGTAATAATATGCCCACACACAGTACTTAGACGAACGAGACAGTACAAGGGAAAAACCAAAACCACCTTGCATACAAAAACTACACAACTACAACAGAGGGAACACCAACGGGAAAGGAGATAAATGATAAAGCGAGGAAGGGAAAAAATACTCCAAATACACTTATCTCAGAAACTCCAAATACCACGATCCGCTCTGTAAGTCTGTATGAAATGCTTTCACCGACACTTCCCAAACAGACCAGCAGGCATTTGAAGGAGACTCACTACAGCAGCATTGATTGCAGCTGGGCGAGGCTGGACCTCGTCTAGCACAGAGAGAGAGAGAATTAACTCCCTCACTGCCGAAAACACAAAGCACCAAAAAGTCAGCTGCGAGAAGTCAGGCTGTGTAATCGTGACGATCTTCGTGGCGACACACCCGTGACAGTACCCCCCCTTCTACGAGGGGCCTCCGGACCCTCAGGGCCAGGTTTATCCGGGTGAGTCGTGTGGAAGGCCCGAACTAATCGGTCTGCGTTAATATCCGACGCAGGAACCCACATCCTCTCCTCAGGACCATACCCTTTCCAATGAACCAGGTACTGAAGGGACCGGCGATTAAAACGTGAATCGATGACCCTTGATACCTGGAACTCCAAGTTACCATTGACCACCACTGGAGGGGGAGGTAAAGGTGACGGTACCACCGGCGCCACATACCTCTTAAGCAACGATCTGTGGAACACGTTGTGAATTTTAAACGTAGGGGGGAGGTCAAGACGGAATGCCACCGGATTAATAATAGAACTGATTCTGTACGGCCCGATGAACCTGGGACCCAGTTTCCAGGAGGGAACCTTAAGTTTAATATTCCTGGTAGACAACCATACCCGATCGTTCACACTTAGGTCCGGACCAGACACTCTCCTCCTATCAGCAATACGTTTGTATCGGTTCCCCATAGTATTCAGATTCTTCAGCACCCCTCTCCATACTGAAGCGAGTGATGAGGAAAATCGTTCCTCCTCAGGAACCCCCGAAGAGCCCCCCCTACTGAAAGTACAAAACTGGGGGTGAAAACCATATGCCCCAAAAAACGGGGACTTACCAGTGGACTCGCTCCGCCTATTATTAAGAGCAAACTCTGCCAGAGGTAAGAAAGAAGCCCAGTCCTCCTGGTTCTCTGACACAAAACACCGGAGATATGTCTCCAAGCTCTGGTTCATACGTTCCGTCTGACCATTGGTCTGAGGGTGAAAAGCCGATGAGAATGACAAATGCATCCCCCGCCGTGCACAAAACGCCTTCCAGAACTTGGACACAAACTGAGACCCCCGATCAGACACCACATCGGAGGGTACCCCGTGAAGCCTCACAATCTCCCCAATGAACACCTGCGCAAGAGTTTTAGCATTAGGGAGAGCCGGAAGAGCGATAAAATGTGCCATCTTGCTGAACCTGTCCACTACAACGAGTATGACCGTTTTACCCGAAGACGGAGGGAGGTCCGTAATAAAGTCCATAGACAGATGAGTCCAAGGACGCTCCGGGATCTTCAAAGGTAAGAGGGCCCCAGACGGACGGGTATGTGAGGTCTTAGAGCACGCACAAACCCCACAGGACGCGACAAAAGTTACCACCTCCTTATGTAAGTTAGGCCACCAAAACCGACGCGAGAGGAGATCCACAGTTGCTTTACTCCCCGGGTGTCCTGCCAAAACTGAGTTATGGTGTGCCTCGATCACCTTTTGTCGCAACTGATCTGGAACAAACAGTCTCCCCGGAGGTCCAACAGGGGCGTCCCCCTGAGCCTCCAATACCTCCTCCTCCAGCTCAGAGCATACTGCCGAAACCACCACCCCCTCCTGAAGGATAGGAATCGGGTCGTCCGTATTCCCGGCCCCAGGGAAACTGCGAGATAAGGCATCCGCCTTTACATTTTTTGACCCAGGACGATATGTAACGACAAAATTAAACCTGGTAAAAAACAATGACCACCTAGCTTGTCTGGGATTCAGACGTTTCGCGGACTCCAGATATAGCAGGTTCTTGTGATCGGTGATGACGGTGACCGGATGGACTGCCCCCTCCAAAAAATGGCGCCACTCCTCAAAAGCTAACTTAATGGCCAAGAGTTCCCTATTGCCGACATCGTAATTCCTCTCAGCGGACGACAATTTTTTAGAGAAAAAGGCGCACGGATGCCACTTACCAGGGGACGAACCTTGTGACAATACTGCTCCCACCCCTACCTCGGAAGCGTCTACCTCTACAATGAATGGCTGTGACGCATCAGGTTGAATGAGTATGGGTGCCGAGGCAAAACATTTTTCAAGCAGGAGAATGCTTGACAAGCCTTGTCAGACCACCTAGAAAAATCCGTCCCCTTTTTAGTCATGTCTGTGAGAGGCTTAACCATGGACGAGAAATTACGAATGAACTTCCGGTAATAATTAGCAAACCCCAGGAAACGTTGTAGTGCCTTAAGATTCTCTGGCCGATCCCACTCAAGAAAAGCCCGCACTTTCCCAGGGTCCATACGAAAACCGGACGCTGAAACCAGGAAGCCTAAAAACTGGAGTTCCTGTACGGCGAACACACACTTTTCCCATTTGGCATACAGTTTATTATCCCGCAAGATCTGTAACACCTGCCTAACGTGCTCCTGATGAGACACCAGATCCGGCGAGTAAATTAAGATATCATCCAGATATATGACAACAAACTGTCCCACCAGGCGGCGAAAAATGTCATTAACAAAGTGTTGGAACACCGCCGGGGCATTAGTCAGACCGAATGGCATGACAAGGTTCTCATAATGCCCCTCCGGAGTGTTAAACGCCGTCTTCCACTCATCCCCCTCCTTCATCCTAATCAGATTGTACGCCCCCCTGAGATCCAACTTAGAGAACCATTTGGCGCCCACGATCTGATTAAAGAGATCGGGAATAAGTGGGAGTGGATACGGATCTCGGACCGTAATCCGATTAAGTTCACGGAAATCCAGGCAAGGGCGTAGGCCTCCATCTTTCTTCTTAACAAAGAAGAACCCCGCAGCCACCGGTGAAGATGAAGGTCTAATATGCCCCTTAGCCAGACTTTCTGAAATATAATCCTTCATGGCCTGCCTCTCAGGACCAGAAAGGTTATACAACCTAGCTTTAGGTAACTTGGCCTCAGGGAGCAGTTTTACAGAACAGTCATACTCGCGATGAGGAGGTAGTTCCTGACACCCTTTCTCCGAGAATACATCCTCAAAGTCCGCCAGAAATGGAGGTAAGACCCAAGGAGTAACCGCACCGATGACCGTGTTCATGCAGTTTTTATTACAGAATTTACTCCATTGGCTTATCTCTCTGGTTTGCCAATTAATAACCGGGTTATGCTTAGTTAACCAAGGAAGGCCCAACACTATAGGAGTGGGAAGACCCTCCAACACGTAGCAAGACAACAGTTCTTTATGTATCGCCCCCACTTGAAGTTTTACGTCATGCACAGCTTGCAAAAAACTTCCCTGACCGAGAGGCCTGGCATCGATCGAGAATATGGAGATGGGTTTAGCCAACTCACTCAATCGCATACCTTGAACCCGGGCAAACCGAGCATCAACCAGATTAGCCCCGGCCCCACTATCCAGAAGAACAGATATCCTCTCAGTTCTCGTACCCACCACCACCTCCGCCGGTACGAGAAACTGAGACGAACCTAGGGACGAAATACCTACTCCCAGATTGCCGTCCACCACACAACCTGGGATCAACAGTTTTCCGACGACTCTTCACTCTGCAAGGGACGGGATGGACACCCCCCAATAAAATGTCACTTTCTCCCGCAGAAGAAACACCTTCCTGTCTTATGGCGCACCACCGGTCCCCTCCCCCGAAATGATGTCCCTCCTAATTGCATAGGCTCCTCTGGACTGACCAGGGGAACCACCATATGAGGGGACCTTGTAGGAGGTGGAGTCATCACAGGGGGTCAAGTTATCCCGCACCTCTCCCGAAGCCGTCTGTCAACGCGAATAGCCAGGGCCATAGCGGCTTCCAGTGACGCGGGAGAGTCATACTGTGCCAACACATCCTGTAATTTGTCGGATAAACCTTGACAAAACTGGCTCCTAAGAGCCGGGTCATTCCACTGGGTGTCCGTGGCCCACCTACGGAACTCCGAACAGAATTCCTCCGCCGGACGATCTCCCTGCTGGATCCTACGTAACTTAGACTCAGCAAGGGAGATCCGATCTGGGTCATTATATACGAGTCCCAGAGCAGCGAAAAACCTATCCACTGACTGGAGAGCCGGGGAGCCCGGGGGAAGAGAGAACGCCCAAGATTGTGGGTCCCCTTGTAGGAGCGAGATGACAATTCCCACCCTTTGTTCTTCACTCCCCGATGACCGAGGCCGCAGCCGAAAGTACAATTTGCATGCCTCCCGGAAAACAAAAAACTTGTCCCGCCCCCCAGTGAACCTGTCAGGGAGAGCTACTTTAGGTTCTGGTCCGGCTTGCTCCTGAGGATGCAAAACCTTGGACCTAACGTCCGCCAGCTCCATGGACAAACTCTGCAACTGCCGAGCTAGACCGGCTACTGGATCCATGGTAGCTGGAGAAAAACTAAGTGGTCGGTGAAAATGTCACGCTGTCTCTGTATACTGGAGGTAGGGGGCCTAAGCTGACCCTAAGCTGGGGCCCTGACTAATCCCTCAACCTGGAGGTACTGTTAAAGGTACAGAGGTCCAGGCTGCCAGCGTAACCCCTACCTCCTGAGGATCCCTGCACCTAAGTAATCTAGTCCTGAGAAGGACCCCGATCACAACAAAAGAGGACAAGTAATAATATGCCCACACACAGTACTTAGACGAACGAGACAGTACAAGGGAAAAACCAAAACCACCTTGCATACAAAAACTACACAACTACAACAGAGGGAACACCAACGGGAAAGGAGATAAATGATAAAGCGAGGAAGGGAAAAAACACTCCAAATACACTTATCTCAGAAACTCCAAATACCACGATCCGCTCTGTAAGTCTGTATGAAATGCTTTCACCGACACTTCCCAAACAGACCAGCAGGCATTTGAAGGAGACTCACTACAGCAGCATTGATTGCAGCTGGGCGAGGCTGGACCTCGTCTAGCACAGAGAGAGAGAGAATTAACTCCCTCACTGCCGAAAACACAAAGCACCAAAAAGTCAGCTGCGAGAAGTCAGGCTGTGTAATCGTGACGATCTTCGTGGCGACACACCCGTGACAGTCATTGGTCAACTATTGTAAAGGGAGCTGCCAGAAGCGGATCTTGATGATTTGCACACCCAAGTGCATTCAGCATGGCAGAATATTCCTCATGCAACTAATAATAACATCACTGATAGCAGCCAAGGCATGTAAGTGTGAATATTTCTGCGCATGGCACTCATACTTAATTCTGAATAAGTTCAGATGTTTAGTTAATTTTCTTTCACATGTCTGTTGATCCTGTGATTTTCATAATTTCATGACTTTTTCTTTGTGGTGTTGTAATTTTAATGATGAGAAGTTATGCATGAGAATTCTTGTCTTCTTGAGACTTTATTTTTTCATCTTTTAAATTATACATTCTTTGATAGAGGGATTGGCTCATGTTAACCCCATAAACACTAGCCCAATTTGAATCTTTTTTTCTTTTTTTATTGTGATATATCAAGTGCCGCAATACTTTTCATTTACAGTTGACATAGCTGTATGAGGGCTTTAAAAAAAAAAAAGAAATATTTCATAGGGCACCTTTTTTGGTTACATACGGTGAGGAAAATAAATATTTGATACACTGCCGATTTTGCAAGTTTTCCCACCTACAAAGAATGGAGAGGTCTGTAATTTTTATCGTAGCTACGCTTCAACTTTGAGAGAAAGAATCTAAAAATAAAAAAAAACAGAAAATCACATTGTATGATTTTTAAATAATTAAATAGCATTTTATTGCATGAAATAAGTATTTGATCACCTACCAACCAGCAAGAATTCTGGCTCTCACAGACCTGTTAGTTTTTCTTTAAGAAACCCTCCTACTTTGCACTCATTACCTGTATTAACTGCACCTGTCCACACACTCAATCAATCACACTCCAACGTCTCCACCATGGCCAAGACCAAAGACCTGTCTAAGGACACCAGGGACAAAATTGTAGACCTGCACAAGGCTGGGATGGGCTATAGGACAATAGGCAAGCAGCTTGTTGGGAAGGCAGCAACTGTTGGCATAATTATTAGAAAATGGAAGAAACACAAGATGACTTTCAATCTTCCTTGGACTGGGGCTCCATGCAAGATCTCGCCTCATGGGGTAAGGATGGTTCAGAGAAAGGTCAGAAATCAGCCTAGAACTACACGGAAGGACCTGGCCAATGACCTGAAGAGAGCTGGGACCATAGTCTTAAACATTACCGTTAGTAACCCACTACGCCGTCATGAATTAAAGTCCTGCAGGGCACGCAAGGTCCCCCTGCTCACGCCAGCACATGTCCAGGCCCGTTTGAAGTTCGCCAATGACCATCTGGATGATCCAGAGGAGGCATGGGAGAACATCATGTGGTCAGATGAGAGCACAATAGAACTTTTTGGTATCAACTCCACTCGCCGTGTTTGGAGGAAGAAGGATGAGTACAACCCCAAGAATATCATCCCAACTGTGAAGCATGGTGGGGGAAACATCATACTTTGGGGGTGCTTTTCTGCAATGGGGACAAGACAACTGCACCGTATTGAAGGGAGGATGGATGGGGTCATGTATCGTGAGATTTTGGCCAACAACCTCCTTCCCTCGGTAAGAGCATTGAAGATGGGTTGTGGCTGGGTTTTCCAGCATGACAATGACCCGAAACACACAGCCAGTGCAGCTAAGGAGTGATTCTGTAAGAAGCATTTCAAGGTACTGGAATGGCCTAGCCAGTCTCTAGACCAGAAACCAAAAGAAAATCTTTGGAGGGAACTGAAACTCAATGTTGCCCAGTAACAGCCCTGAAACCTGAAAGATCTGGAGAAGATCTGTATGAGGGAGTGGGCCAAAATCCCTGCTGTAGTGTGTGCAAACTTGGTTAAGAACTACAGGAAACGTCTGACCTCTGTAATTGCAAACAAAGGTTTCTGTACCAAATATTACGTTTGGTTTTTCTCTTGTATCAAATACTTGCAACAAAATGCAATTTATATATTTAAAAATCATACAATGTGATTTTCTGGTTTTTATTTTTATATTCTGTCTCTCACAGTTGAAGTGTACTTACGTTAAAAATTACAGATCTCTCCATTACTTGTAGGTGGGAAAACTTGCAAAATCAGCAGTGTATCAAATACTTATTTTCCCTACTGTATAGATTAGTGTTTAACTTTTATTATTGCTTTCTGTGGAAAAGTGAAAAAAAGATAACGATTAGACCAATGTTTTGTGTCATAAATTTTACATCATTCAACTAGTAGCTTATATATATATATTTAGGCCAGCTTCACACATCCAGCATTCACGGTTTAAGTCTGCTTAGTTTTAGTCAGGAGAACCCAAGCCAGTCCGCACATCATGTTCCATACTTTGATTGTGAATTTTGGATGTATGAAGCTGGTCATATTTTGCAGATCTCTAGAATTAAGCAATACCAAGCTTTGTGTCACTATCTTCTGAGATTATTAACTTTTTATCATCAACAAAAATTATGTGAGGGTCTGTTTTTTTGAGATCGTATTGACCTTTTCATTAGTACTATTTTGGAATACATACAATTTTGATTCTTATTTTATTTTTGGCGGGAGGCGAGATGTACAAACAGTTGCATTTTAGGCATTGTTTTTTAGATTTTTTCTTTCAGCATTGACTATAGGCCCCCATAAACATTAGACTAATGTCGGCTGAACCCGCTGAAATCAACTTGTTCATCCGACAGTCTAGCGTTTATGGAGGCCCCCTGATAGATGATGTCAGGGAAGATAAGGATCCGGCTTGTCCTTTTTTCGGACTGACAATCCTTTTGCTCTCTAAGAGATAAGATGGCACCATGGATGTTTGGTAGTGGCTCTCTCATAGAGAAAACAGTAGCGTGGCAAAGCAAGTAATCCTGTGTATAAGGCCCCGTGCACACATTGAGTATTTGGTGAGTTTTTACCTCAGTATTTGTAAGCCAAAACCAAGAGGAGGGGAAAGGTATAATAGAAACACATCACCACTCCTGGTTTTGGCTTACAAATACTGAGGTAAAAAACTCACCAAATATCATCTCAGTCGCTCTGGCTCCATTCACTGTTTACAGGCGGACACCAGAAGAGCTGAAAGCAGCTGATTGTGGGGGTATCAGACAACCAATTTGGTATTGATCAGCTATACTAAGAATAAGTCATCAATATCTTTAACCAAATTTATATATTTTCTGTTCCACCAATGTTTCCATTGATGGAATGGTGTGAGGAAGCTAGATTATTTGGAGGTAGGTCAAGCAAAAACTACAATTTTGGCATTCACTGTGTGGCTTACATAATGTAATAATTTAATTGATTGAGTAGCCACAGATGCGGTTATACCAACAATATGATTTTTTTATTGGACTTTTACATAGTAAAGTATTTCGAATGGAAAAAGTCTTTGACTCGTTTAAAGTTATTTTTTTCTTTTTGTACTTCTATGGGACTTGAACCTAATTGAGCTTGATCACTAATACAATACAGTGCAAAACGGCATCGCAGTGTATTATACATAGCACTGACAGCTTTCCTATTAGACCCTGAGCTGCCCTGGTAGGGTGTAGTAAGAATAGTAAGATGGCAGCCATGGGGGATATTAACATGTCATGGATGTAGCTAGATATGACTGCAACTGTTTTAGAAATATATCTGCTGAGTATCACGCTGGGCTGGCTCCTACTGTGTCCACATCATGTACTGGACATAACGCTGCATCCACTGACATAAAGGCTCCAGAAGAGTGAATCTACATTTACAGTGAAGGAAATAAGTATTTGATCCCTTGCTGTTTTTGTAAGTTTGCCCACTGACAAAGACATGAACAGTCTATAATTTTAAGGGTAGGTTAATTTTAACATTGAGAGAAAGAATATCCCCCCCCCAAAAAAAAAATCAAGAAAATCACATTGTATAAATTACTTAAATTTATTTGCATTTTGCAGTGAGAAATAAGTACAGTTATATGAAAAAGTTTGGGCACCCCTATTAATCTTAAGCTTAATGTTTTTTTAAAAAATTGGTGTTTTTGCAACAGCTATTTCAGTTTGATATATGTAATAACTGTTGGACACAGTAATGTTTCTGCCTTGAAATGAGGTTTATTGTACTAACAGAAAATGTGCAATCTGCATTCAAACAAAATTTGACAGGTGCATAAGTATGGGCACCCTTATCATTTTCTTGTTTTAAATACTCCTACCTACTTTTTACTGACGTACTAAAGCAATTTTTTTGGTTTTGTAACCTCATTGAGCTTTGAACTTCATAGCCAGGTGTATGCAATCATGAGAAAAGCTACTTAAAGTGGCCACTTGCAAGTTGTTCTCCTGTTTGAATCTCCTCTGAAGAGTGGCATCATGGGCTCCTCAAAACAACTGTCAAATGATCTGAAAACAAAGATTATTCAACATAGTTGTTCAGAGGAAGGATACAAAAAGCTGTCTCAGAGATTTAACCTGTCAGTTTCCACTGTGAGGAACATAGTAAGGAAATGGAAGAACACAGGGACAGTTCTTGTTAAGGCCAGAAGTGGCAGGCCAAGAAAAACATCAGAAAGGCAGAGAAGAAGAATGGTGAGATCAGTCAAGGACAATCCTCAGACCACCTCCAGAGAGCTGCAGCATCAACTTGCTGCAGATGGTGTCACTGTGCATCGGTCAACTATACAACGCACTTTGCACAAGGAGAAGCTGTATGGGAGAGTGATGCGAAAGAAGCCGTTTCTGCAAGCACGCCACAAACAGAGTCGGCTGAGGTATGCAAAAGCACATTTGGAGAAGCCAATTTCTTTTTGGAAGAAGGTCCTGTGGACTGATGAAATCAAGATTGAGTTGTTTGGTCATACAAAAAGGCGTTATGCATGGCGGCAAAAAAACACAGCATTCCAAGAAAAACACTTGCTACCCACAGTAATATTTGGTGGAGGTTCCATCATGCTTTGGGGCTGTGTGGCCAATGCCGGCACCGGGAATCTTGTTAAAGTTGAGGGACGCATGGATTCCACTCAGTATCAGCAGATTCTTGACAATAATGTTCAAGAATCAGTGATAAAGTTGAAGTTACGCAGGGGATGGATCTTTCAGCGAGACAATGATCCAAAACACCGCTCCAAATCTACTCAGGCATTCATGCAGAGGAACAATTACAATGTTCTGGAATGGCCATCCCAGTCCCCAGACCTGAATATCATTGAACATCTGTGGGATCATTTGAAGAGGGCTGTCCATGCTCGACGACCATCAAACTTAACTGAACTGGAATTGTTTTGTAAAGAGGAATGGTCAAAAATACCTTCATCCAGGATCCAGGAAATCATTAAAAGCTACAGGAAGCGACGAGAGGCTGTTATTTTTGCAAAAGGAGGATCTACTAAATATTAATGTCACTTTTCTGGTGAGGTGCCCATACTTATGCACCTGTCAAATTTTGTTTGAATGCAGATTGCACATTTTCTGTTAGTACAATAAACCTCATTTCAAGGCAGAAACATTACTGTGTCCAACAGTTATTACATATATCAAACTGAAATAGCTGTTGCAAAAACACCAATTTATAAAAAACATTAAGCTTAAGATTAATAGGGGTGCCCAAACTTTTTCATATAACTGTATTTAATACCCTACAAACCATTATGAGTTCTGGCTCCTACAGACCAGTTAGACGCTCCTAATCAACTCGTTACCTGCATTGAAGACAGCGGTCTTACACAGTCACCTGTATAAAAGACTCCTGTCCACAGACTCAATTAATCAGTCAGACTCTAACCTCTACAACATGGGCAAGACCAAAGAGCTCTCTAAGGATGTCAGGGACACGATCATAGACCTGCACAAAGCTGGAATGGGCTACAAAACCATAAGTAAGACGCTGGGTGAGAAGGAGACAACTGTTGGTGCAATAGTAAGAAAATGGAAGAAATACAAAATGACTGTCAATCGACATCGATCTGGGGCACCCTGCAAAATCTCACCTCGTGGGGTATCGTTGATCATGAGGAAGGTGAGAGATCAGCCTAAAATTACACGGGGGGAACTTGTTAATGATTTCAAGGCAGCTGGGGCCACAGTCACCAAGAAAACCATTGGAAACACATTACACCTTAAAGGTTTAAAATCCTGCAGTGCCTGCAAGGTTTCCCTGCTCAAAAAGGCACCTGTGAAGGCCCGTCTGAAGTTTGCCGATTAACACCTGGATGATTCTGTGAGTTATTGGGAGAAGGTGCTGTGGTCAGATGAGACAAAAATTGAGCTCTTTGGCATTAACTCAACTCGCCGTGTTTGGAGGAAGAGAAATGCTGCCTATGACCCAAAGAACACCAACCCCACTGTCAAGCATGGAGGTGGAAACATAATGTTTTGGGGGTGTTTCTCTGCTAAGGGCACAGGACTACTTCACCACATCAATGGTAGAATGGATGGAGCCATGTACCATAAAATCCTGAGTGACAACCTCTTTCCCTCTGCCAGAACATTAAAAATGGGTTGTGGCTTCCAGCAAGACAATGACCCAAAACATACAGCCAATGCAACAAAGGAATGGCTCAAAAAGAAGCACATTAAGGTCATGGAGTGGCCTAGCCAGTCTCCAGACCTTAATCCCATAGAAAACTTATGGAGGGAGTTGAAGCTCCGAGTTGCCAAGCGGCAGCCTCAAAATCTGAATGATTTATAGATGATCTGCAAAGAGAAGTGGACCAAAATTCCTCCTGACATTTGCGCAACCCTCATCATCAACTACAAAAAACGTCTGACTGCTGTGCTTGCCAACAAGGGTTTTACCACCAAGTATTATAGTGGGGGGAAAAAAGTATTTAGTCAGCCACCAATTGTGCAAGTTCTCCCACTTAAAAAGATGAGAGAGGCCTGTAATAGACATCATGGGTAGACCTCAACTATAAGAGACAAAATGAGAAAACAAATCCTGAAAATCACATTGTCTGATTTGGAAAGAATTTTTTTTCAAATTTTGGTGGAAAATAAGTATTTGGTCAATTACAAAAGTTCATCTCAATACTTTGTTATATATCCTTTGTTGGCAATGACAGAGGTCAAACGTTTTCTGTAAGTCTTCACAAGGTTGGCACACACTGTTGCTGGTATGTTGGCCCATTCTTCCATGCAGATCTCCTCTAGAGCAGTGATGTTTTGGAGCTGTCGCTGGGCAACACAGACTTTCAACTCCCTCCAAAGGTTTTCTATAGGGTTTAGATCTGGAGACTGGCTAGGCCACTCCAGGACCTTGAAATGCTTCTTACGAAGCCAGTCCTTCATTGCCCTGGCGGTGTGCTTGGGATCATTGTCATGCTGAAAGACCCAGCCACATTTCATCTTCAATGCCTTTGCTGATGGAAGGTTTGCACTCAAAATCTCATGATACATGGCCCCATTCATTCTTCATGTACACGGATCAGTCGTCCTGGTCCCTTGGCAGAGAAACAGCCCTAAAGCATGATGTTGCCACCCCCATGCTTTACAGTAGGTATGGTGTTCGTTTGATGCAACTCAGCATTCTTTCTCTTTCACTTCTTGCATTACATGAGCGATATCTATTATAGATTCTACAATAGCTCAGAAACCGGCGAATTCTCTCAACGCACAGTGCAGACCGGACAGTATAGTCCTCCATACAGTATTATGGGCCCCATATATTGCTCCATGCAGAATACTGGTCCCCATATAACGCTTCATACAGGATACTGGTCCCTATATAATGCTCCATACAGGATACTGGTCCCCATATAACGCTCCATACAGGATACTGGTCAGCACATAACGCACCATACAGGATACTGGCCCCCATATAATGCTCCATACAGGATACTGGTCCCCATATAACGCTCCATACAGGATACTGGTACCCATATAATGATCCATACAGGATACTGGCCCCCATATAGTGCTCCATAGAGGATACTGGCCCCCTTATAACACTCCATACAGAATACTGGCCCCCACATAATGCCCCATGCAGGATGTCACCTCCCCCCTTATAATGCCCCATGCCGGATGTCACTTCTCCCCCCCATATAGGGTGCCAGTACTACAGGTATTGAGTGGAAGACAGAGGAGCCTCTTAAAGAAGACGTTACAGGTTTGTGAGAGCCAGAAATCTTGCTTGTTTGTAATTGACCAAATACTTATTTTCCACCAAAATTTGAAAAAAAAATTATTTCCAAAGCAGACAATGTGATTTTCAGGATTTGTTTTCTCATTTTGTCTGTCATAGTTGAGGTCTACCTATGATGTCAATTACAGGCCTCTCATCTTTTTAAGTTTGTGAACTTGCACAATTGGAGCTGACTAAATACTTTTTTCCCCCACTGTAAATGTTGTTTGCCAGAGGAATCAAATACGTATTTCTCACTGCAAAATGCAAATAAATTTATCTATTTTATACAATGTGATTTTCTTTATTTTGTTGGATATTCTATCTCTCAATGTTAAAACTAACCTACCCTTAAAATTATAGACTGTTCATGTCTTTGTCAGTGGGCAAACTTACAAAAACAGCAAGGGATCAAATAATTATTTCCTTCAATGTAGGTCCTTTTGAGTTAAATGAGGTCTGCTTGTCAATGGTGCATGAGAAAAATATGCAAATTAGCTCTTACCCAGAATGTTTTTTTTTTTTTCACAAGTGGCACCCATGGAAGGTGGTTACCCAGTAAATCAGTGTCCAACCCATTAACACACCTTGAAATGTGACTGAGGATGTTATCTAAGACAGATACCCATTGGCTGTTTCAGGGTACTTGCTTCTCATCGGTACAAAACAATGATTTGGCTGGCTGCTTTGAGATATAAAAATAAAATCTGAGCCTGTATATGGCAACAATCTAAGCAATGCCACTTAATGAATCAAGTGCATTTTATGCAAATGGAGTGCACTCCCATGCACTTTGCAAGAAATCTTACTCAGAGAATGGAGTAGCATTACTGGTGTAAGGTACAACACAACTGATCATAAATTAGACGGGTGCGTGGAGCTGCCAAAACTGGTGTGAATGCTAAAAGTTGAAAAATTGTTTGTGCAACTTCATGTTTCGAAAATATTTCGTAGCTTTTTAAGATGTTTTACTCCAGAATTCTGGCGTAAACACCTTAATGAATTGGGGCCCGAGTTTAAGTGCTCGCAGATAACATCATTTGCAAACCATGTCCAACTTTTATCAGACAGTCTGATGAATATTTATAATGCCTTTTGCAGTGATGGAATAAATTACAAGGAAACGGTTTTCAGTATTCATACTTCACGAAATACACAATTTATTTGTTTGCTGTTTTTTGCTAAAGCCACGTGGGGATCATAAAGGTATAAAGAAAGCAAATGTTTGTCCTCTTTTGGATCTTTTCCTGAGTCTACCTCAATTTTTTTCATGCATGTAACAAAGAAAACCAAAGAAAAAGCTGTTAAACATGAAATCCAAGGCATTCTTTTTTTTACAAGCACCAAAACGGGATACAAAAAGTATGTGAGATTATAGCCTAAAGGCTTCACACATTGTAGATTTGAGTACTGAAAACCCTCAGTGGATTACAGTGGCAGCAAGTGAATCTCATCCATACGCTGCCGAGAATTTCCAAACAGAAATTGACTTGCGCCATGGATTTTTTACATTTGCTGCATGTCAATTCTTTTTGGAGATTTACACTGTGCAGCTCACTTTGCAATAGGGTGAAATGCAAAGCAAAATCCGCATGTAACACACTCAGGATTTGTTGTTGAATCTAAGACAAAATCCAAAACAGATTTTTTATCCTTCAAGTGTGGACACTCAAATTGTGGTTTGAGGAAAATAAATGCACTCACCACATACAGAATGATAATCAGGGATGAAGTTACCACATTTGACTTTTTCACTGGCCAGATATATATTTTGGGTTCACTTTTGTGAAGGTGTCTTTTTCATTCTCAGTTTAGTCACCGCATGTCTTGTTTTCCAGTACATGAATATCAATTTTGTTATCATATCCAGCACATCAATTAGAGTAAATTTTATAGCTCTTTGTACAGCTACGGTTACTGTGGGACTGTGCTAAGTAACACATAATTGATCTTTTGGGAAGGCTAATCTGCAACCCTAAATAAAAGCATGGCTAACACAAGGAATTAAGGGCAAAAAAAACCCAAAAATACATTGTAGTATAAGCAGCAGCAAACAAGTGTGAACCAGGCCATTAATGGACTACCCACATTACAACTCATAGTAGCCCACTCCAATAGCTATACGTTACCTTCAAGTCCATGTTCACCTACAATCCTGTGCCCAAAATCAGTGTTTCTTCTTAGCTTCTGCTTTTTGTGGAGTGCTGTATGGAAGGATTGTGTGTGGCAGAGGAGACTGGTTTGTAAGAAAAGGGGGAAGTGTGATGAGTTTAAGGAAAAGAGTGGGGGCCTGAGTGAAGGAGGGTGGTAAAGAGAGGGAAGGCTGTGTCGGAGAGACCAAGCTTCTACGGGGAGTAAAAAGAAAAACATGTGGAAAAGATTATAATTTGGAGTGGCGCCAAGATAAAATGTAGAGCTGAAGGTAGAGAGGAAACAGCCACAGGGGGAGGGTTAATCAATGGGGATGAGTGAAGAACACTCAGGGAGACCTGAGCGATGGAAAATGTGGCACTTTTTATGTTCAAGACCCTAGAGCTTCTCATCATCACATATAACCATAGACACAAAGTCTGCCGTGCCTTGTAACTACACCAGTCTAACATAAGGTTACTTGCTACGCATGTCATCTGTGGTGGAAAATATGTTTTATCCAAATGCACACTTATTATTTATTGACACAGAGTATGTCATTACTTGGATGGCAAGGTGATGAGCAAACAGATTAGCTCAGGGTAAAACATCCGCCCATGCTCAGTAATACATTTAGATAAACTTTCATCACAACATATTCCAGTAATTTCCAGTACCATATTTATAAGTAGCTCCCGCAGCCTGGCTGCATATACCACAGATTGTGTACAAGTGAAAGGCTAAGGCCATCTGTATATCCATGATTTACCCCTGTAAAAATAGCATTTAATTATGTTACATAACGAACTGTGTAAAAGTCTCTTCACTTTACGCCTCAGAGCACCTGGTCTCATGTGTTGTGGGTTTGTTTCTGATCTTCGGATCTCATGTCCATCATTTCTGGAGATGAACATCATTTTGACAGGAAAAAAATGTTGGAATCTGTCGCAGAGGCTCCATGACGTAAATGGACAGTCAGTCAGTAGAATGATCACACCAAACAGGATTTGGACACTTTATTTCACAGTCCTGTTCAGATGTCAACAGATATTGCATTTTATTACTCGGTTCATTGCACATGAATTAAACAAGTCAGTAATAGGAATAATGATAAGGCAACTTGAAGGCCTCCGAGCTGAAAGAAATACGGTATTTATACACGATTCTTTCATAACCCAATAATTATGATTGCAGTATCATAAAGAGTATGTGCCAAACTGAACAAAGGTTAGAGTGCTGTGATTGTAGATTATACCAGAAGATTATAGCCTGGTCTTTACACATCTCCCAAGACTGATTCACTAGCAAAACTATAATATACCATTCCTTTTGTAATTCTGAATTATACAGTGTTACAAATAGCATGGTGTTCTCTGCTTGATAATGGATAGGAATTCACATGTCCATGTATTAAAAAAAAGAAATGCGCTGTGTGCCGCCATTTCTTATTGATGGTCCCCAATATCAGAATACATGGAGGTGTTTTGTTATCTGATAATCTCATTTTCAGTTTCATGACATTTTGGATTATCGGAGAGATCAACCATAACATGTCCTGGTCACTGCATTCAGAGTTAATTATAACATGGCATATATATTCTAAACATAGAGAAAACGGCTTAACCCAAGTCTCAAATATTTTACTACCAGTAATATATCTATCATTACAAGATAACATAATATTGCTTACTGCATGAGCAGCAGGCTATAGTATACAGTACAGACCAAAAGTTTGGACACACCTTCTCATTTAAAGATTTTTCTGTATTTTCATGACTATTAAAATTGTACATTCACACTGAAGGCATCAAAACTATGAAATAACACATGTGGAATTATATACTTAACAAAAAAGTGTGAAACAACTGAAAATATGTCTTATATTCTAGGTTCTTCAAAAGTAGCCACCTTTTGCTTTGATGACTGCTTGGCACACTCTTGGCATTCTCTTGATGAGCTTCAAGAGGTAGTCACCTGAAATGGTCTTCCAGCAATCTTGAAGGAGTTCCCAGAGATGCTTAGCACTTGTTGGCCCTTTTGCTTTCACCCTGCGGTCCAGCTTACCCCAAACCATCTCGATTGGGTTCAGGTCTGGTGACTGTGGAGGCCAGGTCATCTGGCGTAGCACCCCATCACTCTCCTTCTTGGTGAAATAGCCCTTACACAGCCTGAAGGTGTGTTTGGGGTCATTGTCCTGTTGAAAAATAAATGATGGTCCAACTAAACGCAAACCGGATGGAATAGCATGCCGCTGCAAGATGCTGTGGTAGCCATGCTGGTTCAGTATGCCTTCAATTTTGAATAAATCCCCAACAGTGTCACCAGCAAAGCACCTCCACACCATCACACCTCCTCCTCCATGCTTCACGGTGGGAACCAGGAATGTAGAGTCCATCCGTTCACCTTTTCTGCTTCGCACAAAGACACGGTGGTTGGAGCCAAAGATCTCAAATTTGGACTCATCAAACCAAAGCACCGATTTCCACTGGTCTAATGTCCATTCCTTGTGTTCTTTAGCCCAAACAAGTCTCTCCTGCTTGTTGCCTGTCCTTAGCAGTGGTTCCTAGCAGCTATTTTACCATGAAGGCCTGCTGCACAAAGTCTCCTCTTAACAGTTGTTGTAGAGATGTGTCTGCTGCTAGAACTCTGTGTGGCATTGACCTGGTCTCTAATCTGAGCTGCTGTTAACCTGCGATTTCTGAGGCTGGTGACTTGGATAAACTTATCCTCAGAAGCAGAGGTGACTCTTGGTCATCCTTTCCTGGGGCGGTACTCATGTGAGCCAGTTTCTTTGTAGCGCTTGATGGTTTTTGCAACTGCACTTGGGGACACTTTCAAAGTTTGCCCAATTTTTCTTAAAGTAATGATGGCCACTCATTTTTCTTTACTTAGCATAGCTTTTTTCTTGCCATAATACAAATTCTAACAGTCTATTCAGTAGGACTATCAGCTGTGTATCCACTTGACTTCTGCACAACACAACTGATGGTCCCAACCCCATTTATAAGGCAAGAAATCCCACTTATTAAACCTGACAGGGCACACCTGTGAAGTGAAAACCATTTTCGGTGACTACCTCTTGAAGCTCATCAAGAGAATGCCAAGAGTGTGCAAAGCAGTCATCAAAGCAAAAGGTGGCTACTTTGACAAACCTAGAATATAAGACATTTTCAGTTGTTTCACACTTTTTTGTTAAGTATATAATTCCACATGTGTTAATTCATAGTTTTGATGCCCTCAGTGTGAATGTACAATTTTCAAAGTCATGACAATACAGAAAAATCTTTAAATGAGGTGTGTCCAAACTTTTGGTCTGTACTGTACATACTAGACATAATCTTCCTCTCTATAGTACACACCATTTCACTTGTAGAAATCACAGGACAAAACATCATGCACACATCTAGAAAAAGTATAGAGTGCCGAGTAGTCTAAGAAGGAGCCTACGAGGCAACTAAAGCCACACGATTCCCTGAGAATCCATGCTGTCTCAATCTTACTTGTGCTCCACTGATAGGTTAGTCTATAGGTCTTATATATTACAAAAATACAACACTTCTTTTAGCTCCATGCTGTGTGAACTGGATTTACAATAATTTGTGCATACAAGTACTCTAATGGTAATTCTACATTACTTTACTAGCTTTCTTTCTTTTGTCTTCACAGCCCTCACCTTATAAATATTCTAACTTAGGAACATCGTCACCTCTTACTATAATAAGCCATACTTCCACAACAACTTGACAGTAATGTTATCACAACTAATTAAGAAAATTCTCTAATAACATAATCCTCTCATTAACTTGATTATCATGCTTTACTGTATTCTTTTTATATACACAAGCAATTTGCTAAAATGATCATGTTGACTGATTAAAAAAAAGGCTACGAGCAGTGATCAGCTCTAGTAACAGCGACTGAAGTTCAAGTCCGCCCAACACCATTATTAATAGACAGTCTAAACCGTTCCTACCATCCATCCCCAGTAGTAAGAATTTTCCTCCTGTAGATCCTTCACCTACAATTTTCACTCTTGTTTGATGTGAGCCAACTGATTTTGCCATTTTCATCTATCAGAAGGGTGTAAACTAGGTGTTTGTTGGAACCTTCATTATACAACTACTAGAAGCTACGTTGGTGGCACCATATACAGTACTTAGCATCAAGCTGGAATGAAGTCTTTGGAGTGCAGCTGATTTAGGCTATGCCCATAGCCTCTACTGGCTATTCACTCACATTATTCTTGCTGTCAAAATGAGGTAGGTAGATTTTGACTAAACCCAACCAATTCCACTAAAAGTCATCAGGGTCTATTGTGTCAGATCTACTGTATGATGGAGTCGACACATTGTGAATTCTCTTATAAGTGAAAGCAAAAATGCAGATGTGAACAGAATTTTACATAAAGCAATTTCTAATAATTCTCCCAAGAGTGTCTTCAAGCTGAATACCATGTAATATATATGGAACCAGTCTCATTAATTATTCTATTTATTGAACATCACCAATCGTAGCCAAATTTATGTATTTATTCATCCAAAACAGTCCACTGAACTATGTACTTTCTGGTAATAATGGATCACACTCCTCTGATATACTGCACAAGAAATAAAAGAAAGCAGTAATTAAATTGAGCAGCCTCAACAAAGACAACGTGATCTACATTTAGGAACCGTAAAGAAGTAATTTGTGTCAACTGTTCAACCATTATTTTAATGGCAATTCCTGAGCTGCTAAGGCGGATGCTCCAGAGAGACTAAGTAAACGGTATATATACAGAAGCCTTTGTATTTCCATGAGTAACACAAAGGTACAGTGTAGTTAGAGACAAAGGTGGCAGGCACTTTAGCAGTGGTTGAACAGTCAGTGTCTATCTATTATAAGAATAGTAGGCTTACAATTGTCCTACATGAAAACACTTAATTCAGCTTTGACTAGAATTCATATACATTTTCCACTCCTCAAGTTCGCTGTGCATTTCATAGACTATAATGGAGAGTGACCACCCATGTGCAGACACCTTTTCCGTGACTCCCTCATTCTAAAGATTGCAGTGATCTCTGCACTTGGTCTACCACCGAACATACTTAGCAGCTTTTCAGTCTTAATACCCTAAATTTCATAGTTCATATTTCAGTTTCTTGGATAACTGAAATCACATCAGGGCAGGCACATTCATATTAGACTAAGAGAAAATAGTCTCATTGCCCATAAGCAGATGTGGTGACTCCAACTGTAAAGGTGTACATGCACATGGATGTTGGCCAAATAAAACTGTTTTGGCAGGATTAGAGAAGGTGAATGGTGATGTCCCGATTCCCCCCCCAACAACAGGTTTTATGGCATCTTGAATTTCAACTCCTGCCCATCTACCCCTCTTGATCATTTGATCTCAAGAGTGATGAGTCATTGCCAGAGGTGTCTGGCAACTGCTTTGTGCCCTCTCCCCATTGAGAACAAATGCACACTTGCCAAAACAAGAAACAGCCCTGTTTTTTTGGAAACAATCAAGCACTAGTTTGGTATTGACAAATTTTTTCTACAAAAGGAACCAGTTCTTTGAGAAAAGTAATAAGTAGATTAATTAGCCTGCTGGATTGAAACAGGGCACTCTCTTTAGCTTAAAACCTTGTCATTTTCAGCACTTGTCTTGGTTCATAAAACTACTCCTTTTAGGGTACCGGTAAGGCAAATTTTGGTCACACATCCACGAAAATGTAAAAATAACCGAATTAAACTACAGTCCAAACAGGTTACAATACCACAAAACAGTCGGAATACAAATAGTTCACGTCTTTACCCTAAATGTAAACTAATATTTTCTTATCAGCCAGATTCTTTTCAATCTCTCCCTCTCAGGTCTGAGTGTCACTTTCTCGCAGAATATCAGTATTAAAATCTATGGCAACTGCGACATTGAACATATACTATATTGTCAAGTACTGAGGTATTAGTTTTAAGTCTGTGATCTGCACATGTAGTGAACAATGATTACACGCATACTGCCTTTATATTATTATTTCACACAAATAAAACACATAATAATTTAGTCAGCTATCTTTTTTTTCTCTAGAAAGCAGCATATTCTACGGAAAACGTAATAATTCAATATAAGTCGTCTTGTGCTTTACAGTGGCATTAATCCAGAAAAGGCCTTTAAGACAAGATTCCTCTTTATGTATGTTGAGTCTTGTGGAACTGAGTGAGCCTTGACCCCCACCATTAACCCCGCCACTTTGCAGAGATTTCCATATTTCCAAGCTAAGATGATGGCGCTCCAACTGAAAGCAAGGCTTCTGTAATGCTTAATGATGTGTCAGAGGATAACTAAAGGTTGACCTTCATGTGTGAGGCAGGGGGTCGTGAAGGAGCAAGGAAGCATTATGCCTTATTCATTATCTGTTTACTCCCAACATATTAGGCAGCTGTGTTTAAGGAAATATACACATTTTTTTATATTCTTTATCAACAGAAATCAGATTTCTATGTCCAGTTCCACCATCTGAGAACACACCATGACACTTGGGCTGGCCACGGGAGACTCGCATCCGGTCGGTGACTAGTAGTCCATATTTAGACTGCGAAACACAGATGTATTATATCAATGAACATAAATGTGTGATCAACTATTATGAGTTACACCCCTATATTAGCTCTTTCTTATATGAAATGTATCCATCCATTCTCAGATTCTTGAGTTTGTGAAGACCCAGTTTCAGGTCGAACAAGGCTGTAATTTCTGCCTTTGTTATTGTCCCAGAACTCCTGATCCCCTACTTGATAGCGGACAGCGAACTCTAGTGATGAAGACTGTGGTTGGTCCAGTTGTGGAAGTGGAAGACGAAAAGTAAAAAGATCTGTGCCAGGGTGCCCAGGTCCACCATGGCACAGACGAGCAGCATATAAAGCATGTGTATCTTGGTAAGAGAGCCATTTGTTAAGAGAATATCGCACAATGACTCTTTTTTCATAAGCCAGATCCAGAACTCTAACTGAACCCCACAAAAAACAGCTCTCACAGCGCATGCTCTGTAGACACACGCGCTGATCCCATGTCTCTTGATCCCATGCACTTCGCTCCCAGCTTTGCTTCTCCAACGTTCCACGCTCTACTATCCATGATGGGGATAAAGCATGCCGAGCCTCGCACCAACTCTGAAAAACAGCAAGATCTAGAAATTAGGAATACTTTGATGTGTATTAAAAGCATAAAATAATAACTGTCAAGCTTATCTAAAAAGTGTCATTCCAAGCCAGAATATGGAAAAACAGCTGGTCGTGTATATAAAATAATACATTCATAGATTAAAGTCTTAAATGTGCTGGTCTTTATTGAACTTACCAAAAATTATGTGAGCTGGTATAAAAGCAACCCACCCCCACCCCCTTCAGATTGCGGGGCACAATTCTGATTTGTATTGTTTCAAAGCTGCAATTTATTAAGGAAAATATAAATAATAAAACCATATGGATTGGTTAATGGGTGATCACATCAGCAACTATCCAGAGGACTAAAAAGTGGTTTGCGTGGAAATTTTCCAGAAAGGAAAGTCCCAGCTCAGTAATAAAAGTGCACGCTATTAACCTCATATGACTGACATACTATTCCTGGAACTGTTAAAGAGCCATCCAACTTTGATCTGAAGCCATTACAGCTAGGAACAGAACACATACTTCATACTTATGGGTAAAAAAAAAAAAATAATAAACTTTTTTTTTGTATTTTAACTAATAACTATGTTCCTATCCTTAAAAACACATAAAAATGTTATTTAAGAAAAAGCAACTCAGACATTAAAGTCAAATCAGTGGGGGTCTAGCAGCTGGAATCTTCAGGCGCCATGAAAATAGTGGAGCCAAAGTATAATGACACACAGAGTCCTAAGGCATTCGTGCTACTAGACCACACAGCATATGAGGTTTTCCCCTAGAAGCATATTGCACAAAGGAGCCGCCACTTTTTATTCTGGGGGATCCATTCAGAATCCTACAGAAAATAGAATAAAAAAACCCTGTTAGAGAAGTACAGACTTCTATGTATGACATATTATATCGCTTTACAACTAAAAGCTTGTTCAGAACCAAAATATGTCATGCGCATGAGCCCTAATGGATCCAAATACCTTTCACGCCCTATTAAATGTTATTTCATACTTTGGCAGAATCAATTGATAGAAAAGTTTGAGTATTAGATTGACAGCACATATGCATTACAGCAAAAGTAATACCCACAAAGAAGCGGCATTCACCCTCTGTAAAATCATTATTTTTATTTTCTTCCATTAAAATTACTTTTAAGAGGCAAAGCAGGAGCTCACATCCCACAAGCGCCTGTTTTGCCTGTTAAATGCATTTTGCAGCTGGGGAGTGCAGCTTCTTTGTGATATTATTACTACTTTTATGCACATGTGCTACGGATAGGTTAAAGCAAAAAATCATAAAGACTAAGTCTGTGAAGTGTAAAGCCATGTATGACCTCTAATCAGAACGCTGAGAGTGCCAAGCAAAATTCTTTGTTCTGTGTATTAGTAGGACGACCACTGGTTTAATTCTGTAGCTTGTGTTCTTATTCCATTCTTGTACTCTGTCCAGCTCATGCTTCAGGAAAGCTTCTGGTGCATATATCAAACCTGTCTACAGGACCCAACTTACCCACCATACTCCTAGGAAAGTATTCTTGTTTTTACAGTATGGAATAGTGTTGTACATTACATTATTAAATGCAGAGGCATATTGCAACCCCCTCCTCCCTACAAATGTATAGTTTTTTTACAATGGGGGGCTATAGATGACATATGCAACTGCATGCCTTCATAGAGTCATCTGATGAAGCCCTCTTTCAGAGATATCTGGCAGGAAATGCTCCCAATGTATACCCTGTTGGAAAACTCATACAAAATGTGAGACAAGCCTAATGCGTTATTCTTCCTGGGGTCATGATGCAGGGCAATTGAGTAGGCAGCAACCAGTCAAACCTCTCAGGGTGTTGTGCAAAACTACTTGGCACCTCTAAACAGCTTATTGCAGAACTTAAAATCAAACTCTTAAGAAAGCCATACTTGTTAGATGACCAATAGCCAAACTCACCAAGTTTGATGGGACCGGCAGAGCACCTAATGCTTATAGTTAGTTCTGACTCTTCCCCCTACGCTGATGGCTATTTAACATGCTCTATCCTTTGTTTCTTAGGTGCCACCAGAGCCTATACCTTTCTCCATACTAAGAAAATGCACACTCGGCTGAATTAGGTGTGCATGTATATTTAGTGTTTTTTTGGCTGAGGTGTATATGCCCATTTACAAAGCAGGACAAAACTTCAAAACATATCTAACTATTTGCTTCTGCACACAGATTTTTTTTTCAATGGAAGAACCATACCAATCTCTGTAAGGCCCCCTTCACACGTACGTGTTTTCAGTAAGCGTGGCATCCGTTTTCATACGTACTGGAGACACGTACACACGCACACCCATTATAATCTATAGGGCTGCTTACGTGTCCGTGTGACCCACACGTAGATATGTTTGTTTTTTTCTGTCAGTTTGGATAACAATACGTACCACACATGAGCACATGGATAACATATTTGTGTCATCCGTGTGCCACGTACTGCAATAGAATGCAGAAAAGAAATGACAGATTTTTAGGTGTTAAAGATGTGCAGAGATAGATAGATAGATAGATAGAGAGATAGATGGAGAGATAGATGGAGAGATAGATAGATAGATAGATAGATAGATAGATGAAAAAGATGGTGGAACAGCACAACAATTACTCACAATAGGTGCCAGGCCCCCAAACAACCGTCCAGTTGTTGAAAATATACGAAATGGGAGGCAGCACTCCTGTATAGATGCAAAAAAATATGGACTTTATTTAGCCCAGATGGCTTGAAGAAAGGTTCTGTGAGCCGAAATGTTGCCATCTGGGTTAATTAACCCCTTTATCCCCGAGGGTGGTTTGCACGTTAATGACCAGGTCAAATTTTACAATTCTAACCACTGTCACTTTATGAGGTAATTACTCTGGAACACTTCAACGGATCCCGCTGATTCTGAGATTTTTTTTTCGTGACATATTGTACTTCATGATAGTAGTAAAATTTATTTGATATCACTTGCGTTTATTTGTGAAAAAATCGGAAATTTGGCGAAAATGTTAAAAATTTAGCAATTTTCAAACTTTAAATTTTCATGCCCTTTAATCAGAGAGATATGTCACACAAAATAGTTAATAAATAACATTTCCCACATGTCTACTTTACATCAGCACAATTTTGGAACCAAAATTTTTTTTGTTAGGAAGTTATAAGGGTTAAAAATTGATCAGCGATTTCTCATTTTTCCAACAAAATTTACAAAACCATTTTTTCGGGACCACATCACATTTGAAGTGATCTTGAGGGGTCTTTATGACAGAAAATACCCAAAAGTGACACCATTCTAAAACCTGCACCCCTCAAGGTGCTCAAAACCACATTCAAGAAGTTTAGACCCAATTTTTTTTATTTTCGCAAAGGTAACATGAAAAAATGGACTCCAAAATTTGTTGTGCAATTTCTCCTGAGCACGCCAATACCCCATATGTGGGGGAAAACCATTGTTTTGGCACACGACAGGGTTCGTAAGGGAAGAAGCGCCATTTGACTGTTTAAATGTAAAATTTGCTTGAATTATTAGCGGATGCCATGTTGCGTTTGGAGAGCCCCTGATGTGCCTAAGCAGTGGAAACCCCCCACAAGTGACACCGTTTTGGAAACTAGATCCCTCAGGGAACTTATATAGATGTGTGGTGAGCAACCTGAACCCCCAGATGCTTCACAGAAGTTTATAACATTGAGCCGTAAAAATAAAATTTTAACATTTTTCCCACAAAAATGTTTTTCAACCCCCAATTTTGCATTTTCATAAGGGTAACAGGAGAAATTGTACCATGCAATTTGTTGAACAATTTCTCCTGAGCACGCTGATACCCCATATGTGGGAGAAAGCTACTGTTTAGGCGCACAGCAGTATTCGGAAGGGAAGGAGCGCCATTTGAGTTTTTGAATGTAAGATTTGCTTGAGTAATTTGCGGATGCTATGTCGCGATCGGGGAGCCCCTGATGTGCCTAAACTGTGGAAACCCCCCACAAGTGACCCCATTTTGGAAACTAGACCCCTCAGCGAACTTATCTAGCTGTGTGGGGAGCACCTTGAACCCCCTGGTGCTTCACAGACGTTTATAACATTGAGTTGTAAAAATAAAAAATTCTAACTTTTTCCACAAAAATTATCTTTTTTATTTTCACAAGGGTAAGAGGAGAAAATGGACCTCTAAAACTGTTGTGCAATTTCTCCTGAGTACGCCGAAAATGGACTGTTTGGGCACTCGGCAGGGTTCAGAAGGGAAGGAGCACTTTTGAACACAAAACTGGCTGTAATCGAGAGCAGACGCCATGTCGCATTTGGAGAGCCCCTGATGCGCCAAAACAGTGGAAACCCCCCACAAGTGAACCCATTTTGGAAACTAGACCACTCAAGGATTTTATCAAGGGGTATAATGAACATTTTGAACCCAGATGTACGACACAGAATTTGATAACATTAGATTATCATATTGAATAAGTTGTCATTAGTCTTGAGCGCAAGTGCTCGCTACTTGAGTTTGCATAGGGTACTCGGTTATGCACCATGTATCGCAGATGCCCGAGTCCCTGCCCCGCACGTTTCACGGTTATTAGACACCCAAAAAAAAACATGCGGGGATCGCTCGAGCATGGCATGCAATCCCCGCAAGGTTTTTTTGGCTGTATAACAGCTGCGAAACATATGGGGTGGAAACTTGAGCATGTCACTCGAGCACCCGCGATACTCGGTGCATACCCGAGTACCCAATGCAAACTCAAGTGGCGAGCACTTGCGCTCAACACTAGTCGCCATATCGTCATCATTTTTTTTTCATTACTTTTGAAAAAATCCCAACACAATCCTAACCCCAACCCTACCACAACCCTAACACTAGAGTTTATTTTTTATGCCGTTCCTCGTGAGGTATAAGTGATTAGACGACTTTATTCTTTTGGTCGGTGCGATTACAGCGATACCAGATTCATATCGGGTTTTTATTATTGACAGCTGTCACACACTAAAAAAACCTTTTTATTGCAAAGACCAGTTTTTGCATCGTCATGTTTTGAGAGCTATAATTTTTCCATATTTCGGCAGACAGAGTCATTTGACGACTTTTTTTTTGCTGGACAAGTTGACGTTTTGTATTGGTACCATTTGCGGGCAAGTGACATTTTTTAATCGCTTTCTATTCTGATTTTGGAGAGGCAGAATAAACAAAGGCCAACAATCCAGGAATTTTTGGGGGGGCTTTTGTTTATGGCGATCCGCGTGTGGTAAAATTGATAAGGCAGCTTTATTCTTCGGGTCAGTACGTTTACAGCGGTTCCACATTTATATATATTTTTTTATGTTTTGGCGCTTTTACACAATAAAAACTATTTTATAGAAAAAATAATCTTTTTTGTATCGCTTTATTCTGTGAGCTATAACTTTTTTATTTTTCGGCTGATGGAGCTGTATGGCGGCTTGTTTTTTGCTGGACAAGTGACGTTTTAAGCGGTACAATTTTTATTTACATTTGTGTTTTTTATCGCGTTTTATTCCATTTTTTGTTTGGTGGTATGATGATAAAGCATCATTTTTTTTTTTTTTTTTTTTTTACCGTGTTCACTAGCGGGGTTAACTAGTGGGACAGTTTTATAGGTCAGGTCGTTCCGGACGCGGCGATACCAAATATGTACACTTTTATTTCATTATTTTTTCATAATATTTATTTATGGGTACAGTATATTTTTATTTTTTTGGATTATTTTTGCATTTTTTAAAACAATATTTTTACAATATTTTTTTTCACTTTCTGATACTTTTTCTTACTTTTACACTTTGTCCCACTATGGGACTTTCACTTTTTGCAGTCTGATCGGCTGTATAGCACAGGAATGCAGCAGCATCTCTATTCTATCCAGGTCATCAGCGCTGCACAGGGAGAAGTTACTTTGATCAGGCACTGCGCATGATCAAAGTAACTTCCTGCTGTCTGGTGACCCAGATGTCGTCACCATGACAACCACCGGGACCTGGCAGAGACAGCGAGGAATGCTGGAGAGGAGGTAAATAAGTGGAGCTTACCTCCCCTTGCTCCCGGAATGCTGCGATCAACTTTGATCGCAGCATTTCGGGGGTTAATGTGCAGGGAGCGGTGCGGCACCGCTCCCAGCACATAGTACCGGGTGTAAGCTGTGAGAATCAGCTGACACCCGGCGGCGATCGCCAGGGCATACTAATACTTATCTGGCCCAATAGGCCCAGGGTGCAGATACTTATTGGTATGGCCCATGTCAGAAAGTGGTTAAAGTCCATATTTTTTCCATCTATATTGGAGTGCTGCCTCCCTTTTCATATTTTAGATAGATAATCATGAGATATGTAATGTATGCCTTGCGTGTGTAGCTTACTGTACATCTAATAGATGAAAAATAAATGTAATAAATAAATGAAAAAAATGACCTGGGCCCCCCATTTTTGGTAACCAGCAAATGTAAAGCAGCCAGCTGTCAGCTGATATTATCAGGCTTGGAAGGTCTATGGTTATTGGGCCCTTCCCAGCCTAAAAATATCAGCCCGCAGCCGCCCCAGAAGTGGAGCATAACATGAGATGAGCAAATTCTGTTGCTTCACCTTCGCTCTTCCCAATTGCCCTGGTGCGCTGGTAATCGTTATAATGGAGCTTGTGGTTGATGCCAGCTGTGAATTGTCAAAAAACACAGCTGGCATCAAGTCCTGGTGTTAGTAATGGAGAGGTGTCTATCAGACACCTCCATTACTAACCCAGTAATAAAAACACACACACACAAAAATACTTTACAGTGGTTGCGAAAGTATCCCCCTCCTTGACTTTTTTACCTATTTTGTTACATTACAACCTGTGTTTAAATATTTTTGCAATCCACTGTGTGTGATGCAGCAGCACTAAATAGCTTAAGTTGGTGAAGTGAAGTGAGAAAAAATATAGGCATAAATTTAATTTATGGGATCAAATAACTAAAAATACTCATGTGCATATGTATTCACCCCTTTTGCTATGAAGCCCCTAAAATTTTTGGTGCAAGCAATTACATTCATAAGTCACATGTTTAGTAAAAGGAAGCCCACATGTGTACAATCTAAGTGTCTTATGGTCTGTCAGTATATACACACCTTTTCTAAAAGGCCACAGAGGCTGCAGCAACATTGAGTAAACAACACAATGAAGACCAAGGAGATCTCCGAACAAGTCAGGGGCAACGTTGTTGAGAAGTACAATTCAGGGTTGGGTTATAAAAAAATATCCCTATCTCTGATGATCCCCCGAAGCAGCATCAAATCCATTATCATCAAATGGAAAGAACAAGGTACCACAACAAACCTGCCAAGAGAGGGCAGCCCACCAAAACTCTAAGCCCGGGCAAGGAGGGCATTAATCAGAGAGGCAGCACAGAGACCAAAGATAACCCTGAAGGAGTTGCAGACTTCCCAAGTAGCGACGGGAGTATCTGTCCATACGACCACAATAAGCCATACACTCCATACTTACACACAAAAATTGTAAGGCTCATTTTGTGTTTGCCAAAAGACATATGGGGGGATCCTTAAATGTATGGAGGGAGGTGCTATGGTGAGATGAGACCAAAATTTAACTTTTTGGCCACCAAGGTAAATGCTATATCTGGCACCAAACCAGCACAGCTCATCACCCCAAGAACAGCTCTTCCCCTGATGCCCAAGATTCCCACTATCATCCAGAGACACTGGCCACTTCTAACAAGAGCCTATCCTAACATCAAGGCCGTCAAAGCACCAGCCCTGATGTGCACCAAAATACCCTGCAACATCAGGGAACAACTAGTAAGAGGCGACATAGGCAGTATACAAAAACTACCTACCCATCGCTTTCTCAGTTCCTGCAGACACAGCACATTCCCTTGTCTTAACTGTGCAGCAGCTCTAACATCACCAAATCTGAGAATATTACACACCCCAGGACAGGCAAATCATACCCCATACAGGGATACTTTACGTGCAATTCCAACTTTGTCATTTATGTCATCAAATGCCCCTGTGGCCTCCTATATGTCGGTGAGATCACACAACACGTTTGGGACCTCATTGCAAGCCACAAGTCCACTATTCGTTGCGGCAAAACATGGCTACCACTACCAGATCATTTCACATATGCCAGACACTCTGTATCACAATTACGTTTTCAAGTTACTGAACAGGTCCCGAGACCGAGAAGAGGCGATAACCACATCCAGTTTCTTAAAAAAAAAGGAAAGCTTATTGGATACGCACCCTTCAAACCTTAGCTCCTTAGGGTTCCTTAGGGAAACTGATTGGCTAACTTAATAAAAATATTTTTCCTCTCTCCTGATCCCTACAGACAAGCTGATCTTGCCCCTTTTTGTCCTCCACACTACCTCATAGGTGTGTCATCAATGACATGTAACTGCGACATTTTTTACTACTGAATTCCTACAGTCCTCCCAGGTCTACTCATACTTTCTGCTCCAGTGTTCCACTAGTTCTCTCTCTTCAGTAAGTGTATATGCCCACGTCTTCAAGTTGGCACTAAACATAGTATTGAATCTGAACCTGTACACACTCCGCCTAGGGGTTCAATCGCACCTGTCATAGTCGTGGCCACTAACAGGCTTTATTACTTCGGTGATGCGTGTCACTTTCGACGCACCTTGGTCCGGTGGACATGTAGCTTGTACATATTAACTAGGACATTGACTATATATTGTAGCTTTATGTCTTATATTGCACGACTCTCACTTCTTGTCTCTTTCCTTTACAGCGATATTGTGATAAAGACCCTGGAGGAGTTGAAGCATCCTATGTAACTTTGTCGCATATCTCCCAGCACCTTTTGCCTTTTCGCTTATGTCTGCTTTCACGGATAATAAAACTACTTTGCATCACAAGAGTGTGCGGTGAATTTCTCCTGTCAGTGTGGGAGGGAGTGGCAGTGCAGCTGAGTTTAACTGTGTCACGTTACAAACCTTTCAAACAGCTCTCCTGATTACCGAGTGTGTCAGTAATCTCATTTATGTCTGCCATGCTCAAGCAACTTGTAATCACTCTACAGTGAGATCAGGGCTCACACAGGAACAGCCTGCCTGTTCTGCACTACTCCTGTGTGAGATGTAATGACACCCTGCTCTGCTCTCACTGCAGTGTGTGCAAGTTGAGCACAACAGTCTTAAAGGGAAAGTCTCTCCAGGTTTTTCATAATCCAACTGAGAGCAGCATGATATAGGGACAGAGACCCAGATCCCAGTGATGTGTCTATGCATATAAGCAATGAGCTGCTTGCTGTAGTTTTGATATAATCACAGTTTAATCTGCTGTAGACTTACCAGTTCTCTGAATGCTGAGCTCTGTATAACCCGCCCACACCAGTGGTTGGCAGCTTTCTGTATACACTGTGCATAGGCAGAAAGCTGCCAATCAGTGGAGAGGCAGGAGTATACAAAGCTCATGAATATGGAGGACTATAGGGCAGCAGGTTTACTAGTCTTCACTAGTCTTTACTAGTGATAATCTGTTGATAAAATAGTGATTTTATCAAAACAACACCAAGCAGACCAGTAAATTACACTTTGCTGGAATCAGGGTGTCTGACCTTACATGATGCTGCTTTCAGATTACCTGGTGACAGAGTCCATTTAAGTGTGATACCGAGACAATGAGCTCTCTTCTCAGGACAGGCAGTGTGGGTAATTGAAAGTACAGCAGAGGTTACTGTGCCACCTGACACCTATACTCAGCTGTACTGCCCCTTTCCCCACACTGACACATGCAGGAGGATAGACCAGAAGATCAGAGTGGTATCATTACATCGCACACACTGAGAAATCTTGCAATGCGACTGGCTGCTTTGAGGTCAAAAGTGACAATCCAGGTCCTTCCTATGATGGTCGCAGGTGTTGTACACAGCAATCAGGCATCACAATCATTATTGTTAGCTGTTTACTTTAAGCTATGCCAGTGAGAAAAAGGAAAGATCTTCCTATGGGACGATGGTACTAATTTTGGTACCCAAATATTTTGCATGAATTTGCTGTAAAAATCACAGGGCTCTAAGGGGTAAGGTTTCTCCTTGTGGAGAGTGACAAGTCATGTCTGCCATGCCACGCTTTGCATGCTTCTCTGGGAAATTAAATATGCAAATTGTCTCTTCAGAGAGAAAGATGACTTGAACTCTTACATCCCAGTCTTAGCCTCTCACCCAGCCAAATCAGATCTCATGCTTTGCAATGATGAGGGGCAATACCCTGAAACACCGTGTCTGCAAATTGAGATTCTGGCTTGGCTTTTATCCTAAGTCATATTGCAAGATTTGTTAAAAGGTCGATAGTGACTTGTAGGATCGCTGCTTCCAACAGGTGGCGCTATAGAGTTCTAGTCTTCTTCCTCTCTGTAAAATCAAACAATCCAATATTCTTTTTCACAGCGGTCAAATTTTTGCGGCTGTAAGGAAAAGTAGTGAAGAAAAAAAAAGGTAAAAATCAGCACATACCACGTCCTCCCTGGCAATGCAAGAGCCTCCAAGTTGTTCCAGCCGCTCTTTCTGCAGTCGATAGGTGACATGTTGAGGGATACAAGGAAGGTCCTCCCGTCTGAAGTGGCGGACAGACTCTAGCTCCAATCCCAATGCATCAGCAAAGCGCACTCTCTTCCTAGTTTCAGGACTACGGTGTCGCTCTACCCGGGACACGCGTAGTGCTGGTGCGGATCTTGAGCGCCACCTGCGAGGGGCAGTCTGGGTTTTCACTGTACAAGAAAGGCCAGGGCAGGATGGCCCTTCTTCTACCTCATCATGCTCCTCTAAGCTGGGTCTGGCTGTGCGGTAGTAGGCTCGCTCATACAACCCGGCTATATAACTTAGATTCCTGGGGATGTCCCCGCAGGGAGGCCGAGAAGGACGAGACATTCTATGTGACAAGCTATATTGTCTGTTCCATGCAGCTTCCCAGTGCCCTCCTCACACCACTCAGCCCTCTGCTGCCCAGATTACACCTCTCAGCTGCTCAGCTCACACCCCTCAGCCCTCTTCTGCCCAGATTACACCACTCAGCCCTCTGCTGCCCAGATTACACCACTCAGCTGCCCAGCTCACACCTCAGCCCTCTGCTGCCCAGATCACACCTCTCAACTGCCCATTTCACACCTCTCAACCCTCTGCTGCCCAGATCACACCTCAGTTGCTCAGCCCTCTGCTGCCCAGCTCACACCTCTCAGCCTTCTGCTGCTCAGCTCACACCTCTCAGCCTTCTGCTGCCCAGCTCACACCTCTCAGCCTTCTGCTGTCCAGCTCACACCTCTCAGCCTTCTGCTGCCCAGTTCACACCTCTCAGCCTTCTGCTGCCCAGCTCACACCTCTCAGCCTTCTGCTGCCCAGCTCACACCTCTCAGCTTTCTGCTGCCCAGCTCACAGCTGACCAGTGCTCAGCCCTTTGCTGCCCAGCTCACATCTCTCAGCCCTCTGCTGCCCAGTTCACACCTCTCAGCCCTCTGCTGCTCCACTCACGCCTCTCAGCCCTCTGCTGCCCAGCTCACACTTCTCAGCCCTCTGCTGCCCAGTTCACACCTCTCAGCCCTTTGCTGCCCAGCTCACACCTCTCAGCCCCCTGCTGCCCAGCTCACACCTGTCAGCCCTCTGCTGCCCAGCTCACACCTCTCAGCCCCCTGCTGCCCAGCTCACACCTCTCAGCCCCCTGCTGCCCAGCTCACACTTCTCAGCCCTCTGCTGCCCAGCTCACACTTCTCAGCCCTCTGCTGCCCAGCTCACACTTCTCAGCCCTCTGCTGCCCAGCTCACACTTCTCAGCCCTCTGCTGCCCAGCTCACACTTCTCAGCTCTCTGCTGCCCAGCTCACACCTCTCAGCCCCCTGCTGCCCAGCTCACACCTGTCAGCCCTCTGCTGCCCAGCTCACACTTCTCAGCCCTCTGCTGCCCAGCTCACACTTCTCAGCCCTCTGCTGCCCAGCTCACACTTCTCAGCCCTCTGCTGCCCAGCTCACACTTCTCAGCCCTCTGCTGCCCAGCTCACACCTCTCAGCTCGTGTCCTCTGCAGCACTGCTGTGCTTCATCAAAGCCTCCCGCATCCCAGCATCCTGCAGTCATCTGGACCATTACCGTATTGCTCAGTGTAGGGCGGCCGCCGCCGCTCCAGCCCGTGCCCACCCCATCTCCTGTCCGCACAGCAGATTGGAGGGGAGCTGCAGGGCGGAGCCCAACGCAAGGTGATCTGTGTAGGAACAGACATGAGGAAACCGGAGACAAGAGTGGCGGTAACCGGCGTGCTGGGCCCAGGAGCCGCTAATGTCACTGCATGTGAGGAGAACGCCACTCTACACTGCCCGGGACAGAACGCTGCACTCAGGAGCAGCCGGCAGAGGAGCACATGCAGCGCCGCATGGCCGGAGCTTAGTGCGGAGACATGCACGGCCGCTCTGGCGGTGGACGCACACGATACTGCAACAGAACTTGTGCTGACCGGTGCCGTGAGTGTTCGGTACTGTAAGGTGAGGCGGCTGACAACTGGACGTAAGCTATAGGTGCATGCCGCCCACCTAATCCACACATTACGGTATGGCGGCATTTTCTTCTCGCGTGCGCCGAGCTGCTCCGTCCAATCAGAAGGCGACTACAGAAACTGTGCGGACGTCATCGGGCGTCGCCATGACAGGACCGGAAGTGGATTCGTCTGAAACCGAAAAGGGGAGAGGAACGGACCGAGGTGGTAGAGAGCAGCATGAGAGTGGCTGCAGAAGGCTACGGGGGGTCCCCCAGCAGCACATGACTGGTGAGAGGCCGCCACCGCTCCTACACACAGGGCTACACTGACTGAGTTGCAGGGGTGGGGGTTCTGTCACCACATCTATAGAGGAGGGAGCAGGGCTGCTGCTTGCTCAGTGCTACCTCTGCTCCCCAGCACAGCAGCGATGGCAGGGGGCTACACATCTCATCCACTGAGTGGCGAGACCCCCGAGGTGCTGCACATCTGGCCCCATAGCCACCAGTGCAGACTGAGCCCTCAGAGTCCATTCCCACAAAATCCTTTTAATGAGTGTGGTGGCCAGAGCGCAAATCCTGTATTTCTCCAAGGCTGCCCGGCTTCTACTGTAACAGAGCTGTTAGAATTAAAGGGGTTGTCCAGAGATAAAGATGTAGAGCTGATATTGTAGCGCCATTTATTCCATGGCGCTTTCATGTGAAAAGGGGGTATACAAAGCAAAAACGCAACGGCAAACTGGTACAAGAGGAGCGAGGACCCTGCCCGTGAGGGTTCACAGTCTACAAGGGATAGGTGAGGATACAGTAGGTGAGGGTAGAGCTGGTCGTGCAGCCATGTGGTGCAGCGAGGGTTACTGCAGTTTGTAGGCCTGTCGGAAGAGGTGGGTCTTCAGGTTCCTTTGGAAAGTTTCCACGGTAGGCGATATGTGGTTTTAAGGAGGGGTTAGAGTCCAGGATTACCCCGAGGCAGCGAGCTTGTGGGACTGGGGAGAGTGGACAGCCATTGATCTTGATGGATAGGTCAGATGGGGGGTGGGGGGGGGGGGGAGATGATGAATTCAGTTTTATTCATGTTCAGTTTTAGAAATCTAGCAGAGAAGAAGGATGAGATAGCAGACAGACATTGTGGGATTTTGGTTAGTAAGGAGGTGATATAAGGTCCAGAGAGGTAGATCTGTGTGTCATCAACAAAGAGGTGATACTGAAAGCCGTGGGACTCTATGAGCTGTCCCAGGCTGTGGGTGTAGATTGAGAAGAGCAGGCGTCCTAGGACTGAACCTTGGGGGACACCGACAGTTAGGGGGTGAGATGAGGAACTGGTGTGTGTGTGAGAAACACTGAAGGTCCTGTCTGTTAAGTATGAGGAGATCCAAGATAGGACCAAGTCTTTGATGCCAAGAGATGAGAGAATCTGTAATAAGAAGGAATAGTCCACGGTGTCGAAAGGCAGATGACAGGTCCAGGAGGAGGATTACAGAATAGTGTCGCTTGGATTTGGCGGTTAGTAGGTTGTTGGTGACTTTAGTCAGGGGAGTTTCAGTAGAATGGTGCGGTCGGAAACCAGATTGTAGGCGGTTAAAGAGGGAGCAGGAGGAGAGGTGGGAGGACAGTTCAAAATGGACGTGTTGTTCAAGTAGTTTTGAGGCATAGGGGAGAAGTGATATGGGATGATAGCTAGTCAGAGAGGATGGGTCAAGGGGGGTATTTTTTGAGGATGGGTGTGATCAAGGCATGTTTGAAGCATGAGGGGAAGACACCAGTTGTTAGTGACAGGATGAAGACTGTAGTAAGGTTAGGGGTGAGGTGGGACAGGATAGGGTCAAGTTCACAGGTGGTGAGGTGTGACTTGGAGAGTAAGGAGGAAAGTTGATCTTCCGTAATGGCGGAGATGCTGGTTATGGAAGAGGAGAACTGAATAGATATGAGAAGGGGCTGTGGGGACTTTAGGCAAAAGCTTTGTCTGATGGTATCAATCTTATGCTTGAAGAATGAGGCAAAGTCCTCCGCTGAGAGGAGAGGGAGAAGGCGCTGGGGGACAGAGGAGAGAATTGAAAGTTTTGAATAGCTGTTTAGGGTTGTGAGACAGGGAGGAGAAGAGAAGTAGGTTTGTTTTGCTGCAGTAAGTGTGGACTTGAAAGTAGTGAGGGACTGTTTGAATGCAATGAAGTGGGATCTTTTCCATCTCCGCTCAGCAACCCTGGAGGTCCGTCTCAGTTCTTTAGTCAGCCTGGTGTGCCAGGGTTGCCTGTTGATTGTGCGAGCTTTGGAATGTGTGAGGGGGGGCGACCGAATTGAGGGCTGCGGCTGTTGTGGTGTTATATAAAGCGGCAGCAACATCTATATCATGTAAGGAACTTATGCCTGTGAGAGGGAGAAGGGATTCAGAGAGTGAGTGTAGGTCGAGGTGTTTGAGATTTCTGCGAGGGTATGCTAGTTTGTGGAGTGGGGATTGTGCACCTGGGGAGGAGAGGGAAGAGAATGTGAGTGGGTTGGCTGTGGAAGACCATTGAGCAAGGCTGAAGGAGGAAGTGAGGGATAGAAGCTTAGAGACAGATAAGTGGGAAGTGTCAATGGGGATGTTGAAGTCGTCCATGATGATAGTGGGGATGTCAGCGGAAAAAGAAAAGGAAGCAGCCAGGTGGTAAAGTGGTGGCTGGCCCTGGGGGGAGGGGGGTAGATGCATAAACAGTGTGCCTCGAAAGAGGAGAAAGTGGAATTGGGAAGACGGAGCAGTTATGTGACAGGAGGACACCAACTCCTCCGCCATGCTTGCCCCTGAAGCAGGGTGTGTGGGAAAGATAGGATCCACCATAGGAAAATGCAGCTGGAGAAGCTGTGTCGGGGGGGGTGAGCCAGGTTTCTGTGATGCCGAGGAAGGAGAGTTTGTTAGTAATGAAAAGATCATGGATGTAGGAAAGTTTGTTGGTTGCAGACAGAGCAAGCGTTCCAGAGAGCTCCTGTTAGTGGGATTGGGGAAGCGGGGGCTGGGCGGATGGGTATAAGGTTAGAGAGGTTATGGAAATTTGTGGTAGGTCGTGGATAAGAGGTAAAAGTGACTGTGGGGATGTGAGGAGGGCCAGGATTTGGAGAGATATCGCCAGCAGTTAGGAGGAGAAGAGAAAGTTGTAGTAGGTGGGAGCAGGAGAAATCATGAGGTGGCTGTCTGTGTTTGGAAACACAGGATTGAATATTAAAGAACAATTCTGAGGAGCACAGTTCATTACTAGGTGTAGGTATTAGGGGGGGTTAGTAGAAAGTGGAGGACTGTAGGGGAGAGAGTGAAAACATATAGAAACATTGCTTAGTGTGAATGTGTACTATATTTTCGGTGCCTAGTTAAAGAGGGTATAAAGTGTGGTTACCTGACTCCTGCAATGTATGTGCCTTGCTGATATCAGCCCTGATCTCCCAATTCCTCTGACAGTCTTGCTGCACTTTTGGATTTGTTTTGGCACGCTCGCTCGCCCCCTCTGTCTGCAAATGCCTAGTGATGTGTAAGGAAGGGCTGACTGTGTGGCTGTGCATCATCCATGGTGGAGAAGGGGGCTGGTTTAGTAATTGCACTAAGCAAAACCAACAGCCCCTTCAAGCGTGTCACAAACGTACAGAGGACAGGGGAGGGGGCAGCTTTCTTTTTGTGTCAGGATATTGACCAGTGCTGCATTCATTGTCTATGGGATTTAGTTTACATATACAGCACCTATTCCACAGCACTGTCCCCATTGGAGCTCACAATCTAAATTCCATATCGGTTTGTCTTTGCAGATTGGTTAAAATAGCCGAGCACAGTACCGGGCTGTATGAATGTAGCTGAAGTCAAGCATGTGTTCATAGCTACATTTAAGACAGAGCTCTCCCCTCTTTCTAGGAAATGCTATGGATAGGGGATAATTTACCATTCTGTGAATATCTCTTAAATCCCCCACCAATCCCAGTCTTTAGGTGGTCTTCACCATCATTTCTTTTGGCTCAGTAGTGCACAATCTGCTGACAAACTCTTTATCAAGCAGCCCTGCTGAGAATGCTATCCATGAAGAAGTCTAAAAGCCTCCCCAGCAGATAATTAAAGTGAGGAAGTAATGTTGTTCTGGAAATCCCCTATAATACCTGCAGTCGCCATGTTGCTGCCATATAATTTTTTTTAATTCCAGGATGTACATGTATTTATCTTTCAGAAAGCCTGGATGGCGCAGTCGGACCCAAGAACCCGCCCCCTGGTGGAAGACTTTGTACGGTACAAATTGTGCCAGCGAAGTCTAGTACCAGAACCAAACCAACCTGCATCCTGTCCTCTACATACAGCCATGAGGGCTGCTGGGGATGAATTTGAGGAACGTTTCCGGCAGGCTTTCAGTGAAATCTCTGCACAGATACACGTGACCCCTGGCACAGCATATACACATTTCGCGGAAGTGGCAAGTGGTCTTTTCCAAGGTGGGGTGAATTGGGGTCGTGTAGTAGCATTTTTTGTCTTTGGTGCTGCACTATGTGCAGAGAGTGTCAACAAGGAGATGGCCCCTCTTCTGCCACGGATTCAAGACTGGATGGTGACCTACATTGAGACTAATTTGAGGGACTGGATGCTGAGCAATGGCGGATGGGTGAGTCTTGCTTTTACAACATGAACACCTTGTATAGGTCTTTAGTACATCTCATGCTCATTTCCCTTACGTTCTGTACCACTTGTACTAATGATGACTATATTTGCTTCCATTTCTTCCTTAGAATGGGTTCCTGGCTCTCTATGGAGATGGGGCTATAGAAGAAGCACGACGGCAACGCGAAGGAAACTGGGCTTCATTGAAGACTGTACTGACTGGGGCAGTGGCTCTTGGGGCTCTTATGACTGTGGGAGCTCTGTTTGCCAGCAAGTGACACCCAAAGCAACAGACACTAAATGTCCATTGCAAACAGTGTGCTTATCCATGCGCAACCAGCGGTGTGTGTGAAGCTGAATGGCATTGTTTCTTGTTATATGTACATTAGGTGTGAGTATGAATGTTTATTATCGCTGTGCATGTAGGCTGGGTATGTTGTTAGGAGTTGGTACATGGCATGTCTGCAGCCATATATCTTTCAGTGCATGTGATGTAAATTTGTTTTGTGTGGAAGCAATGCTTGTGTGTCTGGTGCCTGTGATGCTTTGTGTATGGAATAACGACCTGGATTGCTCTGTATCCATTTGTGTCTGTGAGCAGTGCAGGTATTTATTGCTTTTTCTTGCTGCTGGTCATGTACACTTTAATAGAACATGTGGGAGCTTTTTCCTCTGCTGCAGTAATAAAGTTGTTTCACTGTTGCCCTTTAATCTAGAACAACAGCTTAGGCTTGGTTCACATTGACGTTACGGAGGCTTTGCTGCAATTTCTGTCGCTTTACTGGAACTATTAGTGCAGCATGTTTGTGTGTGTGTGTGTATATATATATATATATATATATATATATATAAACATTTTTTTTTCCGGTAAAATGATGGAAACCTGCTTAAATGCCATAGTAAGTCAGTGTTTTTCATCATGTGACAGATCCGTCCTTGGCATAGAATTCCATTTTCTGTTCCTAATTCATAGCATTTCTGTGAACCCAGCCTAACAAGTGGATTGTTCGTAAATGTGTGTTTCATTGATTGTAAACCCCTTTGCATATTAGCAGGTCTCTTTTTGTTCTGCAGTTGGGAATATCCATAATATTAGAGTCTACGTTTATGGTTCTATATGCTACCCACGCCCTGTCACCTGGTCCAAATATTTGTTTTTATCGTCTTTATCAGTCCTAGTTTGACAAGCCTGCTGAGGAGGAAGCTCCCACCTAGGTCATTCTCCCATAAGGGAACCGTGGCTTCCTTCCCTGCAGAACACTATTACAAAGAAAATCAGAGCAAATGTTATCCATGCATTAAAAATTCCTTAGCCACACCGGTTTGCTTGCTGTTTAGTTACTGTCTCTTAAGCGACCTACTGAGTTGGGGGCTTCCATGGGAAATTGAGGGGTTGTGGATGCTTTATTTATAGAGAGCTGCTGTTTTATCTTATCTTATCTATATTTTTTTCCAACTCTTAACTCCAAAGGCAGATTTAGTGGTTGCGGCTCAGTGTGTTTGAGAATTGCATGTGTTGAGATACATCATAGATTTTGCCCATTCTGCATTGAAAGCAACATAATCTGCTTTGACAGTCCGCAATACATGCTTCTGCGTGGATACAGCCAGCATCATTTGGATTTGTGAAATGACATGAAAAATGAATTAGGCTGGTACTGTCACCCCCTGCTGATTTTTATCTCCAGATAAAATCCACAGCAATTTCAATCATATGTGGACTTGCCTGTACAAAACAAGGTATATGCAGAATACATTATAATTGAAGTGAAAAAGAATTTCCCTTTAATGGTGTACAGACACTTTAAAGGGGTTGCCACTTTAAAAATATCCCAGGTCCCTAACACAGTGTTAGAAAAAATTAAATAAAAATACTTTACACGACCCCCTATGTCTACCGCTGCTCCCGGTATCAGTGATTGTCTGCAGTGCTGACATCACGTCAACAGCGCGGTAGCCAATTGGTGAGCCCAGCAGCTCTGGCAGTGTAGACAGCACCTTGCTCAAAACCGCTGAGCTCACTAATTGGTTATGGCGCTATTGATATTGACTGTAGTGCTGATGTCATACCAGGCACTAAGAGCAGCAGTGGAGACTCGGCGCTGGACCTGGGGAGAGTGAGTAAAGCGTGGTTTGTTTTTCTTATAATAAACAGTACCCATGGGAACAAGGAATTGGGCATGTTGAAATTTAATATGCCTGATGCTTCTTTTCCCTTACAACTGGCTTAATGCTTATGGGCACAATGCGCCTGAATTTTACTACACTGAGGGTGGATCTTTTTCTATTTTAACCGCTTCCCAACCTAGAGACTTTCTGTTTTGGCATTTTCTTTTTTTTCCTGTCTTCCAAGGACTTATTTTGAATGGTACCATTCCATTTTACTATACAGTGTACTGAAAAAAAAATTCCCAAGTGTGGTAAAATTTTGAATGAAGAAGGAAAAAAAACCACAACTCTGCAATTGTTTTTTTTTTTTTTTTTTTTTTTTTGTTTGAAGTTTCAACAGAAGCTTTGTCATGGCAGGCACCTGGTCCTTCAGTTGGCCCCTATCATAGCAACCCATCAGCACCCAGTGATCACGTTACAAGGGCACTGATAGGTGCATAAAATGGCATACTGTCAGAGATTTTATCAGCAGCAGGGGGAGCTCCACTCTGCTTCTACAACCCCTGGCAAAAATTATGGAATCACCGAGCTCGGAGGATGTTCATTCAGTTGTTTAATGTTGTTGAAAAAAAGCAGATCACAGAAATTGCACAAAACTAAAGTCATTTCAAATGGCAACTTTAGGGCTTTAAGCAACACAAAAAGTCATCAAGATTAAAAATGTGGTACTCAGTAAGGGTCATTTTTTTCAGACCAAGCAGTGGGAAAAAATTATGGAATCATGAAAAACAACCACACAAAAGAACACTCCAATACATCACTAGTATTTTGTTGCACCACTTCTGGCTTTAATTACAGCTTGCAGTCTCTGAGGCATGGAATTAATGAGTGACAAACAGTACTCTTCATCAATCTGGCTCCAACTTTCTCTGATTGCTGTTGCCAGATCAGCTTTGCAGGTTGGAGCCTTGTCATGAACCATTTTCTTCAAATTCCACCAAAGATTTTCAATTGGATTGAGATCCGGGCTATTTGCAGGCCATGACATTGACCATATGTCTTCTTTCAAGGAATGTTTTCACAGTTTTTGCTCTATGGCAGGATGCATTATCATCTTGAAAAATGATGTCATCATCCCCAAACATCCTTTCAATTGATGGGATAAGAATACTGTCCAAAATATCAATGTAAACTTGGGCATTTATTGAAGATGTAATGACAGCCATCTCCCCAGTGCCTTTACCTGACATGCAGCCCCATATCATCAATGACTGTGTAAATTTGCATGTTCTCTTCATGCAATCATCTTTATAAATCTCATTGGAACGGCACCAAACAAAAGTTCCAGCATCATCACCTTGCCCAATGCAGATTCGCGATTCATCACTGAATATGACTTTTATCCAGTCATCCACAGTCCACGATTGCTTTTCCTTAGCCCATTGTAACCTTGTTTTTTTCTGTTTAGGTGTTAATGATGGCTTATGTTTAGTTTTTCTGTATGTAAATCCCATTTCCTTTAGGCGGTTTCTTACAGTTTGGTCACAGACATTGACTCCAGTTTCCTCCCATTTGTTCATTTGTTTTGTTGTGCATTTCCTGTTTTGGAGACATATCGAGTTTCCGGTCTTGACGCTTTGATGTCTTCCTTGGTCTACCAGTATGTTTGCCTTTAACAACCTTCCCATGTTGTTTTGTATTTGGTCCAGATTTTAGACACAGCTGACTGCAAACAACCAACATCTTTTGCAACATTGCGTGATGATTTACCTTCTTTTAAGAGTTTGATAATCCTCTCCTTTGTTTCAATTGACATCTCTCGTGTTGGAGCCATGATTCATGTCAGTCCACTTGGTGCAACAGCTCTCCAAGGTGTGATCACTCCTTTTTAGATGCAGACTAACGAGCAGATCTAATTTGATGCAGGTGTTAGTTTTGGAATTGAAAATTTTCCAGGGTGATTCCATAATTTTTTCCTCAGAATTGAGGGATTCCATAATTTTTTCCCTCTGCTTGATCTGAAAAAAATTACCTTTACTGAGTACCACATTTTTAATCTAGATTTCTTTTAGTGTTTCTTAAAACCCTAAAGTTGCCATTTGAAATGACTTTAGTTTTGTGCCATGTCTGTGATCTCCATTTTTTTTCAACAACATTAAACAACTAAATGAACATCTTCCGAGCCCGGTGATTCCATAATTTTTGCCAGGGGTTGTGTTAGAGGCCATTGTTAGCTGTGTAATGTTGGACATTATAAGTAAAAGTCTTAAAAAGTTTAAGGGTCATTCAGATGTGCATGCCAATCGGTCCAAGCACCCGTATATGAAGATATCATGCTTGAGTCGCGAGAGCCTCGGCCACTCCATGCATTCTGGTCCGATCTCTGGCAGATTTGCACGGATCTCTGAATGAGCCTTTATTTCTCCAATCATATATTGATTGCATATCACATTTATGTCATCACTTATAAGCAGGGAGGATCTGACCTCTGGGACTTTTTTGTCTAAGTGTGGGAAAAAGGTTGTTTAGTAAGCGGTGTTGGGGAAGAAAAATGGAATGGCTCTAAAAGGAAAAAGTAGACCAAGAAAGGAGAAGGATGTCAGTGTCAATAGAAAACTCAAAAATGTCTTTCCAGATAGAAAATCAATGCAAAAACCAACACTGACACGTAAACAGAAGAAATATGAATGGACAGTATAGAGATCTTTTCAATTATTTTTTTTTTACACCAAGGTGTTCAGTGATAACAAAGGGGCTTACTCTAGTAGGTTTCATTTCCACAAATGTCAATTATTCTGTAAGAGCAGTGAGATGATGGCACTATCGCAGGATGTTGTGAGGGCCAGTTTACTGAGCAAGTTCAAGGAGGGTCTGGATGCCTCTTCTGAAGATATAGGATTACTATCTGCATTCGGGGAAATATATTTTTCTCTAATATGGGGCAATTATCTTCTCATAGGCCTGTTTTTTTTTTGTTTTGAGCCTTAATAAACTTCATGAATCTGAAAACAAAGTTACAGTGGGCTAAAGAGAAGCAGTCATAGACTTTGGATGAGCTGGTGAGCGTGATGTATAGCAATATTAAAAAAAGAAAACATGACGCATTAAAGATTACCTTTCACCAACCTGAGGCTGCACTTTTTATTTAAAGAAGCACTCACATTAACATTTTTATCCTCTTAATATATTGCAATCATATTATATAGCACTGGGTACTTACAATTGCTCATTTTGCCTTTCTGCCCAGCTAATTCATCTAATTTCTCTGCTCTATGTAAAAACAGGAAATCTCTTACATTTATCATTCCCCTCTTCAACTCCGCAGCGTAAACGCTTGAAAAACGCTACGTGGGCACCCAGCCTCAGGGTTAAAAGTTGACCAGCGATTTCTCATTTTTCCAACAAAATTTACAAAACCATTTTTTTAGGGACCACATCATATTTGAAGTCCCTTTGAGGGATCTTTATGACAGAAAATACCCAAAAGTGACACCATTCTAAAAACTGCACCCCTCAAGGTGCTCAAAAACACATTCAAGAACTTTATTAACCCTTAACGTGCTTCACAGGAATTTTTGGAACGTGGAAGAAAAAAATTAACATTTAACTTTTTTCACAAAAATGTTACTTTAGACCCAATTTTTTTATTTTCGCAGGGGTAACAGGAAAAAATGGACCACAAAATTTGTTGTGCAATTTCTCCTGAGTAAGCAGATACCCCATATGTGGGGGAAAACCACTGTTTGGCCGCACGGCAGGGTTCAAAAGGGAAGGAGCGCCATTTGACTTTTTGAATGTAAAATTTGCTTGAATAATTAGCGGACGCCATGTTGCATTTGGGGAGCCCCTGATGTACCTAAACAGTGGAAACCCCCTACAAGTGACACCATTTTGGAAACTAGACCACTCAGGGAACTTATCTAGATGTGTGGTGAGCACCTTGAACCCCCAGGTGCTTCACAGAAGTTTATAACATTGAGCCATAAAAATAAAATTTTCACATTTTTCCCACAAAAATGTTTTTCAGCCCCCACTTTTGCATTTTCATAAGGGTAACAGAAGAAATTGCACCATGCAGTTTGTTGTGCAATTTCTCCTGAGTAAGCAGATACCCCATATGTTGGGGAAAACCACTGTTAGGGCGCGCGGCATGGTTCGGAAGGGAAGGAGCGCCATTTCACTTTTTGATTGTAAAATTTGCTTGAATAATTAGCGCATGTGCCCCTGATGTGCCTAAACAGTAGAAACCCCCCACAAGTGACACCGTTTTGGAAACTAGACCCCTCAGGGAACTTATCTAGATGTGTGGTGAGCACCTTGAACCCCCAAGTCCTTTACAGAAGTTTATAACATGGAGCCGTGAAAATAAAAAAATCAAACTTTTTCCACAAAAATGATGTTTTAGCCCCAATTTTTTTATTTTCACAAGGGTAAGAGGAGAAAATGGACCCCAAAAACATTTGAGCAATTTATCCTGAGTACGCCAATACAGTGTTTGGGCGCACGGCAGAGTTCAGAAAGGAAGGAGCACTGTGTGACTTTTTGAACGCTGAATCGAGAGCGGACGCCATGTCACGTTTGGAGAGCCCCTGACGTGCCTAAATAGTTGAAACCCCCCACAAGTGACCCCATTTTGAAAACTACACCCCTCAAGGATTTTATCAAGGGGTATAGTGAACATTTTGAACCTAGAGGTACGACACAGAATTTGATGACATTAGGTCATCATATTGAATAAGTTGTCATTAGTCTTGAGCGCAAGTGCTCGCTACTTGAGTTTGCATCGGGTACTCAGGTATGCACCATGTATCACGGGTGCTCAAGTGAAATGCTCGAGTCCCCGCCCGCATGTTTCACGGTTATTAGACACCCCCAAAAAAACATGCGGGGATCGCTCGTGCATGGCAGGCAATCCCCACGAGTTTTTTTTAGCCGCGAAGCATATGGGGCGGAGACTCGAGCACCCGCGATACTCAGTGCATACCCGAGCACCCGATGCAAACTCAAGTAGCGAGCACTTGCGTTAAACACTAGTTGCCATATCGGCATTTTTTTTTTTTTTTTACTTTTGAAAAAAAAAAAAAAAACAACCCTAGCCCAACCCTGACCCCCAACCCTGACATTAGCACAACCCTAACCCCAGCCCTAGCGTTTATTTTTTACACCGTTCCTCGTGCGGTATAAGTGATTAGACAAATTTATTCTTCGGGTCGATGCGACTACAGAGATACCAGAATCATATCGGGTTTTTATGATTGACGGCTGTCACACACTAAAAGACACATTTTGTAAAATCTAGTTTTTGCATTGCCATATTTTGAGAGCTATAATTTTTCCATATTTTGGCCGACAAAGCAAAGTCATGTGACAGCTTGTTTTTTGCGGGATGAGTTAACGTTTTTATTGGTGCCATTTTCAGGCACGTGACATTTTTTGATCGCTTTCTATTCCAGCTTTTGGGAGGCAGATTAAACAAAAACCAACAATTCAGGAATTGTTTTTTTTTTATTATTTTTTTATTCTACTCCGCGTGTGGTAAAATTGACAAGGTAGCTTTATTCTTTGGGTCAGTGCGTTTACAGCGGTACCACATTTATATCGTTTTTCTATGTTTTGGCGCTTTTACACAATAAAAGCTATTTTATAGAAAAAAATATTTTTTTGCATCGCTTTATTCTGAGGGCTATAACTTTTTGATTTTTCGGCTGATGGAGCTGTATGGCGGCTTGTCTTTTGCGGGACAAGATGACTTTTTCAGCGGTACAATTTTTATTTATATTCATCTTTTTGATCGCGTGTTATTCCATTTTTTGTTTGGCGGTATGATGATAAAGCATTGTTTTTTGCTTCGTTTTTTTTTTTTTTTTACTGTGTTCACTGAAGGGGTTAACTAGTGGGACAGTTTTATAGGTCAGGTCGTTACGGACGCGGCGATACCAAATATGTGTACTTTTATTGTTTATTTTTTTTCATAATATTTATTGATGGGTACATTATATTTTTATTTTTGGTGGATTATTTTTTTTATTTTTTTTAAATATTTTTACAAATTTTTTTTTTTTTTTTACTTTCTAGGAGTTTTTTTACTTTTTTACTTTGTCCCACTGTGGGACTTTCACTTTTTTAATTCTGATCGCCTGTATAGCATAGGGATGGAGCACCATCCCTGTGCCATGCAGGCAGTCAGCGCTGCACAGTGAGAAGATTGTTTGGTCGTGCACTGCGCATGACCAAACAATGTTCCTGCTGCCTGGTGACCCGGATGTTGTCATGACGACATCGGGTCATCATGACAACACCCGGGAAGCCGCGGCAGACAGCGCTGGAGGCCGGAAGAGGAGGTCAGTATACCGATCACCTCCCCTTAGCCACCGCAATGCTGCGATCGACTTGGTACTGGGTGTCAGCTGTGACAATCAGCTGACACCCGGCGGCGATCGCGCCCGCACAGCCTGTGTGTGTGCGTGCGCGCGCGCGCGATGATGTGCTAACAGGGGTCAGGCTCTTAAGTCCCAGGGCACAGATGCGTATTAGTACGTCATGGGCTTTAAAGGGGTTAAAATGGCGGGATAGGGGGTAGCCCAAAAAGCCTTTCTTGATGTTGTTAATATGTTCTTTTATTGTTACTGACATCATCCCTTTAGTTCTGCCCACATAAATTTTGTTGCATGGGCAGTAGTGATGAGCGAGTATGTTCTGTTAACCCTTTCGCCGAGTATGCTCGGGCGAGCACCGAGTAGTTACAGCTGCTCGGTGATATGTTTGAATCGCAACGTGTGCATGATTTGCGACTGTTTGACAGTTTTATTACATGTGAAGAATGTCTATTTCTTACACATTCCTCACATGTATTAAACCTGTCAAACAGTCGCAAATCATGCACATGGGAGCGATTCAAACATATCACCGAGCAGCTAAAAATACTCGGAGCTCGGCCCGAGCATACTTGGCGAAAGGGTTAACAGAACATACTCGCTCAACACTAATAGGCAGACAAAGATATAGATGACTCCTATCATGGAACATGTAATTCTGTCCCTGATTGTATAGCTTATGGTACCATTTGAGTTACTGAACTGCTTTCTGCGAACCCTTTTAATAGAACACAGTTTGCAACAGGGGCAATAATCGCATGGTAGGAACTCCCATTCATTGGGTAAATTGGTTCTTCATTGTTTATTGGATATAGAATTTCCTTTATCAGTGGGTGCAATTTTACTTCCCAAAGTTGGTGCATGCCTGAACACAAATCTGGGATGGGCCGGTAGGAATTGTCCTATAACCTTATCTTGTTGTAAGACCTGCCAGTATTTGGATACAATACCTCTATAAATTTCCCACAGTTACTATGGTACTCGGTAATGATTGGAACCAGGTCAATTTGGTCATGTAAGTTAAGAGGTGTTGGTAGATTCCTATTCTTATGAACCAGATTGGGCCTGGATAAATCCCATACCTAATTTAGCTATTTGGACACCACAGGACTCCGTACTCCACAGCAATTACTTTATTCTTTTTTTTCCATTTTTTAACCCCTTTACCCCGAAGGTCGTTTGCATGTTAATGACCAGGCCAATTTTTACAATTCTGACCATTGTCACTTTGAGGTAATTACTCTGGAACGCTTCAACTGATCCCCCTGATTCTTAGATTGTTTTTTCGTGACATGTTGTACTTCATGATAGTGATAAAATGTCTTTGATATGACTTGCGTTACTTTGTGAAAAAATCGGAAATTTGGCGAAAGTGTTGAAAATTCTGCAATTTTCAAACTTTGAAATTTTATGTCCTGAAATCAGAGAGATATGTCACACAAAATAGTTAATAAATAGCATTTCCCACATGTCTACTTTACATCAGCACAATTTTGGAACAATTTTTTTTTTTATTATTAGGAAGTTATAAGGGTTAAAAGTTGACCAGCGATTTCTTATTTTTTCCAACAAAATTTACAAAACCATCACATTTAAAAAGTGACTTTGAGGGGCCTTTATGACAGAAAATACCCAAAAGTGACACCATTCTAAAAACTTCACCCTTCAAGGTGCTAAAAAACACATTCAATAAGTTTATTCAGGTGCTTCACAGGAATTTTTGGAATGTGTTAGAAAACTATGAACATTTAACTTTTTTCACAAAAATGTTATTTAGGCTGCGTGCCCACGTTGCGGATTACAAGCGTTTTTGCTGCGGATTTTCCGCAGCGGAAACGCTTGTAAAACGCTTGGTAATCCGCACCCCATGGTCCCCAATAAGAATCCGCAAGTTCTATGCCCATGCTGCGTTCAAAAATCCGCAGCATGTTCATTAATTTAGCGTTTCCGCAAGCGGAATTGCCTTATACAGTCATGGCCAAAAGTATTGCGAATGAGACAAATAGTAATTTTTCCAAAGTTTACTGCTTCATTTTTTGTAATGGCAATTTGCATATACTCCTGAATGTCAAAGAGTGATCAGCTTAACAGCAATTACTGTACTTGCAAAGTCAATATTTGCCCAGAAAATGAACTTTAACCCCCAAAACACATTTCAACATCATTGCAGTCCTGCCTTAAAAGGAGCAGCTAACATCGTTTTAGTGATTGCTCCATTAACACAGGTGTGGGTGTTGATGAGGACAGGGCTGGCGATCAATCAGTCATGATTAAGTAAGAATGACATCACTGGACACTTTAAAAGGAGGCTGGTTCTTGGTATCATTGTTCCTCTTCAGTTAACCATGGTTATCTCTTAAGAAACACGTGCAGCCATCATTGCACTGCACAAAAATGGCCTAACAGGGAAGAGTATTGCAGCTACAAAGATTGCACCTCAGTCAACAATCTATCACCTCATCAAGAACTTCAAGGAGAGAGCTTCCATTGTTGTCAAAAAGGCTCCAGGGCGCCCAAGAAAGACCAGCAAGCGCCAGGACCGTATCTTAAAACTGTTTCAGCTGCGGGATCGGACTACCAGCAGTGCCGAGCTTGCTCAGGAATGGCAGCAGGCTGGTGTGAGTGCTTCTGCATGCACTGTGAGGCGGAGACTCTTTGAGCAAGGGCTGGTTTCAAGGAGGGCAGCAAAGAAGCCACTTCTCTCCAGAAAAAACATCAGGGACCGACTGATATTCTGCAAAAGGTACAGGGAGTGGACTGCTGAGGACTGGGGCAAAGTCATTTTCTCTGATGAATCCCCTTTTCGATTGTTTGGGACATCTGGAAAACAGCTTATTCGGAGAAGAAGAGGTGAGCGCTACCACCAGTCTTGTCTCATGCCAACTGTAAAGCATCCTGAAACCATTCATGTGTGGGGTTGCTTCTCAGCCAAGGGAATCGGCTCACTCACAGTCTTGCCTAAAAACACAGCCATGAATAAAGAATGGTACCAGAATGTCCTCCAAGAGCAACTTCTCCCAACCGTCCAAGAGCAGTTTGGCGCCCAAAAATGCCTTTTCCAGCATGATGGAGCACCTTGCCATAAAGCAAAGGTGATAACAAAATGGCTCATGGAACAAAACATAGAGATTTTCGGTCCATGGCCTGGAAACTCCCCAGATCTTAATCCCATTGAGAACTTGTGGTCAATCATCAAGAGACGGGTGGACAAACAAAAACTAACAAATTCTGGCAAAATGCAAGCATTGATTGCTATCAGTCAGGATTTGGTCCAAAAGTTGATTGAGAGCATGCCAGGGAGAATTACAGAGGTCTTGAAGAAGAAGGGGCAACACTGCAAATATTGACTTGCTGCATTAACTCATTCTAACTGTCAATATAACCTATTGGTACTCATAATATGATTGCAATTATATTTCTGTATGTGATATAAACATCAGACAAACACTAATAAAAACCAGAGGCCAGCAGATCATGTGAAAATATAATTTTGATGTCATTCTCAAAACTTTTGGCCATGACTGTACAATGCAGTAAAAAACGCAAGGCAATTCCGCATGTCGAAAACGCGCGATAAACGCTTGCGGAATTCCGCATGCGTTTTTCCGGGAGAGGACATGCGGAAATGAAGCAGAAATTTTCTGGTTCATTTCCGCAACATGGGCACATAGCCTTACACCCAATTTTTTATTTATTTTCGCAAGGGTACAAGGAAAAAATGGACCATAAAATTTGTTGTGCAATTTCTCCTGAGCACGTGTATATGTGTATTGAGTCCAGCTTTTTGCTGCTGCTTTTACTTGTTTTTTTAATTGTCTTTTAATTTTTTGGAGTGTTTTTTCATGAATTAAATAAAGTTGCCAAACATATTTTTTCTATCTAAACATTATTGTCTCGGGTGTGCATTTTTTTACGGTGCAAGCTTTCTCTAATTGTTCTGAATCTTCTGCCTGGTATTGTGTCTGAATCACGTATTTCAGAGATTTACACAGAAACCCCCCCACCAATTTAAGCGCTTAGCGCAGGATAAATGTGAGCCGAGCCTTACTGCAATCTTTGCGAGGCAGAATTAGCAAATCAACAGCAGGTGAAGAGTTGGTTTTACTTGTTTTTTACGCTGTTCCACGTGCAGTATAAGTGATTAGACGACTTTATTCTTCGGGTCGGTGCGATTACAGCGATACCAGATTCGTATCGGGTTTTTATGTTTGTCTGCTGTCACACACTAAAAGATGCTTTTTTTTTTTTTTTTTGCAAAAATTGTTTTTTGCATCGCCATATAATGAGAGCTATAATTTTTCCATATTTCAGCCGACAGAGTCATGTGATGACTTGTTTTTTTGCGGCACAAGTTGATGTTTTTATTGGTACCGTTTTCGGGCACGTGATATTTTTTGATCGCTTTCTTTTCTGATTTTTGGGAGGCAGAATAAACAAAAACCAACAATTCAGGATTTTTTTTTTTTTTTATGCCGTTCTGTCTGCGTGTGATAAAATTGATAAGGTAGCTTTATTCTTTGAGTCAGTACGATTACAGTGATACCACATTTATATAGTTTTTTTAAGTTTTGCCGCTTTTACACAATAAAAACTATTTTGTAGAAAAAATGAATATTTTTGCATCACTTTATTCTGAGAGCCATAACTTTCTATTTTTTGGTTGATGGAGCTGTATGGCAGCTTGTTTTTTGCCGGACAAGATGACGTTTTCAGCAGTACCATTTTTATTTACATTAGTCTTTTTGATCGTATTTTATTCCACTTATTGTTCAGCGGTATGATGATAAAGTATAGTTTTTTAATTTTTTTTTTTTACGGTGTCCACTAAAGGGATTAACTAGTGGGACAGTTTTATAGGTTGGGTCGTTTCAGATGTGGCAATACCAAATATATGTACTTTTATTGTGTATTTTTTTCATAATAGTTCTGGGCACAAATAAATATATATATATATATATATATATATATATATATATATATATATATATATATATATATATATATATATATATATATACACACCTTTCAAAATCAAAAGTTTGGGGTCACCCAGACAATTTTGTGTTTTCCATGAAAACTCATACTTTTATTTATCAAATGAGTTGAAAAATGAATAGAAAATATAGTCCAGACATTGACAAGGTTAGAAATAATGATTTATTTGAAAGAATAAGTTTCTCCTTAAAACTTTGCTTTCGTCAAAGAATGCTCCCTTTGCAGCAATTACAGCATTGCAGACCTTTGGCATTCTAGCTGTTAATTTGCTGAGGTCATCTTGAGAAATTTCACCCCATGCTTCCTGAAGCCCCTCCTACAAATTGGATTGACTTGATGGGCACTTTTTGCGTACCATACGGTCAAGCTGCTCCCACAACAGCTCAATGGGGTTGAGACCTGGTGACTGCGCTGGCCACTCCATTACAGATAGAATACCAGCTTCCTGCTTCTTACCTAAATAGTTCATGCTTAATTTGGAGGTGTGCTTTGGGTCATTGTCCTGTTGTAGGATGAAATTGGCTCCAATCAAGCGCTGTCCACAGGGTATGGCATGGCGTTGCAAAATGGAGTGATAGCCTTCCTTATTCAAAATCCCATTTACCTTGTACAAATCTCCCACTTTACCAGTATCAAAGCAACCCCAAACCATCACATTACCTCCACCATGCTTGACTGATGGCATCAGGCACTTTTCCAGCATCTTTTCAGTTGTTCTGCGTCTCACAAATGTTCTTCTGTGTGATCCAGACACCTCAAACTTTGATTCGTCTGTCCATAAAGCTTTTTTCCAATCTTCCTCTGTCCAATGTCGGTGTTCTTTTGCCCATATTAATCTTTTCCTTTTATTAGCCAGTCTCAGATATGGCTTTTTCTTTGCCACTTTGCCCTGAAGGCCAGCATCCCAGAGTCGCCTCTTCACTGTAGACGTTGACACTGGCGTTTTGCGTGTACTATTTAATGAAGCTGCCAGTTGAGGATCTTTGCCACTTTGCCCTGAAGGCCAGCATCCCAGAGTCGCCTCTTCACTGTAGACGTTGACACTGGCATTTTGCGTGTACTATTTAATGAAGCTGCCAGTTGAGGAGCTGTGAGGCATCGATTTCTCAAACTAGAGACTCTGATGTACTTGTCTTGTTGCTCAGTTGTGCAGCTGGGCCTCCCACTTCTCTTTCTACTCTGGTTAGAGCCTGTTTGTGCTCTCCTCTGAAGGGAGTAGTACACACTGTTGTAGGAAATCTTCAGTTTCTTGGCAATTTTTTACATGGAATAGTCTTCATTTCTAAGAACAAGAATAGACTGTCGAGTTTCACATGTAAGTTCTCTTTTTCTGGCCATTTTGAGAGTTTCATAGAACAAACAAATGTAATGCTCCAGATTCTCAACTAACTCAAAGGAAGGTCAATTTTATAGCTTCTCAAATCAGCCAAACCGTTTTCAGCTGGGCTAGCATACTTGTGCAAGGGTTTTCTAGGGTTTTCTAAACATCCATTAGCCTTCTTACACAGTTAGCAAACACAATGTATCGTGGTGGTTGTTGGAAATGGGCCTCTATACACCTATGTAGATATTGCAATAAAAACAAGACATTTGCAGCTAGAATAGTCATTTACCACATTAACAATGTATAGAGTATATTTTCTGATTCATTTAATGTTAGCTTCATTGAAAGAAAATGTAAATAAATATAAAAAATATTTTTACAATTTATTTTTTTTTTTTTTACTTTTTTGTACTTTTTTACTTTGTCCCACTATGTGACTTTTACTTTTAGCAGTCTGATCACAGTTATAAGGTATAGCAGTGCAAGATTACTGCTATACATCATAATTGTCAGTTCTGCACTGACACATGTTAGTTAGATCATGCACTGTGCATGATCTAACTAACTTACTAGTGCCTGGTGACCCGATGACGACATCGGGTCACCAAGGCAACAATCGGGACCCTGCGATGACGTCGCGGGGTCTCTGATCCAAGAGCAGAGGGGCTGCTGTCCCTCTGCTCGCTCGCTAAATGCTGCAATCGCATCATTTAAGGGGTTAAAGTGCTGGGAGTGGTGAGGGCACCGTTGCGGACTCCCGGCGGCGATCACGCGCACACAGCCTCTGTGCACACAAAATCACCTGGACGTATCCATATGTCCCTGGTCAGTAAGTACCAGGCCACAGGGATGTATGGATACGTCCCATGCCAGGGGTTAAGGGTCATCACTAGTTTTGAGCATTCCGATACTGAAATATCGGGTATCGGCCGATATTCGCGGTATCGGAATTCCGATACTTTTGCAATATCGTATACCGGAATCGGAAGTTCCCATAATGCAATGAGCCATTTTCATTTTATTCAGCCAATGAGGATCCTAAGAAGTGTGGGCACATCCTGTTAGGCATGTAGGCATCTTAACTAATGGCATGGCTGTGATTGGCTGCTGAAATGATGTCATGATGCACTATAAAAGCTGCCGCCGCCATTTTGAGCTCACTCTGCTGTGAATTCAGTTAGGGATAGGACGCTGTTGTTCTGAGGGACAGTTTTAGCTACCTATTTGGTCTATTCTGCTTTACACAAGCTACTTTATAAATCTCTGTGCCTTGCATCGCTAGTGCACAGTTCTCTGTGCTGTTCACCGCTTTCTGCAAGGTCTGTGTGTGAGTGCAGCTCACCCTGTAGTGTGTGCTTCAACCACGTCTGGTTGTAGTGCACTCAGTGTGTGTCACTGCCTCATACATTGTCCTTTTTTGCCAATTCATAATTTTTCCTGATATCTCCTATTAGTGTGGTGGTTCCATCCGTATTCAGCTAAATTGGTTCCAAACACACTATATAGGAGTAGTTAGAGGAGCCTTTCTGCAGCACTGGGCCCTGCAGCCCCAGCCAGATTAGTATTAGCCTATTTTTTGTAGCCTCATCTATTGCATTGTAGGTTACCTTCCTACATTGTAATAGCTACAAAAAGTTTGTGATACTATCGGTATTACATCTTTAGGCACATCCAGTGTCTTTTTGTGACAAAAAAAACCTAAATAAAGTTCACCAAACACTCCACTTTACAGTTGTGTAGGCCACATTAGCTCATATTAAAGTCTAGTCCACACTTTATAAAATTAGTGTTTCTTCTACCTGTTAGCAGCTGTTCAGGAATAAGCACACTAAGCCCTTAGTACTTTTCTGCCTATCTTTATCAGTCTACCAAGATGAAGAAGGCAGGGAGTAAGGCATGTGGTCGTGGGCGTGGAGTTTCCGCAGGGAGAGGACGTGAGGATTCTGTGCCTGCAGGGAGAGGACGTGGGGATTCTGTGCCTGCTGCGGGCACCAGTGACTCAGCATCCCCCAGTTTTACCAGGGAACAGTCCTTTATGCGCAGCTTTGTAGGAGCTAGCCGCGCCCCACTGGTGCGGGAGGACCAAATTGAAGCCGTTGTTGGATGGATGGCAGCTAACGCATCGACTTCAATTAGTTCCAGATCCTCTCAGGTCCTGAGCACTGAAGAGCACCCATCTGTCTCTTCACCACCTGCCAAATTGCCCAGGCAGTCAGAGAGCCCTGGACAGGAGCCATCTCTACTTCTGTTCTCTGAATCTCTTGGCTTGGAAAGAGGGGGCCAGCCAAGCAGAATTCGAGAATTTGAAGAAGAGGTAGTATGCAGTGATGCGCAACCGTTTTGTCTCTCTGAATCTGAAGAGGCGGGTGGGCCAGTGCCTATGGTCAGCAGCACACCTCAGTACGCATCTGATGATGAGACTCAGCTGCCAGTTTCTGGTGCGTACTGTGCTGTCGAGACTACCCAGGAGAAGCAGTTGTTTGAAGAGGGTGGTGTAGATGATGAGGTCCTTGACCCATCATGGCGTGAGGGACAGGAAGGTGGTGGGAGCAGCTCTGAGGAAGAGATTCCCCGAACAGCCCAAAAAGGAGGGAGAGGGAGGGGGCAGACTTGGTTGCCTGTAGCCTCCACTTCGGCACCCATTAGGAGCATGGCTCTTCCAAAATCCAAAGCGGGCGCTCCCAAGACTTGCAGTGCCTGGTCCTTTTTTGACACAGTTGCAGATGACATTTGCTTTGTCAAATGCAAGCTGTGTAATCAGAAGGTGAAAAGAGGGAAAAGTGTCAGCAACCTCAATACCACAAATATGTGGAAACATGTGCTGACCAAGCACGTGGTGGAGTTACAAAAACACACTGAAGACCTAGGCCAACCTACAGCGCCACCTACCACCTCTTCAGCTCGTGTTGTAGCCTCTTCCTCCAGCTCACACACAGCTGGTCCGGCTTCCTCACAGGATCGCCATGGAAGAATCTCTGGCACTGTTGTACAGAGACACAGTGTAATTCCACCCACAGCACCACTTTCCCAGTCATCCTCACACTCCCAGGCCAGTCTACAGCCATCGTTAGCACAGGCATGGGAGAAAAGGCGCCCATACTCGGCAAACCACCCCCGAGCACAGGCTCTGAATGCTGGCATTGCTAAACTACTGGCCCTTGAAATGCTATCATTCAGGCTGGTGGAGACTGACACATTCCGTAACTTTATGGCATTGGCAGTCCCACAATACAACGTGCCCAGCCGCTTTTATTTCAGCAGGCAAGCCGTCCCTGCCCTGCAACATCATGTGGAGGGAAAAATTAAACATGCGCTACAAAACGCCGTCAGTAGCAAGGTCCACCTGACCATCGATGCGTGGACCAGTAAGCATGGACAGGGACGATACCTTTCCCTCACTGCCCATTGGGTAAATGTTGTGGAGCCGGGTACAGATCTTGAGAGTGGCGCTGTACGTGTTCTGCCAACTCCAAGGATTGCAGGAATCCAGTCTGTACACATTGACTCCTCCTCATACTCCAGTTCCTCTGAATCAGTGCTGCAGGAGCCGTCACGGTCTACCTCCACATCGACCCGTGAACGGTTACCTGTTATGATGACCGATATGAGCACAGCCGTGGCCAAACGTCAACAGGCCGTATTAAAATTAATTTATTTGGGGAATCGAAGCCACACAGCGCAGGAGCTCTGGAATGCCATCAAGCAGCAGAGCGATGTGTGGTTTGTGCCAGCGAATCTCCAGCCAGGCATGGTAGTGTGTGACAATGGGCGAAATCTGGTGGCAGCTCTGGGCCTAGGCAACCTCACTCACATCCCATGTCTGGCACATGTGCTCAACTTGGTCGTGCAGAGTTTTTTGAGGGACTATCCGGATCTTGATGCACTGCTTCACAAGGTCCGCATAGAGTGCGCTCACTTGCGGCGTTCCAGCAACGCAAGATCGCGCATTGCAGCTCTGCAGCGCCGATTACTTCGTCCGGAACATCGCATCATATGTGACCTACCCACCAGGTGGGATTCAACGTTACATACGTTGGAGAGGTTGTGTGAGCAGCAGGCAGCAGTAATGGAGTACCAGCTGCAGCAGGCGCAAACAAGTCGCAGTGCGCGCCGTTCACACTTCACCACCACTGAGTGGGCCTCTATGAAGGACATTTGCCACGTTTTGTGTGCCTTCGATTATTCCACGCGGATGGCGAGTGCAGATTATGCACTAGTCAGCATGACTATCCCCCTTATCTGCCTGCTTGAAAAAACACTGCAAGCACTAAGGGATGAGGTTTTGGAAGAGGTGGAGGATGAGGAGTCACAAATGCCATCTGCTTCTCTACAGTCTGCGCAACGTGGTTCCTCACAAAGGCCTAGGCAGGGGACACTTTGTGAGGAGGAGGAGGAGGAGGAGGAGTCAATGGATGAGGAAGACATCTGTCCAGAGGAGGGAGGTACACAATGCTCTAGTAGTCAATATCTAGAGCGAGGGTGGGGTGATGCAGAGCAGGCAGAGATCACGCCTCAAGAAGGGGACAGCGTTTCTTGGCCAGTTGGCAGTCTGCAGCACATGGTTGATTTCATGCTGCAGAGCCTGAGAAACGACTGCCGCATCGCCCACATTCTCAACACGGCTGATTATTGGGTGTCCACCCTCCTAGATCTTCGCTACCGGGACAACTTACAAAGCCTCATAACACCGTTGAACCGGGAGCGTAAAATGCGGGAGTACCAAGACGCACTGGTGCATTCCATCATGTTCTCCATTCCAGCTGAGAGCAGTGCTGCTAGTGCTTTACAAAGCAGCTCAGTGCGTCGAGGCAGTGGAGGAAGCTCTGCACAAAGAGGGAGCAGAAGCAGCGCCTCAGCACAAGGCAAGACCAGTATGGCCGAAATGTGGCAAAGTTTTGTGTCCCCGCCGCCACAAATGTCTACACCATCACAGACGGCTCCAGTCAGCAGGAGGCAACGTTTCCGTCAGATGGTGACAGACTACATGTCTTGCCCTCTTACTGTACTCCCAGACGGCGCTTCTCCCTTCAAGTTTTGGGTCTGTAAGCTGGATACATGGCCAGAGCTTAGTCAGTATGCATTGGAGGTGCTAGCTTGCCCTGCTGCTAGTGTATTATCGGAACGCGTCTTTAGTGGCGCAGGTGGTGTACTAACAGACCGTCGCATGCGACTATCCTCCGATAACGTTGACCGGCTTACTTTTCTCAAAATGAACAAGGCCTGGATCTCTCATGAATTTGCCAGTCCTCTTCCAGAATAAATAATTGGTTGGCAACAGTATCCAGGTCTCCTGTTGTGTTCATGTTTCTACCACCTGAACTGTAATCCCTGAGCTCCAACACCGCCAGTTGGCGCTCGGAAGTGCTGTCTGCACAGTCAACACTTGCTGCCGTGTTATTGGGGTTCAGTAACGTCAGCTGTTCCCCTGCTGTGCGGACGGCAATTTCTCCTGCTCTGTCCACATTCTCACTACTACAGATTTTAAAGTTGCTCCAATTACACCTCTGGCTCCTCTGTTTTCAGTATTATCCCTGAGCTCCAACACCGCCAGTTGGCGCTCGGAAGTGCCGTCTGCACAGTCAACACTTGCTGCCGTGTTATTGGGGTTCAGTAACGTCAGCTGTTCCCCTGCTGTGCGGACGGCAATTTCTCCTGCTCTGTCCACATTCTCACTACTACAGATTTTAAAGTTGCTCCAATTACACCTCTGGCTCCTCTGTTTTCAGTATTATCCCTGAGCTCCAACACCGCCAGTTGGCGCTCGGAAGTGCCGTCTGCACAGTCAACACTTGCTGCCGTGTTATTGGGGTTCAGTAACGTCAGCTGTTCCCCTGCTGTGCGGACGGCAATTTCTCCTGCTCTGTCCACATTCTCACTACTACAGATTTTAAAGTTGCTCCAATTACACCTCTGGCTCCTCTGTTTTCAGTATTATCCCTGAGCTCCAACACCGCCAGTTGGCGCTCGGAAGTGCCGTCTGCACAGTCAACACTTGCTGCCGTGTTATTGGGGTTCAGTAACGTCAGCTGTTCCCCTGCTGTGCGGACGGCAATTTCTCCTGCTCTGTCCACATTCTCACTACTACAGATTTTAAAGTTGCTCCAATTACACCTCTGACTCCTCTGTTTTTAGTATTTACCCTGGGCTCCAATAACGCTAGTTGCTGCTCAGAAGTGCCGTCTGCACAGTCAACGCTTGCTCCAGTGTTATTGGGGTTCAGTAACGTCAGCTGTTCCCCAGCTGTGTGTTCGGCAAATTCTCCTGCTCTGTCCACATTCACACTACTACAGATTTTAAAGTTGCTCCAATTACGCCTCTGGCTCCACTCTGTTTTTAGTATTTACCCTGGGTTCCAGCACCGCCAGCTGTTTCCTAGCAGTGTCTTTGGCACGGGTACTCCCTCCTGCCCAGCCTGGTTCCAGCACGCCAGCTGTTTCCGGGTAGTGTCAACGTCACTTTGCCTCCAATGCGTTGTCCTGTCGTGTTGCGGTCGGGTTAGCCGACTCTATGGTGCCTGCAGTTTAGGTGACTCCTATGTGGGCTGCGGGATCTGGCAATGAAGGCTGGTTCCATAGTACCAATAGGACAAGCACCCCCTGTAGGACTGTGGGTTTTGGTAACTGCGGCCGGCTCGCGGCCTTGAAACTGTTTTTTACATGGGTACCTTCTGCTACCCATCCGGGTTCCAGTACCGTCAGCTGGCTCTCGGCAGTGCCTTTGGATTAGGTGCCTCCTTCTCGGTATCCAAGTTCCACCAACGTCTGCTGGTCCTTGGTAGTACTTTCTGGCACAGGTACCTCCTGCTTAGTAACCGAGTTCCAGTACCGTCAGCTGGTCTTCGGCAGTTCCATTGGCTCTTGTACCTTCTGCTACCCATCCGGGTTCCAGTACCGTCAGCTGGTCCTCGGTAGTTCCATTTGCTCTTGTACCTTCTACTACCCATCCGGGTTCCAGTACCGTCAGCTGGTTCTCGGCAGTGACTTTGGCACGGGTACTCCCTCCTGCCCAGCCTGGTTCCAGCACGCCAGCTGTTTCTGGGTAGTGTCAACGTCACTTTGCCTCCAATGCGTTGTCCTGTCGTGTTGCGGTCGGGTTAGCCGACTCTATGGTGCCTGCAGTTTAGGTGACTCCTATGTGGGCTGCGGGATCTGGCAATGAAGGCTGGTTCCATAGTGCCAATAGGACAAGCACCCCCTGTAGGACTGTGGGTTTTGGTAACTGCGGCCGGCTCGCGGCCTTGAAACTTTTTTTTACATGGGTACCTTCTGCTACCCATCCGGGTTCCAGTACCGTCAGCTGGTTCTCGGCAGTGCCTTTGGATTAGGTGCCTCCTCGGTATCCAAGTTCCACCAACGTCTGCTGGTCCTTGGTAGTGCTTTCTGGCACAGGTACCTCCTGCTTAGTAACCGAGTTCCAGTACCGTCAGCTGGTCCTCGTAGTTCCATTGGCTCTTGTACCTTCTGCTACCCATCCGGGTTCCAGTACCGTCAGCTGGTTCTCGGTAGTTCCTCAGCCTTCTTGTACCTTCTGCTACATTTCCAAGTTCAAGCTTTTTGAAATGGTTCTTGGTAATCACTCTGGATCTCCCTGACGAGGACCCTGAAGACGAGGACCCTGAAGACCAACCCGAAGAAGACGAGGACCCCGAAGACGACGACCCTGAAAACGAGGACCCTGAAGACCACCCCGAAGAAGACGAGGACCCTGAAGACCACCCCGAAGAAGACGAGGACCCTAGAGACCACCCCGAAGAAGACGAGGACCCCGAAGACGAGGACCCTGAAGACCACCCCGAAGAAGACCAAGAAGATGACCCTGAAGAAGTTGACCAAGAGGACAAAGAAGAGAAGACAAGCACCAAGATACAGAAGAACAAGAGACAGAAAACCAAGAAGCAGAAATACAAGAAGCTGCAGAACAAAAAGCAGAAGACCATTAAGCATAAGACTAAAAATCAGAGCAAAAGATATTATCTAAATTATAAGCAGAAGATGACTAAGCAGTGTATGGGGGTGAGTCCGTTCCTCCTCGTGGTGCCCCTGGAAAAGACCTGCTGCTGCAGGCCAAACTGAACGCGGACAAATCCTGTTGTAAATCTTTTGTGACGGGCAGAACGAAAGGTGTAATGTCCAACCTTTTATAGATAACAACTACAGGAATGCCTGTCACAAATAAGAATATGATGAAGAAGAAGAATATGAAGAAGATGAAGAAGTAGAATATGAAGAATGTAAAAAAAAGAATAATACGAAGAAGGTGAAGAAGAAGAAGATGAAGAAGGTGAAGAAGAAGTGGATGAAAAAGATGCTGAGGATGATGAAGGAGAAAGTGTGGGAGAAGTAAAAAAGAAGGTGAAGAGCATGGAAGTAGTGAAACATAAATATCTGACAAAATATAAAAAAACTTAACATAGTCAATATTTCCGTAACTCAGAACGTCTTAAAAAAAATATTAATTCCTGCTATTCCATTTGATTGGGCTAAACCTCTATGCCTTTATTGTCTCCCCCACCTCCCCCAATACATTCTACATTATTCTTAGTTGTTTTCCTTCATGTAGAATTAACCTACAAGGAAAGAAAGGGTTTATTTTCATTCCGATATTTCTGTCCCATTGACTTGCATTGGTTTCCGGTATCGGAATCGGCGATATCCGATACTTTTTGGGTATCGGTCCGATCCAATCCGATCCGATATTTCCCGATATCGGAAGGTATCGCTCAACACTAGTCATCACACAAGACCCGCTGCACTATCAGCAGCATCCAGCTAGTTTCACTCTTAAACCCTTGAGCTCTGGTGTTTGTATATTGTTTTTACCGGTTTTTAAAAAATGTTTTACCTCAAAGAAATAATTATTTGTGATCCCCTGCTGTAATGTCTGTATAATCGTTTGCTTCCTCCCCTGCCCAGGAGCTGTTGTATGATCAGACCATGTTCCTGTACGGTCAGACACGGCCATTACACAGTACACAGCAGGGGCACATTTATAAGATTATCTCAGCACAGGAACATTTAATTTAATCACATCCAATTGTGGAATTATTGTTATTCCAATATCTGTTGATTAAAATGAACTTTGTTCATGGGAAAACCCCTTTAATCCCTTTCCGACCTGGTCAGTAATAGTACGTAGCTGTGCCCTGGGACTTATAGATCAGCTACGTATTATTACGCGCGCTGCGATCGCGCCCGCACACAAGCGGTGCGGGGCGATCGCCGCCGGGTGTCAGCTGATTGTCACAGCTGACACCCGGTGCTATGTGCAGGGAGCGGTCCCGCACCGCTCCCGGCACATTAACCCCCGCAATGCTGCGATCAAAGTCGATCGCAGCATTGCGGTGGCAAGGGGGGAGGAGATCGGTATACTCACCTCTCCTGCCGGCATCCAGCGATGTCTGCGGCGGCTTCTGGATGTTGCCATGACGACCCGATGTCGTCATGACAACATCCGGGTCACCAGGAGGCTGGACGTTCCTTTGGTCATGCGCAGTGCGCGACCAAAGTAATGTCTCCCCTGTGTGCAGCGCTGACAGGCTGCATGACAAAGAGAGCTCCTGCTCTCTATGCCATGCAGCCAATCAGGCTGCTAAAAGTGAAAGTCCCATAGTGGGACAATGTGTAAAAGTAAAAAAAAAAGTAGAAAAGTGAAAAAAAAAAAAAAAAAATTTTAAAAAATTGTAAAAATATAATAAAAAAAGAAAAAATATATTGAACCCATAATATTTATTTATTATGAAAAAAATAATAATAAACCAATAAAAGTACACATATTTGATATTGCCGCGTCTGGAACGACCTGACCTATAAAACTGTCCCACTAGTTAACCCGGTAAAAAAAACAAAGCAAAAAACAATGCTTTATCATCATACCGCCAAACGAAAAATGGAATAACACGCAATCAAAAAGACGAACAACAATGGTACCGCTAAAAACGTCATCTTGTCCCGCAAAAAACAAGCCGCCATACAGCTCCATCAGCCGGAAAAAAAAAAGTTATAGCTCTCAGAATAAAGCGATATGAAAAAATTATTTTTGCTAGAAAATCGTTTTTATTGTGTAAAAGCGGCAAAACATAAAAAAAACTATATACAGTGGTGGCCAAAAGTATTGGCACCCCTGCAATTCTGTCAGATAATACTCAGTTTCTTCCTGAAAATGATTGCAATCACAAATTCTTTGTATTATTATCTTCATTTAATTTGTCTTCAATGAAAAAACACAAAAAGAATTGTCATAAAGCCAAATTGGATACAATTCCACACCAAACCTAAAAAAGGGGGTAGACAAAAGTATTGTCACTGTTTGAAAAATCATGTGATGCTTCTCTAATTCGTGTAATTAACAGCACCTGTAACTTACCTGTGGCACCTAACAGGTGTTGGCAATAACTAAATCACACTTGCAGCCAGTTAACATGGATTAAAGTTGACTCAACCTCTGTCCTGTGTCCTTGTGCGTACCACATTGAGCATGGAGAAAAGAAAGAAGACCAAAGAACTGTCTGAGGACTTGAGAAACCAAATTGTGAGGAAGCATGAGCAATCTCAAGGCTACAAGTCCATCTCCAAAGACCTGAATGTTCCTGTGTTTTCCGTGCGCAGTGTCATCAAGAAGTTTAAAGCCCATGGCACTGTGACTAACTTCCCTAGATGTGGACGGAAAAGAAAAATTGACAAGAGATTTCAACGCAAGATTGTGCGGATGGTGGATAAAGAACCTCGACTAACATCCAAACAAGTTCAAGCTGCCCTGCAGTCCGAGGGTACAACAGTGTCAGCCCGTACTATCCGTCGGCGTCTGAATGAAAAGGGACTGTATGGTAGGAAACCCAGGAAGACCCCACTTCTTACCCCAAGACATAAAAAAGCCAGGCTGGAGTTTGCCAAAACTTACCTGAGAAAGCCTAAAACGTTTTGGAAGAATGTTCTCTGGTCAGATGAGACAAAAGTAGAGCTTTTTGGGAAAAAGCATCAACATAGAGTGTACAGGAAAAAAAAAAGAGGCATTCAAAGAAAAGAACACGGTCCCTACAGTCAAACATGGCGGAGGTTCCCTGATGTTTTGGGGTTTCTTTGCTGCCTCGGGCACTGGACTGCTTGACCGTGTGCATGGCATTATGAAGTCTGAAGACTACCAACAAATTTTGCAGCATAATGTAGGGCCCAGTGTGAGAAAGCTGGGTGTTCCTCAGAGGTCATTGGTCTTCCAGCAGGACAATGGCCCAAAACACACTTCAAAAAGCGCTATAAAATAGTTTGAGAGAAAGCACTGGAGACTTCTAAGGTGGCCAGCAATGAGTCCAGACCTGAATCCCATAGAACACCTGTGGAGAGATCTCAAAATGGCAGTTTGGAGAAGGCTCCCTTCAAATATCAGGCACCTGGAGCAGTTTGCCAAAGAAGAATGGTCTACAATTCCAGTAGAGCATTGTAAGAAACTCATTGATGGTTACCGGAAGCGGTTGTTCGCAGTTATTTTGGCTAAAGGTTGTGCAACCAAGTATTAGGCTGAGGGTGCCAATACTTTTGTCCGGCCCATTTTTGGAGTTTTGTGTGAAATGATCAATGATTTGATTTTTGCTTCATTCTCTTTTGTGTTTTTTTCTTGCAAGCAAATTAAATGAAGATAATAATACCAAAGAATTTGTGATTGCAATCATTTCCAGGAAGAAACTGAGGTATTATCTGACAGAATTGCAGGGGTGCCAATACTTTTGGCCACCACTGTAAATGCTGTAAATGCACTGACTTGAAGAATAACGCTGCATTATCAATTTTACCACACGTGGAACGGCATAAAAAAAAAAAACGCAAAAAAAACAATTCCTGAATTGTTGGTTTTTGTTTATTCTGCCTCCCAAAAATCAGAATAGAAAGCGATCAAAAAATGTCACGTGCCTGAAAATGGTACCAATAAAAACGTCAACTTGTCTCACAGAAAACAAGCCGTCACATGACTCTGTCGGCCAAAATATGGAAAAATTATAGCTCTCAAAATATGATGATGCAAACACTAGTCTTTGCAAAAAAAGCGTCTTAGTGTGTGACAGCTGTCAGTCATAAAAACACGATATCAATCTGGTATTGCTGTAATCACAGCGACCCGAAGAATAAAGTAGTCTAATCACTTATACCACGTGAGGAACGGTGTAAAAAATAAACTCTAGGGTTACGGTTGTGCTAGGGTTACGGTTGTGCTAGGGTTAGGGTTGGGCTAGGGTTAGGGTTGGGGTTGTATTAGGGTTGGGGTTTTTTCAAAAGTAATGAAAAAAAAAAATGATGACAATATGGCGACCAGTGTTAAGCGCAAGTGCTCGCTACTTGAGTTTGCATCGGGTGCTCGGGCATGCACTGAGTATCGCGGGTGCTCAAGTGACATGCTCGAGTCTCTGCCCCATATGCTTCGCAGCCAAAAAAAAAAGTTGCTGGGATCGCCTGCCATGCACGAGCGATCCCCGCATGTTTTTTTTTGGGTGTCTAACAACTGTGAAACATGCGGGGCGGGGACTCGAGCATGTCATTCGAGCACCCGCGATACTTGGTGCATACCCGAGTGCCCGATGCAAACTCAAGTAGCGAGCACTTGCGCTCAAGACTAATGACAACTTATTCAATATGTTGACCTAATGTTATCAAATTCTGTCGTACCTTTGGGTTCAAAATGTACACTATACCCCTTGATAAAATTCTTGAGGGGTCTAGTTTCCAAAATGGGGTCACTTGTGGGAGGTTTCTACTATTTCGGCACATAAGGGGCTCCCGAAATGCGACATGGCGTTAGCTCTTGATTCCAGGCAATTTTGCGTTCAAAAAGTCACACAGTGCTCCTTCCCTTCTGAACCCTGACGTGCGCCCAAACAGTGTATTTTCCCCACATATGGGGTATTGGCGTACTCAGGAGAAATTGCACAACAGTTTTTAGGTTTCCATTTTCTCCTCTTACCCTTGTGAAACTAAAAAATTGGGGCAAAAAGATCATTTTTGTGGAAAAAGTTAGATTTTTTTGATTTTCACGGCTTCATGTTCTTCTGTGAAGCACCTGGGGGTTAAGGGTGCTCACCACACATCTAGATAAGTTCCCTTAGGGGTCTAGTTTCCAAAATGGTGTCGCTTGTGGGGGTTTTCCACTGTTTAGGCACATCATGGGCACATCCGCTAATTATTCAAGCAAATTTTACATTCAAAATGTCAAATGGCGCTCCTTCCCTTCCGAACCCTGCCGTGCACCCAAACAGTGGTTTTCCCCCACATATGGGGTATCGGCTTACTCAGGAGAGATTGCACAACAAGTTGCATGGTGCAATTTCTCCTGTTACACTTAGGAAAATGCAAAAATGGGGGCTGAAAAACAATTTTGTGGGAAAAATGTGAAAATTTTATTTTCATGGCTCCATGTTATAAACTTCTGTGAAGCACCTGGGGTTTCAAGATGCTCACCACACATCTAGATAAGTTCCCTGAGGGGTCTAGTTTCCAAAATGGTGTTACTTGTGGGGGGTTTCCACTGTTTAGGCACATCAGGGGCTCTCCAAACGCAACATGGCGTCCGCTAATTATTCAAGCAAATTTTACATTCAAAAAGTCAAATGGCGCTCCTTCCCTTCTGAGCCCTGCTGTGCGCCCAAACAGTGTTTTTTCCCCACGTATTGGGTATCTGCGTACTCAGGAGAAATTGCACAACAAATTTTGGGGTCCATTTTTTCCTGTTACCCCTGCAAAAATAAAAGAATTGGGGGCTAAAGTAACATTTTTGTGAAAAAAGTTAAATGTTCATTTTTTTCTTCCCCATTCCAAAAATTCCTGTGAAGCACATGAAGGGTTAATAAACTTATTGAATGTGGTTTTGAGCACCTTGAGGGGTGCAGTTTTTAGAATGGTGTCATTTTTGGGTATTTTCTGTCATAAAGGCCCCTCATAGTCACTTCAAATGTGATGTGGTCCCTAAAAAAATGGTTTTGTAAATTTTGTTGGAAAAATGAGAAATTGCTGATCAACTTTTAATCCTTATAGCGCACTAATAAAAAAAAAATTGGTTCCAAAATTGTGCTGATGTAAAGTAGACATGTGGGAAATGTTATTTATTAACTATTTTGTGTAACATATCTCTGATTTAACGGAATAAAAATTCAAATTTTGAAAATTGTGAAAATTTTCAAAATTTTCGCCAAAATTTTCCAATTTTTTCACAAATAAACGCAAGTGATATTGAAGAAATTTTACCACTATCATGAAGTACAATATGTCACGAAAAAACAGTCTCAGAATCAGGGGGATCCGTTAAAGCGTTTCAGAGTAATTACCTTATAAAGTGACAGTGGTCAGAATTGTAAAAATTGGCCCGGTCATTAACGTGCAAACCACCCTAGGGGGTAAAGTGGTTAAGTAAAAAAGGACAAGCCTATATGTGTTACAGCACAAATAAACCAGTGTAGTGTCAATAGCAGCAAGCAAGTAGAGAGGAAAATTAAAAGGGAATACTTGGTGAGAGAAGAAAAAAAATTAAAAAGGGGGGGGGTTGTGATACTTAAATTGACTTTACCCAATCATTCCAGCATACCGTCCAGTAATGGCATGTCTTTAGAAAACTAGCATAGTGACAAGGTTGAGAGGTGAGATCCTCTATGCACTGGTGCCCCTCAATGTTTTAGAGATAACAAAAGGGGACTCCATATACAGTGCATTGTGAAAGTATTTGGCCCCCTTGAACTTTTCTACCTTTTGCCACATTTCTGGCTTCAAACATAAAGATATAAAATTCTATTTTTTGGGGAAGAATCAACAACAAGTGGGACACAATCGTGAAGTGGAATGAAATTTATTGTATATTTTAAACTTTAACAAATTAAAAACTGAAAAGTGGGGCGTGCAATATTATTCGGCCCCTTTCAGTGCAGCAAACTCCCTCCAGAAGTTGAGTGAGGATCTCTGAATGATCCAATGTTGTCCTAAATGACTGGTAATGATAAATAGAATCCACCTGTGTGTAATCAAGTCTCCGTATAAATGCACCTGCTCTGTGATAGTCTCAGGGTTCTGTTTCAAGTGCAGAGAGCATCATGAAGACCAAGTAACACACCAGGCAGGTCCGAGATACTGTTGTGGCGAAGTTTAAAGCCGGATTTGGATACAAAAAGATTTCCCAAGTTTTAAACATCTCAAGGAGCACTGTGCAAGCGATCATATTGAAATGGAAGGAGTATCAGACCACTGCAAATCTACCAAGACCCGGCCGTCCCTCTAAACTTTCATCTCGAACAAGGAGAAGACTGATCAGAGATGCAGCCAAAAGGCCCATGATCACTTTGGATGAACTGCAGAGGTCTACAGCGGAGGTGGGAGAGTCTGTCCATAGGACAATAATCAGTCGTACACTGCACAAATCTGGCCTTTATGAAGAGTGGCAAGAAGAAAGCCATTTCTCAAAGATATCCATAAAAAGTCTTGTTTGAAGTTTGCCACAAGCCACCTGGGAGACACACCAAACATGTGGAATAAGGTGCTCTGGTCAGATGAAACCAAAATCGAACTTTTTGGCCACAATGCAAAACAATATGTTTGGCGTAAAAGCAACACAGCTCATCACCCTCAAAACACCATCTCCACTGTCAAACATGGTTGTGGCAGCATCATGGTTTGGGCCTGCTTTTCTTCAGCAGGGACAGGGAAGAGGTTAAAATTGATGGGACGATGGACTGAGCCAAATACAGGACCATTCTGGAAGAAAACCTGTTGGAGTCTGCAAAAGACCTGAGACTGAGATGGAGGTTTATCTTCCAACAAGACAATGATCCCAAACATAAAGCAAAATCTACAATGGAATGGTTCAAAAATAAACGTATCCAGGTGTTAGAATGGCCAAGTCAAAGTCCAGACCTGAATCCAATCGAGAATCTGTGGAAAGGGCTGAAAACTGCTGTTCACAAACCCCCTCCATCCAACCTCAATGAGCTCGAGCTGTTTTGCTAGGAAGAATGAGCAAGAATTTCAGCCTCTCGATGTGCAAAACTGATAGAGACATACCCTAAGCGACTTGCAGCTGTAATTGCAGCAAAAGGTGGAGCTACAAAGTATTAACTCAAGGGGGCCAAATAATATTGCACGCCCCACTTTACAGTTTTTAGTTTGTTAAAAAACTTTAAAATATCCAATAAATTTCGTTCCACTTCACGACTGTGTCCCACTTGTTGTTGATTCTTCCCCCAAAAATTAGAATTTTATATCTTTATGTTTGAAGCCAGAAATGTGGCAAAAGGTAGAAAAGTTCAACGGGGCCAAATACTTTCACAATGCACTGTATATGACATGCTTGTTTACTAAGTCTCTCAAATGGAAGTGTCACTGTAATGTGGTGTAGCAGGAATAAGGCAGGGGAATCATTCACACGTTGTAAAATAAATAAAAAAAAAAAAAAGGATCCGTGCAGTCCAATATGCTAAAAATTCCTGGACAAATGCGCATGGGCCCCACAATAATAGCGCTTGCCGGAAGCAATATTCAAATACATGGGCGGTGCCAGCACTGACTGAATGCGGCGCCCGCCTATGACTGAATATGAGGATCACACCCCTATTACTAAAAGAGCAGGTAGGATCTAAGTATATTAAAGATTATAAAATCATTATAGTTGCACCAATTTTAATGAAAAAAGCTTGTTAGTGATGCACATTGCATCACTAACAACGCTATGGGGGCAGTATAGTTAGTAGCTAGAACGTGACAGGTTCCCTTTAAAAAAGTAGGGATATCCATACACTTTTAAAAAGTAAATCCATTCTGACGCGTTTCTGGCTGAAGCCCTTAGTCACATTCTATGACTAAGGGCTTCGGCCAGAAAAGAATCAGAATGGATTTACTTTTTTAAAGTGTTTTTTAAAAATCTTTTTAAATGAAATGATGTGATCAAAAATGTTATAGTTTCACATACAGTAGTGTTCAAAATTATAGCAGTGTGTCCAAAAACATGAGTTAAGCACAGCATCTTTATACTAGTTTTTATTTCCATGCATTTGGAACATTGCACACTGTTTTCTAATTTGAAACATGGAGAAATGTATATAATTTTAACTACTTTACAGAAAATAACAAAAAATTAACATCGGGTGTTCAAACAGCAGTGCCTGCATTTGTCTTTACAAACTCACAATATGTACCAACAAACCTTCCGTTCCAGGGATCTTTCAACAGGGCAAAAATCAAAGTTCACCACCTAATATAACTAGTTTAACACAAAAAGTACACCTGCGACTGAGCAAATTAAATATTGACAAACAAATCCCCTGTCCCAGATGGTATTCATCCACGGATACTGAGGGAATTAAGCTCAGTAATTGACAAACCGCTGTATCTCACATTCTTAAGACTCTCTGGTAACAGGGGTAGTGCCACAGGATTGGAGGATAACCGATGTAGTACCGATATTTAAGAAAGGTAAAAAGGTGGATCCAGGTAATTACAGTTCGGTAAGTCTGACATCAATAGTGTGCAAAGTTTTTGATGGCATCATAAGAGATGACCTGCAGAGTTATATCGCAGAGAATAATATAATAAATGATAATCAGCATGGATTCATGAAAAATACGTTGTGTCTAACCAGCATGTTGGGGTTCTATGAGGAGGTAAGTGCAAATCTGGATGTTGGTAATGCGGCAGATGTGATTTTTCTGGACTTTGCAACGGCATTTAATACTGTACCACATACACTGTGTGCAGAATTATTAGGCAAATGAGTATTTTGATCACATGATACTTTTTATACATGTTGTCCTACTCCAAGCTGCATAGGCTTGAGAGCCAACTACCAATTAAGTAAATCTGGTGATGTGCATCTCTGTAATGAGGAGTGGTGTGCTTAATTATTAGGCAAGTTCCTTTCCTTTGGCAAAATGGGTCAGAAGAGAGATTTGACGGGCTCTGAAAAGTCCAAAATTGTGAGATGTATTGCAGAGGGATGCAACAGTCTTGAAATTTCCAAACTTTTGAAGCGTGATCACTGAACAATCAAGCATTTCATGGCAAATAGCCAACAGGGTCGCAAGAAGCGTGTTGGCCAAAAAAGGCGCAAAATAACTTCCCATGAATTGAGGAAAATCAAGCGTGTGTAACGGGTCTGGGAGGCGGAACCTCTGAGCAACTTATACAAGGGGGCGGTCCTTGTAAGGAAGCGGGTGGCGACCAGGGAAGACAGGCAGGCAGTCACAGCAGGTGACCGGGACAGTCTCTGGGTAAACGGGCAGGAGGTCACGGCAAGTGACCGGGACAGTCTCTGGGTAAACGGGCAGGAGGTCACAGCAAGTGACCGGGACAGTCTCTGGGTAAACGGGCAGGAGGTCACGGCAAGTGACCGGGACAGTCTCTGGGTAAACGGGCAGGAGGTCACGGCAAGTGACCGGGACAGTCTCTGGGTAAACGGGCAGGAGGTCACAGCAAGTGACCGGGACAGTCTCTGGGTAAACGGGCAGGTACGACCTGTGACGGCTGAGCCTCCAGGTAGGCTAGCAGGCAGATGGCAGATGAGTGCTCCCAGGTGAGCAGGCGAGAGTCTCTGGATAAGCAGGTGGTCACAGCACGTGACGGCGGAGCCTCCAGGTAGGCTAACAGGCAGGTAGCAGATGAGCGCTCCCAGGTGAGCGGGCAAGAGTCTCTGGACTGGCAGGTGGTCACAGCACGTGACGGCGGCGCCTCCAGGTAGGCTAACAGGCAGGTAGCAGATGAGCGCTCCCAGGTGAGCGGGCACGAGTCTCTGGACTGGCAGGTGGTCACAGCACGTGACGGCGGAGCCTCCAGGTAGGCTAACAGGCAGGTAGCAGATGAGCGCTCCCAGGTGAGCGGGCAAGAGACTCTGGACTGGCAGGTGGTCACAGCACGTGACGGCAGAGCCTCCAGGTAGGCTAACAGGCAGGTAGCAGATGAGCGCTCCCAGGTGAGCGGGTTAGCTGGTCCATAGACAGACTGACAGGAGTCGGAAGGCAGACCATCGGACCTCAGGCTAGCAAATGGGTAAGCGGATAACAGGCAGGAATCAGACAGCAAACTGGAAGGAAACTGGCAGGTAACTGGAAACGGGACCTGAGGGCTGAAGCAGAGTAGTGAACAGTGCAACAACATTGCTCGGGCACCTCCATTTTGGAGGAGGTGCCTTATATATGGAGGGATCCTCCGGCCATTGGCCGGGTACTCCTTAGGGCGACGCGCGCGGCCCCTTTAAGAGAGGGGGAGCGCGCGCCCTAAGCACAGTGACCGGGGTAGAGCGGGCGCTGCAAGCAGAGCGGGAGGAAGCCGCCGGGCACGGAGCAGAGAGGTGAGGGGAACAGCGTCCCTGCCTAGCAGGAGGCAGGGACGCCGACGCTACAGCGTGAAGCTGCCAAGATGCCATTCGCCACCAGTTTTGCCATATTTCAGAGCTGCAACTTACTGGAGTATCAAAAAGCACAAGGTGTGCGATACTCAGGGACATGGCCAAGGTAAGGAAGACTGAAAAACGACCACCTTTGAACAAGAAACAAGATAAAACGTCAAGAATGGGCCAAGAAATATCTTAAGACTGATTTTTCAAAGGTTTTATGGACTGATTAAATGAGAGTGACTCTTGATGGGCCAGATGGATGGGCCAGAAGCTGGATCAGTAAAGGGCAGAGAGCTCCACTCTGACTCAGACGCCAGCAAGGTGGAGGTGGGGTACTGGTACGGGCTGGTATTATCAAAGATGGACTTGTGGGACCTTTTCGAGTTGAGGATGGAGTGAAGCTCAACTCCCAGACCTACTGCCAGTTTCTGGAAGACAACTTCTTCAAGCAGTGGTACAGGAAGAAGTCGGTATCACTCAAGAAAAACATGATTTTCATGCAGGACAATGCTCCATCACATGCATCCAACTACTCCACAGCGTGGCTGGCCAGTAAAGGTCTAAAAGAAGAAAAAATAATGACATGACCCCCTTGTTCACCTGATCTGAACCCCATAGAGAATCTGTGGTCCATCATAAAATGTGAGATCTACAGGGAGGGAAAACAGTACACCTCTCGGAACAGTGTTTGGGAGGCTGTGGTGGCTGCTGCATGCAATGTTGATCGAAAACAGATCAAGCAACTGACAGAATCTATGGATGGAAGGCTGTTGAGTGTCATCATAAAGAAAGGTGGCTATACTGATCACTAATTTTTTTGTTTTTGCATGTCAGAAATGTTTATTTCTAAATTTTGTGCACTGATATTGGTTTACCTGGTGAAAATAAACAAGTGAGATGGGATTATATTTGGTTTTATTAAGTTGCCTAATAATTCTGCACAGTAATAGTTACCTGCACAATCAGATATCCTCCTAAGATAGCCAAATCTAAAAAAAAAAACCACTCCAACTTCCAAAAATATTAAGCTTGGATATTTATGAGTCTTTTGGGTTGATTGAGAACATAGTTGTTGATCAATAATAAAAATAATCCTCTAAAATACAACTTGCCTAATAATTCTGCACACAGTGTAGCAGCCTTATACTGAAGCTACAGAAGCAAGGACTTGGGGGAACTTTATGCAGATGGGTAAGGAATTGGCTAAATGATAGGAAAAAAAGAGTTGTCATAAATGGTACATTCTCTAAATGGGATATAGTCAGCAGTGGGGTGCTGCAGGGATCTGTGCTAGGACCGATTCTTTTTAACCTCTTTATTAATGTCCTTGGGGATGGGATTCAGGGTATGTGCCCACAATGCAGATTTGAAGCAGAAATTTCCTGAGCATTTTTTCCTCTCCCTGGTAGAAAAAACGCATGCGGATTTTACATGCGTTTTTACATGCGTTTTTACATGCGTTTATGCATGCGTTTATGCATGCATTTTTTCAAGCGGTTTTCCAAGTGATCTTGTTCATCACTCAAATGCATTTGGAAAAGAGCTTGACAATATAAGTTGGTCACACATTATAAATCCATGCAACTGGCATGGATTTAAATTGTGTGACCAACTTATGAGGAGAGTTCTGCTTTCAAATGGTGCATCTATACTGAAAAAAAGAATTAAAAAGAAAAAAAAACCTTATACTCGCCTCACTGACGGCCCCCAGTCTCCTGACGTCAGCGGTTAGGTGATGGTCGCGTGACCATCAGCTGATTAAATGACGTCACCGCAGGTCCTGCCAGTACACCGCGGGCCGCCGAGGAGAGAGGACCGCCGCCGGGAGGAGATCGGGGGCCGTCGGAGAGGTGAGTATGAATAATTTTTTTTTATTTTTTACTTTATAATTCTTTTTTAACTTGCGAGTATGATGGTACCTGGGTCGGATGAGAGTCTCCTCTTCTCCAGACCCGAGTACCATCCGCGCATTGAACCGTATAAAATCCGCATGTATAAATCTATACATGCGGATTTCATGCGGTTCAATGTAAGTCAATGGGTGCGATTTCGCCGCGAAATAGCGCCCAAATTGGTTGTGCTGCGGATTTTTCTGCAATGATAATCCGCAGCGGAAATTTCCGCAGCATGTGCACAGCACATGCGGATTATCATTGGGAAACATGGCAGATATCTTAACAAGCGATTTTAATGAGTTTCTGCAGCGGAAATGCATTGAATCCGCGTTGTGGGCGCACAGCCTGAGAGTAAAGTGTCAGTTTTTGCGGACGATACCAAACTATGTAGGTTACTAAAATCTGATCTTGACATTACGATATTGCAGAACAATCTGGATAAGATGACTGAATGGGCAAACACTTGGCAGATGAGGTTTAATGTAGATAAATGTAGAGTAATGCACCTTGGACTGAGTAATCCTATTGCTGCATACACATTAAATGGGAGTATACTCAGGACTACAGAACAGGAGAAGGACTTGGGTATTCTGGTTACAAGTAAAGCCCCCGTCTCACATAGCGAGATCGCTAGCGAGATCGCTGCTGTGTCACGGTTTTGGTGACGCAACAGTGACCTCACCAGCGATGTCGCTATGTGTGACACTTTGCAGCGATCAGGCCCCTGCTGTGAGGTCGCTGATCGCTGCAAAGTGTCCTGGACCATTTTTTGGTCGTTGCCCTCCTGCTGGTCAGCACACATCGCTGTGTGTGACCAGCGGGAACAGCGATCAGGCTGGTAACCATGATAAACATCGGGTTACTAGGGGCACACGCGAACCTAGTAACCCGTTGTTTATCATGGTTACCACTCTGCTACGGTGAGCGGTAACCTCCCGCTCACTGTAGCAGAGTGGTAACCATGATAAACAACGGGTTACTAGGTGCGCGTATGCCCCTAGTAACCCGATGTTTACCATGGTTACCAGCCTGCTCCTGCTTCAGCAGGCTGGTAACGGGAGCAGGACATCGTGGAAAGATTATTTCCAAGATGTCGCTGCTCCCCTGATCGTTGGTGAGCCTACCTGTTTGACAGCTCACCAGCGACCACATAGCGACGCAGCAACGATTCCTGACAGGTCGTATCGTTGTTGGAATCGTTGCAGCATCGCTAAGTGTGACGGGGCCTTAAGCTGAGCAGCAGTACTCAATGTCAAGCAGCAGCTGCAAAAGCAAATAAGATTTTAGGATGTATAAAAAGAGAAATAAAATCCCGTGATCCCAATGTACTGTTACCCCTTTATAAATCACTGGTGAGGCCACATCTGGAATATGGAATCCAGTTTTGAGCTCCACATTTTAAAAAGGATATTTTGAAGTTAGTCAGTTCAAAGGCGGACAACTAGATTATTACAAGGGTTGGAAGGCCTCTCATATGATGAGGTTGAAAAAGTTGAGCTTGTTTAGCATAGAAAAACGACGCCTCAGAGGGGGATCTCATTTACATGTATAAATATATGTGTGGTCAGTACAAAGGACAAGCACATGACATTCCTTCCAAAGACTATACTAAGGACCAGGGGGCACTCTTTACGGGTGGAAGAAAGGCGATTCCGTCACCTAAACGGGAAAGGGTTCTTTATAGTCAGACTGTGGAATGCCGACCACAAGAGGTAGTAATGGCAGACACTATAACAGCTTGCAAAAAAGGGCTGGACTATTTCCTCGATACATATAACATTGTGGGCTACAATTAAATTAGACAAAATGTTACACCTATAGTAGTACATTTATTGCGATAATAGTAATTACATAACTAGTATCATAATTAGGTTTGATCCAGGGTTCTAGGACTGATCGCTTTTTCTCGGGGTCAAGAAGGAATTTTTCCCCATGATGCAAATTGGCTGAATGTGTCCTGGCGTTTTTGCCTTCTTCTGGATCAACAGATTTAGGTATAGGGATTTTTAGTAATACCATTACTAGAATCACAAGAGTAATACAAAATATAAAACGAATTAAAAAATTATAGATGGGTTAATTTTTAATTGTAATAGTGCAGCAATAATAAAAATTGTAATAATACATTTGTGAGGCCAAGTCCCAGTAAGTTAGTATGTTAGTGTGGGGAGTACAATTGGGGGAGAAAGGTTTAACTGGATGGACTAGGTCTTTATTCAACCTACAATACTAACTTCTGGCACATGTCAACTGTTATTCCTGCCCAGGATGCTTTGACTACATCCCACAATTTTTTGGCATTTGTTGACTTTGCCTCAGAAACGGCATTTTTGATGTCACCCCACAAGTGTTCTATCGGATTAAAGTCCGGAGATTGGGTTGGCCACTCTAGAACCTCAATTTTGTTTGACTGGAACCAAGATTTTGCTTGTTTACTGGTGTGTTTAGGGTCGTTGTCTTGTTGAAACACCCATTTCAAGGGCAAATCCTTTTCAGCGTAAGGTAACATGACCTCTTCAAGTATTTTAATATATGCAAACTGGTCCATGATCCCTGGTAATCAGTAAATAGGTCCGGCACCATAGTAAGAGAAACATGCCCATATCATGATGCTTGCACCACCATGCTTCACTGTCTTCAGAGTATACTGTGGCTTGAATGCAAAGTTTGGAGGTCGTCTGATGAATGGTCTGCGGCCCTTGGAACCAAAAAGAACAATTTTACTTTCATCAGTCCACAAAAGGTTTCTCCATTCCTCTTTAGGCCAGTGTCTTTGTCAAATTGTATCCGCTTCAGTAAGTCTTTTTTTTTTTTTTAACAGTGGAACTTTGCGGGGACTCCTTGCTAAAAGATTAGCTTCACACAGGCATCTTCTAATTGTCACAGTACTCACAGGTAACTTGAGACTGTCTTTGATCATCCTGGAGGTGATCATTGGCTGAGCCTTTGCCATTCTAGCTATTCTTCGATCCATTTGAATGGCAGTCTTCTGTTTTCTTTCACGTCTCTCTGGTTTTGCTTTCCATTTTAAAGCATTGGAAATCATTTTAGCTGAGCAGCCTATCATTGTCTGCACATCTTTATACGTTTTACCCTCTCCAATCAACTTTTTAATCAAAGTATGTTGTTCTTCTGAACAATGTCTCGAATGACCCATATTTCTCAGGCTTTCAAGGACAAATGTATGTACAACATGTGCTGGCTTCACCCTTAAATAAGGGCCACCTGATTGACACCTGTTTCTTCACAGAATGATTGACCTCACTATTTGAACTCCAAACTGCTATTATTTTGAACACACCATTAATTATTCAAATACACAGATTCAAAAACATGCAGCAGATCATGAATGCCGAGTCTGTTGGTTTTCTTAGAATCTACTGCACCAACTGGTAAATTGTTTGACATGTGGTAATATCATTTATACCAAAAACAGGTTAATCTGGTTAGTCATATTAGACTGCTATAACTTTGAACACTACTGTATGTCTTGCATTGTTGACCTGTGTTCAAGCTTCTGTGATGGAAGCAAAGCTGAACTTTGGGATCCTGAAAAACGCAGCAAAACCTGATTTTTGTAAGCAGCTTCTTTATTGCTAAGAGAGCAGGTTTGCAGAAAAAAATGCAATGTGTGAACATAGAAAGACTGTCAAAATAGAAGTAATTTTCCATAGCTCCTTCCAAAACTGAGGTAGAATTGGGCAATCCCTGAAAATGTGTAGAATTGTACCTTCCAAGTTATGGCAGTGCCAGCAGAGTGAGCAGCTACAGGACATCCTATGCAGATCTGAAGGGGCTTTGTACCAGTTGGAGGGTACATTATACTTCATGAAAGTTACTGAGGAACCATGAGCCAAGGCGGAAGAGCCTTTAACTTGTGTATCTGAGAAAATAACACTGATGAAGAAATGGGATGTGAAGGGGTCTGTTTGGAACCCAATAGAGCAAATGTCATCAAGAGTGTATTTCTCACCAGACAAGTCACAGACCATAAGGTCCTTATTATTATTATTTATTATTATAGCGCCATTTATTCCATGGCGCTTTACATGTGAAAAGGGGTATACATAGCAAAAACAATTACAATAATCTTGAACACAATGTGACAGCGACTCGTACAGGAGGAGCGAGGACCCTGCCCGCGAGGGCTCACCATCTACAAGGGATGGGTGAGGATACAGTAGGTGAGGGTAGAGCTGGTCGTGCAGCGGTATGGTGGAGCAGTGGTTACTGCAGGTTGTAGGCTTGTCGGGAGAGGTGGGTCTTCAGGCTCCTTTTGAAGGTTTCCACGGTCGACGAGAGTCTGATGTGTTGGGGTAGAGAGTTCCAGAGTAGGGGGGAAGCATGGGAGAAATCTTGTATGCGATTGTGGGAGGAGGAGATAAGAGGGGAGTAGAGAAGGAGATCTTGTGAGGATCGGAAGTTGCATGCAGGTATGTAATGGGAGACTAGGTCAGAGATATATGGAGGAGACAGGTTGTGGATGGTTTCGTATGCCACGTTTAGGGTTTTGAACTGGAGTCTCTGAGCAATGGGGAGCCAGTGAAGAGATTGACCGAGAGGAGAGGCCGGGGAACAGGTGGATTAGTCGGGCAGCAGAGTTTAGGATAGATTGGAGGGGTGCGAGAGTGTTGGAAGGGAGGCCACAGAGCAGGAGGTTGCAGTAGTCAAGGTGGGAGATGATGAGGGCGTACACTAGTGTTTTTGCAGATTCATGGTTGAGGAATGTGCGGATCCGGGAGATATTTTTGAGCTGGAGTCAGCAGGAAGTGGAAAGGGCTTGGATATGTGGTTTGAAGGAGAGTTCAGAGTTCAGGGTTACCCCAAGGCAGAGAGATTGAGGGACTGGGGAGAGTGGGCAACCATTGACGTTGATAGATATAGTAGAGACCAAAAGTTTGGACACACCTCATTTAAAGATTTTTCTGTATTTTCATGACTATGAAAATTGTACATTCACACTGAAGGCATCAAAACTATGAATTAACACATGTGGGATTATATACTTAACAAAAAAGTGTTAAACAACTAAAAATGTCTTATATTCTAGGTACTTCAAAGTAGCAACCTTTTGCTTTGATGACTGCTTTGCACACTCTTGGCATTCTCTTGATGAGCTTCAAGAGGTAGTCACCGGAAATGGTTTTCACTTCACAGGTGTGCCCTGTCAGGTTTAATAAGTGGGATTTCTTGCCTTATAAATGGGGTTGGGACCATCAGTTTTGTTGTGCAGATGTCTGGTGGATACACAGCTGATATTCCTACTGAATAGACTTTTAGAATTTGTATTATGGCAAGAAAAAAGCAGCTAAGTAAAGAAAAACGAGTGGCCATCATTACTTTAAGAAATGAAGGTCAGTCAGTCCAAAAAATTGGGAAAACTTTGAAAGTGTCCCCAAGTGCAGTTGCAAAAACCATCACATGAAAGAAACTGGCTCACATGAGGACCGCCCCAGGAAAGGAAGACCAAGAGTCACCTCTGCTTCTGAGGAAAAGTTTTTTCGCGTCACCAGCCTCAGAAATCGCAGGTTAGCAGCAGCTCAGATTAGAGACCAGGTCAATGCCACACAGAGTTCTATAGCAGCAGACACATCTCTACAACAACTGTTAAGAGGAGACTTTGTGCAGCAGGCCCTCATGGTAAAATAGCTGCTAGGAAACTACTGCTAAGGACAGGCAACAAGCAGAAGAGACTTGTTTGGGCTAAAGAACACAAGGAATGGACATTAGACCAGTGGAAATCTGTACTTTGGTCTGATGAGTCCAAATTTGAGATCTTTGATTTTATTTTCTGTGCGGCACAGAAAAGGTGAATGGATGGACTCTACATGCCTGGTTCCCACCGTGAAGAATGGAGGAGGAGGTGTCATGGTGTGGGGGTTCTTTGCTGGTGACACTGTTGGGGATTTATTCAAAATTGAAGGCATACTGAACCAGCATGGCTACCACAGCATCTTGCAGCGGCATGCTATTCCATCCGGTTTGCGTTTAGTTGAACCATCATTTATTTTTCAACAGGACAATGACCCCAAACACACCTCCAGGCTGTGTAAGGGCTATCTGACCAAGAGCTAGAGTGATGGGGTGCTACGCCAGATGACCTGGCCTCCACAGTCACCAGATCTGAACCCAATCGAGATGGTTTGGGGTGAGCTGGACCGCAGAGTGAAGGCAAAAGGGCCAACAAGTGCTAAGCATCTCTGGGAACTCCTTCAAGATTGTTGGAAGACCATTTCCGGTGACTACCTCTTGAAGCTCATCAAGAGAATGCCAAGAGTGTGCAAAGCAGTCATCAAAGCAAAAGGTGACTACTTTGAAGAACCTAGAATATAAGACATATTTTCAGTTGTTTCACACTTTTTTGTTAAGTATATAATTCCACATGTGTTAATTCATAGTTTTGATGCCTTCAGTGTGAATGTACAATTTTTATAGTCATGAAAATACAGAAAAATCTTTAAATGAGAAGGTGTGTCCAAATTTTTGGTCTGTACTGTAGGTCAGTTGAGGGGTTTGAATGAGATGGCAGAAAGATGATGAATTCTGTTTTATCCATGTTAAGTTTTAGAAATCTAGCAGAGAAGAAGGATGAAATAGCAGACAGACATTGTGGGATTTTGGTTCGTAAGGAGGTGATATCGGGTCCAGAGAGGTAGATCTGTGTGTCATCAGCATAGAGGTGATAATGAAAGCCATGAGACTCTATGAGCTGTCCCAGGCCTAAGATGTAGATGGAGAAGAGTAGGGGTCCTAGAACTGAACCTTGGGGGCCACCTACAGATAGGGGGTGAGATGAGGAGGTGGTGTGAGTAGAAGACACTTAATGTCCTGTCTGTTAGGTATGAGGAGATCCAGGATAGGGCCAAGTCTGTGATGCCGAGAGAGGAGAGAGTTTGTAGTAAGAGGGAATGGTCCACTGTGTCGAAGGCAGATGACAGGTCTAGGAGGAGGAGGACAGAGTAGTGTCGCTTGGATTTGGCGGTTAGTAGGTCGTTGGTGACTTTAGTCAGTGCAGTTTCAGTAGAATGGTGCGGTTGGAAATCAGATTGTTGGCGGTCGAAGAGAGAGCACGAGGAGAGGTGGGAGGACAGCTCAGAATGGACGTGTTGTTCCAGTCGTTTTGAGACATAGGGGAAAAGTGATATGGGGCGATAGCTAGTCAGAGAGGATGGGTCAAGGGAGTGCTTTTTGAGGATGGGTGTGACTGAGGCATGTTTGAAGCATGAGGGGAAGACACCAGTTGTTAGTGACAGGTTGAAGAGGTGGGCTAGGGCTGGGATGAAGATAGTGCTAAGGTTTGGGATTAGGTCGGACGGGATTGGGTCAAGTTTACAGGTGGTGAGGTGTGATTTGGAAAGTAAAGAGGAAAGTTAATCTTCCGTAATGGTGGAGAAGGTGGTTTTGGAGGAGGAGGGTTGAGTAGGTGTGGGGAGGGGCTGTGGGGGCTTTAGGCAAAAGCTTTGTCTGATGGTGTCAATCTTCTGCTTGAAGAATGAGGCAAAGTCTTCAGCCGAAATAAGAGGAGAGGGAGGAGGCACTGGGGGACGGAGGAGAGAATTGAAGGTGTTGAATAGTTGTTTGGCGTTGTGAGACAGGGAGGATATGAGAGATGTGAAGTATGTTTGTTTTGCTGCAGTGAGTGTGGACTTGAAGGTAGTGAGGGACTGTTTGAATGCGACGAAGTGCTCATTGGAGTGGGACCTTTTCCATCTACGCTGAGCAACCCTGGAGGCCCGTTGCAGTTCTTTAGTTAAGCTGGTGTGCCAGGGTTGTCTGTTGATTATTATTGACTTTTATTGACTTATTGACTTTTGTTGTGAGCCAAGGGTGTAGGAAAGGGAAAATGGTTAGGAAGGAAACTTCCTGGAATTTAGGGGCACAGTGCCCAAGTTAGTCGCTAAGGATTATCTATTGCTAAGGGTGCATTTACTTTTTTTTTTTTTTTTTTTTTTTTCAGACGAGAGTCTGCTTTGGTAAAGGAGCCTGCAATTACACATCTGTGAGTCTGCCAGACTGTGGCAGAGAGTCAAGTCATTTGCAAAATTTAAATTAAAAAATTAAGTTAAATCCTAATAAATTTTCTGGGCCACAAGGGGTCAAGATGCAAATCCATGTCAATGGCTGAGAGGGAAAACAATGAAAGGAAAACAATGCTGGATCTGAGATGAATGAGTCAATAGAAGGTAGTATTTACAGGTGGGAGGACAGCTCAGAATGGACCTGTTGTTCCAGTAGTTTTGAGGCATAGGGGAGAAGTGATATGGGGCGATAGCTAGTCAGAGAGGATGGGTCAAGGAAGGGCTTTTTGAGGATGGGTGTGATTGAGGCATGTTCGAGTCTGGCAGACTCACAGATGTGTAATTGCAGGCTCCTTCACCAAAGCAGACTCTCCTCTGAAAAAAAAAAAAAGTAAATGCACCTTTAGCAATAGATAATCCTTAGCGATTATCCAAAAGTAAACATTGTGTGGCTGGGGGGGGGTAGAGGAAACAACAGCCTAAATTGTGCTTCATGGGGAGGAGAAACTTGAATATCTAATGCCCCTTTCCCCAAGAACCACCACCCTTTCAGAAAATCCTCCATGTCAATGAACAGATGCACCAAAAAATCCTACAGTAGTATTGGGAAGGTAGGCTGTCCAAAAATTACAGATGGAATCACCCAGTTTTCTTTTCACAAGAAACAGCAGCAAACACGATGTCGCAGGCACAAAACCTGATTAGTTACTGTAAGATCTTGTGTCTCTGACTAGATGAGAGCAGTAGGTAGTGCAGATGTCGCACTTATTGGTGTGTGTATATATACACTATATACAATAGAGTTAAGCAAACAGATTTGCACTACCCTGGTCCGGCCTGCAATCCAGTCCTCTCTTCTGCAGATGGCCTCAAAGGCACCTCTGGCGTTTACTAGTCCTCGGTGATGTACATGAAAACGTTGCTTTTATTCTAGTAACTAGACCTCGTACAATGTCATCACATTGTGGGCCTAGTAAATGCCAGCTGCGCCCAGGAGGCCGGCCACAAATGGGAGGAGTGCCTAGGTCCAGCTGCCACGGAGGACCAGACTGGATGTCAGACCAGATTAGCGCAAATGTTTTTGCTCAGGTGACTCTATTATACACCAATAACCACCACATACAGTACAGATCAAAAGTTTGGACACACCTTCTCATTTATAGATTTTTCTGTATTTTCATGACTATGAAAATTGTACATTCACACGGAAGGCATCAAAACTATGAATTACCACATGTGGAATTATATACTTAACAAAAAAGTGTGAAACAACTGAAAATATGTCTTATATTCTAGGGTCTTCACAGTAGCCACCTTTTGCTTTGATGACTGCTTTGCACACTCTTGGCATTCTCTTGATGAGCTTCAAGAGGTTGTCACCGGAAATGGTCTTCCAACAATCTTGAAGGAGTTCCCAGAGATGCTCAGCACTTGTTGGCCCTTTTGCCTTCACTCTGCGGTCCAGCTCACCCCAAACCATCTCGATTGGGTTCAGGTCTGGTGACTGTGGAGGCCAGGTCATCTGGCGTAGCCCCCCATCACTCTCCTCCTTGGTCAAATAGCCCTTACACAGCCTGGAGGTGTTTGGGGTCATTGTCCTGTTGAAAAATAAATGATGGTCCAGCTAAACGCAAACCGGCTGGAATAGCATGCCGCTGCAAGATGCTGTGGTAGCCATGCTGGTTCAGTATGCCTTCAATTTTGAATAAATCCCCAACAGTGTCACCAGCAAAGCCCCCCACACCATCACACCTCCTCCTCCATGCTTCACGGTGGGAACCTGGCATGTAGAGTCCATCCGTTCACCTTTTCTGCGTCGCACAAAGACACGGTGGTTGGAACCAAAGATCTCAAATTTGGACTCATCAGACCAAAGCACAGATTTCCACTGGTCCAATGTCCATTCCTTGTGTTCTTTAGCCCAAACAAGTCTCTTCTGCTTGTTGCCTGTCCTTAGCAGTGGTTTCCTAGCAGCTATTTTACCATGAAGGCCTGCTGCACAAAGTCTCCTCTTAACAGTTGTTGAAGAGATGTGTCTGCTGCTAGAACTCTGTGTGGCATTGACCTGGTCTCTAATCTGAGCTGCTGTTAACCTGCGATTTCTGAGGCTGGTGACTCGGATAAACTTATCCTCAGAAGCAGAGGTGACTCTTGGTCTTCCTTTCCTGGGGCGGTCCTCATGTGAGCCAGTTTCTTTGTAGCGCTTGATGGTTTTTGCAACTGCACTTGGGGACACATTCAAAGTTTGCCCAATTTTTCGCACTGACTGACCTTCATTTCTTAAAGTAATGATGGCCACTCGTTTTTCTTTACTTAGAATTTGTATTATGGCAAGAAAAAAGAAGCTAACAGTCTATTCAGTAGGACTATCAGCTGTGTATCCACCAGACTTCTGCACAACACAACTGATGGTCCCAACCCCATTTATAAGGCAAGAAATCCCACTTATTAAACCTGACAGGGCACACCTGTGAAGTGAAGACCATTTCCGGTGACTACCTCTTGAAGCTCATCAAGAGAATGCCAAAAGTGTGCAAAGCAGTCATCAAAGCAAAAGGTGGCTACTGTGAAGACCCTAGAATATAAGACATATTTTCAGTTGTTTCACACTTTTTTGTTAAGTATATAATTCCACATGTGGTAATTCATAGTCTTGATGCCTTCAGTGTGAATGTACAATTTTCATAGTCATGAAAATACAGAAAAATCTTTAAATGAGAAGGTGTGTCCAAACTTTTGGTCTGTACTGTATATACTATATACAGCACTTTTCTGCAGTGGTATCTTGTACACTGCATAGAGTAAGCCTAGGCCTGTACACCTCACTTCATTGCATACGCGATATTGTGTCTGATAGGTCAGCAGTTTATGTCTTATAATAGGTTGTATTGAGGAAGCTCTTTACTTGTAATTGGCCTAATCTTTTTTAAATATAACCTGTCTGGTAGGAGATGGGTCATATCAGCAGAAAACTAGGCACTCAAATAGGATTCCACTTTTGTTTCAAAACTGTAAGGATTGGTGAGACTTTTGATTACAGCAGTGTAAGCCCTCGGATACCGCATTATAGAGGTCGCCACTTTCCCTTGTTAGTGCAGATGTCCTCACACACTGACCAGCTCTTCTGACCATACAATGGCCGCTAGTGGAGGAACATGTGACCAGACCGGTCCATCAGTCTCCTCCAATTGTAAAACACCTCACATGGGAAAGCTTCTTTCCTATTGGAGGAGACTGATGGACCGATCTGGTCACATTTTCCTCCACCAGCAGCCATTGTATGGTCAGAAGTATTGGGCAACTTGTGAGGAAAGCTGCACTAACCAGACATAATGACCAACCTCTTAACCCCTTAAGCCCCGGAGCATTTTTCGTTTTTGCTCCCCTTGTTCCCAGAGCCATAGCGTTTTTATTTTTTGGTCAATATGGCCATGTGAGGGCTTATTTTTTGCGGGACGAGTTGTACTTTTCAACGCCATTACTAGTTTTACCATATCCTGTACGGGAAAACGGGAAAAAAATTCCAAGTGCGGTAAAATTGCAAAAAAAGTGCAATACCACAGTTGTTTTTTATTAATTTTTTTTACCACGTTCACTGAATGCTAAAACTGACCTGCCCTTCTTATTCTACAGGTCATTACGAGTTCATAGACACCAAACATGTATAGGTTCTTTTATATTTAAGTGGTGAAAAAAAATTCCAAAATTTGGTAAAAAAAAAAATAAAAAAATAGCGCCATTTTCTAAGACCCGTAGCGTCTCCATTTTTCGTGATCTGGGGCTGGTTGATGGCTTATTTTTTGCGCGCCGGGCTGACGTTTTTATTGATAACATTTGGGGTAGATCCGATGTTTTGATCGCCCGTTATTGCATTTTATTGCAATTTTGCGGCGACCAAAAAACGTAATTCTGGCGTTTAGAATTTTTTTCTCGTTACGCCGTTTACCGATCGGATTAATTCTTTTTTTATATTGATAGATCGGGCGATTCTGAACGCGGCGATACCAAATATGTGTATGTGGGGTTTTTTTATATATATTTTATTTTGAATGGGGCGAAAGGGGGGTGATTTAAACTTTTATATATTTTTTTTTTTTTTTATATTTTTAAAAACTTTTTTTTTTTACTTTTTGCATGCTTCTATAGTCTCCATAGGAGACTAGAAGCAGCAACTATCCGATCACCTCTGCTACATACAGGGGACGAGCAGGTCCCCTGCATGCAGCAGAAATGGTCCTGTGCTATGAGCGCCGACCACTAGGTGGCGCTCATAGCAACAAGATCATGACAACCACAGGCGTCTGCTGCAGACCCTGGGTTGTCATGCACGCCCATCGGCGACCCGCGATCACCTGACGGGGTCGCCGGTGGGCGGGGCTTATGACGCACTACCCGGAAGCGCGCGTTAAATGCTGCTGTCGGAGATTGACAGCAGCATTTAACATGTTAACAGCCGCGGGTGGATCGCGATTCCACCCGCGGCTGTTGCGGGCACATGTCAGCTGTAAGAATCAGCTGACATGTGCTCCGTTCAGTGAGGGCTCAGCGCAGCAGCCCTCACTGAACGGAGGGATCGCAAATATGCGTACTAATACGTCCCCGGTAAGTAAGGGGTTAACCCCTTAGTGACCACGCCAATTTTTTTTAAATTTGACGTGTCACTTTATATAGTAACTCTGGAACGCTTCAACATATCCTATAGATTTTGAGACTGTTTTTTTCGTGACACATTATACTTTACGATAATGGTAAATTTAGGTTGATGTGTTTTGCGTTTATTTAAAAAAAAAAACAGAAATTTGAAAAAAAAAAAAAGGTGAAAAATAGCAATTTTCAAGCTTTGAATGACTATCTCTTTAATCCCAATAGTCATACCATACAAAAACATTCATAAATAACATTTCCCTCATGTCTACTTTACATCAGCACCATTTGTAAAATGTTGTTTTCTTTTGTTAGTATTTTAGAAGGTTTAAGAATGTAGCAGTAATTTTTCATTTTTTCAAGGAAATTTACAAAACTTATTTTTTTAGGGACCTGTTAAGTTTTGAAGTGACTTTGGGGGTCCTATATATTGGAAACCACCCAAAAGTGATACCTTTTTAAAAACAGCACCCCTCAATGTATTCAAAACTGCTGTCAGGTAGTTCATTAACCCTTCAAGTGCCTTTCAGGAATTGCAAAGTGGCAGGACAGGAATGAAAAGTTTATTTTTCCCACCTAAATTTTGGTAACTTCTGAACAGGCCGTTATAGCCGGCAAGCTCTAAAGCCGTTATTTGGCCGTTACCTGCCATGGCAAACATCAGGACCACACAATCAAGATGTCTGGGTGCTGATGGGGTTAAAGAGGGAGCCCCCAAACTCAGTTAACTATTTAGATTCTGTGGTCACTATTGACAGCAGCATTTAAGGGTTAAATGGCCACAGTGGGTGCCAACACTGATTATGGCTGATGCAGCAGGGTGTCAACTTTAGTGTACAGCTGACAGCTACAGGATTGTCACCTGTCAGGGGAAAATAGCCTCTTATATAACAGGTCTGTAAAAAGACATATTGGTGGTCACTAAGGGGTTAAGTAGCACCCGTGCATAGGCGGATTATAATGAGGGCAATCTGGGCTACCGCCCGGGGCCCATGACCGGATTGCCCTCATTATAATGTTTTATGCGCCGTGCCGCCGATACGGTGCACATATCCCAGCAAGCAGGGGCGGGCTGGGCCGGGGAGACCTTGGCCACTCCCCCAGCAGCTTTGCACAGATAGCAGACACGGCCCTGTGCGTGGCCGTGTCTGCTCAGCTAAGTGACGTCACGCAGTGTGCGCCCGGCCTGCACCATGCTTAAAACCGGAGAGGACCGGGACCGGAGACAAGCCGGGGGATGGTGAGTGACTGCTTCCCAATGTGTCCCCGTGTGTCTGTGTGCATGTATGATTGTGTTTATCTATGTATGTGTGTGTTGTCTGTTTTATATGTATTTTTCTGCATGTCTTCAAATATGTTTAGGCCTGCATGTGTCTTTGTATATGTCTGTATATGTGTCTGTGTGTGCACATTTCTGCGACCCATATATGTGCAAGTCTGCATGTATATACATGACTATGTGTGCGACTGCATGTGCATGATTTTGAGCGCACGTGCCTGCTGGTGTCTGACTGCATGTGTGACGGCGTGTGTGTACTGTACCCAGGGAGCTACGTGAGGCCCCATACTGTACCCAGGGAGCTACGTGCGGCCTCATACTGGATCTAGGGAGCTACGTGCGGCCTCATACTGTATATAGGTGGATATGTGTGGCCTTACACTGTATCTAGGGATCTATATGGGGGCTCATATGGTATATAGATAGCTATGTGGGGCTTATACTGTATATAGCGAGCTATATGGGCACTCATACTGTATATAGGGGATTATGTGGGGGCTCATACTGTAAGTAGAGGGTTATGAGGTAGCTCATTGTACGTAGGGGGCTATATGGGGGCTCATACTGTATATAGTGGGATGTCAGCATACTTAATTGTGCTCAATAGTAAGTCATACAATTAATTATAATTAATATGTTAATATTGTGCAGAATTAAATTCATCTTATTGGTGCAGCCTGCACAACAGTCACGGTCTCTCATGTGGCCCCTTGGGAAAATTGATCTCCCACTCCTGCTCTATTTTGTTTAGCACTATGTTATGTGTAGCGCTGTACACAAGGGAAAAATTTGCACAGCACTTTGCGTGCACTGCTTTCTGTCTTTTTCATCTACAGATATGCACCAAAGCACCTGTGTGCCCACCCCTGCACCCCGGGCATCTAAATGGGTAGAATGAGGGAAGGGGTTCCTCTATCAGCCCATTTATTGCAGATGTCTCATGGGAGTTAGGGGCCCAGTAAAGCCTCCATGGCTGCCATATTAGTAATCCTATAACACACTGCCAGAGGATGGGAGAGGCCACGTTCAGTATATGCAAGCCAAAACCAGGAGTGGAACAATCAGAGGTAAAGTATAATAGCAACACGTCACCATTTCTGCATTTATCACCCACTCCTGGTTTTGGCTTATAAATACAAATACTGAACGTCTGAATGTGGCCTTACAGATGTATTGCAGGGTAGTAAATGAGTGATTAGCTTCAACCAGGTTCATGTTCCCTAGTGGAGCTAAAATAACATTTTATCATATTTTTTTTTACAATTTAACAAACATAATAAACTTGCCCTTTTTCTTCTTCCATGTTACTTTATTATGTAAAAACTCTTAAAGGGCTAAAATGTCTTGCACGAGTTAGAAATATTTAGGTTGGCATTACTCTCCTGCTCCAGTGACGCCTGTCTGTCGCTAGTCCTGGTCTTTGATGAAAGGCTGCCGATGCGGTGTGGTGTAAACCATATGAATACAGTAAAAAGAGAAAAAAATAATGTAAATGACAGAATTGCTGGTTTTTGTTTATCCACTTCCACAAAAAAAATAAAATAAAAAGAGATAAAATTATTAACTTGTGTCCCAAAATTGCACTAATGACGACGTCAACCAAGGCCGGATTTTCACAGACCATGCTTATGTCAGAGCGCCCTGACCTGAGCCATCTGCTTCATACATGCCTATGAGGATGTTCGCTCTGAAGACCTGGTGGTCCAGCCTGATGTTTTACTGTGAGCGGTGTATCTGTAACGCAGGGCGGCAGCCGTGGACGAGGCACTCATCTCTTATGCCCCAGCACGTTACATGAAGGTGGGGTTCCTGTGTGGGTGTGTGGACTTGTGCTGTGGGGGCGCTACGCCCTTGCTGGCCGCATGTTACAGATGACTTTGGTTGGCCAGGACCAGATCTTGAGGACTTCAATAAGGGAGACCACCAATCAAAAATAAACTTTTTACTTAACGATAACTTTGTGGGAATTATGTACAATAGATGGCGGGTACACAACTTTCTGAACGTTTCCTTCACAATATGGAGCATTTTCACACACAGTTTAAATTCATCTCTCTTTACTCGTTCGTTCTCTGTTTCCACTGTTTTGCTTTCCCTTCACCATAACCCAGCTTAACACTACAGTCCATTTAGCAAGAGTCCTATTCCCAACTTGCGGTTCCGCGTCTTCTTTCCCCTCAAGAGAACTATATTGCCAGTATGGCCGGTCCTTAGCTTCTCTGTTCCTGACGCCTTGGAACTCCGGCCAGGAGCACTTTCTTCTTCTCATGTACTCTGTCCCCTTACCTCTCTGAGTTATAAACTTTTGGTCGTACTGCTAGGAGTCCTGTCCCAGGACCTGTCTCCGATTGATCACTCAGCCCACCTGTCATTTTTCCTTTTCTCTTTACTCCAGTTCACGCTAACCATCGTCTCGGTCTCCCCTCACTTCAGGACACCCAAGTCATGCGGCACAGCTTACTGTCCAGACCTCAGGGCCCAGTGTGCGTCTGAAGTAGACCTATCTGATGTTCTGAGAGGAAACTGTCTCCGTCCCTTCACCTTAGCCCCTCCCAATCTGGGCTAGTCCCAAACATGAACTGAAACTGTCCCAAACTGTCACAGTTCACATTATTCAATAACTCACTTGTTCTTCAAGGGGGAACGTGGATATGATGATATTAAAGGAAGTGATTGTCTGCCTGAGGCTTCCAGACTGAAAGGATTATTACCAAAAAAATCTACTTATCCCCTATTCATAGAATAAGGGATATGTGCTGAGGGGTCTGACAGCGGAGCCCTAGTGATCCTAAGATCGTCCCTTTCTGAATGGAATGGATATTTACATTTTTGGCGTTCGCTCCTTTCATTGTCTATGGGGCTGCCAGAGAATTCACAGTACAGCGTTTAGCTATTTCTGGAAGTCCTATAACAATGAATGCAAACCTCCGCTCCGTTCAGAAGGGGCTGCAGAGCTCCGGTCCTTGGGACCCCCAGTGATCAGCACCTTATCCCCTGTTATATGGAAAAGGGAGAAATTAACCCCTTTAAAGCCTGGCGTGTAATAGTACGCACCAGGCTATCACCCCCGGTTCAGAGAGGGCTCCGGCGCTGAGCCCGCACTGAGCCGGGCACATGTCACCTGACATGTGCCCACAACAGCCGCGGGTGGAATCACGATCCACCCATGGCTGTTAACCAGTTAAATGCCGCTGTCAATCTCTGAGGTTACCCCCCCTGCGTCACACCCAGCATTCATTGGGAAAGTGCTTGGTGGATGCTGGGTGTAACGCGTGGGGTAACCCCGCCCACAACCCAGCATCCACCGCGTCACTGATGACACGCCTCACTTGACGTGACATCAACCGGGGGTCACGTGATGCCTGTGAGCGGCCAGCCATAGAGCTGCTCACAGGCAGAAACAGCAGCGCAAGGTATTTACAAAGACACTTCTTTTCATCATAAAAATACATTGGCCAATTTTCAATAGTAGTGGACAACCCCTTTAATTTTTTGGGAACTATGAAAACCATACCATGTAATTACACCAGAAATATGGGGGAAGAGAATTGATTCTGTCCTGTGGGGTCTAAACAGCATTTCTCAAAGCCGTAACCGGATGCGGCCCACCTCAGCATCATATATAAGGTGTGCCACTGTGGTCACATGCACTATAACGGGCTGGGCCGAGCTGTAGCCCAAAAGCCACATCTGCTGGATGGCTCTCAGCTCGCACGGCTTTGCCATCGTTCATACACTATAAGTGTTGACAAACACAGACTAGTCTGCGATTGTATTCTACTGCTAACACATCCAGTGCACCAGCGAGTTTCAGCCACATTTTGGTCCCACGACCTATGCCGCACTGTAGCCATAAAGCACACTCCCTCCTCAGTCCTAGGACGCCGACTCTCACCACCAGGAGTGCTCTCGGCTCCACCCACCGGACTGGGAGCAGCGGGGCGTGGTCGGAGCTTTGATTGACACGCCGGACAGCCATTCCCCACATACCGGATGGACGGGACTTTTCCCTGGCGCCTAACGAAACAAAAAAAACAGTCTTCCAGCCAATTGTTGATTGCGCTTCTATGATTGACAGCAGAATGGACCAATCACAACTCTAGCTTGGTTATAAGGGCCGCCTCAACGGCAGGCTGCTCAATCTCTGTAAGATGGCGGCCGTGTCCTCGGCAGTTGGGCTGCGTGGGGCTGATTACGAAAACGGGCTCCGTGGTGGTTCTGGTAGTGGCCAGGATGCTGGCGATGATGATCCTATGGGTCGAGGAGGATTGGATCTCGACCTGGAGCTGTTGGGCCCGGGCAGAAGAATTCGACGGATAGGGGGCAGAATAGCGACGGGGAGGAGATCCGGCGCACGGGGGAGCACGGAGAGCGGAGGTGCTGGCGCCCTGGAGGAGTTAGAGGAAGAGGAGCTGGAGGAGGAAGAGCCCGGCGAGATCGGGGGAGATCCTGCTATTGAGGACCCGGTAAGAGAGCGGTGGAGGGGCGGCCGGGGGCTGCAGGGCCATGCGCTGCCGTACAGCGGCTGATGACGTCACGGGCGGATGGAGGCTTTTGTCATGACCTCATGTTCCTGTTTATTGCGCCGATAGTGACCCCATTACTGGTGTGGTGCAGTGTGCCTGCTCTCAGCTTGGTGGCCTATACTTGCGGCTGTCGCACAATGATGAGGGATGAGTTTTCGCATGAAGGTTTGGGGGAGGTAAGAAAAATGACTAAGAGCAGGAAATGGTGTAAAATGCAGTGATGTTACAGCCCTCATGACTGCAGCAGCCAATCGCTGGCCTGGCCTCTAACATGCAACGTGATTGGCTGCTGCAGTCATGTACTTAAGGTTGGGGTATAATTGTTATAAGGTCAGTGGAGACCCCAGGAATGGGGGAGCAGGTGAATACTGGGGTATCATTGCTCTAGGGTCGGTGGAGACCCCTGGAATGAGGGAACAGGTGAATACTGGTGTATCATTGCTGTAGGGTCAGTGGAGACCCCTGGAATGGGGGAGCAGGTGAATACTGGGGCATCATTGCTGTAGGGTCAGTGGAGACCCCTGGAATGGGGGAACAGGTGAATACTGGGGCATCATTGCTGTAGGGTCAGTGGAGACCCCAGGAATGGGGGAGCAGGTGAATACTGGGGCATCATTGCTGTAGGGTCAGTGGAGACCCCTGGAATGGGGGAACAGGTGAACACTGGGGTATGATTGCTGTAGGGTCAGTGGAGACCCCAGGAATGGGGGAACAGGTGAATACTGGGGTATCATTGTCTATTGGGGAGAACAGGAAGACTCCTCAATGTTTTTCTGATGGACTCTACAGAACAATGCATGTGTGAGAACTTTCCCGTTCATTTTTGATCCTCCGTGAGCAACGTGTGTGTAAATGGGTTCTCATCCCCGGGCCGCATGTGACCTCACCAGGATTTGTGAGTGATCGTCTTCCTATTGTTGCACTCAGGAGCTGGAGGCGATCAAAGCCCGTGTTAGAGAAATGGAAGAGGAGGCTGTGAAGCTAAAGGAGCTACAGAATGAGGTGGAGAAACAGATGAACATGAGCCCCCCGCCTGGCAATGGTAAGTCTCAAAGTATGGTGGTCAGGGCTCAGTCCATTCCTGCTGTGGGGGGACTCGCATGGAGACCCCAGCATTCTCTTTGGGTTAGATCCAATTCAGAGAGGAGTATCTGTAGCTTGCGGTTTGGTAATTGTCAGAAGGTTCTCTGAATCTTCTGATCAGTAAGGCAACAATCAGGGCCCAAACCTCACCTGTACAGGCGGTATTGGTGAGGGCCAAGTCCCTTCATTTCCTGCCATCTGTTATAACACAAAGTAGCTCTGCTCCTGGGCCTTTGTGTTGATTTTCTACACTTTTCCATTATCTTTATTTTAGCAGATGTGTTGGGGACATGATTTTTGGCACTCGCTTCCCTGCACTATAGCACCAATAATTCCTCAGCACTTTACAGACAACACTTGTTAGTGCAGTCTCACAAATTGTACTTCTCAAAATGGCTGCTGATGGAGGAGCATGTGACCAGACCAGTCTATCAGCCTCCACCAATAGAAAACCAGCTTTCCCATGTGAGGGGTCTTTCAGTTGGAGGCTGGACCGGTCTGGTCACATGCTTCTCCATAAGTGGCCATTTTAAAAAGTACAATTTGTGAAAAAAAACTAAAGTGCAAGAGTAAAAGCTGTAATTCTTAAGGACTGCAAAAGTGTTCCTAAGGCTATGTGCCCACGTTGCATTTATGAAGCAGAAAACTTCTGCTTCATTTCTGCAAGTCCTCTCCCGGAAAAACGCATGCGGAATTCCGCATGCGTTTATCGCGCATTTTTCGCGCGTTTTCCACATGCGGAATTGCCTTGCATTTTTTATGCATTGGACAAAGGCAATTCTGCTTGCGGAAACGCAAAATTAAATGACATGCTGCGGATTTTTGAACGCAGCATAAACGCTGCGGAAAAATCCGTAGCATGTGCAGAGAACTTGTGGAATCCCATTGGGGACCATGGGGTGCGGGTTACCAAGCGTTTTACAAGCGTTTCCGCTGCGGAAATTCCGCATCAAAAACGCTACGTGGGCACACAGCCTAACAATTGTTAGTATGAGGGTAAAGTGGCCTCAGGGGGCTGGACTTATGTTTAATTCTAACTTTTAGAAAAGACCATCTTTAAAATGCATTAAGTCAATGTAAGCTGGATGATGAGTTTGGTGCATTTGACTGTCTGGAATACTTACTGGTTGCCTTACATTGTACCACAATTTTGGCGTGCAGTGTTGCATTTTAGGCCAAGCACCCTTTCCTGGCAGGCCAATTTTAAAACCACTCAACCACATGCTGTGATAGTTTCTGCAGAAATTTAAATGTGGAGATTTTAATGAGAACCTACAATGACACCCTGCCTGCAGATAAGTAAGCGTTTTAAGCCCTGTGCAGCTGGCTTCCTGGAACGGCAGCTGCAGGGGGTAATTAAGTTATATGCTCCCTGCAGCCACTCTTTCCAGTCATCAGTTGTAGTCCCCTCTCACTATATAGTGAGTGCTGTTATCCCTCCCTCCAGCACCCTGACTGACAGCCAGCTCTGCAGGCAAGCATAGAAAACAGTGCATTTTTTAATAGACGTTCTCTTTAATTTCATAATGTGTCAATTTTCTCTGTGGATTTTACTCTTTAAAATACATAAATCAAAGCAAATCCGCATCCATTTTGAATGTGGATAAGGGCCTAAGCCATTGATAAAATGCACAACACTTTTTTTTTTTTGGCCATGTATAGTTTACAAATTTAGCTTTCCTTGCTTTCCCCTGTAGCTGTACTATACTATGCATGTGCGATTATTCCTGAGACTTGACCATGCAAATGATAAAAACCAAAGACAGAAACATAATACTCAAATGCCCTACAATACATAAATGGCAATAGTGCAAGAAAATAACATGGGGTACTTGATATAGTTTTGATCAAAATAATGCAAAAGCTATCCCACTACATCATGGTGACCCTATTGGGGACAGTCCTATCTCCAATATTTAGAACTTTACCGTTTGTCAAGTGACATGCATGTGGATAAGGGCTGAGAGACTGAACCCGGCTATTAGACACACAGACATGGGGCATAAGATGAATAGTATTCCCAGCTCAAAGAAAAGGCAGGCCACACCCTTATATGCACTAGGGGCACACTAGCTGAAAAAGACAAATTAACTGGCATATAAATTGGTGCATGTAAGAGTATATTCACACATGGCCACTAAACAGAAAACCAAAGACAGAAACATAATACTCAAATACTCTACAATAAATAGCAATAGTGCATGAAAATAATATAGGGTACTGTGCAAATGCTCTGGACCAGCACTAGTCCTGTTATGTTGGACATCAGTCCTTTGCTTAAAGCCAGCTGCTAGCCCCCTGTTCTGTCACATCAGCAATTGCCTGACTACAAGGGGCTGTCGGTCTGTTTGAGCCCTTTGTGCTCGTGATTGGTGACGTACTCGGGTGGAAACTCCACAACTTTAGTGCAGCTTTCCGAACGCAAGTAATTAGGAAGCGCTCTATTCACATATTAAAATAATTGCGCATTAGCTTTCACCCCCAGATACCACCTTAAAATGTTTAGAGAATTGCAATGCTAGCCATTTCCTACTAAATTCCATTTGTTGAGCAGCAGTATCAGGTTAATAAAGCAGTCTTGTGACTTTTCTGCATGGAGTCAGCCGTGTGACTGCCTACTGATACTGGCATAGTGCAAGCGGAGCCCTCACTACAGCTTAGTGTGGCCGAATATCTGCAGAGATCCAGCAACATGACCACACCAGATGCACCAGTGTCGCTTTCATGTCCGTAGGATTGATCTTTCCTGGCAGCACTAGTACATGCTGTAACAGCCATGTTTCTTCTACTGCAGCTGGTCCGGTTATCATGTCCATAGAGGAGAAGATGGAGGCGGACGCTCGGTCGGTATATGTAGGAAATGTAAGTGCTCTACCATTACACAGTGCTACCACTACTCAGCAGCTTCATGTATCCAGATTGTCCCAGAACACTGCCCATTCATTTTCCTCAGTTTAGGGAATGAGATCTGTGCTCCATTGGTGTCCCTTATCTGAGACCATTGTGCTACATGAGTATATAACACTTTAGCTTATATATTTCTGCTCCTATACGATCAATTATTTGGCTACTTTATTTTTGTTCTATATCTACAGGTCGATTATGGTGCAACAGCTGAGGAACTCGAAGCACACTTCCATGGCTGTGGCTCTGTGAACAGGGTAACCATTCTTTGTGACAAATTCACTGGTCACCCTAAAGGGTAAGTGCCTGGTTATTCAGGCTTTGTAAATCATACTGTGCTGAAGTAATGTTGCAGGCTTTTCGGCTAGTCAGTCATCACCATGATATATGGGTGGGAACAGTCCTGAACTACAGAACATGAAAACCTGAAGAAACATTATAGAGCTCATTTTTAGGGTACATTAACCTATACCATAAGTGGTGCTTATTAGCACTTAATGGCCATAGAATTACTCATGGAAAATTTGCTACCTTTCTGCAGTCTGAGCATGCCCATAGTTCTTTCATGGTCATTTTTTAGATTGAGGTGACAAGGACATATGAAAAACACCCTGTGGGATATGGCCATGTAATGGCATTCATATTTGGTGAAAACTGATGTCTGTGCAACCATTTGCTTGTTTTGAGTGGAAATGAGTGAGGCTGGGTTCACATAGTTTGTCACTATGTTCATTGCCTCGATCAGCGCTTGTCTGGTCCTCTGGAAAATGGGATTTGGGCTTATGCACTGACTCGGCCACTGATTATTTTGCTGCTGATGTAGTCTGTGCTGTCATGCGCAAGTCTTGGTTGAGTACATCTTGCTGCCCACTTCCAATAGAAGTTTACAGCCAAAAATGTTGCTCGACAGAGCACAATTATTCCGTTTGCATTAGACAATGGCCCGGTCTGTGCATACGCCTGAAACCTGTTATGCAGCGGTTCGGATGGGAGCCCAGATGGCATTTACCACTTTGTTCAGTGGCTCTTAGCTCAGCCTAAGTCGCACACTGACAGCGTAGCATGTGGCTGCACCAAACATATCAAGGCAGAATTTCCTTTAGGCTATGTTCACACATCACTTTTTTGCTGCTTTTTTTTCTGCAGCCAAAACCCGATCTCTTGGCAGTAAAAAAATGCAAATAAAAGGCAGGTTTTGCTGGCTTTTTTTTGCTGCATTTTTCAGGATCCCAAAGTTCAGCTTTCCTTCCACCATACAAGCATGAACAATGCAAGGTGCTAGGCCACCAAAGCAAGACATATGTGAAACAATAAAAGATTTTTTTTTTAAAAAAAAAGGGCTATTTTATGAAATTAGTATAAAATGTTTTTTGTTTGGAAAAATGAATATTCTGAAGAAAAAAGTTAATTTGAGTTCATGAAAAAATACACAATTGCAAATGTAAAAAACAGTGGGGGGAGTTGAATTTGTTAGGAATAGTTTACCTAAGACATTAGCAGACCATTTTGTAGGTTGGGCAATGTTTATTCGGAGTATATCAGGGTAAACCTATCACTAATTTAATTAAACTGTACTAATACGAACATTCATGCTCAGATGCGACCAAGACATTATGGTTTACACTTAAGAAAATCACAAATGAATGGGTTTTACATCCTGCTGTACAGTGCATTTTTCCACAAAAAACGCAGCAAAAGCTGGTAATGTTTTTTTGCACTTAAAACTTGCTTTCTGTTGGTGAAAAAACTCTGCAAAACACAGAATTGATCTGCAGTTTTCCAGTTCAGTCAAACGTTGGTGCACAAGATTTCTGAAATCTCATAGCTTTTGCTGGTACTGTTAAAAGTTCTTTTAATTTGCATAAACTGCAGAAATGCAACGTGTGACCATAGCCCTAAAGTGATATGATTATTACAGACATGAAGTGGTCTGAACTTGGAAGTTCAATGTCCGGTCTGCTTTCATGTTTCCTGGAGCTGTTTAAGAATTGAAAGCAGAGCTATAGGTCACATTTGTCTATGCCTTTGATAAATAAGCCCTGATATTATAAATGGTATTCCCATTGCCCTGTGACTTTGTTTTTTTAAATATACATTTTGCATAAGAAATGACCAATTGTTAAAGGTGTTGTCTGGTCCAAATCAATAAGTCTGCAGTCAGGGTATGCAGGAGTTATGCATATTCCTGGACAGAGCCCATACAGTGGGTGGCCTTACTCCATACACTTATATTGAGCGAGGTTGCCCCCAACTAGAGACTTGTCCAGTGAGAGGTTGTAGAGGGCGTGGCCTCACCCCATTCAAGTGTATGGAGTGAGGTTGTGCCCACCTGACATGCTCTGGCCTGAATGATGTATAAACTCATACATACCCTTCGGTCCCGGCTCAAGCCAGCAAATCCTTGCAGTGCACAATGCGGGGGGGGAGATTCATAAGTCTGCAGTCAGTGACTTGGACCAGACAATCCCTTTAATGCCAAAAAGTCCTGGGATATTTTGCAGTTCTTGTATATGAATGAAAGGCCAGATCTGACATAGTATATCAAGCAAACCATGGCAATCTTATACAATTGTAAACATTCCCAACTCCATAAATGGCTATTGTTGGATACTGCATGTATGTATTAGAAAATTTTATGGATTTATTAAAGTTTTAATCTGTTAACACTAAATTTCTGGCTTACAGCTCATTCCCTTAGAGACCGACCACTACTGATACACAGCAGAACACACGCAGTGCTCATGAGCTCTTTACTACTGAGCTTGTAAGCACTGTTTTGCTGCTGGCCAGGAACACTGGAGTGTGCAGTTACCTCCTAATCCTGGATAACTTCAGTGCATTGTGTACATACTAGACAGCAGTGGTCGGCCACCTAGGCAACAAGGTGTAAACAAGTATTAGGCTATGTGCCCACGATGCAGAAATGCTGCAGATTTTTTTAGCTTCTCCCTGGCAGGAAAATCACATGTGGATTTTACATGCGTTTGTGAAGCGTTCTTCACATGCGTTTCCGCATGCGGGTTGACAAGTGCTTTCCAGGCGATTTTAGCATCACTTGGAAAGTGCTTGACAACCTGGTCACACTATATAAATCCATGGAACTGGCATGGATTTATATATAGTGTGACCAAGTAATAGTTAAATAAAAAAAACACTCACCTTCCGATGGCCCCTGGTCTTTTCTCTGCTGCGTCTGGTTTCTTGCACGGCTTGCGGTGGTGTGAAAGGACCTTCCATGACATTTAGTCATGTGACAGGCCACGTGACCGCTGTGTTTATTCCATATTAACTCCCTGAACATGGTTTGTGCTTTACGGAATATGGGGGGAGGAAGCCAACAGGGAGCTTATGTAGCACATATAACTGTGGGAAAAGGATAATCTGATTTCCTCTACCTATAACTGATAGGGGGTGTTTGGATCATGCATTCACCTTGGTTCTATAGTTATCCAAAACAGGATCTGTGTATAATGTACATATTTAGGCTTGGTACTGAGTTTTTCCCAAGTATTAAACTTGTCTACAGTTTGTAACGGAGTTTGTCCCACTATTGGGGAATGGGGTAGAGGATCTACTGGGCCTTCAGACACTTTAAATCAGGTGTTTAACAGTTAATTGAAATCCAATACCCATTTAGAGATCTGTTTCCTCAGGTTTGCCTACATTGAATTCTCTGATAAAGAATCTGTTCGGACATCCATGGCATTAGATGAGTCTTTGTTCAGAGGTCGACAAATAAAGGTAAGCATATTCTGATTGTATTAACGGTTTTGGAAATGCATTTCATTTTGTTTCCCAAGCACCATCTAATAAGTTTGTAGAGGGTAGATTGTCTCCTGGTCAGTAACACTTTGGCTTTCATATAGAACTACAAATAAAGTATACTAGTGGCTAAACTTGTTATGGAGGCTAAATTGCAGGGTTGTTGGAGAAACAGTTCGTGGGGGGCCATTATCCTTGGTCGTCATTCCTCTTGACTAATTGCTTTTCTTGTGATATTTGCAACAAGAAGTCAAATTATTCTCCTGGGTGCAGGATTAGTTAATGCTTATTGTGGGCATGATGGTGAATTTACTTTATCATTAAGTGACTTTTTTTCCCCAAGTTGTGTATAATGTGAATTTTGAACTTATTTCATGACAGGATATAATAGGCATGCTAATACAGTAGGTACTGCCTGTTTACCCATGTGATCAGCTGTAATAGCTTGACTGACACACACTGAAGCTGTGGGACCTGGTGAGAACATGGTTACCTGTAGTTTAACCACTTAGATGCTGCTGTCAATAGATACAGCAGCATTTGAGTGGTAAGAGGAAGCCAGGCTTACTCCATGACCTAATCGCCAGGAAGCTGTGTGGTCATGTAGTGGGGGCCTAACTATGACCCTCTAAACTGCCATTTTTGTTCTTCTATTAGACCATGTCAAGGGGGGTGAAACAAATATCACAGCTGGTGATGATGATTCTACTTCTAGTTATAATGTAGGATATCACAATTCAGCCTCCTGACTGTATGCTGGTAACATTATTTAGGAAAATATAGAAGCAAAGTATAATCTGTCATCCCAGCAGATAGAAATGGTACCGATGCTGGCTCTGGCTAATCATTTGGTGCTCTACTGATGCAACATGGAATTTAAAAGCAGAATATACACATTCTGAATTAAAGCTAGGAATCATGTTGGAGGAGAAAGCAGGAGATTGCAACGCTTGGAAGTTCTGTATATAAGAAGTGCTGAATGTTAATCAAGTGGAGGGTGTAGTTACAGAAGAAAAAACTGTGAGTGCTTGTTTATAATGGTGATCCATGGTAATTACCAGAGACTGCAGCTCTGAGAGCCAATGCTTGGTAAACTGCAAGCAATTTACTTACTACTGGGGGAAGTAAGATGTAGATTGGAGACAGAACTTTTCTTAAACTTCTGCTAAACCTAGAATAAGCATGAAACTATAACCCTGAAGTTCTGAATTGATTTTTTTTTTTTTTTTTTTTTTTTAGGTGGTTCCCAAAAGGACTAACAGACCTGGTATAAGTACAACGGACAGAGGCTATCCACGGGCAAGATACAGGGCAAGAGCATCTTCCTATAGCTCCCGTTCCAGGTTCTACAGTGGCTACACAGCAAGGCCCAGAGGACGCGTGTACAGGTCTGGGGAAGGGCTGAAGTATTGGTGGGTCTGTCAGTTGGGAATGGAGTATATACAATCTCTTGCTTACACTATGCTTGTCTTTTTCAGGGGACGGGCTCGAGTGACGTCATGGTATTCTCCTTACTAAAAAAATATATATCTTTAGGAAGACCTGAAAGGCAAAAACACAAAAAAATGAAAAAAAGAAGACTGGAATGCATTTTAAGAGAATTGATAATATGAGCTCCTCTATGGGCCAACCTTTTTCTCAGTTGCTCCCCTGCCCCCATGTACAGGCTTCAAACACTGTCTCAAGATGGGTTTGATAGTCCAGGTTCCTGAAGTTTAATGTATTTTGGGGAATATAGGTGATTACAGTCCTTATTCTCAGTTTGTTGAGTGTATGATTTGTCCCTGGATCACGTGGGGTCTGATTGTTCCATGTTGGAGGGAGATAAAGGGTTATAATGAAATGTTGAATGGTTCCCAGTGTAACTTTAGATATGGGGGGGGGGGGGGGGGGGGTGATGTCTGCTAAACATCCTGCTGTTTTCTTTTTTTTTTTTCTTTTTTTTTGCGTGTTTTTATCTTTGCAGGTTTCTTTCTATGGGAGAAGCTTGTTTCCCGGAGAGACTCAGCTGCCCCCTCACAACAGCCTTTTCTTTAATCCTATTCTAGCTCAGATTCCTGCAAACTGTTGAAGAAACAAGCTGGGCATCTTTTGTGTTTTTAGAATGTTTTTTTTTTTTTTTTTTTTTTTTAGATTTTTATATATAGTAGCAGGCAGGGGAAAAAAGAAAAATAAAAAAAGATGGAAAAATTGATTTTGTTGCCTGATCTATTTGATAAAATGATACCTCCAGTGGTCTGTTATGAGTGCAATTTCTGTCCAGACTGCAGGTCTCCTGACCAGAACTGTAAAGCCCCCATCTCACATAGCGAGATCGCTAGTGAGATCACTTCTGTGTCACTGTTTTGGTGACGCGACAGCGACCTCACCAGCGATGTCGCTATGTGACACTTTGCAGCGATCAGGCCCCTGCTGTGAGGTCGCTGATTGCTGCAAAGTGTCCTGGACCATTTTTTTGGTTGTTGCCCTCCCGCTGGTCAGCACACATAGCTGTGTGTGACCAGCAGGAGCAGCGATCGGGCTGGTAACCATGATAAACATCGGGTTACTAGGGGCACACGCGCACTTAGTAACCCGCTGTTTATCATGGTTACGAGCCTGCTAAAGTGAGCGGTAACCTCCCGCTCACTGTAGCAGAGTGGTAACCATGATAAACAATGTGTTACTAGGTGTGCTTGTGCCCCTAGTAACCCGATGTTTACCATGGTTACCAGCCTGCTCCTGCTTCAGCAGGCTGGGAACCAGGAGCAGGACATCGTGGAAAGAGTCTTTCCATGATGTCGCTGCTCCCCTGATCGTTAGTGAGCTTGCCTGTTTGACAGCTCACCAGCGACCACATAGCGACGCAGCAACGATCCCTGACAGGTCGTATCGTTGTCAGGATCATTGCAGCGTCGCTAAGTGTGACGGGGCCTTTAGTCAAGGTCATAAGACGGACCCTAAAAGACTAAAATACAGTCACTATACACTTGGGTGAATGAGCTTTTCTGTAACCTACCACAATGAAATGACAATGATAATGACCTCCTTTACTCTGCACCACTTAGTATATACATAGTGACTTCTGTTCTAAATGAAAATGCACCAAGTGGCAAGTTCTAGATACAAAATACTCCATCTTTTGAGTCTGCTGGGTTGTGTGAAAGTTTCCCTAGTTGTAATTTTAAACCATGCCAACTTTGAAAGTTTAAAACTGGTTCTAAAAATAAATGGCTGGGCTAAAAAATGCTCCAAAAGGGCTCGTTGAATGACAAAGATGCAAACTTAAAATCCTCTACAAAGTGCTGCAGTAATAGGTGATCGAGAGGTTTTCCCACGAACAAAAGTTCATTTAAATCAATGACTCTCTGACTGTACAGGAACATGGTCTGATCATACCACAGCTCCTGGGCAAGAAGCAAAACTATATAGGTTATAGAAGGGGATTGCAGAGGATTCATTTTGTGAGGTAAAATATTTAAAAACAGGCAGTAAAATATTTTACCTCCCAAAATGATTCTTCTTTGATCCCCTGCTGTAATGTCTGTATACTCTCTTGCTTCCTCCCCTGCCCAGGAGCTGTGGTATGATTAGACCATGTTTTGTGTACACACAGCCATTGATGAAAATGAAGTTTTGTTGGTAGTAAAACCCCTTTTAAGTGTTAAATGATTGAAGTAAGACTGGAGGAAACAAAACACACCTTGTTCCTTAGTCTCTCCAAATTGCTTGCTAATGTAGAGCGGACGTGTTGATAGTGGTGGTTTTGATACTGAAAAAAGTCCAATGTGCCTTGTTTTAAAAAAAAAAAAAAAAAAAATAGTACAGTACTGGTCAAATTTAGCCACACTTCAGCAAAACCACAAAAACGCATGGAAACCAAAAAAGTGAGGAATTTAATGCATTTCAAGTTTTAGTACAGTACTGGTCAAATTTAGCCACACTTCAGCAAAGCTGCAGCTGTGTGAAACAAACCAGAGAAACGATGATCTATCACATTGAGCAGTCTGATTCTTTGAATATAACAATGACATTTGACAAATATACACTGCTGTATAGGAGGAAGAAAATATGCGTACAATATAGTGGAGTAAGGCAGAAAAAATTCAAGGATGATACACTGCTCAAAAAAATAAAGGGAACACTCAAATAACACATCCTAGATCTGAATGAAAAATATTCGCATTGAATACTTTGTTCTGTACAAAGTTGAATGTGCTGACAACAAAATAACACAAAAATAATCAATGGAAATCAAATTTATTAACCAATGGAGGCCTGGATTTGGAGTCATCCCCAAAATTAAAGTGGAAAAACACACAACAGGCTGATCCAACTTTGATGTAATGTCCGTAAAACAAGTCAAAATGAGGCTCAGTGTTGTGTGTGGCCTCCACGTGCCTGTATGACCTCCCTACAACGCCTGGGCACGCTCCTGATGAGGTTGCGGATGGTCTGTGGGATCTCCCAGACCAGGACTAAAGCATCCGCCAACTTCTGGACAGCCTGTGGTGTGTTGTTGGTGGATGGAGCGAGACATAATGTGCTAAATTGGATTGGGGTCTGGGGAATGTGTGGGCCAGTCCATAGCTTCAATGCCTTCGTCTTGTAGGAACTGCTGACACACTCCAGCCACATGAGGTCTGGCATGGTCCTGCATTAGGAGGAACCCAGGGCCAACTGCACCAGCATATGGTCTCACAAGGGGTCTGAGGATCTCATTTCGGTACCTAATGGCAGTCAGGCTACCTCTGGCGAGCACATGGAGGGCTGTGCGGCCCTCCAAAGAAATGCCACCCCACACCATTACTGACCCACTGCCAAACCAGTCATGCTGAAGGATATTGCAGGCAGCAGATCGCACTCCACGGCGTCTCCAGACTCTGTCACGTCTTTCACATGTGCTCAGTGTGAACCTGCTTTCATCTGTGAAGAGCACAGGGCGCCAGTGGCGACTGCCAATCCTGGTGCTCTGTGCCAAATGCAAAGCGTCCAGCACGGTGTTGGGCTGTGAGCATAACCCCCATCTGTGGACGTCGGGCCCTCATACCACCCTCATGGAGTCGGTTTCTAACAGTTTGTGCAGACACATGCACATTTGTGACCTGCTGGAGGTCATTTTGCAGGGCTCTGGCAGTGCTCCTATTCCTCCTTGCACAAAGGCGGAGGTAGTGGTCCTGCTGCTGGGTTGTAGCCCTCCTACGGCCCCGTCCATTTCTCCTGGTGTACTGGCCGGTCTCCTGGTAGCGCCTCTGGACGCTACGCTGACAGACACAGCAAACCTTCTTGCCACAGCTTGAATTGATGTGCCATCCTGGATGAGCTTCACTACCTGAGTAACTTCTGTGGGTTGTAGAGTCCGTCTCATGCTACCACGAGTGTGAAAGCGTAACCAAAACATCAGCTAGAAAGCATTGGTACTGAGATGTGGTCTGTGGTCCCCAGCTGCAGAACCACTCCATTATTGAGGGTGTCTTGATAATTGCCAATAATTTCCATCTATTGTCTATTCCATTTGCACAACAGCATGTGAAATTGATTGTCAATCAGTGTTGCTTCCTAAATGGACAGGTTGATTTCACAGAAGTTTGATTTACTTGGAGTTATATTCTGTTGTTTAAGTGTTCCCTTTATTTTTTTGAGCAGTGTATATCTAAAGTGTGTATTTTAGATTCCTATTCTTGAAAACCAGGGTCTAGATAAATTAATAAAAACCACCCTAGGAATGAAGAAAATTTCATAAGATATTGCAGTTATTTAAATGCAAACAACTCATAATTAGTATATATAAAATAAATTTGAAAATTCCTTCCCCTTGTGTATTTTGTATCCATACGCAAGATCCAAAAGACTTCCCTTGTCAGTTTTATCCCTCGTAAACACTAAGAAAAAAAAATTGTGTTAAAAGGGTATTCCCATCTCCAAGATCCTATCCCAATATGTAGTAGGTGTAATAATATTAGCAAATGGCTCCCATTGTAGAAATGTAGTATAGTTCTTATTCACTATGTCTTTCCTCATGGTCAGGCATTGCAGGACCTTAGGTATCCATGGTTACGACCACTGATATAGTGACAGCTAGTTGCCAGTGGTTGTAACCATGGATACCTAAGGTCCTGCAAAGCCTGCACATTAGGAAAGACATAGCGAATCAGAAGCTATACTACATTTCTAATTGGAGCCATTTTCTAATATTATTACACCCACTACATATTGGGATAGGATCTTGGAGATGGGAATACACCTTTAAGTCACCTTTTGTGAACACAGAAAATGTATAACCCCTGTCTGAGATTGTGCGTAATATGTCCCTGGGCCTTATGGACCAGGTGCGTATTATGCACAGGCGATCTCTGCCGGGTGTCAGCTGATTCTGACAGCTGATGCCCGGCACTCTGAAACGCTCCTGCCACTTTAACCCCCTACATGCTGTGATCGCAGCGCAAGCAGGAAACAATGATGAGGGCAGCGTTCAGCACCCGGCACTTGGGAACAGCTCTATCTACAATGCACATGGATGTCATCCGTGTGGGATGTTTTGTGGCCTGTGCCGCGCAAAAAAAACCACATGGTCCTTGGAAACACACGGAGATGTGCACAGACCCATTCATTTGAATGGGTCTACGTTTGTCAGTGTCTCTGGTACGTGTGGAAGCTGTCACCACATGTACTGGACACATACGTGAAAGAGGTCTAACTCTACTGTCTCATTATAGTGAGTGGATCCCTCTGAATTTCGTAGGAGCTGTGTATATGGAGTCTGCATACTATTCTAGGAAAATCTGCGCTCCAAGAAGCAGATAGCGCTCCATCCCTTCCGAGTCTCACTGTGTGACTAAGCAGTACTGTGCAGCCACATATGGGATATTTCTACATTCAGCAAAAATTGTGACAAATTTTGGTGCCATTTCTACTTATTTCCCAGTTCGAAAATGTAAAATTTGGGGCTAAAACAAAACTTTGGTGGTAAAAATGTAATTATTCATTCTTCTCCGCCCAATGGTGTAAACTTCTGTGAGGCACATGTGGTATCAACATGCTCGCTGCACCCCTAGATGAATTCATTGAGAGGTGTAGTTTCTAAAATGGGGTCTCTTATGTATTCTGCCAATGTGACATGGCACCGTGAAACCAGCCCAGCCAAATATGAGCTCCAATAGGGCACTTCTTCCCTTCTGAGCTTTGCACTGTGCCTCAAAAGTGGTTTTGACCACATATGGGGTATCTGCGGGCTCAGGAGAAATTGCACAACAAATTTTGGGGTCCACTATCTCCTGTTACCCTTGTGAAAATATATTTTTTTTGGCTAATATAGGATTTTTGTGCAAAAAAGTAGATTTTTTTTTTTAATTTTCACAAGTCAATGTTATAATTTTCTGTGAAGCACCTGGGGGTTCAAGGTGCTCACCACACTTCTAGATAAGTTCCCTGAGGAGTCTAGTTTCCAAAAAGGGGGCACTTGTTGGGTATTTCCACTGTTTAGGCATATCAGGGGCTCTGAAAACTTGACATGACGCCCACAGACCATTCCATCAAAGTCTGCATTCCAAAACGTCACTCCTTCTCTTCCGAGCGCTGACGTGCGCTGAAACAGTGGTTTCCTCAACATATGGGGTATCCACGTGTTCAGGAGAAATTGCACAACAAATGATTTGGCGCAATTTCTCCTGTTACCCTTATGAAAACGCAAAATTGGGGGCTGAAAAGCATTTTTGTGGGAAAAATGTGAAAATTGTATTTTTTCGGCTCAATGTTATAAACTTCTGTGAAGCACCTGGGGGTTCAGGGTGCTTAGCACACATCTAGATAAATTTCTGGAGGGGTGTAGTTTCTAAAATGGGGTCACTTGTGGGGGGTTTCCACTGTTTAGGCACACCCGGGACTCCCCAAACTCGACATGGCGTCCACTAATTATTCAAACAAATGTTACGTTCAAAAAGTCAAATGGCGCTCCTTCCCTTCCGAGCCCTGCTGTGCGGCCAAACAGTGGTTTTCCCCAACATATGGGGTATCCAGGAGATCAGGAGAAATCGCACAACATACAGTACAGACCAAAAGTTTGGACACACCTCATTTAAAGATTTTTCTCTATTTTCATGACTATGAAAATTGTACATTCACAATGAAGGCATCAAAACTATGAATTAACACATGTGGAATTATATACTTAACAAAAAAGTGTGAAACAACTGAAAATATGTCTTATATTCTAGGTTATTCAAAGTAGCCACCTTTTGCTTTGATGACTGCTTTGCACACTATTGGCATTCTCTTGATGAGCTTCAAGATGATGTCTCACCCACCACATGGCCAGATAAGGTAGTAAAATTTTAAAATGACATTTCCCGGTGGATGCATTTTTCACCGTTGAAAGCAATGCAAAATGCAAAAAAGAATCAAAAACACTACTTGTGAACATAGCCCAAGGTCTGGAGGAGCATTTTTGTTTTTGGTTATTTATTTTGCCTTATATACAAGTCATTACCCTGGAAAGGATGTTCCTTAACATTTTTCCCAGGAAAATCCATTTTGGTTTCATTTTTGTATGTTATTGTGAGTCCATAAAAGTGGCATAATACCTCTGACAACATTGTTGACAGCAGTGACCTGGGCGTCAGAAATGCTTCCAGGGGTCTTCCCCATGCTGTTCCCATGTCATTTGAGCACTGTTCCCATAGATTTGGGCAATTTTTAGGCCCTCTGCAGATCGCTGGAAAAAGCTTGAGTTTCCTATAGACTTACATTGGGCTCATTGCTCGGACTGAGCACTCAAGCATTCCAATTTGCTCGACCTGAGCATTTTAGTGCTCACTCATCACTAATGCATACACCAACAAGCAAGAGTAGCAGTGTTTTGAACTTTTGACTTTCAGACTCATTATCTCACCATCCTCTACTGCTTCAAACATGAGACTACCATAATTTTATAGACAATCATCTTGGCTATCTCATACATAAATTTGATTTAGCATATGATTAGATATGCAGATTCTTGTCATGTCACTGCATTGTTGCTGTTTTGCTCCTGATGGTGGAAAAATCTTTCTTCCTGTATACTACAAAATACAACCTGTTCTCACATTCCCTAATTGCTCAGTGTGTTATTAGGTTGATTCCTAAGCGAAAGGTCTCTGGTTTGAATCAAGGAGCAGCCATGAAGATTTCCCAAGAAAAGAGAAACAGCATCATCCAGCTCATCGATAGCGGTCTGTCTCCCAGTTCGAAGATGCCTCCAATTGGGGGTGTCCTATCGGCCATTGACGTCTTTCTTAATTTAGTAACCGAGGAGATTAAAAATCTTAAATCTAATAACACGGGACATAATTTATCAAGAGAACAAATGACAGCTTTGTGTGCATTGGAAAAGGATACATCCATCATTATTAAACCCTCGGACAAGGGGGGCAATACGGTAATGATGGATGTAGAGAAATACAAAAAAATGTGTCTTTACTTATTGGATGATTCCTCAACATACAGTACAGACCAAAAGTTTGGACACACCTTTTCATTTGAAGATTTTTCTGTATTTTCATGACATTGAAAATTGTACATTCACACTGACGGCATCAAAACTATGAATTAACACATGTGGAATTATATACTTAACAAAAAAGTGTGAAAAAACTGAAAATATGTCTTATATTCTAGGTTCTTCAAAGTAGCCACCTTTTGCTTTGATGACTGCTTTGCACACTCTTGGCATTCTCTTGATGAGCTTCAAGAGGTAGTCACCGGAAATGGTTTTCACTTCACAGGTCTGCCCTGTCAGGTTTAATAAGTGGGATTTCTTGCCTTATAAATGGGGTTGGGACCATCAGTTGTGTTGTGCAGAAGTCTGGTGGATACACAGCTGATAGTCCTACTGAATAGACTGTTAGAATTTGTATTATGGCAAGAAAAAAGCAGCTAAGTGAACAAAAACGACTGGCCATCATTACTTTAAGAAATGAAGGTCAGTCAGTCCAAAAAATTGGGCAAACTTTGAATGTGTCCCCAAGTGCAGTTGCAAAAGCCATCAAGCGCTACAAAGAAACTGGCTCACATGAGGACCGCCCCAGGAAAAGGAGACCAGGAGTCACCTCTGCTTCTGAGGATAAGTTTATCCGAGTCACCAGCCTCAGAAATCGCAGGTTAACAGCAGCTCAGATTAGAGACCAGGTCAATGCCACACAGAGTTCTAGCAGCAGACACATCTCTTCAACAACTGTTAAGAGGAGACTTTGTGCAGCAGGCCTTCATGGTAAAATAGCTGCTAGGAAACCACTGCTAAGGACAGGCAACAAGCAGAAGAGACTTGTTTGGGCTAAAGAACACAAGGAATGGACATTAGACCAGTGGAAATCTGTGCTTTGGTCTGATGAGTCCAAATTTGAGATCTTTGTTTCCAACCACCGTGTCTTTGTGCGACGCTGAAAAGGTGAACGGATGGACTCTACATGCCTGGTTCCCACCGTGAAGCATGGAGGAGGAGGTGTGAAGGTGTGGGGGTGCTTTGCTGGTGACACTGTTGGGAATTTATTTACAATTGAAGGCATACTGAACCAGCATGGCTACCATAGCATCTTGCAGCGGCATGCTATTCCATCCGGTTTGCGTTTAGTTGGACCATCATTTATTTTTCAACAGGACAATGACCCAAAACACACCTCCAGGCTGTGTAAGGGCTATTTGACCAAGAAGGAGAGTGATGGGGTGCTAGACCAGATGACCTGGCCTCCACCGTCACCAGACCTGAACCCAATCGAGATGGTTTGGGGTGAGCTGGACTGCAGAGTGAAGGCAAAAGGGCCAACAAGTGCTAAGCATCTCTGGGAACTCCTTCAAGATTGTTGGAAGACCATTTCTGGTGACTACCTCTTAAAGCGCATCAAGAGAATGCCAAGAGTGTGCAAAGCAGTCATCAAAGCAAAAGGTGGCTACTTTGAAGAACCTAGAATATAAGACATATTTTCAGTTGTTTCACACTTTTTTGTTAAGTATATAATTCCACATGTGTTAATTCATAGTTTTGATGCCTTCTGTGTGAATGTACAGTTTTCCAAGTCATGAAAATACAGAAAAAGCTTTAAATGTCATCATGTGGGCATATATCTGGACGAAATATTGAGGCCCTTTGTTAGCGCCCTCCCCTCATACATCAGGGACACGATGAACCTCCTTAGGAGACTGGAAGGAATCCCGGCTGACTCCCAAGTAATGCTTGCCAGCATAGATATTGAGACACTTTACTCCTCCATACCTCATGACCAGGGAGTTAAGGCTGTAAAATGCTACTTGGATAATAGGGGTCAAAAATGTAAAGCCCATAATGAGTTAGTATTGAATCTCCTTACCTTCATTCTAAATAACTTTTTTATGTTTGACGGTAAAATCTTCCACCAGCTCAGGGGCACAGCTATGGGCAATCCATGTGCACCAAGCTATGCCAACCTGTTCTTGGGCTGGTGGGAGGACACCGTAGTTTTCACCGAGGAACTCAAGGAATTTGTTAAATCTATTGACCTATGGGTTAGGTTTATAGATGATGTTTTTATACTTTGAAGAGGCACGGAGGAAACATTTAGATCCTTCCTGGAATGTTTGAACCATAATAACATTGGATTACGATTAACCTTTGAAATTAATTCTGTTAAACTATCATTCCTCGATGTTTTGATTTCTAAATCTGGAGAGGGAGATTCTCTATGTACCACCATTTACCGGAAACCGACTTCTACTAACTCTTTATTGAGATGGGATAGTCATCATCCCTATCACCAGAAAAAAAGGTATCCCAAAGGGTCAATACCTGAGACGTAATTGCTCGGATAAAAAGTATTTAAAAAATAAGGCGGATGACCTTCGCCTTAGATTTCTTGATCGTGGCTATCCTGACCGGATGTTGAGGGAAGCATTTCATCATGCTTGAAGGCAAGACAGGGAGAGATTGTTAGTTCCCAGGAACAAAAACAATGATAATGTGAACTTAGCTCGATTTATCACAACCTATGATAATGGGGCACCTGCCACAAAGGAAATTTTGGTCAGACATTGGAATATACTACGCATGGATGAGGACATTAAGGATATAATTAGGACATCTCCTCAGATTACTTATTGGAAGAGTAGATCACTGGGTGATAGGATAGTCCATAGCCATTTTTCAAGACCAATAAGCAACAAAAATTGGCTACCAGCAAAACCAGTGGGATGCTTTAGATGTAGCAATTGTGTCTCCTGTGAATATATCTTGGTAGGTAAACAATTCTGTAATGATAGCACTGGAGAAGTGTTCTCAGTGAGAAATTTTATAAACTGTAAGACACAAGGAGTTATTTACAAGGTTACTTGCTGCTGTGGAAAGAGCTATGTGGGAAAGACCATCAGGGAGTTCAGGAGGAGGGTGGGAGAACATATATAGGAGATATCCGTAACAAAAGAGACACCCCACTGGCAAAACATGTTAATGAATGTTACAATGGTGATTTGAAAGCCATTCAGTTCTTGGGGGTTGACAAATTGAAACCGCCAACCAGGAGTGGGGATTTTAATAAAATAATCCTGCAAAGAGAATTATGTTGGATTTTTCGTTTGGATACTTACCAACCAAGTGGTCTCAATAAACAACTTAATTTTTGCTGTTGTCTTTAAATAATGGTGCCCAGTGATATTGAGGGCACCCGATTGACCATCCTAATGTGAGTAAGTCCCCGGTGTCTCTCTCACCCCTCATTTGACCCCTTTATTGATACCCCATGAAAATATGGTTTCTGCTGATACAGTTAACTGCCTAAAAAAACAGATGTGACACTAATAAGGCAATTATGGACTATGGATTGTTGTGGTATTGGCCAGAACTTATTTTGGCTATTGCTATAGGAAACCTCCTTTGTTTCTATTTCATTGTACTTTTGGATTGAATGCATACATGTCCTCTGGATGTACCTCCTTTCCCCTTATATTTGGTAATTTTTAGGATAATATGGCGTTTTGAATGCTTATTGGGGGTCTGACATTATATTATGTCTTGGCCCCCTATAATTTAATAAGGACCCTCTGATTTTTGTATGATACAGCCCCAAATAGCACTTGGTGTTATATGACATCTCGGACCCCTAAACTTAATAAACACCCTCTGGTTTTATATAGTACCGCTTTAAATAGCACCACTACAGAGATATGCCCCATGTATGGTATGGGATGTGGGGATAAAATGATTGATGGCGTATGGTGGCAGGTGGTACATGATGCAGTGCGTCTATAAATATGGCATAATGTGACAGAAAGGAATATGGCCGTGCGTTCCACTGCGCTTTCCATACCTCACTCGGGTCTGTGAGGACATTGCAGAGACAGGAAATAAGATGGCCATGCGTTCCAACCTGTGAACCGCAAACCGGATATAACACGGATGAAAATGATATGTCCGCATCAGCACAATTGGAAATCAGACGACTGTGCGCTTCAGGGTGCATTCCAATGACGCGGGTGGAAATGACGCGACCACACTTGGCGCGAACGGAAGTAAGACTGGCGTGCATGTCACGGTGTGGTCCACTGACCACCAGACGCGGGTGCCATTGTGAATAGGTGTATAGGACTTAATCACTTTTCTATGACCGGATATGACCTTTATACCGCAGGGGGACTACCTATATAGGACCATCTAATGGGACATAGCTCAAACCACTCTGAACTAGCAGTGACTATGCTAGTTAGTCTTAATTCCTTTGGGAACTGCCACTGCAGGAACCAATATATATGGATTTCTATATCCCCTGATGAATCCCCCACATGGGGGAGGAAACGTGTAGGGATTGCATACTATACTATAGAACATACCTTCTGGCTGTGGTGGGAACATTAAGCCTAGTCTCACACTTGGGGACTGCCCTTGTAACGGCAGGAGCACTGCAAAGGCATGTCAAGGGAGATTAACTAAGTGTAAAAACTCCTCTGGATCGGCTTCAATCTCTGATGGGCTTCAACAGCTCCTGAGGTTTTGGATTCTCTGGTTCCTTGGTCTGTGGAATGTCATCAGAGTGGAGAGACCAAACCATTTTTTACTTTAAGGTTGTATTTGATTTCTAGGTACTGTCTTTTTAAACATCTTATTAAAAGTAAAATTTTAGTTTATCATAGAATTTTCTCTCCTGCTGAATACTCTGATTACATATATTGAGAGTGTTCATAGGTATGGCCATAGGTTGATACCCTTTGCTGTATTCATGTGAGTGCCATGACAGTTGTAAGAATATGAAATGAAGTCCGTCCATCCATTCAAAAATGTCGGAGTCAACAGGTCAGCTCAGGCCTATCAGTTCTGTCTTGACAAACAGTGGAGGTGGCTCATATGCTTCATAATAGTGAATAAATAGTGAGCAATAAAAAAGGATTTTGGGGGTATGTCAAAAGTAAAAGAAAAGTCAAAGATGCTATAGGATTTTTACAGGATGAAAATGGAGAAATGGTAAGAGAGGATGTTGAGAAGGCCGAACTTTTTAATTCCTATTTTGCATCTGTTTTCTCTCAGAAACAAAATGTAACATCAACTGAGCTTCACTGTCCTTTTAAAGGAATAGAGGAATCCAAGTTATCTGTAAACAGAAAGATTGTGAGGGAATATTTAGCTAACATAAATGAGTTCAAGTCTCCAGGTCCAGATGAATTACACCCCAGAGTACTGAAGGAGATCGTAGAAGAAATTTTAGAACCACTCTCCATAATCTTTGAAAATTCTTGGAGAACAGGAGAAGTCCCAGAAGACTGGAGAAGAGCAAATGTTGTTCCTATCTTCAAAAAGGGGAAGAAGGTGGACCCAGGGAACTATAGGCCGGTGAGTCTGACTTCTATACCAGGAAAGATCTTTGAACAAATTATTAAACAACATGTATCTAAGTACATGGATAAGAATGAAGTGATTAACCAGAGTCAGCATGGGTTTGTAACTAACAAGTCATGTCAGACTAACTTAATTTCCTTCTATGACAGAATCACTGACTGGGTGGATCAGGGAAATGCTGTAGATATAGTATATCTTGACTTCAGCAAAGCATTTGACAAAGTATCTCACACCATCCTTATTGAAAAAATGACCAAGTATGCAATGGACCAGGCAACTGTTAGGTGGATTCATAACTGGCTTAGTGATCGGACTCAAAGGGTGGTTGTAAATGGCTTCACATCCAGCTGGATGAATGTCTCAAGTGGGGTACCACAGGGCTCCGTCTTGGGACCTGTATTGTTCAACATCTTTATCAATGATTTAGATGAAGGAATTGAGGGTAAACTGATTAAATTTGCTGATGACACAAAGCTAGGAGGGATAGCTAATACTAGAGAAGAGAGAGAGAGGATTCAAAAAGACCTAAATAAACTGGAGCAGTGGGCAGCAACCAACAGAATGGTTTTTAACAGGGAAAAATGCAAAGTACTACATCTGGGCAATAAAAATGAAAAAAGCATATACAGAATGGGAGGAATAGAGCTAAGCAACAGTACATGTGAAAAAGACTTAGGTATACTAATAGATCATAGACTGAACATGAGTCAACAGTGTGATGCAGCAGCAAAAAAGGCAAATACAATTCTGGGATGTATTAACAGAAGCATACAGTCTAGATCACGTGAAGTCATTATCGGTCTTTACTCCTCTTTGGTCAGACCTCATCTGGAATACTGTGTACAGTTTTGGGCACCACATTTTAAAAAAGACATAGACAAACTGGAGCAAGTTCAGAGAAGAGCGACCAGAATGGTGACTGGTCTGCAAACCATGTCCTATGAGGAACGGTTGCAGGATTTGGGAATGTTTAGCTTGCAAAAAAGAAGACTGAGAGGAGACTTAATAGCTGTCTACAAATATGTCAAGGGCTGTCACATTGTAGAAGGATCATCTTTATTCTCATTTGCACAAGGAAAGACTAGAAGCAATGGGATGAAACTAAATGGGAGGAGACACAGATTAGATATTAGAAAAAACTTTTTGACAGTTAGGGTGATTAATGAGTGGAACAGGCTGCCACGAGAGGTGGTGAGTTCCCCTTCAATGGACGTCTTCAAACAGAGGCTGGACAGACATCTGTCTGAGATGATCTAGTGAATCCTGCTTTGAACAGGGGGTTGGACCAGATGACCCAGGAGGTCCCTTCCAACTCTACCATTCTATGATTCTATGAGAATCACAAACGTCCATGCGTTGCACGTTACACAAGTCTAGAATGGTAGCCCTAAAAAAGGTGAAGAAGCCTCGACTTCAATATCGTCATAAGTTTGCAAGGAAGTACAAAAAGTGGACAGTAGAAGATTGGAAATGTGTGATTTGGAGCGATGAAACAAAAGTCAATCAACTAGGCTCTGATGGGTGCAAATGGGTCTGGAAGAAACAAGTTCGGTGGAGGAAACCTGATGATATGTGGTTGTTTCACAGCCAAAGGCATTGGATACTTGATCAGGATCGATGGTGGTCTCAATGCTGAGCTATATGTGAGTATCCTACAAGATTTGTTACTTCATACACTTGAGTACTAAGGGTATGAAAAGGACGATATAGTATTCCAGCAGGACAATGACCCAAAGCATATGTTGAGATTGGCAAAGAAATGGTTCAATGACAATGAAGTAGAAGTCCTGAATTGGCCTCCACAATCCCCAGACCTCAACCCAATCGAACATTTGTGGATAGAGTTGAAGAAAAAGCTGTATACATACCCAAGTGAGTCGACCAGTATGCACCAACTTTGGGAACGTGTAGAAGACACCTAGGATCAGATTTTGGTCAAGACATGCTGCACCAACTTTGGGAACGTGTAGAAGACACCTAGGATCAGATTTTGGTCAAGACATGCTTGAATCTGATCAAGAGCATGCCGAGGAGGATGCAGGCAGTGTTGAAAACCAAAGGTGGATTTACAAAATACTGACAAAATAATAAAAATTTAAATTTAGATTTTTAGGAGCAAAACAGTAACAATGCAGTGACATGACAAGAATCTGTATAACTAATCATGCAAAATATTTGCAAGTCAAATTTATGTATGAGATAGCCAAGATGATTGTCTATCAAATGATGGCAGTCTCACATTCAGAACAGTAGTGGATGGTGAGATATGGAGCCTGGAAGTCAAAAGTTAAAAACATTTTCACCCTTTTGCTTGTCACTGTACATTAGATATTGGGTAAGTAATCCCATTGTGTGTGCTACGTTCTGCAGAGCCCTATATCTACACTGTGTGCAGAATTATTAGGTAAGTTGTATTTTAGAGGATTATTTTTATTATTGATCAACAACTATGTTTTCAATCAACCCAAAAGACTCATAAATATCCAAGCTTAATATTTTTGCAAGTTGGAGTGTTTTTTTTTTAGATTTGGCTATCTTAGGAGGATATCTGTTTGTGCAGGTAACTATTACTGTGCAGAATTATTATGCAACTTAATAAAAACCAAATATAATCCCATCTCACTTGTTTATTTTCACCAGGTAATCCAATATCAGTGCACAAAATTTAGAAATAAACATTTCTGACATGCAAAAACAAAAACCAAAAAAAATTTGTGATCAATATAGCCACCTTTCTTTATGATGACACTCAACAGCCTTCCATCCATAGATTCTGTCAGTTGCTTGATCTGTTTTAGATTAACATTGCGTGCAGCAGTCACCACAGCCTCCCAGACACTGTTTCGAGAGGTGTACTATTTTCCCTCCCTGTAGATCTCACATTTTATGATGGACCACAGGTTCTCTATGGGGTTCAGATCAGGTGAACAAGGGGGCCATGTCATTATTTTTCTTCTTTTAGACCTTTACTGGCCAGCCACGCTGTGGAGTAGTTGGATGCATGTGATGGAGCATTGTCCTGCATGAAAATCATGTTTTTCTTGAACGATACCGACTTCTTCCTGTACCACTGCTTGAAGAAGTTGTCTTCCAGAAACTGGCAGTAGGTCTGGGAGTTGAGCTTCACTCCATCCTCAACCCAAAAAGGTCCCACAAGTTCATCTTTGATGATACCAGCCCATACCAGTACCCCACCTCCACCTTGCTGGCATCTGAGTCGGAATGGAGCTCTTTGCCCTTTACTGATCCAGCCTCTGGCCCATCAAGACTCACTCTCATTTCATCAGTCCATAAAACCTTTGAAAAATCAGTCTTAAGATATTTCTTGTCCCATTCTTGACGTTTTATCTTATGTTTCTTGTTCAAAGGTGGTCGTTTTTCAGCCTTCCTTACCTTGGCCATGTCCCTGAGTATCGCACACCTTGTGCTTTTTGATACTCCAGTAATGTTGCAGCTCTGAAATATGGCAAAACTGGTGGCGAATGGCATCTTGGCAGCTTCACGCTTGATTTTCTTCAATTCATGGGCAGTTATTTTGCGCCTTTTTTGGCCAACATGCTTCTTGCGACCCTGTTGGCTATTTGCCATGAAACGCTTGATTGTTCGGTGATCACACTTCAAAAGTTTGGAAATTTCAAGACTGCTGCATCCCTCTGCAAGACATCTCACAATTTTAGACTTTTCAGAGCCCGTCAAATCTCTCTTCTGACCCATTTTGCCAAAAGAAAGGAAGTTGCCTAATAATTAAGCACACCTTATATAGGGTGTTGATGTCATTAGTCAACACCTCTCCTCATTACAGAGATGCACATCACCAGATTTACTTAATTGGTAGTTGGCTCTCAAGCCTATGCATCTTGGAGTAGGACAACATGTATAAAAAGTATCATCTGATCAAAATACTCATTTGCCTAATAATTCGGCACACAGTGTAATTCCATCATGTGATGCACTACACTGAACCCTGTATCGAATTCCCAGTGTTACACTCTGCGTATCGCAGCACGTGATTCACTCCGCATATCTAACCCCAGCTTATGATACCGCGAGCAGCACCAACTAACAGAATCGGTGCTGCCAGCCGTCCTCGGTGACACTTTCCACATGTCATTATCACTTTGCAGCCGCCAACAAAATGGCTCCGCACTGTGATTATAAATTTCATCATCCATTATCTTTTTGCAAACGCCCAGGAGGGGATGAGAGGGAAGAACTCAGACACGTGAGCAGAACCCGCCCACATTTACTGCATACGTAATAGGCTGAGTCAATGGAAAATTAAAATTTTTCCACTAAAATGTTGCTTTGTTTCAAGTTTTCAAATTTTAAAAGGGATAATAGAAGAGAATGGACCATACAATTTGTTATACAATTTCTCCTGAGTGCGCTAATACCCCATATTGTCGTCAAAGGCACAGTGCAAAGCTTAGAAGGGAAGAAGCGCCATATTGGAGTTCAGATTTTGCAGGAATGGTTTGAGGGTGCCATGTCACATTGGCAGAGCCCCTGATGTGCCAGAACAGCAGAAATCCCCCTATAAGTGTCCCCATTTTACAAATTATATCTCTCAATGAATTCCTCTAGGGGTGCAGTGTTCATATTGACACCATGACTGTGTCACAGAATTTTATACCATTAGGCAGTGAAAAAAATAGCAAGTGTGCTGCGTGCAATCCTGATCGTGCAGCAATTACTGATCATCTGCACGTACCCTAACACTCATTACTACTGATCAGTGAATTTTGCTTTACTTTGTAGTAAAAGGAGTTATTAGAAGAGCCGCATGTGAATGGCGCCACAGTGGATATGATCAGCCACAGCTCCATTTACATGGTGCTCTACAGAGCTTCGATTCTCAGGATCATGGGGGTCCCAACAGTCGGATCTCCAGCGATTGGACAGTTATCCCCTATCCATTTAAACAGGTTTTCCAATATTTATTTTTATTTGGCCATAGTAATATTGAAAATACTAAATCAATATTGATGCCTCTCCGACAACAGGACTGGAGATGTGGTACTGTGCAGTGTATACACTGGACAGGAGGAGTGGTACTGTGTAGTGTATATATACAGGACAAGAGAGGTGGTACTGTGCAGTGTATATGTACAGGACAGTAGGAGTGGTACTGTGCAGTGCATATATACAGGACAGTAGGAGTGGTACTGTGCAGTGTATATATACAGGACAGGAGAAGTGGTACTATGCAGTGTATATATATAGGACAGGAGACGTGGTACTGTGCAGTGTATATATACAGGACAGAAGGAGTGGTACTGTGCAGTGTATATATACAGGACAGGAGGAGTGGTACTGTGCGGTGTACATATACAGGACAAGAGGAGTGGTGCTGTGCAGTGTATATACACAGGACAGGAGGAGTCGTGCTGAGAGTAGCACCTGCCTCCTGAGCTCAAGCACTTCCAGGAGGAGGGTCGTCGTCTGCCTCTCTTCTCCCCAGGGAGAGGCAGGCCTACTGGGAGGCCGGCATGGCTTCCCAGCCTCCTATCCCCCGGTCTATGCCGGCGGGGGAGAAGGAGCCTCAACAACCGGCCCAGGAGGGAGTGAGGAGATCGGGAAGGGTGAGGAAGAATACATCCACCTGCTCCAACCCCGAGACTGTTCACCGCCAGCCCAGAGAGGGAGACCGGGGCACCCCAAGCCCCAGGAACAAGAGTCCAGCAAGATCCTGGGGGGAGATGAGCTCCAGCGAGTCCACAAGTTCCTTCTCCTCCCGAGTGGTCGCCACGTTGCGAGAGTACAAGGACGCCGGCAAAGCACTAACCCAGCTGAAAGAGGAGCTGAGGGAGGCCCGGGTCCTGAACACCCGGGCGTCCAACAAGGAAAGACCCGCGACCTCCCAGAGGTTTAAAGCCCTCAGAGACGAGGTGGTCAGGTTAGTGCTCCTCCGGGAAGGGATTGAGAAAAGCGCAGGTCCCTTCCTGGAGAGGTTTAAGAACCAGCGGCGGTTCTCAGAAATGAAGGGGTTAAACACCTCAGGAGAACCGCCAGCCGGCGTCCTTAGTGAAGAGGAGGAGGAGGATGAAGAGGTGACTGGAGTCTCAGTTGCTGGAGCCAGTGAGGGGCAGAGCCGGAGCTCAAGTGGTCTCCCTGCAGGGCAGAGGACTCCAAAAGCAGAGGCTGGAGTGTCGGGGAGGAGGAGGAAGGAGGACTGCTGAGGGAGATCCGACTTCTGGAGTCTCCAGTGGACCTGACGCGGTTTTCCTTCGGTGAGGACAAACCAGTGGAGGAGACCAAGAGGAGGAAGAGGAAGACTGGAGGAGCTGCACAGGAGGTGGTGAGTTATAAGTATGTACCAATGTCTGATGTTGCGCCTGCCACCTTCTGTTTAAACCCCACCAAACCTAAAGGCACGGGCTCTGCAGTGGGCTCGAGGCAGAGGCAAGGTGGGGAGAGGAGAAGGACGTCCGGTGATGCTGCTATCTGTGCGGGGAACAGTGCAGGGGGCGAGGCTGTGGAGGTACTCACAGCGCCGGACATAGGAAGTTCTGTGGAGTTTCCCACCCTGCCCTCTGCGGCTAAGCCGGTTATCACCGGGGCTGGGGGGGCAGGGAAGGATGTGAAAAAAACACCTGTGAGGAACACTGGGCACACTGCTGCGCCAGGGGGGCAGTGTGCCCCAGCGCCCAAAAAGGACACTAAGACCCCAAAGTCTGTGGGTGCAGGGCGGGCAGAGGTGCCGAGAAAACAGTCTGGCCAGAACAAGGACCAAATTGCTGCAGTAGGGGGGCGGGGCGCTCCAGCAGACGACCTGCAGAAAGCCAGCAGCAACCAAAGGGAAACGGGTGTGGTGCTGCAGGGAAAGGAGTCTCTGGGAGTGCTCCCCTCCCCCGGCCCAGCAGGTGTGAGTGCAGAGACACCAGACACAAGGGAGGAAGGAATGGAGGTGACTGTGGAAGGTGCAGAGAACAGCAGAGGTAATGGGGTGACAAGTAAAGGGAATGGAAATAGTGGTGCAGTGAATGATGGGAGTAATGGTGGAGCAGATGGTGAGAGTAATGGTGGAGCAGATGATGAGAGTAGTAGGAATGGTGGAATTAGTGGTACAGTGAATGATGATGCAGCAAATGATGGGGGTAGTGGTGCAGTGAATGATGATGTAGCAAATAGTGGGGGTAGTGGTGCAGTGAATGATGATGTAGCAAATGGTGGGGGTAGTGGTGGAATGAATGCTGGGAGTTGTGGGAATGGTGGGAGTTGTGGTGTAGCAAATGTTGGGGGTAGTGGTGTAATGAATGGTGGGAGTAATGGTCCTGCGAATGGTGTGAGTAGTAGTGGAGTGAACGATGGGAGTAATGGTCCTGCGAATGGTGTGAATAGTACTGGAGTGAATGGTGGGAGCAGCACTGGTGTTGGTGGGGGGGAAGTAGGCGCTGGTCCCGCTGCCCCCCCAGCATTGGCGGGGGCTTCAGCCCAAAGCTATTCAGGAGCTGTCAGTGCTGGGGGTAGTAGTGCGCCCTCGTCTGGTGGCCCTGGGGATGGTAACTTGCAACAGCAGCTCCTGGACGCCCTGAGGAGAGGGGAGAGCTCCATCACTGTAGAGGGGAGGGAGGTTGATCTGTCTTTCTAGATAGAGAGACATGGTCTTTCAGCCTTCCGAGATAGAGGGGCAGAGACTGTCTGGTCTCTGCCGACAACGGGGCAGAGGAGTAACCGTAGGAATGTGGTCCTTCTCCAGTGGGTAAGCAAGGATGCCTGTCCTGATAGGTCGAAGGTGGTTGAGCTCCTGCTGGGGATGGGCTTTGCAGCATATGACATCTTTGCCTTGATCCATCCCTACGGGACCTCCTACTTCGATGTCAGCTTCGTGAGACCGGAGGGCCTTGAGCTTTTCTGGTCTCGCCATGAGCTGGCTCGGAGTTGCCCCGAATGGCATGGTCTCTTTCCCCTGGCAATAACCCGCCAAGATTCAGTCAGGAAAGTGACCGTTTTGACTAGTAACGAGTCGCTTTCCTGTATGGACATTACCACCTGGGTGAGTCGATACGGAGAGGTCACCAATATTCCCGAAAAGAATCTGGATGACCATGGTATCTGGTCAGGGGCCTGGACCTTCATGGTGAGATTGAAGGTTTCGGGAAACACTGTTACCCATATCCCCTCCTCAACCTTTTTGGGGAGGGATAGGATCTTGATTTTCTACCGGGGGCAGCCTAAGGTCTGTCACAGGTGCGGTAGCCCCACACACTTCAGTGCGCAGTGTACCACCCAGAAATGCGCACTGTGTGGGGACCTTGGTCATCTTGCTGCTGCCTGTCGCAGGATTAGGTGTAACTTGTGTGGTGACCTCGGTCACCCGTTCAGTCGCTGTCCGCGTTCCTTCGCCAATGCGGTCCTGAAAGCGGCGAGTGCGGGACAGGCGAAAGCCGGGACTAATCTTGCCGGTGAAGGGACCAGTAGGGGCGGGGGAGGCAGGGATCCGGTGAGGAGCAAGCTGCCGCCATCCACCATCAGGCGGCAGGAGAAGCGCCGTGGGGACAGGGGGCAGGGAGTAATGTCCCTAAACTCTGACCCAGGTACTTCACTTGCAGCTGAGGATCCTAAAGACAGTGAATTGAGCGAGGAAGTCAAGAGACTTGAAAGGGAAGAGCGAGAGGACGCCACGTCTTCCCAGGAACCCTCTTCTGGTGACAGTCTAGATGAGGGAGAGGGGGAGTGGTCACAGAAAAAGAAAAAGGGTAACAGAAAAATGGCCAGAGGTAGGAGGGGGACCAGGTCTCGAGCTGCCTTTTTGGAGTGCGACCCCTCTGACTCTCTGGCCGTGATCCAAGCGCCATTGGAGGGTTCAGCCGCCCCCCCTCTGGTGGATCTCTCCAACCGGTTCGGGGCTCTCCAGGACCTCCCTCTGGAGGGGGGAAGTGGGGACCCGGGGCCGGAGGTTGCGGACAAGGTGGTTGGGGCTCAGGAGATGGCTGGGTCTTCCTCTCGGGGGGCGAATACAAAGCCCTCTGGGGGGACGACTAACCCAGGACCACCAGACGAGGGCAAGAATGTATGTAAGGAGAGAATGGACGAGTCTGTTTGTCTTAAGCGCACTAAAAACCCGTCATTATCAGAGGAAGAGGTTGGAACTGTCAGTGGTGGGAAGAAAAAGGCTATCTAATTCAATCAATCATGATGGCGGCACCCACCCCGTTGACGCTGGCAACTATTAATGTTTGCAGCATAAAGTCAGATGCGGCAAGGTACACGGCCTTTCATTTTCTCGGCCAACTTGACGCCGACATTTTGTTTTTGCAGGAGACCAGGTTGACCGATATATCAACCTTGCATAAAGCAAGGCGGGAGTGGAGGCATGGGCCCTCCTACTGGTCTCTTGCGGCCGAGCCGTATAGCGGGGTGGCGGTCCTTTTTAAGACCGCAGCGGTTGAATGCAGACGAGTGATCGAATTAGAAATGGGGAGATGCTTCATCCTAGATGTCTCCATGGGGGGACAAGAGCTTCGGCTCATTAACATCTATGGTTCCCAGTCCAAGTGGGACCGCAAATGTCTCTTCCTGAAGATCAAACCTTTTTTATTTTCGAGTCGGCAGGTGGTCTTCGGAGGGGATTTCAACAATGTCACGAGATCCTGTGATAGAGGAGGTTCCGGAGACCGGCTGGCTTATGACTGCGTCGCGTTAAACAGGATAATGAGTGAGGCTCGCCTGGTGGATGTCCACATCCGGCACAACCCGGGCGACACGGGATTCACCTTTTTTAGAGGTAGTCAGTGCAGGTCTAGGCTAGATAGGTTTTATTTGAAGGAGGAGGCCGTCTCTTCACCGTTGTCGGTTGTGGAGGTGGAGTTCTCCGATCACTGTTTGATTATGTTTTGTCTGAACGTTACAGAGACTCCTCGGATGGGAAGAGGCTATTGGAAGCTGAATTCGTCACTCCTTGAGGAAGAAGCTGTAAGACGGTCTTTTGATGAATTCTTTCAGAGCCAGGTACCATTGCTGGGCCTAAGTAACACTAAGTCAGAGTGGTGGGAGATGTTCAAACATCGGGTGGCGAGATTCTTCCGGCAGCTCTCGAACCTCAGGAGCCTGAACAGGGATCGCCTGTATCAGAGCCTGAGGAGGAAACTCGAGCATCTTGTCTCGACTGGAGGTAGCCGCGAGGAGATCTCCAGAGTGAAGTCCTTGCTGAAGAGGTGTCAGTACGATAGGCACGCATCTTTGGTTTTCGAGAGGGACTACGGGAAGTACTGCTCGCCCGACCCTTACAGAAACTGTAAGATGTCAGTGAGTAGTAAGATAGTGACGGGGCTGGTGGACAGTACGGGGTCCCTGAGAAGGTCCAGATCAGGGATCTTGGAGGTCGTCAGTTCCTACTACTCGCACCTCTTGGGAAGGAGGGAGCTTGATCGTGACGGGATGTCGGCTTTCCTGGCTGAATCCGTTCCTGAGCCAGGGGCTGACCTCTCGCTAGGCGATTTGGCAGAAGCGATCAAAGAAGAGGAAGTGAGACTGGCGATCGATGGGCTTAGGCCCAAAAAGTCGCCAGGTCCGGATGGCTTAACATCCGAGTTCTTTAGGACCTTTAGGGACTCTTTGGTCCCCCTCTTGACTCAGGTGTTTAACGAGTGTCTCTCCTCAGGCACTCTGCCGAGATCATTAAGGAGGTCAGCTTTGATCATTTTGTCAAAGGGTAAGGATCCGTCACGCATTGAGAACTGGCGTCCCATAGCACTTCTCAATGTGGACAGGAAGATTTTGGCTAAGATACTTTTCAACAGGCTGGTGAAGTTTGCACCCCGGCTCCTTTCGGAGGTTCAGCACTGTTGCGTTCCTGGCCGTAGCACTTTTAGTACTGTTCTAGGTGTCCGAGAGGCCGTGGAGCAAGGCAGGGCGGGCCTCTGGAAGGGGTTCTTGCTGACCCTGGATCAGGCAAAAGCCTTTGATCGGGTTAACCACGAGTACCTCTGGTCCACTCTTTTGAGGTATGGTCTGCCTGGAGGGTTTGTGGACTGGCTTAAGACCTTGTATGCAGGGGCTGAGACTTTCCCTCTGGTGAATGGGTGGATTGGACGACCTTTTGGGGTAGGATCCGGTGTCTGTCAGGGCTGTCCTCTTAGCCCTTTGCTTTACGCGTTTGCGATCGATCCCTTCCTCAGAAGGATCGATTGTAGACCGTTGGCGGGGGTGCGGATGGGCGGGGCGGCGCCGGAGGCTATCCTGAGGGTGGTGGCCTACGCGGACGATGTCACCGTCTTTGTTTCTTCGCAAGAGGAGGCAGCAGCGGTGATGTCAGAAGTGGAGCGCTACTCGGAGGCATCCGGGTCCAAGGTCAACCAGGATAAGTGTGAGAGTCTCTGGCTGGGAGGCGGAGATCCCGGGTTTGATCTTCCGGACACCCTCCCCGAACCCCAAGAACATGCCAAAGTCCTGGGCATCGAATTCGGCCAGGGTGATTACCCCACGAAAAACTGGGAAGGCAGAATCAAAGGTGTCGCCCAAAGAGTGGACCAATGGAGGGGTTGGTCTTTGACCCTGAGGGAAAGGGTTGGCCTGTGCAAAGCTTTCCTGCTCCCCTTGCTAATCTACCTGGGCAGCGTCTGTGTCTTGCCAGAGCCTCTCTGGACACGGGTCTACAGTCTGTTCTTCCAGATGTTATGAGGGAACAGACTGAACCTAGTCAAGCGGGAGGTCACTTACCGCACGAGGAGACTAGGGGGTTTGAATATGGTGAACCCCGTGGTGTTCCTAGTGAACACTTTCTTGAAGGTGAACGTGGCAAACCTCTGGAAAGAGAGGGCTCCTCCGTGGGTATTCTCCTGCAAGGGATGGTTTCAGCCTTTCTTCCAGGAATGGGAGACAGGGGGAAGATTGAAGGATCTTCGCACACCACACGGGCATCTCCCGGCTTATGTTACCCCGGTTCTGAAAATGATCCGCCGGTGGGGTCTGGGAATGTGGGAGGTGAGGTCCCTCCCGAGGAAACTCCTCGATATGAGGGTCTTGCTTTCTCATTTTCAGAGTCCATTGGCCCTCAAAGACTGCCCAAGTCGGGATCTGGAGGTTGGGTTGAGTTTGTTAAATTCTAGCAGGATCACCGAGAAGTACTGGGACTTGACTTGGCGCTGCTTCCATGGTAAGCTGTATGTGAGGGACAATTTGAAGTACAGGAGCTCCGAGGACAGGAATTGCCCCCGTGAGGCTTGTGCTAACGTGCTGGAAAGCATGGAGCACTTCCTGCTTCATTGTCCCTTTAATACAGAGGTGTACAACAGGGTGGGGGCTTCCATTGGTTGGCCGCGGCTGGCTACTCTGTCCTATGCCGGGTGGGCCTATGGAGCGTTCGGAGACCTTGGGAGAAGGGACCGAGACACTTTATTCATAGTCAGCGCAGTGGTCAGGTATTTCACGTGGAACGCACGAGTTTTAGTCTCGACGCAGAGTAAAATCCTCCATGTAGATGAAGTCTGTAGGAACATCCTAGGTGACCTGGTGAAGGTACGTTCTCTGGAGTATGAAAGACTGGGTGCCCGGAGGGCGGCCCGTCTCTGGAGGGGCTTTTCCTTCAGGGTGCCTTAGTCCGGTAGTACTCCTATATCCTGGTGGTGGGCTGATGTCTTTCCACCCTAGATTTTTGTTTTGTATTTCTGTCTCCTGAATAGAAGGTTTGCCGGCATCGAACTTGAGCCTTGGATGGTGAGTGTGTAGGTTGTGTTCTGTATATATTGTATATAATGTATAATAGGGGGTTTTAGTTAGGTTGGGTGGGGGATTTGGGGGGGGTTCTTCATCAGCGGTGATAAGAGGACTGATCTGGCCTGGTCCAGGCCCCGCCTGGGGAAAAACTTTGGGGCCTGATCCTAGCTCGGAGTAATCCTGAACTTTGTGGCCAGAGCTGGATCAGGGGTGGCGGGATAGTTAGTGTAGGTCTGTGTTTTATGTATATATATTAAAAATTACAAAAAAAAAATAAAAAAATATATAAAATATATAAAAAAAAAAAAAAATTGTTCATGTCACTATTGTGTATATTGTTATTTTTGGTTTTCTGTGGTGTGAATGAGGTGCGGTAAGGGGGTGACTAAGGTCAGGCAGTGGGACCAGTAGGTTAGTGTTAGTGTCCGGTTGTATATACGTTATATTAGGTTTAGTGTTTTATTGTATATAATCTTGTATATAGGACGGTGTTTTATGTGTATATAGGACGGTGTGAGCGTTGTGTGGGATTGTATATAGTAGTATGAATGAAGCTGGGCCGGGGGTTTTATAGGTTTTATAATATTTATTTCCTGTATATATATATATATATTCCTGCGGTGATTTATTTTGTTTCTATTTTCTGTGATTTGTCGTCTTGTTTTGTTCTTATGTTCGGTGTCCTGTAATGTATTATTGTTCCGTCATGTACTGTACTTATTCTATCAATAAAAAAAAGACCTGCAGTGTATATATACAGGACAGGAGAAGTGGTACTGTGCAGTGTATATATGCAGGACAGGAGGAGTGGTACTGTGCAGGGTATATATACAGGATAGGAGGAGTGGTACTGTGCAGTGTATATATACAGGACAGGAGGAGTGGTGCTGTGCAGTGTATATATATATATAGGACAAGAAAAATGGTACTGTGCGGTGTATATATACAGGACATGAGAAGTGGTACTGTGCAGTGACAAACTCTTCAGAGCAAACTCTGCAGTTAGAGGCATTAGAAGCTCTAAAATAACTCAATATACAAGACCAGCTTTTCAAAGTCAAATCTGTATCTGGATTGCCCATCCTAAACTCTTAGGCTGCGTGCCCACTATGCATTTTTCAAGCGTTTTTGCCGCAGAATTTCCACAGCGAAAACGCTTAAAAAACACTTGGTAATCCGTGCCCCATGGTCCCCAATGATAATCCGCATGTGCTGTGCACATGCTGCGGAAATTTCCGCTGCGGATTATCATTGCGGAAAAATACGCAGCATGTCCATTAATTTTGCGGACACGCAGCGTAATCGCCGCCATTGACTTGCATTGGACCGCGTGACATCTGCATCACTACATGTGCACACGCAGATATCACACGGTTCAATGTGCAGATGGTACCCAGGTCTGGAGAAGAACAGACTCTCATCCAGACCTGGGTACCATAGAACCTGTAAAAAAAAGAATTTAAAATAAAAAATAAAGATTATACTTACCTTCCGATGTCCTCCCGGTGTATTCTCCCCTCCGTCTGGTCTGCTGTATGGGTCGCAGTGTTGTGAAGGACCTGCCATGACGTCATTGAATCATGTGACCTGACACATGACTCAATGTCGTCACCGCAGGTCCTTCACACCACCGCGAGCCGCCCAAGACGGAGCGGAGAAAACACCGGGAGGACATCGGAAGGTAAGTATAATCTTTATTTTTATTTTTTACCATTCTTATTCTTTTTTTTTTAACTAACTTGGTCACACTACTATAAATCCATGCAGGTTGCATGGATTTATATAGTGTGACTGAGTTGTCAAGCACTTTTCTAAGTGATGCTAAAATCACTTGGAAAAGCGCTTGATAACCCACATGCAGAAGTGCATGCAAAAATGCTTGACAAACGCTTCTACCTGGCAGGAAAAACGCATGTAAAATCCGCATGCGTTTTTCCTGCCAGGGAGAAGCGGAAAAAATATGCAGCATTTCTGCATCGTGGGCACATAGCCTTAGGCTATGTGCCCACGTAGCAGATTTGATGCAGAGCGTTTTTGCCTCTCTCTGGCAGAAAAAAACGCATGCAGATTTACATGCGTTTTTTCTGCCAGAGAGAACCGTTTTTTCTGCATTTTTACATGCGTTTTCGCATATGTTTTTTCAAGCACTTTTCCAAGCGATTTTGAGCATCACTTGGAAAAGTGACAAGTTGGTCACACTATATAAATCCATGCAACCGGAATGGATTTATATTGTGTGACCAACTTAGATGCTTTAAATGCTGCATCCATAGTAAAAAAACAAACAAACTGTATACACACCTCTCCAGTCTCCTCCCGGAGGCATCCTCTCTCCTCGGCGTCCCGCTGTGTACTTGCAGGACCTGCGGTGACATCATTTAGTCAGCTGATGGTCACGTGACCATTACCTGACCGCTGACGTCAGCGGTCGCGTGACCATGAGCTGACTAAATGACATCACTGCAGGTCCTGCAAGTACACCGCGGGACGCCGAGGAGAGAGGACGCCGCCGGGAGAAGGCCGGAGAGGTGAGTATACAGGTTGTTTTTTTAAAAACTTTTTTATTTCTTTTTTTCACCGCGTGGTAGCCGGGATGAAGAGGAGTTGTAGTCTCCTCTTCATCCTGGGTACCACATGCACCACGATTACGCTGCAAATTCGCGGCCATTGAATTTAATTGAAACGCAGCAAATCCACATATACCTGCGGGTTTGCTGCGTTTCAATGTTCCTCAATGGCCGCGAATTTGCAGCTTAATCGTGGTAGAAATGGTCATGCTGCGTTTTGCAACGCAATGCGAATTCGGCGCTTAGTAGCGCACCATGTGCACAGCACATCCGAATTCACATTGCTTTGCATGGCAGACGGTCTTACAAGCGTTTTCGTGGCCGTTAAAACACTGCAAAAACGCTACGTGGGCACATGGCCTTAGAACTCTTGAGTTGTCCAGTCATTTGTTTATTTACCTACCATAAAGATAAGTAGATAAGCAGATAACCTCAGACTCCACACAGAATGCATGACTCACTGATACACAATGGTACAATGACAACAGTAGCCAGGCAGCCCATTTTATGACCTAATAGACCAGCCCACCGAGCATCTGCCCGATAAGGCAGATTAGCAGTCTAGGCCTGCTTGGAAGGGAAAGAGTTCTATTTGACTCTCGGAAGAACAAACTGTCATAGAATAGTTTGCAGACTCCATACACAAAGCCCCTAAGTGCCAGGAGAGCAGAATCCCGTCTCAAGTGATCCCATTTTGGAAATTACACCCCTATGGGAATTTATCTACAGTTGTAGTGATGATTTTAACTCCATGGGTTTTTGCCAGAAACAAGCAGCAGTGAATGTTGCTGAGTGAAAATTGAAAATCTGCCATTGTAGTGCCCAGTACATTGTAGTTCCCGTACGCTGCAGTGCCCAGTATGTTTTATGTTGCTTTGTTTGTGGATTGAGTTGAAGCTTTTATTGGGAACATTTTACATAACATTAGGGATCACATTTATCCTGCACTGAGCACATCGGGGTTTCCATCTAAATCTCCAAATGACTTGATTCAAATGAAATCCCCGAGAGATCCATTCACTAGAATGAGGCAGCAAAGTTACTCTGGGCTCCTTCTGGCCTCTGTTCAGTGGTGTCCTTTTTTTCAGAAGTGCACAAAACTGTGGCCGACGGTACTTTTATGCACGCTTAAAATGACGGACACTGCTGGATCACAGACCAGACAGAGTCAAAAGTGTTTCCATCTACCTCATTATAGGGAATCTTCCGCCGGGGGTTCTGTCTGAATCGCGTATTTCAGAGATTTACACGGAAAACCCAGTGTAAGTGCTCAGTGTAGAGTGCATCATAAATGTGAGCTGAGCCTGACTGTGATCTTTGGGAGACAGAATGAACAAAGCAATAGCAGGTGAAGAATTGGTTTTATATATTTTTTACACCGTTCCTTGTCCGGTATAAGTGATTAGACGACTTTATTCTTCAGGTCGGTGCGATTATAGCGATGCCAGATTTATATAGTTTTTTTAGCTATATAAAAACTTTGGCTGCTATCAAACACTAAAAGACACTTTTTTGTGCATTGCCATATTTTGAGAACTATAATTTTCTATATTTCTTCCGACAGAGTCATGTTAGGGCTTGTTTTTTTTGGGACGAGTTGAAGCTTTTATTGGCACTATTTTCAGGCACATAACATTTTTTGATCATTTTCTATTCTGGTTTTTGGGAGGCAGAATGAACAAAAACTAAATTCAGGAATTGTTTTTTTTTTATGCCATTCACCATATGGTAAAAGTGATAAGGCAGCTTTATTCTTCGGGTCAGTACAATTACAGCGATACCACATTTATATAATTTTTTAATGTTTTGCTGCTTTTACACAATAAAAACTATTTTATAGAAAAAATAATTGTTTTCGCATCGCTATATACTGAGAGCCATAGCTTTTTTTTTCCACTGATGGAGCTGCATGGCAGCTTGTTTTTTACACGACAAGATGACGTTTTCAGTGATACCAGTTTTATTTATATTCGACTTTTTTATCACGTTTTATTCCACTTTTTATTCGGTGATATGATGAAAAAGCATAGTTTTTTGCCACTTTTTTTTATTTTTACGGTGTTCACTGCAGGACAATTTTATAGATCAGGTTCCTCCGGACGCGGCGATACCAAATATATGCACTTTTTTTCTTTTTATTTTTTTCTACTTTTTTACTTAGTCCCTCTGTGAGGAGCTGCCCACTTACTAAAGACTATGACACTTTTCCAGCAACGGACCACCATTTTTGTCAATATTATTATTGTGTTTTATTAGTGATTTACTTGTTATGCTTTATATAGTTCTGCTAACTTGTCAGTATGTGCACTAGATTCACTTGTAAAATGTCCAGCATTTCACTAATCTGTATCTCAGGATATCTGTACCTCAGGAGTATCTAACCATTGTTCCAAAAACCAATAATCTCATTATGTGCATGTAGATTGTAGACACAGTAGAACCGTCACCACAGGGGGTCTTACATGCAGTCTCAGATGAAGGCTTCTAGAATATTCTTCATTGTTTTAGCTAATAGTAAATGTTTAAGGGGAGGGCGTGATCACTTCTGACCTGGGAGGGGACTGATCCCAGTGAAAGAAAGGATAGACATTTTTTAGTAAAAAGTTGTGTGGAAGGATTGAAGGAAGAGGATAGAGACCGTGGATTTGGAAGGATGGATGGATAAACATGTTACCATTATGAATTATGTCGTTTGGATTTAAACCTTCTTAAAAGGACTGGATACTTGTGCTTTCATCGTTTTATCTGCCGTCTAGAGGATCGTGGACTGTGGCTACAGACTATACTGGCTGGAGATACAAAATCTGTGGGCCAACCAAAAGTTGGGAGACAGTGAATATGGCCTTATACAAAGCCAGTGGAACTACTGAACCCAGATTGGGAACTTGAGGATTGAGAGAACTGTATTTTGGCCATTTACCTGGAATTGCCTTATTACCATGGCTGTGATTAATAAAATATTGTTGCATCGTTAACCTGCCTAGGTGATTACTTACAACCCACAACCTCAGATCTGTACAAGTGGTGGCAAGCAGGTGGGATCACTTACCTCTGGACAGCATACCAGAGAAAGTTACTGAGAGGTGACTTGGCAGAAGAGATGGCAGACTCCATCCACAAGAGGCTCAAGAAGGAGGAGCTGAGTACCCTTTGCTCTGAGAGAGAACTATAGTGGTAGACGGAGGACAATCGGGCGACCCTAATGCAACGCTTGGACGATTGGGACCAGAAACAACCACATGAGGAGGTCAATTCAGACGTGGATGAGGGCCAGCAGCCCAGTGGAGGATCGACCGACTGAGTTGAGGCTGATGCTGGAGGCATTAGGAGATGGGGCTAGAGAGGTAGAGCGGGCGGCAGTGTTAAGCAAATATCTGGGTGTGCATGTAGCAGTACCCCAACCCGCCCCATTGCAGAGGACAGTGGATAACAGGAGAGAGGGGCCCACATCTTTAAGGTACCGGAATATACTACAGTTCAATGAGGACACCTCGGATATTGATGAACATCCCTGGTTATTTGAGAACTCTGTCTGCTGCATGAGGTGTCATTCAGTGACTGGCCCAGATTTTTGAGTGTTGGCCTGACCGGAAAAGCAAGAGAAGCTTTTAATAACTTGTCTTCTGGGGATCAGAGATGTTATTATACCATTCGCTGATCCTTTGTTGGGTGAAGAGAATGGGGCATCAAACTGCGCTGCTCGCCTGTCAGAATTATGTACCAGAGGAATCCAAGTCGATGTAATAATAAAATAGACTTTATTTCTACGCGTTTCGTGGTGATCACACCACTTCCTCAGGACAGTCTATACACATACACATACAGGGTCTGTTATTTATAGCGAAAGGATACACATGGAGAAGCCTCCCTTACAAAAAAATCACCACACCCAGTGGGCGGGGAATCAGACTAAATGAATGTATACACCGTAAAGCACACACAAAACAATCATAAAGCATAATGGAATATATCGCTTAAACATTTAAAATATGACTGCTGGTTTGTTGTTTGTTTGTTTTTTTTAATATATTAAAAAATGATTAAATAAATTTTATAAGCTAGGGGTGTGCTTGAACCTATGATGTTGACCCATTTGTTCTTTGTCAGCACCCTGCTGCTACTGCTGCTTTAAACCAGTAAGCCATGGGTGAATTTGATTTGATCTCTTTATTTGGTAATGGTTTCACAAGAATCAAAATAAATGAAAATAATATTAATGATAATAATAATACTAATGGATAAAAGGAGCTCCAAAGCTCTTAGACTAGTTTAAAAGAAGGGATATTCAATTTTATAAGAAATTGCAGTTAGGTGATCCTTATAAAAATCACATAGCAATTGATGGGTCAAAAATAATGGAAAAAACGGGGGTTAGATAAAAGGGAGCAAAGACAAACCACACTGAAGGGGATGAAACCCCTTCCTAGAAAGAGCTGATTTTTTTCAGTAACATTCATTATTACAAAATACAAAAGGAGGTGGGTTGTACAGAGGAACAAAGCAGAGTCCATAAATATATCTCAATTAATTGAACAAATCAGTTGTTTCATTGAGTCCATGTGGATTTATAGTGTTCAGCTTGTGAATCCAGAAGATATCTTTCCTGTTAAGAGTCTGGACTCGGTTGGAGGTCTCATGGGGGACATGGTCAATGGGGATCACCCAAAATTAGATCCTTTCATTGTGATATATCACATAATGCCTAGAAAGGCCATGTTGTAAAAATCATTCTTTTTATATTATACCTGTGTGAGTTTATTCTTTTATGTAGCTGTTGTGTTGTCCTTCCCACATATAATTTCTTACATTCGCATATAATGACATAGATGACGAAACTGGATTGGCAAGTCAAATGATATTTGATTTGGAACTCACCGGGATTTTCACTGTCTGGTGGAAAATTTTTTGCATTATGAATGATGCTGGAGCAACATAGACATCTCGGGATGCCACATCTATAGGAGCCTTGTCTGGGCTTTTCTACAGAGGGAGTAAAATCCTCTTTTTTCTTTAGCCGACTTGGGGCCAACATATTTTTTAATGTCGGGGCCCTTCGGAAGGTTATCAGGGGGTTGTTGGGTAGAAGCCTCCCCAATATGGGATCATTGAGAAGTATACCCCAATGTTTTTTCAGAACTAAACGAATTCTCTTGTTCTGGGCTGAAAAAGTGGTGATAAAATTAAAATTAAACGTAGTGTTGGATGCTGATTTTTTTGTTTTTGTATTATTAGAGATTAAATCTATCTGCTCTATTTTTTTGCTTTCAGAGAATGCTCTCTGGATCAATTTTTTCGGGTAACTTCTTTCAAGAAATCTATGTGATAAAACTTTTGATTGGTTGATGAAATCTATGTCCATACTACAGTTCCTCTTAATTCTTTTGTATTGGTTGAGCGGGATATTCCTCAACCATTTAGTGTAGTGTCCACTTTGATAATGGACATAACTGTTCGCATCTACAGGTTTAAAGTAGGTTCTTGTGTGAATTTCTTTATTGTCATGAAAGAAAGTGAGGTCAAGGAAGTCGACTTTGTCCGGGTTTACTACGGGGGTGAAACCCAAACCCCAGGTATTATTTTCAATGCTCCTGAGGAAAGACCCCACATCATCCTTTGAATCAGAGAAAATTTTTCTAAAAGTTGTTAATCCACCGATCGCTTTCTTCTATCACCTCCCCAAAATCCATAAGGATGCTGTAAGACCCCCTGGGAGACCCATAATTTCAGGGATAGGGTCCCTGACATCAAATCTTGCTAATTATGTGGATGTAGTAATGCACACACATGTAGACCAACTACACAGTTACTTGAGGGACTCCAGTCATTTAATCAGACTTACGAAGGGCATTTCATGGAAGAACACATTTGTTTTTATTTCCATGGATGTTTCTGCCCTTTATTCCAGTATCCCACATGATTTGGGACTGGTGTGTTTCAAAACGTTCATAGACATTGATCCACGGTTGACACCCATACAAAAAGATTTTCTGTATGAAAGCATGCAGTTTATACTTTATAACAATTTCTTTACTTTTCAAGCTACCTTATACCATCAGATACTTGGGACCGCAATGGGCTCGAAGGTGGCACCAACTTATGCAAATTTGTTCATGGCCATCTTCGAGTCCATCTTCATATACAGTAGTATACATGCACCCAATATCATCATTTACAAACATTACATAGATGATTTATTTTTTATTTATGATAATTCAAAGGATGATGTGGGGTCTTTCCTCAGGAGCATTGAAAATAATACCTGGGGTTTGGGTTTCACCCCCGTAGTAAACCCGGACAAAGTCGACTTCCTTGACCTCACTTTCTTTCATGACAATAAAGAAATTCACACAAGAACCTACTTTAAACCTGTAGATGCGAACAGTTATGTCCATTATCAAAGTGGACACTACACTAAATGGTTGAGGAATATCCCGCTCAACCAATACAAAAGAATTAAGAGGAACTGTAGTATGGACATAGATTTCATCAACCAATCAAAAGTTTTATCACATAGATTTCTTGAAAGAAGTTACCCGAAAAAATTGATCCAGAGAGCATTCTCTGAAAGCAAAAAAATAGAGCAGATAGATTTAATCTCTAATAATACAAAAACAAAAAAATCAGCATCCAACACTACGTTTAATTTTAATTTTATCACCACTTTTTCAGCCCAGAACAAGAGAATTCGTTTAGTTCTGAAAAAACATTGGGGTATACTTCTCAATGATCCCATATTGGGGAGGCTTCTACCCAACAACCCCCTGATAACCTTCCGAAGGGCCCCGACATTAAAAAATATGTTGGCCCCAAGTCGGCTAAAGAAAAAAGAGGATTTTACTCCCTCTGTAGAAAAGCCCAGACAAGGCTCCTATAGATGTGGCATCCCGAGATGCCTATGTTGCTCTAGCATCATTCATAATGCAAAAAATTTTCCACCAGACAGTGAAAATCCCGGTGAGTTCCAAATCAAATATCATTTGACTTGCCAATCCAGTTTCGTCATCTATGTCATTATATGCGAATGTAAGAAATTATATGTGGGAAGGACAACACAACAGCTACATAAAAGAATAAACTCACACAGGTATAATATAAAAGAAGGATTTTTACAACATGGCCTTTCTAGGCATTATGTGATATATCACAATGAAAGGATCTCATTTCGGGTGATCCCCATTGACCATGTCCCCCATGAGACCTCCAACCGAGTCCAGACTCTTAACAGGAAAGAGATCTTCTGGATTCACAAGCTGAACACTATAAATCCACATGGACTCAATGAAACAACTGATTTGTTCAATTAATTGAGATATATTTATGGACTCTGCTTTGTTCCTCTGTACAACCCACCTCCTTTTGTATTTTGTAATAATGAATGTTACTGAAAAAAATCAGCTCTTTCTAGGAAGGGGTTTCATCCCTTTCAGTGTGGTTTGTCTTTGCTCCCTTTTATCTAACCCCCGTTTTTTCCATTATTTTTGACCCATCAATTGCTATGTGATTTTTATAAGGATCACCTAACTGCAATTTCTTATAAAATTGAATATCCCTTCTTTTAAACTAGTCTAAGAGCTTTGGAGCTCCTTTTATCCATTAGTATTATTATTATCATTAATATTATTTTCATTTATTTTGATTCTTGTGAAACCATTACCAAATAAAGAGATCAAATCAAATTCACCCATGGCTTACTGGTTTAAAGCAGCAGTAGCAGCAGGGTGCTGACAAAGAACAAATGGGTCAACATCATAGGTTCAAGCACACCCCTAGCTTATAAAATTTATTTAATCATTTTTTAATATATTAAAAAAAAAAAAAAACAACAAACCAGCAGTCATATTTTAAATGTTTAAGCGATATATTCCATTATGCTTTATGATTGTTTTGTGTGTGCTTTACGGTGTATACATTCATTTAGTCTGATTCCCCGCCCACTGGGTGTGGTGATTTTTTTGTAAGGGAGGCTTCTCCATGTGTATCCTTTCGCTATAAATAACAGACCCTGTATGTGTATGTGTATAGACTGTCCTGAGGAAGTGGTGTGATCACCACGAAACGCGTAGAAATAAAGTCTATTTTATTATTACATCGACTTGGATTCCTCTGGTACATAATTCTGACAGGCGAGCAGCGCAGTTTGATGCCCCATTCTCTTCACCCAACAAAGGATCATTGTTTCGGGGTTTGCAGCAGCCGCCAATGCTAAGTACAGTGGTTGTGTCTTACACAACCCCAATAGGTGAGTGAATTTGATTTATCTTTCACATATATTTCCTTTATCTCGGATAAGACCCTATGTGCGCTCTATATTCCTTCTAGTTACCTCATTATACCATTCGCAGCACATTACTAGAGAGGTATGCCGTCACGCCGAAAACCTACCGGAGGAAGTTTCGGGAGACTGACAAGCCCGCTGCACACACACACACACATCCGGAGTTTGCCAACACACTACGTACGGCATGCACTTGGTGGATAGAAGGACTGAGGGCTTGGGAAGCAGAACATGTAATGGATATAGTCATGCTGGAACAATTTATGTGAAAGCACCCAGGTAATTTAAAAGAATGGGTGGCAGATAGAAAACCACTCAGCTTGGATGAGGCTGCAAGATTGGCTGATGATTGGTTTGCTAATCAACCAGGGCAACGTGGAAGTACAGCCCCAGTGAGTCGGGAACAGGAGCTTACAGTGAGGCCATTGAAACCCATGGACTGGCCAGAGGAGGAACGGCAGGGAGTTCCGACTTCACAAAGAGGGGGAGGTTGCCAAGCCCCCAAGTACGGCCTGTGTTGGGGCGAGGAGGGCTTAACTGCCATAACTGTGGACGCATGGGACACTTTGCCAGGGAATGCCGGGAACATTCTAGTCCACATCATCTGCGTCCCCAACCTGTGAACACTGTGCTGCAATGGGGCTGGAATTCTGAGGGAGAGAGGATCCCACTACCCCGGCCGGAAGAAGAACAGGTATATGTGGTACATGGAGAAGTGTCCCGGACTAGATGGGACACCTCAGAGTCTATTAGCCAGCATCTGAAGCCGGTCTGGGTAGAGGATGTGGAGGCTGTGGGGCTCCGTGACTGCGGAGCCTCAGTCACATTGATAAAAGACCATTTACTACCGGACCAATGTATTGTCCCCGGCAGCCGTATGTTAGTCAATATAGCCGGAAGAAGAATCTTTGAACATTTGGAGGGCCTGACTACATTTAGACTGGGGTCACAGTCATGGAATTGTGGATGTAGGAGTAGTGCGGCACCTACCAGTAGACGTGTCGCTGGGAAACAATCTGGGAGCAGGATTGGTATGCCACTCGGCCAATGTCGTAACCGGAAGCCAAGGACCGGTTCACACTGCATCAGCCAATAGGGAAAGGAGCAATATCAACATGTCAGCGGTGAGTGATACACAAAATGCAATGACTGTCACCATAAAGGAATGTAACCTGGGGGGTAAATAACATCAGGGAGGAGGCCCAGGGACTTCGGGACACTGGATCTACCATCACCCTTGTCAGCCCAGATACTGTCCCCCCAGAGCTCCCTTTACCAGGCCGCCAAGTGACCATCCACCTAACTGGGTGTCAGCACTCTGGGGTTGGTCGCAATGGATATAAGTTTGATTCTCATTGGGCACGTGGGGAGTTTCCCAGGGCAAACCGAGGATCAGGGGGGAATATGGAGGACCCCGCGGAAGGGACAGACCCCTGATCAAGCGAACTAAATATAGAGTCCTCATTACAGGGCTTCCCCCATCGAGAAGTTGGCAGGATCTGAAAGATCATATGAGAGAAGCTGGAGATGTCTATTACGCTGACATGTACCAGGGTGGAATGGGGACTGTGGAGTATATTCGCAAGGGCGACATGGAATATGCTTTGAGGGAACTGGATGATACAAAGTTTCGTTCTCATAAAGGCCAGACCTCTTACATACGTGTCCGTGCTGAAAAAGTGGGGCAGGTATGTGAGGAGCTGCCCACTTACTAAAGACTATGATACTTTTCCAGCAACGGACCACCACTTTTGTTAATATTACTATTGTGTTTTATTAGTGATTTACTTGTTATGTTTTATATAGTTCTGCTAACTCGTCAGTATGTGCACTAGATTCACTTGTAAAATGTTCAGCATTCCACTAATCTGTATCTCAGGAGTATCTAACCATTGTTCCAACAGCCAGTAATCTCATTATGTGCATGTAGATTGTAGACACAGTGGAACCGTCACCACAGGGGGTCTTACATGCAGTCTCAGATGAAGGCTTCTAGAATATTCTTCATTGTTTTAGCTAACAATGAATGTTTAAGGGGAGGGCGTGATCACTTCTGACCTGGGAGGGGACTGATCCCAGTGAAAGAAAGGATAGACATTTTTTAGTAAAAAGTTGTGTGGAAGGATTGAAGGAAGAGGATAGAGACCGTGGATTTGGAAGGATGGATGGATAAACATGTTACCATTATGGATTATGTCGTTTGGATTTAAACTTTCTTAAAAGGACTGTTGCTGCTGGATACTTGTGCTTTCATCGTTTTATCTGCCGTCTAGAGGATCGTGGACTGTGGCTACAGACTATACTGGCTGGAGATATGAAATCTGTGGGCCAACCAAAAATTGGGAGACAGTGAGTATGGCCTTATACAAAGCCAGTGGAACTACTGAACCCAGATTGGGAACTTGAGGACTGAGAGAACTGTATTTTGGCCATTTACCTGGAATTGCCTTATTACCATGGCTGTGATTAATAAAATATTGTTGCATCGTTAACCTGCCTAGGTGATTACTTACAACCCACAACCTCAGATCTTTACACCCTCTATGGAACCTTAACTTTCATTACATTGATCGCTGACATAATGCATTGCAATGCATTATATCTGTGAGTATTACACTAAGGCTGCGTGCCCACGATGCGTTTTTAATGCGTTTCCACTGCGGAATTTCCGCAGCGGAAACGCATCAAAAACGCATGGTAATCCGCACCCCATGGTCCCCAATGGCATTCCGCAACGTCAATGCACATGCTGCGGATTTTTCCGCAGCGTTTCTGCAGCGCTCATAAATCCGCAGCATGTTCATTAATTTTGCGGAAGCGCAGCGGAATGGCCGCCATTGACTTGCATTGAGACGCATATAATCCGTGTCTGTACATTTGTACACGCGCATTATATGCGGTTCAATGTGCGGATGGTACCCAGTTCTGGAGGAGAGGAGACTCTCATCCAGACCTGGGTACCATTGTACCTGTGACAAAAAAGAATCAAATAATAAATAAAGTTTATATTCACCTGTCCGGCAGCCCCTGCAGCGCTTCTCCTTCCAGGACCTGAGATGACGTCGCGGTCATGTGACCGCAGGCTGTCTCGCGATGTGCCGGCAACCCGGAAGAAGCCAGGACGAGCGCGACAGCACACGCGCTTTAGCACAATAGCACAATAGCTTTAGCACAATAGCTTTATTTTTTTATTTTTACGGTCACACTATATAAATCCATGTTGTTTGCATGGATTTATACAGTGTGACCTAGTTGTCAAGCACTTTCCAAGTGATGCTATCGCTTGGAAAGTGCTTGTCAGTCCGCATGCGGAAACACATGCGTTAACGCATGTGGATACGCATGTGAATCCGCATGTATTCTGCAGGAAAAACGCATGCACAATCTGCATGCATTTTTTCTGCCAGGGAGATGCAGAAATGCTGCAGAAATTTTCTGCTTCATTTCTGCATCGTGGGCACATAGCCTAACAGAAGCCTCTTAGACCATGCTCTCAGCATAGTCCAACAGGCTTGTCATGACGACCTTGGGTTGTTATGGCGATGATCGGGTGTTCGCGATGATGTCACGGGATGCAGATCGGAGGAGAGGGATGTTGATTGCGGCATTTAGAGGGTTAAACAGCTGGGAGTGATGCGGCACTGCTCCTGGCTGTGATATCCGGGGCTCGGCTATCTTGTATGCTGAGTTATGAGTAGCGATCAAGCGAGCACAGCTTTTGTGCCGCACACGATCGTCATGACGTACCCATACGTCAAAGGTTGGGAACCCCTTTCTGATCATGACGTATGGTTACATCAAAGGTCATGAAGGGGTTAAAAACAAAAGATATATTTATTTTAAAATTAAAACATTAATAGTGTACATGTTTTCAACATGTTGTTTTTGATGGCACCTTCCCTTTAATTTTCTCCTTGCAGATTTGCAGCAGATTTAATTCTGCAGCATATCAATTCTTGCAGCATTTTTGCCACAGATTTCTAATGACTGGTGAAAAATAGACAACAAAAACACATGTAAAAAAATAAAAAGCAGCAAACATGCCCATATTTTACGCAACATTTTTCCTTTGAAGAGATGCGGAAATGGTTCAGAAATGTTTGCTGCAAATATTTAAGGTGTGCACGTACCGTAACAGTCAATAAATTGGTCTTCCTGCCTCAGTGGAAAAAAATGATTTAACTGAGAGTGACACTGAGAAAAAAAAACTGTCCTTTTCTCTTGGATGGTAAAGCATTGATGTGTGAATGTAGCTTAACTCTGGTTACAGCTTTCAGGGCCCCATCAGGGCATTACCACCCTTACTGCTGTATTTGGCCCCGTGAGCAGCAGTACAGAGAGGGGGCCCCCCTCTTGTGCTTCTGTTCACGGGGCCCCATGCTGTAACAAAGTGCCGAGCGCCGGGGCACTAAATGCCTTACCGGAGCTCCGCAGCCACACAGCTCCAGCAGCTCCCTCATACTTCTCCTGACTTTTGGTCAGGTGACATCACGTACGCGCCGTCACCTGACCAGAAGGCAGGAGAACCCGGCGGTGTACCTCTCCAGAAGGCAGGGACCCTAGGAGCGCGCACAGCCTTCAAGACTGAACGGCCGTGCAGCAGCTCCAAGGGAGTCCCTCCTCCACTTCAGTGACGCGCTGGTGAAGGCGCGTATGCAATGACTCATCGTGTACACACCTACAGAGAGCGCCAGGATGCCAGTACAGCTGCAGGGATCGTATGAGAGGTAAGTATGACAACTTTTTTTAAAAAGTAAAACTATTTTTTAAAATATAATTAATTAAATGGTCTTGGGGGAGAGCACATGATGCATTGGGGGTGGGAGGATGAGCACATGGAGAATTGAGAGTGGGGGATGAGCACATGGAGAATTGGGAGTTGGGGGATGAGCACATGGAGAATTGGGAGTGGGGGGATGAGCACATGGAGGGTGGGAAGAGAAGATGGGGAACTGGGAGTGGAGGTTTGGAAGAGCACATGGAAGATTGGAAGTGGCAGCGGGGGGTCAGCACATGGAGAATTGGGAGTGGAGGGTGGGGAGAGCCCATGGAGAATTGGGTGTCGGGGGGGGGGGTGAGCACATGTTGGATTGGGAGTGGGGGGATGAGCACATGGAGAATTGGGAGTGTTGGATGGGTGAGCCCATGGAGAATTGGGAGTGGCAGTGAGGGGGGTGAGCACATGGAGAATTGGGAGTGGCTGTGAGGGGGGTGAGCACATGGAGGATTGGGAGTGCGGGGTGGGAAGAGCACATGGAGAATTGGGAGTGGAGGGTGGGGAGAGCACATGGAGAATTGGGAGTGGAGGGTGGGGAGAGCACATGGAGAATTGGGAGTGGAGGTTTGGAAGAGCACATGGAGAATTGGGAGTGGAGGGTGGGGAGAGCACATGGAGAATTGGGAGTGGGGGGGTGAGCACATGGAGGATTTGGAGGGGGGATGAGCACATGGAGAATTGGGAGTGGAGGGTGGGTGAGCCCATGGAGAATTGGGAGTGGCAGTGGGGGGGTGAGCACATGGAGGATTGGGAGTGGAGGGTGGGGTGAGCCCATGGAGAATTGGGAGTGGCAGTGGGGTGGTGAGAAAATGGAGGATTGGGAATGGAGGGTGGGAAGAGCTCATGGAGAATTGGGAGTGGAGGGTGGGGAGAGCACATGGTGAATTGGGAGTGGGGGTGGGGAGAGCACATGGTGAATTGGGTGTGGGGGAGAGTAAATAATGAATAGAGGGTGGGGGTGGGGAGAGCACGGACATGACAATGAATTGGGTCAGAGGGTGCATGTAAATATAATGAATCGGGAGCAAGAGGTACAGAGTAGGGGGCGTTGAGGATGCAGGAGTGTGACTGGTAATAAATTGGGGGAAAGAGTACAGGTTCTAATTAATTTATATATTTATTAGGTGGGGAAAGTGGCTATTTACAGTTAGTGGGGGCACAGGGGTGGATTACAATTTATATTTGGAATGATGGGTTGCATAATAACTAATTATATATTAATGGTGGGTGCACGTCTGTATTCAGCTGTGCAATGTAAAAGTTGGGTAATGTGCTCTAGATAACTGTGTGTTATTTTAAGCAGAGACGAGTCCTGGCTAGAAGTGATGGCGGTCTGTGCTGGATGAAGGAAAAAATTAAAGATGAAGGACTTCACCTAGAGACGTCACTGGTGAGTCAGTGTGTTATCTGTACACTGACTCTATACACTATATACTATATACAGAGCTCCTGTGCATAATGTCACTGGTGGTCACTATATTACCTGTACACTTACATTATACATTGTATACTATGTACAGTGTATAATGGCACTTATGGGCATATTGTGTTTTTTTATTAATGATCAGTATTGTAGTATTCGGTCACTATGTGGTGATAATATGTGGTCCAGTCATGGTGTGGCGGTATTTGTTCCTTATATGTGGTATTATTCGGTGACAATGTGGTGGTAACATGTGGTCTAGTCATGGTGTGGTGGTATTTGATCCTTGTATGTGGTATTATTCAGTCACTATGTGGTGGTAATATGTGGTCTGGTCATGGTGTGTTGGTATTTGTTCCTGGTATGTGGTGGTAATATGTGGTGTGGTCATGGTGTGGTGGTATTTGTTCCTTGTGTGTGGTATTATTGGTCATTTTAAAAAATGTGTATGACACATTCCCTTAAAGAAAAATAATTAAAAATATACCTAAAAAGAGTATTGAAAAAATGTAGAAAAAATATACTGGAACAGCACCATTTAACAATTACTCACTGGTTGGTGCCAGGCCTCCAAGCAGTCTGTCCAAACTGTAGCATATTAGAAAAAATATAAGAAGGCAGCACTCCAAACTACAAAGAAGTTCTTAGAAAAAAATGGACTTTATTGAGCCCAAATGGCGACGTTTCGGTTCATAGAACCTTTTGTGACGTTTCAGTTCATAGAACCTTTTTCAAGCAGAGTGCAAGTGCAAATGATCGGAACAATGCGATCTATAAAACTGTCCCACTAGTTAACCCCTTCAGTGAATACCGTAAAAAATAAAAAAAAACTAGGCAAAAAAACGATGCTTTATCATGATACCACCAAACAAAAGGTGGAATAAAACGCAAACAAAAAGAAGAATGTAAATAAAAATGGTATCTCTGAAAATGTCATATTGTTCCACAAAACAATATACTGCTATTCAGCTCCATTAGCGGAAAAATAAAAAAATTATAGCTCTCAGAATAAAGCAATGCAAAAATAATTATTTTTCTATAAAATAGTTTTTATTGTGTAAAAGCACCAAAAATATAAAAAAACTATATAAATGTGATATCGCTTCAATCGCACTGACCCAAAGAATAAAGCTGCCTTATCAATTTTACCACACGTGGAACGGCATAACAAAACCCCCAAAATAACAATTCCTGAATTGCTGGTTTTTGTTTATTCTGCCTCCCAAAAAACGATCAAAAAATGTCATTTGTTCAAAAATGGTACCAATAAAACCGTCAACTCGTCCTGCAAAAAACAAGCTCTCACATGACTCTATTGGCCGAAATATGGAAAAATTATAGCTCTAAAAATACAGGGATGCAAAAACTTGTTTTTGCAATAAGAAGCGTCTTTAAGTGTGTGACAGCAGCCAAATATAAAAACACAATCTAAATCTGGTATCTCTGTAATCGCAGCGACCTGAAAAATAAAGCAGTCTAATCACTTATACCACACGAGGAACGGCGTAAAAAATAAATAAAACTAATTCTTCACCTGCTATTGATTTTTTTATTCTGCCTCCCAAAGAGGGCAGTACGGCTCGGCACATATTTATCCTGTGCTCTATGCTGAGCGCTTACACCAGGGTTTCCGTGTGAATCTCTGAAATACGTGATTCAGACAGAAGATTCCCTATAATGAGGTAGATGGAGTCACTTTGGACGTTGCCTGGCCTATGATCCAGCGGTGTCCGTCTTTTTAGGCATGCATAAAAGCGCGGTCCACCACAATTTTGTGCACCCCTGAAAAAAAGGACAACGCTGAACAGAGGCCAGATGGAGTCCAGACTAACTCTGCTGCCTCATTCTAGAGAATGGATCCCTCGGGGGTTTCATGTGAATCACGTCACTTGGAGATTTAGATGGAAAACCTAAAGTAAGGGCTCAGCACAGAGGACAGGATAAATGTGATCCCAACGTTATGTAAAATGTTCCCAATGAAAGCTTCACCAAAAAAAAGCAAGTCCCCATTCAGGTCCATCATCTGTCAATGGAAATATAGGGGGCTTCCACATTATTGGTAGTACAAAGGCTCTGGAAATGTGAAATGGCTCTTTGCCCCCCAAAAGAAATTCAGCAAATTGTGTGCTCCGAAATCCAAATGCCCTCCTCCCCTCTGAACTCCATTGTGCTTAAACCATATTTTTGTGCTTAAACCACGTCAACATGTTTGGCATTTCTGTAGCGATGAGAGCCCACCTAATTTACGGTTGTGTGTCTCCAGAAGCATGAGCTGGGCACTACCAAATACTGGCCATTATAACGTAATGGTCACTACAATGGCAGTTTGCAATTTTCACTCAGCAACATCCACTGCTGCTTGTTTCTAGAAAACAGCCATGGAGTCAAAATTATCACTACACCTGTAGATAAATTTCCAAAGGTGTATAATTTCCAAAATGGGGTCACTTGAGGGAGGATTCTGCTGTTGTAGCACTTAGGGGCTCTGTATATGAAGTTCACAAACTATTCTAGGAAAATCTGCGCTCCAGGAGGCAAATAGCTTTCTGTCTCTCCCATGTCTCGCTGTGTGGCTAAGCAGTGCTGTAAATCCACATATGGGGCATTTCTACATTCAGCAGAAATTGTGGGACAAATTTTGGTGCCATTTTTACCCATTTCCCATTTGAAAGGCTGTGTGCCCACGATGCGTTTTTAAGCATTCCCGCAGCAACAATTCCGCTGCAGAAACGCTTAAAAAATGCTTGGTAGAAGGTCTGCCATGTTCTGCCATTATCATTGAGGAAAAATACGCAGCACTAGCAATTATTTTGCGGAAGCGCAGCATTTTTGCTGCCATTGACTTGCACTGGAACGCATGGAATCCGCATCACTGCATCTGTACATGCGGATTCCATGCGTTTCAATGTGCGGATGGTGCCCGGGTTTGGAGAAGAGGAGACTCTCCTCCAGACCCGGGTACCATAGTACCTGTAAAAAAAAGTCTAAAATAAAAAATATGCATTATACTTACCTTCTGATGGCCCCCGGTGTCCTTGTCTCAGCTTGCCGGCAGATCGCGGTGGACTCAAGGACCTGCCTTGACGTCATTTAGTCATGTGACAGGTCAAGCAACCGCTGATGTCGGCAGGTCCTTTAATGTTCCGCGAGCTGCCGGCAAGCCAAGACGCATCGGATAAAGACACCAGGGGCCATCAGAAGGTAAGTATAATATTTATTTTTTATTTTTTACATTCTTTCGGTCACATTATATAAATCCATGCAGTTTGCATGGATTTATATAGTGTGACCAAGTTGTCAAGCACTTTTCAGGTGATGCTAAAATCACTTGGAAAGCCCTTGACAACCCGCATGCAGAAATGCATGTGAAGAACGCTTTATTTCCGCTTGTCCCTGGCAGGAAAAACGCATGTACAATCCGCATGCGTTTTTTCTGCTAGGGAGATGCAGAAACGCTCAGGAAAAAATCTGGAGCATTTCCGCATCGTGGGCACATAGCCAAAATGTTAAATCTGGGCTAAAACAAAATTATTTTTTTTTTCTTCACTGCCCAATGGTATAAAATTCTGTGACCCGCCTGTGTTGTCAATATGATCACTGCACCCCTAGATGAATTCATTGAGAGGTGTAGTTTGTAAAATGGGATCTCTTATGAGGGGTTCTGCTGTTCTGGCACCTCTGCCAATGTGACATGGCACCCTCAAACTGGTCCAGCAAGTTCTGAACCCCAATATGGCGCTTCTTTCCTTCTGAGCTTTGCACTGTGCCTCAAAAGTAGTTTTTGACCACATATGGGGTATCAGTGTACTTAGGAGAAATTGCGCAACAAATTTTAGGGTCCATTTCTCCTGCTATTCTTGTGAAAATGAAAAAAATTTGGTTTAAAACAACATTTCTGTGGGAAAAATATATATTTTTTCATTTTCACAGATCAACATTGTAAAATTCTGTGAAGCACTTGTGGGTTCAAAATGCTCACCACACATCTAGATAAATTCCTTGAGGAGTCTAATTTTCAAAATGGGGTCACTCGTGGGGGTTTCCACTGTTTAGGCACATCAGCGGCTTTCCAAACATGACATGACACCCACAGACCATTCCATCAAAGTCTGTGTTCCAAAACGTCACTCCTTCCTTTCTGAAACCTGCCAAGTCTGCTAATGATTCCAGCAAATTTTGCATTCAACTGGCGCTACTTTTTTTCTCTGCCCTGCCATGTGCCCAAACAATAGTTTTCTCCACATCTGTGTTCTCAAGAGAAATTGAACAACAAATTTTGGGTTCTATTTTCTCCTGTTACCCTTGTGAAAATAAAAAAATGTGGGGCTAAAAACATTTTTTGGGGAAAAATGTGATTTTTTATTTTCACGGCTCAATGTTATAAACATCTGTAAAGCACCTGGGGGTTCAAGGTGCTTACCACACACTCCTTGAGGTGTCTAGTTTTCAAAATGTGGTCACTTGTGGGGGGTTTCCACTGTTTAGGCACCTCAGGGGCTCTCCAAATGTGACATGGCATCCGCTAATTATTCCAGCATATTTTGCATTCAAAAAGTCAAATGCCGCTACTCCCCTTCCGAGCCCTGCCGTGTGCCAAAACAGTAGTTTTACTCCACATATTGGTTATTGGCATACTCAGGAAAAATTGCACAACAAATTGTGTGGTGCATTTTCTCCAGTTACTCTTGTGAAAATAAAAAAATTGGGGTTAAAAGAACATTTTTGTGAGAAAAATTAGATTTTTTTATTTTCACGGCTCAACGTTATAAACTTCTGTGAAGAACCTAGGGGTTCAAGGTGCTCACCACACCTCTAGATAAGTTCCTTGAGGGGCCTAGTTTCCAAAATGGGGTCACTTGTGGGGGGTTTCCACTGTTTAGGCACAACAGGGGCTCTCCAAACACGACATGGTATCCGCTAATGTTTCCAGGAAATTTTGCATTCAAAAAGTCAAATGATGCGTCTTCCCTTTCAAGCCCTGCCATGTGCCCAAACAGTAGTTTTCCCCACATATGGGGTATTGACGTGCTCAGGAGAAATTGCATAACAAATTTTGGGGTCCATTTTCTCCTATTAAGCTTAGTGCCCACGATGCAGAAATGAAGCAGAAATTTTCCTGAGCATTTCTGCATCTCCTTGGCAGAAAAACGCATGCGGTTTTTACATGCGTATTTGACGCGTTTTTGCATGCGTATTTGCCATGCGTTTTTCCAATGCATTGTATAGGCAAATACAAATGCAGAAACGCACAAGAATTGGCCATGTCCGTATTTTTTCTGCGAGTAAAATCTGCGCAGAAAAAATCCTGACCATGTGCACGGAACTTGCAGAATGTCATAGGAAGTCATGGGATAAGGTATGCAATGCGTTTCTGGAGCGTATACGCGCTGCAAATACGCACCAAAAAATGCACCAAAAACGCATCGTGGGCACACAGCCTTACCCTTGTAAAATTGTTGTGAAAAATGTTAATTTTTTCCTTCCACATTGCTTTAGTTTCTGGGAAGTACCTGAAGGGTTAATGAACTTCTTGAATGTGGTTTTGAGCACCTTGAGGGGTACAATTTTTAGAACGGTGTCACTTTTGGGTATTTTATGTCCTTTTAACCCCCTCAAAGTCACGTCAAATGTGATGTGATCCCTAAAAAATGGTTTTGTAGATTGTTCTAAAAATGAGAAATCGCTGGTCAAGTTTTAACTCTTCTATCTTCCTAAGAAAAAAAAATGTTTAAAAAATGATGATGTTATAAAGTAGACATGTGGTAAATGTATTCATTAACTATCTTGTGTGACATGACTCTCTGGTTTAAGGGCTTAAAAATTAAAAGTTTGAAAATTGCTAAATTTTCAAAATTTTTTCCAAAATTTTTTTTTGCCAGTTTTATAGGTCAGGTCGTTCTGGACGCGGCGATACCAAATAGGTGTACTTTTATTGGTTTCTTTTTTTTTTCCATAATAAATATTATGGGTTCAATATATTTTTATTTTTGGGGGATTATTTTTTTCTTTTTTTTTTATATTTTTACAATTTTTTTTTTTTTTTCACTTTTCTACTTTTTTTTTTACTTTTACACATTGTCCCACTATGGGACTTTCACTTTTTGCAGCCTGATCGGCTGCATGGCATAGAGAGCAGCAGCTTCCTTTGTCATGCAGCCTGTCAGCGCTGCACACAGGGGAGACATTACTTTGGTCGCGCACTGCGCATGACCAAAGTAACGTCCTGCCTCCTGGTGACCCGGATGTTGTCATGACGACATCGGGTTGTCATGGCAACATCCGGAAGCCGCCGCAGACATCGCTGGACGCCGGCAGGAGAGGTGAGTATACCGATCACCTCCCCCCTTGCCACCGCAATGCTGCAATCGACTTCGATCACAGCATTGCAGGGGTTAATGTGCCAGGAGCGGTGCGGGACCGCTCCCAGCTCATAGCAGCGGGTGTCAGCTGTGATAATCGCTTGTGTGCGGGCGCGATCGCAGCGCGCGTAAGAATACGTAGCTGGTCCATAAGTCCCAGGGCACAGCAACGTACTATTACTGACATGGTCGGAAAGGGGTTAAAACAAGTCAAAATGAGGCTCAGTATTGTGTATGACCTGTCTGTGGTGCAACGTGACATTGGTGGATGGAGCAAGACATGATGTCCCAGATGTGCTCAGGTCTGAGGAACGGGCGGGCCAGTCCATAGCTTCAATGCCTTCATCTTGCAGGAACTGCTGACACACTCCAGCCACATGAGGTCTGGCATTGTCCTGCATTAGGAGGAACCCAGGGCCAACCGCACCAGCATATGGTCTCACAAGAGGTCTGAGGATCTCATCTCGGTACCTAATGGCAGTCAGGCTACCTCTGGCGAGCACATGGAGGGCTGTGCGACCCTGAAAAGAAATGCCACCCCACAACATTACTGGCCCACTGCCAAACCGGTCATGCTGAAGGATGTTGCAGGCAGCAGATCGCTCTCCACGGCGTCTCCAGACTCTGTCACGTCTGCTCAGTGTGAACCTGCTTTCATCTGTGAAGAGCACAGGGCGCCAGTGAAGAGCACAGGGCGCCAGTGGCGTCCTTTGCTAATCCTGGTGTTCTGTGGCAAATGCCAAGCGTCTTGCACGGTGTTGGGTTGTGAGCACAACCCCCATCTGTGGACGTCGGGCGCTCATACCACCCTCATGGAGTCGGTTTCTAACCATTTGTGCAGACACATGCACATTTGTGGCCCGCTGGAGGTCATTTTGCAGGGCTCTGGCAGTGCTCCTCCTGTTCCTCCTTGCACAAAGGCAGAGGTAGCGGTCCCGTTGCTGGGTTGTTGCCCTCCTACGGCCCCCTCCACGTCTCCTGGTGTACTGGCCTGTCTCCTGGTAGCGCCTCCAGCCTCTAGACACTACGCTGACAGACACAGCAAACCTTCTTGCCACAGCTCGCATTGATGTGCCATCCTGGATGAGTTGCACTACCTGAGCAACTTCTTTGGGTTGTAGAGTCCGTCTCATGCTACCACGAGTGTGAAAGCACAACCAACATTCAAAAGTGACCAAAACATAAGCCAGAAAGCATTGGTACTCAGATGTGGTCTGTGGTCCCCACCCGCAGAACCACTCCTTTATTAAGGGTGTCTTGATAATTGCCAATAATTTCCATCTATTGTCTATTCCATTTGCACAACAGCATGTGAAATTGATTGTCAATCAGTGTTGCTTCCTAAGTAGACCGTTTGATTTCACAGAAGTTTGATTTACTTGGAGTTATAGTCTGTTGTTTAAGTGTTCCCTTTATTTTTTTGAGCAGTGTATATTATGGGTGGGATAACATGTTCTGCTTAATGATATCATTGGGATTTAAAGTTCTGTGACTTTGTTTCTTATGGTATATCCACATGGGACATTTTTGCATCAGCAAAGTCAGCATTATAAACGGTGAAATCGACTGTGAAGATATGCAGGATAAATTGACAGGCTTTGGCTGTCAAATCAACTGCAGTACTCACTTAGTGAACTTTCTCTGCAGCATGTGGATGACATTAAGGTTATGTGCGCATGTTCAGGATTTGCATGCAGAAATTTCTGCAGTGTTTCTGCAAGGTTCTGCATCTCTTGGCAGCAAAAACGCTGCGAAAAATTCCACACGTTTTTGATGCATTTTCATGCGTTTTTGCCTGCGAATTTGCCATGCGGTTTCTCCAATGCATTTTATAGGAAAAACGCACAAAGAATGGACATGCTGCTTCTTTTTCCGTACATGAAATTCTGTAAGGAAAAATCCTGATCATGTGCACAGATCTTGCAAAATCTCCTAGGAAATGCTGGGACAAGGTTTGCAATTCGTTTTTTGGGTCCAATGCCGCGTGGATTTACCACATCAAAAACGCACCGTGTGCACATAGCCATAGGGTTCGCTCACGCTAGGGTATAAATCTGACTAGTGCAATACGAGAAAAAAAGGGATTACACTCGGACCAATTTTATTCCATGAGGAAGTGCAGATCAGCCTATTCTTTCTCAGCTGTATTCAGCATGAGAAAAAAAATCACAAAATCACTAAATCTCATGGGTGTGAGAAAAAGATCAGATGCAATACAGACCATCAGTATAGCATCCGATTTTTAAGGATACATTGCAATTCTGTAACATAGGAAACTGTAAAAGATTAATTGCTGCTGAGGAAAACAATGGATTGCATATGGACAGCCTACGGATGACAAGTGAGGAAAAATCGTACCACTTTTCTGGATGAGAATGGGACTTATTTTTTCTATGCTAGTGTGAACAAACATTTACTAAAATTTCATCCACATTGCTGATACCATAATATACAGCAGATTTTTCCATCTGCATAACGATTGGTGTCAGCTGTACTTCTAGTGGTGCCTGCACGTAGGTAGGGTGTTTTCTTTAAAATGTATGGCCCACATTTACTAAGATTGTTATTTTTGTCACCAAGTATAACCAGTGTCACTGGGCATTTATGGGCGTTTCATTAATTTCCTAAACAAATCAACTCTTCCGGTTTCCATACAAGATGGATTTCTTTCTGCAATGCTTTAGTGGTAGTTGGTACAGGTTCCCTGATTCTTGCATGTGCTTGCTTTATAGATGGTAAATTATACCTTTATTAATAACCTATACCATATAGAAGTAGACATAGGCAATACAATAATAATTGCATGTACCTGTCACACATCAAATATCAAAAAGATGTATAATGCAGTTCTGAATGTGACACCGAAGTTCAGCGTCAGTGCTGTCATTTCAGTTCACTAGAACTAGGGGGACACTGGATACACTGAAGAGCTGGATAGTTGATATGCCCATCTGAGATCTTCTAAATATGATTAAACGGAACCTGTCACCATGAAAGTGCAGTCCAATCTGCAGGCAGCAAATTATAGAACAGGGGGAGCTTTTTTTTGTTTTGTGAGAAAATACTCAGCATAACCTGTGTATTAATCTTTTAATTCTCTGCTCTTTCTGGAGTTTTTTGTCCAATGGGCAAAGACAGCTGTCAATCACTGATGGGACTGCCCACTGGACAAAAAAACTCCAGAAAGAGCAGAGGATTAAATGATTACTACACAGGTTATGCCGAGTCTTTTCTCACGAAACTATATATCAATCTACTATGCTCCCCCTGCTCTATAACCAAGGTGCCTGCAGATTGGACTGCATTTTCATGGTGATACCTTTTACAGCAAAAGCCAAATTGGAGACATGGTGAACAGACCAAGGACAGATTCATAAAACTGTTGGCTGCAGAAAGTTGCACTACCACCGCACAGCAAATTCTGTATGTGACTGTTTTCTGCTGGGCTTAGAGGGTTACTTAAAGAAGCAGCTCTAGGAATATTTTGTATGGAAAGCAGCATGTGGTTTCCCCTTTATTTTACAGCACATTTGGAAGATATACGTTATATCTGGTGTAAAGTTATTAGCTGCATGCTATAATGCACAGTGCCTGCAGCATTCAATGGAAATTTGCCCCATCTGGTTGAGGGAAAGGGTGGGGTGGAATCCCGAGTACTCCTCTTATAGCTGATGTGCATGTTTATGATGGCAGAACATTGAATGACACTAGTGGTCACCTTGAGAGTCATCATCCACAATAGCCGGCCCTAGGGTGGATTTAGAGAGTAGCTCTAATCAGTTTGCCATGTTGTAAAGTAACTAAGGATATTGTGTTGTCCTTACACAAAACAGTTAAACGCACGAGAATGGCTGACCTGAGTATACCAGACATTTAGGCTTCTGTATTGAGATTATCACACGAGCCAGTTTGTCCTATACAAAATAAATACTTTAAAAACAGGGAAAACAATCCACAAAATGTCCATAGACGTTGATGTGTTACATTGTATTACTCCAGCTATTAACCCATTCCACTCCGTAACACTTCAAATGTCCATGTCTCAGCTGGCCATCTTCTGGAGAAGGTCAGTGAAGCTTTGTGCACAGGTGCATAGTACAGAGACACTAACCGCCATAGCTTTGAGTGCAACAGGAGATGGGTACAGTGCAGCAGCCTCCTTAGTTGCTAGTACTACTTCCTTAAGTGCCTGGCACAGGGCACCTCCTTCACCTGTTAGCCTAGCCTGAATTTGGTTGCAACTAAGCAGTCGACCCAGTGTGTCCCCAATAAACACGAGCTTGTGTGCAGCGATCACCAACTGCTTTCCGTGTCCTACAAAGACACGTGGAGGTTGAGAACTTGCACTCCCAAGGAAGGTGTTCACACAAGATTGAAGAGTCTGTAGATGTCCATGGCTTTGAGAAGCATAAAAACGAAGCAAATGCTGATCCTCTTCAGACGCTTCTGGGCAGGTGTCAATCTTGGAAAAAATAAAAAAATGTTCAGTACTTGTAAAATGTAAGAACATGTAAAAAGGAGTACATTGATAAACTGGCCATTTCCATAATTAATCACTCTAATATTTGCAATATGTTTTTTAATTTTACTTGCTTATATAGCGCCATTAATGCCACAGACCTCATCATCACTGTTCCCATTGGATCTTACAATCAAAATTCCCAATCAGTATGTGCTTGGAGTGTGGGAAGAAACGTGAGAACCAGGAGGAAACCCACGCAAACATGGGGAGAACATACAAACTCCTTACAGAGGTTGTCTTTGGTGGGATTTGAACCCAGGACCACAGTGCTGCAAAGCTACAGTGCACTGTTTAACAATCTTGCATGTTTTCATTATATCTATCTTACCATCCTTGAGGCACAGTTCAGGTAGATAATATCCTAAATACCATTGTGAACTATTGGGAACGGGGAGCTGATGTCATACGTTTACAGTATAACCATATTCCAAGCAGGACTGCTACTTATGAGACAATCGCACAGACCAGGATGCTGTGGTGTTCATCAGAATGTATAGTACAGACCAAAAGTTTGGACACACCTTCTCATTTAAAGATTTTTCTGTATTTTCATGACTATGAAAATTGTACATTCACACTGAAGGCATCAAAACTATGAATTAACACATGTGGAATTATATACTTAACAAAAAAGAGTGAAACAACTGAAAATATGTCTTATATTCTAGGTTCTTCAAAGTAGCCACCTTTTGCTTTGATGACTGCTTTGCACACTCTTGGCATTCTCTTGATGAGCTTCAAGAGGTAGTCACCGGAAATGGTTTTCACTTCACAGGTGTGCCCTGTCAGGTTTAATAAGTGGGATTTCTTGCCTTATAAATGGGGTTGGGACCATCAGCTGTGTTGTGCAGAAGTCAGGTGGATATACAGCTGATAGTCCTACTGAATAGACTGTTTAGAATTTGTATTATGGCAAGAAAAAAAGCAGCTAAGTAAAGAAAAACGAGTGGCCATCATTACTTTAAGAAATGAAGGTCAGTCAGTGCGAAAAATTGGGCAAACTTTGAAAGTGTCCCCAAGTACAGTTGCAAAAATCATCAAGAGTTACAAAGAAACTGGCTCACATGAGGACCGCCCCAGTAAAGGAAGATCAAGAGTCACCTCTGCTTCTGAGGATAAGTTTATCCGAGTCACCAGCCTCAGAAATCACAGGTTAACAGCAGCTCAGATTAGAGACCAGGTCAATGCCACACAGAGTTCTAGCAGCAGACACATCTCTTCAACAACTGTTAAGAGGAGACTTTATGCAGCAGGCCTTCATGGTCTGCTAGGAAACCACTGCTAAGGACAGGCAACAAGCAGAAGAGACTTGTTTGGGCTAAAAAACACAAGGAATGGACATTAGACCAGTGGAAATCTGTGCTTTGGTCTGATGAGTCCAAATTTGAGATCTCTGGTTGCAACCACCGTGTCTTTGTGCGATGCAGAAAAGGTGAACGGATGGACTCTACATGCCTGGTTCACACCGTGAAGCATGGAGATGGTGTGATGGTGTGGGGGTGCTTTGCTGGTGACACTGTTGGGGATTTATTCAAAATTGAAGGCATACTGAACCAGCATGGCTACCACAGCATCTTGCAGCGGCATGCTATTCCATCCGATTTGCGTTTAGTTGGACCATCATTTATTTTTCAACAGGACAATGACCCCAAACACACCTCCAGGCTGTGTAAGGGCTATTTGACCAAGAAGGAGAGTGATGGGGTGCTACGCCAGATGACCTGGCCTCCACAGTCACTAGACCTGAACCCAATCGAGATGGTTTGGGGTGAGCTGGACCACAGAGTGAAGGCAAAAGGGCCAACAAGTGCTAAGCATCTCTGGGAACTCCTTCAAGATTGTTGGAAGACCATTTCCGGTGCCTACCTCTTGAAGCTCATCAAGAGAATGCCAAGAGTGTGCAAAGCAGTCATCAAAGCAAAAGGTGGCTACTTTGAAGAACCTAGAATATAAGACATATTTTCAGTTGTTTCACACTTTTTTGTTAAGTATATAATTCCACATGTGTTAATTCATAGTTTTGATGCCTTCAGTGTGAATGTACAATTTTCATAGTCATGAAAATGCAGAAAAATCTTTAAATGAGGTGTGTCCAAACTTTTGGTCTGTACTGTATATCCTTGTGTAATTACAACATTTCAGCTAAAAATATACTTTTTCTTGTGTCGACTTCATTTTTTGACTCAATAACTTGTAATTAACTTTATTTTTACACCATAACACATCAATCTTAAAGGGGTTGTCATTCCCTATGTTTGGCCCCCTTAACATAAAAAAAAGCTTATACTCCCCTCTCGTGCCGGCGCCGTTCCAACAGTAGCTGCACTCCCACCTCCTATTAATTACTTATATATCTGAAGGTGGGGACAGTGACGCCAGCGCTGATTTGGCGCAGGCCTCATGTGTCATAGCAACCTCAAGTGAGCCCCGGGAATCCTAGTGCAGACACCACTGAAATGTCGTCGGCACAAGAAGGGAGTATAAACTTTTTTATCTTAACGGGGTCAACCATGGGGAATGAAAAGGGCTGTCCAAGTTGTGGACAGCTCCTTTAACTGCATATACAGTAGCAACATCCTTCACCGGAGTAAGTTAAAGACTTGTAGTTGGCATAAGCTCAAGTAGTTTAGAGCCATAATATCATCACCCAAAGTAGCCTGTGAGGCCAAACTGTACCTCTGTGTGCGATCAATTTCATATGGAGGGTTTCAGGAACTTGGTGCTTATGAGGCATAAATGTTCAGTTCCCCCTTTATCTCATTTATAGCCATAAGAATACCTCCCAGCGTTGGTGACTAGTCCTGAAGACTTTCCAGTCACACAGCTGCCAAACCAGTGGAGGGCAATGCACCAAGTGATAAAATGTCTATGTCAGCTATAATGGAAAGTCCCCATACATGGAAGAGACCGCACTGGTGATGTTCTTTGCAAAATACAAAACTGCTTAAAATTAACAATTTTTCAAATTTTTATGTAAAGTAAAAAAGAAAAAAGTAAAGCAAAAATGTATAAAACATAAAATCACCAAATAATGGAAGTACTCTTGACAGAAGAAGAGAGGTCCTGCTAATGCATTTAGGGAGGAGGCATACTCACACAGCAGTAGAAGCTGCTTCTTATTCCCAATGATATGAGACACTGACATTAATTAACCAACGTGTCCTCCATATTTTTTTTTATTAATTACACCCTGCTGTTTTCTGAAGAGATAGCTGCAGGAAATCATTACATGACTTTCACGGTAATTGTAGTGATTCTAGTAGCAGATATGTATGGGTAGAAGGTTCTTCATAGAAATAAAACATCAAGTTGATAAAAAAATATTAGGAGCTAAACAGATATCTAAGAAATCATTCGTCAAACCATTTATGAGCCCTACTTACGTCATCAGGATTGTAAATTGGTGAATCCCGACTTACAACCACTCACGCTATTAAGATCTCATCCCTCACACTATGACACCCATGCATCTAGCTGTACTATGGATGTGTGTGCTTCAGGCTACAAGTACTTTATACTTTGTAGCAAAAATGTAGCAAGTTAAATAAAAGAAAACCAACATAGAACAAATGCAACATTTTTAAAACTTGAAATGAAAGAGAACCTGTCATCAGATTCATGCAGCACAAATCCGACACTGGCTGCACGATTGCAACCATGACTGTATTACACAAAATATGAGAAACCGGCAAGGGACTAGTGGCCCAACTGCATTTTTGTCTGTTTTTTTGTCTAGTTTTTCATTTGTACCCAACTCTTCTTTTAATTTGCACCTCTACTAAACTCCATTTTGTGTGTTAGCCTTGTAGTCAGAGAATAGATTGTTCAGATGTTTTGCCGTTTAATCATTTTCAACTTTTCACAAGTGATTTTATGTATGTCAATTATTGTGGAGCAATTTGTGAATCATTTCGCTAAACCTGCAACAAAACTTGGCAAAAAGGTCTAAAAGGGAACCTGGTTTTCTCCATATGAACTACAGTTGTGCTCGAAAGTTTACATACCCCAGCAGAATTTTTGCTTTCTTGGCCTTGTTTCAGAGAATATGAATGATAACAAAAAAAACTTTTTCTCCACTCATGGTTATTGGTTGGGTGAAGCCATTTATTATCAAACTACTGTGTTTTCTCTTTTTAAATCTTAATGACAACCAAAACCATCCAAATGACCTTGATCAAAAGTTCACATACCCTGGAGATTTTGGCCTGATAACATGCACAGAATTTGACACAAATGGGTTTGAATGGCTACTAAAGGTAACATCCTCACCTGTGACCTGTTTGCTTGTAATCAGTGTGTGTGCATAAAAGCGGAGTGAGTTTCTGGGATTCAGACAGACTCTTGCATCTTTCATCCAGCTACTGACGTTTCTGGATTGTGAGTCATGGAGAAAGCAAAAGAATTGTTAACGGATCTATGGGAAAAAGTAGTTGAACTGTATAACACAGGAAAGGGATACAAAAAGATATCCAAGGAATTGATAATGCCAGTCAGCAGCATTCAAACTGTGATTAACAAATGGAATATCAGGGGCTCTGTACAAACCAAACCACGGTCAGGTAGCTCAACAAAGATTTCGGCCACAACTGCCAAGAAAATTGTTTGGGATGCAAAGAAAAACCCACAAATAACATCAGCTAAAATTCAGGACTCTGAAAACTAGCGATGTGGCTGTTTCAAGATGCACAATAAGGAGGAACTTGAAGAAAATGAGCTGCATGGTCGAGTCACCAGAAGAAAGCCATTACTGAGCAAATGCCACAAAGCATCTTGCCTACAATACGCCAAACAGCACAGAGACAAGCCTCAAAGCTCCTGGAACAAGGTAATTTGGAGTGATGAGACCAAAATTGAACTTTTTGGCCACAACCATAAACGTTACATTTGGGAGAGAGGTCAACAAGGCCTATGATAAAGGAACACCATTCCTACTGTAAAGCACGGAGGTGGATCGCTGATGTTTTGGGGATGTGTGAGCTACAAAGGCACAGGAAACTTGGTAGAAGTTCAAGGAAAGATGAATGCAGCACGTTATCAGCAAATACTGGAGGCAAATTTGCACTCATCAGCCCCGAAGCTGCTAATGGGACCGGAAGCTGCTAATGGGACGTACTTGGACGTTCCAAAATGACAACGATCCAAAACACAAGGCCAAGTCGACCTGTCATTGGCTACAGCAGAACAAAGTGAAGGTTTTGGAGTGGCCATCTCAGTCTCCTGACCTAAAATATCATTGAGCCACTCTGGGGAGATCTCAAGCGCGCAGTTCATGCTAGACAGCCCAGGAATTTACAGGAACTGGAGGCTTTTTGCCAAGAAGAATGGGCAGCTTTATCATCTGAGAAAATAAAGAACCTCATCCACAACTACCACAAAAGACTTCAAGCTGTCATTGATGTCAAAGTGGAGAATACACGGTATTAAGAACTGGGGTATGTGAACTTTTGATCAGGGTCATTTGGATTTATTTTTGTTGTCATTAAGATTTAAAAAGAGAAAACACAGTAGTTTGACAATAAATGGCTTCACCCAACCAATAACCATGAGTGGAGAAAAAGTTTTTTTTTGTTATCATTCATATTCTCTGAAACAAGGCCAAGAAAGCAAAAATTCTGCCGGATTATGTAAACTTTTGAGCACAACTGTATAAGCACCACATTTAAGCCCTCTTACAAATCACTCCAGCAATCTGTGTATAAATTACCCTAGCTCACCTGCAGATCAATGAAGATACCTTTCATAATTCTTCTGCGAACCGGTCTGATGGGTGTTGCAGGTCTACCTGCGCAGGTGCGCTTCACTCTGGCGGGACGAGCAAGGCACAACTGCATATGTGTGTGTTTCAGCTAAACAGACTTGAGATTTGCAGCGCTGGGTGGATGACATACGAAACGTAATCCACATTAATCAAAACAGAAGGTCCGATGATTGCAGAGAGAAATTGGAGGCGCAAAGCACAGACCTGAGACATCCAGAAGGAGCAAGGGGGGGGGGGCTTATACATAGATTGTTGGAGTGATAATAGGGCTTAAAAGGTGGTGCTTTTTGTTCATATGGGTTAAAACATGGTGACAGGTTCCCTTTAAGGCAACAATAAAGTCTTCTCCCTACCTTGCTCCAGGTGACTGACACGTCTCTTCTTATGTTGACACCTGTCAATCATGGGATGCGGGGAGAGGAGAAGCCAGCAGGGTACAGCATTGGACTAGTCAGTTAAGACACATAGTGCCTGATTCTATAAGACTGGTAAAAGTATACTGTCTTAATGAAGTGGTGTGGCGGAGTAAGAGGCGCCTAATTCATTAAGTGGCATATGCCACTTAAAGAATCAGGTGCATCTTACAGCCTGCGCGCTTTGCCAGAAATATTACTCCAGTCACATCTGGTAATGAATTAGATGGTCGAGCGTTGTCCCGCCGGGACTGGCATGAAAATGGCAAAAGTCGGAAAATTGTTGCGCAACTTTGCGTTACACAAACATTTTGCGACCTTTCAAAGTATTCTACCCAATAGGCCCCAATTCATCATTGTTGTTTCTCAATTGTTGGGGGGAATAATTATATATGTTTTAGTGGTTTTAGTGTATGCACATTTATTTTCTATAAGATTTGCAAATTTTTTTAAAATGTTTCTTCTTAGTCTTTTATTTTTCCTCAACAACTTAGATTCATAAAATGCAAGCTTTACCAGATCATTTTTTTGTTCATCTCACTTCAGTCCCCGCATGGGGTAAGGTTTCTGGCAGAGTTTTTAAAGGGAATCTGTCAGCAGGATTTCACCCCCCCCCCCCCTCAAACTATTTATATGTGCATGTAGCCCTTTCAAAGACATGTCCATTAATACCTTCACAGTCTGTTCCTCCTCCTTCTGCGTGACAGATGGCCTCTATGCTGTGTGACTTCAGGCAAATGAGCCGTCAGTCAAGTAGGAGGAGGCAGAACAGGGCGGGGAATAGAGCTGGAGTGACAGAGGCTTTAGATCTTCCATAGCTCTTCAGTCTCATATACATATCAATTCAAACGCTAATTTCTCAGAAAAGTACGAACAGACTCGCCATGTAAAGGTATTTCTGGACTTGTCTTTGAAAGATCTACATGCTGATAAAAATCGTTTGGGGAGAGGGGTGTAATCTTGCTGACAGATTCCCCTTTAATTTGGCGCATTATTTTAGACAAATGCGCAACTTTTAAAGTATTTGCGATTTTTTGCACTAAGTAGTTGCAAGAGATGGCCAAACACAAAAATAAAGAACATTTTTTTAATTCATGAAGTATTTGGGAAAAAAAACATCAGAAAATACCACTAAACAAAAAAGTGACTTTGATAAACCGCAAATGATGAATAGGGGCCATAGTCCATGGCTTTTCAAAGTATGTTTAGTCTGATACACTGAAATGTTTTATTGTATAACATACATTGATGCAATCATGCAGCCAGTGTCTGATACTGCCCTTTGTCGAGATAGCATGAATCTAGTGACAAGTTCACTTGAAAACTACAAGGAAAAACAATGCTAAAAATACATTAATCTAATTTAAGTATTTAAATCAGAAAAAAAAAATTGCTCTCCCTTTCCTTCAACTGAATGCCAGCGATCTTCCCTCAAGCTTTTTAATAAAAGATCCACTAAATATCCAAGAAACTGCTAAAATAAGAAGTCTCAGGAGGCCTGTCAGTTTCTTTGATGCAGGCAAGGACCCATCCACTTGAGGTTCACAGAGAGAATTTTCCTTTACATCATAAGAGGAGATACCTCTCCAAATTGTTAGGGGCTTAAGGTGCACAGCATATTGTGCATACAGACTACAGAAATGTAAATCCGGACAACACTACATAAAGTTTAGACCTGATTTGAATAGAAAGCAAACAATGGCTAGAAGTAGAAAAACTGTAGGGAAACAAAAGCGCACAAGACCATGGGATGATACCCTTTTGGGTACAAGGAAAGCAAAAGGAAGGTCCTCACCTAAGCAGGTTGTGCAGGCACAACTCCTATGAACACCTGAAAATATCAGCTGCTGTTGCCTGGTGGAAGGGGGATGATCTCCAGGATAGTTGACCAATTTGGACGATAACACAATACCAGGCTGCGCTGCTGGAATGAAGAATCCTTAAGACCAAGATGAGTTGAATGTTTATTTTCACAAGGCGATTCAATGCTGGACTAGAGTCTTTTTCAAGTGATAAAACGAAGCAATTGTTTTTTTTTTACTTGAAAAAAGTGGTAGTCCAGCATTGAAACACATTGTGGAAAAAAAGAACATTCAACTCATCTTGGTCCTAAGGATTCTTCATTACAGCAGCGCAGCCTGGTATTGTATTGTATCGTCCAAAATGGTCAGTAATGGCTATAAGTCATTTTCACACAAGTCAAGGTTGGTGACCATACATGAAAACCTTCATCTTGGCCCTGAGAAAGTCAAAATTATCCAAACTTGACCTTGATGCAGGAAAAGATTTAGCTGTATTTCCTTATAGACAGATACAGTTTATATAAGCATATTGGCTTTACTTTACCAGCCACAAATAACCAACTTTTACCTTTCTCTCCTGTAAAGGTTTCTGATCCACAGTCTTCTGTTGGTCTTTGGATTTCGGAGTGGTTTGCGCATTTGTACCCTGGTAAAAAAACAAAAACAAATCAAAATGGTTTCTTTAAACCAATAGGTACCAGAATCAAGAAGGTGACAAAGGATTAATGTATGAGCTTTAACGCACCTGTAAATGGACGTAGTGATTGTCTCTGCATTGAATCCTCTCGTATTCACTGTCAACATCCTCCCCTGGATCACTAGGTGTGCGATGAAGGATAGGTGGTGGTGGCAGAGGTCGATCCTGAATGCTGCCCTTGCGATGCGATGCAGGAGAAGCACTGGGAATGGCAGGAAGAGGCCGTCGTGAAAGGCTTTCACTAGAAGAAAGCCGTGGTCGTGGGAAGAGAAGCGGTGCATTTGCATTCACCAAGGCCACTATACACCCACTCTGCTCCTGAATTAAATGAGTCAATGATAACAACTCCGTGCCACCATCCTGTACTGCCCGCAATGAATGTTCCAGTTGCTCAAAATGTCCAGAAAGTTCTCGATGGAGCGATGGATCTGATGCTTGGCAAGAGTGGAGAAGAACAATTTGCGCCAATCCAACAAAATCTTTAAGGACTTCAACACCTTGAGTGGTTCCTTGACTTTCTACACATCCTCGTCGTGTACCTTCCTGAGGGCTATCTCTTACAATTATCATTGCCTTTTGTAATTCTTGATGCTGTAGTCGCAATGCCTCCACTGTACAAAGCCCATCAGTACGAGGATCTCTAGTCAAAAGGGATGGTAGACTAGACTCTCTACTTCCACCAGAATCTACAGATCGACCACTGCCAGTGCTTGAAACTGAAAGACGGTGGGTCTGTGGTGGGTCAGTGGGTTCTGGTAAGTGACCACAACTAAGAATATCTTCAGGTGCTTCATATAGATTATGAAGACCAGACACTCGTTTCAGGTTAGAGGGCATGGAATAAATCCCCTCATCTTCCTCATTATCATCTAGTGGTACATTTTGAAATGTTGGTGGCACATCATAAATGTCTTCTGGAATCTCTTCAGGTGGTGGTACGGCATCATCCTTCACTTCTTTTAGTCGCAACACAGGACTATCATACATACTAGAATGTGTATCTTTCAGTAATGATGATGGCATATTGTAAACCTGCAGGACATGGGTAGAAAAATAAAAGTATAAATGAGATGGCTCCTATACTAACTGAAATTCCCAGTCAAAATGCATACCGATGCATTGACATAGTTTGATTGATGATGATGCTTAACACAAAAGCCCCTTTTCTAAAGTCATGTAAGTTAGACCATGTAGCTCCTCCATTTTATCAGGACAGGGATTTTAGATATTTCTCACCTCCTGTGGGTCAGGCTGAGGCAGCTCAATCTGACGTGGAGAGTTATAAATATCATTGTCAGATGTAGGTGGTGATATACAAAGGCGGGCGATCGGTGGAACTTGATATACCTAAGAGAGAAAGGAGAAGAAAATTAGTCTCTATAACTATTTCTGCCATCTTATCAATCTATTGAGTGTGTTCTGAGCCTTCATCTTACCTCTGTACATGATGGGCTCTCTTCTTCATCTTTATAATCTTTTTCTTTGTTGTCAGGGTTTTGCAGTTTTGACATCACAACAGTAGCTCCAAGAAGTCGAGGTGCTTGGTATTCATTTTCCTGTGATTCTGTCACCGGAAGAAGCCGTAAACGGTTTCCAGGAGCAATTCCCTGCTTCCCTTTAAGCGAGCATCTCCACCATCCACTAAGAGTCGGAGGGTCTTGATCTAAAACCAACATCACGTCACCTCGACGAAAACTAAGCTCTTCAGGACTCTCAGCAGCATTGTCATATAAGGCCTGTGCCAGCTGTGCCTAAATGGAAATAAATGTATATTAAAATGGAGATGCAGGAATCAGAAGAGAAATTCTACACCAGTCTGACAAATGACTACATGGTGCACACCTGTTGGAGAACACCACGCATGCTACTCAACCATCTTGTTGTTCTGCACCCTGGTCACCTAATCAAGAAATAAAACATACAACCACAAAAAAAGGTGGGGACATACTGGATTCATGTATGTACATTTTTTTTTTTCCATTGCAAAAAATACAATAATTACGTTAATCATAATTAAGTTGACTATGGCGCCTTTACCTTTTTCTAATACTGATAATTATCAGTATTGGTAAAAAAGTAAAGGTGCCAGTCAAAACCATCACTAATTGTGGAGACTGGGATGACAGACTTTAGGTTATGTTGCTCCTTTAAAATATATAGGATTTAGATAATCACAATCTATTTTAAAAGAAAATTAAAAAAACACCCATCATTAGCTAATTTACATAGAGAATGTCCCTGAAGGCAACCCTGAAGTCAATGGCATGCATATTAACTCTGGACAGAAGATCCTGCAATACAAGCAAACCGAGATAATGTCCACGGTTTAATGATACATCAGATACAGACACACCCGGCTGTAATTTGGATAATCTAGTAATCTGAAAAGCACAGGATTTCCAATATTAAAGGTGAACAACTGCATCAGTCCAGAGACGACAACTCGACAATGAACAGCATTATTCATTGAACATCTCAATCTGGAACCTCAGGATGCTGTGAAGCTCATCGCGACCTCTACATACACAAAGCCATCCTTACTTCGGAAGGTTAATGCATCAGGATTTGATATGAGCCCCTTGCTTACCCTGCCATGTCTTTCTCCCATTGTACAGAAGGCTCCTGTCTCTTTAAGAGAACAGAACATGTGGAGGTGACATCATCCCCGATACAGAATAAAGAGAAAGAGAGCACTGTGTCCAAGTCAATGCCCAGTATAAACCGGATCAGAAGCTGCTCTCATACAATTTGTAAATTAGATAGACATGACATCCCATTTGATTCTCCTCATACGTCACCATCGGGCTTCTTAATCTGCCCTTCAAACAGCCAGCTAGTCATGTCCTGACAACGACAGCTCCTGCAACATAATACCAAATCTCACTGACATGCTTATGGAAAATGTGCATGCACAAGCTCTCCTCTCCCATGACTAAACCCCAACCCCCTTCTCAATCCTCCAGTTGCTCAGACTAGAGGACAGCTGGCTGCCTTCAGAATGGGAATGTATAGCTCTGTGGCCATTGGGAGGCTCCTTCTTTCAGGATGTCTTGGCCTTTGTGGATAATTTTGGACAGCATGATCTTACATTACACCATTAACTACACAGCAGAGAAAAACCACAATTACTGGGATAATGCAACGTCTTCCCAGAATAATCAGGGTGGAAGCACTTAGAGGAAAGTGCATATCATTCCAAGCTCCGGCCAACAGGCAGAACTGCTGAAGTCTGGAAAATAAAGCATTTCCTTCAAACATCAGAAGGTCGCCTATACCTCCTTCACTTGTCTTCTGATGTGATACTTACAACGCTGTTCAAACTTTTCTGGATTTTATCAGTTTCTGGAAAGAATAGGAAATGTGGTGGCCATTCCTGCTGCTATAGGGGTCATCATCCAGTGTCAGTGGGTGCTGCCAGAGGCAAGTACTGTAGCAGGACATGCATCGTCACAGCATTTCTGAAAGCTGGGTTACAGCAATTACTCTACGCTGAAATTAGAAACAAACGTGTATGGACCTGTTCACATCTCCATTCTCAGTGAGAAAGGAAGTATATATCCCAGGAAAATTTTCTAACATATAGCAGTCATGCCCACAAGTCCCAATAGGTACTCCATACAGTGTACATTTCTTTCTAAAGTGGGGGAAGGAGAATAATGGACGATCTGACATATACGTAATGTGCATGTCTGACTTGCCTAACCTACTTCAATACCATCACAATCATTTCTCCTATCAGGGTTTTTAAGTGACTAGTGATAGTGGATTTGTAAGCAGTCCTAGACAAAGGACATTGTGATTACCTGGTTGTGCAACATGACAAGCGCCATGTGATGTCATATGGACAGAAATGCTGCTAAACAACAACACTGCCACCAATCTCAGTAAAGTTTCCCGTGCACTGTGAATAGCTATTCTTCAAAGCCACTTCCACCCCCACATGCACGCTTGGCTGAGTGTTCATGTGTTCTCAATGGGGAGAGAGGATTAGGCAGCTGCTAGATACCTCTAACAGCAGCTGATCTCTATAAGAACAAGAAATCAACAAGATGAATACACGCTAAGGGATCAGACGGTCCCTCAAAAAAATGGAGGTTTCAGGAAACTTTACTTCTACATTTTATTTTAGCATTCTTTAATTAAAACTGGCCTTCGGCAACATGACAAGCGGAGAATGCGAGTTTGCTGCCAAATGCTGAGGGACAAGTGCAAGAATGTTCACTGAAATGTAGAAAATCTCAGCAGAATTGGGGCATGTGCACATCATTTCGGAAGAAAAAGAAGAACCAGGCCAAGTATGAAGAGCAAACTAGGGAAAGGGTCTTCTTTTCCAGGTGCCCTTATTGCTTATGACTGCAGTAAACATTCAGATTTACTCTTCACAACCTAATTATTACCAGATTTTTATTTCTTTATGATACATTTTGGCTAGCACCACATAACTGGGGAGATAGATAAAGTTTATGTCACACTTCATCATCCCATAGCCTTAAAGTATTCCTTTACACAAGAGGAATTATTTTTGCACTCTATACAATGAGTCATGTCAGCACTGCGTGTCCATTAGAACTGTAGCTAATTCCTATACTATTAGTAAAATTGTTATTGCCATGCCATCTGAATTTGGCCTCTTAGGATCCTTGAAGCATGCACATTTGGACCACCCATAGTTCTACAAAACCAGACTTGGACCTTTTGTCAGTGGCGTAACTTGAAATTCTTGGCCATCAATGTAAAATGTCCGACAGGGCACCCTACTGTCATAGGTCTTTGATAGTACTAGTTTTCTTATATGGGCCAAAGGAACCTTTTGCCCCCCTTTTGCCCAGGTGCGACTACAATCCATGCATCTGTAGTTATGCCCTTGCCTCCTGCAGTTCTTCTGAACTAATCCATGGTGATCTAAGTATTGAATCTGTAATACAGAAGCTAAATTGTTTCTGTAGTACAGCTGTGTGTAAGCAGCCTGAGCCCATAGTAATGACGCATTTTAGTGTTTATCTTAGCATCGAAATCACCAACCCTCCCCTTGTTGGTACAACTATTTCCTAAAACTTTGGTCACCAACTAAATGCTCCTTACACTCAGCCAAATATTTCAAACTACCAACGAACTATGAATCCGTGACTAGAAAAACTATTCTGAGTATCTGCCAGTAAAAATAAGAAAGGTGGCACTCGCCGTCCTTTATTGTATATAGATTAAAACATGGAAGCAGGAGAATTATGTGGACACATGGTGGTCCACCATGTGTCCACGTAATTCTCTTGCTTTCAGGTTTTAATCTATAAACAATAAAGGATCTTTTAGGGGATGGCGAGTGCCACCTTTCTTATTTTTACTGACAATATTAGATTTACTATTTATTGATGTTGCATCCGAGGTCCCATTGGTTTGGTGATAAAAAAAAAAACCACATCCATGAAACAACACTGTTCTGGGGAGGTTGATTTTTGGTGCCGGTTTTTCTTCTCTTTTTCTCTTATATTCTGAGTATCTGATGGTCATTTCCAGAAATGCAACCATCAGGCAGGGGTTTCCTCTTGTATAGTATGGAGCACTCCCTCTACATGGCGGTAGTAAAGGACACGTTTCCCTAAGCAAAATGGTATTTTAAATGGCACCAAGAATGGCCTCCGCAAGTACTAATACTACAAGTAATAATTTCTAGGTATGGACAACTAATTTACATAGGTTAAAACTACAAACACATGATAGAAATCCAGGCTAAGGGATTACTTCCTGATTGATGGGGTCTGACGACTGGGACCCCCACCAATCCTGAGAACTGAAGAAGAGACATGTCTGAATGGAGCGAGGTTGAGCATGGGCACCATCACTCCGTTCATTCTCAATGGGGGTGCTGGAGATACTTTTAGCAAATATATGTATAATGGAAGTTTATGGGCACACTAAATGTGTGTGTTATTGGACTTTTTCTAGCATATACACTAATCTTTTGCCCCAAATGTAACGTGATCATACAACCGGTGTAACACTAAAAGGAGAGAATAAAGGGAGGCGTAAATAAAATTATGCTTACGATCATTATGGTGCAAGGTAAAATAATGCGGAGAAGACTGGTGACTCAAATCATTAACAACGGTATAATTAGAGGAAGAACTTTTGTTAAATTAATCACATGTCATCCTAGGGAGCCGGACTATTACGATCATCGAGATAGATTATTAAATCATAGGAGGAAAAAAATTCTAAATAAAAATAATAGAGATTTAGAAACCAAAGGAGAAAAAAAAAAAAAAAAAAAAAAGATGGAGATTAATAAGTAAAACAAAGGAAAAAAAATACAAAATAATATTAAAAACAAACAAACAACCCCTGGTGCCTGTCTCCAGCTCCATGCTGCACTTACACCCTAATGATGTCACCCGCTGTGACTTTCCCCATACACACCCCACACGTAAGCCGAGGACAAACACGGGAATAACCCGGAGGACATGCCCGGCCTGGGCCATACAATCACTGACAAGAACTAGTCACTTACTGGCATTGCGTCCTCTGTGCCAGTCACTCACATGCCAATGGAGTTTCCCCAGAAAAAATAGGTGTCCTCACACAGCCTGGCACCTGGAACAATGCAAGACAAACAGAAACTGTGAAAATGTCCCACATCCCCGGCTATAGGAATCAGGGCAGAGCTGGCACTGCCACCTGCCCAGGAGGAAGGTGAATGAGCACAAGGAAGTGACTCCAGGGGAGGTGGCATGGAGGGCACAGGGCAGGTAAGGGCAGGCACAGTCCTGAGGGCAGAGGACCAGCAGCCAGAGCAAAGAGTGGGGGTCTCACCTCAAAAGTGAGAGTTCATCCCAAGTCCTGGGTCTTGTCCTACAGCACAGAGCACGGGAGGAGGGAAGGACACTGCACAAAGGTGGGGGAGACATGGGAGGAGGAGACATGGCGGCGGGAGGGGCTGAAATACGAGATGAGCCCCCATCTGGCCAATTGTACCAGCAACAGAACATGGAGGAGACTGAGGGGGCGGGGGATGGGCGCTCATTAACACCTTACTCACCGAAGGCACGGTTAACCCCTCAGGTGCCAGGATGTCGTGGGGAGAGCCCCGCTGGCTGCAGATGTGCTGGAGATTTAACCACCTGTGTGCCGGTTTAGTCATACAGTGAAGTGAGTTGCCGCAGAGCCAGGCTGCTTCCCATGAAAAGCGGCTGGGAATTTGGTTTTCACGAGAACAGTAGTTTCTTGTATGAAGGGACAGTCAGCACCAGCCTCCTGCCCACACTCATCCTCATACACAGGGGTCTTCTGTTCTGCCCTCCATCCCCCACACCCGCTCCTACTGCATCACTGAGCTGGAGGACATGAGGAGATAGATCTAATATGGATATACTTAGATATGTGTATTTGGTAAATCTACCAAGCACACATATATTTATACTCTATGTATATATAGGAGGAGGTTTAAGTGCACATTATGTATCCATCTCTGAGCTGGCACCCATGGAAGAACATAAAGAAAATATATATACATATGCGTCTGTGTGTGTGTATATAGAAATATATATATACGGACGCATATATATATTTATATATATATTTATTTATGTTCTTCCACGAGTGCCAGCTCAGAGATGCATGTATATATGTGCATATGTTTGTACACTTAAAACTCCCACTATGCATTATATACCATAAGCATGAGGTCTGGGGGGGTTAATAAGATGTCTAGTTGGCAGAACTACATTTATATTATTTTTCAGCACCAAAGTCAATAGAGTTGGCACAACCATCACAAGTTCTTTTTTCAAGATCTTTTGTTACTTTTTTCTTCCAGTCTGTTGTCGTCTCTTGGTGAAATAGTGGCAGCGGCTTGTTCTCCTCTCCCAGTTGATAACACATGTAGGCTGGCAGAGTGGGCACTTGTACGGTTGATCCGCTGTCCGCTGAACATGTATGTGGGCATCTTTAGATCTCTGCAGATGCACACGGAGGCCACAACTTCCCACTTTTTCTTCATGCTGTGGACTTGTAAGGCAGTCAATGTTTTAAAGGCTGGAAAAGCATTTTTTTTTTGTAATACACTGAAGTGACTCCTTGCGAAAATAAATGACCAAATATAGCACAAGGCAACTACATATCAATTCCTGAAGTGCCGTCTAATTATACCACAGGGAAGCCATCAATAATAAAAGTCATTTGTAATAAAGTTTCTTCCCCCAGTTATGGGTTTTATATTTAAAATATACCATTAGGTCTGACCTTAATAAGATCGTAACAGAAGAGAGGCATGGACATAATGGGGAGATTTATCAATACCTTAGTAGTGCGACGTTGCCATATTTTTTACCGCCATAAAACAATACAAGACCTTATGCTGCTTTCTAACAATTTATGAATCTTGGTAAGAAAAACAATCTGTTATTTTCTAAAGGAAAGAATACAAAACAAAAATGGCAACAATTAGAACAATTCCATGTCCCCGAAGCTTGTGTGATGTTCATTCCTCTGTGACAGCAATAGGGAAAATGCCGCAGGTAAAACCACATTCAATTATATCACAAACACATTCTTTAAATACAGTACAACAATTGTAGTTTTCATAGAAACAGTTTCAAGAAACACTAGAAATTGTTACTAGAAAAAAATCAAAACCTACTAACAATTGTGGCAAAACCACAGTTAAAACACATATATTCCTCCCAACATCCCATACACTTTTGCCATGACCATGTGTGCTTATGTTCCCAATGAAGACACATGCACATGTGCCCAAGATGCCCAACCCTTCTTTCCTTCATCATCTGCCATCAGAGGAGATACAGGACATCCCCCTACACATATTAGTGGGTTGGACAGACAGTCATGTAATATTTATGAACAGCTTTATGGGTTTTCGCCCCACTCTATTTTCAGAAATGTGGCCCAATAGCTTAGCTTTAAAGTCTGTCAACATGTACAGGTAGCAGAAGTCGGCCAGTAGCACCATAGTACATACAATGCAGAACAAAATGCTTGTATTCTACTTGGAAGGATAGAGACCCTTAGAGGAAATAACTTTACAGCAACTGTTCACACTATTCGATAATATCCAGTTCAATCTTTTAATACTTTTGACTTGTACATATATTGCAGCAATTGTATGACTGATACAAATAGCTACTAAAATTAAGGAGCCATATTTAATATAGAGATATATGATCGCAGTATGTAAAAACTTTTGTGAAATCTGTTTTTTGTGATTGAAAATGGAATGCACTTTAATATAAGTACAGTGTTATATAAGCAATGTAATTTCATTATTAAAAAAAACTGTTTCATATCAAAACTTAAAAAAAAATTAAGTTTCTACCAAGAACTTATGCACACTGCAAAGTATGAAGTCCTATATGAACCAGCCCTAGCAGCACATGGAGTCAACCGTGTACTCATTCAGCCAAAAGCCATTCCTCCCAACCTTCCATTCTACATGCAGGTATTCACCAGATTAATGTTTGCGCAGGCGTGCCGCTCATTCTGGCAGCGTCACTGCGTCTCTGTGCGATTCCCGGCTTCAGAGGTTCGCACTGCGCATGTCTGCAAGTTTAGAAGATGGTACTTTCATAAAATAGAGGGGTATATTGTAGCCTGGAGGAGTAAAAAATGGCATTAAAAATCTATCTCATTTACAAGGGCTCATAAAATAGAGCCTGGAGAGGTATAGTTTGGCCTAGGCTATTTTACACCCCAGGGTATAGTTTGACCTAGGACAGTTTATTCCCCGAGGTACTGTATACTCTGGCCTGGGCAAATAGGAATACTTGTTCCTTTTCTATAGCCCCTTCTAAATAGCCAGGCAAACATCTTGTTCTCGGCAGCACATTGCCTCATGTAAACAAGTGATGTGCTGCCGATAATATCATATGCTGTATACACAGAACAATTGTATTAGAGATTGTTCTGTGCAATTACAATATTTGTCAGCCTGTCTAAACTGGTTAGTAATTGAAAGCCTATCAGTTTGTATGTAGTTGTTTAACAGCCTGAATCGGCTTCTTAGGCTACAGCCCCACTATTAGTATTAGTATTTTTTCTCAGGAGTGGGAGCCAAAACCAGGAGTGGGTGATAAATGCAGAATTGGTGACTTGTTTCTATTATAGCTTTTCTCTGATTGTTCCTCTCCTGGTTTTGGCTCTCACTCCTGAGAAAAAGTACTGACCGAATACTGACCAAATACTGATAGTGGGGCCATGGCCTTAGCATTGGATCAGCCATTAGTTCACACAATGATTTGGGGTACACGCTTTTTTTGAATGTTCAGAGAAACACATCATGAAAAAACTTTACCTACAACAGGTTGCAGTTTCAAAAAAGCAACAAACTGAACTACTATGTGTGGAGATATTCATATTTTCTTCTTATAAACTAACAGCAAACATCTGGCCTCTCATTTGTACACATACGTCATACAGAACATGTAGAAAACATAATTCTGGCAATGTGCATCATTTCCCCAGCCAAAAAACACAGCAGAATGCAGCAAAAAGCACCAATACACCATTCTATGATTCTCATTGGCCATATTATATACTAAATTCCATATCCATCACCACTTTTATACAATCAAAATGAGAAATAATATATACAGATATTCACATAGATATCCATCCTTCTAAAAGTGCTGCTAAATTATCCACCCCCAACAAACAGCAGCCCACCCCCATAGAAAACCCTTAGTAATTAGATGTCGTGAGTGCATGCTGCTTAATGCTGACAGTGCAGCATGATGGAGTCCTCCATGCTTCTAGTTCTCCCATAGTGCTTTATCAAAGCTAGCCTCTGAGCTCACAGAGACTCATTACCCCATGGTGGCAGCTTGCAATGCAAATGAATCACAGTGAGACCAGGCCTCAGATATCCGTATCTCACCAACTGAGCCTACATAAACTTCTTTGCTAATGTTATTTGTGATGGGTGGGAAGGACAAAACCTAAAATGTACTCACATTTTTTTTTGAACCAGCCAATGGTTTAGCACCACTCTATTGTCAGATATGTGACTCAGCAGCCAGGGGCATTCATAGAAATCATGGGGCTCTATAACAGAAGTCCTAATTGCCCCTCAGCCTTAAAAAACAAATGGCTGAGTAGGAAGGGTCATGGCGAATTGGTGTCGTCACAAAAGGATGTATCTCCCAGCTTTTAAAGATAGTTATAGGGACGTATATTATGCTTACAAAGTAGTTTTGCCACTTTTGAAACCTCTTAGGCAACGTGCACACGTTCAGTATTTGGCGAGGTTTTGACCTCAGTATTTGTAAGCCAAAATCAAGACTGGAAAAATCAGAGGAAAAGTATAATAGAAACATGTCACCACTTCTGAATTTTTTACCCACTCACCAAAACTCACCAAATACTGAACTTGTGCATGTGACCTTAGTGTTCTCACCCACTATGTTACCCTTTCATGGCCGCCATAAAGTATGATGCTAACAGAAAGCTCCCTCAAGCGGTCGTGCAGTGATGAGGAACAGCATTGGACCCATGTTCTAGGGATCAGTGCAATTACACCTTTTCATGGGAGAAAAACTACCTTTTAGTAGCCTTTATTTACATGGGGCAGAATCAAATGACCATTACCGCACTGTAGGAAAACCTCTTGCAAATACATGCATAATCTGCATTGGTTTTATAGCATTTGAGGTCATGACTTAAATGGAATCGGTCACCATGTTTTTATCTTATCTGCGAGCAGCATGATTTAGGGGCAGAGACCCTGATTCCAGTGATATACTGTATCACTGATGAAATAACTACATTATCTGCTGCAGATCTACATTTTCTCTAAATACTGAGCTCTATACTGTATAATCCTGCCCACACCACTGATTGACAGCTTTCTGTGTACACTGTGCATAGGCAGAACGCTACCAATCAGTGGTGGGGGCAGGGTTATATGGAGCTCATGAATACAGAGGACTACATGGCAACAGTTTAATAGTTCTCGATTGATAATCTCCTGCTGATAAAACAGTGATTTTATAATTGCAGCAAGAAGCCCAGTAAGTGACACATCACTGGAATCAGGGCTTATGCCCCAACATTATGCTGCTCTCAGATTAGGTGTCAAAAACCTGGTGACATATTCCCTTTAAGAAAGTCAAAATCACTGTAAACCTCTCTTCCACCCCATTCCGAACACCATCATTGTTTAATAATGTGACTCAACACCACCTGTTATCTCTCAATATGGCCTTTGAGCTAAATGCTAATTGGGCATCTCTAGCATAGACCATCTGCTGCTCTTGGTCACTTAAAAGGCTACCCATGAAAATGTCTCCTCCCATGAAGTCCATTCTGTACCACAACTGTCTCCATTGTCTGTCAGCTGTCTCTACTAATACAATAAGCTTGATCTGTCCAAGACTGAACTTCTTGTGCTCCTTTGCTATGACTGTACAAACCACGAGACCATTGGTGATGTATGCTTATATCTGTATTCCACTCACCACAATGAGTCCATAGAAGAACACAGCAGCCCTCAAAAATGGATTAAAACTATGGAATTGCCTACTTTTTATGTAGTCACGGAAGCAAAGATTTCTCTTAGTTTACATGATGGCAATGGAATATTGCATTGTTCATCTGATAACCTTATAAATACGAGAAGATTTTATTAGGAGGATTTTCTTCTGGCCAAAGAGATGCTGCTGGGAATTTAATTTCCTTCCAACTCCCTGCTCTGTGATCTGAACTCGAGATAATGAAGGAAATGCTGTTTATGTGAACACGTCATTTATTTATTCTGAATATCATATGTGCAAAAGAATCCAAATGTTGTGGATTTTCTGTCCCTTTCGCTTGCCATAGACTACAATCAAAGACTGCGACTTGGATGTGACTTGTCTCTGATTTGGCTGGTGTTTTTTTTACAGCAAAATCACAAATCTAAAATAGTTGTGCGACAGCAAGTTGCAGACAAATATTTTGGTCAAAGGCTTATCTGATAATTGCTGTTGCCGCATAGCCCTAACCACAAAGGAAAGACTGTAACGTCGGTATTCTGTATCCATGCCTGGGTTCGACTCAAGAAACTGTATGAAAAACTGCCAAAAAATTGCATGTGAGATTTAAGTCTACAAGTATGTCCACACTGCGCTTTTTTCTGCCATTTTTTGAGTGGATCTACTCCAAAAATGGTGGAAAAATCAATAAAACGAGATCAAAAGAGAGGTTGTATACATTTTTATAGCAAAACTACTTGCTGTTCAGTATTTTGAGTATTTTTTAAATGCTTCACACTCTCAGAGTCACCAAGCAATTAAAATAAGTACATTTACATTCTCCTAGGATTTTCCGCTAGGAAGATGCTCAGTATTTTACAATAAAAGTTAATGGGAGATCTAAAAAGACATCAGGAAGATGGTCGGGCATCTTTTTTTTTTAGCATTTGTTCAGCATTTTTGTGTAAGAAAACGGTAGAGTTTTTCAAATTGTTTAATGAATGTTAGAAAAAGTTAGTAAAAAGATGCCCCCCTCCCAAAAAAACACTAAATAAAACGCTGGTGGAAAATTTTTGCTAAGAAAAACACTTCACGTTTACAAAACTCCAGAGAGAAGTAATGGTTCCTGAAGTATTTTCTGCTTGAATAACGGATGTTTTGACCATTGGAAACAAATGCAGTATAAACATACCCTAATGTTGTATTCACACATATACAGTGGTGGCCAAAAGTATTGGCACCCCTGCAATTCTGTCAGATAATACTCAGTTTCTTCCTGAAAATGATTGAAATCACAAATTATTTGGTATTATTATCTTCATTTAATTTGCTTGCAAGGAAAAAACACAAAAGAGAATGAAGCAAAAATCAAATCATTGATCATTTCACACAAAACTCCAAAAATGGGCCAGACAAAAGTATTGGCACCCTCAGCCTAATACTTGGTTGCACAACCTTTAGCCAAAATAACTGCGAACAACCGCTTCCGGTAACCATCAATGAGTTTTTTACAATGCTCTGCTGGAATTGAAGACCATTCTTCTTTGGCAAACTGCTCCAGGTCCCTGATATTTGAAGGGTGCCTTCTCCAAACTGCCATTTTGAGATCTCTCCACAGGTGTTCTATGGGATTTAGGTCTGGACTCATTGCTGGCCACCTTAGAAGTCTCCAGTGCTTTCTCTCAAACCATTTTATAGTGCTTTTGGAAGTGTGTTTTGGGTCATTGTCCTGCTGGAAGACCCATGACCTCTGAGGGAGACCCAGCTTTCTCACACTGGGCCCTACATTATGCTGCAAAATTTGTTGGTAGTCTTCAGACTTCATAATGCCATGCACACGGTCAAGCAGTCCAGTGCCAGAGGCAGTAAAGCAACCCCAAAACATCAGGGAACCTCCGCCATGTTTCACTGTAGGGACCGTGTTCTTTTCTTTGAATGCCTCTTTTTTTTTCCTGTACACTCTATGTTGATGCTTTTTCCCAAAAAGCTCTACTTTTGTCTCATCTGACCAGAGAACATTCTTCCAAAACGTTTTAGGCTTTCTCAGGTAAGTTTTGGCAAACTCCAGCCTGGCTTTTTTATGTCTCGGGGTAAGAAGTGGGGTCTTCCTGGGTATCCTACCATACCGTCCCTTTTCATTCAGACGCTGACGGATAGTACGGGTTGACACTGTTGTACCCTCGGACTGCAGGGCAGCTTGAACTTGTTTGGATGTTAGTCGAGGTTCTTTATCCACCATCCGCACAATCTTGCGTTGAAATCTCTCGTCAATTTTTCTTTTCCGTCCACATCTAGGGAGGTTAGCCACAGTGCCATGGGCTTTAAACTTCTTGATGACACTGCGCACGGAAGACACAGGAACATTCAGGTCTTTGGAGATGGACTTGTAGCCTTGAGATTGCTCATGCTTCCTCACAATTTGGTTTCTCAAGTCCTCAGACAGTTCTTTGGTCTTCTTTCTTTTCTCCATGCTCAATGTGGTACACACAAGGACACAGGACAGAGGTTGAGTCTACTTTAATCCATGTTAACTGGCTGCAAGTGTGATTTAGTTATTGCCAACACCTGTTAGGTGCCACAGGTAAGTTACAGGTGCTGTTAATTACACGAATTAGAGAAGCATCACATGATTTTTCAAACAGTGCCAATACTTTTGTCCACCCCCTTTTTTAGGTTTGGTGTGGAATTGTATCCAATTTGGCTTTAGGACAATTCTTTTTGTGTTTTTTCATTGAAGACAAATTAAATGAAGATAATAATACCAAAGAATTTGTGATTGCAATCATTTTCGGGAAGAAACTAAGTATTATCTGACAGAATTGCAAGGGTGCCAATACTTTTGGCCACCACTGTAGGCTGAAGTGCAGTCCTTGCAGGACACCCGAGTGCCACACAGCAAAAATATAATGAACTCAATGTATGCTTGCCACAGCAATTTGCAATAAGACCTCCTGCAGTTTTTGCTGCAGAGCAGTTCTATGTGTGATTGCACTCTCCGTGATGTGGTCCACCCATAGGCGGATTATAATGAGGGCAATCCGGGCTACCACCCGGGGCCCCGAGCCTGCAGAGGGCCCGCGGCTCCGGGCGGGGTGTCTAATGCCGGATTGCCCTCATATGTGCGGGCCACCGTGGCACATACCGGTAGCAGTGGCGGGAGGGGGGGCCCCGGACCGCTCCCCCAGCAGGGGCCGCCGCTACTTCTTCATCGGCCGGGCCAGCACTGCAGCAGTTAACTTCCCTGTGCTGGCCCGGCCGCGTCACTGCTAGGAGACACGGCCCTGTGCGCGGCCGTGTCTCCTTGCTGTGACGTCACGCAGTGCGCGCCCGGCCTGCACTGCTACTTACCACCGGAGAAGTCAGAGCAGGCAGGAGGAATGGAGCCGAGCCGGGGGATGGTGAGTGTGTATGTATGTGTGTGTATGTGTATGTGTATATATGTGTGTGTGTGTGTGTGTGTGCAGGCAGATATCATTGTGTGATGTCTGTTTATATGTATTTTTGTGTTTCAAATGTGTTTATGCGTGTATGTATATGTCTGTATATGTTTGTGTGTGTGCGTGACTGCATGTGTGACTGCGTGCGGCCTCCTGCTGAGTATAGTTGGCGCCGTGCGGCCTCCTGCTGTCTCTGGGGGGGGCGCCGTGCGGCCTCCCACTATGTATAGATGGCGCCGTGCGGCCTCCCGCTGTGTATAGATGGCGCGTGCGGCCCCCTGCTGTGTATAGATGGCGCAGTGCGGCCCCCTGCTGTGTACAGATGGCGCCGTGCGGCCCCCTGCTGTGCATAGATGGCGCCGTGTGCCCCCCTGCTGTGTATAGATGCCGCCGTGCGGCCCCCTGCTGTGTATAGATGGCGCCGTGCGGCCCCCTGCTGTGTATAGATGGTGCCGTGCGGCCTCCTGCTGAGTATAGATGGCGCCGTGCTGCCTCCTGCTGAGTATAGATGGCGCAGTGCGGCCTCCTGCTGTGTATAGATGGCTACGTGCGGCCTCCTGCTGAGTATAGATGGCGCCGTGTGGCCTTCCGCTGTGTATAGATGGCTACGTGCGGCCTCCCGCTGTGTATAGATGGCGCCGGCCTCCTGCTGTGTATAGATGGCGCCGTGCGGCCTCCCACTGTGTATAGATGGCTACGTGCGGCCTCCTGTTGTGTATAGATGGCTACGTGCGGCCTCCCGCTGTGTATAGATGGCTACGTGCGGCCTCCCGCTGTGTGTAGATGGCTACGTGCGGCCTCCCGCTGTGTATAGATGGCACCGTGCAGACTCCCACTGTGTATAGATGGCTACGTGTGCTCAATATTGAGTCATACAATTAATGTAAGGCTATGTGCCCACGATACAGAAATGTTCCGGATTTTTTTTGAGCGTTTCTGCATCTCCCTGGCAGAAAAAACGCATGCGGATTTTACATGCGGATTGTACATGCGTTTTCCTGCCAGGAACATGCGGATGTGAAGCGCTCTTCACTTGCATTTCCGCATGCGGGTTGACAAGCGCTTTCCAAGCAATTTTAGCATCACTTGGAAAGTGCTTGACAGCTTGGTTACACTATATAAATCCATGCAACCGGCATGGATTTATATAGTGTGACCGTAAAAGAATGGTAAAAAATAAAAAATATATACTTACCTTCTGATGGCCTGCCAACGTCAGCGGTCGCGTGACCCGTCACATGACTAAATGACGTCACGGCAGGTCCTTTTCAGACCATCGCGAGCTGCCGGCAAGCCAGGACTCATCGGATAAAGACACCGGGGGCCATCAGAAGGTAAGTATAATATTTATTTTTTATTTTATTCTTTTTTTACAGGTTCTATGGTACCCCGGTCCGGAGGAGAGTCTCCTCTTCTCCAGGCCCGGGTACCATCCGCACATTGAAACGCATGGATTGCAGATTCCATGCGTTCTAATGCAAGTCAATGGCGGCGAAAACGCAGCGCTTCCGCAAAATAATTGGTAATGCTGCGGATTTTTCCGCAATGATAATCAGCAGCGGAAATTTCTGCAGCACATGCGGATTATCATTGGGGAACATGGCAGACCTTCTACCAAGCGTTTTTTAAGCGTTTCTGCAGCGGAATTGCCGCTGCGGAAACGCTTAAAAATGCATAGTGGGCACACAGCCTAAAAAAAAAAATATTATAATTAATATTGTGCCAAATTAATTTCACGTGAACTATCACATGATCTATCACAGGGGATCATGTGACATGTCACGTGATAAATCAGGTGTGTGTGTGTGTGTGTGTGTGTGTGTGTGGGGGGGGGGGGGTGGGGGGGGGCGGGGGGGGGCGCCCACGCCTTCTAAACTGCCCGGGGCCCTTGCTATGACGCGCCCCTGGGCCTGTGTCGCGCTGCGTGAGCTTACCCGGAGCCGGATCTGTTGAGGGTTGTAGTCTCGTGGCGGTGACCCGGTCCGTGCCCAGGGAGTCAAACTGGACGGCAGTCTGTTAGCGGTAAATGGTTGATGACTACGCCACCCGTTGAGTGCAGCCAGGGGGCTGCTGCTGCAGGGCAGACCGCTGAGGCCGATGGTGGGATTGTGCAGCGTGATAGTATAACCCCCAACGGGAGGGGTATGGCCTCAGGGCAGCCGACGTGGATGATGGGGGTAGCAGGAACCACTCAGAGACGGTACGGTGTAGTTCAGGGTCTTTACTGGTAACAACAAAAGACCCTCCCGGAGTACTTGCTAGCGGATGGGGCCTGGTCAGTCCTTGAGCAGATGGGATCTCCCCTGGCCAGGCGTAGTTGTAGGCCTCCCAAACTGACTGTACTCTTCTGGCTACCTTGCTAGGAGCTGATGTAAGTAGCCCACGTCCCTGAGTGTACCGTGTGGTGCTCACCCGTATGGCCGGTGACTCGGGGCCTTCTAATGGCTTCCGCTCCACGATGGCGGTGCTGGTCCCACGCGTGTGACCGTGCCTTCGGGCTTCTGGGCCAGAGGACCTGAAATCCCCTGCCTGACGGATTCTGCTGCTAGGTAGGAATTAGTCCCCACAGCCTCGGACTCCGGGTCCGGTAAAAAGTCTTCTTAGTCAGGGCGAACTCTGCAGCTGCCAGCCCCTGACTCCTTGTAACTGCTGTTTCTTCCTATGCTGTCTCTACTTCTTCTCTTCTTCTACTCACTCACCCTGCCTCAGCCCCAGGTTTTTATAGGGGAAGTTCTTCCCCTCCCAAGACTGGGCAGGAGGTGTGGCATGCACAGGATCCCTGACCAAAGGACCTCCCACCTGCTCTCAGACATAACATTACGTTACTGTGGCAACCAGACCCCTGGGGTGTCACATTCCCCCCTAGTAAAATTTAGTACTCCGGGACTAAACACATTATAGAAAAACATAACAAGGTAAAAACAACAACACTAAAATACAATAAGGAAACACAATAAGATGGTCATGGCGTATCCGCAACCGGGTGCAGTCTTTGAAGAAAAGCAAAGGTGTCCATTTCACCGAAACAGGGAGACGTAACCAGGTAGGGGTCTGTTCTACCCCGAGTCCTTGACAGTCTTTAGTCCATCCTGGGTTACGCTCCAACTATGTACAAGGATTCCCGGTAAATCCACCAAGGATTCCTAAAAACAACTAGAAACACAAAATTACACACAAGCAACTATAGACAGGTAAACATACAAAATAGCTTAAACATTTAGATCCTCCAACGTGCGGGTAACTGGCCTCTAGTGGCCCTAGTGGACCTACGGAGCTGACTGTCTGGCCCTGAACTACAGGGTGTAGGAGCTGTCAAGGGTAAACTGGGCAGCTGTCTACCGGCTCTTTGTCTCACTAGGGGTACGGCAGGCTCACTATAAGCAGAGGGTTGATTCTCCTGTTCTGCTTGTGTGGAGTCTTCTGCCTCCTGGACCGGCTGTTCTTCCAGCTCTACCCGTTGCTCCGTAGGTTCTTGGGATGATGGTTGGAGGAAGGTGAGTACGGGTACCACAACTGCACCATTGACTTGAGTCCAAGACCGAGGGAAGTCCCCGAGCACGGTACTAACCATATCTTCCCTTTCCTCTACGGGTCGATGGTCTTCTTGTTCCTCTTCAGGGTTCCTCAGTTGTTTGGGACACTTCTTCAGGTGGTCCCGGGATACAATGGCTGTGGTTTCCCCTCCGTCTTTACTGATGGTACAGACCTTCGGGTTTTCGTGGCTTGAGGGCAGTACGGTGTACGGGTCCTTCTCCCACTGGTCGTCCAACTTGTGGAGCCGTCTCTTCCTCTTCAAGACCTGCTCTCCGGGTACCAGGGGAACAGCGGGAGCATACTGGTTGTATGTCTTCTCTTGTCTTTCCCTAGCCTGACAGAGACTTCGCTCCACGCTCTCCTGTACTCTCCGGTACTGCTGCTGCCTCTCTGTGTCCCAGTCTGTTTCTGGTGAAGTGTCCTCGGGTGTCAGGACTCCCATTTCCAGGTCAACAGGTAACTTACCAGGTCTTGCCCTCATTAGGTAAGCCGGGGTACAGTTGGTGGACCCTACCGGGATGTGGTTGTATAGGTCCACCAGATCGGGCAACTTCTCAGGCCACAGACTGCGTTCTTCCAGGGGCAATGTTTTTAGAAGATCCATTACCACCTGGTTCATTTTTTTACAAAGTCCATTAGTTTGCGGATGGTAGGGTGTCGTCCTTATCTTCCGGCAGCCATACAGATTGCAGAATTCCTGGAAGACCTCCGCTTCAAAGGCAGGTCCCTGGTCCGTCAGCACTTGGTCCGGGTACCCGTGTGGACGGCAGAAGTGCTGCTGGAAGGCTCTAGCTGCTGTTTGAGCCGTTAAGTCCTTGACGGGGACGACAACCAAGAACCGGGAGTAATGATCCACGATGGTTAACGCGTAGACGTAGCCACTTCTGCTTGGGGTCAGTTTTACATGATCCAAGGCTACCAGTTCCAACGGTTGCCGGGTGACGATGGACTGCAGGGGAGTCTTCTGGCTGGCCCGGTCCTTCCTTCTCAGATTGCACGGGCCACAGTCTCTGCACCACTTCTCGATGGTTCCCCTCATGCCTACCCAGTGGAACCGCTCGCGCAGCAGGAACTCCAGCTTTTTCCACCCGAAGTGTCCAGCTCCGTCGTGGTATGCCTCCATCACCATGGCTGCGTCTCTTCGGGGCACCACTACTTGCCAGAGTAGTTCATGCGTCCGGGAGTTGACCATTCTGCGGCACAACTTCCCCTTGTAAAGGAATAGTCGACTCTTCTCCGCCCATAGTTGTTTGGCTTCCTCCGGAGCGTCTGGTTCAAGGCGAGCCTCCGGCCGAGTCAGCATCTCCTTCACCAGTCGGACGGCAGGGTCGCTGTCTTGCGTTTCCGCCCAGTTGTAGTGGGGTAAGGGGTTCAACGTAGCAGCCTGCTTACCCCTTACCCGGTGGGAATACTGAATAGTCCCATGACGGTGGAACGCAGGGAGTTCAACTTCTTCCAGTCCCTCCGGATCTTCTCCTTCGTCCGGCAGGTTGGGCATCCTGGACAGGGCGTCCGCGTTAGTATTGGAGCGTCCTGCCCGGTATTTGATTGTGAACTCGTAGTTGGACAGACGGGCCATCCACCTCTGCTCCAGGGCACCGAGTCTTGCCGTGTCCAGGTGTGTCAACGGGTTGTTATCCGTGTATACGGTGAACCGGGAAGAAGCGAGGTAATGCCTAAAGCGCTCGGTGACTGCCCATACCACGGCCAGGAACTCTAGCTTAAATGAGCTGTAATTCTCGGGGTTCCTTTCGGTGGGTCGCAGTTTTCGGCTGGCATAGGAGATTACTCGTTCTCTCCCCTGCTGAATCTGGGACAGTACGGCTCCTAGCCCGATGTTACTGGCGTCGGTGTAGAGGATGAAGGGCTGGCTATAGTCCGGGTACGCCAAGATTTCATCCCCCGTGAGGGCCATCTTCAGCTGGCGGAAGGACTCTTCTTCTAGCTCTTCCCATTTGAAGGGCGGCTTCTGGTTCTTGGCCTTCCGGGACTGGCCTATCAGGAGGTCCTGCATAGGCGCTGCCTTTTTGGTGAAACCGGGAATAAACCTTCGGTAGTAGCCTACCAACCCTAGGAACTGCCGCACTTCTTTTACGCTGGAGGGGCTTGGCCATCCCTTAATTGCGGTGATCTTATCGGGGTCGGGAGCCACTCCGTCAGCGCTCACCACGTGTCCCAGGTATTGCACCTTTGGTTTCAGGAGGTGACATTTGGAGGGTTTCACCTTTAGGCCGTAACTCGCCAGAGCTTCGAACACCTCCGCCAGGTGTTTCAGGTGGTCCTCATAAGTTTTGGAGTATACGATGACATCGTCCAGGTACAACAGGACCGTCTCGAAGTTTCTGTGGCCCAGACAGCACTCCATTAATCGTTGGAAGGTTCCTGGGGCGTTGCAGAGTCCGAACGGCATGCAGGTGAACTCGCTAAGTCCCATCGGGGTGGTGAATGCGGTCTTCTCCCGGTCCGCCTCTGCTACAGGAACCTGCCAGTACCCGCTAGTGAGATCCAAGGTAGAGAAGAAGTTAGCAGATCTTAAAGCAGCCAATGACTCCTCTATCCTTGGTAAGGGGTACGCATCCTTGTGTGTGATACGGTTGATTTTCCGGTAATCTACACACATCCTCATGGTGTTGTCTTTCTTTTTGACTAAAACTAGTGGGGCTGCCCAGGGGCTACAGCTATCCCGGATTACCCCAGCCTCCTTCATGTCTCTAAGCATCCCCTTGGCGTGTTGGTAATGTGCAGGGGGTACGGGTCGATACCTCTCTTTTATGGGAGGATGATCTCCCGTGGGGATGCGGTGTTCTACCCCCTTGACTCGCCCGAAGTCTAACGGGTGTTTACTAAACACTCTCTCATACTCTTGAACCACCCGATAGACTCCTTGTTTCTGATGTGAGGGAGTGGAGTCAGTACCCAGATGTAGTTGCTGACACCAGTCCTCCATGTCTTTCTTAGAGCCGTTACCTTCCTCCGGGTGAGATGGAGGCAAGGGTTCCACAGATTGTATAGAATTTTGATTAGTGGTATATAATTTGGCTAGCGTGGCATACCGGGGCAGGTACACTTCCCTCTCCCCGATATTTATTATGCGAACGGGCACCCTCCCATGGCGTACATTGACCACCCCCCGTGCTGTCAAAATGGTGGGCCTACTGTCTGAGTAAACTGGTTCTACCATTGCCTGGTAATCTCTACCTCTCAGACCAATAGCTGCCCGGCACCAAATCATCATTTCACTTTTTGGGGGCATGGCAATAGGAAAAGGGTCACACATTCTTACGCTACCAATCTCACCGCCGGAGAGTTCCACTTGTTGCCGTTGCATCAGTGCCCGGATCTCTTTCTGGAGCACCCGCTGCTCGCCGGAGCTGGCGTTCTTGGCAACCTGCTGTAAAAGGAAAATCACCTCTGCAAGACAATTTTCAATTACGTTAGTTCCTAGAGTTATTTTTGGGTGACTCTCATGTTTATCAATATCTACAATGATCAGTCCCTGTGCGGCCAGTTCGACTCTACCGATTTTGAGGGTCACCTCTTTAAATCCGATCTGTGGCACGGGCTGGCCTTTGCTGGCGATGATACTCAAGTCGTCGTCAGGGTAGCGGGTAATATCCGAGTCATTCCAGTACTGCTTGAAGAGCACGTACGGGATGGTGGTGACCTGTGACCCGGTATCCAGTAGGGCACTCATGGGAATGCCATCCAGTACCACAGGCAAGACTGGACGTCCTCCCACATATCTGTCGCGCCAGTTCGATGGGCCTGGTGATCTTTTTCCTGGGGGTTGGCCCTCTACCCCAGGTTGTGCCCGTTTAAAGAACAGTACCTTCCCATATGTCCGGGTTGATTGCAGCGGCGGCAGATGGGTCGTCCGTCCTCGCTGTATCGGTCACTGGGTCTTCCTCTGGCCGGTGGGGTCCTCCTTGGTCGACGCCACGGGATGTCCTCCGGTCCGGATGCCAGCTGGATCTTCCCTGGGGTGGAAACCTGTAAAGACTGCACAGTTCGGGTTAGCGCAGCAACGCTCTTAACTAGCTCTTGGACCTGATGGTGTAGGTCTGGAGCCGGGTCATTGTCCAAAGCCTGCGCATCAGCTCCCACAGGCCCTGCCGACAAGGGCGCCGCCTCCTGGTGGTAAGTGATAGCTGGGCGCCTGTGGGTCACAACGCCACCCGGTGCTGGTTCTCGGAGCACCCGGATAGCTCTATCCTTGAACTGTGCAAAGTCCAGATGGGGATCCTGTAAGGCCATTGCCCGCAACTGGGTTCGGTGGGCATTGCAATATAAACCCTCTATAAATTGTTCAGTCAACAGCCTGTCCTCGTTTCCCACCCCATCAGGGTCGGTCTGCTTTATGGCCCTCAGGGCCTCTTGTAGGTTTAGTGCATAGTCCCTTATACTCTCATGCGCTCGCTGCTTGCACCCGTAGAATCTAAGCTTAATCTCGGCTGAGGTGCGGGTATCGAAGGTGTCCCTCAGCCGGGTTAGTATCTCTGCGACAGTCCTCCTCCCAGGTGGCCAAGATTTTACTTCTCTTTTGGCTGCCCCGGTTAGTTGGGCCACCAGGATGCTCGCTTTTTGCTCTTCTGTGAGGGGGTACACCTGGAAGAGGCTATCCAGCTTTTCTCTAAAGTCATGCAGGGTATGTGACTCCCCTGAGTACTGGGGTAGCCAAGCTGCTCCCGGGATATATGGCATGGTGAAGGGCATAACTGCAGCAGCGGTGGCGCTGGCGGGGGTCGAGGTAGTGAAGCTCTCCTCCGTATCCGACATCTTCCTCCCCCCTAGTGGACCGTGGCCTACCTTGCGATGATCCTCTTCCGTAGGCCGCGGCTCCGCAGTGGATCGTCAGGGTTGAGGACCTTCCGTCGCGCTCCTGTGACGTCGGCGTCTGCTGGGCTCCTTCCAGGACCTTACGCAACGTCCGGACGTGAGGCGGAGCTTCTGTTCTCGCGCGCTTTCGGAGTCCACGCCCCTCTTCTTCCCGCGCGGCGTCCTCAAGATGGCGTCCAACGGCGGGAAAACTCCACGGATGGCGGGAAGAAGGCCGAAGATGGCGCCGGATGGCGGGAAACTTCACCGATGGCGGGAAGAAGGCTGAAGATGGCGCCGGATGGCGGGAATCTTCACCACTGGTAAGTTTGAAAAGTCTCTTTTTCAGGCACGCAGTACCCGGTGGTTGCGGGCACGAAATCCTGCCGACTACGCCAAAGTTGACGCGCCCCTGGGCCTGTGTCGCGCTGCGTGAGCTTACCCGGAGCCGGATCTGTTGAGGGTTGTAGTCTCGTGGCGGTGACCCGGTCCGTGCCCAGGGAGTCAAACTGGACGGCAGTCTGTTAGCGGTAAATGGTTGATGACTACGCCACCCATTGAGTGCAGCCAGGGGGCTGCTGCTGCAGGGCAGACCGCTGAGGCCGATGGTGGGATTGTGCAGCGTGATAGTATAACCCCCAACGGGAGGGGTATGGCCTCAGGGCAGCCGACGTGGATGATGGGGGTAGCAGGAACCACTCAGAGACGGTACGGTGTAGTTCAGGGTCTTTACTGGTAACAACAAAAGACCCTCCCGGAGTACTTGCTAGCGGATGGGGCCTGGTCAGTCCTTGAGCAGATGGGATCTCCCCTGGCCAGGCGTAGTTGTAGGCCTCCCAAACTGACTGTACTCTTCTGGCTACCTTGCTAGGAGCTGATGTAAGTAGCCCACGTCCCTGAGTGTACCGTGTGGTGCTCACCCGTATGGCCGGTGACTCGGGGCCTTCTAATGGCTTCCGCTCCACGATGGCGGTGCTGGTCCCACGCGTGTGACCGTGCCTTCGGGCTTCTGGGCCAGAGGACCTGAAATCCCCTGCCTGACGGATTCTGCTGCTAGGTAGGAATTAGTCCCCACAGCCTCGGACTCCGGGTCCGGTAAAAAGTCTTCTTAGTCAGGGCGAACTCTGCAGCTGCCAGCCCCTGACTCCTTGTAACTGCTGTTTCTTCCTATGCTGTCTCTACTTCTTCTCTTCTTCTACTCACTCACCCTGCCTCAGCCCCAGGTTTTTATAGGGGAAGTTCTTCCCCTCCCAAGACTGGGCAGGAGGTGTGGCATGCACAGGATCCCTGACCAAAGGACCTCCCACCTGCTCTCAGACATAACATTACGTTACTGTGGCAACCAGACCCCTGGGGTGTCACAGCTACTCTTAATCCACCCCTGGGTCCACCATTCTTCTACCTGGAGTTTTGATTTTGAAGCCAAAGCAATATGTGAATCCTGAAAAGAAGGAAAGTTACCAGCCATGTTGACACATTCAGTATTTGGTCAGTATTTTACATCAGTATCTGTAAGCCAAAATCAGGAGAAGAACAATCAGAGGAAAAGTATAATAGAAACACGTCACCACTTCTGTATTTATCACCCACTCCTGGTTCTGGCTTACAAATACTGATGTAAAATACTGACTAAATACTTAGCATATGAATGTGGCCCAAAGGATATACTTACTTTTAGATGTGTGAGAATTTGTTGTACACTTTGGCCCCGATTTATTAAGACTAGAGTTTTGTACTCCACCATTAATGAGGGGTGTGCAGGAATATGATGCACCGAATTCATTAAGAGGCGCCAGGGCTGCTACCAGGAATTTCAGGGCCCCATACTGGCAAAATTTTTGGGCCCCCTTGAGACTCCTCCCAGGCTCCACCTCCACTCCTCGAACCTTCCACAGTCCCACCACCCACTCTTGGAAAAACTCCACTTCTGCACCAATCACACATTAACAGTTCCCATCGAACACCGTATCACATATATAGCCATCAGCTTTTGTTTTGGCCAAAAGATTTTTTGAAGCTGCCACCAGGACAAGGTAGACTCTTCTGGCCAGGTACTACTGTACTCTAACCTATTAAACATTTCTTAAAATATCCAATACTCTTTTTAGGTATATTTTTATTTATTTTTCTTTAAGGGAATGTGTCACATACATTTTTTAAAATGACCAATACTATCACATACAAGGAACACATATTACCACCACATAATGACCAAATAATACCACATACAAGGAACAAATACCGCCACACCATGATCAGACCACATAGTACCACCACATAGTGACCGAATAATACCACATACAAGGAACAAATACCACCACACCATGACCAGACCACATATTACCACCACATAGTGACCAAATGATACCACATACAAAGAACAATGATTAGACCACATATTACCACAGTGGCTGAATAATACCACATACAAGGAACAAATACCTCCACACCGTGACCAGACCACATATTGCCACCACATAGTGACCAAATACTACAATAATACAGGGATCACCAGTGACATTATACACAGGAGCTCTGTATATAGTGTCAGTGTACAGGTAATACAGGGATCCCCTGTGACATTATTCACAGGAGCTCTGTATATAGTGTCAGTGTACATGTAATACACGGATCACCGGTAACATTATACACAGGAGATCTGTATATAGTGTACAGGTAATACAGGGATCACCAGTGACATTATACACAGGAGCTCTGTATATAGTGTCAGTCTACAGGTAATACATGGATCACCGGTGACATTATACACAGGAGCTCTGTACATAGAACCAGTGTACAGGTAATACAGGGATCACCAGTGACATTATACACAGTAGCTCTGTATATAGGATCAGTGTACAGGTAATACAGTGATCACCAGTGACATTATACACAGGAGCTCTGTACATAGTATATAGTGTATAGTGTCAGTGTACAGATAACACACTGACTCACCAGTGATGTCTCTAGTTGAAGTCCTTCATCTTCGCTTTTCTCCTTCATCAAGCGCAGACCGCCACCACTTCTTCCAGCCAGGACTCATCTCTGCATAAAATAACACACAGTTATCTAGAGCACATTCCCCAACTTTTACATTCCACTGCTAAATACTGATGTGCACCCACCATTAATATATAATTAGTTATTATGCAACCCACAATTCCAAATATAAATTGTAATAAATATATAAATTAGTTAGAACCTGCACTCTTTCCCCCAATCCATTACCAGTCACACTCCGTCATCCCCAATGCCCCCACTCTCCTGATTCATTATATTTACATGCCCCCCTCTGCCCCAATTCATTTTGTCATGTCCTCTCTCTCTCCCACCCCCACATCATCATCATTTACTCGCCCCCACCCCCAATTCATCATCATTTGTTGCCCCACACCCGCAATTCATTATCATTTGCTCTCCCCACCCCACCTTCAATTCATCATTATTTGCGCTTCCCCACCCTCAATTCATCATTTCCTCACTCCACTCCCAAATTATTTGCTTTCTCCACCCCCAATTCATCATTAGCTCTCCCCACCCCCCATTTATTTGTTCTCCCCATCCCCACTTTATCATGTGCTCTCCCCACCCCCTACTCCCAATTTATCATGTGCTCTCCCCACCCCCCACTCCCAATTTATCATGTGCTCTCCCCACCTCCCATTTATCATGTGCTCTCAAAATTCATCATGTGCTCTCCACCCAACTCCCAGTTCATCACGTGCTCCCCCCCAACTCCCAGTTCATCATGTCCTCTCCCCACCCCCCACTCCAGTTCATCACATGTTCTCCCCACCCCCCACTCCCAATTTATCACATGCTCTCCCCACCTCCAATTTATCATGTGCTCTCCCCATCTTCTACTCCCAATTCATCATGTGCTCTCCCCCCACTCCCAATTCATCATGTGTTCTCTCACCCACTCCCAGTTCATCATGTACTCTCCCCACCCCCTATTTCAATTCATCATATGCTCTCCCCACCCCCCATTCCCAATTCATCATGCACTCTCCCCCAAGACAATTTAATTAATTCTCTAAATAAAGCAAAGTTTTCATACTTACCTCTCATACGATATCCTGCAGCTCCACATCTGGACTGGCATCATTACGCTGAATGCCGGCAAGTACGCGATGACAAAATCATGCACACGCGGTCTCCAGCACATCACTGAAGGAGAGGAGGGACTCCCTTGGAGCTGCACAGCCATTCAGATTTGACAGCCGTGCAGCTCCAAGGCTCCCTGCGCTGAGGAGATGTACGCCGGCGGTACGCGATACCCTGGGGCTCGGTGAGCAGAAACACAAGAGGAGGGGCCCTGGACTGTGCCCGGGCCCCCTCTCTTTACTTCTGTTCACCAGGCCCCATACCGCAGTAAGGGCAGTAATGCCCTAATGGCGGCCCTTCTGTCTATTATCAGCTATAACCACCCCACCATCCGCCCTTTTGAACCACATCCTATACTATGGCTGCCCCCTCTGTAATTTTTTATTACACTTTCTATATCTCCACACTATCCCCCCACAATGCTAACCCCTCTCCATATTGTCCCTCCATTTCACACTATGCCCTTATACTGCCCACCACGCTGCCCTATTCAAACTTTAACTACTTCTCCCACTATCAAACAGCATCCTAAACAGTTTGATATTCACCACAGCCCACAGTATAATGACCTCCACAGCCCCATATACAATATGGTCACACAGCCCCTTATTTCAAGGTTCAAATGCACAGCCCCTCATTTTATGGCCCCCCGCACAGCTCCTCATTTCATGGCCCCCCCCGGACTGCCTCTCATTTTATTCCCCCTGCACAGCCCCTCATTTTATGACCCACTTCACAGTCCCTCATTTTATGCTCCTATCCTCACAGCCCCTCATTTTATTCCCCCATCTGCACAGCCCCTCATTTTATTCTTTCCCCTCTGCACAGCCCTTCAGTTTATTCCCTTCATCTGCACAGCCCTTCAGTTTATTCCCCCATCAGCACAGCCCCTCATTTTATTCTCCCTCTGCACAGCCCCTCAGTTTATTCCCCCATCTGCACAGCCCCTCAGTTTATTGCCCCATTGGCACAGTCCCTCAGTTTATTCCCCCATCTGCACAGCCCCTCATTTTATTGCCCTCCATCTGCACAGCCACTCAGATTTTTCCCCCATCTGCACTGCCCCTCATTTTATGTTCCCATCTGCAGAGCCTCTCAGTTTATTCCCCCCTGCATAGTCCTTCATTTTAGTTCCCCCATCTGCACAGCCCCTCATTTTATTCATCCTTTGCACAGCCCTTCATTTTATTCCTCCATCTTCACAGCCCCTAATTTTATTCCCACATTTGCATAGCCTCTCATTTTATTCCCATCAGCACAGCCCCTCATTTTATTCCAAATGTACAGCCCCTCATTTTATTCCTTCCCCTCTGCACAGCCCTTCAGTTTATTCCCTTCATTTGCACAGCCCTTCAGTTTATTCCCCCATCAGCACAGCCCCTCATTTTATCCACCCTCTGCACAGCCCCTCAGTTTATACCCCCATCTGCACGGCCCTCAGTTTATTGCCCCATTGGCACAGCCCCTCAGTTTATCCCCCCCCCCATCTGCACAGCACTTAATTTTATTCCCTCCATCTGCACAGCCCATTAGTTTATTCCCCCATCTGCACAGCCCCTCATTTTATGTCCCCATCTGCACAGCCCCTCGGTTTATTCCCCCCCTACATAGTCTTTCATTTTATTTCCCCTATATGCACAGCCCCTCATTTTATTCACCCTTTGCACAGCCCTTCATTTTATTATTCCATCTCCACAGCCCCTCATTTTATTCCCCCATCTGCATAACCCCTCATTTTATTCCCCCCATCGGCACAGCCCCTCAGTTTATTCCCCCTCTACATAGTGCCTCAGTTTATTCCCCCAATCAGCACAGCCCTCATTTTATTCCTCCCCATCAGCACAGCCCTTATTTTTATTTCCTCCCCCTCTGCACAGTCCCTCAGTTTATTCCCCTTATCTGCACAATCCCTCATTTTATTACTTTCATCTGCACAGCCCCTCAGTTTATTCCCCCAATCTGCACAGTCTCTCATTTTTTTCCCCCCAGTTGCACAGCCCCTTATTTTATTCCCCCTCCCACTAGCACAGCCCCTCATTTTAATCCCCCCCCTCTACACAGACACTCATTTTATTCCCCCATCAGCACAGCCCCTCATTTTATTCCCCCCTGCACATACCCTCATTTTATTTCCTCCCTCTGCACACCCCCTTATTCTATTCCCCATCAGCACAGCCCCTCCCCTCATTTTATTGCCCCCTCTGCAAGCCACACTCTCATTTTACCCACCCTCTGCACAGCCCCTCTTTTATCCCCCCCATCTGCACAGCCCCTCTCCTCTTTTTATTCCCCCCACTCTGTACAGTAATATAAGAATTAAAAAAAAAAAGCTTATACTCACCTAATCCCGGCTTCTGTCCACCGCCGTATATATCTATATATAAAAGATTTTTTCTCCTCACTACTGGCTACTCCATATTCACATATCTCCACTATATACTATATTCTTGTGTCTTCACCCAATCACAGAGGCCACAGCTCCTTTTAAAGTGAACCTGACAGCAGATACATGGTGCCGATCCATTGCGAGTCCCTGACTGCTTCTCCCCGCCTGCTGCCAGTGACTGACTGGGATCTCCCTATACATGCACGCAGAGATCTGTCACTCCAGGGAAGTGGATGGAGAGAAGCCGCTGGGGACACGTCACACGCCTGTCCAATTAGTCTCCCGTGCAGCATAGTCTACGGCGGCTTTTACAGCATGTTTTTCTCTGAAACACCACAGCGCCACAGAGTTAAAAGTACAAGGCGGAAATTATACAGCTGGTGCCTGATGTATGCTGCTCGATCCACGGACAGAATGTATCAGTTGTAAGGTTCCCTTTAAGCTAGAGTGGAAATGTGCAGGACAATGAGATATTGTCACGCAATGAAATTGAGGCTTTGTCACAGACCTGACCAAAAATGCAGAACAGAATAACGCACCATTCTTCATTAGTAGAGATGAGCGTTGTTCGACTCGAACTGTTCGCCAATCTCAAATTCGAGCTGTTTTGGGCGGTGTTCGAGTCGTTCGACGAACTCGAACGATTTGCAAAAAATCCGGCTGTTCGAGGTTATGTTCGATAACTGTTCGTGCACCAAAAGCGTAACTGGATTTTTTCACAGTAATACTGTTAATCAATGTTAATAGACAGTTTCAGTGTAGCGTAGGTGGGGGGAGGGGCAGGGGATGGATCTCTGCAGAAATAATGCCGATCTCCATTTTTTTTTTCTTTCCCGCATTTACAGTGGGGCGGTGCAGTCTGTCAGTCTATCAGCAGCGCACACACGCAGCGAAGTGCTTTTTTTTCACACAAGCAAGGGCATGTGTCATTGGCTGTGTATGTCACATGTCCTTGCCCTATAAGACCCAGCCATTTTCCCCGTCGCCACCATTTTCTCATTGCTGCAGCTGAGTGTTAGACGGCACCGCTGCTGCTGTGGGCGCTATACAGTATAACTGTGTGAATTGCAAGCGAATTTCCAGTTATATAGAGATATAGGTTTATTGAGTAGGGACTAGTTCTAATTGCAGCCCTTTTGAGGGCTAGGTTACAGCAGTTCATAGCACTTTTTTGCCAGGCAGGTCTGTGCCAGTGCTGTGCAAGTGTTTTTCACAGCATTTGGCGAAATGTAGCTCAGCCAATCCTTTTGGGCCTGTAGCAGTGTCTGTTAGTCATTGGAGTAGCCTATCTGTGTTGCAAGCTGCACCACCTGTGTATCTAATACCAATTTTTTACTGCATCTAAGCCAGCCAATACTTTTGGGCCTGTATCAGTGTCTGGTAGTCAGTGGAGTAGCCCACCTGTGAACCAAGCTACACTGCCTGTGTATCTAATTCTAATTTTTTACTGCATCTAACCCAGGAAATCTTTTTGGGCCTAGTAGCAGTGTCTGGTAGTCAGTGGAGTAGCCCACCTGTGAAGGAAGCTACACCGCCTGTGTATCTAATTCAAATTTTTTATTGCATCTAACCCAGGAAATCTTTTTGGGCCTAGTAGCAGTGTCTGGTAGTCAGCGGAGTAGCCCACCTGTGAAGGAAGCTACACCGCCTGTGTATCTAATTCTAATTTTTTACTGCATCCAACCCAGGAAATCTTTTTGGACCTAGTAGCAGTGTCTGGTAGTCAGCGGAGTAGCCCACCTGTGAAGGAAGCTACACCGCCTGTGTATCTAATTCTATTTTTTTACTGCATCTAACACAGGAAATCTTTTTGGGCCTAGTAGCAGTGTCCGGTAGTCAGCGGAGTAGCCCACCTGTGAAGGAAGGTACACCGCCTGTGTATCTAATTCTAATTTTTTACTGCATCTAACCCAGCCAATCATTTTGGGCTAGTAGCAGTGTCTGGTAGTCAGTGGAGTAGCCCATCTGAAGCAAGGTACACCACCTGTGTATCTAATAACAATTTTTTACTGCATCTAACCCAGTAAATCCTTTTGGGCATAGTAGCAGTGTCCCGTAGTCAGCGGAGTAGCCCACCTGTGAAGGAAGCTACACTGCCTGTGTATCTAATTCTAATTTTTTACTGCATCTAACCCAGGAAATCTTTTTGGGCCTAGTAGCAGTGTCTGGTAGTCAGCGGAGTAGCCCACCTGTGAAGGAAGCTACACCGCCTGTGTATCTAATTCAAATTTTTTATTGCATGTAACCCAGGAAATCTTTTTGGGCCTAGTAGCAGTGTCTGGTAGTCAGCGGAGTAGCCCACCTGTGAAGGAAGCTACACCGCCTGTGTATCTAATTCTAATTTTTTACTGCATCTAACCCAGGAAATCTTTTTGGGCCTAGTAGCAGTGTCTGGTAGTCAGTGGAGTAGCCCACCTGTGAAGGAAGCTACACCGCCTGTGTATATAATTCTATTTTTTTACTGCATCTAACACAGGAAATCTTTTTGGGCCTAGTAGCAGTGTCTGGTAGTCAGCGGAGTAGCCAACCTGTGAAGGAAGCTACACCGCCTGTGTATCTAATTCTAATTTTTTACTGCATCTAACCCAGGAAATCTTTTTGGGCCTAGTAGCAGTGTCTGATAGTCAGCGGAGTAGCCCACCTGTGAAGGAAGCTATACCGCCTGTGTATCTAATTCTAATTTTTTACTGCATCTAACCCAGCCAATCATTTTGGGCTAGTAGCAGTGTCTCGTAGTCAGCGGAGTAGCCCATCGGAAGAAAGCTACACGACCTGTGTATCTAATAACAATTTTTTACTGCATCTAACCCAGTAAATCCTTTTGGGCCTAGTAGCAGTGTCTTGTAGTCAGCGGAGTAGCCCATTTGAAGCAAGCTACACCGCCTTTGTATCTAATAACAATTTTTAACTGCATCTAGCCCAGGCAATACTTTGGGCCTAGTAGCAGTGTCTGGTAGTCAGCGGAGTAGCCCAGCTGTTAAGCAAGCTACACCGCCTGTAGATCTAATTACAAATTTTTAACTGCATCTAGCCCAGGCAATACTTTGGGCCTAGTAGCAGTGTCTGCTAGTCAGCGGAGTAGCCCAGCTGTTAAGCAAGCTACACCACCTGTAGATCTAATTACAAATTTTTAATTGCATCTAGCCCAGGCAATTCTTTGTGCCTAGTAGCAGTGTCTGCTAGTCAGCGGAGTAGCCCAGCTGTTAAGCAAGCTACACCGCCTGTAGATCTAATTACAAATTTTTAACTGCATCTAGCCCAGGCAATACTTTGGGCCTAGTAGCAGTGTCTGCTAGTCAGCGGAGTAGCCCAGCTGTTAAGCAAGCTACACAGCCTGTAGATCTAATTACAAATTTTTAACTGCATCTAGCCCAGGCAATACTTTGGGCCTAGTAGCAGTGTCTGCTAGTCAGCGGAGTAGCCCAGCTGTTAAGCAAGCTACACCGCCTGTAGATCTAATTACAAATTTTTAACTGCATCTAGCCCAGGTAATACTTTGGGCCTAGTAGCAGTGTCTGCTAGTCAGCGGAGTAGCCCAGCTGTTAAGCAAGCTACACCACCTGTGCTTTGGACACTTAATTTTTTCAAAGGAAACGCTTCGGGCCCCCGGGACACTCAGTCAAGAGCATCGGGGAGGCGCCCCAAGGCAAAGGGGCTGGGACTGGCGGTAGCACGCCTTGCGGCGGACCGCCAAGCTCGATCCTTATAAAAGCTTTTTAACTGCAGCAGCTTTAGTGGACGCTACTGGAGCTGGAATTACCACGGCTGCTGGCACCAGACTTGCCCTCCAATAGATCCTTGTAAAAGGATTTAAAGTGTACTCATTCAAATTACAGAGCCAATTTAAATTACAGAGCTTAGACCTGCCTCCACCGCTGGGGTCTCGACCCTCCAGCGGACAGGCACCAGTATTGGGAGAGGGGGGCTAGCCGTCATGGTCCACCGCGGCTCTGGCACAAACCCGGCGACACGGAGGTCGCACAGGCAGGAACGGCCTGGCCGTGTCGGCTTCGCGCTCCAGCGTAGTCCCTCTGCCTGCTCGAGCTCGTAACCTCAAAGGGATGCGCAAGCGGCTTTTCTTCTCAGGGCTGTTCCCCGCCCAGCTGGAACGTGGGGGGAGCTCAGGTCGGCCTTCCACCGTACTCCCTTACCTCCCTCGCCCTCTTTCCTTCTTCCGTTCTCAATCTAACCCCTCGGCTCTGTGGTGTCCACTCTCCCTCCAGCTCTCTCCTTCTCACAGGTGGACTACCGCGTGTATTCACACTGTGGCGAATCTTTTGGGCCCAGGCATAAGAAGTCGTCGAGGTAATGGATAATATGTGCCCCCTTAGAAACGTCCATGACGACCCATTCGAGGAAGCAACTAAACGCCTCAAATAGTGAGCAGGATATGGAGCACCCCATGGGCAAACAGCGATTTATATAGTATGCTCCTTCCCAGAAGCAGCCCAATAGGCGGACACTATTCGGAGGCACAGGTAGTAAGTAACCGGAACGCCCCCTCAATGTCTGTTTTGGCCATTAGGATGCCCCTTCCCAACTTCTTGACCCACCTGATTGCCTTGCCAAAGGAGGTACAGTATATACTACTGTACTTGATTCCGCGTCGATGTTGTCGTTTACTGACCTGCCCCTTGGATATGACAAATGGTGGATAAGTCCGAATGTATTGGGTTCCGTTTTTGGCACGACTCCCAACGGGGATACCACTACGTCTTGTAAGGAAAGTGTTCTGAATGGAACCGACATTCTACCTAAAGATATTTCTTTTTTTAATTTTCTTGTCACGACGTCTGGGTGTTGGTAGGCTGATTTTAGATTTTTACTCCAGCCTTTCTTGATTTTAGAAGGGCATGACGTGCCTATATCTGTGTCTCCTCCTCCTTTTACTCCTCCACCTCTTTTCTTTTCGCATGTGTGGCACCCCAGAGGGTCTGGTTGTCACAGTGGTAGTAATACCATGTCTGGGAGCAAAACAGGAGTTTCCTGGTCAGGGAACACACTACATGCAACACCTCCTGTGCCAGACCAGAAAAGGGGAGGGTCCTGCACTATATAACTGGATCTGAAGGCGGGGTTAGCTCAGACAGAGACAGGGCTGTAGTCGAGTTGAGGACACGAGGAGCAAGGAGCTGAGGACTGGAGCTGGCAGAGCTCATCCTAGCCAGAGTACACACCGAGAACCGGACACTGGAGTCCGAGGCTGTGGGACCCTTCAAGCCCAGCAGCAGAAACCGTACGGCAGGAGATTGTAGGTCTCCTGGCCAACAGAAGCCCGGAGGCTCAGCCACACGAAAGGACCACTACGGCCACAGAGGAGCGAGGAATACACGGGATCCGAGTCGCCAGCCATACGGGTGAGCAGCACGTTACACTCAGGGACATGGGCTACAACACGACTATAAGCGGGGTAGCTAAAGAGTGCAGGCAGAAGTCAGGCCTACAACTCTACCTGGCCAGGAGGACTCTAGGATTGCTCCCAGACTGACCTGGCCCTCATCACGTTGGGGCCTATATAATTACCACCAGTAAAGACCCGAGGACTGCACTGCAAAGACTCCGTGTTATTATTACTGATCCAGGCACTATCACCACCATCATCCATACACCCTGCCCTGAAGCTACACTCTACCTGTGGGGAGTTACATCACCTTGCTGCACATACCATCAGCTTCAGTGGACTGCTCCGCAGCGGCGGTTCCCAATAACCGCATTCCACAGGTGGCGTAGTCGGACTATTTAAAACAGATACACATAGACTACCCTGGTTTGACCGCCCTGGGTCACGGACCGGGTCGCCGCCACGGTGACTACAACCCCCAACATCTACAAGGCCCGGCTCCGGGTACCCCCACGGCCCAGGGGGCGCGTCACATGGCTATATGTACTTGTCACTTTTCCATGTGTTAGTTGTGTCTTCTGAGCAGTTTGTCAGCTTTTGGACACCTTTGAAGGTGTTTTCTATGTGTTTTCTATGTGTTTCTATGTGTTTTTGTTTGCCTGCCATTGGTTTTAACGGTGTTCGACGAACCGAACCGAACCCGAACACTACGGGGGTGGCTCAACACTATTCATTAGTTTGTCCACTAAAATGCAAGGTCCAATGACAAAAATCCAACAGATACTACTACAGTCTGTAGAGTACAACAGGTACCATCAGGCTTAGACTGGCCCACAGGAGAACAGGAGAATCCTCCAGTGGGTTCCTGTGCAAGAGAGGGCCATCATCCTCTTATATGAGCAGTACTTGGCACAATAGACTTGTATCACTATGTACAGACAAAGGCAGCATCTTATTCATGTAACAATCTACCCAGTTCATTGTTATATAAATTTGTGATGGAGGATAATATCACATTTGCATGTAGCTGAAAAGTGGGGCCCTGGAGTTAGTTACTGGTGGGCCCTTGGCATTTTATCCCCCCCCCCTCAGCACAGCCCCTCATTTTATTTCCTCCCTCTGCACACTCCCTTATTCTATTCCCTATCAGCACAGCCCCTCCTCTCATTTTATTCCCCCCTCTGCAAGCCACACTCTCATTTTACCCACCTTCTGCACAGCCCCTCTTTTATCCCCCTCATCTGCACAGCCCCTCTCCTCTTTTTATTCCCCCCACTCTGCACAGTAATATAAGAATAAAAAAAAAGAGCTTATACTCACCTAATCCCGGCTTCTGTCCACCGCCATATATATCTATATATAAAAGATTTTTTCTCCTCACTACTGGCTACTCCATATTCACATATCTTCACTATATACTATATTCCTGTGTCTTCACCCAATCACAGAGGCCACAGCTCCTTTTAAAGTGAACCTGACAGCAGATACATGGTGCCGATCCATTGCGAGTCCCTGGCTGCTTCTCCCCATCTGCTGCCAGTGACTGACTGGGATCTCCCTATACATGCACGCAGAGATCTGTCACTCCAGGGAAGTGGGTGGAGAGAAGCCGCCGGGGACACGTCACACGCCTGTCCGATTAGTCTCCCGTGCAGCATAGTCTACGGCAGCTTTTACAGTATGTTTTTCTCTGAAACACCACAGCGCCACAGAGTTCAAAGTACAAGGAGGAAATTATACAGCTGGTGCCTGATGTATGCTGCTTGATCCACGGACAGAATGTATCAGTTGTCAGGTTCCCTTTAAGCTAGGGTGGAAATGTGCAGGACAATGAGATATTGTCACACAATGAAATTGAGGCTTTGTCACAGACCTGACCAAAAATGCAGAACAGAATAACCCACCATTCTTCATTAGTTTGTCCACTAAAATGCAAGGTTCAATGACAAAAATCCAACAGATACTACTACAGTCTGTAAAGTACAACAGGTACCATCAGACTTGGACTGGCCCACAGGAGAACAGGAGAATCCTCCAGTGGGTTCCTGTGCAAGAGAGGGCCATCACCCTCTTATATGAGCAGTACTTGGCACAATATATACGTGAATCACTATGTAGAGATAAAGGCAGCATCTTATTCATGTAACAATCTACCCAGTTCATTGTTATATAAATTTGTGATGGAGGATAATATCACATTTGCATGTAGCTGAAAAGTGGGGCCCTGGAGTTGGTTACTGGTGGGCCCTTGGCACCCCAGTCCGACACTGGGTACCACTAGTGTTTGATATGTAAGTGGTCCAGCACTGCTGTTAGTTATTATGCTCCAGTGATGGAGCAGAACAACTGAATTAAAAACGACAGTATGTACACATGTATGGTGGTGAATCAGGTGTCGTGTGAAACCATAAAAAACTCACCTTTTTTAATCCACATAAAATTGGCTGATTTTTGTTATTTTTTATTGTGAAGATTGGCAGCCCTAGACAAGAGGCGGGGGTGGGTTGTATGTCAAGAGGTGCTCTTTGGAGTAACGGGTGGAGAGGTGCCTGATTGGGACCTGTCAGGAGCTTAATGCCTTGGCCTCATTATCTGGATTGACCCAGGCCGTTAATGGGGTTGTCCAAGGTTTTATGGAAAGCCTGCAGTCACCCTATGTGACTCTATGTGACTGCAGACTTGTGAAGCCTCACATCTTACACAGCACGCTGTGAGGATTCTCCAGCGCTGACGGCGGCGAGACCGAGCAGTCATATGACCCTAACTATGCGATATGCATACTTCCGACTAGATGTGCGCGGTCTCTCTCATTACACATATATTGAGTCAGGTTGCACATTTCTAGTCCAAATGTGGCAGCAAGTATGCATATCTCATACTTATGGTCATGACTGCTCGGTCTCACGACCGGGACCACTGATCAGCTATATACAGTGGCATATAAAAGTTTGGGCACCTCTGGTCAAAATTACTGTTATTGATGACACATTTCCTTTGTATTTTAGGAAAAAAAAAAAGAAAAAGTACATTTTCTTTTTTTTATAATTTAAAAATTACGAAAAGGAAAATGGTCCGATGCAAACGTTTGGGCATCTTGCATGGTTAGTACCTAAGCCTATTGAGCGCAAACAAGAGTGTTGGGATAAAAAAATCTAAATTTTATTTGACAAATACATACTTGAACACATTATATATATCTCAGTATATCACATATATCAAAAGCAGAGCAAAAAACAAGAGTCAAACTCCATGTCCCATTAATGACAGCCAACCACTGTAAATACATAAGTTGTGCAACATAGCAGTTATCATAAGTAAAGGGAAGGATAATAGGATTGGGGCAGTAGTAGATCAAACTCAATATTGTTATGTCAAAATCTCAACCTCAATAGTCCATAACAAAAACTGCAAATCATGGTCCCAGCATATATATAGTGTGTTAATCAGCTAGCCTGATAGTATACACAGAACAATATTTATAATAATGTTAGACAATAGAAGGATTGTATACCTTTATGAATGTTGCTAGACCGATGACCAGGGACAAAAATGAGTTTTTGATGACACATCAAATCACAGAAACTCCATGGACGTACAAAGTAGCCGCTCCTCTAATTCCCAGGTCATGTGCCTCTGTAACTCGCATATTGAGCGCTACCTACATGATGATGCGGCAACATGGCGGAGGCACGGCAACATGGCGGAGGCGCGCCGACACACATGAGAGCAATTATGGACGCATTGGCCACTTCTTTTGCATCTTGGCAAAGCTTTTGGCAAATAAATAATGATCTGGTACAAATTGGAATCTGATGTTCTTCATGTGAGGCTGTTGAAGTTGTTCATCTGAGATTGTATTTATCTAATATTAAGGCTTTCAAAGGACTAGCTGCTAATATATATATATATATATATATACACACCACCAGTTCTTGGATCACTTTGCCACCTGGCTTCCTCACTTTCTATCCTGTGACATCCCCACCCTCATCATGGGCGACTTTAACATCCCCATCGATGATCCCCTCTCCCAATCTGCCTCTCATCTACTTTCTCTAACCTCTTCATTCCGTCTCTCACAGTTTACTAATTCTCCTACCCATGAAGACGGGAATACTCTAGACCTGTTTTTTTCCAGTCTCTGCTTGCTGGATGACTTTACCAACTCCCCTCTCCCACTCTCGGACCACAACCTTCTTTCCTTCTCTCTCAAGAATTGTCTCCTCACCCGGGACACCCCCACTTACCACACTTATAGGAATACACGTACCATTAATACCCAGCAGCTTATGGTCAATCTTTAGCCTCCATCTCCTCCCTCTCCTGCCCAGATTTAGCATTGTCACACTACAATAATACACTGAAGAGTGCCCTAGATGAAGCAGCTCCTTCTACACGCAGAAAGACCCGACACAGACAACGGCAGCCTTGGCACACGATGCAAACACGTTTTCTTCAACGTTGCTCAAGGTGTGCTGAGCGTCAGTGGAGAAAATCTCTTTTAGCAGAGGATTTCATCCACTATAAATTCATGCTCAAAACCTATAACTCTGCCCTTCATCTGGCCAAACAATCCTACTTCACCACCCTCATCACTTCAATGTCCAACAATCCAAAACGACTTTTCGAAGCCTTAAACTCCCTCCTGAAACCTAAAGCACAGGTCCCCACCACCAACCTCAGCGGGGAGGATCTGGCCACTTATTTCTTTGAAAAAATCAACCACATCCATCAGGACATCTCAGCCCAATCTCCTCAGTGCCTGGATCCCCTTCCCTGCCGCACTTCAAGCTCACTTGCCATCTTTGAGCCTGTTACAGAAGAAGAAGTTACCCAGCTCCTCGCTTCTTCTCGGTCTACAACCTGCAACAGTGACCCCATTCCTTCACATCTCCTGCAGTCCCTCTCACCGGTGGTCACCACTCACCTGACTAAAACATTTAACCTTTCTCTTTCTTCAGGTATCTTTCCCTCCTCATTTAAACATGCCATCATAACCCCTTTACTTAAAAAGCCATACCTGGACCAGAACTGCACTGCTAACTACAGACCTGTCTCTAATCTTCCTTTCATCTCTAAACTCCTGGAACGTTTGGTCCACTCCCGTCTAATCCTCTATCTCTCAGATAACTCTCTCCTCGACCCTCTACAATCTGGTTTCCGCTCCTTACACTCCACTGAAACTGCCTCACTAAAGTCTCTAATGATCTACTAACAGCCAAATCCAAAGGTCACTGCTCCCTGCTGATTCTCCTGGATCTCTCTGCAGCATTTGACACTGTAGATCACCAGCTCCTCCTCACTATGCTCCGCTCTATAGGCCTCAAGGAAACCGTTCTCTCCTGGTTCTCCTCCTACCTCTCTGACCGCTCCTTCACTGTATCTTTTGCCGGCTCCTCTTCCCCTCCTCATCCCCTTACTATCGGGGTTCCGCAGGGCTCAGTCCTAGGCCCCCTCCTCTTCTCTCTATACACTGCCCCTATTGGACAAACAATCAGTAGATTTGGGTTCCAGTATCATCTCTATGCTGACGACACCCAATTATACACTTCTTCCCCTGACATCAACCCTACCCTAATACAAAATACCAAGGATTGTTTGTCTGCTGTCTCTAACATCATGTCCTCCCTCTATCTTAAACTGAATCTCTCCAAAACGGAACTTCTTGTGTTTCTCCCCTCTGCTAACCTAACTCTACCTAACATCGAAATTACCTTGGAGGGTTCAACCATAACTCCCAAGCAGCACGCCCGCTGCCTTGGGGTCATATTTGACACTAACCTTTCCTTTACTCCCTATATCCGATCACTCACTCGCTCTTGTCACCTGCATCTTAAAAACATCTGCAGAATCCGATCTTTTCTCACTTTTGAAACTGCTAAAACTCTTACTGTCGCTCTTATTCACTCTCGTCTGACCTACTGCAACTCTCTTCTGATCGGTCTCCCTCTTACCAAAATTTCCCCTCTCCAATCCGTCCTGAATGCGGCAGCCAGGGTCGTATTTCTGTCCAGCCGCTTCACCGATGCCTCCACCTTGTGCCAGTCATTACACTGGTTACCCATTCGCTACAGGGTCCAATATAAACTCATTGCTCTCACCCACAAAGCTCTCCACAGTTCTGCACCACCTTATATCTCCTTTCTCATCTCAGTCTATTGTCCTACACGTGCCCTCCGTTCCACAATTGACCTAAGACTAACATCCCCCATAATCCGAACCTCGCACCTCCATCTCCAAGACTTCTCTCGTGCTGCGCCAGTTCTCTGGAATGCTCTACCCCAGACGATCCAATTGATGCCTAGCCCCGATGTCTTCAAGCGCGCTTTAAAAACCCATCTCTTTAAACAAGCCTACCACCTCAAATACCCAAATACCCAGTAAACTAACTTTCCCCTGTTCCCCCCTAAATACTTTTCAGAATCTGCTCCCTACTGTTCATTTGTCTCTACACCCTCCATGCACACGATAACTGCACTCGGTAATTGAGTATTGCACTTGAACATACAGGCTGATGACCGGATCATACAGCTTTATATGATAATCCCGACTTATTATAATTTCCAGACCTGAAATAACAAGCACTTTTCACCTATTGTGTCCCCCCTTTTCCTTGTAGATTTTAAGCTTGCGAGCAGGGACCTCACTCCTGATGTAACTGTTTAAACTGTCTCACCTTGTATTGAATTTATTGTCTGTACATGTCCCCGCTTAAATGTAAAGTGCTGCGGAATATGTTGGCGCTATATAAATAAAAATTATTATTATTATTATTATTATATATAAAGTGCATTGTGAAAGTATGAAAAAAAAAAATAGAATTTTATATCTTTATGTTTGAAGCCAGAAATGTGGCAAAAAGTAGAAAAGTTCGAGGGGGCCAAATACTTTCACAATGCACTGTATATATATATATATATATATATATATATATATATATAAATACACTACCGTTCAAAAGTTTGGGGTCACCCACACAATTTTGTGTTTTCCATGAAAACTCATACTTTTATTTATCAAATGAGTTGCAAAATGATTAGAAAATATAGTCCAGACATTGACAAGGTTAGAAATAATGATTTTTATTAGAAAGAATAATTTTCTCCTTCGAACTTTGCTTTCGTCAAAGAATGCTCCCTTTACAGCATTGCAGACCTTTGGCATTCTAGATGTTAATTTGCTGAGGTCATCTTGAGAAATTTCGCCCCATGCTTCCTGAAGCCCCTCCCACAAGTTGGATTGGCTTGATGGGCACTTTTTGCGTACCATACGGTCAAGCTGCTCCCACAACAGCTCAATGGGGTTGAGATCTGGTGACTGCGCTGGCCACTCCATTACAGATAGAATACCAGCTGACTGCTTCTTCCCTAAATAGTTCATGCATAATTTGGAGGTGTGCTTTGGGTCATTGGCCTGTTGTAGGATGAAATTGGCTCCAATCAAGCACTATCCACAGGGTATGGCATGGCGTTGCAAAATGGAGTGATAGCCTTCCTTATTCAAAATCCCATTTATCTTGTACAAATCTCCCACTTTACCAGCACCAAAGCAACCCCAGACCATCACATTACCTCCACCATGCTTGACAGATGGCATCAGGCACTCTTCCAGCATCTTTTCAGTTGTTCTGCGTCTCACAAATGTTCTTCTGTGTGATCCAAACACCTCAAACTTTGATTCGTCTGTCCATAAAACTTTTTTCCAATCTTCCTCTGTCCAATGTCTGTGTTCTTTTGCCCATATTGATCTTTTCCTTTTATTAGCCAGTCTCAGATATGGCTTTTTCTTTGCCACTTTGCCCTGAAGGCCAGCATCCCTGAGTCGCCTCTTCACTGTAGACGTTAACACTGACGTTTTGCGTGTACTATTTAATGAAGCTACCAGTTGAGGAGCTGTGAGGCGTCGATTTCTCAAACTAGAGTCTCTAATGTACTTGTCTTGTTGCTCAGTTGTGCAGCGGGGCCTTCCACTTCTCTTTCTACTCTGGATAGAGCCTGTTTGTGCTCTCCTCTTCTGGGAGTAGTACACACCGTTGTAGGAAATCTTCAGTTTCTTGGCAACTTCTCGCATGGAATAGCCTTCATTTCTAAGAACAAGAATAGACTGTCGAGTTTCACATGAAAGTTCTCTTTTTCTGGCCATTTTGAGAGTTTTATAGAACAAACAAATGTAATGCTCCAGATTCTCAACTAGCTCAAAGGATGGTCAATTTTATAGCTTCTCAAATTAGCCAAACCGTTTTCAGCTGGGCTAACATACTTATGCAAGGGTTTTCTAAGGTTTTCTAAACATCCATTAGCCTTCTTACACAGTTAGCAAACACAATGTACCATTAAAACACTGGAGTGGTGGTTGTTGGAAATGGGCCTCTATACACCTATGTAGATATTGCAATAAAAACAAGACGTTTAGAATAGTCATTTACCACATTTACAATGTACAGAGTGTATTTCTGATTAATTTAATGTTAGCTTCATTGAAAAAAAATGTGCTTTTCTTTCAAAAGTAATGACATTTCTAAATGACCCCAAACTTTTGAACGGTAGTGTATATATATATTGTGACATGCAGAAGTAGTGCTGTTGCAGAGTGTGACATGCAGAAGTAGTGCTATTGCTTTAAAAGCATTCAGCAACTATTAGAAGTAACACAAGCTCATGAGACAGGAAGTGTTGTGCTCCAGAAGCATCCAGCAACTAGAGGGGTTAACACAGTCACAGGAGAAGGGGAGTGTTTTAGCAGAGCCCCAGGAGGATTGTGGGGAAGTTGTTTACTATCTGGCTGGAGTCGAAGAGAAAGGTGGTGTGTGTGTTCTGTATCTGCAAGTGAAAAGGATTTAAGTCAGGAGTGAAGCTAAGCACAGGTCAGGTAGAGTTCCTGAACTAACAGTGCAGAGTATTGCCAGGCAGAAAGATAAGGACTGGAAGAAATGGTGTCACAGGGATCATCTCCCTCAGAAAACCCTTCCCCCCTCCTCCATCTCATTGTGCTGTAAAGGATGCTGTGTTCACTAATGTGCTTTTGCATTAGAACTGTGCTGTCCTGTACTACTGGGAAAACTGTGAAACTGCTGTACTGCTAAGGAAACAGTACTGTTTGTCACTGGAACCTGTTGCTCATAAAACTTAACTTGCACTGGCCGTGCGGCTTCTTATTAAATGCTACTGTTCTACCGTTTATGAGGACTCTTGTCAAGTGTGTCTGGTCAGCAAGTGAAATAACCTACGTGTCTGTGCCTAAGGGTCAATACCCCTGTGTGCCTGAGAGAAGCTGCAGCACCTGGTCTATGGTCTCCCTGAGTAACGGTTCCCCCCGGATTCCGAAGAATTCATGTAACCTGTCTCGCCCCTATCTGAACCTAGCGGCGTGCGTGTAACAATATACAGTATATATATAATATATACTGTATATATATTACTGATATTTACAATCTTAACCACTTAGTAACCGGACCAATTTTTTTAAAATCTGACCAGTGTGACTTTATGAAGTAATAACTCTGGAATGCTTCAACATATCCCATTGATTTTGAGATTGTTTTTTTCTTGTGACACATGATACTTTATAATAATGGTTAATTTAGGTTGATATGTTTTGCATTTATTTATAAAAAATATCAGAAATTTTACAAAAATGTTTTAAAAATTGCAATTTTCAAACTTTGAATGACTATCTCTTTAATACCAATAGTCAAACATTAATAAATAACATTTCCCTCATATCTGCTTTACATCAGCACCATTTGTAAGATGTTTTATTTTGTTAGTGACGCGCCCCCTGGGCCATGTTGTGTAGCGTTGCGCACGCGGGGAATACCCGGAGCCGGATCTGTTGGGGATAGTAGTCCTCGTGGCGGTGACTCGGTCCGTGCCCAGGGTGTCAAACTAAGTGGCGTTATTGATATGATGGTATTAGTGTCCGACTACGCCACCCGTTGAATGCGGCTATGAAGTCGCCGCTGCAGGGCAGTCCGCTGAGGCCGGTGGTACGGATGTGCAGCGTGGATGGTATAACCCCCAACGGGAGGGGTATAGCCTCAGGGCAGTTGATGAAGCAGGAAAAGATGATAGTGGTAGTGGTGTGACAAGGAAGCTCAGAGACGTGCATTTTCAGTTTTCACAGCTTTACTCACAGTTCTTTATCAGGTCCCTTGTGCACAGTTAGGACCACCCGAGCCGTGCTGCGTCCACCAGGTGCGGGACTCGGCCAACTCCCAGGCAGTTCCAGAGCGTGGTCCTGAGCTCCCCTCTCTTCCTTTCTACTGGCCGTCCCCACCAGGGATCCACCTTTGTCCAGCTCCCTCGGGCCTTCTGGTGGTGAAACCTTTCCCGGTTTCCCTGACCCTATATGGTATGCCTTCCTGGTAGATATGGCGAGGGGTCGCGCCAAAACTTGTCCACGACCTCCGGTTCCTGGCTAAGGATAATTGGCCTCCACCAGTTTGGGATCCGGCACCCTGTTCTGCCAACCCTTCACCCGTTATTCCGTGGGATCTTAGGGTTCCCTCTTTTCCTGCGTCTCTGGGCCTTTCCTGGTGTTTCTGTTCCTTCTTCCTCTTACTTCTCTCTCTCTCTGCTTCAGGCCTCCTCTCCAGGCCTGGCTCTGGAGCTGGGCCCAGACTGAGCCACAGCTCCCTGTCAGCCCTCTCTGGCTGAGCTCCTCTCTGAACAGACAGACCCTGTCCTAAGATGGTGCCCACCTTATATACTCCCTTCTGACACCCGAGCCCAGGTGACCAGCACCCAATGGGTTCCTACCTATGCCCAGAGTCCCTCTACTGTCTGCTCCTACACCACTGGAATGTTCCTCCCCCCTCCCCACTCCAGCCAGGGACAGACGCTGTCGTACCTGCACATCTATCTGGTGGGAGTACCGTTGATCTGTCCCCCGGAAATGGGGTGAGTGTAGTGTATGCAGCTAACTGAGCTCCGTTCCACACTCCATCCTTACCCGGGAGTGGAATACCACACCTCTGGTTCGAGGTGCAATACCCCTGTAGCAGCCGAGTCCTCGGGGTGCTACATTAGCATTTTAGAATGTTAAAAAATGTAGCAGTAATTTTTAATTTTTTCAAGGAAATTTCTAAAACTTATTTTTATAGGGACCTGTTCAGTTTTGAAGTGACTTTGGGGGTCCTATACAATGGAAACCACCCAAAAGTCATACCATTTTAAAAATTGCACCCCTCAATGTATTTAAAATGCCTTTCATGTAGTTAATTTACCCTTCTGGTTATTTTCGGGAAGTAATGGAAAGTGGCATGACAAGAATGAAAAACTTTATTTTTACCACCTAAATTTTGATAACTTATGAACAGGCCGCTATAACCAGCAGACTCTAAGGCCGTTATTTGGCCATTACCTCCCATGGCAAACATCAGGACCACACAATCAAGATATCGGGGTGCCGATGAGGTTAAAGAGAGAGCCCCCACACTCTGTTAACTATTTAGATCTTGTAGTCACTATTGACAGCAGCATCTAATGGGTTAAACATCCATGGTCGGTGCCAACACTGATTCTGCCTGATGCAGCAAGTTGTCAGCTATAGTGTACAGGTGACAGCTACAGGATTGTCACCTGTCGGGGAATGCTAGTCTCTTATATCGCAGGTCAGTAAAAAGACGTCTATTGGTCACTAAGGGGATAAAATTCAAATTGGGGCGAACTTAGTATTTTTCATGACTGTATGACCATGTAATTGTTCTAATGCAGTATATACAGGGGTGGAGTGATAAGGATAACTCCATGCAGCTCCATGTTTCAGTAGCTTTGCCATTAATGTGAGAAATAAAGCATTTTTCTAACATAAATCTAGATGCAAAATTCTATAATTCTCTGTTGTCAGCTCTTTCGTTCCTATTGGATCTGGGGGAGACTTAGAACTTGCAGTATATTGTGATCAGCAAATGGAGTATGGAGATACCACCAGGAGGTGGCGTCATTTCCCCCAGCACCTGTGGAGGCTGACGTGCAGACTCTAGACAAAGACCTGTCTGCAGACCTACGCCTTCAGGTCCAGGAGCTGACCAAAAGTGTGGCTACACTAACTAAAACCGTGCAGGCCATGCAAGTGTCTCCAAAGGAAAAGATCCAGCTGGCTTCCAGTCCAGATGACGTCCCGTGGCGATGACAGAGAAGAATTCCACCGACCAGAGGTAGGAACAGCGATCGCTGCGACCAGGACGGACAACTCATCTGCCTCAGCTGTCAAAAGGCGGGGCACTACGCAAGATTCTGTAATTTAAATGAGCAACCCCTGGGGCAAAGGGCCAACCCCCAGGAGTAAGACGACCAGGCCCACAAAGCTGGCGAGACAAGTACGTGGGAGGACGACCGGTCCTGCCTGTCGTGCTTGATGTCATCCCGATGAACGCACTGCTGGACACTGGGTCCCAGGTGACAACGATGCCATATATCCTTTATAAACAATACTGGACTGATTCAGACATTACCCGCCGTCCAGATGAACATCTTAGTATCTATGCCAGCAATGGTCAGCCCTTGCCTCAGGTGGGGTATAAAGAGGTGACCATAAAAGTTGGCCGAGTAGAGCTGCCATCACAAGGAATGATTATTGTTGATATTGATCGCCGAGAAAGTCATCCTATGATAACTATAGGCACCCATGTGATAGAGAATTGTCTTGGGGAAATTATTCTTTTGCTGCAGCAGGTTGCAGAGACTGCCAGTTCCAGTCAGCAGCAAGTTCTGCAGAAGGAGATCAGAGCACTGATGAAAAGACAACAGGTAGAGCTGTCTGGTGGAGAAGTTGGCAGTGTCAGGATGAGTGATCCATTCCCCATTGCAATTCCTCCTAGGAGTGAAATGTTAATATGGTGTCGGGCAGCAATAGGTCTCAGGGGTCAAGATTATCAGGCCCTGGTAGAACCCGTGTACTCTGATAGTAGGCCCACCATCTTGACAGCCAGGGGGGTAGTCGATGTCCGCAAGGGGAGAGTACCGATACGCATCCTGTGGGGAGAAAGAGGTCCAGTTACCCCGGTATGTTACCCTTGCTAAGCTGTTCACTGTCAGTAACAATGCAATAAAGGCAGTGGAACCCTTGCCTCCATCCAAACCGGTGGAGGATAACGGCTCCAAGGGGCAGATGGAGGATTGGTGTCAGAAGCTACAAGTAGGCACTGACTCCACCCCTTTGCACCAAAAGCATGGAGTATACCGGGTGGTCCAAGAATATGAGCGAGTCTTTAACAAACACCCACTAGACTTTGGGCAGGTAAAAGGGGTTGTAGCATCGGCGTCTCTGCCCCTTGCTAGGCTGAGATGCCGTCTCTCTCACCTCCCCGCTCCTGGCGCAGCGTCCTCCAGCGCTTCTCTCCCCACTGCTGCCGGCGTGCGCTCCTTCCCCGGCAGTGTGCTTAGGGCGCGCGCGCTCCCCCTCTCTTAAAGGGACCGCGCGCGCCATCCTAAGGAGTCCCCGGCCAATTGCCGGAGGACCTCCCATATATAAGGCACCTCCTCCAAAATGGAGGTGCCCGAGCAAAGTTGTTTGCACTGTGTCTGATCTTTGCTTCAGCCCTCAGGTCCCGCTGCTAGCCTGACTCCTCGTCCTGCCTGCCAGCCTGTTATCTGCCCGTTACCTGCCTAGCCTGCCAGCCTGCTCACCTGGAGCGCTCACCTGTTACCTGCCTGTTACCTGCCTTGGCTGTCAGTCCGCTCACCTGGGAGCTCCCGCCTGTTATCTGCTGTGTCCGTCAGACCGCTCACCTGGGAGCACCCACCTGTTATCTGCTGTGTCCGTCAGACCGCTCACCTGGGAGCGCCCACCAGTTACCTACTGAGTCCGTCAGTCCGCTCACCTGGGAGCGCCCACCAGTTACCTGCCAGTTACCTGCCTCGTCTGTCTGACCGCTCACCTGGGAGCACCCGCCTGTTTCCTGCCTGCCTGCCTGGAGACCCTGCCGTCACTTGCTGTGACCACCTTCCTGGTAAACCTAAAGACTGCTACTTGCCCTGCTTTCTCGAACTGTGACCACCTGTCAGCTACCATAGACTTCCGCCTGCTTGCCGTGTCCATCCGCCATACCGGTCAGTCCCAGCCATCTGACCCGTGGGAGCCACCTGCTCTCTTACAAGGTCGTCCCCAGAGTAGCACCTGGTTCCTCAGCCCGGATCCTCCCTGGTCACGGTGTCGTTAGCTGCCGTACGACCAGGGTCGGTTCGGGTGGATACTTAGTCACGCCCCTCTGGGTCCCTCCTTGCACCTCGGCACAGAGGTTCCACCACCCGGACCCATAACAGTTTGCTCGGGCCATGGAACCCGGTGGCACCCAAGCTCCCTCGCTCTCTGACCTATACCAGGAAGTCTCCAGTCAGAGATCCCAGCAGGAGTCCATCCTGAACCACCTGCGGAATGTCAACTCCCGCCTGGACACACTGACTGCTCCACCAGCAACCACCGCTAGTTGCACGACTCGCACCCCGGCAGTGCCGCTGCCCACCAATACCATGGCATCCTGCCCCGGACCCCGGCTTTTTGCACCTCCTCGTTTCGGAGGCAACCCCGCTCAAGCTCGGGGCTTCATAAACCAGTGCACCCTGCATTTTGAACTCTTGGCTCATCAGTTTATCTCCGACCGGGCCAAAGTGGCATTCATCATGTCCCATCTCACTGGGGAGGCACTGGCATGGCTTAACCCCCTGTGGGAGAGAGGGGACCCCCTGGTGTCCGACCTGTCGTCTTTCCTCACTGCTTTCCGGAGAGTCTTCGATGAACCGGGACGTAAGACCTCATCTGCCTCCTCTCTGCTACGTCTCCGCCAAGGGAGTCTCACCGTGGGCCAATATGCCATACAGTTCCGCACCCTCGCTTCTGAGCTTGCCTGGGATAACGAGGCCCTGGTGTCCGTCTTCTGGGAGGGTCTTTCCGGTCGGATTAAAGATGAGCTCGCCGGTCGGGACATTCCTACCACCCTGGATGACCTGGTGTCGCTGGCTACCCGGATTGACATCCGGTTTCAAGAGCGCACCAAAGAGACCACCCGTGAGAGAAAGTTTCCCCGCCTTGCTCCTACTTTCCAGAGACCTGTCTCGTCTTCTGTCATTCCCCGGGTGCACTCACCCGAGCCCATGCAGATCGACCAGTCCAAGATGGTCAAATCTCGCCAAGAGTCACGCCGAGTCGAGGGGAGCTGTTTCTATTGTGGCAGTAAGAAGCACCTGATCCGTTCCTGTCCGGAGAGGCCGGGAAACTCCAGTGTCTAGGACCGCTCGGAGAGGTCGCCCTAGACAAAAGTAAGTCCTCTCCAACCCTGACTTTGTCTGTCTCTATCTCCTGGGGAGAGAACCGTCACTTTGAACTCGCCCACCTGGATTCTGGATCCGCTGGAAACCTCTACTCCCAGTCCCTGGTTGAGAAATACCGTATTCCCACCAAGTCTCTGGCTGAACCATTGTCAGTCGCCTCCGTGGATGGAAGACTCCTTCCGGTGACCATCCTGCTCGTCATGGAACCCATAACCCTGCAGGTGGGAATGCTGCACTCTGACATAATCTCCTTCCATGTGCTACCCGGACTCTCCCACTCCCTATTGCTAGGCCTACCTTGGCTCCAGACTCATGAACCCGTGTTGAACTGGCATTCCGGTGAAGTACTCCAGTGGGGGCCGGCCTGCCATAAGACCTGCCTGGTTCCGGTTCGTCCGGTTCGTCCACCACCTGCCCCAGCTAATTTACCCGGTCTTCCGGCTCCTTACTGGCCCTATGCTGACGTCTTCAGTAAAAAGGAAGCAGAGACATTGCCATCTCATAGGCCATATGATTGCCCGATCGACCTGGTACCTGGCGCCACTCCCCCCCGTGGGCGTATTTATCCGTTGTCTGCGGCTGAAACCCGGGCCATGTCCGAGTACATAGAGGAAAATCTGGCTAGGGGATTCATCCGGAAGTCTATTTCCCCGGCTGGAGCCGGATTCTTCTTTGTCAAAAAAAAGGATGGCTCGCTACGCCCCTGTATTGACTATAGAGGACTCAATCAGATCACGGTTAAAAATAAATACCCCCTTCCGCTCATCTCCGAGTTATTTGATCGCCTTAAAGGCGCCAGGATCTTCTCCAAGCTGGATCTACGTGGAGCGTATAACCTGTTCCGTATCCGTCAAGGAGACGAGTGGAAAACGGCATTTAATACCCGGGACGGACACTATGAGTACCGTGTGATGCCCTTCGGCCTCTGCAATGCTCCTGCCGTCTTCCAAGAACTGGTCAACGACATTTTCCGTGACCTTCTTTACTCCTGCGTGGTGGTATACCTGGACGACATCTTGGTCTTCTCTCCGGATCTTCCCACACACCGGAGGGATGTTCGTCAGGTCCTGCTTAGGCTCAGGCAGAACCACCTCTATGCCAAATACGAGAAGTGCCTATTTGAGCAGACCTCTCTTCCATTCCTGGGCTATGTTATCTCCCAGACAGGCTTGCGAATGGATCCCGAGAAGCTCTCTGCTGTCCTAAAGTGGCCCCATCCAGAGGGGTTGAAGGTGATACAGCGATTCCTGGGCTTCACTAATTACTATCGTCTCTTCATTCCACACTTCTCGTCTCGGACTGCTCCCATATCTGCGCTCACCCGTAAGGGAGCAAATCCCAAGATATGGCCACCCAAAGCTGAGGAGGCCTTCCTTTCCCTGAAGCAAGCCTTCTCCTCTGCCCCTGTGCTGCACCGTCCGGACTGCAACAAACAGTTCTACCTGGAGGTTGATGCTTCCTCCTCTGGAGCCGGAGCGGTGCTCACCCAAAGTCTTCATCCAGGAGAATGGTAACCTGCGGCTTTTTCTCCAAAATCTTCTCCTCCTCTGAGCGCAATTATTCCATAGGAGACCGAGAACTGCTGGCCGTCAAATTGGCGCTGGAGGAGTGGCGCTATCTGCTTGAAGGGGCTCTATACCCGGTGATCATCTACACGAATCACAAAAATCTGGCATATCTCCAAAATGCCCAGAGACTTAATCCACGTCAGGCCCGTTGGTCTTTGTTTTTTGCCCGCTTCGATTTCATCCTTCATTTCCGCCCGGCGGACAAGAATGTCAAAGCTGATGCCTTGTCTCGATCCTTCCTGTCCTCCGACCAAGAGGAGGAGCCTATGCACATTATCGACCCCTCCAAGGTGATGAATGTGGCCCCCTTGGATTTGACTCGTCTTCCACCCGGCAAGACGTTCGTGGCGGTTCCTGACGGTGAGAAGGTTCTTCGCTGGGGTCATTCTTTTAAACTAGCTGGCCATGCCGGCCAAAAGAAGACTTTTCTGCTCATTTCCCGGCATTACTGGTGGTCTACCCTGCGTAAGGATGTGGTAGACTTCGTCTCTGCCTGTTCATCTTGTGGCCGCAACAAAGTTCCCAGACACTTACCAACCGGTCATCTCCTGCCGCTTCCCATACCTGTTGCCCCGTGGCAACACATCGCTATGGACTTCATTATCGATCTCCCTGGTTCTGCCGGGTGTACTGTCATTTGAGTGGTCGCGGACCGCTTTTCTAAAATGGCTCACTTCTTTCCCCAGCCTGGTCTCCCGTCTGCACCTGAGCTGGCTAAGGACTTTATCCGCCATATCTTCCGTCTCCATGGCCTACCCCTCCACATCGTGTTGGATCGAGGGGTTCAGTTCACTTCACGCTTCTGGAGAGCTACATGTAAACTGCTGGACGTCACCCTGGACTTCTCCTCCGCTTACCACCCTCAGTCCAATGGTCAAGTGGAGCGGATCAATCAGATCCTTACCAGCTACCTCCGGCACTTTGTTAATGCCCACCATTCTGATTGGGTGGACCTCCTTCCTTGGGCGGAATTCTCTTATAATAACCACGAGAGCGAATCCTCTTCCAAGTCCCCTTTCTTTATTGTCTATGGCCAACACCCTCGGATTCCGTTTCCCGTCTCCGCTTCTGTGGACAATCCTGCCGCGGAGTCTCTTGTCAGCGAGTTTTCTACCATTTGGGAGAGTACTAGGTCCGCACTTCTTCAGTCCTCCGAGCGGATGAAGAGATTCGCTGATAAGAGACGTCTGGATCCGCCTCAATTCCGTCCGGGAGACAAGGTTTGGCTCTCCTCCAAACATGTGCGGCTCAAGATACCCTCCTACAAGTTAGGTCCTCGCTTCATCGGCCTTTTCGAAATCCTCAGGCAAATTAATCCAGTGGCCTACAAATTAAAACTCCCGGCCACCCTACGGATTCCCAACTCCTTCCACGTATCTCTCCTCAAACCCGTTGTCTTTAACTCTTTTTCCAGTCTTTGAGGTAGAGAGTATTCTGGCCACCAAGAGGGTAAGAGGAAAGACATTTTTTCTAGTAGATTGGAAGGGGTTTGGTCCTGAGGAGAGAACTTGGGAACCCAGGGAGAACATCAACACCCCGCTTCTCCTTGAAAAATCTCTTTCTGGCCAAAAAAAAGAGGGGGCCTAAAGGGGGGGGGGGTACTGTAGCATCGGCGTCTCTGCCCCTTGCTAGGCAGAGACGCCGTCTCTCTCACCTCCCCACTCCTGGCGCAGCGTCCTCCAGCGCTTCTCTCCCCGCTGCTGCCGGCGTGCTCTCCTTCCCCGGCAGTGTGCTTAGGGCGCGCGCGCGCTCCCCCCTCTCTTAAAGGGACCGCGCGCGCCGTCCTAAGGAGTCCCCGGCCAATTGCCGGAGGACCTCCCATATATAAGGCACCTCCTCCAAAATGGAGGTGCCCGAGCAAAGTTGTTTGCACTGTGTCTGATCTTTGCTTCAGCCCTCAGGTCCCGCTGCTAGCCTGACTCCTCGTCCTGCCTGCCAGCCTGTTATCTGCCCGTTACCTGCCTAGCCTGCCAGCCTGCTCACCTGGAGCGCTCACCTGTTACCTGCCTGTTACCTGCCTTGGCTGTCAGTCCGCTCACCTGGGAGCTCCCGCCTGTTATCTGCTGTGTCCGTCAGACCGCTCACCTGGGAGCACCCACCTGTTATCTGCTGTGTCCGTCAGACCGCTCACCTGGGAGCACCCGCCTGTTATCTGCTGTGTCCGTCAGACCGCTCACCTGGGAGCACCCGCTTGTTATCTGCTGTGTCCGTCAGACCGCTCACCTGGGAGCGCCCACCAGTTACCTACTGAGTCCGTCAGTCCGCTCACCTGGGAGCGCCCACCAGTTACCTGCCAGTTACCTGCCTCGTCTGTCTGCCCGCTCACCTGGGAGCACCCGCCTGTTTCCTGCCTGCCTGCCTGGAGACCCTGCCGTCACTTGCTGTGACCACCTTCCTGGTAAACCTAAAGACTGCTACTTGCCCTGCTTTCTCGAACTGTGACCACCTGTCAGCTACCATAGACTTCCGCCTGCTTGCCGTGTCCATCCGCCATACCGGTCAGTCCCAGCCATCTGACCCGTGGGAGCCACCTGCTCTCTTACAAGATCGTCCCCAGAGTAGCACCTGGTCCCTCAGCCCGGATCCTCCCTGGTCACGGTGTCGTTAGCTGCCGTACGACCAGGGTCGGTTCGGGTGGATACTTAGTCACGCCCCTCTGGGTCCCTCCTTGCACCTCGGCACAGAGGTTCCACCACCCAGACCCGTAACAGGGGTCCAACATCATATCCCCACAGGAGATCATCCGCCAATTAAAGAGAGGTACCGGCCTGTACCCCCAGCTCACTATCAATGTGCCAAAGGAATGTTACGGGAGATGAAGGAGGCTGGGGTGATCAGAGATAGTTGTAGCCCCTGGGCAGCTCCATTAGTTCTCGTCAGAAAGAAAGATGGTACAATGAGGATGTGTGTTGATTACAGGCAGATTAACCGCATTACACATAAGGACGCCTACCCATTACCCAGAATAGAGGCATCATTAGCTGCACTAAGATCTGCTAATTATTTCTCCACTTTGGATCTCACCAGTGGGTACTGGCAGGTTCCTGTGGCAGAGGCGGACAGGGAAAAGACCACGTTTACAACACCAATGGGCCTCAGCGAGTTCAACTGCATGCCATTCGGGCTCTGCAACGCCCCAGGAACCTTCCAGCGGTTAATGGAGTGTTGCCTAGGACACAAAAACTTCTAAACCGTCCTGCTGTACCTAGATGATGTAATTGTCTACTCAAAGACATATGAAGACCACCTGGAGCACCTGGCTGAGGTGTTCGAAGCCCTACCTGGTTTTGACCTGAAGGTAAAGCAGTCCAAATGCCACCTGTTGAAGCCCAAGGTGCAGTACCTAGGTCATGTGGTAAGCGCCGAAGGTGTAGCGCCAGACCCTGAAAAAGTCATCGTAATCAAGGACTGGCCAAGACCCTCCACTATCAAGGAAGTGCGGCAGTTCCTCGGGCTGGTAGGTTACTACAGAAGATTTATCAAGGGCTTCACCAAGATAGCAGCACCCATGCAGGATCTCCTGGTAGGCCAGTCCAAGAAGGCCAAGAACCTGAAACCTCCGTTCAAATGGGGTAAACCAGAAGACGAATCCTTCACCCGACTGAAGATGGCTCTGACCGGAGACGAAGTCCTGGCCTACCCCGACTATGGCCAACCCTTTATACTTCATACAGATGCCAGCAACGTGGGATTGGGAGCAGTGCTGTCCCAGGTACAGCAAGGCAGAGAGCGAGTGATTGCATACGCCAGCAGGAAGCTCCGGCCCACGGAAAGGAACCCCGACAACTACAGTTTCTTCAAGTTGGAGTTTCTTGCCATAGTCTGGGCTGTAACAGAGCGCTTCAAGCACTATCATGCCTCCTCCAAATTTACAGTCTTCACGGACAATAACCCTCTGACGCACCTGGAGACTGCGAAGCTTGTTGCCCTAGAGCAACGATGGATGGCCCGACTGTCTAACTACGAGTTTACCATCAAGTATCGGGCGGGGCATAAAAATGCAAATGCTGATGCACTGTCCAGGATGCCCAACTTGCCAGATGGGGGAGAAGACCCGGAAGAGCTGGAGGAGATAGAGATACCCGCTTTCCATCGTCATAGGGTGACCCAGTGCTCCCACTGTGTAAGGGACAAGTGCTCCGCCAACAGAGAGGCCACGTTCAACCCATTGCCCCACCATGGATGGGCAGAAACGCAGGATAGAGACCCGGCTGTCCGCCTAGTCAAGGAGTTACTGACGCAAGCTGACTCTTACCCTGATCCAGATGCTCCACAGGAGACCCAACAGTTGTAGAAGGAGAAGGGCAAACTGTTCATCTACGAAGGAAAGCTGTGTCGAAGAAGCATCAACTCCCGGACACTTGAACTGGTCTGGCAGGTGGTAGTCCCGAGGCGGGATGCATTAATAGTCTTAGAAGCATACCACGATGGAGCAGGACACTTCGGGTGGAAGAAGTTGGAAGTCCTGCTACGTGAGCGATTCTACTGGGCTGGCATGAGGAAAGCAATCGAGAGATGGTGTCGAGAATGTGGTCCATGCAACCTGAGAAGGAAAGACCGTGACAGCCAGAGGGCTCCCCTGCAGCCCATCATCACCAAACAGCCACTAGAACTGGTAGCCTTGGACCACGTGAAGCTAGCCCCAAGCAGGTCAGGCTATATCTACGCTCTTACCATAGTAGACCACTACTCCCGATTCCTGGTAGTAGTGCCAGTAAAAGACCAGACGGCAGCCAAAGCGTTCCAACAGCACTTTTGTCGCCCACACGGTTACCCTGAACGGGTGCTTACCATCCAAGGTCCAGCCTTTGAAGCAGAGGTGTTCCAGGAATTCTGTAACTAGTACGGCTGCAAGAAAATCAGGACGACGCCGTATCATCCCCAGACCAATGGGTTGTGTGAAAAGATGAACCAGGTGGTGATAGACATGTTGAAGACGTTGCCCCTTGAAGAACGTAGCCTGTGGCCAGAGAAGTTACCAGATTTGGTGGACCTATATAATCACATCCCGGTGAACTCCACCAACTGTACACCCGCTTACCTGATGAGAGCAAGACATGGTAAGCTACCCATTGACTTGGACATGGGAGTCTTAACACCAGAGACGACATCACCAGATGCGGATTGGGATACCGAGCGGCAGCAACAATACCGCAAAGTGCAAGAGTGTGTTGAAAGAAGTTTGTCCCAGGTAAGACAGAAGCAAGAGAAAACTTATAATCAGCACGCACCTGCCGTTCCCTTATCACCTGGAGAACAGGTACTTAAGAGGAAAAGACGAGTCCATAAATTAGATGACCAGTGGGAGGTTGAGCCATACACCGTCCTACCTTCGAATTACGATAACACCAAAGTGTGCCTCATCAGTAAAGATGGAGGGGAAACTTCAGCGGCAGTCTCAAGAGACCACTTGAAGATCGGTCCTGAACAGTTGAAACACACAGAAGACGATCAAGACAACTCTCAACCCACAGAAGGAGTGGAGGAAGTGGTCCAAACAGTACTCGGAGAATTTCCCTGGTCTTGTCTACTCAAAGACATATGAAGACCACCTGGAGCACCGGGCCGAGGTGTTCGAAGCCCTATCTGATTATGGCCTGAAAGTAAAGCCGTCCAAGTGCCACCTGTTGAAGCCCAAGGTGCAGTACCTAGGTCATATGGTAAGCGCCGAAGGTGTAGCACCAGACCCTGAAAAAGTCACTGTGATCAAGGACTGGCCAAGACCCTCCACTATCAAGGAAGTGCGGCAGTTCCTCGTGCTTGGATGCTACTACAGGAGGTTCATCAAGGGTTTCACCAAGATAGCGGCACCCATGCAGGACCTCTTAGTGGGCCAGTCCAAGAAGGCAAAGAACCCGAAACCTCCGTTCAAATGGGGTAAACCAGACTGAACTCGACTGAAAATGGCTCTTACTGGAGACGAAGTCCTGGCCTACCCCGACTATGGCCAACCCTTTATACTTCATACGGATGCCAGCAACGTGGGATTGGGAGCGGTGCTGTCCCAGGTACAGCAGGGCAGAGAGAGAGTGATTGCTTATGCCAGCAGGAAGCTCCGTCCTACAGAAAGGAACCCCGACAACTATAGTTCCTTCAAGTTGGAGTTTTTAGCCATAGTCTGGGCTGTAACAGAGCGCTTCAAGCACTATCTCGTCTCCTCCAGATTTACAGTCTTCACAGACAACAACCCGCTGACACACCTGGAGACTGCGAAGCTTGGTGCCCTAGAGCAACGATGGATGGCCCGACCGTCTAACTACAAGTTTACCATCAAGTATTGGGCGGGGCATAAAAACACTAATGCTGATGCGCTGTCCAGGATGCCCAACTTGCCAGATGGTGGAGAAGACCCGGAAGATCTGGAGAAGATAGAGCTACCCGCTTTCCATCGTCACGGGGTGACCCAGTGCTCCCACTGTGTGAGGGACAAGCGCTCCGCCAGCAGAGAGGCCACGTTCAACCCATTGCCCCATCATGAATGGGCAGAGACGCAGGATAGCGACCAGGCTGTCCGCCTGGTAAAGGAGTTGCTGACAGAAGCTGACTCGCACCCTGATTCACATGCTCCACAGGAGACCCAACAGTTGTGGAAGGAGAAGGGCAAACTGTTCATCTACGAGGGAAAGCTGTGTCGAAGAAGTATCAATTCCCGGACACACGAACTGGTCTGGCAGGTGGTAGTCCCGAGGCGGGATGCGCCAATGGTCTTCAAAGCGTACCACAATGGAGCAGGACACTTCAGGTGGAAGAAGTTGGAAGTCCTGCTGCGTGAGCGATTCTACTGGGTTGGCATGAGGAAAGCAATCGAGAGATGGTGTCGAGAATGTGGTCCATGCAACCTGAGATGGAAAGACCGTGATAGCCAGAGGGCTCCCCTGCAGCCCATAATCACCAAACAACCACTTGAACTGGTAGCTTTGGACCACGTGAAGCTAGCCCCAAGCCGGTCAGGCTATGTCTACGCTCTCACCATAGTAGATCACTACTCCAGGTTCTTGGTATTAGTGCCAGTGAAAGACCAGACGGCTCAGACGGCAGCCAAAGCGTTCCAACAGCACTTTTGTCACTCGCACGGTTACCCTGATCGAGTGCTTACCGACCAAGGTTCAGCCTTTGAAGCAGAGGTGTTCCAGGAATTCTGTAACTTGTACGGCTGCAAGAAAATAAGGACGATGCCGTATCATCCCCAGACCAACAGGTTGTGTGAGAAGATGAACCAGATGGTAATAGACCTGTTGAAGACATTGCCCCTTGAAGAACGTAGCCTGTGGCCAGAGAAATTACCAGATTTGGTGGACCTATATAACCACATCCCGGTGAACTCCACCAACTGTACACCCGCTTACTTGATGACAGCAAGACCTGGAAAGCTACCCATCGACTTAGACATGGGAGTCTTAACACCAGAGACGACATCACCAGATGCAGATTGGGATACAGAGCGGCAGCAACAATACCGCAAGGTGCAAGAATGTGTGGAGAGAAGTTTGTCCCAGGCGAGACAGAAGCAGGAGAAAACTTACAGTCAGCAGGCACCTGCAGTTCCCTTGTCACCTGGAGAGCAAGTACTCAAAAGGAAGAGACGAGTCCACAAATTAGATGACCAGTGGGAGGTTGAGCCATACACCATCCTACCCTCAAATTACGATAACACCAAAGTGTGCCTCATCAGTAAAGATGGAGGGGAAGCTTCAGCGGCAGTCTCAGGAGACCACTTGAAGATATGTCCTGAACAGTTGAAACACAGATAAGAAGACCAATAAAGCCCTCAGCCCACAGAAGAGGTGGAAGAAACGGTCCAGACAGTCCTTGGAGCATTTCCCCGGTCTTGGACGCAGGTGAACAGAGCAATTGTGGTACCGGTCCTGACCTTTCTCCAAGCGGCCTCACCGGAAGCTGCAGAAGCTCCAGAACATCTGGAAGACCAATCGGCCCCAGAGACAGATGCTTCATCAGCAGCAGCCAGGAGAATCTACCCTTTGCTAGCAGTGAACCTGTCGAACCCAGGGTGGGTCAAAGAATTCGTAGGAGATTACCCAGCCTACCGGTGTTACCTCAGACTACCCGTAGTGTAGTTCACACTGAACCCACCACACCAGGGGTAGACACTAGGGACCAGGGTAGGTCAGTGACAACAAATGTACTACATAGATCAACCCGGAGTACTAAAGGTCAGCTCCCTGCCCGCTGGAGGAACTAAAGTGTAAGAGAACTAAAGAGTATGTTATAAATAGTTGTAATCATTAAATAATGCTAGATATATATATATTTGTTAAATTTATGGACAATTGGACCACAGGACTAGGTGTGGTCAGGACAATGGTGGATATAGTTACTAATTGGCCTAGAAAATAAACCGCAGGCGTGGCTGAAGACCAGGCCCACCGAAGGCGTGCCCTGAAGCCACGCCCAGGGACGATACACAAAGTGGGTTGATGCGGTTCCCACCAGCCAAATTTCAGTTACCCGGATTGTGGCGTAAAGACTAAGCACCGCAGTGACTGCTGTACGTTTTTGCTTGGGTTTTTGTAGTTTTTGCTTTTTGAGATTTTGTAAACTGTTTGTAATGTGAATTGTTGATTGTTTATTTTAAAAAGGTATCCTCAGTCCGGGAGTACTGAAGTTAACTAGGGGGGAATGTGGCACCCCAGGAGTCCGGTTGCCACAGTATCATTGCCTCCCTCACAAGGGGATGAAGCCATGCCTGGAAGCAAGCAGGGGTCCCTTAATCAGGTTTTGCTAGCATGCAACACTTTCCTGGCTCCAGACCAGCAAGGGGAGCTCTTCCCCTTAGCAACTGGATCTGGAGGCGGGGTTAGTTAGTGTAAGGAGAGCAGACAGGAGTTGAAGTCAGGACGTCGACGAGGAAATACCTAGGGAGTGGAGCTGCACGGTAGTTCACTCCAGAGGGAAGCGCAGAAGAACTGGACACCCAGGGTCGGACTGGGGTGTCTGGGGCCCACAGGGAGAACTGACTCTAGGGGCCCACCTACAGCCATATGCAAATATCTGTTATCCGCTATCCCTGTTATAGTGGAGCATTGACTGGTGGCTCCTGCACATCTACTGTGCGACACTAACTGGGATGTACAATTATTGTAGTTTGCATTAAAGGGGTTCTTTGGTTAAAACAAGTTATCACCGATCCATGGGCTCCACAGTATAGGTGATCACTTATTGATCGTTTGGGTCTGAACATTGGAAAATGCACCTATCGGAAGAATGGGGAAGTTTCATCCCTGACAGGACACTTATCCCCATTTAAAATGCAGAGACAGCTGGGACGTTTGACCGCAGCTCTATTCATTCTCTTGGGGGGCTTCCAAAAAAGAGCAGCGCTCACAGCCACTGAGGGAATGAATGGATCAATGGTCGCATCTCACATGCAGCTCCAGTCTAATGGGGAGAAAAGCTCCACATTCTGCCGATTGTGTCCCAGCAGTCAGGCCACAACCAATCAATATTATCACTGATCCTGTGGAGAGGTGATTACTTGTTTTCACCAGAGAACCCCTGTAAGTGCATCTCTGCTGCTCTGGTCCAAGTATTTAATCTCTAAGGCCACGGCCCCACTATCAGTATTCGGTCAGTATTTTTTCTCTGGAGTGGGAGCCAAAACCAGGTGAGGAACAATCAGAGAAAAGGTATAATAGAAACAAGTCACCAATTCTGCATTTATCACCCACTCCTTGTTTTGGCAGCGACTCCTGAGAAAAAATACTAACCAAATACTAATGGTGGGGCTGTGGCCTAATGGAAAAAAATCTTTTCCTAGTTAATATCAGCAAGAACAAAATGACCGCCATACACAACACAGTTCACTATATCAACACCAATAATACCACATACAAAAGGGACAAATATCGCCACACCATGACTAGATCACATATTACCACCACATAGTGACCGAATAATACCACATAGAAGGAACAAATACGGCCACACCATGACTAGACCACATATTACCACCCCAAAGTGACCAAATACTACAATACTGATCATGAATACAAACCACAATACTAACAACACTGTTATTACCACCAGCAACATTATACACAGGAGCTCTGTATATAGTGTCATTGTACAGGTAACACAGTGATCACCAGTGACATTATAAACAGCAGCTCTGTATATAGTGTACAGGTAATACAGTTGTCACCAGTGACATTATACACAGAAGCTCTGTATATAGTGTATACGTAAAACAGTGATCACCAGTGACATACACAGGAACTCTGTATATACTATATACACACGTGGTTTGAATTGTTGGTACCCCTCGTTTAATGAAAGAAAAACCCACAATGGTCACAGAAATAACTTGAATCTGACAAAAGTAATAATACATTAAAAATCTATGAAAATGAACAAATGAAAGTCAGACATTGCTTTTCTGCTTCAACGGAATTTAAAAAAAAATTAAACTCATGAAATAGGCCTGGAAAGAAATTATGGTACCCCTGAAAATAATGTGACAAAAGGGACATGTTAAATCAAGTTGTGTCCACTAATTAGCATCACAGGTGTCTGCAATCTTGTAATCAGTCAGTGGGCCTGTATATAGGGCTACAGATACTCACTGTGTTGTTTGGTGACATGGTGTGTGCCACACTCAACATGGACCAGAGGAAGCAAAGGAAAGAGTTGTCTCAGGAGATTAGAAAGAAAATTATAGAAAAGCATGTTAAAGGTAAAGGTTATAAGACCATCTCCAAGCTGCTTGATGTTCCTGTGACTACAGGTGCACATATTATTCAGAAATTTAACATCCATGGGACTGTAGCCAACCTCCCTGGACGTGGCCACAGGAGGAAAATAGGAAAATTGATGACAAATCAAAGAGAGGGATAATATGAATGGTAACAAAAGAGCCCAGGATAACTTCTAAAGAGATTAAAGGTGAACTTCAAGCTCAAGAAACATCAGTGTCAGATCGTACTATCCATCGTTGTTTGATCCAAAGTGGACTTCATGGGAGACGACCAAGGAGAACACTGTTGTTGGAAAAAAAAAATAATAAAAAAGCGCCAGACTGGAATTTGCCAAACTACATGTTGACAAGCCACAAAGCTTCTGGGAGAATGTACTATGGACAGATGAGACAAAAATGGAAGTTTCTGGCAAGGCACATCAGCTCTATGTTCACAGATGGAAAAATGAAGCATATCATGAAAAGAACACTGCCCCTACTGTGAAACACGGAGGAGGCTCTGTTATGTTCTGGGGCTGCTCTGCTGCATCTGGCACAAGGTGTCTTGAATCTGTGCAGGGTACAATGAAATCTCAAGACTATCAAGGGATTCTAGAGAGAAATGTGCTGTTCAGTGTCAGAAAGCTTGGTCTCAGTCGCAGGTCATGGGTCTTGCAACAGGATAATGACTCAAGAATGGCTAAGAGGAAAACGTTGGACTATTCTGAAGTGGCTTCTATGAGCCCTGACCTAAATCCTATTGAGCATCTTTGAAAAGAGCTGAAACATGCTGTCTGGAAAGGCAACCTTCAAACACGAGTCAACTGGAGCAGTTTGCTCATGAGGAGTGGGCCAAAATACCTGTCGAGAGGTGCAGAAGTCTCATTGACAGTTACAGGAATCGTCTGATTGCAGTGATTGCCTCAAAAGGTTCTTCAACAAAATATTAAGTTAAGAAGAGAACTATCACTTCTGTCCAGGCCTATTTCATGAGGTTAATTTTTTTTTTAATTCTGTGGAAGCAGAAAAGCAATGTCTGACTTTCATTTGTTCATTTTCAAAAATTTGTAATTTATTATTACTTTTGTCAGATTCAAGTTATATCTGTGACCATTGTGGGTTTTACTTTCATTAAACGAGGGGTACCAACAATTTTGACCATGTGTGTAGTGCAAGTGTACATGTAATGCACTGACTCACCAGTGACGTCTCTAGGTGAAGTCCTTCATCTTCGCTTTTCTTCTTCATCAGGCACAGACCGCCATCACTTCTTCCAGCCAGGAATCATCTCTGCAGAAAATAACACACAGTCATCAATAACTCATCTCTTCTAGACAATATTCCCACTTTCCCCCCCCGACTTCTACACTACACCAGCTGAAGAAAAAAGCAACATAGTGCCGTCCTGCACAGTAACAGGAGCCCTCTTTTGTCCCATCCCATGGAAAACAATTTCCTAAAAAGTAAGTTATATTACAGAAGTAATAATGTAATAATAATAATTGGAATCTAAAGTAATAATGTTCCCCACTGGCCAACATAAACTAATAAAGTATGTTCCTCATTCTGGCCCCCAAACAGTAATTAAGTCCCTTGACCAGCCAGGCACCCCCATATGTCCCTTCTGGCCCCCATATGTCCAGGGTGGCCTCTCCATATATTTATCCTAGCCCACGTTTATCGAGCCTGCCCTCCCCCCCATATATCCATCCTGCCCCCCTCCCCTGCATATATCCATCCTGACACCCCCCTGCATATATCCCTTCTGGCCACCATTTATCCAGTGTGACCCCTCCATATATTTTTTTCCTAGCACACATGTATCGAGCCTGCCCCCTCCCATATACCCATCCTAGCCCCCCATGTGGCCAGCCTGCCCCCCTACATATCCATCCTGGCCTCCATGTGTCCAGCCTGCCCCACCCATATATCCATCCTGGCCTCCATGTGTCCAGCCTGCTCCCCCTACATATCCATCCTGACCTCCATGTGTCCAGCCTGCCCCCTCATATATCCATCCTGCCCTTCCCCCCTGCATATATCCATCCTGACACCCCCCATATATCCAGCGTGCCCCTCCATATATTTATGCTAGCCCACATGTATCGAGCCTGCCCCCTCCACATATCCATCCTAGCCCCCCATGTGTCCAGCCTGTCCCCCCCCATATATCCATCCTGGCCTCCATGTGTTCAGCCTGCCCCTCCCCCACATATCCATCCTGGCCTCCATGTGTTCAGCCTGCCCCCCCCATAGATCCATCCTGCCCTCCATGTGTCCAGCCAGCCCCCTCCCATATATCCATGCTGGCCTCCATGAGTCCAGCCTGCCCCCCCATATATCCATCCTGACCTCCATGTGTCCAGCCTGGCCCCCCCATATATCTGTCCTGGCCTCCATGTGTCCAGCATGCCCCCCCATATATCCATCCTGGCCTCCATGTGTCCAGCCTGCCCCCTCCATATATCCATCCTGGCCTCCATGTGCCCAGCCTGCCCCCCCATATATCCATCCTGGCCTCCATATATCCAGCCTGCCCCCCCATATATCCATCCTGGCCTCCATGTGTCCAGTCTGCCCCTCCCATATATCCATCCTGTCCTCCATATGTCCAGCCTGCCCCCCATATATCCATCCTGGCCTCCATGTGTCCAGCCTGCCCCCCCATATATCCATCATGCTCCCCATATATCCATCCTGGCCTCCATGTGTCCAGCCTTCCCCCCCATATATCCATCCTGGCCTCCATGTGTCCAGCCTGCCCCCGCATATATCCATCCTGGCCTCCATGTGTCCAGCCTGCCCCCATATACCCATCCTGCCCCCCCCTTTGCCTGGGTCCAGCCAGGGTTCCCCCTTGTGTGTCCAGCCAGGGTTCCCCTTGTGTGTCCAGCCAGGGCCCCCCCTTGTGTGTCCAGCCATGTCCCTCCTTGTGTGTCCAGCCAGGGTTCCCCTTGTGTGTCCAGCCAGGGCCCCCCTTGTGTATCCAGCCAGGGCTCCCCCCTCGTGTGTCCAGCTTGGCCCCCCCTCGTGTGTCCAGCCAGGGTTCCCCCTCATGTGTCCAGCCAGGGTTCCCCCTCGTGTGTCCATCTGGGCCCCCCCTTGTGTGTCCAGCTGGGCCACCCTTGTGTGTCCAGCCAAGGTTCCCCCTTGTGTGTCCATCCAGGGTTCCCCCTTGTGTGTACAGCCAGGGCCCCCCTTGTGTATCCAGCCAGGGCTCCCCCCTTGTGTGTCTAGCTGGGCCCCCCCTTGTGTGTCCAGCCAGGGTTCCCCCTTGTGTGTCCAGCCAGGATTCCCCCCTTGTGTGTCCAGCCAGGACCCCCCCTTTTGTGTCCAGTTGGCTCCCCCCTTGTGTGTCCAGTCAGGCTACCCCCTTGTGTGTCCAGCTTGTCCCCCCTTGTGTGTTCAGCCAGAGTTCCCCCTTGTGTGTCCAGCCAGGGTTCCCCCCTTGTGTGTCCATCCAGGACCCCCCCTTTTGTGTCCAGTCGACTTCCCCCTTATGTGTCCAGCCAGGCTACCCCCTTGTGTGTCTGGCCAGCTGGGCCCCCCCTTGTGTGTCCAGATGGGCTCCCCCTTGTGTGCCCAGCTGGGCCCCCCCTTGTGTGTCCAGCTGGCCCTCCCTTGTGTGCCCAGCCAGGGGCCCAGACCATTACATACACACACACACAGACACACACACACACACAACTCTTACCTTCCTGCACTCCCGTGCGGTGTCCTCCTTCTCCGGCGGCTGAGTTGCGCGCCTCCTTCACAGCAGGCACATGACAATGACGTCATACGCCGGCCGGCGAAGGGAGACCCGCAGCTTCAGCTGCTTCACTGGGACGTGTGCCGCGGTGGTTCAGGTAATGAACGACGCGTGCGCGCGTCCCTGCATACACTGTGCCTGCGCTTTTAAAGGGCCCGTGCCCCTTAAAACCGCAGGATTTTTTTTTGTTCTCTTCTCCCCCTCTCCTCTGCAGCAGGGGGCAGGGCCTACCGGGAAAATTCCCGGTATCCCGCCAGCCCAGTCCGACCCTGCGGACACCGGAGTCCAAGGTTTTGGGGCACCGAAAACCCAGCAGCAGAAACCGGAGGGCAGGAGACTGCAGGTCTCCTGGCCCCATCAGACGCCCGGAGGCTCAGCAGCATGATAAGGCCCAGCACCGCCACGTGGGAGCGACACTCCAGGAAGGCCCGAGCTGCCTGCCATACGGGTGAGCACAAAGACGTTTTACTCAGGGACGAGGGCCGCAGCATTGCTATACGCAGCAGGGCCAAAGAGGTTGTGCAAAGGGAAGGCTTCCAACTCCACCTGGCTAGGTGAATCCCCCAACTTGCTTCCAGGCCGCCCGGACCTCTGCTACCAGCTAGTACCCGTGCCCCGGTCTGCCTAACCACCGCAAGTAAAGATAAGAGGAAACTGCCATTAAGTTGTGGACTGATTATTAACTGCGCCATCCTCTACACTACACCATAACAGCAACGTCTACACTGCCTTGGAGCTAAGCTCTACCTGTGGAGAGCTAAACCAACTCTGCTGCATTAACAACAGCTCCAGAGGACCTGCTCCGCTGCAGTGGCTCCCTTTAGCCGCATACCACAGGTGGCGTCATGAACTGTATATAAAAACTATAAATCCCTGTAAATATCCCCTTTTTACTGACCGCCCTGGGTCACGGACCGGGTCACCGCCACTGTGACATCACCCCTAGCAATGACCAGCCCGGCACCGAGTACCCCACGGCCCAGGGGGCGCGTCATGTGCGCGTGTGTTTATGTGTGTGTTTGGATGTTTGTATTGAGGTGAGTATACATATGTGTTTGCATGTGTGTGTTGAGATGTACATGTCCCCTGAAATGCAGCAGTAAAGGGCCATGTGTTTGGCCCCAGCACTGAAGGGGTGTGTGAGTGTTTTTGTGTGACCCCAGCACTAAAGGGATGTGTGTGTGTGTCCAGCACTGAAGGGGTGTGTGTCTGTGACCCCAGCAATAAAGGAGAGGCTGTGTGATGGTTTGTGTGTCCCTACACTAACGGGTTGTGTGATTGTGTGCCCAACACTGCCACAATGAAGGGTTGTGTGTGCGTGTGTTTATGTGTGTGTGGTGTGTGTGGACACACGTGTACATGTCCCCTGAAATACAGCACTGAAGGGCTGTGCGTTAGGCCCCAGCACTGAAGGGGTGTGTGTGTGTTTTTGTGTGACCCCAGTACTAAAGGGAAGTGTGTGTGTGTCCAGAACTGAAGGGCTGTGTGTCTGTGACCTCCCACAATAAAGGGGTAGCTGTGTGATGGTTTGTGTGTCCCTACACTAACGGGGTGTGTGTTTGTGTTCCCAACACTGCAGCACTGAAGGGGTGTGTGCGTGTGTCTTTATGTGTTGAGTTGAGTGTGTCTGTGTGTTTAAGTGTGTGTATATATGTATGTGTTTAGGTGAGTGTGCATGTGTGTTCGTTTGTGTGTATATGTGTATGAGTGTTCATGTATGTATTAAAGGTAACCTGTCACTTCATTTCAGGACCCTAAACCCCCACCAACTTGCTCCCCTAAACTAGTTATTTGGGAATTAAATTGATGACCTATAAGATGACCTGTAAGATAGATCATCAGTATGAGATTGGTGGGGTCTGACACCCCCACGATCAGCTGAAATCTGCTCTGGCAGTTGCCAGATGCATCATAAGCATATAGGATAGGACGCTGCCTCTGGTCTATAAGACGCACACAATATTTAGCAAGATTTTTGGTTGTTAAAAAGTGCGTCATATAGTCTAGAAAATACAGTTAATGACAGTCACTCTTTAACTAAGAAATGCATCTTAACCCCTTAACAACTTATGTTATGACTGATTATGTCCGTCATAAGTCGACTCCCCACCTTTCACGCGGGCTCGCACATCGAACCCGAATCTTTCTCGGCAGATGATGGCTGTGTTATTTAGCCATCATATGCCTCTAACAGCCGCTGGTGGAGTGGAGCTCCGCCCAGAGCTGCTAACCTGTTAAATGCCGCAGTGTGTGCCGGCAGTGGGGGCGGGAGCTGTTTTATCACCTAATCAGCGCACCCCTGACATGATCGCTGGGGATCCCTGTGTCTGTCATCACAGTATTCCTGTAAAAGCCAGCCTGTGCCTGCTGTTTATAGGAGGCTGTGATTTCTGCTATATATAGTAATGCGGGGACAATGCTGCACATAGCATAAGCAATCAGATGATGGCAGGTTCTAGTCCCCTGAGGAGATTATCAAATACAGTGAAAAGTAAAACAAAAGTTTGGTATCGCTGCGTTTGTAAAATTCAAAATATAAAATAAATTAATCTGATTGGTAAACGGCGTAACTAGAAAATAAAATAAAATGCCAGAATTACAGTTTTTCGGCCATTGCAACAAGAGAAAAAAATGTAATAACCGGTGATCAAAAGATCGTATATACCCCAAAATGTTATAAATTTCTGAATTTTTTCCACCACTTAAATAAATGTTTGCTACACTTTGAATTTTTTTCCCGCTTTCCAGTACATCATATGATAAAATGTATGGTGTCATTCAAAAGTACAACTAGTCCTGCAAAAACAAGCCCTCATACGGCTATATTAATGGAAAAATAAAAAAGTTATGGCTCTTTGAATAAGGGGAGGAAAAAACGGAAGTGCAAAAACGAAAAATTGCCCAATCCTTAAGGGGTTAAAGGGATTTTACAGTAATGTGTAAAATAACAAATGAAGCTTTACCACCTCCTCCCGCTCCACTTCTGGCTCTTCACTGCTGCCTCTGATCTTTAGCCACTGACTTCAAAGGTGACGTCATGACTGCAGTCCTGCAGCCAATTACTTGGCTCAGTGGCCCATGCCGGCAGAGCTTCTAAGCTCAATGATGTGTGCTGTAGTTGAGCCATCACCGCTGCAGCCTGTCAAAATAGACCACAGGAAGTGCTGAAGATCCAGAGCTGGAGCAGCAGGGAGAAAGTGAAGCTCTGTGTTTGTTTTCTCCCAATGGTAACCTTTATATTTAAAAAAAAACATTCCTGTAAAACCCCTTTAACCTGACTCTATAGAAAATGTCTATATCCGGGTACTGTCCTCCCCTCATGAATCACAAAATATGCCAAGTGTGAACAACTCCTGTCCCTAAGTGAGGACTTGCTGGCGATCAGTCGATAGTTGCGGGTCCGGCACTGAGCCCCCTCAGCAGTCAGCTGTTTTTTTGCTGGAAGAAGTAGCGGCCTCTTTAGGGCAAATGAGGTATTACATGGTGCACTTTCAAAAGAATGGATTGCCATGTAATATGTAATACATGTGTGTCACCCCAGGCCTGGATGCCACAAATATTAAAGGCTGTGTCTGAGAGCAGGAGGGAGGTTCCCTGGTTAGGGACAATTAGCATACAGCACCTCCTGTCCCAGGCCAGTAGGGGGAGCTGGCTGCCCCTATAAAAGCTGGAACTGGGGGCAGGGTTAGAGAGAACTGGACGACCTAGCTCAGGACTGAGACTAGTCCCAGAGAAGGAGGGACAGTTCAGCTGTAGCTGAGGAGTCCGTGAGGCATAGGAGAAGCTGCAAGCCAGGGACAGAGGCGGCGAGAGCCGGTCCTGGCAGAGAACCAGTCTAACCGGACATTGGGGTCCGAGGCTGTCAGGGTTGTAAGCCCAGCAGCAAAGAACCAAACCGCGAGGGATTTCAGGTCCCTTGGCCTAAGAAGCCTGGAGGCTCCGCCACACAGAGGGACCAGTACAGCGAGGAGAAAGCAAAAGGTACCCAAGGCCCGAGTCGCAAGCCATACAGGCGAAGTACACGGCCAGCTAGGGGACGTGGACTATTACACCACGAAGAGGGGGATAGCCAGAAAAAAGCATAGAGAGAACGGTAGGCCTTCACACTCACCCTGACCAGTGGAGCTCGCCCGAATGCTCTCAGACACCCAGGCCCATTCCTAACCGGTACTACTGTTGGGTCATTAATAATCCCTACAATAAAGACCCTGGACTGTTTGAAGCGGACTCTGAACTCTTACTATTGCGGCCTGCACTATCACCCCCAGCATTCACCTACACTGCCCTGAGGCTACACTCTTCCCGTGGGAAGTTATCCTACCCCTGTGCTGCACACCAACACCAGCCTCAGCGGTCTGCCTTGCTGCGGCGGTTATTCCTGACCGCAATCCACGGGTGGCGTAGTCGGACATTCAAAACACTGATAAATAGACTGCCACAATTTGGTCTGACCACCCTGAGCCACGGGATCGGGTTGCCACTACTACCCCCATCAGCACCGTACACCAGAAGGCCCGGTTCCGGGTACCCCACGGCCCAGGGGGCGAGTCACATGATATCTTGAAGTCTTCCAGAACAAGATATTGGAAGACAGGTAATGATTTATTACCTACCAGCCATTGTCTCCTTTATCACTCGCTAGTTCTTATACACATTTGGCTAATTTCACATCTTCATTGGAAGCCGTATTAGGAGCCTCCAGTGCAGATTATATCATATAGGACGAGTACTTGGCCAACACCTATTTGGCCATTGTTCACATGACGTAAACCTATGTTATATAAAGCAATATGCAGCAGGACACAAAGGATCCAGGGAAATATCCGATCGCCAGCAATGGGGTCAGGAAGGAATTTTTTTCTCCCCTGAAGCAGAACTCTTTGGGGGGTTTCTTTGCCTTCCTCTAGATCGTTGGGTCCCAGTGGCTCTCAAGTGGTCCCCAATGACTGTAGCTCGTTCTGTGGTCTCCACCAGGGCCAATCTGAGAGTCACCGTGACCATAGTTTAATTTCTTAAAGGACCAGTAATATTTTCATTACAATGTTGCTTATTGCTATTCCAATAAAAAAAAAAATTATATATAAATATATTGTGTTGTGTGGTTTTTGCCTGGATTTCACCTTACACTGTGACAATGATGGGAGTAATCACTACTACCCTGAAAATTCCACAACTAGACCTGGAAGTATAGGGGGTCCAAACACAGAGAGCAGATGTCACAATGTCAACTCTGGTATATTGATACATTACAATTGTTATAGGGATCAGTCTGTGATGGGAGCACTAACATTGTATACAGTATGTCCTACACAACATACTACAGAAAGAAGACTGAAGACCAGACACAGAGCCGCAGAATACAGAAGACAGAGGGTCTGGTGTAAAAGTAAAAAACAGAGTAAAGATGTTCAACAAGTAGCCAGGAGGCTCCAGGACCAAACCAGGAGGGAGGCCTCAGTCATCAGTGGCCATTGTTTGCATGAAATGGCCCTCATTTACCAACTGTTCTGCGGCCACTTGTTTATGACGCGCCCCCAGGGCTGTTGGGTACTCGGTGCCGGGTCGGTCGTTGCTAGGGGAGATGTCACAGTGGCGGTGACCCAGTCCGTGACCCAGGGCGGTCAGTAAAAAGGGGGATATTAACAGGGGATTTATAGAGTTATATAGAGTTCGAACTCTTATATAGAGTTCGTGACGCCACCTGTGGTATGCGGCTAAAGAGAGCCGCCGCTGCGGAGCTGGTCCTCTGGAGCTGTTGTTAATGCAGCAGAGTTGGTTTAGCTCTCCACAGGTAGAGCTTAGCTCCAGGGCAGTGTAGATGTTGCTGTTACAGTTATGGTGCAGTGTAGTGCAGGGGGTGATGGCGCAGCAATAATTTCACAGAGACAGTGGGGTGCAGTCTTCAGAGTTTACTCACAGTTGTTAAGTTCCTCAGGTTGCACTGTCCAGCTTACAGCCTCCCACGTTGCGCTGCGTTCAGCAGGCAGGGGTTCAGCAAACTCCCAAGAGTGCCTGACAGGACCCTGTTCTATATACCCTTCTCAGCTGTCTTCCTGCGCTGGCTCTCACCCTTCTTGCCCTGCGCCTCGCCAAACTATGTCCCAAGCCGGTATCCTCGGATCTTTCTGGGCAACCTGGAGTTCCCTGGATCCTATGTGGTTACCTTTTTGGCGACTTGAGTGCGGATGTGGCAGCTGAACCCTGAAAGTACAGAAGCCTCCGGTTTCCAGTTGAACTTTGTAATTCTCACTGGTCAGGGGCCGGTCCCCTCTGCGACTTGATCCCTCCACCGCCTGGCAGATTTGGGCGTACGGGTGGCCTCCAGCACTGCCCGTACCCCTGGGATCCCTTTCATGTTCCTGGAGCCTTTCTCCTGCTCCTCTCTTCTTCTCAGTCTCTCTAGGCCCTCCTCCTGAGCAGAGCTTCTGCAGAGCTCCTGCTCCTTTCACTGTCCTCCTCTGACTGACTGCTCACTCTAGAATGTTCCACCCTCTTTTTATATCACTTCTTTCAATGCTCCCCTGATTTACTTCCTCCACCCACACCCATTACATGGTTCCCCCTATCTTGGTTTCCCCCACTCCAGCCAGGGACAAGGCTCAGCAGGAAGCGACGCATCTTGCCCCTCCTGCTGGTCTGGAGTAGTGTAGTGTTGGATGCAGGTGTTAGGGTCCGGGCAGCACTCTATCCTTACCTGAGAGTGAGATGCCACACCTCTGGGTGAGATGCTGTACCTCTGTGGTGACTGAACCCGCAGGGGCGCCACATTTACCTTTGTCCAACACCTCCGTTGGTCCTTGCAGTTATTAGACCACCACTGGAATTCTTTCCTGAATACACACAAACACATAGGTACAAACCATCCATGCCACCATCACCGCACACAACCAGAGTCCTGGTCCAGACCAGTGGCCATTACAATTCAAGTTTAAGTGGGTTTAAACAAGGGTACTGTCTCTAAGAGAACCATGTGCTTGCAACTTGGAACAGCAGTAATACAGTAACACCAGATTATTATTCTCCGGGCACAGAAATGCACATGCAAAGAAACCTCTCAAAAAGGAGAATTGGACTCTGACATTCCCCAAGCCATTGGATGGACAAATTGCTAGCCCTTGCTGCACCATGGTGTATGTCCAGTGGTGGCCACTCTTAGTCTACTGTAAGTTGGCTTTTCAGATTGCATGGTGATAAAAACCTGAGGGCCACATACCTTCAGGAAAAAGATCTAATAAGGGCATGGTACCTTGAAATGTGAAGAACACAATAATATTTTCCATACAATTCTATTGTGTTATATTCAGGATAAAAAAAGTCTGGTCCTCAGAAGATATAAAATGAGGCCAATACAAGCTCAGGTGAACAACAACACATGACGAATTACACAGGGTTACCATTCATTTACCAAAATATAGACTTAAATGCAGAAACTCTGTGTGAAAAATTAAAGGTGTCGTCCAGTGAAAACAAGCTCATATCTACAGGAACCTTTATCCCCTCTAGAATGGAGCGGTGGGGCGCATGCTCAAATGCTGCTCCATTCATTCCACATGAGGCTGTCATGCAGTGCGCTGACTTTTTTGGGCCGCCCCATAGAGAATGAAGAGAGGGGCAGTCGGACATCTGACTTGCTGCTCCATTTTGTAAAGAGGATAAAAATTCCCTGTACTTCCGATTGTGCAGGAACCAGCAGTGGGACAACCAGTGATCAGTAATTAATCACCTATCCTGGTAATAATGGGGTGTACTGGGGAATACCAGTGATTTACACCTCATGAATCAATAGCTTGTAGAACCACCGTTAGCAGCAATAACTTGAAGTAATCATTTTCTATATGACATTATCAGTTTCTCAAATCATTCTGGAGGATTTTTAGGCAATTGTTCTTTACAATATTGCTTAACCCCTTCACGACATTTGACGTACCTATACGTCATGGTAAGATAAGGGTTCCCATACCTCCTAACCAGGGATGGACTAGGACTAAAATCCCTGGCATTGAATGAACAGTGTAGCTTTCCTCCTTGCTTCAATGGCTGGTGAGTGAGCTAGGAAGTTCAAACCGAGAGTAAAACAGTCTACACAAGCTGCTGTCCCTGCAGCTCTATCAGCCTCTTGTTTTCAATGGTCATGACTGGAGGGGGAGAGAAGTCAAATCTGCAGCATTTATTGTTTCACAAATGCAACTAGTGTTTAGGGCAGTGCACAGGGCTGTGTGTAATATTCTGAAGTCTATACGCAGCGATCTCATCTCTACTGTGTCTTTATTACATTCATTTCAACCTTTGATGGCAAAATTTGAAATACATGGACAGAAGTGTAGGCAAAGCTGTGTTAGCAATCTGTACACTAAAAAACTGTGTTTGCATTGAAAGCAGAAGTGTGAGTGTACTCCATGCATAGCAGAGCTATGTGCGATTAATGTGGACAGGGCTGGTACCAGGAATTTCAGGACCCCATACTGGCAAAATTTTCGGGCCCCTTTGAGACTCTGCCCAGGCTCCACCCCAGCTCCGCCTCCATCCCGCGAACCTTCTACAGTCCCACCGCGCACTCTTGGAAAAACTCCACTTCTGCACCACGTCCTCACCAAGCACACACTTCCCAGTGAACACCAGATCACACACATAGCCATCAGCTTTTGTTTTGACCAAAAGATTTTTACCACGATTACTCTACTCTAACCTATTAAAAAATTCTTAAAATATCCACTACTCTTTTTGGGTATATTTTTATTTATTTTTCTTTAAGGGAATGTGTCATATACATTTTTTAAAATTACCAAAAATACCACATACATGGGACAAATACCACCACACCAGGACCACATATCAGGAACAAATACCGTCACACCATTACCAGACCACATATTACCACCACATAGTGACCGAATAATACCACATACAAGGATTAAATACCACCACACCATGACCAGACCACATATTACCACCACATTGTCACCGAATAATACCACATACAAGGGACAAATACCGCCACACCATGACTGGACCACATATTACCACCACATAGTGACTGAATACTACAATACTGATCATTAATAAAAAAAAACACAATATTACCATAAGTGCCATTATACACTGGAGCTCTGTACATGGTATACAGTGTATATTGTAAGTGTACAGGTAATATAGTGATCACCAGTGACACTATACACAGGAGCTCTGTTTATAGTGTCAGTGTACAGGTAATACAGTGATCACCAGTGACATTATACATAGGAGCCCTGTACATAGTATATAGTGTCAGTGTACAGATAACACACTGACTCACCAGTGACGTCTCTAGGTGAAGTCCTTCATCTTCGCTTTTCTCCTTCATCCAGCACAGACAGCCATCACTTCTTCCAGCCAGGACTCGTCCCTTCATAAAATAACACACAGTTATCTAGAGCACATTCCCCAACTTCTACATTACATCTGAATACCGATGTGCACCCACCATTAATATATAGTATATAATTAGTCATTATGTAACCCATCATTCCAAGTATGAATTGTAATCCACCTCTGTGCCCCCACTAACTGTAAATCGCCACTTTCCCTACCTAATATATATATAAATTAATTAGAACCTGTACTCTTTCCCCTAATTTGTTACCAGCCACACTCCTGCATCCTCAACGCCCCCTACTCTGTACCTCCTGCTCCCCTGATTCATTATATTTACATGCACTCTCTGCCCCAATTCATTGCCCCAATTCATTGTCATGTCCGTGCTCTCCCCACTCTATTCATCCTTTAATCTCCCCCACTCCCAATTCACCATTTGCTCTCCCCACCCCCACTCCCAATTCACCATTTGCTCTCTCCACCCCCCACTCCCAATTCACCATTTGCTCTCCCCACCCCCCACTCCCAATTCACCATTTTCTCTCTCCACCCTCCACTCCCAATTCTCCATGTGCTTTCCCCACCCTACACTCCTAATTCTCCATATGCTCTCCCCATCCTCCACTCCCCATTATCCATGTGCTCAACCCCCCACTTCCAATCCTCCATGTGCTCATCCCCCTCACTCCCAATTCAGTATGTGCTCTTCCCACCCTTCTCTCCTAATCCTCCATGCGCTCACCCCACTCTCCACTCCCAATCCTCCATGCGCTCACCCCACCCTCCACTCCCAATCCTCCATTTTCTCACCCCACCCTCCATTCCCAATCTTCCATGAGCTCACCGCACCCTTCAGTTACAATCCTCCATGTGCTCACCCCACCCTCCACTCCCAATGCTTCATGTGCTCACCCCACCCTCCACTCCCAATCCTCCATGTGCTCTTCCCACCCTCCACTCCCAATCCTCTATCTGCTCACCCCACTCTCCACTCCCATTTCTCCATGTGCTCACCTCCCCACTACCAATTCACTGTAACATACCTGGCGGCGTCCTTGCATGGTGGTCCATCTCCCACTGTGCAAGAGCGCGCACTTGGTCTCCAGTCCAGAATGTCTCTCTGGCTTCCCTCCATGCTGTCTGTTTGTGTCTGTTTCTGCTGCTTAAGGGCGGCGCACGATCACTTCCTGCTTTTTGTACCTACTGTGGGTCACACCCCTTGTGCGTCCTCAGCCTATTGCTGTCTGTCACCTGGTATATAGCTCAGCTGCTCCCATCTATCCCTGCCTGAGCATAGTGTTTCATTCAGTGTGTGCTTGCACTCTGAAGGTGCCAGGTCCCGTTCTTTGTCTCCTGCCTTGCGGTATCAGTTCCCGTGTCTGAACTGAGTCCTGTCTTTGTCTCCTGCCTTGCGGTATCAGTTCCCGTGTCTGAACTGAGTCCTGTCTGTGTACTCTTGCCTGCTGCCTCTCCTGGAGGCTGTATTTCCAGGCCTGTCTGAACACGCTCCTAGCCTGTTTCTCCCGCCTTCTAGGGGCCGATTACCTAGACCCGCTCCTGTATCTTGTCTGTTCTGTCTGAACACGCTCCTTGCCTGTTCGTCCCGCCTCTCTGGGGGCCGTATTCCCAGACCCGCTCCTGCATCCCGCTGCAGTGTCGGTCTCCTCCGTACACTCAGTTCCAGTCTGAACTCTCTCCTATCCTTTACCTGTTTTGCCTCTATGTCCGTTCCCTTTCTTTTTCTGCAGAGTCTGAACTCGTACCTAACTCCTGCTTGTTGTCTCTGTACTCCCGTTTGTGAGTTTGTGGTCCACTCGCTACTTCACTGCAAGTACCCTGTGGGTATCTGGCTCTGCCTTTCTCTTCCTGTCTGTTCCGTGTGAACAGAGCCCTGTCCCCTCTGCTCTGCCTTGTTTGTCGCTCCGGCGGTTTCCGCTCTGCTCCTGCCTTGTTTGCCGCTCTGCGGTTTCCGCTCGGCTCCTGCCTTGTTTGCCGCTCTGCGGTTTCCGCTCTGCTCCTGCCTTCTTAGCCGCTCTGCTCCTGCCTTGTTTACCGCTCTGCGGTTTCCGCTCCGCTCCTGCTTAGCTTGCCGCTCTTGCGGTTTCTGCTCTGCTCTTGCCTTGCTTGCCACTCCTGCGGTTTATGCTCTGCTCCTGCCTTGTTTGCCGCTCTGCGGTTTCCGCTCTGCTCCTGCCTTGTTTGCCGCTCTGCGGTTTCCGCTCTGCTCCTGCCTTCTTAGCCGCTCTGCGGTTTCCGCTCTGCTCCTGCCTTGTTTACTGCTCTGCGGTTTCCGCTCTGCTCCTGCCTTGTTTACCGCTCTGCGGTTTCCGTCCTGCTCCTGCCTTGTTTGCCGCTCTGCGGTTTCCGCTCTGCTCCTGCCTTCTTAGCCGCTCTGCGGTTTCCGCTCTGCTCCTGCCTTGTTTACCGCTCTGCGGTTTCCGCTCTGCTCCTGCCTCGTTTACCGCTCTGCGGTTTCCGTCCTGCTCCTGCCTTGTTTACCGCTCTGCGGTTTCCGCTCTGCTCCTGCTTAGCTTGCCACTCTTGCGGTTTCCACTCTGCTCTTGCCTTGCTTGCCGCTCCTGCGGTTTCTGCTCTGCTTCTGCTCGCTGCTCCGGCAGTCCTGTCCTGCTCTGCTTCTGCTCGCTGCTCCGGCAGCCCCGTCCTGCTCTGCATCTGCTCGCTGCTCCGGCAGTCCTGTCCTGCTCTGCTTGTGCTCGCTGCTCCGGCAGTCCCGTCCTGCTCTGCTCTTGCCCACCGTTTCGGGCGTTCCCTCTCTGCTGTGTTTGGCTACCGCATCTGCGGTTCTGTTTCTGTGACCCAGTCTGTACTGGGTCTTGTCCTCTCTGTGCTCCAGCCCGTCCTTTCGGCCAGTACCTCCCCGCCTGCATACTCGCCTGTATCCACCCGTCTGCATACCTGCCGTGTTCGCTTATATCCACCAGTCTGTGCCAGCCTAACCTGCCTGTTCCAGTAATCCCTGTGTGGGTCAACCCCCGTGTCCGGAGTTTGACCTGGAGTAGCACCTGGTCCCTCTGCCCGGTTTCTCCCTGGTGCACTGGCGTCGTATGCCGTCGTGCCACCTTGGTCGGATCGGCCATATACTTAGTTACGCCCCTCCAGGCACTCTCCGGTTCATGGTCCAGTGGAACCACTACTCCCGCACACGCCAGTCAGTCCGGGCGTGTGCATAACAGCATGCTCAGGCCATGGTTCCCGTTGAGCCCCACGGCCTTCGCTCTCTGAGAAGTTTTCCAGCGAATACATGCATTAAAAATAAATAAATAATTTTTTTTTTTTCTCAGCTGAGTTCCAGGCGAATTACGCACCCGTCCAGATGGATCTATCTGCTCTCGTTCCTGCGGATCCGCCACGTTACTATGGGGATCCAAGACAAAGTCGTGCATTTGTGGAGCAATGCATGCTACACTTCAAGTTCTACCCTCTATGTTTTCCCACCGATCGGGTTAAGGTGGCATTCATTATGTCTTACCTGGCGGGTGATGCCTTGGAATGGATCAACCCCCTATATGAAACACAGGATCCGATCCTCCTGGACCTAATGGCCTTCCTGGTGGCCTTTCTAATGGTCTTCGATGATCCTAACCCGGAGGCTCCTGCTGAAGCTTCACCTCCCAATATCCCGGAGCAGCCCCGATGGGTAATGTGTGTGGGTAGCGCAATAGTCCTCCAGCCCAATGAGACTACTGCCCACCCAGAATCCTCACAGGGTGACTACGCTTTCCGGAATACTTCTCCCAACCTCAAGAGGCAGTCCAGACGTGCTAGACGTAGAGGCAAGCCGTCACGCCAGGGTCTGTCCTCCCTGAGACCTCCTGACCCCAACCTTGAAGTCCCTACTGAAGCTTCATCTCCCTGTATCCCAGAGAAGCCCCAACGGGTAATGTGCGTGGGTAGTGCACCGGTTCTCCTGCCCGAAGAGACTTCTGCCCATCCAGACTCCACACAGGAGAACTTCCTGCACCCGGCATCAGATGCTTCACCCACTTTAACCGGTGTGCATGTCCAAGGATGCTCCAAAGCTGTGGTTACCTCTGAGTCTGTGCACCTCTACTACCTGGCGGAGGACCCCCTGTTGCCTCCTGAATCCTCCGGGATACCACTCGATGACAAATGGAGAGAGACTTCTCTACACTCGGTACTCAATAATTTGTCCGCTTCGTCCTGTGAGCCTGACAATGGGTACCCCAAAGTGGTAGTTACCCCCGAGTCTCTACATCCCTCCGACCAGACGGAGGACCTCCAGTTGTCTCCAGAACCCTTCGGGGTGCTACCTGGTAGCGAAAGGACAGAGACTCTCCTATACTCTGTACCTGATACCTCGCTCGCTTCGTCCAATGAGTCCAACCTAGTGTACTCCGAAGCAGAGGATACCCATGAGTCTCCGCACCCCTCTGACCAGGCGGAGGACCTCCAGTTGTCTCCAGAACCCTTCGGGGTGCCACCTGGTGGTGAATGGACAGAGACTTTCCTATACTCGGTACCCGATACCTCGCCTGCTTCCTCCAGTGAGTCCGACCTAGTGTACTGTGAAGCAGATGTTTTCTCTGAGCCTCTGCACTCTTCTGACCCAGCGGAGGACCTCCAGTTGTTTCCTGAATTCTCCGGGGTACCACCAGATCACAAAGAGACAGTGACTTTTTCTCATTATGTACCTGATAACCCGTCTATTTCTTCCTGTGAGCTTGACAAGATGGACCTCGAAGCAGAGATTACCCCCAAGTCTCTGTCCCCTTCCAACCCGGTGAAGGACTTCCAGTTGTCTCCTGTACCCTCTGGGGTGCCACCTGAAAATATGTGGAGAGAGACTTCCTTGTGTGCTGTTCCTGGTACTCCACCCGTTTCGTCTGTTGCTGAGGATGGCTGGATAGGAGGTAGCATCCTAGCTAACCAGATGGGATCAATTTTTCCTGTGGACAGTGGAAGTGATCTCCTTGAAGTGAACGACTGGTCCTCGAATTCCCTGCAGAAGATTCTGGCAGGCCTGAAGAAGAGGGGGCGTAAGGGGGGGGGGTACTGTAACATACCTGGCGGCGTCCTTGCATGGTGGTCCATCTCCCACTGTGCAAGAGCGTGCACTTGGTCTCCAGTCCAGAATGTCTCTCTGGCTTCCCTCCATGCTGTCTGTTTGTGTCTGTTTCTGCTGCTTAAGGGCGGCGCCCGATCACTTCCTGCTTTTTGTACCTGCTGTGGGTCACACCCCTTGTGCGTCCTCAGCCTATTGCTGTCTGTCACCTGGTATATAGCTCAGCTGCTCCCATCTATCCCTGCCTGAGCATAGTGTTTCATTCAGTGTGTGCTTGCACTCTGAAGGTGCCAGGTCCCGTTCTTTGTCTCCTGCCTTGCGGTATCAGTTCCCGTGTCTGAACTGAGTCCTGTCTTTGTCTCCTGCCTTGCGGTATCAGTTCCCGTGTCTGAACTGAGTCCTGTCTGTGTACTCTTGCCTGCTGTCTCTCCTGGAGGCTGTATTTCCAGGCCTGTCTGAACACGCTCTTAGCCTGTTCCTCCCGCCTTCTAGGGGCCGATTACCTAGACCCGCTCCTGTATCTTGTCTGTCCTCTCTGAACATGCTCCTTGCCTGTTCGTCCCGCCTCTCTGGGGGCCGTATTCCCAGACCCGCTCCTGCATCCCGCTGCAGTGTCGGTCTCCTCCGTACACTCAGTTCCAGTCTGAACTCTCTCCTATCCTTTACCTGTTTTGCCTCTATGTCCGTTCCCTTTCTTTTTCTGCAGAGTCTGAACTCGTACCTAACTCCTGCTTGTTGTCTCTGTACTCCCGTTTGTGAGTTTGTGGTCCACTCGCTACTTCACTGCAAGTACCCTGTGGGTATCTGGCTCTGCCTTTCTCTTCCTGTCTGTTCCGTGTGAACAGAGCCCTGTCCCCTCTGCTCTGCCTTGTTTGTCGCTCCGGCGGTTTCCGCTCTGCTCCTGCCTTGTTTGCCGCTCTGCGGTTTCCGCTCGGCTCCTGCCTTGTTTGCCGCTCTGCGGTTTCCGCTCTGCTCCTGCCTTCTTAGCCGCTCTGCGGTTTCCGCTCTGCTCCTGCCTTGTTTACCGCTCTGCGGTTTCCGCTCCGCTCCTGCTTAGCTTGCCGCTCTTGCGGTTTCTGCTCTGCTCTTGCCTTGCTTGCCACTCCTGCGGTTTCTGCTCTGCTCCTGCCTTGTTTGCCGCTCTGCGGTTTCCGCTCTGCTCCTGCCTTGTTTGCCGCTCTGCGGTTTCCGCTCTGCTCCTGCCTTCTTAGCCGCTCTGCGGTTTCCGCTCTGCTCCTGCCTTGTTTACCGCTCTGCGGTTTCCGCTCTGCTCCTGCCTTGTTTACCGCTCTGCGGTTTCTGTCCTGCTCCTGCCTTGTTTGCCGCTCTGCGGTTTCCGCTCTGCTCCTGCCTTCTTAGCCGCTCTGCGGTTTCCGCTCTGCTCCTGCCTTGTTTACCGCTCTGCGGTTTCCGCTCTGCTCTTGCCTTGCTTGCCACTTCTGCGGTTTCTGCTCTGCTCCTGCCTTGTTTGCCGCTCTGCGGTTTCCGCTCTGCTCCTGCCTTGTTTGCCGCTCTGCGGTTTCCGCTCTGCTCCTGCCTTCTTAGCCGCTCTGCGGTTTCCGCTCTGCTCCTGCCTTGTTTACCGCTCTGCGGTTTCCGCTCTGCTCCTGCCTTCTTAGCCGCTCTGCGGTTTCCGCTCTGCTCCTGCCTTGTTTACCGCTGTGCGGATTCCGCTCTGCTCCTGCCTCGTTTACCGCTCTGCGGTTTCCGTCCTGCTCCTGCCTTGTTTACCGCTCTGCGGTTTCCGCTCTGCTCCTGCTTAGCTTGCCGCTCTTGCGGTTTCCACTCTGCTCTTGCCTTGCTTGCCGCTCCTGCGGTTTCTGCTCTGCATCTGCTCGCTGCTCCGGCAGTCCTGTCCTGCTCTGCTTCTGCTCGCTGCTCCGGCAGTCCTGTCCTGCTCTGCTTCTGCTCGCTGCTCCGGCAGCCCCGTCCTGCTCTGCATCTGCTCGCTGCTCCGGCAGTCCTGTCCTGCTCTGCTTCTGCTCGCTGCTCCGGCAGTCCCGTCCTGCTCTGCTCTTGCCCACCGCTTCGGGCGTTCCCTCTCTGCTGTGTTTGGCTACCGCATCTGCGGTTCTGTTTCTGTGACCCAGTCTGTACTGGGTCTTGTCCTCTCTGTGCTCCAGCCCGTCCTTTCGGCCAGTACCTCCCCGCCTGCATACTCGCCTGTATCCACCCGTCTGCATACCTGCCGTGTTCGCTTATATCCACCAGTCTGTGCCAGCCTAACCTGCCTGTTCCAGTAATCCCTGTGTGGGTCAACCCCCGTGTCCGGAGTTTGACCTGGAGTAGCACCTGGTCCCTCTGCCCGGTTTCTCCCTGGTGCACTGGCGTCGTATGCCGTCGTGCCACCTTGGTCGGATCGGCCAGATACTTAGTTACGCCCCTCCAGGCACTCTCTGGTTCATGGTCCAGTGGAACCACTACTCCCGCACACACCAGTCAGTCCGGGCGTGTGCATAACATTCACCATGTGCTCTTCCCACCTTCCACTCCCAATTCACCATGTGCTCTTCCCACCCTCCACTCCCAATTCCCCATGTGCTCATGACTAGCCCAGGGGATGGGGATGACTCAGTACCCGGGCCTTTGCCTGGCCTTAGGGATGTCGCGGTGGTCGGCTCCCGGGCCCGTCCCCTGGGGTCGCTCTTTAAAAAGGGGCTAATAGGTTTTTTAGTTTTATAAAAGTTTGTGACGCCACCTGTGGCTTCTGGTGAGAATCACCAGCGCTGCGCAGTCCACTGAGGTCAGTGATAAGGCAGCTCAATGGTATATCTCCCCACAGGTGGAGCTAGGCCTCAGGGCAGTGTACGGAAAAGGAGATGCAGGACAGGCGAGACCCAGCCGGGTCAGAGCAAGAACAGGGACGGACACGGTAGTCACTTCAGTACCTTTTACTGATGGAAATTCAGGCACATCCCGGAGTACTGTAGGGTGAAGGGTGCATATCAGGATCCTCCCCAATGAGCGGGTGTAGGGCCTCCTGTTTCTTGCCTCTGCGTAGTAAGTTTCTGACCTTCCTGGAGCTAGGCCTAACTTTGTCTCTGTCCTGCGCTGGCTGACTTGTGGTAGGGCCTTTCCTTGGAGTACACGCTCCTCAGCTTGCGGGGCCTATGTGTCTCCCGGCTCTGTTACGTATCAGCACTTTAGCGATCCTGGGACTTGTAGTTCTCCAGGGATTCCGGTTATGCCTTACTGGGTCATAGAGATCCCGGTAAGCTTCGGACCCGGTGTCTGGTAACTGCTTCGGGGTGAGCTAGTTAAGCTCCTCTGCCCCCCCTATGTACTAACTCTCCACTCGCCTTTGGCCTACTCGGGCCCTCACTAGGCTATACACACTAACAGCAGCTTGCCGCGCTTCACCGATCTTATGGCGCCGGCACACCTTAAGCTCCCTATTCTGAGCTTCAACTGAGTCTGGACTGTGCTCCACTGCAGGCTGACCTCTCTCAGGCTACTCTTCTGCCGGAACTCTCTCAACAGACTAAACTGCCTGGCTCCACCTTCCCTATTTATATCCCTAATGGGCTCCCTTTGCTGGTCTGAGGTGGAAGATGGAGATGTGTGAATGTTTATGGGGGCCTCTTGTGGAGGAATCCATTAATGCACATGTGTCACCCTGGCCTGGATGCCACAAATATAACAAAGCTGTGTCTGAGAGCAAGGGGGAGGTTCTCTAGTCAGGGACAATTAGCATGCAGCACCTCCTGTCCCAGGCCAGTAGGGGGAGCAGGCTGCCCCTATAAAAGCTGGAACTGGGGGCAGGGTTAGAGAGTTCTGGACGACCTGTCTCTGGAGTGAGAGGTGTCCCAGAGAAGGGAGAGCCAGTTCAGCTGTAGCTGAGGAGGTCGTGTGGCAGCAGAGGAGCCACGAGCCAGGGACGGAAGGCAAGGAGAGCCTGTCCTGGCAGAAAGAGAAACTAATCTACCAGACTTTGGTGTCTGAGGCTGTGAGGATTCCAAGTCCTACAGCAAATAACCAGTCCGCAGGGGATTGTATGTTCCTTGGCCTAAGAAGCCCGGAGGTTCCGCCACAGCAGAAGGGACCAGCAAAGCCGTACCAGGCCGGGAGTAGAAAGGGACCCAAGTTGCAAGCCATACGGGCGAGAAGACACGGCAAGCTCAGGAACGTGGGCTATTACACCACGAGGAGGGAAATAGCCAGAAAGAGCGCAGAGAGCACGGTAGGCCTACACCCTCACCCTGACCAGGGCCAGCTTCCCACTTGTTCTCAGACATCCAGGCCCCCTCCTAGCCGGGACTGTTTTTGGATCGTCTCACCTGTTCTAATAAAGACCCTGAACTGTTTAATAGGCCTCCGTTTCCTGACTATTGCGGTTGCAATCATCCCCTCCATCATCCATCTATAAACTGCCCTGGGGCCATACTCCTCCTGAGGGGAGTTGTACTATTCAGTGCTGCACATTTACATCTGCCCCAGCGGTCTGCACTGCAGCGGCGGTTAGCACTGACCGCAATCCACGGGTGGCGTAGTCGGACATTGCAAAACATATAGAAGACTGCCACTGGTCTGACCACCCTGAGCCACGGATCGGGTTGCCACTACTACCCCCATCGTTGCCCTGTCGTCCGGCTCCGAGTGCCCCACGGCCCAGGGGGCGAGTCACACACTTCTAGGATCTGTGATACCAAGCGCAGCTGGGCGTCACATTCCCCCCCTAGCAAAGCTCAGCACTCCCGGGCTGAAGTACCTTTTATAACAACGATGAGAAACATGAAAAATACAATAACAATCTTCCCTTTATGGGAGGCACCAAGCTTAAACGTTACATAACAAAAACATAAACAGATACAAATCATCCTCAGAATTCAAGTCTCTTGTGGTGAGGTTCCCAGACAGGATGTCCATCTCACAGGGTAGAGAACTTGGTGGTTTGAGGGACCTGTCCCAAACCATCAACGTAGGCCCTGGGGTGGCTGCAGGGCATGAAGATCCCGAGTTGGACCTCCAATAGAGCCACTCCAGACAGGTTTTCCTTCTGAGGTCACCTACAGGGGCACTCCAGGGAGCGCAATTATATACAACAAGCAGTTTTTGGGCTGCACATAGTCCTCAGCCATGCAGTTCTTTATGCAAACAACAAAGGAAGTTATTAGGCAAAGTGTCCATATCACTTAGATTAGTCATCAATAAGGCAAAACACAAAATAATATACATCTACATGAAAATATACAATTAATACTGCACATTACAATTTTAATACCCCAGGGGTAACTATCTACATTTTCAGAAATTTGACTATTTACTGAGTGTACCTAACAGGAGGTTTGCCTCTCGTGCTACGTGTTGATCTGCGTAGTGCGGTGGTCTGTGGGGTATCAGAGTCTGTATTGTCAGTTACCCTACCAGTTCTACGTGTGACTAAGTTGTAAAACTGCCTTAACCTCTCTCTTGGACTGGCAAGTTCACCATTGGCTGGGCCCTCTTGCTCTGCTCCTACCGGGGATCCTTCGTCCGGGTATACTTCTTGAGCTGGCTCTTCTGCAGCACTTACAGGTTCAACTTGCTGTGGAGGGTTTTCTGGCTGTTCGTAGAATTGGAGTGTTGGAATGATTACTGCACCTCCTATTTGAGGCCAATCTGCCGGGAAATCTCCTAGGTCAGTGTGTATCACTGCTTCTTCAGGTTCTTCCGGGATTGTGAGAGGCACTTCTTCCTGGGGTTTCAGTAAATCTGGACACAACTTTAGGTGGTCCCTGGACACTGTTGCAGTCGTCCTTCCTCCATCTCGACTGATTATGCAGGTCTTCTTGTTATCAAACCTTGACGGTAACACAGTGTAGGGTTCTCTCTCCCACTGGTCATCAAGTTTGTGATTTCTTCTTTTCCTTTTCAATACTGTTTCACCAGGTGTGAAGGGTTCTGCGGGTGCGTTTTTGTTGTAGTGCGCCTCCTGCTTTTCTCTCACCCGAGTGAGACTGTCCTCGACACAGGCTTGTACCCTCCTGTACTGCTCTTGTCTGGTTGTGTCCCAGTCCTCAGTGGTCATATCAGCTTCAGGCTCAACAACACCAAGCTCCAGATCCATGGGCAGCTTTCCTGGCCTTGCCCGCATGAGGTATGCCGGAGTGCAATTGGTGGAACTTACTGGTATATGATTATACAGATCCACTAGGTCAAGTAGTAGGTCTGCCACTGATTTCTCTCCTCAAGTGGTATAGTCTTTAGCAAGTCGATGATTATGTTGTTCATCTTTTCGCAGAGACCGTTAGTTTGTGGGTGGTAAGGTGTAGTTCTTATCTTCTTACACCCATAGAGATGGCAGAACTCCTGGAACAACTCAGCCTCAAAGGCCGGGCCTTGGTCCGTCAGCACCTGCTCAGGGTATCCATGGGGTCTACAGAAATACACTTGGAACGTCTTTGCTGCTGTCTCTGCCGTCAGGTCTTTGACGAGGGCGACCACCAGGAAACGCGAGTAGTGATCCACCATGGTCAGAGCATAGGAGTACCCTGACCTGCTGGGGGACAGCTTGACATGGTCCAGGGCCACGATCTCCAGGGGTCGAGTCGTCTTGATGGGTTGCAGGGGTGCCTTCTGGCTGCTGTAGTCTTTTCTTCTAAGGCCACAGGGTCCACAGTCTCGGCACCACCGTTCAATGGAGCTGCGCATTCCTACCCAGTTGAATCGACACTTCAGCAGGGTCTCTAGCTTTTTCCAGCCAAAGTGCCCCGCTTGATCGTGGTAAGCTTCTAATACCATCTGGATGTCTGTCTTCGGGACCACTATCTGCCATACCATCTCATGGGTTTTTGGATTGACGTACCTCCGGCACAGCTTCTCACTGTAGATAAACAGCCGGCTTCTCTCATTCCACAGCTGCTTTGCTTGGAGAGACGCTTCCTTCTCCAGGGAGGCACCCTCTTGGGTTATCAGCTCCTTGATGCGGCTGACAACCGGGTCAGTGTCCTGGGTCTCTTTCCAGCTGTGGTGAGGCAGGGGGTTTAACGTCTTTTCACGCTGCCTCCTGGAGGCTCGTTGCTCGTGGATCATCCCATTCCGGTGAAAGGCAGGTAGCTCAATCTCTTCCAGATCATCCACTTCTTCTTCTGTGTCTGACTTGTGAGGCATCCTAGACAGGGCATCGGCGTTGGCGTTCTTGTGGCCCGCCCGGTATTTTATTGTAAATTGATAGTTTGACAGCCGAGCCATCCATCGTTGTTCCAGTGCCCCGAGCTTAGCTGTTTCAAGATGGGTCAAGGGGTTGTTATCAGTGAAGGCAGTGAACTTACTGGAGGCCATGTAGTGCTTGAACCTGTCGGTGATGGCCCAAACCAAGGCCAGGAACTCCAACTTAAAGCTGCTATAGTTCTCTGTGTTCCTCTCAGTCGGGCGGAGCTTCCTGCTCGCGTATGCAATCACTTTCTCTTGGCCATTCTGCTTCTGACTTAGAACAGCGCCCAGCCCTTCGTTGCTGGCATCAGTATACAGCAGGAACGATTGGCTGTAGTCAGGGTAGGCTAGGATCTCATCACCTGTCAGGATCTCCTTCATCTCCTGAAACGACTCGGCTTGCTCCTTACCCCAGTGGAATGGGGGATTTCTGCCTTTGGGGGACTGCCCTACCAGGGAGTCTTGCAGAGGAGCTGCTTTCTTGGTGTAATATTTTACAAACCTCCGGTAGTATCCTACTAGTCCCAAGAACTGACGCACCTCCTTGAGGTTCTTCGGCTCCGGCCACTTCTGGATAGCTGTGACCTTCTCCGGGTCTGGTGCTACCCCTTCTGGACTGACAATGTCCCCAGGTACTGTACCTTTCTCTTGAGCAGGTGGCACTTTGAGGGCTTCAACTTCATCCCGTACCAGGACAGTGACTCAAATACCTCTGCCACGTGTTTCAAGTGGTCCTCGTACGTTCTGGAGTACACTATTACATCGTCCAGGTAAAGTAACACAGTCTCGAAGTTGCGGTGTCCCAGGCAGCACTCCATCAATCTCTGGAACGTTCCGGGGGCATTGCAGAGTCCAAACAGCATACTGTTGAACTCGCAGAGTCCCATCGGGGTGGTGAAGGCCGTTTTTTCCCGATCCTCCTCAGCCACAGCTACTTGCCAGTACCCACTAGTGAGGTCAAGGGTGGAAAAGTAATTTGCAGACTTTAAGGCAGCTAGGGACTCCTCTATGCTTGGTAAAGGGTATGCATCTTTATGTGTAATGCTATTTACTTGACGGTAATCTACACACATTCTCATGCTCCCATCCTTTTTCCTAACTAGCACTAGGGGAGCTGCCCAGGGACTACAACTATCCCTTATTACTCCCGCCTTTCTCATGTCCTGCAAAATTTCCTTTGCCTTCTGGTAGTGAGCCGGTGGTATAGGCCTGTGTAGCGTCGGCGTCCCTGCCTCCTGCTAGGCAGGGACGCTGTTCCCCTCACCTCTCCACTCCGTGCCCGGCGTCCTCCTCCCGCTCTGCTGGCAGCGCGCGCTGCTTCCCGGCCACTGTGCTTAGGGTGCGCGCGCGCTCCCCCTCTCTTAAAGGGGCCGCGCGCGCCGTCCTAAGGAGTCCCCGGCCAATGGCCGGAGGACCTCACCATATATAAGGCACCTCCTCCAAAATGGAGGTGCCCGAGCAATGTTGTTGCAAAGCCTTCACTCTGCTTCAGCCCTCAGGTCCCGTTACCAGTTACCTGCCAGTCACCTGCCAGATTCCTGCCTGTTACCTGCCAGTCACCTGCCTGTCACCTGCCAGATTCCTGCTTGTTACCTGCCAGTCACCTGCCAGATTCCTGCTTGATACCTGCCTGATATCCGTTTACCTGCTTGCAAGCCTGTGGTCCGACGGTCTGCCTTCCGACACCTGTCAGCCTGTCTATGAACCAGCCTGCCCGCTCACCTGGGAGCGCTCATCTGCTACCTGCCTGCTTGCCTACCTGGAGGCTCCGCCGTCACTTGCCGTGACCACCTGCCTGTCCAGAGACTCTTGCCTGCTCACCTGGGAGCGCTCACCTGCTACCTGTCTGCTAGCCTACCTGGAGGCTCTGCCGTCACTTGCCGTGACCACCTGCCTGTCCAGAGACTCTTGCCTGCTCACCTGGGAGCGCTCACCTGCTACCTGTCTGCTAGCCTACCTGGAGGCTCTGCCGTCACTTGCCGTGACCACCTGCCCATCCAGAGACTCTTGCCCGCTCACCTGGGAGCGCTCACCTGCTACCTGCCTGCTAGCCTACCTGGAGGCTCTGCCGTCACTTGCCGTGACCACCTGCCTGTCCAAAGACTCTCGCCCGCTCACCTAGGAGCGCTCACCAGCCACCTGCCTGCTGTCCTTCTACCCAGAGACTGTCCCTGTCACTTGCCGTGAGTACCCGTCCTTCTACTCTGAGACTGTCCCTGTCACTTGCCGTGACTACCTGCCCTTCTACCCAGAGACTGTCCCTGTCACTTGCCGTGACTACCTGCCCTTCTACCCAGAGACTGTCCCTGTCACTTGCCGTGACTACCTGCCCGTCTTCCCTGGGAGCCACCCGCTTCCTTACAAGGACCGCCCCCTTGTATAGTTGCTCAGAGGTTCCACCTCCCAGACCCGTTACAGACTGTAACGTTCTTTGATTGGGGAATGGTCACCTGTGGGGATATGGTGTTGAACCCCTTAACCCTCCCGAAGTCAAGTGGATGTTTACTGAACACCTGCGAGTATTCTTGAACCACCCGGTGTACACCCAGTTTTTGAAGGGCAGGAGTGGTGTCTGTCCCAACATGGAGCTGTTGACACCAATCCTCCACCTGGGTTGCAAGGTCATTATCCTCCTCTTCATCTGGTGAGGTTAAGGACTCCGCCTTGTGAATGCAGTTGTTATTTACAGCATGTAATTTGGCAACAGTGGCATAACGTGGCAGTCTGACCTCGTCTTCCCCACAGTTGAGAAGACGGACGGGCACCCTCCCATTGCGTACATCTACCACTCCCCTGGCGGTTAAGAGCGTGCGTCTGTGCTTGAAGCAAAGGGGTTCTACTACCGCCTGGTAGCTCTGTCCTCTAAGACCTATAGCAGCTCTACACCAGATGAGCATTTCACTCATTGGGGGGATGACAATGGGTATTGGGTCTGTCACCCGCACGTTACCGATTTCACTGTCTGTTGACCTTACTTGCAGTTGATACATCAGGACTCGGATCTCCCTCTGCAGCGCCCTCCTTTGTCTTGGTCTGGCAGCGTCAGCTATCTGTTGGAGCAAGAACACAACTTCTCCCAAACAGTTACCAACAATGTTAGTGCCAAGTACCATATACGGATTGGTGTCATCAGGATTAGTCTCTACTACAATTAGCCCCTGGTCCTTCAGCTCCTCTCTCCCCACCTTTACGGTCACATTCTTAACCCCGAGTAGGTTAAGGGGGAGTCCGTTTGAGGCATATACAGAAAGATTTGGAGCTGGCGGACGTAGGTCGTCCATGGACCAGAACCTCTTGTAGAGGACGTCAGGCATGATGGTTACCTGAGATCCTCTGTCCAGCAGGGTGTGCGTCGGGATCCCGTCCAGTACAATAGACAGGAAAGGTCTTCCTCCGACTAACCTGTTGTACCAGTCTGATGGGCCTGGTGAGTTTACTCCTGGGTGTCGGCCCTCGGACCCAGGGTTTTCTCGTTTAAAGGACAATTCTGGGCGATGTGTCCGGTCTTGCGGCAGCGGTAGCAGGTAGGGTCCTTCTGTGGACAGTGCTGGTCACTGGTCCTCGGTGAGAACGGTGTTGACCTCCTCCTCATCCAGGGGACATCCTCAGGGCTATCGGCTAACAGGATTTTCCCTCCTTCCTTGGGCTCCGTCCGCAGCTGCAGGTCACTCAGCACGGTGGTCAGGTTTAGCTCAACTGACGCACCTCAGAGCGCAAACTGTCCAGTTCTTTAGGGGACGTTGCTGGAACCTTAGCTTCAGCAGCCACTGGGGAAAAGGTGGGTGTAACAGGTACTGGGGTCACCCCACCCTGGTAACATTGGATGACATTTGTTTCCAGTGGCTGCAGTCCTTTTATAGCCATGTCCTTAAGATTGTCAAAAGTGTCATCTGGATGATCCAGGGACCACCAACGCACAGTCCTGCTCTCCTCTGGAGACCTCAGTCCCCGAACAAACTGGTCCTTCAGCATTTTATTCTCATTTTCTATGCTGGTTAGACTAACCTGTTTCAGAGCCCGCAGGGCCTCCTGTAGACGCCAGGCGTAGTCCCGAACATTGTCCCCCGGTTGCTGGGAACAGTTATAGAACCTCATCCGGAGGTCCGCCTCAGTAAGATCCTCAAAGACAGTCTGTAGCTTTTGAAATATTGCGGACACTGACTCCTGGTCTGTGGCCGACCACGTTTCCACTTCCCGTTCCGCAACACCAGTCAGTTGCCCTAATACAACGGCGGCTCTTTGTTTGCCTGTCATAGAGTACATGTCTAAGATACCGCATATCTTCCGTTTGAATCCAGACAGGGTATCTGGTTTGCCGTTGTACTGGGGGAGCCACTTTGCTCCAGGAATGTACGGTAAAGTCATAGGAATGACAGGGGTTACAGGCGCTGCTGGTGGAGCGGCTGCTTCGGCCTGCTCATCGTCGGGCGCGGGTTGAACTTCAGGGACGTTGGCCGGTATTCCGGCGTTGTGCTGTTCGTCGGACATTGTGGCGCCCCCCCTAGCTAACCGTGGCCTACCTTCTAGTTTTTCTTCCGGTAGGCCGCAGCTCCGCAGGTGACGGTCGTCTTCAGGACCTTGCGTCGCTTGCATCCTACGTCAGAGCGTTCGGCTACGTTCCTTACAGGACCTGGCGCTTCCCGGTTTGACGTCGTGACGTGGGGCTTGTCCGGGGCGTCGCGCTCTTTTGAAGGTACGCCGCTAATTTTCCCGCGGTTACGCCCTTCTTCTCGCTCGGCAGCCCAACAATGGCAGCAATCTTCACCACAGTCAAATATACAGTTCACTTTAATAGAGGCGCACAGTACCCGGTGGCAACAGGCATAACACTCTGTCGTTGCCGCGGGCACGCGATCCTGTTCGTGACGCCAGGAAAGAGATGACAAGCCCAGGGGATGGGGATGGGGATGACTCGGTACCCGGGCCTTTGCTGGCCTTAGGGATGTCGCGGTGGTCGGCTCCCGGGCCCGTACCCTGGGATCGCTCTTTAAAAAGGGGCTAATAGGTTTCTTAGTTTTATAAAAGTTTGTGACGCCACCTGTGGCTTCTAGTGAGAATCACCAGCGCTGCACAGTCCACTGAGGCCGGTGATAAGGCAGCTCGATGGTATAGCTCCCCACAGGTGGAGCTAGGCCTCAGGGCAATGTAAAGGAAAAGGAGATGCAGGACGGGCGAGACCCAGCCGGGTCAGAGCAAGAACAGGGACGGACACGGTAGTCACTTCAGTACCTTTTACTGATGGAAATTCAGGCACATCCCGGAGCACTGTAGGGTGAAGGGTGCATATCAGGATCCTCCCCAATGAGCGGGTGTAGGGCCTCCTGTTTCTTGCCTCTGCGTAGTAAGTTTCTGACCTGCCTGGAGCTAGGCCTAACTTTGTCTCTGTCCTGCGCTGGCTGACCTTGTGGTAGGGCCTTTCCTTGGAGTACACGCTCCTCAGCTTGCGGGGCCTATGTGTCTCCCGGCTCTGTTACGTATCAGCACTTTAGCGATCCTGGGACTTGTAGTTCTCCAGGGATTCCAGTTATGCCTTACTGGGTCATAGAGATCCCGGTAAGCTTCGGACCCGGTGTCCGGTAACTGCTTCGGGGTGAGCTAGTTAAGCTCCTCTGCCCCCCCTATGTACTAACTCTCCACTCGCCTTCGGCCTACTCGGGCCCTCACTAGGCTATACACACTAACGGCAGCTTGCCGGGCTTCACCGATCTTATGGCGCCGGCACACCTTAAGCTCCCTATTCTGAGCTTCAACTGAGTCTGGACTGTGCTCCACTGCAGGCTGACCTCTCTCAGGCTTCTCTTGTGCAGGAACTCTCTCAACAGACTAAACTGCCTGGCTCCACCTTCCCTATTTATATCCCTAACGGGCTCCCTCTGCTGGTCTGAGGTGGAAGGTGGAGATGTGTGAATGTTTATGGGGGCCTCTTGTGGAGGAATCCATCAATGCACACTTCTAGGATCTGTGATACCAAGCGCAGCTGGGCATCACACTCACCCCCCACTCCCAATCTTCCATGTGCTCACCCCCCACTCCCAATTCTCCATGTGCTCATCTCCCCACTCCCAATTCTCCATGTGCTCATCCCCCCACACCCAGTGCATCATGTGCTCTCCCCCAAGATCATTTAATTAATTCTATTTAAAAAAATAAAGTTTTCATACTTACCTCTCATAAGATCCCTGCAGCTGTACTGGCATCCTGGCGCTCTCTGCAGGTGCGTACGCGATGAGTCATTGCTTGCGCGCCTTCACCAGCGCGTCACTGAAGGGGAGGAGGGACTCCCTTGGAGCTGCTGCAGGGCCGTTCAGTCTTGAAGGCTGTGAGTGCTCCTAGAGGTCCCTGCGCCGAGGAGAGGGACACCGCCAGGTTCTCCTGACTTCTGGTCAGGTGATGGCGCGCACACGTTGTCACCTGACCAGAAGTCAGGAAAAGTATGCAGCCGCGAAGCTTCGGTAAGGCACTTAGCACCGAGGTGTGCGCCGCCAAAAGCAGCGCCATGGCGCTCGTCCCTTTGTTACAGCATGGGGCCCCGTGAGCAGAAGCACAAGAAGGGGGCCCCCGACTGGGCCCAGGCCCCCCCTCTGTATTGTTGGTCATGGGGCCCCATACAGCAGTAAGGGCAGTAATGCCCTGATGGCGGCCCTGAGAGACGCCACCACTTAATGAAATTGCCACATCTTATCAGTGGCGTGCACCTCACCAGAAATGTTACTTCAGTCCCTGGAACTGGAGTGCCGGCACTCTTGTTTACTCTTGTCCTGGTTTCTCCCCAGTTTTGGCAGAGCAGCTTGAAACTTGTGTGAAAACACCAAAATTGCTACATTTCTGCATAACTCTATATTGTGCAAAATTCTGGCGACTATTTATAGTGTTTTACCCCACATTTCTGGCATAAACTCTGATGTTCCCTAAAGCTATATTCATAGCCCCATTCGTACATTCCTCAATTTTCATGTAAGCAAAAAATGGTCTGAGAGTCATCAGTGTTTTTCATCCTAGTTTCATCAGTGTTTGATCAGTGTGTCAGTTTTTGTCATCAATGTTTTATCAGTGATTTTAGAAATTAAATAAATTAATTGCAAAGCTTCTCCTTTTCATCCATCCACAGATTTGTATTGGTAATTTTGATCATAGATGCTGATCAAAAACTGACATAGACTATAATAGGTACGTGTTGTATCCATGAAAAAAACACTGATAAAACACTGTATGAGGCCTAAGATAAATAAGCTGCAGGTTTTGATAAAATATCAGTAGCCAGAAACTGGAAGAAATCTTACCAAGCTTCATCCACACAACATAGAAAAAAATCTTCAGCTGAAAATGACCCATAGTATGGATTTTAAATGTGAAACATATAAAGCGCTGGGGTCCTGGGTTCAAATCCCACCAAGGACAACATCTGCAAGGAGTTTGTATGTTCTCCGAGTGTTTGCGTGGGGTTTCTCCAGGTTCTCCGGTTTCCTCCAACACTCCAAAGACATACTGATAGGGAATGTAGATTGTGAGCCCCAATGGGGACAGTGATGACAATATTTGTAAAGCGCTGTGGAATAAATGGCGCTATATAAGTGAGTAAAATATACAAATTTATGTTGCAAATTTTCAGTTTATTTCAACCGTTTCAATTCAGAGGGTAAAATTCTTCTTCACATCTGCATCAAAATATGCCTATTTCGTGCTCTCACAAATATTGATTTAGATTCTGAAAAAATCACACAAATATTTGTTTGTGCAAACATACTCTAAAAATCATCAACAAAATACATTGCAATGCTAGTAAATGGGGTTGTAGAAAACCTCATTCACACACAGCAGAAAATAATCAGTGCAGATTTTGTGGCATTCTGTGGATTTTGACATGGATTTTTTCTTTGCAAAGGGTGAAATCAATAGGTAATTCCAATTTCACATTAGCTACAAAATTTGAAAATTGTGTTCTTCAATATTCCGCTCTGTACTTGCATATGTTAAACTTATGGCTACACCCATTTTTATTTGTCAAACTTTATTTTATGTAATAGCTATTATGTTGTTAACCTCATCACTATGGATCTTGATGAGAGATAGAATTTTTTTTTTCCTCAATGGCATGAACCCACCATAAGGTTTCTAAGTGAATTCCTTTTATGTATCTATATGATTGTTTCTCTCAGTGTCATTAGTATAACAAGTTCCTATGATGAGTATTTGGTGCGTTTTTGACGCTGCACATTTTCGCTGCTCAAAAAACACAGTGAATTACAGTTCCAGCAAAGTGGGTTGGATTTATAGAAATCTTATGCCCACTGTGCTTTTTTTGTTTAAACAGCATATACTGACTGTAAACAGCATAAACTAAGCTGCAGTGCATTTCTGAAATTCGCGACTTGTCAATTTCTATTGTGGTAAATATGTATTTTATTTCTAGATTTTCCCCTATAGACCTGAAAGAGATTAGGGAAATCCGCAGATAAAATAAACGCATATGCGTTTTTAGTGCATTTCCGCAGCGGAAACGCACTAAAACGCAATCGGCACATGACTTTATCAATAAAGTTTAATCAAAGCTAAGTAACAGGAAGTTTCCAAAACAAAGCTGAGTTATTTAAAACATGACATACTAAAAAGAGTCAAAAAGACAAAAACCACAGAAAAATAAATACATGTAAAAAAATGCACTCAAAACGCAATGAAAAACCTCAAGTAACCTAATTTAGATAAAAGGTGTAGAAATGCTGCAGAAAATCTGCAATATAAAAAACATACCAAATACTTATTATGGGAACTTAGCCTTAATATTCGTAGTAAACATTGTTCTTCCGGGTGTTTTTCTCACAGGTGACTAGTACAACTAGTAAGACATGTTACTACCTCTGCTTGGCAGGGTGTGTACTACTCAGGATTAGATTTAGATATGCTGACTGTGTGGTCCTCCAACTCAGGGCCGATTCTAGCTTTTCTGCTTCCTGAGGTGAAAATTGAAATGGCGCCCTTCCCTGCAGTGAATTTAAACTTGAAGTGAATAAACACAATTCCATCACTGTTTTTTGGTTTTGCTGTTTCCGTATTAATTCATTACTATTTAGTCCTCATAGGAGACTTTAACCAGTGATTGTCTGATTTCGTATACTATATAAAGCAAATCTCAGTCTATAAAACACAGTATATAAAACAAATCACAGTCTCCTATGAAGGAATACAGCACCAGAACCACCATCAGTATATGAGTACAGCACCAGAGCAAAATCAGTACATGAATACATCTCCAGAACTATCATCAGTACATGAAAATAACACCAGAGCCACCTTCTGTACATAAATACATCATCTGAACCACCATAAGTAAATGAATACAGGACCAGAACCATCATCAGTAGATAAAACAACACTGGAACCACCATCAGTACATGAATACACTACCAAAACCACCATCAGAACATGAAAACATCACCAGAACAACCATCAGTACATGAATGCATTACCAGAACCATCATCAGTACAGACATACAGCACCAGAACCACTATCAGTACATGAGTACATCACCAGTACCAACATCAATATATGAATAGAACACCAATATTAGTACAGCGATCAATTATATACACAACATATATCGGAATCACATAAACCTACAACTCCTAGTATGTCCTTAGAAATGACAAGGAGATACTAGAAGTTGTTGTTACCAGCTATTAACAGACATTGGACCATACAGGAACCACAGCACTGATTAAGTAGATGCAAGCAGTATAACAAATAAACATTTACATCCTGGTACCTTATCTGATTGGAGTTGTTCTCATCCCATTCACCTCCATCTGGTCCAGATGTGCCTTTATAATGCTCCTGAATAAGAATATCACCCATGATGTGCCCCTGAATAATATTGCCCCTCACTGTGTTGCCTGCACAAAATACAGTGCCTTGAAAAATTATTCATACCTCGTGAATTTTTCCACATTTTTTCATTTTATACCCACAAACTTAAATGTATTTTATTGTGATTTTATGTGATATAGCAAAACAAAGTATCAAGTATTTTCAGATTTATATTTTTGAAATATTTAGAAAACCATGTATAATTTTCTTTACACTTCACAAATACTTGCTACTTTATGTTGGTATATCACCTAAAATCCTCAAAAATACATTTAAGTTTATAGGTGTAATGTGAAAAAGTGTGTAATAGTTCAAGGGGCATGAAGACTTTTTCAAGGCACTGTATGCCCCCACATGATTCCTCTAATGTACATAGCCTCCACACTGTCCTCTCCTAAAAAATATTGCCTTCACACCATCCACCCGTATAAACTATAAGACACCATCACCCCTTTTGATTTATAACCCACCCTTATAAACTATAACCTCCACACCATCCGCCGTAATGAACAACAACCTCCATATTATCCGCCTTTATGAGCTATAACCTCCTACACACCTCTACATTTTCCAACTATATGAAGTATAACCTCCACACTGTCTGCCATTATGAACTACAGAGGTGTATCTCGGTTTTCTGCCACCGGGGGCAAGAATTCAGTTTGCGCCCCCTCCCCCCAAGCACATATGCGATTTGCACACTTAGGCCACGGCCCCACTATCAGTATTTGGGCAGTATTCAGTCAGTATTTTTCCTCAGGGGTGTGAACCAAAACCAGGTGAGGAACATTCAGAGAAAAGGTATAATAGGAACAAGACACCAATTCTGCATTTATCACCCACTCCTGATTTTGGCTCCCACTCCTGAGGAAAAATACTGACCGAATACTGACCAAATACTGATAGTGGGGCCGTGACTTTAGTCACGTACCGGCAAGCTGATCTCCCTAATTCTCTCAATGTTCAGTGAAAAACAGAGAAGCAGGAAGAGAAGCTTGTGTCATGTGACCCTAAGTATGAAAATCGCATATGAGTGAAGTGGCCATGTGATGACTGCTGGAACCTGCAAGCAGAGCTGAATCCTGACAGTGAGTATATTACACGCTGTTAGGATTGGCATGCTACAGGGCTTCATTTTATAATTAAAGGGCTTGTCCAGGTTTGAGATCAAATTCAGCAGTCACTCAGTGTGGCTGCAGGCTTCTGAATTCTCACAGCGCATGCACTGCACACTTTTAAGATTCTCCCTTGCTGGTGGCAAGAGTGGATGGTTATGTCAGCATACGTAGGGCCCAGTCTCTATACTGTGCCCCCTCATCACACTCCCCCTCCTTGGCTTAATGTCCCCTCCTGGCTGTGCCCTTTCACTGTCCCCCCATGCCACCCCCCCCACCCCCACACTACTCAGTCTTTATTCTGTGCCGACTCACACTTTTCTCCCCCCCTTACTGTCTCCTCACACTACTCACTTCAATAGTCTCCTCACACGTTTCCCCCTCCCTCCTCATGCTGTCTCATCTCACATCCCCCCTGCTAACCATACTGTCTCCTCACATATTTACCCCCTCGCTCTCCATACTGCCTCCTCACACATCCCCCCGACTCCCCATACTGTGTCTGCACACATCCCATCACCCTCGCTCCCCATTCTGTGTCTGCATACATTTTTTCTCTCGCTACTCATACTGTGTCCGCACCCATCTCCCCACTCATCATACTGTGTCTGCACCCATTCCCCTACTCACCATACTGTGTCTGCACCCATCCCCCCACTCGCTCCCCATACAGTCCCCTCCTTCGCTCCCCATACTGCGCTCGCACCCATCCTCCCCATTCGATGTCTGCACCCATCCCCACCTCATACATTTTCCCCCACTCATCATATTGTGTCTGCACCTGTCCCTCCCTTGCTCTCCAAACTTGTGTCCTCAAATCTTCCCCATTAGACTAAATCTTCCCCACCCTGTTACACTAAATCTCCCCCACCCCTGCCCCCCATGCTAAATCTTCCCCAACACTAAATCCTCCCACAGAATAAATCTCCCTTTTCACACAGAATAAATTCCCCCCCTCCACACAGAGTAAATCTCCCCCCTCCACCCAGATTAAATCACCCCCCCACAGATTAAATCTCCCCCCTCCACACAGATGAAATCTCCCCCCAACGCTGAATCTTTAGTGACTCCAGCTCCACAGCCACAGGAGCACTTACCACCAATGCTCTTCTGCGCGCCGGTGAGTAACGTTAGCAGCGTGATCATGTGACCTGATCACGCTTCTGACGTCACTGCCTGTAAGATGCGAGTACAATTGAGCACTGGGAGCCGGTGCTGCAGCGTCTCTGAGCAGGCTGTCAGCTTGAATTCCAGTGTGGGGGCAGCAAAATGCAGCCACCGGGGAAGACACATCGGACCGCCGCATTAGGCGGCTCGACGGCGCCCCCTGCCGGCTTTAACAGGGGCAGATGCCCACCTGTTCCCCCCTAGATACACCTCTGATGAACTATAACACACTATCACTCCTCGTAACCTACAGTATAAAGCCTACATGTCCAGAAAAGATCCAGTAGTTATTGCGTTGTTTGGTGCGGACACCTACAAAAAAAGTGCTGAAAACAAAAAACACAATATTTACACTACATGTGCACACTGCCTTACAGACCCAAAAATCAAGATGTCATATAGTGAAACTTACATAAAAATGAAAAAGTTCTGACTGCTACAACCAACCGTCCCGGATACAGCAGGACACTCCCAGATTTAGGTCTACGCCCTACAGTCCCTGTCACTTGCTCAATTTCCCTCACACGGCCACCGACCCCTCTGACATCTCTTCCTGCCAGGATAGCAAGAATGGTAAATGGGTGTGGCTAGGGGTACATCCAAAATTTGCCGTGGCGAGCCCTGCATAATTTGTCCATCTTCCTAATCAGGGAAAGTTAGAAGATATGCTTTAAGCACGGTACATGTCCAGAACACTACATGTGTTTAGAGACACCTATAGAATAAGCGGAACAATAACAGATGCAATGCGTTTACTTTTTTTTAAAGATGGATCCATTAAAAAAGGAAACTTTGGTTTTCATTTTGCACTTATTTATGTTCCATTTGTATCGGATCCATTTTTTTTAAAATACTGATTCTGTTACAAACGACTGAAAACTTGACATGTGATCAGCCTATCATTCCTAGTCCCCTTGTGAGCAAAGCTGTAGAATATTAGAATATGCTGAATACTTCATAATAAGGAGCCCATTTTTGCTGATCTGAGCGGTCTCCGGGTAGGGAAAGGAAACTGAACATACAAATCAACATGTACGGTAATTTTACAATTCAGTATGACCTACTTAGTCAGCAACTATTTGTCCTCTGCTTTCTAAATGTGCCAAGTTACAGTCTTCTTTAAAAAAAAACATTGGAAAACTGCTAGTAATTCTTGTGTGTGTACATTTTTTATATTATACTCTAACATTGGTTTAGGATGGTGGGATGGTGTATAGATGTGCTGCTATGCAGATTACATTGAGAACCCCCCACCCCACCCTTCTTTAGCCTGCACCTATTTTCTTCTGCTTTTCCATGTAAATGTCAGTTTTCACTGTAAATCTTGTGTTTTATTTATGCACCAAGAACATTTTTATTATCTCGAAACATTTGTAAAATGATCGAAGCATACTGTATACCTAGATCGTTCTATATCCAAGCTGCAGGGATACTGAAGCATTATACAATGTCTAATGAAATCAATGGGGTCTCTGTCTAAGACGTGAACGAGCCAGATTCTTCCGAAGGGAAGATTGCAGTTTCTAGCGGCTTTCTCTGCTTTGGCTAAAAGATGTGGGTCTCAAGCGAGGGACCTTTGACTATTACATACGCATTTTACACAAACAACCCCCAACCCCTAAAGGTCATTTAGCCGACTTATACAGAATGTGCATTGCCCGCTTTCTCCAGGCAATCGCAACTGAAAGTTAACATTCCAGCTCTGTCTTAAAATGTCACAAATCTGTTTTCTCTCAGAAATAATAAATTGGACTGTTTAAAATTCAATCCTTGTTTTACTCAATGGTAGAGAGTCAGGCAGTCAGGACTAAGTTATTAGGTTATGGGAAGATCCGTCAGAATAAGCAGGAACCGCCAACAAAGATATGTTGGGTACGGATTAACCTCATAGAATTATAGAATGGTAGAGTTGGAAGGGACCTCCAGGGTCATCTGGTCCAACCCCCTGCTCAAAGCAGGATTCACTAAACCATCTCATAGGGGCATTACAGCTGGGATAGGTATGGGGGCACTGCAGCAATTGCTACTTTACTTTTTCACTTCCAGTTTAGGAGTTATGCTTCTCTTTACTATCTAAGCAAGGATGAAGTCATCATCTGAGAGAGAATCACATGAGCAGATAGATTTAGGTTGTAACTTTGTTATCTGGTCACTTGACCTAAAGGGATTCTGGGTGATTGTATCTATATAATTTAGACTTCTGGGCAAATTAATTGAAGTGCTATTTAAGAGAGTGACCACAGAAACTGTTTGGTATACAGAAGCTATTAGTCGTAGTAACCTTTTCACCTATGTTGCAGATAGTGATTTATAATATTGGCGTAAATTGTGCAGTTCAGGATGCAATATTAACTGATGCTGCCTAATCTGTAACACTGCTGACCTATAATACTGGATAAATATTGGAAAATATGCATGTCCAAAGAAGCGTATAGCTGCATTAGAAAAGCTGGCCATACACATCTTCGTTACATGGGTGTAGCACCACCTATGTGTTTTCGGTATATTTCTGAACACAAAAATTGTGACATGAAATCACCTCCTAGCTATTACTTTTTCTTTAGGAAATAGTATAATAAGGTGAATTGGCCGGACACAACATTGGCCAAAGAGTGTAAAAGCAGTGGTGTTAGGGGGAAGGTGTCACAGGGGCGGTTCTTAGGGGGTACAAAATTTCAAAAGAAAGAAAAAGTAGCAATGATGTCTCTAGCTGTCATGGGTGTATCAGGTTTGACAGACAGTCATTCTGGATCCGGCTGTAGAAGATCGCTGCACTTGGCTTTGCAGATACCTTCTTGATCATTTCATCTCTGTAGTGTAGTGGTATCCTTCTCTCGCTAGGACCCAGCAATGATCTTCACCTTCTCCTGCTAATTGACACACCCTTGCTTGATATTTAAAAACCCTCAGTGTCTCCAGAGAGTAGCCGGTGATAGAACTATTTTCCTCTGCTCTGGAGCTCTAGCAGTCGGCTACTGTCTTCTTGGAGTTTCTTGGTGGATTGTTGTTGTCTTCTCTCTGGTGTCTTCTTAAAGCTAAGTGTATCCCCTTGTCTGTTTTCCTTGTTTGACTTTAGTTGCAGTGGGGGCTGACTAGTGCTCACCCCTTCCCCGCCCTACCTAGGGCCTAGCTCTAGGGTCCGATAGGGATTAGTTATCCTGCTCGGCGATAGGTGGGGAACCTTTTTAGGGACGGTAGGGGAGTCAGGGTGTTGTAAGATCTGCCTAGGCGTCTCCACTCTCTCTTTCTCTAGTTGTTGGGCTTCCCCCCTTTTCCCATCATTGTACACTTGGTCCTCCCCTTACCTAGCGTGACACTAGCACAGAATATCCAGGGCAGTGTATATATCCCAGACTTCTGGTCAGGTGTCCTGAATCTCCAGGCGAGGGCCAATTTGATCTCTATGGGCATCAACATTACACAATACGGCAGAGCAGGGAGTCTCTCCATTGTAGGCGACAGGCTGTTGTAGGCCCATGGACTACAAGACATCAGCGTAAGCGGGTTAATAATGTCTCTGCCTTGCACCACCTGTGCAAACCTGCTCTATGCGCGGTGGAGAGGAGGACTTGATCGGTACAATAAGATGTGTATAACTTTTACTTTTTTGAGTAGGGTGGCAGAAAGGTGGAATTACTACTTTTGGAGAGGGCACTTAGGGTCATCATTTCTTTGTATGGGTGCATTGAGGGGGCACTTGGGGAATTTTTGCTTTAAGGGGGTACTCAGGGGGCATTATTACTGGGTTATGGGGTGCAATACCTGCATTTGCCAAGGGCACTGGTAACTCATGCCACGGTGTGAGAGTCCATAGGTCTATATCCACAAGATGATTATTAATTGACAATTAGATATTTAGAATTATCATTTCATATGTTAGGAAAGCTGTAGCAGAATGACACATTTCAAATGTTCATGGCATATCATTCAACTGGTCAATTTCATGAATTAGACACAATTATTAATTTCTTTATCACCCGGTCATTCACTGAAAGATTATGGAAATACAGATTGGGAGCCTTTCTGGGGACAGGGTTATATAATACAATCTATGCATACAATGATGTAAAATTATATAGGTACTATAGTAGTAGCAGGTAATCAGTATAAAGAAACATAAAAACAGATACCAGTAGTGTAATAACAGTTTATTCTTATTAGAAAAAAGAGAGGGGTCGCTCACTGGTCTATTCGGGTGCTCTGAAGAAAAGAGTAATCTCAATAGCAAAAAGAACTTCGGCACTCCATACATGAAAATATAAGAAATATTGTATCTAGACTAATGTCATTTTGAAAAATGAAGGTTTTTTGCGCATAATTTGGCCAATTTATGTGTGCCCATCAACCACGACAAGGTCACCTTCGTATGATGGGAAACTACGCTATGCTACCACTGGATATGCCACTCTTGGGCTGTAAGCCTGTATGGACAATATGTCTCTGCTTGGGCTTTTAACCTACAATGTATGGGCTGGTAGAGCGAGTTAAAACCACCTGTGACTGAATGGGAGGGACACATGGTCAGAAAAAAGGCTGTCAAACTTCTAATAGTGTGAACACGTACCTGCTGCAATGCTCCAGGAGCGGGATCCCAAAAATGATTAATAGAAAAAAGAGAGGGGTCGCTCACTGGTCTATTCGGGTGCTCTGAAGAAAAGAGTAATCTCAATAGCAAAAAGAACTTCGGCACTCCATACATGAAATATAAGAAATATTGTATCTAGACTAATGTCATTTTGAAAAATGAAGGTTTTTTGCGCATAATTTGTCCAATTTATGTGTGCCCATCAACCACGACAAGGTCACCTTCGTATGATGGGAAACTACGCTATGCTACCACTGGATATGCCACTCTTGGGCTGTAAGCCTGTATGGACAATATGTCTCTGCTTGGGCTTTTAACCTACAATGTATGGGCTGGTAGAGCTAGTTAAAACCACCTGTGACTGAATGGGAGGGACACATGGTCAGAAAAAAGGCTGTCAAACTTCTAATAGTGTGAACACGTACCTGCTGCAATGCTCCAGGAGCGGGATCCCAAAAATGATTAATAGAAAAAAGAGAGGGGTCGCTCACTGGTCTATTCGGGTGCTCTGAAGAAAAGAGTAATCTCAATAGCAAAAAGAACTTCGGCACTCCATACATGAAAATATAAGAAATATTGTATCTAGACTAATGTCATTTTGAAAAATGAAGGTTTTTTGCGCATAATTTGGCCAATTTATGTGTGCCCATCAACCACGACAAGGTCACCTTCGTATGATGGGAAACTACGCTATGCTACCACTGGATATGCCACTCTTGGGCTGTAAGCCTGTATGGACAATATGTCTCTGCTTGGGCTTTTAACCTACAATGTATGGGCTGGTAGAGCTAGTTAAAACCACCTGTGACTGAATGGGAGGGACACATGGTCAGAAAAAAGGCTGTCAAACTTCTAATAGTGTGAACACGTACCTGCTGCAATGCTCCAGGAGCGGGATCCCAAAAATGATTAATAGAAAAAAGAGAGGGGTCGCTCACTGGTCTATTCGGGTGCTCTGAAGAAAAAAGTAAAAGGTCACCTTCGTAGGTTAAAAGCCCAAGCAGAGACATATTGTCCATACAGGCTTACAGCCCAAGAGTGGCATATCCAGTGGTAGCATAGCGTAGTTTCCCATCATACGAAGGTGACCTTGTCATGGTTGATGGGCACACATAAATTGGCCAAATTATGCGCAAAAAAACCTTCATTTTTCAAAATGACATTAGTCTAGATACAATATTTCTTATATTTTCATGTATGGAGTGCCGAAGTTCTTTTTGCTATTGAGTTTATTCTTATTGTCAGGAGCGGAGCAGTCACATCCAAAGCTTGGACATTACGATTATAAATGGCAGATGAGACATAGACACTGGGTCTCAGAAGCCAGAGTTATGCCTCTGTTATACCACCAATATATTAAATCAAATATTATCTAATATTAGTGCAATCAGAAGTAATATCTTCTTAAACATTATATAAATGTTTACACTCTCCTTGTAGTAATTTGTTTTAACCCCTCATGGACACCAAAAGTTCTTATTGTTACATGTTTTTCACAGGATTTAAAGAAATCCCAACGTTTCACTCCATAAAAACCCTTTGGGTGTTTGTGTCAGTCTCTTTCCTTCTTTTTCCTCCAAGCCTCTTTCCCTCCCCCTCTTCCTGTAACACAAATCTGGATCATTTGCAACTCCACTTCAGACAGTTTTCCTCCTCATCCAAGCACACATCAGGAGACCCTCAGGAAGAAGCTTCACTTTCCCAATCTCCAGCCTTTCTCCTTCAGTTTATGGAATTTACTACATTATCTAACACATCATTCTTACATTTACCTACTCCTTTGGTCTCAATATCACATACTACATCTTAATAATACTGTTTGCGTCTTCCAAACAACACATGTAGTGTAACTTGCTCTTTATGTTTTCACGTTTGTCTATTCTATCTTGCACCACCTAGTAACTAAACCCTAAAACTTAATCTTAACTGGAAATAAAAACTAAAAACTCCCACAGTAACTTCTCTATATTTTCTTCTCTCCATCCATCTCACCTTTCTCTCCTTTTGTTGTGGCCCCTGCCTGGGGATGAGTGCCGACCAAGAAGGTGCCGACAGCACTAGCCGCTTTTCTCTGGATAAAGAGTTTCTAAACTCACCAAAAGGACGGATTTTACTGGCAGAGCTGGTAAGTAATAGTACCTGGATATTGTGTTATAGTGGCTATCTTCTATCTATCTATCTATCTATCTATCTATCTATCTATCTATCTAACTATCTATCCCATATCTATCTATCTATCTATCTATCTATCTATCTATCTATCTATCTATCTATCCCATATTTATCTATCTATCATTTACGGTATCAGTCCAGCCAACCATCTAATATCGCAAATAACAAGGAATGTTACTTAAACATTGTGTTATAGTATCTATCTATCTATCTATCTATCTATCTATCTATCTATCTATCCCATATCTATCTATCTATCTATCTATCTATCTATCTATCTATCTATCCCATATCTATCTATCTATCTATCCCATGTCTTTCTATCTATCTATCTATCTATCTATCTATCTATCTATCTATCCCATATCTATCTATCTATCTATCCCATATCTATCTATCTATCTATCTATCTATCCCATATCTATCTATCTATCTATCCCATATCTATCTATCTATCTATCCCATATCTATCTATCTATCTATCCCATATCTATCTATCTATCTATCTATCCCATATCTATCTATCTATCTATCTATCTATCCCATATCTATCTATCCCATGTCTATCTATCTATCTATCTATCTATCCCATATCTATCTATCTATCTATCTATCCCATATCTATCTATCTATCTATCTATCTATCCCATATCTATCTTTCTATCTATCTATCTATCTATCCCATATCTATCTATCTATCCCATATCTATCTATCTATCTATCTATCTATCCCATATCTATCCCATCTATCTATCTATCTATCTACCATTTACAGTATCAGTCCAACCAACCAACCGTCTAATAATCTAATATCCCAAATAACAAGGAATGGAACTTAAGCAATGTGTTATAGTGTTTATTTATTTTTCTTCAGTATTTTATCATCTATTCATGTATCATATTACTGTCAGTTTATTCAGTCATCCATTGAATATTTATTTTTATTTCTTCCCTTGCCAATAGTGAGCAGAGCCCTTTAAAGATTAAAGGGGCTGTATCTTCAGAAATTGATGATACATCATCATTGTTTAAATCAGATTTTTGTGTTAAATGTATTTTTTAAGCATGTTTGGCAATTTTTGTTTCCATGTTTCCATATTACTATCTGTATTAAAACTAAAAATGAAAAACCTTGCAAGTTTTACACAGGCCACTAGGGCTTTTTTAGACTCTAACTCCCTGATGTTTCAGGAAACAACACATGTACAACCAAAGAACTGAGCCGGGCTATAAGCTGGTATACGTGCAAAGTGTAAGAGCACATTCACACTGTGGCCATTTCACAGACAAAACCCAAGAAAAAAACAAAATGAGCAAATACCCTACAGCAAGTAAGTAAGTAAATAGTAATATTACATGTAAATAGCATAGGGTATTTAGTTAACGCTATTTTGATTAAAAAAGTGTACAAGCCATCCCACCACGACAAGGTGTACTCATCGGGACGGTCCTAATCTGTCTGTAGTAATAAAACCTTATCATGTGTCGAACAATGTGTATGTGAATATGTACATAGCCACAATGAACAATCTCAGTCCCTGTCTTTTGTATTGAAGCATCTAATAAGCACATGCAAAGGTCATTGTAAAGTGAGGGGATGCAGAGCCAGCTGTAACATAACCTATTGTGATTGGTGGATCCTGTTTTATCAGATGTGTATAGAGGCGTTATCTGTCATTGTAATCCCGCCTCTGATGATAAGGAGTCAGCTGAAAACTCTTCCTGAAAAGACAGGAAGTACTGTATGAGAATAAAAAACTCCAGTGGCCAGTATCAAAATTGCAACATGACTAATTTTATTTTTTAATAAAGATCGTGATATGAAATATAACACAAAACACTAAAATCTGATTTAAACAATAGATGATTTTCTGACGACACATTCCCTTTAAGTTCTTCAAAGTTCTTAATTCCGTGGTATATAGTGACTGACCTGTAATTATGCCAAATGTAACAGTCTGTAATTTGGATTAATGGCATAATAAAGTTTGGCTGGAAAGGCATCCTGTTACCAGCTCATACATTTACATGGTAATGTTGAGTGGTAAATCAAATGTGAACCTATGTAGTAAAGGAAATTGTTCTCACTTTGATGTTAATATGGAAAGGCAATCTGTCAGTAAGATTAACCCGCCAAACTGCATATATGGTCATGCAGGTCTTTGAAATGTTAATCCAGCGAGTACTTTATATTTTCTATCTATGGCTGCATGCCAAAGAAATTCATGTTTTAATGTATATGCAAATGATGGATTAAGTGCTCTGGGCGTGAAAGAGCACTTAACTTGCCTTTGCCTTCCGAATTTGTTTCCCTGTTCAATGCCAGCGTCTTTGCCTGTGTGACTTCAGGTGCCAGGCAAGGAAATCAGATAGTGAGCTATCAATCAAAGTAAAGAGGCTGGTGCTGGGTGGGGAAACAGCAGTGATTTCTTAAGTGCTCTGTCACATCCAGGGCCCTTATTACCTTATTTGCATATGAATTAAAACACTGATTCCTTTGGAATGCAGCAACAGATAGAAGATATAAAGGTGTTGATGGATTTACATTTCAAAGACCTGCATGCCCCTATATGGGGTTTGGGGGTTGTTCTTACTGACAGATTCCCTTTAAGTTAGAGTGATAACCAAAGAACAATCTTCTACTCAATAATCAGGCAGGGAAAAATAAGTGTAGAGGAGACCCATTGTTTATCAGTCCACCTACCTCTAATGTCATATGGAACATGATCCTCATTTACTTCCATGTTTGTCTCCACAGGTCCTCTGCTTTGTGATATTTATATGTTTCGCGGCCTCCATATCTTCCTATTCGGCAGCCCCTCTGATTGAGCTTATTATCACTCTCATCTTCCTCATCCTCTTCTCAAGTCACTACCATCTGCGTTTTGCTGCTCTCAACTGGCCTTGCATGGTGTGTAAAACATTAGCAAAAGCATTTGGTTAGGATTTACTATACACACCCTACAGTGAGAATGTAATTACATCATTTAGCAGCAATTGCAAAGTTTGTTCTATTTATTCTGCTTAATTTACTGTAGCATATAAGGAGTTGGACTAATAAAATAACAGTGATTTGAAAGTGTGGGTAGTAATTTGGATTTCATTAGCAAACTCAGCGGTTAATTATTAAGTTGTTCCCTCTATGTGTGATAAATACTATGGGAACCAGACCTGATATCCTTCGAGCCAATTACTTTTGTCCCATTAGATACTGATATAATGCACCCTGTAAACTAGATACTAATTAACATTGTTGGGGCGCTGCCTGCACGGAAATCAAGTAAATGCCTTAATTACTACCAATACTGCATTCTGTTGCATTTAGGATTTCCTGCGCTGTGTCTCTGCTGCAGTCATTTTTGTGGTAGTGTCAATTGTGGCTGCTGCACGGAGTTCTGGAGATGCAGGAGCAATTACGGGAGCTGTAAGTATATTCACACACCTCAGTTACTTTACTTGTGGCTTGGGATGAACGGACCCGTGGATGTTCGGGTTTGTCGGGTTCGGTTGAACTGCAGTCCAAAGTTCGGTTCGGGTACCAGAACTTGACCCTGAATCCGAACACCATAGAAGGCCATGGTAACCCGAACTTTGATGCTGTAAAATGGTCATCGTAAGGACTTTGGGGTTCCAAAAGGAAGCAAAATAGGGATTAGATCAGGACAATTGCCCTGCAAACAAATGTGGAGAGGAAAATGACTTAAAATAGCATAGAATAATAATAAAAAAAAATACCTGGAGGAGGAGGTCCAAGTGGAGGAGGAGGTGGAGGTGGGCATAGCAGTGTAGATGGAAGAGGCAGAGGAGGAGGTAGCCAACACTGTTTTTGTGTTTTATTTTTATTTTTTGGGGTATACTCTGCAAAACAGCCTCGTTGGGGGTACTCTGAAAGCAGTCTCTGTGGTGGTACTCTGCAAAACAGCCTCGTTGGGGGTACTCAGAAAACAGTCTCTGTGGTGGTACTCTGCAAAACAGCCTCATTGGGAGTAATCTGAAAACAGTCTCTGTGGTGGTACTCTGTAAAACAGCCTCGTTGGGGGTACTCTGAATACATGCACTTTACTTACAGGCAGTGTAATAATCTGCTGCCCACTCTCTCTCTGTATACAGGCTGTGTAATACTCTGCACTTTTTTGGGGTGCAAAGAATGAGAACATCAAATAGGGGACGTTGACATGGTGCGGCTGCTGGTGGTGATGTAGCTGCGGCAGGGAGAGGATGTGGTCGATCTTTGCCCACTACACGCCTAAATTAAACACTTTCCTCTGGTGCACACAGGCGACAGGACGTTCTGCGTAATTTCGTACGGCCGAGTACTATTGGTCGAAAGGTGAGGTGAGAACAATCAGAGGCGGTATTAGATTTGATGACTGACAGTGCCTTCAGTTCCTTAGCTTTGTCTACCACACGGTTCCCTGCTGAAAACGCAGAGTTTGTACCTGCGGCCCATGGGCATCTGTGTCTTCCATCTCACCCCCTTTCAAATCAGGCAAGCAGTCTGAGCCTCAAGTCATGCAGCAGTGACTTCAGCTGTTTGATGTCTCTGCTGACTGTGGTTCCGTGGGCTATAAACCTGGCACTGTCCCACAAGAGGAAAAGATTCAGTGCACTGATGTCTAACCACTTGTTCTGTTTGAGGATGAGTACGTGGGAGGGGTAGTGCAAACGGTCAGCGAACCACCGCAGCACATCTCTGATGATGAAACGCAGGTGCCAACTGCTGCGGCTTTCTGTGCAAACCGACAAGGAGGGCAGGGGTGAGGACTGGGTGGAAGATCATGTGGGGAATGATGAGATCCTAGCCCACACATAGAATCAAGCCATCTGAGTGACGTGGGCAGATCGGTGGAAGAGGTGGTGGTCACGCTGTCCCAGCTGCACCGCAAAAGAGAGAGCATGGTGCAAAAGCACAGTGGCCGGTCCCTAGTCAGTAAGTCGGCTGCTACTGCCCAGGCTCCTCCTGCTCCCTCTTCTGCTGTGAGCTCGGCCTTTTCCTACCACTCCCAAGCAACAGGGCCACCTGGCTCCCCACAAAGAGACGATGTGACAGCACCACCAACAGCAGTGTCACCGAGCATCTCCACCTCGTCCCATGGAAGCTTTCAGCTGTCCATCCCCCAAACAATGGAGAGAAAGAGGAAGTACTCCGCTACCAACCCCTGAGCCTTGCTCCTGAATGACAGCATTTCAAAATTCCTGGCCTTTGAATTTCTGCCATTCTGGTTGGTGGAGACGGACACCTTTAAAAAAACTGATGGCGGTGGCTGTCCCACAGTACGTGGTTCCCAGCCACCACTACTTTTCCAGGCAGGCCATCCCTCCCTGCACGAACATGGAAGGGAGTAGCATGGCCGAAATGTGGAAAACCTTCTTCAGCACGCCACAACATCCAGCACCACCATCTGATACGGTCCATATTAGCAGGAGGCATTGTTTCAACAACATGGTGGAAGAGTATGTATCCACATGTCTCCACGTACTGAGTGATGGGTCTGCCCCATTTAATTTCTGGGTCTCCAATTAGACAAATGGCCTGAGCTTGCCCTTTATGCCTTGGAGGTGCTGGCCTCCCCTGCGGCAAGTGTACTGTCGGAATTTGTGTTTAGCATGGCAGGGGGTGTGATCACACATAGGCCCGTCCAACTGTCCACATCCAACGTGGGGAACCTAACATTTCTTAAAATAAACCAGGCGTGGATCACACAGGACTTTGCCATACCTTTGGCTGAATAGAGAAGTATACCAGCCGCACCCAGCCATTGTTATACTTCACCGCAGTTTGTTCATTCTATTTGCCATTCCCAATGTTTTGGGGCCTCCTAAAAAAAAAAAAAAAAGTAATGAGTCTGTTTTGCAGAGTAAACTCAGAGACAGGTGCAGAGTACCCCCACAGAGACTGGTGCAGAATACCCCCCACAGAGACAGATGCAGAATACCCCCACAGAGATGGTTGCAGAGAACATCCACACAGTTGTTTGGCAGAGTACACACACAGAGCCTAACACTGTACCTGCGCTAGTCAGAGCAGTATGGCGGCTCCACCCGTGATCCGGCAATTTTACAGATCGAGTCATGTGGTTCCTAATCACAGCCATGCCCATACTCTGCATGGCTGTGATGGCCGAGGAAGTGCTAACAGCCAAAAAGCTTGCTTATTGGCTACGCTGCAGACTTTTTACAAGCTTTGATGAGCATCTGAATTCCGAACACTAAAACGGACTTCCGAGAGAAGTCTGTGTTCAGAGTTCAGCACTGTATACTAGGTGTCTGGTACGAACTCTGAAGTTTACAGTTCGGGTTTGCTCGTCTCTACTTGTGACACAACCCTTAGGGTAGACCCTGTGTTATATGAGATACTAGTCTTATTACATTTTTGGATTATTTTTCAGATGTTGTAGGCCCTTTAACTCTTTGCAGATTGGAGGGGGTCTGGATTCTAAGACCCCCACAATCTCTCAAAAGACCTCTTAGAAGTTTACCAGCTCAGCAGGCTACTCCCAAACCACATGTACAGATCGTAGTGTGGATTAAAGCGACTTTCTATGGAATCCGTACTCCACTGTGTGAGCGCGCTCAGGTGGGAGTTGTATGTTTTTGCCTTTTGAGCTGCGCACTTCTAACAGGTCCTTTGAGCAATTGATGGGGCCTCAGGACCAGGACCCCATAAATCTGCAAGGTTTAAAGGGCAAATGTATTACAAAATACAAATTTTAGATACTCTTTAAAGGGAACCTATCACGTTATCCATGCAGTCTGCATGGTAAAGAGGAGAAGCTGAGCAGAATGAAACATCGGTTTGTGGGAAAAGATTCAGTATAAGTCTAGGTGCAAACGAGCATATTTGCTGTCCGAGAGCGATCCGACAAAACAATCGGATTACACTCAGACCAAAGTTACTCTATGGGGCTGTGCACATTTTTTCCTTGGACAGAGACTGGAGAAAATTGCTTCATGTCCAACTTTTTTCTGTTATTCGGATCACACTTGGCCATGCAAGGCAATGAGTGCGTGGGAAACATTGGACTGCACTTGGATGATATCTGATTGCAGTCCAATTTCCACACACTCATGATATGGAGAAGAGGGAGACATTTTTTTCTTCATCTTCTCATCATCCAAGAAAATCAAAATGCACTATGCTGATACTCTGATCAAACTCTGATCAGAGTTCACTCAGAGTGTCATTTGCATAATTCATCTGACTTTCTTGAATGACAAAAAATATGCTCATGTGCACCTAGCCTAAGAGGAATATTATTAACTGAAATCTCTGGTGTTTGTATGGATATAGACTGTGGTCCTACACAGTTACTTACTGCTAACCCTGCATTTACAGTCATATAGGGACGTGACACTAAAGTCTCATGCATACAAACATCATGGATGTCAATGAATAAAATGCATTTCAATAAATAAAAGTTTTACTGAAACTTTTCACAAAAAGATGTAAATCAACCTGATCAGCTCCTCCTGCTCTATAACATCCTACCTACAGATCAGACCATTTTCAACATGACAGGTTCCCTTAAAGACCCCATTCACAGGTTTATGTTTCACAAATGTGTTCTATCACGAATAGTCTGTAAACATGCTGTTTGTTTTGTGGACTGATCGTCTGTGAAAACAAAAATGGAGACGTGTCTGATTTTGATTCGATTAGAGGATTAAAGTGACCCATTCTTCAAGCAATGGATCCTAGCGCTGTCCTTTTTGTGCTGTCTAGTGGAGAATAAAAACCTCGCCAAACCAGTCCGCCGGACTAGTCCTCGTCAGTTTGCATATGACAAGTTAAACTACATAACTTGTTTGTGCACACATACGTGATATTTGTATGGGACATTAAGAAAATTATTTTAATGCAGAAATGCGGTATAATTGCAGTTTGAAAACCATGAGGGACCTGACAGGTTACCTTTAAAAACAGTAGAATGAGCAAGACTTTTCCTAAATCCCCCCCTCTTATTTATCTATATTAAATAATATATTAAATAATTTAGTGTAGATAATAATGGGATAGTCAGAAAATCTTGTTAAAGCTTTTTATCATTTTCGTTCCTACAAATATGCAGGATCACCTTCCTGTATTTATATGGCCACATTGCCTCATGGGGTGATGAGTGTGTTTCACTCGTCAGTTATTTTAGCATTGTCTCTGCTTTCATTGCACCACCTGTCAAGAATATGAGATTCGACTACCTAGGTGTGTCAGCATGCAACCTATTTCCAGTATTTACAGGTAGATCACAGCTAAAAGCAATATTCATTCTCAATGGGGGCTTGGTAAAATGCTTTTTTACTGCTTACGGGTGAGGAGGAGCGGCCGAGTCATGCTTGTTGTGTGACCATGACGTAATAAAAAAACAGTAGCGGCCAGTAGCCACTGTGGTTAAAAAACTTTAAATAATTACTTGATTTGACAGGGAACAGATCTTTCATTCTTGAAAACAAATGGCCTATTGTAGTGGTCATGACTCGGCCGCTTTGTCTGGCCTTAAACTCTTACCGCGTGGCCATAAACAATGCAATTGCTTTCAGCCTCACCGATCATCATGTTTGTGTGGTTTTCGTCTGCATTGCAAAATCTTAAAATTGTGTAGCTAATAATTGCCTGGAAATAATGTGGTATTTTGCTTTAAAACACGTTTGGTTTTGCCACCTAGTCCCATGCATTGGATACATGGCACACAGCCACTATGTGAGAACCATGCCAGATAATAAGTTTCAATGCAAATAATTGTCATCAGTTGAAAATATTTTCTATGGGTAATTTGCAGGAATTATAGATATGGTCACAGTTATTCAGATTGAGTGAAAACTCTAGTGTATAGTCTTTTATTCTAGAAGCTTTATCGCAGTCATTCACAATGTGGTTCTACATTAGTTAGTGGTAGGTGCCGCACAGATCGGCCTAATATGATTACAAAATACGCGGATGGGATATAATACACACACTCCTGAATCCAGTCCTAGATAAAAGTCGCTTGACCAAGACAGTCTCCAATGAGCTATGTAACACCAAGATCATGGTTTGTTTGTTTTTTCCAGCTCTTTGGATTCCTACTGGTTGGGGTGTTCTCCTATGATGCTTATAACATTTACAAGACAGAGATCACAGACCGGGCAGCAGAGACAGGAGATGGTGAGCGCACACGCTGCTGGCATACCTGAACTGTGTGAACCCCATATAGACATGCTGTTTTCCTTCTGAAAATACATGGTAAAATACTGACATTAAAACCTATAGGTAGGCAATAATTTGGTTGAACCTTGTTAAAGTGTGTTTCGATATTACAAGGTAAGATATGCTAGCACTTTATTATTGGTAGGGGTCTGAACTATGGACTCCCAGTGATCTTGAGATTGAAGAAGCCATATCGCAGGTGTCGTGCTGTAGCCCCTTCTATCGAGTGGCCGGTGTAGGGAACTGCAGCATAGCCTTATAAAAGAGGGCCATGCTGTAGAGACATTGGTGCATGTAAAAAAACAGTAAAGGGGTCAAAGAACTAAACCAATATTGCGTTTCCTTTATTTTCAAAACCAATGGAGTTCCCGGAGTCCAGACCCCACAGACCGTAAAGTCACATCATATGTGAGCAACAGTTCAAGTCATGTATGATGGGAATAACCCTTTTATTGGCTAAATAGTACTAAATGTGCATGTGCAGAAATAACAACCATTGACTTTCGTTACAATGTTAAAATTTTGTAACTTATTTCATCAGAAATGTCAATATTGGCACCAGAGATCAGGAGTGAACATGGTATCCGCAGCCTATGCTGACCACTGGTCCACTGGGATGACATGTACCCTCCATGTCTTACAATTACTGGTGGATTATCATACGTTCATGGAGTTATGAATGAAATAATTGATTTCCAGCTTGTTGTCATGAATTGAACAGTTGGAAAACAAAGATCCAATAGCCCTATATTGTTGTTGCCCCAATACGAGTAGATTCTATAAGAGCAGAGATTATTAAGATAAAGGATCATATAGCTTGAACAGTTTTGTGACATCTCTTAGTGTAATTCTGATTTAGGCCTCGCTCCCACAGCGTAATGTTATACTATGGGACAGTGCGGATTGATTCGGCATGAAAAAAAAATCACTGCATGGTGCGAGTGGCTCCGCAATTCGGATCACGCACACCCATTCAAGTCTATGGATGCGTGTAAAACATTAGACTGCACTCAGATGTCATCTGAGTGCAATCCAATTTACGTGGACACAGACAATGGAGAAGATGGAGAAATTAAGTTCTCCGTCTTCTTCGCAGTTGTGCTGCGATTCTCTTAGCCGAGAGAATTGGATCACAGTAAACTGACACTCGGTTCAAACTTTGATCAGAGTGTCATTACCATAATAGAGCCGATTCTCTCGCATGACAGAATCCACATTCATGTGAGCAAGCCTTTAAGGTTATCTCCTGTGAATTACTTATGTTGAATTAAATAAATTGAAAAGCTAATTTAATTTATAAAATATTTTATGGAATTTTGAACAGTAGTCTTAAATTGCCTCTGAAGTCCCCATATCATTGACTTGCTTATCTCATAGGTGCCGCTGATCAATAACGACTTCTCAAGGATTGGAAATTGATATAAAGGAATAAAATTGAGACATTCGGACATCATTTAGGATTAATTTCCTCATTATAATCTCTCCAAAACTAGTTTCACCATCAACTTCTGGATTCTCAGTATTTATCAACAAACCTGTCCTGAGCCAACACATCAAAGTCCATGTGAGACATGCAATGTGAAGATTGTGTCACATCTGTGCCTTATTAAATGTGCGCTTATCTACATAGAAGACTTGTGATTGACTATATAAGTGAATGTATCTCATTGTTATGCCAACAGTATATGAGAGGGTGGGCTACATGAGCAAAATGACTAATGATCCAGTGCCCACAAAACAGACAAATATGCCTAAAAGTCATGTGAATTGCATATAGTACAAAGTGTTATGAGCTACAGCTAACCCAAATAGCGCTTTTAAAGTAAATGTAAAATGGGTATGAACAAAGGTATGTTTGATGTATAGTGTATGTGGAATATTTTATTAACTTTCGTCTTGAGCCAGTTGGGAGTGAACGCAGGAGACATAGAGCTAACAATAGCATAACACAACAATCTGATGATTTCGGAGCCACCCAGGGGTTTATATTGGAAATGCTCCATTCATTCGGGAGAGTTATTAGGCAAATCTAGGCAAGAATTCTGCCACATTTTGCACCACGTGCTATTCACTACTTTAATATCTGTTTTAAATATTATTTTACTTCTACCTCAAAAATGTTGAAAAATTGTATTTTTTACTGTCTCATAAGGTTACAGTATGCATCTAATGGCATTTAGTAATATCAAGTATTTCTTCCTTTGCATCTATGTTGTGTGCAGGAAGCTATTGACTGATTAAGGCTGAAAGACCATTTTTAGTATTTGATAACAGAGAAGTTAGACCAGGGTTGCCAACTTGACTATTTTTCCTGGAAAGCTCTTGACTTTTTATTTTTTCTGGACAACTCATCAAAAAAATCACGGAAGATGATATTTTTTACAGTCACATTGGAAAACCATAATAAATCATTATGCTTATAAGGGATACATTGAAAAAGGAAGAAAAATGAGTGTTGCGGCAGAAAAGACAATTTTATTTAATCAAGATTACATAATAGCAAGTACAAGAAAATCACATAACATAATAAGAGATATAAAGTGCAAGGTGCCAGGTATCAGAGGGTCACACGGATGATGGGTCATGCAAGTTATGCGGATATACCGTATATTCCGGCGTATAAGACGACTTTTGAAGACTGAAAAATCTTCTGTCTAGTCTGGGGTCGTCTTATACGCCGGTAATGCTTTTAAACTTTCAGAAATTGACATGCGGGGATACTCTGGGGGTGTTAATAAGCTGCCGTGGCCGTATCCCTGCCATGTCGGAGTTAATATAAGGTGGAGGGAGTTAAAATACGGCGGCGGTAGGTCCAGACAGTCAGCGCTTCTGTGCTGAAACTGACACATCGCTGCGTATTCCCAGCTCCGGACACAGCGCAGGGCTTCTGTGACAATATATGAAAAGCCGGCAATTCAGCAGCGGCATAAGCCGGCACCCGACAATTTAGAATAGAAAGAATAGAGCTTCACACATAGATTAGATAGATAGAAACATGTCAGTCACATATATATGAAGTACAGTGACAGTATTGCTTACTGTACTTGTCATTTAGTGTAAAGGATTTATTAAAACAAATATTAGTGTTTTCATGCACCGTCTCTTTAAAAAAGCCGGCCGGCAATTCAGCAGCGGTACCCGACAATTTATAACAGACAGAATAGAGCTTCACACATAGATTAGATAGATAGAAACATGTCAGTCACATATATATGAAGTACAGTGACAGTATTGCTTACTGTACTTGTCATTTAGTGTAAAGGATTTATTAAAACAAATATTAGTGTTTTCATGCACCGTCTCTTTAAAAAAGCCGGCCGGCAATTCAGCAGCGGTACCCGACAATTTATAACAGACAGAATAGAGCTTCACACATAGATTAGATAGATAGAAACATGTCAGTCACATATATATGAAGTACAGTGATAGTGTTGCTTACTGTACTTGTCATTTAGTATTAAAATAAAGGATTTATTATTAAAAAAATTGGCGTGGGGTTCCCCTTAATTTTAGGCTCTAGCGGAGGTTAAGCAGACGGCTGGGGCAGATGTTTGAAGCCTGGGAAGGGGGTAATACCCACGGAGCTTCCCAGGCTACTAATATCAGCCCCCAGCTGAATACCTAGTCTTTACTAGCTATTAAAATGGGGGACCCCCCAAAAAAAATGACGTGGGGTCCCCCCTAATTTAATAGCTAGCAAAGGCTAGGCAGACAGCTGGGGGCTGATATTAATAGCCCAGGAAGGGAGCCATGAATATTGGCCCCCTCCCAGGCTAGAAACACCAGCCGTCAGCCGCCCCAGAAATGGCGCATCCATAGGATGCGCCAATTCTGGCACTTAGCCTCGCTCTTCCACGCTGCCCTGGTGCGGTGGCAGGGGGTAATAGGGTTGGGGTTGATGTCAGCTTATAATGCCAGCTGACATCAAGCCCAGGTTAGTAATGGAGAGGCGTCTATAAGACACCCCCATTACTAACCCCATAGTCAAAGTTAAAAAAAACACAAACACCCAGAATAAAGTCCTTTAATTGAAATAAAGACACAATTCTTTATTGTTCTAAATTAAACCATACTTACCGTCACGCCCATTCCAGCTGAAGCCAACGATCTCCTGCAATAAAAGAAAAATAATAAACCAACCTCATCCTTACCTTTCCATGGTTCCCAGGACAGCTTCAGCTCTGCTACATCGAGATGACAGGCTGGACCGCAGCAGAACGCTGCCATCCAGCCTGTCATCCCGCAGACACTGAGAAGCGCAGGCATGCTTGCGCTCCTCAGTGTCTGGCTGTGACGGCATCCAGATGAGCCGACAATGAACTCAGCTCACCTCCTGGACGTCCGTCACTGACAGCGTGGGAAACTTCTACTGCGCATGCGGGGAGCAGGAGAATTTTCCCACGCTGTCAGTGACGTGCATGAGGTGAGCCGAGTTCATTGGATATGATCTCGGCTCATCTGGATGCCGTCACAGTCAGACACTGAGGAGCACAAGCATGCCTGCGCTTCTCAGTGTCTGCCGCATGGCAAGCTGAACGGCAGCGTTCTGCTGCGGTGCAGCCTGTCATGTGAATGTAGCAGAGCTGGACCGGTCCTGGGAACCATGGAGATGTAAGGATGAGGTTGCTTTATTATTTTACTTTTATTGCAGGAGATCGTTGGCTTCAGCTGGAATGGGCGTGATGGTAAGTATGGTTTAATTTAGAACATTAAAAAATTGTGTCTTTATTTCAATTAAAGGACTTTATTCTGGGTGTTGTGTTTTTTTTAATTACTTTACTAGAAATTCATGGTGGTCATGTCTAATATTGGCGTGACCCCATGAATTTCGGGCTTAGGGCCAGCTGATAATGCCAAGCTGGCCCTAACCCCTTTATTACCCAGTGAGCCACCGCACCAGGGCCCTGGATGAGTTGGGTACAGCGCCAGAAGATGGCGCTTCTATGAACGCGCCATTTTCCGGGGTGGCTGCGGACTGCAATTTGCAGCGGGGGGGGCCCAGAAAGCTTGGGTCTCCCTGCGCTGCAGATTCCAGCCCCCAGCTGCCTAGTTGTACCTGGCTGGACACAAAAATAGGGCGAAGCCCCACGTCTTTTTTTTTTCATTATTTCATGAAATAATTAAAAAAAAAAGGGCTTCCCTATATTGTTGTGTCCGGCCAGGTACAAATAGGCAGCTGGTGGTTGGGGGCAGCCCGTTCCTGCCTGCTGTACCTGGCTGGACACAAAAATATGGCGAAGCCCACGTCAACATTTTTGGGAAAAATTAATTACAAAATTAATAATAATTTAGGGACTGCATCTTTATTAACCCCTCAATTGTCATTTAGTGTTAAAATAAAGGATTTTTTAAAAAGAAAATTGGCGTGGGATCCACCATCATTATAGTCTCTAGCGGAGGTTAAGCAGACGGCTGGGGCAGATGTTTGACGTCTGGGAAGGGGGTAATACCCACGGAGCTTCCCAGGCTACTAATATCAGCCCCCAGCTGAATACCTAGCCTTTACTAGCTATTAGAATGGGGGACCCCCCCAAAAAATGACGTGGGGTCCCCCCTATTTTAATATGTTTATGAGTGAGTTTTCCTGCTATATACCTGCATGTCATAAGAATTTAAATTAAAAAAGGACCATGTTAAATTCAAATCTGTTTTTTTTTAATTTTTACCGGTGTTTGGTATGCGTTGGAAAAGGGGTAGTCTTATACGGTGAATATATCCTAAACTCTATATTTTAACAGGAAAGTAGGGGGGTCGTCTTATACACCAGGTTGTCTTATACGCCGGAATATACGGTAGATACCTCCATATAAATGTGAAGGATGGGAGTTGGGATATATATCAGAAAAGCTATGTGGGGATAAATGGTTAATAGTATACTGCTCAGTGCTAATAGAGAGCTCAGAAGCCCGAACGTGTAGGTGATCCCCTCGTTAGTACTTATCCCAACCCCCTGACATTAATGATATCCCCTATGAAACTCACCCAGGAGTGACCCACCGACAGGTGTGGTGATGAGGATGACGACGCACGAGTAAAAATCAAATACAAGGGAGGTAGAGTGACGCCAAAGTGCCACACAGCCACAGGAGTATGAAAAAAGTATGTATAGGGCAGGGACTAGTAAATATATAGATTAGGGCTACCAAACAGTCTAGTCAACAGTGATCGTTACATGATTCATTTCAGGGAAATAGACAAGAAATCATTATAGATGCGCACAATATAATTCATAGTAATAACATCCCATGAAAAAGTGCAAATAGTGCTGAAGTAAAAAGTAGACTATGATATGGCTAGCAACTAATATTCCAAATAGAGACTACCTGCGAGTCAGATGAAATATGTAGGATGCAAATGCAAACAGCAGAATGATTGCTGTATTATGGCAGATTGCCAGAGTTCATAACAACTATAAGACATATAAGGTGCAAGTGCAAATGATGATTCTTATTATGTCAAGACAAATTAGCAATGCCTGGTTATAGTAAGAATCACTCCTGTTAATAGGAAAGATAATATAGCATGAAAGAACAATGGCTCACAGCACATAAACCATGTGATTCCTGCAGTCCCATAAAAGTACAAAGCCCAATATACAACCTGTGTGGGAGCTGCCCCGATGCGCGTTTTATGTCCAGCCTCTTCGGGGGGTGATTGTCAGGGAAAAAAAGTGCCATATTTTTACGGACTGTCTTGGAATTTCTGGACGGTTGGTAGCCCAGGATTAGACTCCGTCTACTTCCTAATATACGCTATCAAATCTTCGTGTTAGGAGATATTTCCAAATCAGTAACACAACAACAATGGTTCATATCACGTCTATAGTACCTGAGAACAGCCACTACACAGTTTACAAAGCTGTACTGTCCTGACTTTGTGCACTGTGTACACCTGGCCTCAGCAGGAGCTAAAAATAGTTGATCATTTGGGGTGCTGGGTGTCAGACCCCCACCAATCTAGGCAACTCCTTTAAGGGCAGATGTTATTTTGGTTTCTGTCAATGGGATTCTAATATCTCTAATGCTCTGAATGTATGCTCTAATTGACTCATGGCATAACAAAGATTGTTGGGGGAAAAGAGGCTAAGATATATTTTAGATGAGTGGTAATAGGATCACGATATCCCAGCAATCTCTTTTGTAACATGAACATGTGTCCTCAAAGTTTTTATGATAGAGAGAACATAAGTGTGAGATCCCCGGAAGCGTAGGACCATGGGCATTGTTCTATTGGATTCATTTGGAATCTCCTAATAATGTCACTGACATTTTGTCAAGGTAGATTTGACCTTCACAAGGACTAGAGATTTCTGTTTTTCTCATTATCCAGTAAACTCTACTCTTATGTTGTTCTTCAAATATACACAGTATGTGAGAGATAAGTGTGGATGTCTTTGGGGCTGGTTATTTTTTTTTTAATAAAAATGCCACTTAGCTTATGTGACTTGTTTAGCTATAACTGGGTTTTGGAGAAAAAGTTCATTACAGAAGCACTCCCAATATTGTTTATTAGCTAAACCTATGTGTAGTGTAAGTGTACATATAGTTGTCTTCCCCGCCGGTTTCAAGTGTCGCTCCTCTTCCCACTCCCAGGACTGCAATTCCGACTTGCAGGATGACACTGGGTTCTATGTGTGAGCCGGAAGTCATTTTTACAATGTAAGTCTAAGGAGCATTCTGACGAGGCTCCACAAGCTTACATTGTAAAATTTAATTCCATGTCACACATAGACGCCGGTGTGATCTGGCGAGTCGGAATTGTAGTCACGTGAATGGTAAGTGGAGCGGCGGTGGAAAGAGATCAAGATACAAACAAGCAGTTGTATAATGTGGGATTAGGGCTATATAGATTGGCCTATTGTCTGTATCATATTTTAGGAAGATGGTGCCATTGTATACAAAGCACAATACAGGCGTAACTGTTTAAAGAAGACACATCTAGCCATTGAGGGTTGCATTTTGCACACTCTTTATTTTAGCTTGTTTACATGGTATGTACAGTACTTGATAAATTATCTAGATCCTGAGGGAACAGATCTACTCTTCATCATGGAGTTTTTGCTGTTGAAATAGAACACAAAAATATAGTATATCAGATAATGATGAAACGTTCATCAAATCAAGTAGATGATTAAAATAATTTAGAATAATGCTAACTAGAGTTGGTATGAATCGGCTCTCAGGACCTACAGTGGTGGCCAAAAGTATTGGCACCCCTGCAATTCTGTCAGATAATACTCAGTTTCTTCCTGAAAATGATTGCAATCACAAATTCTTTGGTATTATTATCTTCATTTAATTTGTCTTCAATGAAAAAACACAAAAAGAATTGTCCTAAAGCCAAATTGGATACAATTCCACACCAAACCTAAAAAAGGGGGTGGACAAAAGTATTGGCACTGTTTGAAAAATCATGTGATGCTTCTCTAATTCGTGTAATTAACAGCACCTGTAACTTACCTGTGGCACCTAACAGGTGTTGGCAATAACTAAATCACACTTGCAGCCAGTTAACATGGATTAAAGTTGACTCAACCTCTGTCCTCTGTCCTTGTGTGTACCACATTGAGCATGGAGAGAAGAAAGAAGACCAAAGAACTGTCTGAGGACTTGAGAAACCAAATTGTGAGGAAGCATGAGCAATCTCAAGGCTACAAGTCCATCTCCAAAGACCTGAATGTTCCTGTGTCTTCCGTGCGCAGTGTCATCAAGAAGTTTAAAGCCCATGGCACTGTGGCTAACCTCCCTAGATGTGGACGGAAAAGAAAAATTGACGAGAGATTTCATCGCAAGATTGTGCGGATGGTGGATAAAGAACCTCGACTAACATCCAAACAAGTTCAAGCTGCCCTGCAGTCCGAGGGTACAACAGTGTCAACCCGTACTATCCGTCGGCGTCTGAATGAAAAGGGACTGTATGGTAGGATACCTAGGAAGAGCCCACTTCTTACCCCGAGACATAAAAAAGCCAGGCTGGAGTTTGCCAAAACTTACCTGAGAAAGCCTAAAACGTTTTGGAAGAATGTTCTCTGGTCAGATGAGACAAAAGTAGAGCTTTTTGGGAAAAAGCATCAACATAGAGTGTACAGGAAAAAAAAGAGGCATTCAAAGAAAAGAACAGTGAAACATGGCGGCGGTTCCCTGATGTTTTGGGGTTGCTTTGCTGCCTCTGGCACTGGACTGCTTGACCGTGTGCATGGCATTATGAAGTCTGAAGACTACCAACAAATTTTGCAGCATAATGTAGGGCCCAGTGTGAGAAAGCTGGGTCTCCCTCAGAGGTCATGGGTCTTCCAGCAGGACAATGACCCAAAACACACTTCCAAAAGCACTATAAAATGGTTTGAGAGAAAGCACTGGAGACTTCCAAGGTGGCCAGCAATGAGTCCAGACCTGAATCCCATAGAACACCTGTGGAGAGATCTCAAAATGGCAGTTTGGAGAAGGCACCCTTCAAATATCAGGGACCTGGAGCAGTTTGACAAAGAAGAATGGTCTATAATTCCAGCAGAGCATTGTAAGAAACTCATTGATGGTTACCGGAAGCGGTTGTTCGCAGTTATTTTGGCTAAAGGTTGTGCAACCAAGTATTAGGCTGAGGGTGCCAATACTTTTGTCCGGCCCATTTTTGGAGTTTTGTGTGAAATGATCAATGATTTGATTTTTGCTTCATTCTCTTTTGTGTTTTTTCCTTTCAAGCAAATTAAATGAAGATAATAATACCAAAGAATTTGTGATTGCAATCATTTTCAGGAAGAAACTGAGTATTATCTGACAGAATTGCAGGGGTGCCAATACTTTTGGTCACCACTGTAATTTACTACATATTACTATTCTATTATAAAATGTACCAAGGTTATCGAGATTGACAACACTGACCTTGCCTCCCACATCTCTGCTTTTGGCTCTCATCTTGTTGACTTGAGACTCTGCAATGTCTGCACGTTCTTCGGCTTCATCAAGCTCATGCTGGACTTTACGGAATTTGGCCAAGTTTGTGTTGGCTTGTTCCTCCTGTAGGTGGAATCCCAAAAAATTGTTTAATAATATGTTTCATAACAAACATGGAAGAATGGACCAGTTTGGGTTAATTAATATACTTACAGCTTCTTCTGCTTGTCTCTTATAAGCCTTGACTTTAAGTTGCAGCTTATCAACCAGGTCCTGCAGACGAGACAAGTTCTTTTTGTCCTCTTCAGTCTACAGAAGAAATAAAAATATACACATTAATGTATTTGTACACATTGAAACTTTTAAATTAACTTAAAGGGAATGTGTTGCGATTTTTATTTTTGTATTAATAATTATTGAATATACGAGGGTCAGTCAATAAGTAATGCCTCCTATTTTTTTTCTCCTTAAATAAGGTAGTTATGTTAAATATTCGAATTTGGCACAATTCCTCAAACCTTCTTCTTCAATCCACAGCAATTGCAACTTCCTGCACCAACAGGTGGCAGGACTGTATTTGTTTGCAAAATGGCTGACATCGATGTTCGTATTAGACAACGTTCTGTGATTGAATTCTTGCATGCAGAAGGTGAAACGCCCATTCGAATTCATGAGAGACTGAAAAATGTGTACGGTGATGCAACAGTGGATGTCAGTACTGTTAGACCAGGGGTCTCAAACACGCGGCCCGCGGGCTGCATGCGACCCTTCAGGCTGCTTCATGCGGCCCGCAGGCAGCATAGACCCCGATCACGGCCCGGTCCAGGAGCTGCCGGCAGCTGCGCTTCAGTTCAGTGTATTGCCGTGCAGAGACCGGCTCTCTGCACAGCAATACCAGTGCCAGCCACCGGCCTATCAGAGGCCAGCAGCTGACATCTGCGCCCCAGCGCAGCAGCGTATGACGTCACTGACACGCGCAGATGTCAGCTGCGGCCGGCGGCTGCCACTGGTATTGCTGCGGGCCACAGGTGCAGAAAGGACGCCGAGGGAACGGAGGACAGGTGAGAAGAATCTTTTTTTTTTCTCTTGTATGTGTAGAACGGCACAAGGGACAGTCCTCCAAGATGGGGACCAGGCTGGGGACAGTCTTAAAAGATGGGGACCAGGCTGCGGACAGTCCTAAAAGATGGGGACCAGGCTGGGGACAGTCCTAAAAGATGGGGACCAGGCTGGGGACAGTCCTAAAACATGGGGACCAGGCTGGGGACATTACTACAAGAGGGGGACCAGGATGGGGACATTCCTAGAAGATGGGGACATCACAACAACAAGATGGGGACCAGGGTGGGGCATTACTACAAGATGAGGACATATCTACAATATGGGCACTGATATGTGACATTACGACAATATGGGGCCCAGTATGGAATATTATGACAAGATGGGGACATTACTACAAGATTTTGGCAGAAAAACTTCAAAATAAAGCATGAAAAAATATTTTGCCACTAAAAATGCTGCTTTATATCTAAACTAAAGTAAACATAAAAAGTGCATGTTTTATTTTTGCCACATCCATAACGACCCAAGCTATAAAAAATAAAACAGCAAAAATATTCAAAAGGTGTATAGAAAAAAAAATGGTATCACTAAAAATGTCACTTTGTACTGCAAAGAATGCAGCCCCCAAATTAATTTTTTTTCCGTGTGCGGCCCATATACCCAGCCGAGTTTGAGACCCCTGTGTTAGACGATGGGTTCATCGCTGTAACACAGCTGAAGGGCCATCACCGTTGGCTGACAAAATGCGGAGTGGCAGGCCAGTAACCGCAGTGACTCCAAGCAACATTCAGCGTGTCGATGACATCATTCGTGGTGGCCGCCGGGTGACTGCAGATGAACTGTGTGGCATTATCCGCCTCAGTAAAGGCAGTGTGATGAAAAGTATTGGACAACTGGGATACAGAAAAGTTTGTGCACGGTGGGTCCCAAGAATGCTTTTTACCATGCTGGAATACATGCCGTTGTTAAACGGTGGACCAAGACTGTGGAAATGGATGGAGATTATATTGAAAAGTGACAAATTAATCGTTAATGTTGTGGTTTTCAACCTATGTAATTGCATTTGAATTTCTTGCCAATTAAAAGGAGAAAAAAAATAGGAGGCATTACTTATTGACTGACCCTCGTATAATCAATTATTTTTAATACAAAATGAAATGTATAGTTTTAACATTTGTTTATTTATTAAAGGGGTTGTCCACTACTTTATATGATCACCCAATGTATTCCCCCAGGGCCCATAAGTGTTTCTCTAAATACCTTGTGGTGCCTTTTCTGCCTGTGAGCGGGGCTATCACTGGCCACTCACAGGCATCACGCGACCCCCTGGCTGCAGCCTGCTCTGACATCCGCTGATGTCACGTCAAGTTCTGGCTGCAGCAGGGGGTACTCACTTCTGTGTTCCACAGTAGACGCTGGGCTGTGGACGGGGTTACCCAGCACGTCACACCCGGCATACACCGCGTGCTCTCCCTCTCCTCATTCACTGGGAAAGCGCATGGTGGATGCTGGGTGTGACGCACGGGGTAACCCCGCCCACAGCCCAGCATCCACCGCGGGGAGCGCGTCACTGATGTCACGCCTCACTTGATGTGACATCAGTGATGGGTCACGTGATGCCTCTGAGCGGCCAACGATAGCGCCGCTCAGAGGCAGAAAAGGCACCTCAAGGTATTTACAAAAACACTTCTGGGCCCCGGGGGAAATACATTGGGGGGTTCATATAAAGTAGTGGACAACTTCTTTAATTGTTTCTGCAGCTGCTGGGGGCTGCCATTTTTATTTGCTAGTGTTTAAATGTCTGAGCACAGCACTTACATACCAAAGTACGGCAGCCCTTGAGCATAGTAGACTCGGTTGGTGTCTGGCCGCATCTCCTGCGTTGTTGCTGACTTTGTTGTGAACTTGGTACGCCCCCTGGGCTGCCTAGTTCACAGCTGTGGGAGGAGTTGGGCGCCATTTTATTGTAGTACATAGCCGTGGTCTGAACTACAATTTCCCCATCACTGCTGATAGTGTTCTGTGACAGGAGCGGTGAGCAGTGAGTGGTGACGGTGTAAATCTGGTGTGTACAGGATGGGCTGCAGCTGTGACAGGAACTCCGGGGCCGTGGTGGCGAGCACAGGTTGGCAGCCTGGTGTTGTACAACTAATACCAGGTTGCCGAGTTGTTCTTACCGCTGGAAGAAGTCACCGCCACAGGGCTGCTCTGAATGATGAGAGCAGTGCTGCAGCAGTAATTTCTTCCAGCGGTGAAAACAGGTGGGCAGCCTGTAATTAGTTGTACAACACCAGGCTGCCAACCTGTGCTCACCGCAGCTGCCACCGCAGTGTTCAGAGCACAGTAGTGTAATCATCATGCTGATGTGCTCTGAACACTAACTTCTGCATCTGAAAAGCACATCAAAGTCAACAGTAAAGCCTCATTACAGACATCTGAATGGGACTTTAGACTGAACGAGCAGAAGCATGCATCTAATCCCACCATGTGTGGCATGTCTGCTGGGCTGTGCATCTAAATCCATCATGTATGACACTGTTCACTGGGCTACACATCAAATCCCATCATGTGTGACACGGTCCACTGGGCCGTGCATCTAATCCCATCATGTGTGACACGGTCTGTGTATCTAACCCTATCCTGTGTGGTACACTCTGTGTATCTAACCCCATTTTATGTGCTACACTCTATGTATCTAATCCAAGCGCATGATCCAGTCTGCGTATCTAATACCGCCCTGTGTGATACACTGCGCTGAGCCCTGTATCTAATACCATCATGTGATACACTCTGCTGAGGCCTGTATCTAATCCATCATGTGATACACTCCACTGAGCCCTGTACCTCATAACATCATGTGTGATACACTATGCTGAATCCTTTATCTAATCCCATGTGATACACTTTGCGTATCTAATCCCAGTGCATGATACATTCCACGTAATGCAGTCCGTGAACCTAATCCCAGCTTGTGATACAGTGCTCGTACCTAGTCCCAGCACGCGATACCGTCCGCGTATCTAAATCCAGCATGTGATACAGTCCGCATATCTAATCCCAGCACGTGATATGTGGAGCAGCACCAACAGAATCAGTACTGCCAGCCATCCTCAGTGACAGTGTGCAGTCACCAACAAAATGGCTCCAGGCTGTGATCCTTTTGCAAACACCCAGAAGGGGAGGGGAGGAGTGACATCACACACATGTGGCTGATCCCGCCCACTTTTACTGCAGTGGTAATGCGAGCTAGCAGCACACTAGGTTTTCCTGGCAAATGTCAGCAGTTTCTCTCCCTAGTGTTTTAAACTGGAAAATATTTTTAAATTATGTTTCACATTTTATACTATTAAAAAAAATAATATATATAAAAAAATAATATTTAACACTTTTTAAATTGTTGAAAAACATTTTTATGACACATTCCCTTTAATTCTGGTTTCAAAAAACTTTAATCTGTATATCATACCTGGTAAGTGAGCTCTTTAATGCGTCTCTCATACTTTCTCACTCCCTTCACAGACTCTGCATTGCGCTTCTGCTCAGCCTCCAGCTCATTGTCCAGTTCCCGGACTCGCGCCTCCAGTTTCTGCAGCTGCTTCTTACCACCCTTCATGGCAATCTGCTCAGCCTCATCCAGACGCTGCTGGAGATCCTTGATTGTTTGCTCCATATTTTTTTTCATTCTCTCCAAATGAGCACTGGTGTCTTGCTCCTTCTTTAATTCCTCTGCCATCATGGCAGCCTACCATCAGTAAAAAATGTGAAAAATATTATTATTTCTGAATCAATTTCTCTGCCATCATGACATGTAGGACACGATGCACTGAATATTTTCTATTTACATACATCAGTGATTGCTTTCTTGGCCTTTTCTTCTGCATTGCGACATTCCTGAACTGCCTCTTCAACTTCCGTCTGTAGTTGGCAAATATCAGACTCCAGTTTCTTCTTCTGATTAATCAGGCTTGTGTTCTGGTTGGATTATTAGATAAAAAATGCAAAATTTTGGAATTAGAAAAATAAGCCTAGCTTTATAAAGGATACAAGTGGTAAGTGGGAGTTGTTCCAAGAATTTGAGGTTATAAAAAATAAGACCCTGTAATAAGTATGAGATTTTGGGAGAGTAAGATATTAAGGCTTCTTTCTGACCTGTGAGTGTAGAAGTTGGACTCTCTCACTGGTTTCTATCAACTCTTGCTCTGCGAGTTTGCGTCCTCTCTCTGTCTGCTCCACCAGAGACCGCAGTTCCTCCAGTTCAGCTTGGAGAAGCATGTTTCTCCTTTCCACAATTGCAATATTTTCTTTTAAATCTTCGTTAGCCCTTAGGGCATCATCCAGTTGAATTTGACTGTCCTATGAATGGTATCAATGACAGGTTTCAATTTATGATGACATTTGGTTATAAACAAGCATTCATAATGTCTCAACGAAACAACTTACTTTAAGACTGCTGTGTGCCACCTTCAAGTGTTTGTGGGCCTCAGATGCGGCACGATTGGCCTGACTAAGCTGAATCTCCATCTCATTAAGGTCTCCCTCCATCTTCTTTTTAATCCTAAGGGCCTCATTGCGGCTTCTAGTCTCTGCTTCTAGTGAGGTTTGAAGTGAGTCCACCAAACGCTGGTGGTTCCTCTTGAGTTGTTCCATTTCTTCATCCTTCTCTGCCAACTTGCGCTCAACCTCAGACTTTACCTGGTTGAACTCAAGTTGGGTACGTAAAATCTTCCCTTCTTCATGTTCCAAAGAGGCCTGAAAAGGAAAGTCAGATATTACTAGGCTATAGTCATATGAAAAGCGACTCTCTTAGTATTTAAAAGAACCTATTTTTGGTCAAATACAGTGATGTGCAAACCTCGGCTTCTTCCAAAGCAGACTGAAGTTCCATTTTCTCCTGTTCTAGTTGTTTTCTAACTTTTTCTAGTTCATGTATGCTCTTTCCACTTTCTCCAAGTTGCTCTGTTAGGTCTGAGATTTCCTCTGTGAAACAAATCTTTCTTGAAGTAAATCCATACTGCAGTGCTTTTCACAAGTATCTGCATTGCTCACTAAAGAAGCACTACCATCAAAGTTTGTATCCTCTTTATATATTGCAATCATCATATTATATAGCACTATGTACTTACAATTGCATTTTTTGCCTTTCTACCCAGCTAAATCTTCTCTTTTCTCTGCTCTATGTAGAAACAGGAAGTCTGTTTTCCCTGCATGAATCATTCCCCACTTCAACTACTGACCCAGCTTCTCCCTCCTCCTCCCTGCCAGGGACTTTTACAGTGTCTTATGACTCATGCAGAGAAAAGAGACCTCCTGTTTCTACATAGAGCTTAGAAGGATTCAGCTAGACAGTATTTAATCACGTCATGTTATAGACTTAATGGAAAATAGAAGAATTAGCTGGGTAGAAAAGCAAAATGAGAAATTGTAATAACACAGTACCATATAATATCATGAACACAATATATTAAGAAGATAAAAATTTTGATGGGACGAGTGCTTCCTTAACAACCAATAACTCAACCATTGCTTTTATATTGCAACCTACAATACCATGTTAAAACTGCAGTCATTGCCTAAAGGTTACACACTAGATAGCTGTTGGGACAACAAACACGTTAGACTAATGCAGGCTAAAGGCCCCATCACACATAACGAGATCGCTAGCGAGATCGCTAATGAGTCACGGTTTTGGTGACGCAACAGCGATCTCGCTAGCGATCTCGTTAAGTCTGACAGGTAGCAACGATCAGGCCCCTGCTGTGAGATCGCTGATCGTTACAAAGCTTCCAGGACCATTCCTGGGTCGTTGCGCTCCCGCTGGGCAGTGTGCATCACTGTATTTGACACCTTACCAACGACCTCGTTAGCGATTCAGAACTGAGACATGTAGGCGTGCATAAATTGGACTTTTCTGCGCTCCTCGTCCCCGATTGGTGGTCACTACTGCGTCCTTGTTTTCAGATCCCACCAGCGTTCTCCGGCTGTGACTCCACTTTGAAGAAATCAAGCATCTTTAGCGAGGTAGGTATTGTTTGGGGTCTCAAATGAGTTTCCATTTTTAATGGAGATGCAGTAGAGATCTCATTTGACCGGAGACACAGTGTTAAACCAAGGCCACCCAATCTGAACGCAGTAGTGTCCACCAACTGGAGATGAGGGGGGCGCGGAACAGCAATTTTATGCACGCCTTTCTGACACAGTACTGTCCTTATCAAGGTGTGGATCGTTGAAATAGCTGCTGTGTGAAAGTGTCCCAGCGACCATCAAGGTCATTGGTTAGATCGCTGGGGCAGCCGAGATCGTTGGAAAGTTCTGCATGTTTGACATCTCCCCAGCGATCCCAAAACCGTGACGCAATAACGATCTCGCTAGTGATCTCGCTAGCGATCTCGTTATGTGTGACAGGGCCTTAACAGTCTAATGTTTATTGGAGTTAAGGATCTGGCATGTCTCATTTCAGATAGCTCATCCTTTTGTTATCTTGAGATAAGTTACCTCCAGACATGTCTAGAAGTGACTCTGTTATACAGAACTCAGGAGTGCTCGGCAAGGATTATATGGGAGAGACAGCCGATGATTGGCCAAATCATTGTTCAGCTGACAGCCATCTAAGGTGTATGGGGGGCTTAAGCCACTCTGAGACGCCTTTGTTCCCGCCTTATCTCCAGAGAGAACAAAGGATAAGATGTTTATATTCAAAATACCTTATCCTTAACACAAGAGTCAAGAGTTAATAATATACATTATAAGGTGAACCGGTCAGCAGGTAATGTGTATGCGATTCTTTAACTGGAATTTTATTTACATATGGCCCATATGATCATTATGAAGATTATAATCATGTTCTTATGACGACGTACCTTGGAGGTTTTTGTTCTCTCTCTTAAAAGTTTCAAGATGCTCCAGAGACTCCTCATAAGCATTCTTTAGCTTGAACAGCTCAGTGCTAAGTGTACGAGCTTCTTTTTGAGACGACTCTAACTCAGTCTGTGACTCTTCAAATTTCTGTTTCCACTCTGCTAGGATCTAAACAACAACATGTTTATTACATATTTACCACAAGAGATTTTCCATGTTTTTCTCATTAGTTGATTCTAATCACCTTATCAAAATTCCTTTGTTTTTTGTCCAGAGCAGCAGATGCAGCATTTGACCTCTCCAGGTCGACCATCAGGTCCTCAATTTCATTCTGCAAACGATGTTTTGTCTTCTCAAGAGATGAACATTTTGCATTGACAGCCTCTACAGCCTCTTCTGCTTCCTGAAGCCTTTGTGCCAGTTTCTTCCTATCAAAAAAGGTGCAATGACATATAGGTTTACAGATTTGGAAGCTACGCCAATGTCTAATCAAGATGGATAAATGAGCAAACATCACTCATGCAAATATTAGCAGGTGTCGTGCATTATTTCACTCACCTTTGCTGCCCCGAATGAAGAAGAGCCTTCTAACAAACAAGCTTTATGCTCGTCTTATACAGAAGCATGAAACATAATCCAAGCAAAAAGCTTCTCTGTTGAAAGGAATTTTAAAGCTGGGATGCATTCAGACACTTGCCTAAGTTAGAGAAGCAGTAGATTACTAGAACAATATCGGGATGGAGCCAAGCAATATTCAGCAAAACACCACACATCAACCAAACCAAGGAAGCAAGTAATGCTACATGGGTTCAAATAAATAAGTCCTGTTAATTCCATATAAATTGTATAATCAACATTAATGTGCTAGTATATTAAATCATCTCACTCACTTGGCCTCCTCTAGCTCCTCAGTCCTTTGAATGGCATCAGTTTCATATTTGGTTCTCCATTGGGCCACTTCTGAATTGGCTTTAGACAAAACTCTTTGCAACTCAGCCTTGGCTTCTTGTTCTTCTTCATACTGCTCTCGGAGCAGATCACAGTCATGGCGGGCAGACTGAAGAGCATGGGCTAGGGCATTTTTAGCCTTTACAGAGAAAGAGATTTTGAATTATATTACTAATATAAAATAACAAACTAAATATCTATTAGCCAAACATCAGTTACTCCACCCCATACACAGGTACTCTTTGTTCAGCTGAACATGCATGTCTTTTGTGAGACCTTAAAATTAACGTGACCAATTGCCAAACATGTTTTGCCATGATATCATCTCCTAGGAGAGAGTCAGGAAACCCCTATACACATGATTCAATAGGCTGATTTTACTGATATTGCCAAATTTTGTCTGACTTTGCTGTAATGTGAATGGGTACCATAAGACGCAGTTTAAAACATTTCTTAGATTACCTTAGACTCTTCCTCCAATTGTCTCTTAAGGTCTTCCAACTGTTGAGTGTATGTTTGTTTTCCTCGTGTCAGCTGAGATACTAATGCTTCTTTCTCATCTAGTCTACGTGACAACTCTCCATTTTCTGTTTGCAATTTTGCCTTCTGTGATATAAAGTCATTCAGTGATCTTTGAGCTTCTTCAAACTTGGTCCGATGCTCATTCATTTGGTCTTCTAAAGTGCGACACATCTTCTCTAAGTTGGCCTGTGAACAGACAATGGCAGTAAAATAAAGTAATACAAAAATATGTTTCTAAATAGCTTAAATCAAAACAACTATAAATGTAATACATTAAAACTGAGCATTTGAAAGTCGTTGTTTTTACAAATGCTCTTTGTAATATTCCTAATGTATGTTGATCTAATTTAGTCATCAATTTTCATCCAATATTTAAGTTCTCAATATTATAATATTAACAACTAGTTTTAATCTCAACTTTAGAGAGCCATGCTTTTTGCAAATAATGCTTAATGCTTACTATGTAAGCATTATGTAAGCATAATGCTTACATTATGCTTACATTATGATTACATAATGCTTACAAAATCATATTTTTTATATACATTATTGGTTGTACAAAAATACATTTTCTGAGTCAGTGCGGAGCTATAAAGACTATATACAGATTTAAATCTCCATTTCTCACCTTGGCCTTTACCACCTGTTCCATGTTAGATGCTACATCATCTAGCTCAAGTTTGAGCTCACTCTTCTCCTTTTCCAGCTTCTGTTTTACCCTTTGAAGGTTGTCAATCTGCTCGCTGAGTTCAGCCACAGAGTCCGCATGCTTCTTTCTTAGTGTAGCAGCGGTGGCCTCTGATTGTAGAGTGGATTCCTCTAGATCTCTCCTGAGTTTCTGGAACTCTGCCTCCCGCTTCTTGTTAAGTTCAAGTTGCACTGAGGTGGCTCCTCCGGCTTCTTCTAAACGCTCGCTGATTTCCTCCAACTCTCTGGACAGGTCAGAGCGAAGCTTCTCTACCTTAGCCCTTGCAGTTCTCTCTGCTTCCAGTTCCTCCTCCAGCTCCTCAATGCGTGCCTTAGGAGAGGTGGAAATATATGCATCAATTATTAGCAAGTTGCCAAAGGAAGCATAAAAATAATACTAACATGGTCAACCATAAGTGTATGTTAAAAGGCCCTACTATAGGGCTATAAATTTTATTTGAAATCATATTGGGTCAGTTAACATCAACTTGAGGATACAATTAAAATGTCTTGCCTTACCTGGTGCTCTTTCAGTTTCTTTTGTAGTTGCATGCCCAATAACTGCTCATCTTCAATTTTGCTGCTTTGCTGGCTAATCTCAAATTCTTTCCTATAACAAGAAGATAATGATAGAATCTATTATATAAATATAATGTAGGAAACGTATAAAGACTATTTGCATGTTTGTAGTGTAACTGCATAAAAATAATATCATTAAATTAATCATACTTCTTCAATTTCTCCTCTAGTTGTTGCTTGTCATTCTCAAGATCCATGACATTTTCCTGTGTCAATTTTAGATCACCTTCAAGTTTACGCTTGGCTCTTTCTAGATCCATTCTTATTTTCTTCTCCTGCTCCAATGATCCTTCAAGCTGGGCATAACAAACAGATAGTGGCCACATTCAGCTTCTTTGCCTATTTTACTTATACCTTTTCATTTTTAAATGATTTGTACAACTTACATCATCAACCTGCTGCTCAAGCTTGGCTTTTGATTTAGTAAGAACGTTGACTTTATCTTCTTCCGCTTGAAGGTCATCAAGAGTTTGCTGATGAGCCTCTTGGAGAGCCTTTTTCTCTTTGGTAAGTTTTGCAATAATTTCATCTAAACCTGCCATTTCTTCAGTCAGGTTCTTGACCTACAAAAAGCAAATATGTATGTCAGAATAAAAGTAGTAGGAAAATAAGAATAACATGTGGTGGCAAAAAAATGATCACCTTATTTTCTGTGGCATGTTTCTCTTTTTCCACTTTAGCTAAGGTGAGCTCTAAGTCATCAATATCCTTCTTGAGCTCAGAACACTCATCCTCCAGCTTCCTCTTCTTAGCAGTCAGTTCTGCATTCATCTCCTCTTCATCTTCCAGCCGTTCAGTTTGCTCTTTTAGTTTGGCTTCTAGTTGTATCTTACTTTTGATTAGCTGGTCACACCTTTCCTCTGAATCATTTAAGTTGTCTTGCTCCTGTAATATATTTTTTTTTATCAATTTTCCTAGGAGGTCACATCATCTTGTTTCATATAACGTACATATTGGTATTTTTTCATATACTGTATTTAAAGTTTTATATTTTAGTACGTACAGATTGAACTTGTAGTTGCAGATCATTTTTCTCTTGCAGTAAAGAGACCATCTTTTCCTCAAGCTCCTTGCGTCTAGCATCAGATTTTTCCAGGGCTTCTTTCAACCTCAGGAACTCTTCCTTCATGTTTGCCATTTCTTTTTCTGTCTCTGCACTCTTCAACAGAGGCTTAATCTTAAAGTACAGCTTCATCCAGGGCCAATTCTTGACTCCCATGAAAGCACGGATATTCCATTGAATTACCAAGAGAGCATCTCTGAGATGTAACAACACAAAGTAAATTATAAAACACATTAACACTAATAATATAAGTACTTCACATATCCTACATAAAAAAATCTGGAAACCCATTTCCACCTCATAATACTGTATGGTTTAATTCACCTGCGCTCCAAAATCTTCTTAAACTCCCTTCTCATCAGTAAGCCTCGAGATTGTGCTTGAATTCGTGTAATAATTCTAGAGAGTCTCTCGTCTCTCATTTCCTCCAGCAGACCCAAGAGACCAGCTTTGAAAAACACCTATGAGCAAATTTGATATAGTACTTGATATTGACAAAGCTATACCATTCTATCATTTTGCTTGAAAAATAATAGTATTTAATAGCAAAAATGATGCTATATTTTCTTAAACTGTTATTAAAGAATCACCTTTGTATGTCCAAACTTGTACTGAGTGTGATCAATCTCCAATGATCCTAGAAGTTTTTCTGCCCCTTTTTTGCTATCTATGAATTGCCCTTCAGGAATAGCTGCAGGATTCAAGATTCGATATCTATTGAGAATAAAATATTTTGTGAAAATGTTAAATTATATTTTTTTATACAATGTAAAAGATAACAGGAACGTCAACCTACCGCTGTCTGAAATCACCGTAAAGGATCCGATTAGGAAATCCCTTTCTACAGATTCTGATACCTTCCAGCACACCATTACAACGGAGCTGGTGCATTACCAAGGGATTGTCCATCTCACCTACGGAAAAAAAACACACACACATTGAAAGTGCTTAAGTATCGTACTTAAATGGATTTTTCCAATAGCAAACATTTCAGAAATGATAAATTGGTTAGTTAATTGAGAGTTCAAATGCTAGGATCCCCACTGATCACATGATTAATGCATCCCACAGCTTTTCTTCCCCCATTAACATGTCTCTCGTAGGAAGTAGTTGTTTAGACCTGTGGAATGCCCATCAAGGGATGAGATTGACATACCAATAGCTAGTATTGTACTGTACACAACCAAGGCATATTTCATATAACATTACCTGGAGCTTTCCTTTCATTTGGGATGATACAGCGCACAAAATGTGGGTGAGTGGTTTTCAAGTTGGTCATTAGTTTGTTAAGATTCTCCTGTTGAAAAAGAATGAGTGATCACAAAACATGTATTTCCTACGACACACATACTGTAGGTTCTACTGTTGGAAGCAAACATCTAAGATATATATTATTTGTGACAATGATTAAGACACAGATAGTAATGGAGTTTGAAACTTGACCCTCACCCTATGTAGAGCAGACACTGTCTGGAAGGAAGAACCCTTTTTCTTTCCTCCTTTTCCCTTGCCGCCAGTGTCTGTAGATTGATAAGATAACATACTATTGGTCTTCACTTATAAACAAAATGAATAAATTATTGAATGAGAAATATCGTACCTGAGTCAGCACCAGCATAGTTGGCAAATAGATGAGCCAACAGCTTGAGGGATGACTTCTGGTACAGCCCCACTACAGTCTCATTCAGTGGGTCCTTGTTCTTCTCCAGCCAGCCAAGAATGTTATAGTCCACAGTACCAGCATAGTGGACCAGAGCAAAATGAGCCTCAGGCTTCCCTTTGAGGTTCCTTGGTTTCTGGAAGTTGTTGGACTTGCCCAGGTGATTATCATATAGTTTTGCTTTGAAGGTTGTGTCAGAGGCTTTGGGAAACATGCACTCCTCTTCAAGGATGGACATGATACCCATAGGCTATGGAGAGAAATAGCCTGCTAGAACATTTTTCAGTCAACAAAAACTTTGCAAATATTCAGTATGTATACACAGAGCATAAAACCTAAAAAGGAAAACTGGATTTTACATTAAACTTCATGACTCCATGGTTACAATGCTCTCACCTTCTCTATAAGATCAATACAGGCCTGCAGGTCCATGCCAAAGTCTATAAACTCCCATTCTATCCCCTCCTTTTTGTACTCTTCCTGCTCCAGCACGAACATGTGGTGGTTGAAGAACTGCTGTAGCTTCTCATTAGTGAAGTTAATACAGAGCTGCTCAAAGCTGTTAAACTGGAGAGAAATACATAGAAAATAAATGAAATCAATGTGAGAGAGAGATGTGCAAATTCAAAACTAAAATGGAAGCAAAACATTTGCAAAGGCTTTCAAAGATTAAAAGTATCCAAGAATCCAAATACACAATAATTGTATTCTGAGACTGGGATACTTAGCTTAGAAATACAGCTAATGTATGTAATTTTTATAGATATAGCTTCGTTATTCTGTTCCACACACTTATCTAATCTCTCATAAAGGTTTTATATTCACACTGTCTCTGGGACTAAAGCAGCTAACATGGTAAATACTCAATGTACTATATGGTTTTCTACTCTTTAAGTTGATATTTCTGTTGATCTTCGATTGCTATAAATCTACTTATTTTACTTATTTTGTTTCTTTAGCCACTAATATTTTAGTGACATATTACAGAAAATTATGTATAACAAATAGAACATTTTCCAGCCGATTCTTGATTAAAATATTTCAAAAACGTTTATTCCGTATCATAAAAACTGGTACTCGAAGCATGATGTAATTTACTATGCATTTCAGCCTAAAAAAAGTCCTCAATCATGGATCTTTTTTTCAGGAATAAGATGAGCCAAATTAATTTAATGAATTCACTTAAAGAAGTTGGTGCATCTTATCAGTGCCATGCTTCTCACCAAAAATGTTACTCCAGTCAAGGGCTGGGGTAACATAACTGGCATAATGTACGCTGCTAATTTTGAAGAATTTTTTTCAGGTGGGTGTTGCCACGCCCCATCTTGCCCTGACTCCTCCAAGTTCTGCCCACTTTGGCAAAGCTGGCCAAAAGTGGCATAAGAGTGCCAAAAGTAGGAGGTTTTTTTGTACAATTTCATATTGCGCAAAAATTGTATGACTTTTCAAAGTGTTTCGTAAACACTTTGATGAATTGGGCCAATTGGATTCCAAATCTGAGATTAATACAACATGATACACATACACATTAATATAACAGTAACATTAAACATAAATACACTGCTCAAAAAAATAAAGGGAACACTTAAACAACAGAATATAACTCCAAGTAAATCAAACTTCTGTGAAATCAAACTGTCCACTTAGGAAGCAACACTGATTGACAATCAATTTCACATGCTGTTGTGCAAATGGAATAAACAATAGATGGAAATTATTGGCAATTATCAAGACACCCTCAATAAAGGAGTGGTTCTGCAGGTGGGGACCAGCAGGCCACAAATGTGCATATGTCTGCACAAACGGTTAGAAACTGACTACATGAGTGTGGTATTAGGGCCTGACGTCCACAGATGGGGGTTGTGCTCACAGCCTAACACCGTGCAGGACGCTTGGCATTTGCCACAGAACACCAGGATTGGCAAAGTCGCCACTGGCGCCCTGTGCTTTTCACAGATGAAAGCAGGTTCACACTGAGCACATGTGACAGACAAGACAGAGACTGGAGACGCCGTGGAGAGCGATCTGCTGCCTCCAACATCCTTCAGCATGACCAGTTTGGCAGTGGGTCAGTAATGGTGTGGGGTGGCATTTCTTTGGAGGGCCGCACATCCCTCCATGTGCTCGCCAGAGGTAGCCTGACTGCCATTAGGTACTGAGATGAGATCCTTAGACCCCTTGTGAGACCATATGCTGGTACGATTGGCCCTGGGTTCCTCCTAATGCAGGACAATGCCAGACCTCATGTGGCTGGAGTGAGTCAGCAGTTCCTGCAAGATGAAGGCATTGAAGCTATGGACTGGTCCGCCCTTTCCCCTGAATCCGATTGAGCACATCTGGGACATCATGTCTTGATCCATCCACCAACGTCACCACAGACTGTCCAGGAGTTGGCGGATGCTTTAGTCCAGGTCTGGGAGGAGATCCCACAGGAGACCATCCGCAACCTCATCAGGAGCATGCCCAGGCATTGTAGGGAGGTCATACAGGCACGTGGAGGCCACACACAATACTGAGCCTCATTTTGACTTGTTTTAAGGACATTACATCAAAGTTGGATCAGCCTGTAGTGTGTTTTTTCACTTTCATTTTGGGGGTGACTCCAAATCCAGGCCTCCATTGGTTAATAAATTTGATTTCCATTGATGATTTTTGTGTGATTTTGTTGTCAGCACATTCAACTTTGTACAGAACAAAGTATTCAATGAGAATATTTCATTCATTCAGATCTAGGATGTGTTATTTGAGTGTTCCCTTTATTTTTTGAGCAGTGTATATTCTTTCCTGTACTCATTTTTAAACCTTTATATATATTTTTTTTTGCTTTTCCATATTTTTACATCCTTTTTTGACCTTAGCTTCTAGGTGTGTACATTTATCTCTGGGTATATGCATTACCACTCCATAGACCACATGTCGACACTGGCAGCTATATTTATGCTGCGTTAGGTAGTTGCTGTTACATATTCAATGTCACCACACTGTTGTCCCTATGCGTGAGATTAACATAAGTGTTTTATACTCATAGCTTTGAGCTGGAGTTAATAGTTGGTAATTTAGGTAGTTATTATGTAACTAATTTTCTGTACAGTATATTTTTCAAAAGTCTGACTCAGTACTTACATCAAAAATCTCAAACCCAGCAATGTCCAGCACACCAATGAAGTATTGTCGGGGCTGCTTGGTTTCCAATGTGGTGTTAATCCTCACCACCATCCATAAGAACATCTTCTCGTACACTGACTTGGCCAGAGCACCAATGGAGTAGTTCACCTGAATATGAAAAAAGAGTCTACAATAAAAAGGGGTGGACAAGGAAAATGAAGAAAAAGCAAATGGCAACATTGAATAAATATTCCTAACCTGTTGAACATTTTGCCCCTTGGTGACATACTCGTTCCCAACCTTGACACGAGGGTGACACAAACCCTTAAGGATGTCAGCAGAGTTCAGTCCCATTAAGTAAGCAGCTTTGTCAGCCTCTACATTAAAAGAAAGGATCATTAACGAATGACCCAAACATGGGTAATTTTTCATCTATAACACAGGCATATATGTGTTCAGTATATATATATACAGCACTGTGCACATTTTTAGAGAAATGTGGAAAAATAGCTTCAAAATAAGAATTTTTTCAAAATAAAAGTGTTTACGGTTTACTATTTTATTAATTAACAAAATGAAAAGTAAATGAATAAAAGAGAAATCTAAATTCAATCAATATTTGATGTGATCATCCTTAAACTTCAAATTAGCATCTAAGCATTGAATCTTCTAGGTACACTTGCACACAGTTTTTGAAGGAACTCAGTAGGGAATTTGTTCCAAATATCATGGAAAACTAAAGGCCCCGTCACACTAAGCGATGCTACAGCGATCCCGACAATGATACGACCTGGCAGGGATCGTTGCTGCGTCGCTATGTGGTCGCTGGTGAGATGTCAAACAGTCAGATCTTCCCAACGACGCAGCAGCGATGTGGCGACCCGTAACGATCTGTATAACGATGCACGCCTATGTGTTTCTGTGTCTGAGTCGTCAACAAGGTCGTTGGTAAGGTGTCAAACACACCGATGCATGCTACCCAGCGGCGCTTCAACGATCAAAGAAATGTCCAGACCATTCCGACACGACCAGCAATCTCACAGCAGGGGCCTGGTCGCTGCTAAGTGTCAAACGTAGCGGGATCGCTACTGAGGTCGCTGTTGCGTCACAAAACTTGTGACTCAGCAGCGATCTCGCTAGCGATCTCGCTTCGTGTGACGGGGGCTTAAGACAGAATCGATGATGTTGAGATCAGGAATCTCTGGTGGCCATGTAATCACTTCCAAGACTCTTTGTTCTTCTTTATGCTGAAGATAGTTCTTAATGACATTGGCTGTATGTTTGGAGTCATTGTCTTGCTGTAGAATAAATTTGGAGGCAATCAAACATCTCTGTGATGGTATTACATTATAGATAAGTATCTGCCTGTATTTCCAAGGATTTAGGACACCAAAAAATGTGCAAATTTGAGGCCCGTAGACGCAGTGGTCGGCCAATGAAACTTAGTGAAGCAGATGAAAGACACATCATGCATACATCCCTTCAATATCGCTATATGTCCAGCAGTGCCATCAGCTTAAAAATGGCAGTAACCAGTGGAACCCAGCTACATCCATCTACTGTTTGGAGAAGTCTGGTCAGAAGTGTTCTTCATGGAAGAATTGCAGCCAAAAACCATACCTTCAACATATAAACAAAACCAAGTGACTTAACTATGCAAGAAAATATATTGACTATGGTGCAGAAAAATAACAACAGGTTCTCTGGACTGATGAGTCAAAATGTGAAATTTTTGGCTGTAACAGAAGGAAGTTTGTATGATGAAGGGCTAGAGAGCGGTACAATAATGAGTGTCCTTGCAAGTTTGAGGCTGAATTTCAGATGGAAATCGAGTTGGGGATTTGATAAAGGTTAATTGTGTCTTCAATGCTGAAAAATACAGGCAGATACCTATCCATCATGCAGTGCCATCAGGGAGATATCTGATTGGCTCCAAATGTATTCTGCTACAGGACAACAATCCCAAACATACAGCCAATGTCATTAAGAACTATCTTCAGTGTACAGAAGAACAAGTTGTCCTGGAATTGATGATATGGACCCCACAGAGCACCTCATCAAATTTGTCTGGAATTACATGAAGAGACAAAAGGATTTGCACAAGCCTAAATCCACAGAAGATCTGTAGATACTTCTGATGTTTGGAACAACCTTCCTGCTCAGTGCATTCTGTTTTCATTCAGCCATCAAAAGTATATGCAGATATCATACCCTCAGTTCCATCAGGCTCTGCTTGCTCTTCTCTTTGCTTCTGCTTGAATTTCATGTTTCCAGAATGCATAATGGATCCAGTTAGTTTGTAAACCCCAACTTTTTCATCAGCAGTGAAGCCCAGAACGTCAAAGGCATTCTTTGTCCAGGAATAAATGAAAGAGAGAAGAAATGTCACATAGAAAGCAGAGAATTTGGAGAAGAGGTAGATTGTGATAAATAAGAAAAAAAACATGTTGACTTAAATCTGGGATAGTTGAAATAGAGGAGAAAAGAGGATTCTCATGATAGGGCATGCAAATCACAGATCTTACATCTGTTGCCATAAGTTCATCAGCGTCATCTATGGAGGCAACTGTGACTTCTCCTTGGGAGATGTAGGAATAGTCATATGGATTGTTAGTGACCAGAAGCATGTCTGCAATTAAGAACCATGAAGTAAGTGATAAGTAAATTAGAATTTTATATAGAAGATAGTAAAAAGCTGGAATCTAAATTCCGACTATGTTGTCCTATATGCAATGAAATACTCACCAAGAAGTTCTGGCTTTTTATTAGATAAGATCTGGTAGAAGATGTGGTAATCTCTTTCAGACTTCAGCTGGAAGATGACACGGGATTTCTCCAGGAGATCTGGCAAGAGGCAAGAGCTTGACTTGTAGAAGTTAAAGGGGTTCTACCAAATTTGGAAATTATCCCCTATTCATAGGATAGGAGATAACTTCCGATTGCTTGGAGTCTGACCTCTGCGGATCCCCACCCATCCCGAGCACCTGGGCTCCAAAGAACTTGTGTGAATAGGGCATTGGTCAATCGTGCACAAGTCTGCTGCACTCTTTTTTTAATGGGAGTACCGAAGACCAGCTGAACGCAGAGCTTGGCTATCTTCTACAGAGAACGGATAGAGAGAAGGTGTGCATGACTGACCACTACACCATTCACATAGGGAACTTCAGAGCTCTGGTTCTCGAGATCGGTAGGGGTCCCAATCTTGGTAGAACTTCTTTAATGAAGAGGGTTATAGGATAAGGATATAATAAAGATGAAACAGTAGTAGCTAATTATCTTAAATGAGACTTCACTTGTTTATCATGCTCATGTTCATAGTAATCAGAGTGTAATAAATATATTTATCCATGTGGAACCCTGGAGATCCCTGAAACCCATTCTCAGGTTCTCTGGCAGAGGACTCCACATTTAATTCATTTAAAAATATTTAGAACAGGATGAACAAAACATTCTACATGTTGGAGACATGTAATGCTTTATCTGCCCTCAAAATGGCTGCCTTGTGCTAAGCTTGATCCAATATTATACAGAAATATAGAGCGATTTTGATGTGTACATGGCAGTTCATTCTTTCCCTTATGACAGAAAAGTTGAAAATCACAGTTGTTTATAATCCCTAATTTATATGCCTTGGAAAGTTAAAGAAAACTCACAGGTTTCTATGTCAGCAGAAGCCAGCTTTCCAGAGGCTCCAAAGTGGATTCGGATGAATTTACCCTGAACAGTGAGGAAAAAAATAAAAAAAGATGGAGACAGAAAAAGTGAACACCTCTAACTAGAAAACTAGGAAATAGACTGAACTAAAGACTAAGGAAGAAAGCCAAGACATGTAGAGAATATAACAAGGGTATAATAGATGTACAATAGAACTATAGACAGCAGAGTATATAGTAATACAGAAACTAGTCAAATAAGACAAGATGGAAAACAACGGAGTATAAAATAAGGACTTACGAATCGTGAGGAGTTGTCATTTCTGACAGTCTTTGCATTGCCAAAAGCCTCCAATGCAGGGTTAGCCTGGATAATTTGATCTTCCAGAGTTCCCTAGAATTAAGTTTTATTGGTTATTGCCACATGCACTTACTTTAATAATCATTCTATCTCCAATTGCTCACAATTACAATTCCCATAGAATAGGTGATAAATATATGATTGCTGGAGGCCTCATCACTGGGTTCCTCACTAGAACAGGAGTCCTTCATTCATTCTCACCTATAGCACATGACTATGGTGAGGAGGAATTTTATTGGATCAGCAGAAGCGCTTGCGCATGGGGCTGTTAAAGAGAGCTGAGCTATTTCTGTCTGCCACATACATTACCCGAAATCTAGTGATTGTTGGAACCCCAATGGTGAGGCCTATGGTGATCATACATTTAGTACCTATCATTTAAATAGGTACCAATGTTCATAGTGGGCATTCCCCTATAACTGTGGTTATTACTATTATACTCTTAATTTAACTCTTTATTTGTACTTTCATTGACTTGACCTACCACCCAGTTGTATTACCCATTACCTTGTTGGCACCTGCTGCATCTTTTTTTCCTCCAATGGCCGCAATACTGGCAAAGTACTGGATGACACGCTTAGTGTTCACAGTCTTACCTGCACCAGATTCTCCACTAAGGATAGGAAACAAGCAAATCAGTGATTGAACTGCAAATTACACGAATAATGCAATCTAAATGACAAACTCACGTGATAAGGATAGACTGATTCTCACGATCTATGAGGAAAAGGAAAAAATCCTATTAAGTATCTCAGTTTCCTAAGAAAATATTATAATCAGCATTTTATATGGTGTGTATGTATATTAAATTGAATTTTGTGCAGTTTATGGTGAGAGGCTACATAAAATCCAGAAACAGTAGCATTGCATATATGGTACAAATACAAAAATGAAGGGGTCAGACCTGTCAGCATGTACTGATAGGCATTGTCAGAGATGGAGAAGATGTGAGGTGGAGCTTCACTCCTCTTTTTCCCACGATAAGCGGCCACAACCTCTGCATTATACACAGGAAGCCACTTGTAGGGGTTCACCGTCACACAGAACAGTCCTGAATATGTCTGAGAGCCGAGAAAATAACATATGTTTAACCTAGAACTGTATCTATTGTAATCTTTTTTCATTATATAATATATTAGATTACAATATGATAGTTGACAAACATAAAGTAGTCACTCACGTAGATCATCCAGGCTGCGTAACGCTCTTTGAGGTTGTACAACACGGCTGGTTCATGCAAGAAAGTCAACATCGCCATGTCCTCAATTTTATCGAACTTGGGAGGGTTTTGTTGGTGAATGTCAACTTCTTTCACAGTAACCGTCTGGAATTTAAAAAAAAAAAAATATATATATATATGTGTGTATATATAGATAGATAGATACATTTGCACATCATATTACTATACAAAACATCATAACACACAATGGACAATGATAGTGCTTACAATACACCCACTGGTGGACATAGATGTGAGGGGGGACCTGTGGAAGAATCGTTTATGTGAACCTCGCTGTTAAGAGTTAATTAATGAAGAGTGAGGGGATTACGATAGAGCTCCTTTATCCTTGGCTCTAGTCAATCCTTAATCTAAGATGTTTTGAGTTAAGGCAACCTTGGTGCCTTTTTTATCATGGTATTGGGCCCTTTGCCTGTAAGGCCCCGGTGCATCTGCATATGCTGAACTTATGACATTTCCACTCCGCGATACCATTAACCTCACACCTCACATTATATCATACCTTTCCAGATTCAGTATCAGCTGTAACTTTCCCTCCTTCACGGCTGGTGATTTTGGCTTTTACATATTCTTCCTGTGGGTCTGGGATGAAAACTTCAGTCTTAATATCAAAAAGACGAGTCTGGGCTTCTAGCCGTTCCTTGTCAGACTTTCGGAGGTAGGAGGCTGCAGCCCCAAAATCTGCCATAGCTGCGTCACCCATTGTGAAATCTGCAGGAAAAGTAAAGAATTGGTTACATAGGTTATCAACAAAGACATGGGTCCATCAAGTTCAACCTTTCCCAAGATGGATACACACATGGTATGAATTACTTCTAAAAGTCATTCATGAATATTTATGTCCTATATAATATAAAAATGGCATGTCCTTAATATCACAACCCCCTGAATTTGAATTGTAATGTATAAATGATGTATACGAGTGGTCTTCAACCTGTGCCTCTCCTGCTGTGGCACCATACAGCATGCCCAGGTAGCCATTAACTGTCAGGGCAAGCTGTTAGTTGTAGTGTCACTACAGCAAGACACAGGTTGGAGACCACTGGTGTAGATAGTAAGTAAAACTCCATAAATGACAAAATTCTTGCTTTCTTGTATGTCAAGAAGAAATAGGAGGACACGGGTACTAAACATAGTTTTATAGTCACTTTCTCTCACCTTGTTCTTAGTAAAAGGACCAGACAGAAGACAAATTCTGTAAAACAGAAAGGAAGGGTTCAGATGTGGAAGCTAAGACATGGTAGGGGCGGCTCATGAGGATTGATCTGGAAGAACTGATTAGTTAACATTTTTGAGGAAAGAGTGATAAGGGTCCATAGATTAAAGTGAGGAAGGGCATATAGCTATTCATAGATGACAGGCCAAGGAGTCAAGTGTCAGACAGATAAATGAGGTGCAAGAGATGAGGGTGAACCCAGTACATTTATGTTATACCATGCTGTAATAGGACATGAGCCTACTGGTCTTACTACTGTGCTTAAGAGTGAGGATGTATGAATAATGACCCATCACATTGGAAGATATCATATACATAACGTGATATTCGTTATATTATCATATACCAATAATAATAATAATTACCCTACATTATCACAAAAGCTTCTCTTTGCAAACACCCCATATACTACAAATAATCGTTATTACTATTACTTATATCAGTGGCACCTCTATGTTTTTATACAAAATGGTTTTCCTAGGCAAGGGAAACGTAGAGATGGCATAGTACAGTTCAGTTCTGGTACAGTTATTATAAAGCAATGAGACATTTGTGATATACTTAAGATCCATTGTCAATTGAAGACAAGCCGACAGCTTTATAGTGATTGTTCAGGACTAGAAAATACACTGTAGCTGCTTTCTTTCTAAAACAGAACTACATCTCTTCAATAGTTGGACTCTCCGAGATACACATTTAATGCCTTTATTCAATATTTTTACAAACGGCTAATCCCAAAACAGTGTCGGAACGTACTATTACATGATTTTAGACACATCCTCAATGTATGTCAAGCTAAAAATAGGGATATAAATTTGATGTAGATGGTATTGCAGCTCATCCCCATTCACTTCAAAGGAGCTGAGCTTCAATACCAGACACAACCCATGTACAACTTGTTGTTTCTGTAAGAAAGCTTCCATATTCTTTCTGGATAATCCATTTAAGTTATGATACAGAAAAGCAGAAAGCATTTGAAAGACAGACATTCTGGCTTAAAGGCATATCATAATCTGGGCATGTTATCCTAAAGCAAGGGATTTCCCTCTTTTACTTCAGATAGGGCAGTGACCAACCCCTTGACATAAAAATGTTGCGTGGATGTAATTAATCAGATAATCATATCTATCATGATTAGTATTCATGTACTTCAAGCTAATAGTTATGCAGCACATATTGCAGTTTAACCTGTTCATCTTGTATTAAAATTCTCTACTGAGCAAAACGCAACCATGGTTGCCAACCGTAGAGCAATTCCAGGACAGTCCGTAAAAAAGGGAACTTTTTTGACCTGTCTGTAAATTTTTTTTAAGGTGTCCGTGATATTTTTGAGGCTGAAGACACTTATACAGATTATTTTGACTGTAATTATCATCATTTTACAGTGAATGCTGTTAATGTCTTCATATCAGAATGATGGCTGTAGACATGTATTACTTATAATGATAACGATTTATTATGGTTTTCCAGTGTGTCAATAAAAAATTCTATCTGTCCGTGATTTTTTGATAAGCTGTCCAGAAAAACATAAGAAGTCAAGTTGGCAACTTGTTGGATGAATATAATAAAGTGTTTTGTGCACGGGCACATCTTTTGCAGGATCTTGGACATTGCCCACTTTTTAAAGCCACCGGCACGTGGGAGGGATGCAACACGAGACACAGTAACTTGTAATGATTTGGCACTAAGAGATGTGTGTTACCATTATCCACTGTTGCTGCCTGTACTCAATCCATTATTCTCTCTTCTGGCATCTGATATATCATTTAGGCTGGGTTCACATGGATGTATACAGATTGCAGTGCTCAGGCTGACCATGAGTCTCCCGACTTGAACTTACAGCCTCATATGTGTCTATGAGTCCTGTGGTCAGGCCGAGCATTGCAGTCCACATATGTACAGTAAAATATGCCCATGAGAACCCAGTCTAATCTACATTTTATACCAATCGTAGCACTTACTTACGAGGGCCCTGCAGACTGACTTATTAGTTATGGAAACCATTTCATGTTAAATTCAAAAAGGCTCAGTCATTTTAGTAGATATACATGATGGGTTTGTAGTGACTGGATTAGGAGAGCTGTGCATGGACCTGCTGTATGTGTATGCCCAATGGACTTACCCCAGACCGGCCGCTCACTCTGCCTTGGTGACAATGCCACATGTGTCCTCTTTGTTCTCTTATATACTCATCTTCCTACCTTATTTGGAATATGTCTTCGTTCTAATTCTATTGTGGGATGCCCCCCTTCCCTAAATCTATTGTCCAGCCCAGCTCCATTCACCTATGGACCATTGTTTCTGCATTTGGGGTGGGGTATGTGCGTAAATGTGTGCGTCTGTGTAACACAACTCCTGAATGACACAGGGCAGATTGTGTGGAGCTGACAGTGACACAAAAAAAGAAGGTTTGCCATGTAAGGACAGGCTGGTACCTCTTAAAAATTCACACCCTTACCCTCCCCTCTCTACTCCTTGACCCCACTGCCCTTTGCAAGAGCTGGATTTAGGATCCACTTGTGCGCATTCCTGAGGCCAGGACAATGGACAGAGTGAGAGTGAGGGGCTATTTCAGGAAACGAGGCGGCCTTGAGCTGTCCACACAGAGAATTCATTCCTCATTGCAATATTCTGTCTTCGCAACCTTTTGTTTCAGAAAGTTATTTAAAGATGCAGCTGAACACAATGCCTGTTGTGTTAACTATTGTGATCTTGTATCAAAAGCGCTGTCTAATGTGCTTGAGAATTGTACCTGGTCTTTTCACAAAGAGCACACGGTGGGGTCGGCTTCTTCAATGGCATAATAAATATATTCTGTTAACGTATCAAGAACTGAAAACATTTTTAATACATTTAGGTAGTATTGATTTACTTCATGAGTTAGAAAAAAATCACAAACATAGCTACAAGCTAATATTATTTTGGTGTCTTTGGTCTATCTTATTACCTATTGCTTGTATAGAGCCAGCATATTGCCCAATATTGCCCAGTGTATAGGGATCACTGTCATCAGTTCCTATACAAAAGACAATGACACCCTTTAGTCAAACAGATGAGAATATCGTGTATTGATATCTCAGCAGGACATGTTCATGGGTACCACATTTTACAAGATGGCCAACTAGAGATGGGCACCATGTCAGTGGCCTGTGAACATTGGATTGGAGCTCTGTAATTCTCTTACCTTCTGGGATCCTCAACGCGGCTATGGATTAGCTGGGCTGGCAATACGTCATCATCGCGGCAAGACGCACACATCACATCGCACCATCCCGGGTAGTCCCATGGTCTGTTGTATATTACTATCGGGTTATCTCTTCTATCAATGAGCATCACCATCCAATCGGAGTGCCAACCATAGCCCTTCTTACAACAGTTTCTGACACCAGCGAGTCTCACAATCTAATTTTTCCTATCTCACACAGAAAAGATAAGGACAGTCACCAACGTCACTGCTACATTCTGCTACCCAATAAATGCTATTTAGGCAAAATAATACTTTACGTCTTTAGACAATTATACTACAATAAATCAGTTGTATGAGCTAGTGAACAGCATATATTGCTAGAGGAATATTGTTAGAGCTTTTATCATAGGCTAAATTGAAGTAATGTGATACGATTTATCCTGAAAATGGGTCTATAAATTTTATACCTAAAATGTATAAATCATATGAATAGACTATATTAGAAATTATCATCAATGGGGGTCCATGTATTAAGATACCCATCATGAAGGGGACTTAGGGCTCTGGAAAGTGCAATGGCCCTTTGGCACCTGTATGTTAAAAGTCAAAGACATATGACATTTTAAGGCTGTGTGCCCACGTAGCATTTTTCAAGCGTATATGCTGCGGAATTTCCGCAGCGTAAACGCTTGAAAAACGCATGTATATCCGCACCCCATGGTCCCCAATGGGATTCCGCAAGTTCTATGCACATGCTGCGGATTTTTCCGCAGCGTTTATGCCGCGTTCAAAAATCCGCAGCATGTCATTTAATTTTGCGTTTCCGCAAGCGGAATTGCCTTTGTCCAATGCATAAAAAACGCAAGGCAATTCCGCATGTGGAAAACGCGTGATAAACGCGCGAAAAATGCGCGATAAACGCGTGCGGAATTCCGCATGCGTTTTTCCGGGAGAGGACTTGCATTTATGCAGCAGAAATTTTCTGCTTCATAAATGCAACGTGGGCACATAGCCTTAAAGTAAGAAAAAGTGGGAATGCAACAATAATCTTAAAAAGTCGCAACATATATTCGTTAATAGAAAACTAGGGAGCAGGTAAACAGTGCAATAGGGTCTTATCCGGTAGACTATTAAATATTAAAAAATATATATCCTACACAAAAACTAAGTAAACAGAAATAATAAAAAAGTGCCATTGTATTAAATAAACCACATACATAACATATAAAGTAGTTAAAAGCGAATAAAAAATGGATGTACAAGCAGAGATATGAACTCACATACTAGCCAACAAAAGGTGTATGTAATAGCTCAGTCACTGCCTCAACTAATACCTACTACAGCCTAAATAAAGGGGTCGTAATCCATGAAAAATATCACAAAGATAAAAAGATTCCCCAAATAAATGCATCAGAAAACATAGTATAACTTATATCAGTATTCTATGTTATGGCAGATGACAGTCCATTCATGTATAAAAAGAGTAATACATATAGTAACACCACATATTCCTAGTGGTAGAACTAGAAATTTAACCAGACAAATCCGGGTCATACACATGCAGATTTAAGGATGATAACATAGTGTAAATTCAAATATATCTAGGATAATGTACTCTGCACTGTAATAGATGAATGAAAGAGGGAAACCAAGGTAGTTAATGCTAGTGGGGGGTACACAAATCTATATTTAAGCCTAAGATAGGGAATGGAGGGGAATCAAAAAAGCATCAGAGAGGCATACCAGAATGAGAGTGCAACCAGGAACCACCCCTGACGCGTGTTTTGCATCAGCTTCCTCTGAGGGGAAGCTGATGCGAAACGCGCGTCAAGGGTGGCTCCTAGTTGCACTCTCATTCTGGTATGCGTCAGGAGTTATCTTAGGCTTAAACATAGATTTGTATACCCCCACTTGCATTAACTACCTTGTTATCCCTCTTTCATTCATCTATTACAGTGCAGAGTACATTATGTTAGATATATTTGAACTTACACTATGTTATCATCCTTAAATCTGCATGTGTATGTGACTCACCCCCTGGGCCGTGGGGTACCCGGAACCGGGCTTCTGTACGATGCTGGGGGTAGTAGTGGCAACCCGATCCCGTGGCTCAGGGTGGTCAGACCAAAGGTTGTGGCAGTCTATTTATAGATTTGTGAATGTCCGACTACGCCACCCGTGGATTGCGGTCAGAGATAACCGCCGCTGCGAGGCAGACCACTGAGGCTGGTGTTGGTGTGCAGCACAGGGGTAGGACAACTCCCCACGGGAAGAGTGCAGGGCAGTGTAGGTGGATGCTGGGGGTGATAGTGCCGGCCGCAATAGTAAAAGTTCAGAGCCCGTTTCAAACAGTTCTGGGTCTTTATTGTAGATGTTACTAATGACCCAACAGTAGTACCGGGTAGGAATGGGCCTGGGTATCTGAGAGCATTTGGGCGAGCCCCACTGGTCAGGGTGAGTGTGTAGGCCTACCGTTCTCTCTATGCTCTTTCTGACTATCCCCCTCTTCGTGGTGTAATAGCCCACGTCCTTGAGCTGGCCGTGTACTTCTCGCCTGTATGGCTTGCGACTCTTGCCTTGGGTACCTTTTGCTTTCTCCTTGCTGTACTGGTCCCTCTGTGTGGCGGAGCCTCCAGGCTTCTTAGGCCAAGGGACCTGAAATCCCTCGAGGGTTGGTTCTCTGCTGCTGGGCTTGATAACCCGGGGCAGCCTCGGACCCCAATGTCTGGTTTGATTGGTTCTATGCCAGGACCGGCTCTCGTCGCCTCTGTCCCTGGCTTGCAGTTTCTCCTCTGCCTCACGGACTCCTCAGCTACAGCTGAACTGTCCCTCCTTCTCTGGGACTAGTCTCAGTCCTGAGCTAGGTCGTCCAGTTCTCTCTAACCCTGCCCCCAGTTCCAGCTTTTATAGGGGCAGCCAGCTCCCCCTGCTGGCCTGGGATAGGAGGTGCTGTATGCTAATTGTCCCTAACCAGGGAACCTCCCTCCTGCTCTCAGACACAGCCTTTAATATTTGTGGCATCCAGCCCTGGGGTGACACATTCCCCCCTAGTAAAATTTAGTACTCCGGACTAAACACATTTTCTTTTTTTTTAGGAAACACAAATACAGGGTATAAACCATAACATAACATATGTGCAAGTACATTTTGTCCGTAAGGTCACCGCGCTTCCGTGACTGGGTGTCCATATCACCCAACAAGGTGAAGTTTTGAAAGGTGCGGGGACCTGTCTCCATGAACCCCAAGTTCCTGGCCTTGGGCGTGGCGACAAGGCTGAGCTACCTACTTTGGGCCACAAGGGAGCCACGCCGGACAGGTTTTTCTTCTGTGGCCATCTTAGCAAGAGGGCACCAAGTGCAACTATCTACAAGACAGTTCCGGCCATTCAGTGTCCATGACCTGTCAGTCCATTGTACTAGGAAAACTGGAAAAACATTATTAATAACCAGGTAACAAATATAAAACATTAACTATATACTTTACATTCAGATTTTTCAGTGAGCTGGTATTTGACCCCTAGTGATCCGGGTTGACCTGCGTAACCCACTGTCTGGTGATGGTCTAACCTGGCTTTCCCCACTAGCATTTAGGGTACAGCTACTAGCTGGGTTTACAGGCAGGGCAGGCAGCTGTCTGCGGGTCCTCTGATTTACCGCAGGCATGGCAGGCTCACTGTCAGCAGAAGGTTGACTCACCTGGGCTGCTGGCATGGGTTCTTCTGCCTCCAGGGCTGCTTGTTCCTCTTGTTCTTCCTGCTCTCCTGTAGGTTCCTGCTGGGTAGGTTGAAGGAAGTGTAGGACGGGTACCACTATTGCATCGTTTATCCGAGTCCAGGACCGGGGGAACTCTCCAAGAACTGTGCTGATCATTTCTTCCTTGTCCTCTGCGGGTTCAAGGTCATCTTGATCTTCTACTGCTCTCTGTAGTTGCTCGGGGCACCGTTTTAGGTGGTCTCTGGAGACGGTGCTAGTGGTTTCTCCTCCATCCTTCGTAATTACACATACCTTCGGGTTGTTGTGGTCGGACTGCAGTACTGTGTACGGGTCTCTCTCCCACTGGTCATCTAGCTTGTGAAGCTTTCTCTTCCGCTTCAGGACCTGCTCACCAGGTTCCAGGGGACCAGCAGGGGCGTGTTGGTTGAAGAGTCTCTCTTGCTTTTCTCTTGCTTGAGCCAGGCTCCTCTCCACGCTCTCCTGTACCTTTTTGTACTGTAGCCGCCGTTCCGTATCCCAGTCCGCGTCTGGGGAGGTGTCCTCGGGTGGCAGGACTCCCATCTCCAGGTCCATCGGCAGCTTAACTGGTCTTGCTCGCATCAGGTAAGCCGGGGTGCAATTTGTAGCATTCACCGGGATATGGTTGTATAAGTCTATCAGGTCTGGCAGCTTCTCCGGCCACAGGCTGCGTTCCTCCAGGGGCAACGTTTTGAGGAGATCAATGATGATATTATTCATTTTCTCACACAGCCCGTTGGTTTGCGGGTGGTAAGGCGTTGTCCGAATCTTCTTACAGCCGTAGAGGTTGCAGAACTCCTGGAAGATTTCCGCCTCGAACGCTGAACCTTGATCTGTCAAGACCTGTTCCAGATACCCGTGTGGACGGCAGAAGTGTTGTTGGAAGGCTCTGGCCGCTGTTTGGGCTGTCAAGTCTTTAACGGGAACCACCACCAGGAACCGGGAATAGTGGTCCACTATTGTCAGGGCATAGACGTAGCCCGACCGGCTTGGAGCCAATTTCACATGGTCCAGAGCTACCAGCTCAAGAGGCTGCCTGGTGACGATGGGCCTCAAGGGTGTCTTCTGGCTGGTACAGTCCTTCCTTCTGAGGTTACATGGGCCGCAGTCCCTGCACCACTTCTCTATAGCCCCTCTCATACCGATCCAGAAGAACCGCTCTCTCAGTAGGAACTCCAGTTTCTTCCACCCGAAGTGTCCCGCTCTGTCATGGTAGGCCTCCAGGACCATTGCTGCATCTCGTCTAGGGACCACTACCTGCCAGGTCAGCTCGTGCATCTGGTGGTTGACAAGCCTTCTGCACAGCTTACCTTCGTAGAGGAATAGCCTGCTTTTCTCCTTCCATAACTGCTTGGCTTCCTCTGGAGAGTCCGGGCCAGGGCTAGCGTCTGCCTGGGTTAACAGGTCTTTCACCAGGCGAATCGCAGGGTCACTATCTTGCATTTCAGCCCAGCCGTGGTGGGGTAAGGGGTTGAACATGACGGTGGTTAGGTCTTTGTCTCTTACCCGTTGAGAATACTGAGTGGCCCCATACCGGTGGAACGCAGGGAGCTCTACTTCCTCCAGCTCTTCCGAGTCTTCTTCTCCTTCGGGTAGGTGGGGCATTCTTGATAGGGCATCTGCGTTGGCGTTGGTTCTGCCTGCCCGGTATTTGATTGTGAAGTCATAATTTGATAGCCGGGCCATCCACCGCTGTTCTAGGGCACCTAGTCTTGCATTGTCCAGGTGTGTCAATGGGTTGTTGTCCGTGTACACAGTGAACTTTGCGGAGGCCAGGTAATGTTTAAACCGTTGTGTGACGGCCCACACCACTGGCAATAATTCTAGCTTGAAGGAGCTGTAATTCTCCGGGCTTCTTTCAGTGGGCCTCAGCTTCCGGCTGGCATACGCGATCACCCTTTCTCTGCCCTGTTGGTTTTGGGACAGTACGGCTCCTAGCCCCACATTACTGGCGTCTGTGTGGAGGATAAAAGGCTGGCCATAATCTGGGCAGGCCAGGATCTCATCCCCCGTGAGGGCCATCTTCAACTGGCGGAAGGACTCCTCTTCCGGCTTGTCCCACTTGAAGGGTGGCTTGTGACTTCTGGATTTAGACTGACCTATCAGGAGGTCCTGCATTGGAGCTGCCATCTTTGTGAACCCGGGGATGAACCTTCGGTAGTAGCCTACCAACCCAAGGAATTGCCTTACTTCTTTGATGTTAGAGGGGCTTGGCCAGCTCTTGATTACTGTAACCTTGTCGGGGTCGGGGGCTACTCCCTCTGCACTCACCATGTGTCCTAGGTACTGTACCTTCGTTTTCAACAGGTGGCACTTTGAGGGCTTCACCTTCATGCCAAAGCCTGCCAGGGCTTCGAACACCTCTGCCAGGTGTTTCAGATGGTCCTCGTAGGTCTTCGAATATACAATCACGTCGTCCAAGTAAAGTAGGACCGTCTCAAAGTTTCGGTGCCCTAGACAGCATTCCATCAGCCTCTGGAAGGTCCCGGGTGCATTGCAGAGCCCGAATAGCATACAGATGAATTCACTTAATCCCATCGGGGTGGTGAAGGCGGTCTTCTCCTTGTCAGCCTCTGCCACAGGAACCTGCCAGTACCCGCTAGTAAGGTCCAAAGTAGAGAAGAAATTAGCTGATTTTAGTGCGGCCAAAGACTCCTCTATTCTAGGCAACGGGTATGCGTCTTTATGGGTGATACGATTGGCTTGTCTATAGTCCACGCACATTGTCATGGTACCGTCTTTCTTTTTTACCAGAACCAAGGGGGCGGCCCAGGGGCTACAGCTGTCTCTAATGACCCCGGCTTCTTTCATTTCTCTCAGCATGCCCTTTGCGTTCTGATAGTGTGCGGGGGGTACAGGTCTGTATCTCTCTTTTATTGGTGGGTGGCTCCCCGTGGGGATGTGGTGTTCTACCCCTTTCACTCTGCCGAAGTCTAGCGGGTGCTTACTAAAGATTCTCTCGTACTCCTGAACCACCCGGTAGACTCCTTGTTTTTGGTGCAAGGGAGTGGAGTCAGCACCCACGTGGAGTTTCTGGCACCAGTCCTCCTTGGGTTTCTGGGAGCCATTACCCTACGCCTGGGGAGATGGAGGCAAGGGTTCCACGGCCCTGACTGTATTATGTTCAACAGTATACAATTTGGCTAGTGTAGCGTACCGGGACAAATGTACTTCCCTTTCCCCAATGTTTAAGATCCGGACGGGCACCCTTCCATGGCGGACATCAACCACCCCCCGGGCTGTCAAAATGGTGGGCCTGCTGTCTGAGTACACGGGTTCTACCATGGCTTGGTAGTCTCTCCCTCTTAACCCAATTGCAGTCCGACACCAGATCATCATTTCACTTTTGGGAGGCATGGCAATGGGGAACGGGTTGCTCATCCTCACGCTACCGATCTCACCACCAGACAGTTCTACCTGTTGCCGTCTCATCAGGGCTCTTATCCAGGGTAGGACTGGGGTGTCTGGGGCCCACAGGGAGAACTGAGTCTAGGGGCCCACCTACAGCCATATGCAAATATCTGTTATCCGCTATCCCTGTTATAGTGGAGCATTGACTGGCGGCTCCTGCACATCTACTGTGCGACACTAACTGGGATGTACAATTACGTTAGTTTGCATTAAAGGGCATCTTTGGTTAAAACAAGTTATCACCGATCCATGGGCTCTAGAGGATAGGTGATAACTTATTGATCGTTTGGGTCCGAACATTGGAAAACGCACCTATCGGAAGAATGTGGAAGTTTTATCCCTGACAGGACACTTATCCCCATTTTAAAATGCAGCGACAGCTGGGACGTCTGACCGCAGCTCCATTCATTCTCTTGGGGGCTTCCAAAAAAGAGCAGCGCACACAGCCACTGAAGGAATGAATGGATCAGTGGTCGCATCTCACATGCCGCTCCAGTCTAATGGGGAGAAAAGCTCCACATTCTGCCAATTGTGTCCCAGCAGTCAGACCCCCACCAATCAATATTTTCACTGATCCTGTGGAGAGGTGATTACTTGTTTTCACCGGAGAACCCCTGTAAGTGCATCTCTACCGCTCTGGTCCAATTTTTTAATCTCTAAAGCCACGGCCCCACTATCAGTATTTGGTCTGTATCCGGTCAGTATTTTTTTTTCAGGAGTGGGAGCCAAAACCAGGTGAGGAACAATCAGAGAAAAGGTAGAATAGAAATAAGTCACCAATTCTGCATTTATCACCCACTACTTGTTTTGGCAGCGTCTCCTGAGAAAAAATACTAACCAAATACTAATGGTGGGGCTGTGGCCTAATGGAAAAAAATATTTTCCTAGTTAATATCAGCAAGAACAAAATGACCGCCATACACAACACAGTTCACTATATCAACACCAATAATACCACAAAAGGAACAAATATCGCCACACCATGACTAGATCACATATTACCACCACATAGTGACCGAATAATACCACATACAAGGAACAAATACGGCCACACCATGACCAGACCACATATTACCACCCCAAAGTGACCAAATACTACAATACTGATCATGAATACAAACCACAATACTAACAACACTGTTATTACCACCAGCGACATTATACACTGGAGCTCTGTATGTAGTGTCAGTGTACAGGTAACACAGCGATCACCAGTGACATTATACACAGGAGCTCTGTATATAGTGTCATTGTACAGGCAATACAGTGGTGATCACCAGTGATATTATACACAGGAGCTCTGTATATAGTGTCAGTGTACAGGTAACACAGTGATCACCAGTGACATTATACACAGAAGCTCTGTATATAGTGTATACGTAATACAGTGATCACCAGTGACATACACAGGAGAACTGTATATACTATATACACACGTGGTCAGAATTGTTGGTACCCTTCGTTTAATGAAAGAAAAACCCACAATGGTCACAGAAATCACTTGAATCTGACAAAGGTAATAATAAATTAAAAATCCATGAAAATGAAGAAATGAAAGTCAGACATTGCTTTTCTGCTTCCACAGAATTTAAAAAAAAATTAAACTCATGAAATAGGCCTGGAAAGAAATTATGGTACCCCTGAAAATAATGTGACAAAAGGGACATGTTAAATCAAGTTGTGTCCACTAATTAGCATCACAGGTGTCTACAATCTTGTAATCAGTCAGTGGGCCTGTATATAGGGCTACAGATACTCACTGTGAGGTTTGGTGACATGGTGTGTACCACACTTAACATAGACCAGAGGAAGCAAAGGAAAGAGTTGTCTCAGGAGATTAGAAAGAAAATTATAGAAAAGCATGTTAAAGGTAAAGGTTATAGGACCATCTCCAAGCAGCTTTATGTTCCTTTGACTACAGTGTCACATACTATTCAGAAACTTAAGATCCATCGGACTGTAGCCAACCTCCCTGGACGTGGCCGCAGGAGGAAAATTGATGACAAATCAAAGAGACGGATAAAATGAATGGTAACAGAAGAGTCCAGGAAAACTTCTAAAGAGATTAAAGGTGAACTTCAAGCTCAAGGAACATCATTGTCAGATCGTACTATCCATCGTTGTTTGATCCAATGTGGACTTCATGGGAGACGACCAAGGAGAACACCATTGTTGAAAAAAAAAAAAATAAAAAAGCCAGACTGGAATTTGCCAAACTACATGTTGACAAGCCACAAAGCTTCTGGGAGAATGTACTATGGACAGATGAGACAAAAATGGAAGTATTTGGCAAGGCACATCAGCTCTATGTTCACAGACGGAAAAAGGAAGCATATCAAGAAAAGAACACTGTCCCTACTGTGAAACATGGGGGAGGCTATTATGTTCTGGGGCTGCTCTGCTGCATCTGGCACAAGGTGTCTTGAATCTGTGCAGGGTACAATGAAATCTCAAGTCTATCAAGGGATTCTAGTGAGAAATGTGCTGCCCAGTGTCAGAAAGCTTGGTCTGAGTCGCAGGTCATGGGTCCTGCAACAGGATAATGACCCAAGAATGGCTAAGAGGAAAACATTGGACTATTCTGAAGTAGCCTTCTATGAGCCCTGACCTAAATCCAATTGAGCATCTTTGGAAACAGCTGAAACATGCCGTCTGGAAAAGGCAACCTTCAAACACGAGACAACTGGAGCAGTTTGCTCATGAGGAGTGGGCCAAAATACCTGACGAGAGGTGCAGAAGTCTCATTGACAGTTACAGGAATCGTTTGATTGCAGTGATTGCCTCAAAAGGTTGTTCAACAAAATATTAAGTTAAGAAGAACCATCATTTCTGTCCAGGCCTATTTCATGAGGTTAATTTTTTTTTAAATTCTGTGGAAGCAGGGTTGAAAAGCAATGTCTGACTTTCATTTGTTCATTTTCATAGATTTTTAATTTATTATTACTTTTGCCAGATTCAAGTTATTTGTGTGACCATTGTGGGTTTTTCTTTCATGAAACGAGGGGTACCAACAATTTTGACCACGTGTGTAGTGTAAGTGTACATGTAATACACTGACTCACCAGTGAGGTCTCTAGGTGAAGTCCTTCATCTTCGCTTTTCTTCTTCATCAGGCACAGACGGCCATCACTTCTTCCAGCCAGGAATCGTCTCTGCAGAAAATAACACACAGTTACCAATAACTGATCTCTTCTAGAGAATATTCCCACTCCCCCCCCCCCGACTTCTACACTATACCAGTTGAAGAAAAAAAGCAACATAGTGCCATCCTGCACAGTAACAGGACTCCTCTTTTGTCCCATCCCATGGAAAACAGTTTCCTAAAAAGTAAATTATATTACAGAAGTAATAATGTAATAATAATAATTGTAATCTAAAGTAATAATGTTCCCCACTGGCCACCATAAACTAATAAAGTATGTTCCTCAATCTGGCCCCCAAACAGTAATTAAGTACCTTGTCCAGCCAGGCACCCCCATGTGTCCCTTCTGGCCTCCATATGTCCAGGGTGGCCTCTCCATATATTTATCCTAGCCCACATGTATCGAGCCTGCCCTCCCCCCCATATATCCATTCTAGCCTCCCATGTGGCCAGCCTGCCCCCCCCCACATATCCATCCTTGCCTCCATGTTTCCACATTTCCCTCCCATATATCCATCCTGTACTCCATGTATCCATCCTGACACCCCCCTGCATATATCCCTTCTGGCCCCCATTTGTCCAGTGTGACCCCTCCATATATTTATCCTAGCACACGTGTATCGAGCCTGCCCCCTCCCATATACCCATCCTAGCCCCCCATGTGGCCAGCCTGCCCCCCCCCACATATCCATCCTTGCCTCCATGTTTCCAGCCTGCCCCCCCATATATCCATCCTGGACTCCATGTGTCCAGCCTCCCCCCCATATATCCATCCTGCCCTTCCCCCCTGCATATATCCATCCTAACACCCCCCTATATATCCATCCTGCCCCCCCATATATCCATCCTGGACTCCATGTGTCCAGCCTGCCCCACCCATATATCCATCCTGGCCTCCATGTTTCCAGCCTGCTCCCCCTACATATCCATCCTGGCCTCCATGTGTCCAGCCTGCCCCCCCATATATCCATCCTGGCCTCCATGTGTCCATCCTGCTCCCCCTACATATATCCATCCTGGCCTCCATGTGTCCAGCCTGCTACCTCATATATCCATCCTGCCCTTACCCCCTGCATATATCCATCCTGACACCCCCCATATATACAGCGTGCCCCTCCATATATTTATGTTAGCCCACGTGTATCGAGCCTGCCCCTCCACATATCCATCCTAGCCCCCCATGTGTCCAGCCTGTCCCCCCCATATATCCATCCTGGTCTCCATTTGTTCAGCCTGCCCCCCCATATATCCATCCTGGCCTCCATGTGTTCAGCCTGTCCCCCCCATAGATCCATCCTGATCTCCATGTGTGCAGCCTGCCCCCTCCCATATATCCATCCTGGCCTCCATGAGTCCAGCCTGCCCCCCCATATATCCATCCTGGCCTCCATGTGTTCAGCCTGCCCCCCCCATAGATCTATCCTGGCCTCCATGTGTCCAGCATGCCCCCCCATATATCCATCCTGACCTCCATGTGTCCAGCCTGCCCCCTCCATATATCTATCCTGGCCTCCATGTGTCCAGCCTGCCCCCCCATATATCCATCCTGGCCTCCATGTATCCAGCCTGCCCCCCCCATAAATCCACCCTGGCCTCCATGTGTCCAGCCTGCCCCCCCATATATTCATCCTGGCCTCCATGTGTCCAGCATGGCCCCCCATATATCCATCCTGACCTCCATGTGTCAAGCTTGCCCCCCCCCATATATCCATCCTGGCCTCCATGTGTCCAGCCTGCCCCCCATATACCCATCCTGCCCACCCTTCCTTTGCCTGGGTCCAGCCAGGGTCCCCCCTTGTGTGTGCAGCCAGGGCCCCCCCTTGTGTGTCCATCCAGGGCCCCCCCTTGTGTGTCCAGCCAGGACCCCTCCACTTGTATGTCCAGCCAGGGCTCCCCCTTGTGTGTCCAGCCAGGGTTCCTCCCCTGTGTGTCCATCCGGCCCCCCCTTGTGTGTCCAGCCAGGGCCCCTCTTGTGTATCCAGCCAGGGCTCCCGCCTCGTGTATCCAGCCAGGGCTCCCCCCTCGTGTGTCCAGCTTGGCCCCCCTCGTGTGTCCAGCTTGGCCCCCCTCGTGTGTCCAGCTTGGCCCCCCTCGTGTGTCCAGCCAGGGTTCCTCCCCTGTGTGTCCAGCCAGAACCCCCCCCTTTTGTGTCCAGTCGGCTAACCCCTTGTGTGTCCAGCCAGGCTACCCCCTTGTGTGTCTGTCCAGCTGGGTCCCCCTTGTATGTCCAGCAGGGCTTTCCCTTGTGTGTCCAGCTGGGCCCCCCCTTGTGTGTCCGTCAGGGGCCCAGACCATTACACACACACACACACACACCTCTTACCTTCCTGCGCTCCCGTGCGGTGTCCTCCTTCTCCTGAGTTGCGCGCCTCCTTCACAGCAGGCGCATGACGATGACGTCATACGCCGGCCGGCGAAGGGAGACTCGCAGCTTCAGCTGCTTCACTGGGACGTGCGCCGCGGTGGTTCAGGTAATGAACGCCGCGTGCGCGCGTCCCTGCACACACTGTGCCTGCGCTTTTAAAGGGCCCGTGCCCCTTAAAACCGCAGGATTTTTTTTTTGCTCTCTTCTCCCCCCTCTCCTCTGCAGCAGGGGGTGGGGTCCACCGGGAAAATTCCCGGTATGCCGCCAGCCCAGACCGACCCTGCTCTTATCTCTTTCTGGAGGACCCTCTGTTGGCTGGAGCTCGCATTCATCGCCACCTGCTGCAAAATTACAATTACTTCTGAAAGACAATTTTCAATCACGTTAGTACCCAAGGTTATTTTAGGGTGACTTTCTCGATGGTCAATGTCCACAATGATCACTCCCTGTGACGGCAGTTCAACTTTACCAATCTTAATGGTCATCTCTCTGAATGGGCTGGCCATTGCTGGCGATGATGCTCAAGTCATTGTATGGATAGCGGGTTATGTCAGTGTCACTCCAATACTGCTTAAAAAGTACATAGGGGATGGTAGTTACTTGTGACCCGGTATCCAGCAGTGCACTCATGGGGATACCGTCCAGCACTACGGGTAAAACTGGGCGTACCCCACGTACTTATCACGCCAATTAGATGGGCCTGATGACCTTATGCCTGGGGGTTGGCCCTCTGCCCCAGGTCGGACCCATTTAAAGTACAGTACCTGGCTACGTGCCCCTTCTGGCTGCAACGGCGGCAAATCGGCTGTCCATCCTTAGTGTAACGGTCGGTGGGCCTCCCTCTGAACGACGGGATCCTCCTCTGTCGACGCCACGGGACATCCTCCGGACTGGAAGCCAGCTTGATTGGTCCTGACGGGTCCATCTGTAACGACTGTACGGTCCTGGTCAATGCAGCAACACTCTTTGTTAGTTCTTGGACCTGATGGTGCAGACTTGCAGGTGAGGATGGGTTTAGGGCCTGCGCATCAGCCCCCACAAGGTCTGCGGGGTAGGGCGCCGCCCCCTGTTGGTAAGTGATGGCAGGGCGCCGGGAAGCTACAGCGCCACCCGGTGCGGGTTCTCGGAACACCCGGATGGCCCTATCTTTGAACTGTGCAAAAGTCAAATCGGGGTTCTGTAGGGCCATGAGGCGCAGCTGGGTTCTGTGAGCGCTGGACAGCAGACCTTCTATGAACTGGTCAGTCAACAATTTATCTGTATCCTGCACGCTGCCAGGGTCAGCTTGCTTGATTGCTCCCAAGGCTTCCTGTAAATTTAGGGCATAATCTCTGATGCTATCTTGAGCTCGCTGCTTACATCCATAGAACCGCATTTTGATTTCTGCTGAGGTACGGGTATCAAAGGTGTCCCGTAGACGGGTCAGAACCCCCCTTACAGTCCTTTTCTCCTCAGCTGTCCAAGACTTTACCTGCCGCTGGACCGCACCAGTTAACTGCCCTATCAGTATGCTTACTTTCTGTTCTTCTGTCAGGGGATAAACTTTGAGCAGGCTATACAGCCTTTCTTTAAAGTCGTCCAAGATATGCGACTCGCCGGCATACTGTGGCAGCCAGGCCGCTCCGGGGATAAAGGGCATGGAAAACGGCATCACAGCTGCAGCAGCTACGCTGGTGGTAGAGGGTCCCTCCACGTCCGACATCTTCTTCCCCCCTAGTTAACCGTGGCCTACCTTCCGGCGATCCTCTTCTGTAGGCCGCAGCTCCGCTTGCGATGCTCTGGGGGAGGACCTTGCGTCGCACGGTGATGATGTCGGCGTCCGCTGGATCTCCTTCCAGGACCTTGCGCAGCGTCTCAGCGTAGGGCGGGGCTTCAGGTCTCGCGCGGTTTTGAAGTCCACGCCCCTCTTCTTCCCGCGCGGCGTCCCGAAGATGGCGCCCGATGGCGGGAAACGGCTCAAATTGGCGGGAAATGGCCCCGAATGGCGGGAAATGGCCCCGAATGGCGGGAAACTTCACTCAGGTATGTGTAAAGTCTTTTTCAGGCATGCAATACCCGTTTGTGGCGGGTTGGTCACAATCCTGCCGACTACGCCAAAAGCTGACTCACCCCCTGGGCCGTGGGGTACCCGGAACCGGGCTTCTGTACGATGCTGGGGGTAGTAGTGGCAACCCGATCCCGTGGCTCAGGGTGGTCACACCAAAGGTTGTGGCAGTCTATTTATAGATTTGTGAATGTCCGACTACGCCACCTGTGGATTGCTGTCAGAGATAACCGCCGCTGCGAGGCAGACCGCTGAGGCTGGTGTTGGTGTGCAGCACAGGGGTAGGACAACTCCCCACGGGAAGAGTGTAGCCTCAGGGCAGTGTAGGTGGATGCTGGGGGTGATAGTGCCGGCCGCAATAGTAAAAGTTCAGAGCCCGTTTCAAACAGTTCTGGGTCTTTATTGTAGATGTTACTAATGACCCAACAGTAGTACCGGGTAGGAATGGGCCTGGGTATCTGAGAGCATTCGGGCGAGCCCCACTGGTCAGGGTGAGTGTGTAGGCCTACCGTTCTCTCTATGCTCTTTCTGACTATCCCCCTCTTCGTGGTGTAATAGCCCACGTCCCTGAGCTGGCCGTGTATTTCTCGCCTGTATGGCTTGCGACTCGGGCCTTGGGTACCTTTTGCTTTCTCCTTGCTGTACTGGTCCCTCTGTGTGGCGGAGCCTCCAGGCTTCTTAGGCCAAGGGACCTGAAATCCCTCGCGGGCTGGTTCTCTGCTGCTGGGCTTGATAACCCGGGGCAGCCTCAGACCCCAATGTCCGGTTTGATTGGTTCTCTGCCAGGACCGGCTCTCGAAGCCTCTGTCCCTGGCTTGCAGTTTCTCCTCTGCCTCACGGACTCCTCAGCTACAGCTGAACTGTCCCTCCTTCTCTGGGACTAGTCTCAGTCCTGGGCTAGGTCGTCCAGTTCTCTCTAACCCTGCCCCGAGTTCCAGCTTTTATAGGGGCAGCCAGCTCCCCCTACTGGCCTGGGACAGGAGGCGCTGTATGCTAATTGTCCCTAACCAGGGAACCTCCCTCCTGCTCTCAGACACAGCCTTTAATATTTGTGGCATCCAGGCCTGGGGTGACACATATGCACCGGATTTGTCTGGTTAAATTATCTAGTTCTACCACTAGGAATATGTGGTGTTACTATATGTATTGCTCTTTTTATACATGAATGGATTGTCATCTGCCATAACATAGAATAATGGTATAGAGTATACTATGTTTTCAGATGCATTTATTTGGGGAATCTTTTTATCTTTGTGATATTTATCATGGATTGTAACGCCTTTATTTAGGCTGTAGTTGGTATTGGTTGACGCAGCGACTCAGCTATTACATACACCTTTTGGTGGCTAGTATGTAAGTGCATATCTCTGCTTGTACATCCATTTTTTATTCACTTTTAACTACTTTATGTGTTATGTATGTGGTTCATTTAATAAAATGGTACATTTTAGTATTTCTGGCTGTTTACTCCATTTTTGTGTAGGATATATATCTAATTGTGGAGTGCTTTTATACTTACCCAATTGATTGGTTTTCTAAATATTAAAAAAGGTTATGCTAAGCTGATCTGGTTGTGTTCACACAACATTGTTATGGCATAGAAATCCAGCTGCTGCAGGTCCAACCGGTCCTCAGACCGAAGAAATCACAGGAAAGGAAAAATGTAGATAATCTGCGCTGCTAGTGATCGAAATGGTGAATCCAGGTCCACACAAGTTGGTTTGCGTTTTTTTATTTTGACAAAAAAAAAAAGCAAACCCACTTGTGTGGACTTGGATTCACCATTTCGATCACCAACAGCGCAGATTATCCACATTTTTCCTAACATATATTCATTGAAACACACAAGCAAGACCACTGCTCTACATAGGAAATAAAAAGTACACAGAAATCAGAAGTGTACAAAAATCAGAACTCTTCAGGTCTTCCAAGCTAAAAGGTGCAAGTAGGTATTAGATGTTAGGAACAAATACTAACTGTGTTGCCTTTAAAGGGGTTTTCCCACGAACAAAAGTTCATTTTAATCAATGGCTGTGTCTGACCGTGTACAGGAACAAGGTCTGATTATACCACAGCTCCTGGGCAGAGGAGGAAGCAAAAGAGTATACAGACATTACAGCAGGGGATCACAGAGGATTCATTTTGTGAGGTAAAATATTGTTTAAAAACAGGCAGTGAAATGTTTTACCTCACAAAAAGAATTAGCTGCGTTCCTCTGCTGTAATGTCTTTCGCTTCCTCCCTTGCCCAGGAGCTGTGGTATGATCAGACCATGTTCCTGTACGGTCAGACACAGCCATGGATTAAAATGAGCTTTTGTTCTTGGTAAAACCTCTTTAAATGGTTTCTTGAGAAATAGAAAAAAAATAAAATGTGATTATAAATACATCCCTAAATACTTTTAATTAGCAAATCACAATAGTTTTGTCTATGTATGAAATCAGTATAGAATTAAAATGGCCACTAACAGAAACCTGTCCTAGCATGTTAGAACAGATACCTGTAAACATTGCAGTAGGAAGCTCCATAACCTTATTTTGTTGAAAGATATAGTTCCTTTGAATATACTGATTTAATACTGGAGATATCAGGAGTGTTAAAGTAAGAAGAGGCTGCTGACACTGCTGTACACCATTTTCTTTCTGATCTAATACTGAAAATACCAGGGATGCTAAGGTAAGGGGATGATCATACTGCCTTCTACCCTGTTTATCTGATCTAACACTGGAGATATCGGGGGTGCTGAGGAAAGAAGACGTCTCTCACACTGTTGTCCACCCTGTTTTTTTTAACTTTTCATTGGAGATACCAGGGGTGTTGAGGTAAGAAGATTCTGCTCACATTTCTGTCTATACTGTCTCTCTGATCTAATATTAATGATACTACAGATGCTGAAGTCAAAAGAGATTGCTGAAGCCACTGTCCATTATGTCTTTCTGATCTAATATTGGACATACCAAGGATACTAAGGTAAAAAGAAGCTGCTAACACCCTGTCTTCCTGATCTAACACTGATGATACCAGAAATGCTGAGGTAATAAAAGACTAATCACACTGCTGTCCACCCTGTTTTTATGATCTAATACTGGTGATAGCAGGAATGCTGAGGTAAGAAGAGGCTGCTCACTCTGCTATCCACCCTATCTGATCTAACCCTGGAGATACCAGTGGTATCTAATTCCAGGGGTGCTGAGGTAAGAAGAGGCCACTCACAATGCTTTCCATCCTCTTATTTTGATCCAACACTAGAGACAATAGGGGTTCTGAGGTATGAGGAAGCTGCTCACACTGCTGTCCACCCTGTCTATCTCATCTAGTATTGGAGATATCAGGATCTAACACTGGAGATACCAGGAGTGCTGAGGTTATAAGAGGCCACTCACACTGCTGACCACCCTGTCCTTCTGATCTTACCCTGGAGATACCAGGGGTGCTGAGGAAGAAGAGGCTGCTCACATTGCTGTCCACCCTGTATTTATGACTTAATACAGTAAATTTCATGAGTGCTGAAGAAGAGGCTGCTCACACTGGTGTCCCACCTGTCTTTCTGATTTAATATTGCAGATATCAGAAGTGCTGAGTTAAGAGGAAGCTGCTCACACTGCTGTCCCTCATTTCTTTCTGATCTAATAATGAAGTTATTAGGAGTGCTGAGGTAATAAGAAGCCACTCACACTGCTATCCACCCTCTTTTTCTGATCTAACACTAGATACTAGGGGTGTTGAGCTAAGAAGAAGCTGCTCACACTGCTGTCCACCCTGTCTATCTGATCTAATATAGGAGATAGCAAGATCTGATACTGGAGATACCAGGGGTGCTGAAGTTATATGAGGCCATTCACACTGCTGTCGAGTATGTATCTCTATTATAAGCCTGTTGAAACATTTGTTTAGGTGGCTTAGATGTTTTTATATCCGCTCTAACTGGGCTATTTTGTAATGATTTCCTTTTTCAAAATATAAATCTGGGGGAGTTTTTAAATAATCCCCCAATCCCTGCAGTAACAGACTCCAATATTTCTAAATACAATTGTTGTACCAGTGAGGAATGCTCATCATAGACAGAAAAAGAGACACATCTATTATCCTGACTTTTCATTTTCTTTCTCCTAAATTCTTCCCTTGTCATCCCAATTTCATTACTAATTTCTATTACATCCTTTTTTATCATAGCCCTTTCCTAGGAATGACTTTTGTCATAATTTATTTATTCCGATGATATTCATTATCATCCAAACAAATTCCCTGCAGTCTTGTAAAGTGACCTCTTGGTATTCCAGTAAAAACCTGTGTGGCATGACAACTTTGTCTATCTAGCAGGTTATTTCTGTCCGTTTTCTTTGTATAGTTGTTTTCAGGATCCCACTTTCATCCTGTACTTTCACATCTAAAAAGTTAAGTTTATGCTCATGTTTTTCCAAAGTGAATTTGATAAGTGGGTGACAACTATTAATGTATAGTCTATGACATTTGGCAGTTTGAGGGGACAACTGTATTCTGGCATTTTTCACACAAGGTGAAGCAACATGTAAAAGTTGAAGTCAGGGTCTGCATTCTTTACGTTTCATGGACTACTGGTGGAAATATCACGAGTGCTGTCATAAGAAGAGGCCACTCACACTGTTGTCCATTTTGTCTTTCTGATCCAACCTTGCTGAGCTAAAAAGTGACTGCTCACTTGGCAGCCCACCCTGCCTATCTTATCTAATACCGGAGACACCAAAGGTACTGAGGTAAGAAGAGGCTGGTAACACTGCTAACCACCCCGCCATATTAATCTAACACTGGAAACAGCAGGAGTACTGAGGTTATAAGAGGTCGCTCACACTTCTGTCCACCCTATCTATTTGATTTAATACTGTAGATACCAGGCAGCAATTGTAAGAAGAGGCCACTCACTGTGCTATCCACACTGTCTTTCTGATCTAATATTGGAGATGACAGGGGTGCTGAAGTAAGCCGAGACGTCATAATTGCTGTCCATCTTTTATTTCTTATCTAATACTGGCGATACCTAAGATGCTGAAATAAGAAGAGGCTACTTACTCTGCGGCCGACCCTGTCTCTCTGATCTAATATTAGAGATAACAAGAGTAATGAGGTAAAAATACACTGCACATAATGCTGTCCACCCTGTGCTTTGATCTAACCTTGGAGTTACCAGATGTGCTGAAGTTTAGAAGAAGCTGCTTACACTGCTGTCTACCCTGTCTTTCAGATCTAATATTGAAGATACCAGGAGCGCTGAGGTAAGAAGAGGCTGCTTACAATGTTGTCCACTGTGTCCTTCTGATTTAATCCTAGACATAGTAATGATGCTGATGTAAAAATGGTCTGCTTGCACTGCTGTCCACCCTGTCTTTTTTATGTAATACTGGAGATACCAGAGGAGGGATGCTGAGGAAAGAAGAGACTGCGCACACTGCTGTCCACCCTGTCTTTTTTATGTAATACAGGAGATACCAAGAGGAGGGATGCTGAGGAAAGAAGAGACTGCACACACTGCTGCCCATCCTGTCTTTCTTAATCACAGTACAAGGTATAGGTTATTTACAGGTCACAGCAATGAAGCTACTTACTGCACATGCTCACAGGCACATTTCCTAACATTCTAGTACATGTTTCTCTCAGTGTACCAAGATGGTGGCCATTCTATAGTATAATGATTATCTCCTTAGACAAAATGATTGTGATTTCATAAATGAATTTAGGAATTGAATTTAAATGACATTTCTTGTAGTTATTTTTTTTTAATACCTAAACAATCCCTTTAGCAGAAAATATTTCATTGGGATGTATGCAACTACTGTTTTCTTACCACCTCTGTATTGACAACCCTTTTCCTCTAAGGTCAGTTGAATGTGTATATTCTCTTTTGGTAAATTTACTTACAGACTTTCATGTTTGTGTTTCATGTTTGTCAGTGGTCACCAAACTTGAAAAGCTGTTAACTGTGTAAAGTGTAAACTGCAATGGTGGAAGTAAAATAATCCATAGTATCTATATAGCATGCTGAATAATTACAATTATGCCTCATATTAATGCTTAGAAAAACTCGTAGCCTTGAAAATAAGTATCATTGTTTGTTATAGAGCTATAAAAAGGCGCAAATCTACTTCTAACTCTCCCATTGCAGATCATAGAGACGTTGAAATATCTTGTTTTTCAGCAATATGCAGTACACTGAGTGTTTGTGCCCTTGAGCTTGAAAAAAGAAATCATTGTTTGCCATAATAGCTGTACAAAGCTTTGCATTTTACTCTAGAAGAAACAAAGGCATCCATTTTTACCATTACAAAAAATCTGTGTGATTATGTCATTCACATTTAGAGACAATTAGACTCTATGTATAAGTAAGCCTTATTGTATTTTTGAAAAAAAAATATTAATTAAAATGTATAGAAATCCATTCTTCTATACACTCGACTATTGTTAGTGCCTTCAAAATCATGGCAGATATTTAGTGGCCGAACAAATGTGATAATGCTCGCAAAGGCATTTCTCAAAACTCTCTATGATTAAAGGGTTATTCTGGCTTAGGACATTAATGGTATATCAAAAGAATATAATGTATAAGAGTAACATGCAAAAGCAATACAATAAACTTGTCCTAATTCATAAGGGAAAAATATATATAAAAATATATATCTTTGTACCAGGTTAGCCAGTAGATAAAAAAATATTAACCCCCGAGGGTGGTTTGCACGTTAATGACCGGGCAAAATTTTACAAATCTGACCATTGTCACTTTATGAGGTAATTACTCTGGAACGCTTCAACGGATTCCACTGATTCTCAGTTTGTCTTTTCATGACATATTGTACTTCATGATAGTGGTAAAAAAATTTTGATATCACTTGCGTTTATTTGTGAAAATTTGGAAAAAATTTAGAAAATTTTGCAATTTTCAAAATTTTAATTTTTATGCCCTTAAATCAGAGCGATATGTCACACAAAATAATTAATAAATAACATTTCCCACATGTCTACTTTACATCAGCACAATTTTGGAAACAACATTTTTTTTTATTAGGGAGCTATAAGGGTTAAAAGTTGACCAGCGATTTCTCATTTTTACAATAAAATTTACATAACCATTTTTTTAGGGACCACATCACATTTGAAGTGACTTTGAGGGGTCTTTATGGCAGAAAATACCCAAAAGTGACACCATTCTAAAAACTGTACCCCTCAATGTGCTCAAAACCACATTCAAGAAGTTTATTAACCCTTCAGGTGCTTCACAGGAATTTTTGGAAGGCGGAAGAAAAAAATGAACATTTAACTTTTTTCACAAAAATGTTACTTTAGACCCAATTTTTTTTATTTTTTCAGGGGTAAAACTAAAAAATGTATCCAAAAATTTGTTGTGCAATTTCCCCTGAGCACGCAGATAACCCACATGTGGAGAAGAAAAACTGTGTGGGCACACGGCAGGGCTCAGAAGAGAAGGAGTGCCATTTGACTTTTTGAATGTAAAAGGTGCTTGAATAATTAGCGGATGCCATGTTGCGTTTGGAGAGCCCCTGATGTGCCTAAACAGTGGAAACCCCCCACAAGTGACACCATTTTGGAAACTAGACCCCTCAGGGAACTTATCTAGATGTATGGTGAGCACCTTGAACCCCCAGGTGCTTCACAGAAGTTTATAACATCGAGCCGTGAAAATAAAATTTTCACATTTTTCCCACAAAAATGTTCTTCAGCCCCCAGTTTTGCATTTTCATAAGGGTAACAGGTGAAATTGCACCATGCAACTTGATGTGCAATTTCTCCTGAGTAAGCAGATACCCCATATGTGGGGGAAAACCACTGCTTGGGCACATGGCAGGGTTCGGAAGGGAAGGAGCGCCATTTGACTTTTTGAATGTAAAATTTGCTTGAATAATTAGCGGACGCCATGTAGCGTTTGGAGAGCCTCTGATGTGCTTAAACAGTGGAAAACTCTCACAAGTGACACCATTTTGGAAACTAGACCCCTCAGAGAACTTATCTAGATGTGTGGTGAGCACCCTTAACCCCCAGGTGCTTCACAAAAGTTTATAACATGGAGCCGTGAAAATAAAAAAATCTAACTTTTTCCACAAAAATTATCTTTTAGCCCCAAATTTTTTCTTTTCACAAGGGTAAAAGGAGAAAACGGAACCTAAAAACTGTTGTGCAATGTCAGTACTCCAGTACCCCATATGTGGGGAAAATACACTGTTTGGGCACACGTCAGGGTTCAGAAGGGAAGAAGCACTGTGTGACTTTTTGAACGCAAAACTAGCTGGAATCAAGAGCGGACGCCATGTCGCATTTCGGGAGCCCCTGATGTGCCTAAATAGTGCAAACCCCCCACAATTGACCCCATTTTTGAAGCTAGACCCCTCAAGGATTTTATCAACAGGTATAGTGTACATTTTGAACCCAAAGGTACGACAGAATTTGATAACATTAGGTCATCATATTGAATAAGTTGTCATTAGTCTTGAGCGCAAGTGCTCGCTACTTGAGTTTGCATTGGGTACTCGGTTATGCACAAAGTATCACGGGTGCTTGAGTGACATGTTCGAGTCCCCACCCCGCATGTTTCACGACTGTTAGACACCCAAAAAAAAAAAGGGGATCACTCGTGCATTTTAGGCGATCCCAGCAATATTTTTTTTGGCCGCGAAGCATATGGGGCAGAGACTCATGTCACTCGAACACCCGCGATACTCAGTGCATAACCAAGCACCCGATGCAAACTCAAGTAGCGAGCACTTGCGCTCAACACTGGTCGCCATATCGTCATAATTTTTTTTCTTTACTTTTGAAAATATCCCAACCCTAACCGCAACCCTAATACAACCCCAACCCTAACCCTAGTCCAACCCTAACCCTAGCCTAACCCTAACCCTAGCCCAACCCTAACCCTAGCCCAAACCTAACCCTAGCACAACCCTAACCCCAACCCTAACCCTAGCCTAACCCTAGCCCAACCCTAACCCTAGCCTAACCCTAACCTTAACCCCAACCCAACCCTAACCCTAGCCAAACCCTAACCCAACCCTAACCCTAGCCTAACCCTAACCCTAGCCTAACCCTAACCCTAGCCCAACCCTAACCCTAACCCAACCCTAATCCTACCCCAACCCTAACCCTAACCCCAGCAGAACCCTAACCCTAGAGTTTATTTTTTTATGCCGTTCCTCATGCAGTATAAGTGATTAGACGACTTTATTCTTCAGGTCGGTGTGATTAAAGCGATACCAGATTCATATTGGGTTTTTATGATTGACAGCTGTCACACACTAAAAGACGCATTTTTTTGCAAAGACTAGTTTTTGCATCGCCATATTTTGAGAGATATAATTTTTCCATAATTTGGCCGACAGAGTCATGTAAGAGCTTGTTTTTTGCGGGACAAGTTGACGTTTTTATTGGTACCATTTTCGGGCATGTGATATTTTTTGATCGCTTTCTATTCCAATTTTTGGGAGGCCTGTCAGCTGCTGCACACAGTAAGACGTTACTTTGGTCATGCACTGCGCATGACCAAAGTAACTTCCTACCTCCTGATGTCCCAGACATGATGTCATGACAATGTCCGGGAGCCACCGCAGACATCGCTGGATGCCGGAGAGGAGGTAAGTATCGACGCTTACATCCCCCCTTGCCCCCGCAATGCTGTGATCGACTTCGATCACAGCATTGCAGGGGTTAATGTACTGGGAGCTGACACACGGCGGCGATCGCCCCGCACCGCTTGCGTGAGGGCGCGATCGAATTATGCGTAATAGTACGTAGCTGGTCCATAAGTCCCAGGGCGCAGCTACGTACTATTACTGACTTGGTCGGAAAGGGGTTAAAGGGGTTGTCCAGTACTATTGATAATGCCCCAATGTATTTTTATGGTGAAAAGAAGTTTCTTTGTAAATACCTTCCACTACTGTTCTTGCCTGTGAGTTGCCAAGGATAGCGTGCTCACAGGCAGAAACAGCAGCACAAAGTATTTACAAAGACACCTCTTTTCACCATAAAAATACATTGGGGCATTATCAATAGTACTGGACAACCCCTTTAAGATTTGAGAGTCCTCAGTGGTTGATACCTTTTAATGGCTAACTAAAATTAGGACTACTAGGGTCTCTTCATCAGGCATAGAATAACACAAAATCTGAAAAGTCACATATTTATGCACAACAGGACACAGAAAAAATGCAATACCTACAATACCTACTGGAACTACTGGAACAACATGTCCATTTTGAACTGTCCTCCCACCTCTCATCCTGCTCTCTGTTTGACCACTTACAATCTGACTTCCGACCGCACCATTCCACTGAAACTGCCTTGACTAAAGTCACCACTGACCTACTAACTGCCAAATCCAAGCGACACTACTCTGTCCTCCTCCTCCTGGACCTTTCATCTTCCTTCGACACAGTAGACCAGGGGTCCTCAAACTTTTTAAACAGGGGGCCAGTTCACGGTCCCTCAGACCATTGGAGGGCCGGAATATAGTTTTAAAAAAAACTATGAACAAATTCCTATGCACACTGCACATATCTTATTTTGAAGTTAAAAAAACAATACAGGAACAAATACAATATTTAAAATGAAGAACAAGTAAAGTTAAATCAACTGGTATTTCAATAGGTAGGTAACTGTACCCAATAGGCAGCATAGGTCCCCAATAGGCAGCATAGGTCCCCAATAGGCAGGTAAATATCCCCAATAGGCAGGTAAATGTCCCCAATAGGCAGGTAAATATCCCCAATAGGCAGCATAGGTCCCCAATAGGCAGCATAGGTCCTCAATGGGCAGGTAAATGTTCCCAATAGGCAGGCTGTTTCCCCCTTATAATGCCATATGCAGGCTGTTCCCCCCCTTATAATGCCCCATGCAGGCTGTTCCCCCCCTTATAATGCCCCATGCTGGATGCCACCGCCCATATAATGCCCCATGCAGGATGTCCCTTTCTCACACCATATAATGCCCCATGCAAAATATCACTCCCCTGTCTTTATAATGCCCCATGCAGGATGTCCCTTCCCCCCCCATATAATTCCCCATGCAGGATGTCACCCCCCATATAATGCCCCATGCAGGATGTCACCCCCCCCATATAATGCCCCATGCAGGATTTCACCCCCCCCATATAATGCCCCATGCAGGATATCACTCCCCTGTCTTTATAATGCCCCATGCAGCATGTCACCCCCCATATAATGCCCCATGCAGCATGTCACCCCCCATATAATGCCCCATGCAGCATGTCACCCCCCATATAATGCCCCATGCAGCATGTCACCCTCCCCCCATATAATGCCCCATGCAGCATGTCACCCCCCCATGTAATGCCCCATGCAGCATGTCACCCTCCCCCCCATATAATGCCCCATGCAGCATGTCACCCTCCCCCCCATATAATGCCCCATGCAGGATGTCCCTTTCCCCCCCATATAATGTCCCATGCAGGATGTCACCCCCCATATCATACCCCATGCAGGATGTCAGCCCCCCCATATAATGACCTATGCCTCCATACATTTAAAAAAAAAAAATTCAATACTCACCTCACTTCTCACTTGCTGCCGCTGCTCTACTCTGGTCTGGACTCCAGCGTCGCGGCGGCGTTGTCCAGCTCTGCGCTTCCTGTGACAGCACTCGGGAGGGCGCGGTGTAAAGACGTCACCGCGCCCTCTGACCTGAGACGTCACAGGAAGCGCAGAGCAGGAAGACAGGGGATCTGCAGAGGCACGGAGAGAGGTAAGTATTCGCCTGCCGGGGCCCTGAGCAAGCGGGGGGAAGGGCGGGCAATGGCACCGCTCTCCTCTCCTCCGCCCATAGCCCGGCGGGCCGGATAAAAGTCCTCCGCGGGCCGCATGTGGCCCGCGGGCCGTAGTTTGAGGACCCCTGCAGTAGACCATTCCCTCTTACTACAGACTCTCTCATCTCTTGGCATCACAGACTTGGCCCTTTCTTGGATCTCCTCATACCTAACAGACCGGACATTCAGCGTCTCCCACTCACACAACACTTCCTCATCTCGCCTTCTATCTGTCGGTGTCCCCCAAGGTTCAGTTTTAGGACCTCTGCTCTTCTCCATCTACACCTTCGGCCTGGGACAGCTCATAGAGTCTCACGGCTTTAAGTATCATCTTTATGCTGATGACACACAGAACTACCGCTCAGGACCTGATATCACCTCCTTACTAACCGGAATCCTACAATGTCTGTCCGCTATTTCATCCTTTTTCTCTGCTAGATTTCTAAAACTTAACATGGACAAAACTGAATTCATCATCTTTCTCCCATCTTACTCAACACCCCCATCTGACCATTCCATCAAAGTCAATGACTGCCGACTCTCCCCAGTCCCACAAGCTTGCTGCCTCGGGGTAACCCTTGATTCTGATCTATCCTTGAAACCACATATCCAAGCCCTTTCTACTTCCTGCCGACTCCAGCTCAAAAATATCTCCCGGGTCTGCACATTCCTCAACCAAGAATCTGCAAAACACTAGTGCACGCCCTCATCATCTCACGCCTCGACTACTGCAACCTCCTGCTTTGTGGCCTCCCCTCTAACACTCTTGCTCCCCTCCAATCTATCCTAAACTCTACTGCCCGACTAATCCACCTGTCACCCCGCTATTCACCGGCCTCTCCTCTCTGTCAATACCTTCACTGGCTCACTATTGCTCAGAGACTCCAGTTCAAAACCCTAACCTTGGCATGCAAAGCCATCCACAACCTGTCTCCTCCATACATCTGTGACCTAGTCTCCTGGTACTTACCTGAGCGCAACCTCTGATCTTCACAAGATCTCCTTCTCTACTCCCCTCTTGTCTCCTCTTCCCACAATTGCATACAAGATTTCTCCCGTGCATCCCCCCTACTCTGGAACTCTCTACCCCAACATATTAGATTCTTGCCTACGTGGAAACCTTCAAAAGGAACCTGAAGACCTACCTCTTCCGACAAGCGTACAACCTACACTAACCACCGTTACACCATACTGCTGCATGACCAGTTCTACCCCTGACGCGCCCCCTGGGCCGTGAGGTACCCAGAGCCGGGCCTGTAGATGCTGGGGGTTGTAGTCACAGTGGCGGTGACCCAGTCTGTGACCCAGGTGGTCAATCCAAGGGTAGTAGATGTATATAGGCTATATAATGTCTGACTACGCCACCTGTGGAGTGCGGTTAATAGAGACCGCCGCTGCGGAACAGTCCTCTGAAGCTGGTGGTATGGCAGCAAAGGTGGTATAACTCCCCACAGGAAGAGTTAGCTTCAGGGCAGTGTGTGTGGATGATGGTGGTTGTGCAGGGTGTCACGGTGCAGAAATAACCACAGAGTCCGTGCAGTGCAGTCCCAGGGTCTTTACTGGTAGCAATTAGACAGGCCTGGAGTGGAGTACTGGCTAGAGATAAGAGTCTAGTCAGTCTGGGAGCAAGCATAGAGTCCTCCCGGACAGGTGGAGTTGTAGGCCTGCCGTGCTCACTACTCTCTTTGGCTATTCTGCTTGTAGCTGTGTTGTAGCCCACGTCCCTGAGTGTAACGTGCTGTGCTCACCCGTATGGCTGGCAACTCGGGCCTTGTGGATGCCTCGCTCCTCCTTGGCGGTACTGGTCCCTCGGTGCTGCTGAGCCTCCGGGCGTCTGATGGGGCCAGGAGACCTGCAATCTTCTGCCCTGTGGTATCTGCTGCTGGGTCTGGAATTCCCCACAGCCTTGGACTCTGGTGTCCAGTTCTTTGTGTGCTCCAGCTAGGACGAGCTATCTCCAGCTCCAGTCCCTAGCTCCTCTCTCTTCAATGTCCTAAACTCAACTCCTCACTAAACTAAACTAACCCTGCCTCCAAATCCAGTTGCCAAGGGGAGGGTCCTCCCCTTGCTGGCCTGGAGCCAGGAAGTGTTGCATGTGTTATGTTCCTGACCAGGAAACCCCTTCTTGCCTCCAGACATGGCATTACTTCTTTTGAGGGAAGCAATACCTCTGTGGCAACCAGACCCTCTGGGGTGCCACATTCCCCCCTAGTTAATTTCAGTACTCCGGTACTGAACATATTTTTCAAAAGTAACAATAGCATTAACAATAATAGGCACATTAGAATATTTACAAACATTACAGTCCTTGATAGGTTACAGTATAATCTGCAACCAGGTGTCCATTCCACTGTGCAAGGTGTAATTTGAGGGACCCGTCCAAAACCCTCCACGGAGGCCCTGGGGTGGCTGCAGGGCATAGATGATCCAGGTGTTGGACCACGTCTTCGGCCACCTCCAACGAGTTTTTGTTCAGTGGTCTTTCAATAAGGGGCACTTTAGCAAGTGCAACTATTTACAAGGGAAAGTTCTTTGGTTATTCACTGTCCATAACCTAAAAGTCTTTGTACCCTTTTTGGGTAACTGGAAAAACACATATTACACATTTCAAATCAGCAATGTCTCTGGCATACCCTTATGGGTAACTATATACAGCACACATTTTAAATTTTTCTATACTTTAAACTTTGCATTTTAAATTCTCCAACGGGCAGGGGGCTGACCTCTTGTAGCTCTGTTAGATCTACGTAATGCACTATCTGTCAGTCCTCTACCCTGGTCCCTTGTGTCTACCCCTGGTGTGGTGGGTTCAGTGTGAACTGCACTACAGGTAGTATGAGGTAGTACTGGTAGGTTGGGCAACTTCCTACGGATTCTTTGGCTTACCGTGGGTACGACAGGTTCACTATTAGCAGAGGGTTGATTCTCCTGGTCTGCTGTCGATGAAACTTCTGCCTCTGGGGCCAACTGTTCTTCCAACTCTTCTGGGACTTCTACAGCTTCCTGAGGGGGTGGTTGGAGAAAGGTAAGGACTGGCACAACAATTGCATTGTTCACTTGTGTCCACGACCGAGGAAATTCTCCGAGTACTGTTTTGACCATTTCTTCCACTTCCTCTGTGGGTTGAGGGCTATCCTGGTCTTCTTTAGTGTGTTGTAATTGCTCGGGACATTTCTTCAAGTGGTCTCTTGAAACTGTTGCTGATGTTTCTCCTCCATCCTTACTAATGAGGCACACCTTGGTGTTATCATGACTCGAGGGCTGGATGGTGTACGGCTCTACCTCCCACTGGTCATCCAATTTGTGGAGTCGCCTCTTTCTCTTAAGGACCTGTTCTCCAGGTGACAATGGAACAGCAGGTGCGTGTTGATTGTAAGGCTTCTCTTGTCTTTGTCTTGCTTGGGACAGACTTCTCTCTTGCACTTTGCGGTATTGTTGTTGCCGCTCAGTGTCCCAATCTGCATCTGGTGAGGCCGTCTCTGGTGTTAGGACTCCCATGTCCAGGTCGATGGGCAGCTTACCAGGTCTTGCTCTCATCAGGTAAGCAGGTGTGCAGTTGGTAGAGTTTACTGGGATATGGTTACAGAGGTCCACCAGATCTGGTAGCTTTTCTGGCCACAGGCTGCGTTCCTCAAGGGGCAACGTCTTCAGCAGGTCTATCACCACCTGGTTCATCTTCTCACACAACCTGTTGGTTTGGGGGTGATACGGCGTTGTCCTGATTTTCTTGCAGCCGTACAGGTTGCAGAATTTCTGGAACACCTCCGCTTTGAAGGCTGGACCTTGGTCAGTAAGCACACGTTCTGGGTAACCGTGCTGGCGACAGAAGTGCTGTTGGAATGCTTTGGCTGCTGTCTGAGCCGTCTGGTCCTTTACTGGCACTACTACCAGGAACCGGGAGTAGTGGTCTATGATGGTGAGAGCGTAGACATAGCCTGACCTGCTTGGGGCTAGCTTCACGTGGTCCAAGGCTACCAGTTCAAGTGGCTGTTTGGTGATGATGGGCTGCAGGGGAGCCCTCTGGCTGTCACGGTCTTTTTGCCTCAGGTTGCATGGTAAGCATTCTCGACACCACCTCTCGATTGCTTTCCTCATGCCAGCCCAGTAGAACCGTTCATGTAGCAGGACTTCCAACTTCTTCCAGCCAAAGTGTCCTGCTCCATCGTGGTACGCTTCCAAGACCATTGACGCATCCCGCCTCGGGACTACCACCTGCCAGACCAATTCATGTGTCCGGGAGTTGATGGCTCTTCGACACAGCTTCCCTTCATAGATGAATAGCTTGCCCTTCTCCTTCCACAGCTGTTTGGTCTCCTCTGGAGCATCTGGATCAGGGTACGAGTCAGCTCGTGTCAGCAACTCCTTGACTAGGCGGACAGCCGGGTCACTATCTTGTGTCTCTGCCCATCCATGGTGGGGCAATGGATTGAACGTGGCCTCTCTGTTGGCGGAGCACCTGTTCTTCACACAATGGGAGCACTGGGTTACTCCATGACGGTGGAAAGCAGGGATCTCTATCTCCTCCAGCTCTTCCGGGTCTTCTCCCCCATCTGGCAAGTTAGCCATCCTGGACAGCGCATCGGTGTTTGCATTCTTGCGCACAGCCTGGTACTTGATGGTGAACTCATAATTAGACAGTCGGGCCATCCATCTTTGTTCCAGGGCACCAAGTTTCGCAGTGTCCAGGTGCGTCAGCGGGATATTATCCGTGAAGACAGTGAATTTGGAGGAGGCGAGATAATGCTTGAAGCGCTCTGTCACAGCCCAGACTACGGCGAGGAACTCCGACTTGAAGGAACTGTAACTTTCGGGGTTCCTTTCTGTGGACCGGAACTTCCTGCTGGCATAGGCAATCACTCTTTCTCTGCCTTGCTGTATCTGGGACAGCATCGCTCCTAGCCCCACATTACTTGCGTCTGTATGGCGTATGAAGGGTTGGCCATAGTCAGGGTAGGCCAGGATCTCGTCTCCTGTGAGAGCCATCTTCAGCCTACTGAAGGATTCGTCTTTCGGCTTATCCCATTTGAATGGAGGCTTCGGGTTTTTGGCCTTCCTGGACTGGCCTACTAGGAGGTCCTGCATGGGTGCCGCCATCTTGGTGAAGCCTTGGATAAATCTTCGGTAGTAGCCCACCAACCCGAGGAACTGCCGCACTTCCTTGATAGTGGAGGGTCTTGGCCAGTCCTTGATTACTGTGACCTTGTCAGGGTCTGGTGCTACACCTTCAGCGCTTACCACATGACCTAGGTACTGTACCTTGGGCTTCAACAGGTGGCATTTTGACGGCTTCACCTTCAGGCCAAAACCAGCTAGGGCTTCAAACACCTCTGCCAGGTGCTTCAGGTGATCTTCATAGGACTTGGAGTATACTATGACGTCATCCAGGTACAGCAGGACTGTCTCGAAGTTCTTATGTCCTAGACAGCACTCCATCAACCGCTGGAAGGTTCCTGGGGTGTTGCAGAGTCTACACACATTCTCATCGTGCCATCTTTTTTCCTTGCGAGAACTAACGGAGCTGCCCAGGGGCTACAACTATCTCTTATCACCCCAGCCTCCTTCATCTCTCGTAACATCCCTTTGGCATTTTGGTAGTGTGCAGGGGGTACAAGCCGGTACCGCTCTTTAATGGGTGGATGGTCTCCCGTGGGGATATGGTGTTGAACCCCTTTTACCTGCACGAAGTCGAGCGGGTGTTTGCTGAAGACCCTTTCATACTCCTGGACCACCCGGTTTACTCCATGTTTTTGGTGCTGAGGGGTGGAGTCAGTGCCCACGTGTAGCTTTTGACACCAGTCCTCCATCTGTCCCTTGGAGCCATTATCTTCCGCCGGTTTGGATGGAGGTAAGGGTTCCACTGTTTTTATAGAATTGTGGCTGACGGTGAATAATTTGGCAAGGGTAGCAAACCGGGGCAAATGGACTTCTTTCTCCCCTATATTTAGGATGCGGACTGGCACTCTCCCATGGCGGACATCAACCACCCCCCGGGCTGTCAAGATGGTGGACCTACTGTCAGAGTATACGGGCTCTACCAGGTCCTGGTAATCTCTACCCCTGAGACCGATTGCTGCCCGGCACCATATCAACATTTCACTTCTTGGGGGCATGGCAATGGGAAACGGGTCACTCATCCTGACACTGCCAATTTCACCACCAGACAGTTCTACCTGTTGTCTTTTCATCAGGGCTCTGATTTCTCTCTGCAGAACTCGCTGCTGTCTGGAACTGGCGGTCTCCGCAACCTGCTGTAACAAGACAATCATTTCTGAAAGACAATTTTCAATAATATTAGTGCCTAAGGTTATCATGGGGTGACTTTCTCGGCGATCAATGTCAACAATTATCATTGCTTGCGCCGGCAATTCCACTTTGCCAACCTTTATGGTCACTTCTTTATACCCCACTTGAGGTACTGGCTGACCATTGCTGGCATAAATGCTTAAATGTTCATCTGGACGGCGGGTAATGTCTGAATCAGTCCAGTAGCGTTGGTAGAGAATGTAGGGGATAGTGGTCACCTGGGATCCAGTGTCCAGCAATGCGCTCATCGGGATGCCGTCAAGCACGACAGGTAGGACCGGTCGTCCCCCCACATACTTGTCTCACCAGTTGTGTGGGCCTGGTGTTCTTACGCCTGGGGGTTGGCCCTCTGCCCCAGGTTTTGCTCGTTTAAATTACAGTACCTTGCATAATATTCTGGCTTGTGACAGCGGCGGCAGATGGGTTGTCCGTCCTGGTCATAGCGGTCACTGTTCCTCCCTCTGGTTGGCGGAATCCTCCTCTGTTGTCGCTCCGGGACGTCCTCCGGACTGGAAGCCAGCTGGATCTTCCCTTTGGGGGACACCTGCAAGGACTGCACAGTTTTGGTTAGTGCAGCTACACTTTTAGTCAGCTCTTGGACCTGAAGGTGCAGGTCTGTAGACGGATCATTGTCCAGAGTCTGTGCATCAGCTCCCACAGGCTCTGGGGAAAAAGGTGCCACCTGCTGGTGGTAGGTGATAGCTGGGCGCCGGTGAGATGTAGCGCCACCTGGTGTTGGTTCACGCAGCACCCGGATGTCTCTGTCTTTAAATTGTGCAAAGTCCAGATCAGGGTTTTGCAGAGCCATCATGCGCAGCTGTGTCCGGTGAGCGCTGGACAGTAGACCCTCAATAAACTGCTCAGTTAACAGTCTGTTCTCATCATGAACACTGTCGGGGTCTACCTGTTTGATGGCCCTCAGCGTCTCCTGCAGGCTTAAAGCATAGTCCCGTACACTGTCCTGCGCCCGTTGTTTGCACCCATAAAACTTAATTTTTATCTCAGCTGTAGTACGGGTGTCAAAGGTGTCCTTTAGGCGGGCCAGTATCTCTTTCACAGTCCCTTTGTCTCTGGCTGACCAGGACTTCACTTCTCTCTGGGCTGCTCCAATTAACTGGCCTATGAGGATGCTCACTTTCTGCTCCTCGGACAGGGGGTACACTTTAAACAAGCTGCTCAGTCTTTCTTTAAAATCACTCAGGGTGTGCGACTCTCCTGAGTACTGGGGCAACCACGCCGCCCCCGGTATATATGGCATGGAGAATGGCATTACCGTGGCAGCGGCCGCGCCTGCGGCTGAAGTTCCCTCCATATTGGGCGTCTTCCTCCCCCCTAGTGAACCGTGGCCTACCTTCTTTCACTTTGCTTCCCGTAGGCCGCAGTTCCGCAGGCGATGGACTCCTTTCAGGACCTGGCGTCGCACGCGTCTGACGTCAGCGCTCGCTGGGGCTCCTTCCAGGACCTGGAGCTGCGTCAGTGCGTGAAGCGGGGCTTGGGCTTCACGCGCTTCCAGCGGTTACGCCCCTCTTCTTCCCGTGCGGCGACCCAGAAATGGCGGACAATGGCAGGAAACAGCGGTAATTGGCGGGAAATCTTCACGGCATGTGACACAGTTCGTGAAGGCGGACAGTACCCGGTGGCAACAGTCACGAAATCCTGCCGACTACATCAAAGTTGACGCGCCCCTTGGGCCGTGGGGTACCCGGAGCCAGGCCTGTAGATGCTGGGGGTTGTAGTCACCGTGGCGGTGACCCGGTCCGTGACCCAGGTGGTCAATCCAAGGGTAGTAGATGTATATAGGTTATATAATGTCCGACTACGCCACCTGTGGAGTGCGGTTAATAGAGACCGCCACTGCGGAACAGTCCTCTGAAGCCGGTGGTATGGCAGCAAAGGTGGTATAACTCCCCACAGGAAGAGTTAGCTTCAGGGCAGTGTGTGTGGATGATGGAGGTTGTGCAGGGTGTCGCGGTGCAGAAATAACCACAGAGTCCGTGCAGTGCAGTCCCAGGGTCTTTACTGGTAGCAATTAGACAGGCCTGGACTGGAGTACTGGCTAGAGATAAGAGTCTGGTCAGTCTGGGAGCAAGCATAGAGTCCTCCTGTGCAGGTGGAGTTGTAGGCCTGCCGTGCTCACTACTTTCTTTGGCTATTCTGCTTGTAGCTGTGTTGTAGCCCACGTCCCTGAGTGTAACGTGCTGTGCTCACCCGTATGGCTGGCAACTCGGGCCTTGTGGATGCCTCGCTCCTCCTTGGCGGTACTGGTCCCTCGGTGCTGCTGAGCCTCCGGGCGTCTGATGGGGCCAGGAGACCTGCAATCTCCTGCCCTGCGGTATCTGCTGCTGGGTCTGGAATCCCCCACAGCCTCGGACTCTGGTGTCCAGTTCTTTGTGTGCTCCAGCTAGGACGAGCTATCTCCAGCTCCACTCCCTAGCTCATCTCTCTTCAATGTCCTAAACTCAACTCCTCACTAAACTAAACTAACCCCGCCTCCAGATCCAGTTGCCAAGGGGAGGGTCCTCCCCTTGCTGGCCTGGAGCCAGGAAGTGTTGCATGTGTTATGTTCCTGACCAAGAAATCCCTGCTTGCCTCCAGACATGGCATTACTTCTTTTGAGGGAAGCAATACCACTGTGGCAACCAGACCCTCTGGGGTGCCACACCCCCACTTACTGTATCCTGACCCATCCCTTGTCCCCCTCGCGGGCAGGGTCCTCTCTCCTCCTGTACGGGTCACTGACTCATTTTTGTTCAAGATTATTGTAATTGTTTTTGCTATATATATCCCTATCATATGTAAAGCGCCATGGAATAAATGGCGCTATAATAATAAATAATAATAACAAAAAAAAAAATAGATGAGACAAGTGACGTGAAGCAGAACTATCATTATTGGAGAGGGATAAACAGTTGTGGCTGTAAATATTGGAACAGTTCATAGATAAGGAGTGTGAAAGTGATGCCCCCACATGGTCTGAGGAGACATAAATCCATGCGACACATTCATTCCTACACTGAGTGTGTCAAAGGTTGTCATAAGTTTGCACTCCCAGACTCTTCTGTCTCTCTGAGATTTGAAGTTTCCTTTTAATACTAGTAATTTCATGTCCATGACGCTGTGATCAGGGATACAAAAATGTTTGGCAGCAAGTAGATCTATACTTTTTTCTTTTATTCTGTGGCGATAAGAAATCATCCTTGTTCTAAGTTTTTGCCTGTCTTCCCTACATACAGACCCCTAGTAGGACATTTGGTATGTATAATTAAGTACACCACTTTAGATGTGATGCAGCTGAAAGTACCTGGGATCTTGTAGTCCTGATGTGAGTTGGGGATCTTTATCTTGTCCGTGGTCATTATAAATGGACAGATTTTCCATTTTTTCTGGTTGCAGGGAAAGGTTCTTGTAGCTGTTGCAGAGGACAGGGATCTTCTGACAATGATGCTTCTTAGATTTGGGGGCTGCCTAATACACAGAAGTGGGGGGGTCTGGAAATATGGATTGTAATCGGACATCTTTTTGTAGTAAAGGTTATAGCTTCCATGCAGCTCCCCTTAGCACCTCCAGATTTGGATTGTAGGTGACTACTAGAGGCACCCGGTTGCTTTCTTTTTAAGTTTTGTAATGTAGGAGGTGATTCCTTGATATTCTGGTGGCTCTTGTAATTTGTTTTCAATTGTTCTTGGGTGGTAGCCCTGATTCAAAAAGGTCTTACTGAGGTGACCAAGATGTTTGACTCTAGCCATAGGTTTGGAACATATCTAATTGTATCTGATGGCTTGGCTGTAGACAATAGAGTTTTTTATGTGTTTTGGATGAAAATTGTCCCAGTTAAGTTATGTTGGACGGTCGATTGGCTTTTGGTACAAGGATGTCTCTATTTCATTGTTCTGTAGCTTAATGATGGTATCCAAAAAGTTAATTTCAGTACAGGAGTGTTAAGTTAATGGTGGGATGAAATTGATTTAAGTGTTCATGGAACGTCTTTAGCTGTTGCTCAGACTTCGTCCAGATGATTCTAATATCATTAATGTAACGGTAGTAGGCCAGAGACCTGATGGGACATGAGGACAAAAAGTCACTTTCAAGCTTGGCCATGAAAAGATTTGTGTACTGTGGAGCCATTTTACTTCCCATCACTGTACCAGTTTCCTGTAGATATACAACTCTGGCAAAAATTAAGAGACAACTCCAAAATTTTAATTTTATCAGATTTTTCTCTTTATAGGTATATTTTTGAGTAAAATGTACATTGTTGTTTTATTCTATAAACTACTGACAACATGTCTCCGAAATTCAAAGCTAAAAATTTTGTATTTATTTGCAGCAAATGAGAAATCGTCAAAATAATAAAAAAAGAAACAGTGCTTTCAGACCTCAAATAATGCAAAGAAAACAAGTTCTTATTCATTTAGAAAAAACAATACTCATGTTTTAACTCAGGAAGAGTTCAGAAATCAATATTTGGTGGACTAACCATGATTTTTAATCACAGCTTTCATGCCTCTTGGCATGCTTTCCACCAGTCTTTCACACTGCTTTTGGGTGACCTTATGCCACTCCTGGCACAAAAATTTAAGCAGTTCTTCTTTGTTTGATAGCTTGTGACTATCCATCTTCCTCTTGATTACATTCCAGAGGTTTTCAATGGGGTTCAGGTCTGGAGATTGGGCTGGCCATGACAGGGTCTTGATGCGGTGCTCCTTCATCCACACATTGATTGACCTAGCTGTGTGGCATGGGGCATTGTCCTACTGGAAAAAACAGTCTTTAGAGTTGGGAAACATTGCCTGAGCAGAAGGAAGCAAGTGTTTTTCAAGGATAACCTAGTATGTGGCTTGATTCATACGTCCTTCGCAAAGATTAACCTGCTCAATTCCAGCCTTGCTGAAGCATCCCCAGATCATCACCGATCCTCCACCAAGTTTTACAGTGGGTGCAAGACACTGTGGCTTGTATGCCTCTCCAGGTCTCTGTCTAACTATTAGACGACCAGGTGTTGGGCAAAGCTAAAATTAGACTCATCAGAGAAGATTACCTTACTCCAGTCCTCTATGGTCCAATCCTTATGGTCTCTGGCAAACTTCAGCCTGGCTCTCATTTGCTTATCATTGATGAAAGGCTTTTTTCTAGCTTTACATGACTTGAGGCCTGCCTCTAAGAGCCTGTTACGAACTGTTCTTGCCGTGCACTTCACTCCAGCTGCCATTTGCCATTACTTTTGTAGGTCACTTGATTTCATCCCGTGGTTGCTGAGTAACATTCGAATAAGATGACGGTCATCCCGGTCAGTGAATAGTCGCTTTTGCCCTCTGCCGGTCTGTAGCTTTGTTGACCCCAATGTCTGCTGCTTGACCTAGTTGTAATGGACTGCCATCTTCGAAATATTAAGGATGGAGGCAACATGATGCTCACTGTAAAGCCAGAATTGAGCCGTTCTTTTCCTCACTCAAGACTTTTCTTTTCAACTCCTTTGACATGGTTAAAAGTTATTTTTTCATTCAAATTACTTTTGGGCTATTCCTAGCACTTGTTTTGCCATCCAGCTTGTCCTATTGCAAGAGGATTGTGAAGACCACAGCAGTGTTTTTCATACTTTCCCTCGTTACATAAGATTTGGTTCAGGTGATCACCTAATCAGAAGCATATTAAGTAGAATGAGGTGGACTTTGGTTGGAATTCAACTGACACTGGAATGGAATGGCTGTCAGACATGTAGAGATGGGGATTTTTAGAAAACTGTGCAGTGGTCTCTTAATTTTTGCCAGAGCTGTATATTGTTATCAAATTCAAAGTAATTGTGAGTGAGGATGAATTATGCAAGTTTCACAACAGAATCAGCATCAATTCCTGTATTTTCCATGAAGACTTTGTAGGCATTTAATCCATTCTGGTGTAGGATATTAAAGTACAAAGATTCCACATTCATGGTGGCCAAAAAAGTTCTTTCTGGTAGAGGACCTATTGCTGCTATATATTCAATAGGTCAGTTGTGTCCTGAATGCTCCCTGTATCCTTTACCAAGGGTTTAAGAATACCATCTACCCATCCAGAAACTTGCTCAATAAAGGTGCCCACAGATGAAGTAATTGGTCTTCCTGGATTTCCAGCTTTGTGGATTTTGGGAAGCTTATAGAATGTCCCTATGTGACATGCAGAAGTAGTGCTGTTGCTTTAAAAGCATCCAGCAACTATTAGAAGTAACAAAAGCACAGGAGACAGGAAGTGTTTTGCTCCAGAAGTATCCAGCAACTAGATGGGTTAACACAGTCACAGGAGACAGGAAGGGTTTTAGCAGAGCCCCAGGGGGATTGTGGGGAAGCTGTTTACTGTCTGGCTGGAGCCGAAGAGAAAGGTGATGTGTGTGTTCTGCATCTGACAGAAGCACCTCTGCAAGTGAAAAGGATTCAAGTCAGGAGTAAAGCTAAGCACAGGTCAGGTAGAGTTCCTGAACTAGCCGTGCAGAATATTGTCAGGCAGAAAGATAAGGACTGGAAGAAATGGTGTCACAGGGATTATCTCCCTCAGCAAACCCTCCTCCCTCCTTCCTCTCACTGTGCTGTAAAGAATGCTGTGTTCATTAATGTGCCTTTGCATCAGAACTGTGCTGTCCTGTACTACTGGAAAGACTGTGAACTGCTGTGCTGCAAAGGAAACTGTACTGTTTGTCACTGGAGCCTGTTGCTCATAAGACTTAACTTGCACGGGCTGTGCGGCTTCTTATTAAATGCTACTGTTCTATGGTTTATGAGGACTCCTGTCAAGTGTGTCTGGTCAGCAAGTGAAGCAACCTACGTGTCTGTGTGGCGCCCTGCTGCGCATTGGTGCCACAGAACCCAGAAGGGTGCATGGATGGACTTCTCCACAAAAGGCCCTCACTACATTCATACACCTCCACCTTCCACCTCAGACCAGCAGAGGGAGCCCGTTAGGGACATATATAGGGAAGGTGGAGCCAGGCAGTTCAGGTAGTGCGCAGTTAGTTGTTAGCTCAGACAGAAGTGAGTCTGTGAGCAGAGAGCATGCCGACGCTCAGAGAGCGGTGAAGACGCAGCACGCCAGCTGCCCAGTAGTGAGGGCCCCGAGCGTGGTCGGCGGCGAGAGGAAAAGGAGAGTAGAGCTAAGGGGGCAGAGGAGCATAGTGAGCTCACCCCGATTTATATACCGGACACCGGGTCAGCGCCTACAGGGACTCCTTATACCCAGTAGGAACCACCGGAACCCGTGGAGAACTACAGGTCCCAGGTTCACCAAATGCTGATTGCAGTACCAGGGCTAGGAGTCACAGAGGTCCAAGCGTCCAGGGAGAGTGATCTCCAAAGAGAAGGCCCTACCACCAGGTCAGCAGGTGCAGAGAGAGACAGTAACGAAGCTAGGCCCAGCTCCAGGCAGGCCAGAAGCTTAGAGAGTAAAGCAACGGATCAGGAGGCCCTATACCCGCTCACTGGGGAGAGTCCAGAAGTGCGCCCTTCACCTGGAGTACCCTGGACCGTGCCTGCAGCATCACCAGTAAAGGTACTGAAGCTTACCCCTGTGTGAGTGTCCATCCTTCCTCCGGGACCGTCCTGCCGTCTCTCCCCTGCACCGCCATCCAGTACACCCCACGCTGCCCTGAGGCCCGCTCCACCTGTGGGGAGCCATTCCATCACAAGCTGCCCTACCATCTGCCTCAGAGGACTGTTGCAGCACTGGTGATCCTCACCAGACACCACAGGTGGCGTCACGAATAATCCCAAAATCCCCATATAAAAGTATTCCCCCATTTAACTGACCGCCCTGGGTCACGGACCGGGCCAGCCACCGTGATATCCCGCAGCAGCCAGAGGCCCGGCTGCCGAGTACCCCACGGCCCTGGGGGCGCGTCATCTGTGCCTGAGAATTAATACCCCTCTGTGGCGACTGAACCCTCAGGGGCGCCACATACCCCCTTGGTAAAACACAGCACTTCCGCGGGCTGGAACAGAGTAAAACAGGGTATTTTAAAGACATGCAATTTTTAGAATGCATTCGCATATAAGATCATAAACATAACAGTTCTTCCCTTTATGGGAGGCACATTTCTTAAATGTTACATAGTACTAGACTAGCTTGCAAACGTTATAAAAGCTTTCTTTATTTAAACTCTTTTCACTGGTATAAACATGTTTTTCACATATAAAACAATTTTTCTTGGCTGGCTACAGCACGATCTGTAACCAGGTGTCCATTCCACTGAACAAGGTGCAATTTGAGGGACCCGTCCGAAAACCCTCAACGGACGGGTCCCTCAAATTGCACCTTGTTCAGTGGAATGGACACCTAGTTACAGATCGTGCTGTAGCCAGCCAAGAAAAATAGTTTTATATGTGAAAAACACCCAGGTGTTGGACCACGTCTTCGGCCACGCCAAACGGGTTTTTGTTCTGAGGTCATTCGTTGCATGAAACCAATAAGGGGCACTTTGAGAAGTGCAACTATTTACAGCGGAAAGTTTTTCGGTTATTCATCGTCCATAAACCAAATGTCTCTATACCCTTACCGGGTACACTTATAAAACCTGTAAAGCCACACAAAAACAAATTAACTTTTGCAGTTCACTTTGAAAACGCAACTTTTCTGCTTAACCCCTACGGGTAACTACAGTATATACAGTTTCTGTAACTCAGACAGTTTAACAATGGAGCTCCCTCCGGGGAGGAAACTCCTGGTTCCCACAGGCTGACCCAGCCGGGTCTTCAGCCTTGTACTGCGGGGGCATGTCTCTCTTCTTTGCCACTCGGTATACCTGGAGGACATACCAGCCGCGCTCGCCCTTGTGGCGGGTAAATATGACATAGTCGCCAGGGTATAGGTCTCGGCCGGGTTGCCCCTGTTGGAGGTGGGGCTCTACATCCCGCCGGTTGACGAAAACGTCCCGATCAGTGTGCGGCTCTCTCACAAAGCCCCACCCGGTGTCTAGATCAAATTTGACGACTATCCCCTCCAGATGGGGACTAGGGGTGGCAGCTCTCTCCTTGCGGGCCCGGGTTTTAGCCGCCATGTTCTGGGCCTCCATTTGTTCCCACCGCACCTGCCGGTCATGACGCTCCTTCTCCAGCTGCAGGAGCTCCCTCCTGCAGAGCTCCTCCCTCCTGAGGGCCTGTGTCTGCGTCTCCCACGGGAACCCCATGAGGTCCCCCTCCCGGTTGTCCCACCGGAACTCCTCTCCTCCTGGGCAGGTAACCGGGGGTGCAGGTGTGGGCGTCAGAGGGAGTCCCTGCTGGTCTTCATTCCTGGTGGACCAGTCGTAAGTGGGGCCTCCATATACCCACCCTGGTGCGGGAGCAGGTGGCTCTGGTAGGGGGCCCAGGAGCAGGTCGACTGAGCAGGCGCCCGGGTATGGAGATTCCGCCAGAGGATCGAGGAGCTAGTCGTCGTAGCAGGCGCCCAATGTAGGAGACTCTGGGCCTTGGAGCAAGTCTGGGGCGTGCGCGTCCGGGTGCGGAGGCTCCGCCAGGGGGCCCAGGAGCAGGTCAGCACTGTCTGCGCCCAGGACAGGGAAACTCTTCTTACCTGCTCCCGTGGCCGCTCCTATGCTGCTCTCTGCCTCCTGGTCCTGGTTAGGCTTCGCCGGGGCTGGGGCGCTGCCGGTGGAGTCCGGTAGTTGCTGCCGTCTGGTCCTCATCTTCTCCAGCACCTCCTTCTTCCAGCCGGCGATGGCTGCTTGCTGGGCCTCTCCCACCCGCCGACTTAGCTCACACATCTCGGCGTGGAGGAGCTCCGCATCCTCCAGGGATAGCTTGTAGACCACCTCCTCCTGGGTAAGAGGTGTCTCGATCTGCTGCAGGCCGCAGGCTGGAGTTCCAGGCTCACCTCCCTCCATCTTGCCTCCCAGGTGTGGTCTGTCTAGACTGCTTGAGACCACACCCTGTCTCCCAGGTTTCTTCTTTTTTCCTCTCCCCTTTCTGGGGCGGTCCCATGGCTGCTTGCTGTCGGCCAGACCTGGGGGCAGCTCCCCCACCTTGATGGACACATCTACATACAGTGCCTACAAGTAGTATTCAACCCCCTGCAGATTTAGCTGGTTTGATAAGATGCAAATAAGTTAGAGCCTTCAAACTGCAAACGAGAGTAGGTTTTATGAACAGAAGCATAAATCTTACAAACCAAAAAGTTATGTTGCTCAGTTGAATTTTATTAAATTTTAAACATAAAAGTGTGGGTCAATTATTATTCAACCCCTATGTTTAATATTTTGTGGAATAACCCTTGTTTGCAATTACAGCTAATAATCGTCTTTTATAAGACCTGATCAGGCCGGCACAGGTCTGTGGAGTTATCTTGGCCCACTCCTCCATGCAGATCTTCTCCAAGTTATCTAGGTTCTTTGGGTGTCTCATGTGGACTTTATTCTTGAGCTCCTTCCACAAGTTTTCAATTGGGTTAAGGTCAGGAGACTGACTAGGCTACTCCAACACCTTGACTTTTTCCCTCTTGAACCAGGCCTTGGTTTTCTTGGCTGTGTGCTTTGGGTCGTTGTCTTGTTGGAAGATGAAATTACGACCCATCTTAAGTTCCTTGATGGAGGAGCGGAGGTTCTTGGCCAAAATCTCCAGGTAGGCCGTGCTATCCATCTTCCCATGGATGCGGACCAGATGGCCAGGCCCCTTGGCAGAGAAACAGCCCCACAGCATGATGCTGCCACCACCATGCTTGACTGTAGGGATGGTATTCTTGGGGTCGTATGCAGTGCCATCCAGTCTCCAAACGTCACGTGTGTGGTTGGCACCAAAGATCTCGATCTTGGTCTCATCAGACCATAGAACCTTGAACCAGTCTGTCTCAGAGTCCTCCAAGTGATCATGAGCAAACTGTAGACGAGCCTTGACATGACGCTTTGAAAGTAAAGGTACCATACAGGCTCATCTGGAACGGAGACCATTGCGGTGGAGTACGTTACTTATGGTATTGACTGAAACCAATGTCCCCACTGCCATGAGATCTTCCCGGAGCTCCTTCCTTGTTGTCCTTGGGTTAGCCTTGACTCTTCGGACAAGCCTGGCCTCGGCACGGGAGGACACTTTCAAAGGCTGTCCAGGCCGTGGAAGGCTAACAGTAGTTCCATAAGCCTTCCACTTACGGATAATGCTCCCAACAGTGGAGACAGGTAGGCCCAACTCCTTGGAAAGGGTTTTGTACCCCTTGCCAGCCTTGTGACCCTCCACGATCTTGTCTCTGATGGCCTTGGAATGCTCCTTGGTCTTTCCCATGTTGACCATGTCTGAGTGCTGTTCACAAGTTTGGGGAGGGTCTTAAATAGTCAGAAAAGGCTGGCAAAAGAGATCTTTAATCCACACATGTGAAGCTCATTATTCTTGGTGCCTGAACTACTTCTTAATACTTTAGGGGGACCAAACAGAATTCTTGTGGTTTGAGGGGTTGAATAATAAATGACACTCTGAATTAACTTTTAACGTTTAAAAAAAAAAAAATTTGCTGCAGTGCATTTCCCACTTCCAGGCTGATCTACAGTACAAATGTCACAATGCCAAGTTAATTCCGCATGTGTCAACCAGCTAAATCTGCAGGGGGTTGAATACTACTTGTAGGCACTGTACATGGGTACTGCTGCTTGGGGCGTGCTCCGCTTTTGGCGCCATTCTGGGACCCGGCCCACGATGGGAGGTTCTATGTTGTCCTTGATAACGCACATAATGGCGCCCGTTCTTCTGGGGCTGGTGCCACATTCAGAATAGAACACAGTCTCTAGGCGCACAATACCCGGTGATAACGGGTGGGTTCATATCCTGTTCGTGACGCCAAAGATGACGCGCCCCCTGGGCCGTGGGGTACTCAGTGCCGGGCCAGTCGTTGCTAGGGGAGATGTCACAGTGGCGGTGACCAGGTCCGTGACCCAGGGCGGTCAAGCAAAAGGGGTTATTTACAGGGGATTTTATAGTTTTTATATAAAGTTCGTGACGCCACCTGTGGTATGCGGCTATGTGGAGCCGCTGCTGTGGTGCAGATCCTCTGGAGCTGTTGTTGATGCAGCAGAGTTGGTTTAGCTCTCCACAGGTAGAGCTTAGCTCCAGGGCAGTGTAGATGTTGTAGATGTTGCTGGGCGTTGTAGTGCAGTGTAGTGCAGGGGGTGATGGCGCAGCAGTAATTCACAGAGACAGTGGGGTGCAGTCTTCAGAGTTTACTCACAGTTGTTAAGTTCCTCAGGTTGCACTGTACAGCTTACAGCCTCCCACGTTGCGCTGCGTTCACCAGGCAGGGGTTCAGCAATCCCTCAGGTAATTCCAGAGCACTTAACAGGACCCCTTTCTGTGTGCCTTCCTAAGCCGTCTTCCTGCGCTGGCTCTCACCCTCCTGCCCTGCGCCTCACAATCAGTGTCCCAATCCGGCAGCCTCGGGTCTTGTTGGGTGACCTGCAGTCCCCTGGACCCTCTGTGGCCACCTTTTCGGCGATATAATTGTGGCTGTGGCAACTGCACCCTAAAAGCACAGAAGCCTCTGGTTTCTAGCTGAGCCTTGTAGTTCTCCACTAGTTTAGGGGCCGGTCCCCTCTGCGGCTTGATCCTTCTACACCTGGTAGATTCGAGCGTACAGGTGGCCTCCAGCACTGCCCATACCCCTAGGATCCCCTCGTTCCTCCTGGAGCCTTCCTTCCTGCTCCACTCCTATCCTCAGTCTTGGGCCTCTCTGGCTAAGCCCTCCTCCGGAGCAGAGCTCCTACAGAGCTCCTGCTCCCTTCAACTCTCCTCTCAGACTGAACTCACTTTACAAGATGGCTTCCCATTTTATACAACTCCTTCACAAGTGCTCCCCTGATCTGCTTCCTCCACCCAAACCCACTACATGGTTCCCCCTCACTTGGTTCCCCTCCACTCCAGCCAGGGACCAGAGACTGTGCTCTCCCTTAGGAGCAATCTCGCCCTCCCCTACTGAAGTGGATGTGTTGGATGTAGGTGTTAGGGTCCCGGGCAGCACTCTATACTTACCTGAGAGTGGGATACCACACCTCTGGGTGAGATGCAGTACCTCTGTGGCGACTGAACCCTCAGGGACGCCACAATAGTCCTACTGAATAGACTGTTACAATTTGTATTATGGCCAGAAAAAAGCAGCTAAGTAAAGAAAAACGAGTGGCCATCATTACTTTAAGAAATTAAGGTCAGTCAGTCCGAAATATTGGGCAAACTTTGAAAATGTCCCCAAGTGCACTTGCAAAAACCATCAAGCGCTACAAAGAAACTGGCTCAAATGAGGACCGCCCCAGGAAAGGAAGACCAAGAGTCACCTCTGCTTCTGAGGATAAGTTTATCTGAGTCACCAGCCTCAGAAATCGCAGGTTAACAGCAGCTCAGATTAGAGACCAGGTCAATGCCACACAGAGTTCTAGCAGCAGACACATATCTTCAACAACTGTTAAGAGGAGACTTTGTGCAGCAGGCCTTCATGGTAAAATAGCTGCTAGGAAACCACTGCTAAGGACAGGCAACAAGCAGAAGAGACTTGTTTGGGCTAAAGAACACAAGGAATGGACATTAGACCAGTGGAAATCTGTGCTTTGGCCTGATGAGTCCAAATTTGAGATCTTTGGTTCCAACCACCGTGTCTTTGTGTGACGCAGAAAAGGTGAACGGATGGACTCTACATGCCTGGTTCCCACCATGAAGCATGGAGGAGGAGGTGTGATGGTGTGGGGGTGCTTTGCTGGTGACACTGTTGGGGATTTATTCAAAATTGAAGGCATACTGGACCAGCATGGCTACCACAGCATCTTGCAGCTGCATGCTATTCCATCCGGTTTGCGTTTAGTTGGACCATCATTTATTTTTCAACAGGACAATGACCCCAAACACACCTCCAGGCTGTGTAAGGGCTATTTGACCAAGAAGGAGAGTGATGGGGTGCTACGCCAAATGACCTGGCCTCCACAGTCACCAGACCTGAACCCAATCGAGATGGTTTGGGGTGAGCTGGACCGCAGAGTGAAGGCAAAAGGGCCAACAAGTGCTAAGCATCTCTGGGAACTCCTTCAAGATTATTGGAAGACCATTTTCAGTGACTACCTCTTGAAGCTCATCAAGAGAATGCCAAGAGTGTGCAAAGCAGTCATCAAAGCAAAAGGTGGCTACTTTGAAGAACCTAGAATATAAGACATATTTTCAGTTGTTTCACACTTTTTTATTAAGTATATAATTCCACATGTGTTAATTCATAGTTTTGATGCCTTCAGTGTGAATGCACAATTCTCATAGTCATGAAAATAAAGAAAAATCTTTAAATGAGAAGGTGTGTCCAATCTTTTGGTCTGTACTGTATATATATATACAAACCAGAGAAACCTGACCAGTACCTCCTAGTGTGAACTGGTGCCAGCTGCCGTAACTATAAAATATATCAAAAGAATGCAGCAACACTCCATATGGCCAAGATACATCTTAACAATGAAAATAATAAAAATATTAGATCTCAACTGTTTTGCTTAGTAACATGTTCTTACAAACAATGAAGGTATTTAGCGCATAAATTGGCCAATTCATGTGTGCCCATCAACCACGGCAAGGTAACCTCCCCCTGATGGGTAACTACTCTGCCTAACATGCCACTTTTGGGCTACAAGCCTACAACTAAACAGACAAACATGTCTTCTTCTGGGCTAAAAACACCTACATTTAAAGGGCAAGCAGAGCTGTTTATACACCTGCTGGTTAATGGGAGGAGTGCAGAATCAGGCAAGAGGCAGTTACACCCCCTTATAGTAATACAAACCAGAGAAACCTGACCAGCACCTCCTAGTGTGAACTGGTGCCAGCTGCCGTAACTATAAAATATATCAAAAGAATGCAGCAGCACTCCATATGGCCAAGATACGTCTTAACAATGTGTATATATTAGCGGCTGGTTCTTTGAAGGTCTTAACATTATAAAAATACAACCTTAGATGAAGATTGTCACGTGCCAATTTGTACCAGATTATTATGAATTTACTATAAGCTTGGCCAAGATACAAAAGAAGTGAATGTGTGAATATGTAAGTACACCCTTACTCCCTAGATATTAAAGGAACTCTGTCAGTACATAATGTCTGTTGAAACCACCTGCCTGGTTTTCATCAATCTTCACCCTTCTCTGGCTCTATGAACCCAGAGTTTGATTGACAATCAAAGAAGAGGGGGGTGGAGATTGAGGGAAAACAAGCTGGTGGTAATGTGTAGTTAAATTATTGGCCCTGCCACGAAGCACCGAGCGGCAGGACTTAGTTTGAATAGCCATTGGGTGCTTTAGGAGGGTTAGTAGCAGCTAATCAAATGCCTTTGATTAACATTTCTTCATGAAGTGTGACCACCTATATAATAGCAAAATTTTGGGCAGTTTGCTGATTTGGAGAATTCAGGGATTTATTGACACAATGCCTAGAATGAGAGATCTCAGCAATCATCTTAGAAAGTAATTGTTGCTTCCCGTCAATCTAGAAAAGGTAATGAGGTTGTTTCCAACTATTTGGAGATCATTATTTTACAATGAGAAAAATTATTTACAAATGGAAAACATTTATGAAAGCTGACAATCTTCCCAGAATTGGACATCCCCACAAATTCACCCCGTGATCAGTCTGTGCAATGCTCAGAGAAATTGCTAAATAAAGCAAGAGTTACAGCTCAGACTCTAAAGGCTTTAGCATATTAAATTTTCAAGTCCGAGTTAAAGGAAAAGAGGGAAGAGGACGCAGGACCGCGGTTTGAGAATACCAATTTTTAGGGACCACATTACATTTAAAGTGACTTGGAGGGGCCTATGTGACAGAAAATACTCTGAAAACACAGGACTCCATACTCCATTTGCTGATCACAATATACTGCAAGTTCTAAGTCTCCCCCAGATCCAACAGGAACAAAAGAGCTGACAACAGAGAATTATAGAATTTTGCATCTAGATTTATGTTAGAAAAATGCTTTATTTCTCACATTAATAGCAAAGCTACTGAAAAATGGAGCTGCATGGAGTTGTCGTTATCACTCCACCCCTGTATATACTGCATTAGAACATTTACATGGTCATACAGTCATGAAAAATACTAAGTTCGCCCCAATTTGAATTTTATCCCCTTAGTGACCAATAGCCGTCTTTTTACTGACCTGCGATATAAGAGACTAGCGTTTCCCGACAGGTGACAATCCTGTAGTTGTCACCTGTACACTATAGCTGACAACTTGCTGCATCAGCCACGATCAGTGTTGGCACCGACCATGGATGTTTAACCCATTAGATGCTGCTGTCAATAGTGACTACAGAATCTAAATAGTTAACAGAGTGTGGGGGCTCTCTCTTTAACCTCATCGGCACCCTGAGATCTTGATTCTGTGGTCCTGATGTTTGCCATGGCAGGTAACGGCCTTAGAGTCTGCTGGTTATAGCGGCCTGTTCAGAAGTTATCAAATTTAGGTGGTAAAAATAAACTTTTTCATTCTTGTCATGCCACTTTCCATTACTTCCTGAAAATAACCAGAAGACTAAATGAACTACATGAAAGCCATTTTAAATGCATTGAGGGGTGCAGTTTTTTAAATGCTATGACTTTTGGGTGGTTTCCAATATAAAGGATCACCAAAGTCACTTCAAAACTGAACAGTTCCCTATAAAAATAAGTTTTGTAAATTTACTTGAAAAAATTAAAAATTACTGCTACATTTTTAAACCTTCTAAAATGCTATGAATTAACACATGTGGAATTATATACTTAACAAAAAAGTGTGAAACAACTGAAAATATGTCTTATAGTCTAGGTTCTTCAAAGTAGCCACCTTTTGCTTTGATGACTGCTTTGCACACTCTTGGCATTCTCTTGATGAGCTTCAAGAGGTAGTCACCGGGAATGGTTTTCACTTCAGAGGTGTGCCCTGTCAGGTTTAATAAGTGGGATTTCTTGCCATATAAATGGGGTTGGGACCATCAGTTGTGTTGTGCAGAAGTCTGGTGGATACACAGCTGATAGTCCTACTGAATAGACTGTTAGAATTTGTATTATGGCAAGAAAAAAGCAGCTAAGTAAAGAAAAATGAGTGGCCATCATTACTTTAAGAAATGAAGGTCAGTCAGTGCGAAAAATTGGGCAAACTTTGAAAGTGTCCCCAAGTGCAGTTGTAAAAACCATCAAGCGCTACAAAGAAACTGGCTCACATGAGGACCGCCCCAGGAAAAGAAGACCAAGAGTCACCTCTGCTTCTGAGGATAAGTTTATCCGAGTCTTCAGCACACAAAAGGGTGCATGGATGGACTTCTCCACAAGAGGCCCTCATTACAAACAAACACCTCCACCCTTCCACCTCATACCACCAGAGGGCGCCCATTAGGGATATATATATGGAGGGTGGAGCCAGGCAGTTCAGTCAGTCAGAGTCTCAGTCTGAGGAGAGCGTGCTGACGCTGAGAGCAGCGAAGACGCAGCACATCTGCTGCTGTATTGAGGGCCCCGAGTGTGGCCAGAGGCAAAGAGGAGAGGAGAGAGGAGTTGAGGGGGCAGAGGAGCATCATAGGCTCACCACGAGTATACAAACCGGACACCGGGTCCGCGACTACAGGGTCCCTTTATACCCAGTAGGGATCACCAGCATTCCAGGAGGATTACAAGTTCCTGGCCGACCTGAAGCTAAACCCATTACAGGACCAGTAACCATGAAGGCCCCAGCACCCAGGGATAGTGGTTGCCAGTGGAAGGTCCTACTACCAAGCGACAGGTGAAGAGAGCAACACGACACAGAAGCTAGGCCCAGTTGCAGGCTGGCCAGGAGCTTAGAGAGAGGGAAACACGGACCAGGAGGCTCACTGGGGAGAAGTCCTGAAGTGCACCCTTCCTACAGAGTACCCTGGACCGTACCTGACATCCGCACCAGTAAAGGTATTGAAGCGAATCCCCTGTCTCTGTCAGTTACTCCTGCTGCGGCATCCCGACTGCACTACAAGCCCCAGCATCACCACCCACCATCAAACTCTACATTGCCCTGAGGCCGGCTCCACCTGTGGGGAGTTGTTCCATCCTAGCTGCCCTAACAACTGCCTCAGAGCTCTGCAGCAGCGCTGGTACAAATTACCAGAAACCACAGGTGGCGTCACGATCAAACTACAAATCTCATATAAACTATCCCCTTTTTGTTGACCGCCCTTGGCCACGGACCGGGCCAGCCACTGTGACATATCCCCCCAGCATCCATAGGCCCGGACACCGAGCACCCCACTGCCCTGGGGGCGCGTCATCTCTGGCATCACGAACAGGATTTCGTGCCCGTTGCCACCGGGTACTGTGTGCCGTACTGAACTGTGTTTTAACTGTGGTGAACATCGCCGCCATTACCGCGCCGCCGCGCGGGAAGCAGAGGGGCGTAACCGCGGTAACCAGAGAGGCGTGACCGTTCGAAGCGCGCGAAGCTCAAGCCCCGCCTCGCGCTCTGACGCAGCACCAGAAAGCGTCAGGTCCTGGAAGGAGACTGTCGTCTGCGGAGCTGCGGCCTACCCAAAAAGGAAACAGGAGGTAGGCTACGGTTCACTAGGGGGCGCAACCATGGCCAACGACCAGCAAAACGCCGGAGCACCGGTTAACGCTCCTGATGCTCAACTCGCGCCCGGCGCTGCTCAGGTCGGAGCGGCCACCCCACCAGCAGGGGTCTTGACTCCGTTGATACCCATGGCCCTGCCGTATATCCCTGGAGCAAAATGGCTTCCCCAGTATGACGGCAAACCAGACACCCTGTCTGGATTCAAAAGGAAAATATGCGGTGTACTGGATATGTACTCAATGACTGGTAAACAGAGAGTCGCTGTTGTGCTGGGACAATTGACTGGTGCCGCAGAGCGGGAAGTTGAAACCTGGCCAACCGCAGACCAGGAATCAGTATCCATTATCTTTAAGAGATTGCAAACTGTCTTTGAAAACCGCACTGAGACAGATCTTCGGATGAGGTTCTATCACTGTACCCAGAAGCCTGAGGACAGTATCCGGGACTACGCCTGGCGCTTACAGGAAGCCCTGCGGGCCCTGAAACAGGTTAGTCCAACCAGCATACATGGTGAGGACAAAATGCTGACAGAACAGTTCATCCGGGGGTTGAGGTACCAGGAGGAGAGCAGAACCGTACGGTGGTGGGCCTTAGATCATCCAAATGCCACCTTTGACACCCTGAAGGACATGGCTATTAAGGGTCTGCAGCCCCTGGAACCATCAGATACTGCTATCCAGCGTTACCAGGGTGGGGCCACCCCAGTGCCCGCAGCACCCACAGCTCCTTCATTAACGGCTGAAACAAAAATGCCAACAGTGCCCCCTAGCGAGCTGGACAGCCTGCAGTCTGAAGTGCGTCAGCTAAGTAAAACCCTGACCACTGCCCTGAGCGCCCTGCAGCTACAGGCGGAGCCCGAGCCGGAGGGAAGGATCCTACTCGCCGACAGTCCTGAGGATGTCCCCTGGATGAGGAGAAGAAGGAGGACAACGCCACCCCGTAGGAGGACAACGCCACCCCATGGGAGGACCAACGACCAACGTTGCCCTCCAGGAGATTAATCTGCTACCGTTGCCACAAGGCAGGCCACACCGCGCGGGACTGTCCTTTAAACGGGCAAACCCTGGGGCCAAGGGCCGACACCCAGGACTAAATCAACCAGGCCCATCAAGCTGGTACGACCGGTTTGTAGGAGGAAGGCCTTTCCTGTCCATCGTGCTGGACGGCATAGCAACACCTGCATTACTGGACACCGGCTCACAGGTAACCATCATACCTGATGTCCCCTACAAAAGGTACTGGTCCATAGATGAACTCTACCCGCCAGCCCCGAACCTCTCTGTGTATGCCTCTAACGGCCTTCCTCTTAACCTAGTAGGGGTTAACGACGTGACAGTGAAGGTGGGGAGAGTGGAACTAAAGGACCAAGGACTAATTGTCATAGAATCTAATCCTAGTGATACCAATCCGTATATGATACTTGGTACAAATATTGTTGGTAACTGTTTGGGAGAAGTGTTGTTTTTACTCCAACAGATTGCTGACACTGCCAAACCAGGGCAGAGGAAGGTGCTCCAGAAAGAAATTCGAGCCCTCCTGTACCAGCAACAGGTAAAGCTAACAGGTGTTGAGATTGGTAATGTACGGGTGACAGACACGATACCCATTGTGATTCCCCCAATGAGTGAGATACTGATTTGGTGTAGAGCAGCAATAGGTCTCAAGGGACAGAACTACCAGGCGGTAGTGGAGCCCACTAGCTCACAGCACAGACCTACACTCCTAACTGCTAGAGGGGTAGTTGATGTACGCAATGGGAGGGTACCTGTACGTCTCCTAAATTGTGGGGAGGAGGAAGTCAAATTGCCAAGGTACGCCACTGTTGCCAGATTGTATACTGTGAATAATGATGCCATACACGCAGTGGAATCCTTGACCCCACCAGATACAGTGGAAGACAATGACTCCGAAGCTCAACTGGAGGATTGGTGTCAACAGCTCCATGTTGGGACTGACGCCACCCCTGTCCATCAGAAACACGGTGTCTACAGAGTGGTTCAGGAATATGAACAAGTGTTTAGTAAACACCCACTTGATTTTGGAAGGGTTAAAGGGGTACAGCACCACATTCCCACCAGTAACCATCCACCCACTAAAGAGTGTTACAGACCCATACCACCAGCATATTACCAAAAAGCCAAGGAAATGTTGCATGACATGAAAAAGGCGGGGGTAATAAGGGATAGTTGTAGCCCCTGGGCAACTCCCCTGGTCCTGGTCAGGAAAAAGGACGGTAGCATGAGGATGTGTGTAGATTATAGACAAATTAATCGAATAACACATAAAGATGCATACCCTTTGCCCCGTATAGAGGAATCCCTGGCTACACTAAAATCTGTCAATTACTTCTCTACATTGGATCTCACTAGCGGGTACTGGCAAGTCTCTGTTGCTGAGGAAGACCGGGAGAAGACAGCCTTCACCACCCCGATGGGACTGTGCGAATTCAACAGCATGCCGTTTGGACTCTGCAACGCACCCGGAACGTTCCAGAGGTTAATGGAGTGTTTCTTGGGACACCGGAACTTTGAGACAGTGCTGCTGTACCTGGATGACGTTATCGTGTACTCGAGGACGTATGAAGACCATCTGAAGCACCTGGCGGAGGTATTTGAAGCATTGTCCCGGTATGGGATCAAACTAAAACCTTCTAAGTGCCATCTGCTCAAGCAGAAGGTTCAGTACCTGGGACACGTAGTCAGCTCAGAGGGAGTAGCACCAGACCCGGAGAAGGTCACTGCCATCCAGAAGTGGCCTGAACCGAGAAGCATCAAAGAAGTACTGGAATTCCTGGGACTGGTCAGGTACTACAGGAGGTTCATAAAGGACTATACCAAAAAGGTAGCACCTCTACAAGATCTCCTGATAGTACAATCCAAAAGAGGAAAAAGTCCCCAATTCCAGTGGGGCAAAGAGCAGACTGAGTCCTTTGTATCAATGAAGGAAGTCCTAACTGGTGAAGAAATCCTGGCTTACCCTGACTACAGCCAGCCTTTCCTGTTGTACACCGACGCCAGCAACGAGGGACTGGGAGCTGTGTTGTCCCAGAAGCAAAATGGCAGAGAAAAGGTAATTGCGTATGCCAGTAGGAAGCTTCGCCCTACTGAGAGGAACCCGGAGAATTACAGTTCCTTCAAGCTGGAGTTCCTGGCCTTGGTCTGGGCTATCACCGAAAGATTCAAGCATTACCTAGCCTCAACTAAATTCACAGCCTTTACCGACAATAATCCCTTGACACACCTGGAGACAGCCAGGTTGGGAGCCATGGAACAGCGTTGGGTGGCCAGACTGTCAAATTATCAGTTCACAATCAAGTACCGGGCAGGTCACAAGAACACCAATGCAGATGCCCTGTCAAGGATGCCCCACCAGTAAGACCCATGAAGTGGATGACCTAGAAGAAGTTGAATTACCTGCTTTCCACAGAAATGGAATGGTCCACGAGCAGCACGCCTCCAGAAGAAGTCATGGTAGGACACCAAACCCTCTACCTCATCACAGCTGGAAGGAGACCCAGGACAGTGACCCGGTTGTCAGCCTCATCAAAAGACTGATTACCCAAGAAGATTCTCACCTGGAGAAGGATGCTCCCCCACAAGCTAAACACCTGTGGAATGAGAGAAGCCGGCTGTTCATCTACAGAGAGAAGCTGTGCAGAAGGTATGTCAACCCCAAGACCCATGAAATGGTGTGGCAGATTGTCGTACCCAGATATCCAGATGGTGTTAGAGGCCTACCACGATCAAGCAGGTCACTTTGGCTGGAAGAAGCTGGAAACCCTGCCGAAGGACCGGTTCTATTGGGTTGGAATGCGGAGCTCCATAGAAAGGTGGTGCCGGAATTGTGGGCCCTGTAGCCTCAGAAGGAAAGACTACGGCAGCCAGAAAGCACCCTTGCAGTCCATCAAAACAACCCAGCCCCTGGAGATTGTCGCTCTGGATCACGTCAAGCTGTCACCCAGCAGGTCAGGCTATTCCTATGCACTAACCATGGTGGATCATTATTCCCGGTTCCTGGTGGTAGCCCCTGTCAAGGATCTGACAGCAGAAACTGCAGCAAGAACATTCCAAGCATACTTCTGCAGGCCCCATGGATACCCGGACAAAGTGCTGACGGATCAAGGCCCTGCCTTTGAAGCCGAGCTGTTTAAAGAATTCTGTCATCTGTATGGGTGCAAGAAGATCCGGACTACGCCGTATCACGCTCAGACCAATGGTTTGTGTGAGAAAATGAACAACATTGTCATAGACCTGCTGAAAACCTTACCCTTTTTTAGAAAGGAACCAGTGGCCAGACAAACTACCTGACCTGGTAGATCTGTACAATCACATACCTGTGAGTTCTACTAATTGTACCCCAGCGTACCTCATGAGAGCAAGACCCGGGAAGTTGCCCATGGACCTGGAGCTCGGAGTGGTAGAACCTGAAGCAGATATGTCCACTGAAGACTGGGATACAAATCGGCAAGAGCAGTACAGGAGAGTACAGGCCTGTGTCGAAGACAGTCTAAACAAGGTGAGGGAAAGACAGGAAGAGCAGTATAACAAACATGCACCAGCAGAACCCTTGGCACCTGGAGAAATAGTGCTAAAGCGGAAAAGAAGAGGTCACAAGCTTGATGACCAGTGGGAAAGAGAGCCCTACACTGTGCTAAACTCCAGATTTGACAACAGTAAAACCAGCCTGATTAGTAAGGATGGAGGTAAAACAATCGCAACAGTCTCAAGAGACCACTTGAAAGTGTGTCCAGGTCTATTAAAGACAACGGTGGAAGCAGTACCTCCTATAGCACCGGAAGAACCCAAGGAAGATGTGCTTCACACAGTTCTAGAAGATTTCCCTGCGGACTGGCCTCAACTTGATGGAGCAGTTATTATACCAGTAATACACTTCTATCAACCACAAGAAGAACCTGTGAGCGCCCTAGAGGAACCTGCTCAGGAACAGGAAGAGTCCCCAGTCAGAGGAGGATCACCCGTTGAAGCAGAGCCTGAAGGCCCAGTAATCAGTGCACTTGCCAGTCCCACGTACATCTGATAGGTTAGCAGAGAGTGCATGCACAGACACCAGTATCACCCCAGTGCTACGAAGGTCCACAAGCAGCACACAAGGACAAATCCCTGCCAGGTTTAGGGAATAAGCACAAAGTGCCTAAAGTATAAATAGTTACCCAGTTGGGTATTGCCTATTGTTTATTGTGTAAACTGAAAATAATATTTGTTAATTTAGTTACCCGTCAGGGTACAAAGACTTGTAGGCTGAGGACTGTGAGCAGCCAAAAACTGTCCTTGTAAATAGTTGCACTCATCAAAAGTGCCTCCCTTATTTGACCACTGAACAAAAATCTGTTTGGCATGGCCGAAGACGTGGTCCAGCACCTGGATCACTTATGCCCTGTAGCCATGCCCAGGGCCTTCGTTGAGGCTTTTCAGGCGGGTCCCTCATGTTACTCATGTTATACCATCTTCGGTGAAATGGACGCCTGGTTACGGGACATACTGTAACTTAATTGTTGATATTGTTATTATAATTATTGTTATTGTTGTAACCTGTTACAAAATGCTTCAGTCCAGGAGTACTGAATTGTACTAGGGGGGAATGTGGCACCCTGCTGTTCACAGGTACCACAGGACCCAAAAGGGTGCATGGATGGACTTCTCCACAAGAGGCCCTCGTTACAAACAAACACCTCCACCCTATACCACCAGAGGGAGCCCGTTAGGGATATATATATGGAGGGTGGAGCCAGGCAGTTCAGTCAGTCAGAGTCTCAGTCTGAGGAGAGCGTGCTGACGCTGAGAGCAGCGAAGACGCAGCACGTCTGCTGCTGTATTGAGGGCCCCGAGTGTGGCCGGAGGCAAAGAGGAGAGGAGAGAGGAGTTGAGGGGGCAGAGGAGCATCATAGGCTCACCCCGAGTATACAAACCAGACACCGGGTCCGCGCCTACAGGGTCCCTTTATACCCAGTAGGGATCACCAGCATACCAGGAGGACTACAAGTCCCTGGCCGACCTGAAGCTAAACCCATTACAGGACCAGGAACCACGAAGGCCCCGGCGCCCAGGGATAGTGGTTGCCAGCGGAAGGTCCTACTACCAAGCGACAGGTGAAGAGAGCAACACGACACAGAAGCTAGGCCCAGTTGCAGGCTGGGCAGGAGCTTAGAGAGAGGGAAACACGGACCAGGAGGCTCACTGGGGAGAAGTCCTGAAGTGCACCCTTCCTACAGAGTACCCTGGACCGTACCTGACATCCGCACCAGTAAAGGTATTGAAGCGAATCCCCTGTCTCTGTCAGTTACTCCTGCTGCGCCATCCCGACTGCACTACAAGCCCCAGCATCACCACCCACCATCAAACTCTACACTGCCCTGAGGCCCGCTCCACCTGTGGGGAGCTGTTCCATCCTAGCTGCCCTATCAACTGCCTCAGAGGTCTGCAGCAGCGCTGGTACAAATTACCAGAAACCACAGGTGGCATCACAATCAAACTACAAATCCCATATAAACTATCCCCTTTTTGTTGACCGCCCTGGGCCATGGACCGGGCCAGCCACTGTGACATATCCCCCCCAAGCATCCATAGGCCCGGACACCGAGTACCCCACTGCCCTGGGGGCGCGTCAACAGCAGCTCAGATTAGAGACCAGGTCAATGCCACACAGAGTTCTAGCAGCAGACACATCTTTACAACAACTGTTAAGAGGAGACTTTGTGCAGCAGGCCTTAATGGTAAAATAGCTGCTAGGAAAGCACTGCTAAGGACAGGCAACAAGCAGAAGAGACTTGTTTGGGCTAAAGAACACATGGAATGGACATTAGACCAGTGGAAATCTGTGCTTTGGTCTGATGAGTCCAAATTTGAGATCTTCGGTTCCAACCACCGTGTCTTTGTGCGACGCAGAAAAGGTGAACGGATGGACTCTACATGCCTGGTTCCCATCGTGAAGCATGGAGGAGGAGGTGTGATGGTGTGGGGGTGCTTTGCTGGTGACACTGTTGGGGATTTATTCAAAATTGAAGGCATACTGAACCAGCATGGCTACCACAGCATCTTGCAGCGGCATGCTATTCCATCCGGTTTGCATTTAGTTGGACCATCATTTATTTTTCAACAGGACAATGACCCCAAACACACCTCCAGGCTGTGTAAGGGCTATTTGACCAAGAAGGAGAGTGATGGGGTGCTATGCCAAATGACCTGGCCTCCACAGTCACCAGACCTGAACCGAATCGAGATGGTTTGGGGTGAGCTGGACCGCAGAGTGAAGGCAAAAGGGCCAACAAGTGCTAAGCATCTCTGGGAACTCCTTCAAGATTGTTGAAAGACCATTTCCGGTGACTACGTCTTGAAGCTCATCAAGAGAATGCCAAGAGTTTGCAAAGCAGTCATCAAAGCAAAAGGTGGCTACTTTGAAGAACCTAGAATATAAGACATATTTTCAGTTGTTTCACACTTTTTTTGTTAAGTATATAATTCCACATGTGTTAATTCATAGTTTTGATGCCTTCAGTGTGAATGTACAATTTTCATAGTCATGAAAATACAGAAAAATCTTTAAATGAGAAGGTGTGTCCAAACTTTCGGTCTGTACTGTATATAAATATATATATACATATATATATATATATATATATATATATATTAGCAGCTAGTCCTATGAACGTCTTAATATTAGATAAACACAATCTCTGAACAACATCAACAGCCTCACATGAAGAATATCAGATGCCAATTTGTAACAGATCATCTTTTTGCCAAGATGCAAAAGAAGTGGCCAATGCGTTCATAATTGCTCTCATGTGTGTTGACGCGCCTTCGCCATGTTGCTGCATCACCATGGAGACTGCGCTCAATATGCGCGTTACAGGGGCACATGACCTAGGAATTAGAGGAGTGGCTACTTTGTATGTCCATGGAGTTTCTGTGATTTGGGTCGTGATCATTGATGTGTCATCAAAAACTCCTTTTTGTCCCTGGTCATCAGTCCAGCAACATGAATAAAGGTATACAATCCTTCTATTGTCTAACATTATTATAAATATTGTTCTGTGTATACTATCAGGCTAGCTGATTAATACACTATATACAGTTATATGAAAAAGTTTGGGCACCCCTATTAATCTTAAGCTTATTGTTTTATAAAAATTGGTGTTTTTGCAACAGCTTTTTCAGTTTGAAATATGTAATAACTGTTGGACACAGTAATGTTTCTGCCTTGAAATGAGGTTTATTGTACTAACAGAAAATGTGCAGTCTGCATTCAAACAAAATTTGACAGGTGCATAAGTATGGGCACCTCACCAGAAAAGTGACATTAATATTTAGTAGATCCTCCTTTTGCAAAAATAACAGCCTCTAGTCACTTCCTGTAGCTTTTAATGAGTTCCTGGATCCTGGATGCAGGTATTTTTGACCATTCCTCTTTACAAAACAATTCCAGTTCAGTTAAGTTTGATGGTCGCCGAGCATGTACAGCCCTCTTCAAATGATCCCACAGATGTTCAATGATATTCAGGTCTGGGGACTGGGATGGCCATTCCAGAACATTGTAATTGTTCCTCTGCATGAATGCCTGAGTAGATTTGGAGCGGTGTTTTGGATCATTGTCTTGCTGAAAGATCCATCCCCTGCGTAACTTCAACTTTATCACTGATTCTTGAACATTATTGTCAAGAATCTGCTGATACTGAGTGGAATCCATGCGTCCCTCAACTTTAACAAGATTCCCGGTGCCGGCATTGGCCACACAGCCCCAAAGAATGATGGAACCTCCACCAAATTTTACTGTGGGTAGTAAGTGTTTTTCTTGGAATGCTGTGTTTTTTTGCCACCATGCATAACGCATTTTTGTATGACCAAACAACTCAATCTTGGTTTCATCAGTCCACAGGACCTTCTTCCAAAAAGAAATTGGCTTCTCCAAATGTGCTTTTGCATACCTCAGCCGACTCTGTTTGTGGCGTGCTTGCAGAAACGGCTTCTTTCGCATCACTCTCCCATACAGCTTCTCCTCGTGCAAAGTGCGTTGTATAGTTGACCGATGCACAGTGACACCATCTGCAGCAAGTTGATGCTGCACCTCTCTGGAGGTGGTCTGAGGATTGTCCTTGACTGATCTCGCCATTCTTCTTCTCTGCCTTTCTGATGTTTTTCTTGGCCTGCCACTTCTGGCCTTAACAAGAACTGTCCCTGTGTTCTTCCATTTCCGTACTATGTTCCTCACAGTGGAAACTGATAGGTTAAATCTCTGAGACAGCTTTTTGTATCCTTCCCCTGAACAACTATGTTGAATAATCTTTGTTTTCAGAACATTTGACAGTTGTTTTGAGGAGCCCATGATGCCACTCTTCAGAGGAGATTCAAACAGGAGAACAACTTGCAAGTGGCCACTTTAAGTAGCTTTTCTCATGATTGCATACACCTGGCTATGAAGTTCAAAGCTCAATGAGGTTACAAAGCCAAAAAAAGTGCTTTAGTAAGTCAGTAAAAAGTAGGTAGGAGTTTTTAAAACAAGAAAATGATAAGGGTGCCCATACTTATGCACCTGTCAAATTTTGTTTGAATGCAGATTGCACATTTTCTGTTAGTACAATAAACCTCATTTCAAGGCAGAAACATTACTGTGTCCAACAGTTATTACATATATCAAGCTGAAATAGCTGTTGCAAAAACACCAATTTTTATAAAACATTAAGCTTAAGATTAATAGGGGTGCCCAAACTTTTTCATATAACTGTATATGCTGGGACCATGATCTGCAGTTTTTGCTATGGACTATTGAGGTTGAGAATTGGGTGTACGATATTGACATAACAATATTGAGTTTGATCTACTACTGCCCCTATTATCCTTCCCTTTACTTATGATAACTGCTATGTTGCACAACTTATGTATTTACAGTGGTTGGCTGTCATTAATGGGACATGGAGTTTGACTCTTGTTTTCTGTCTCTGCTTTTGATATATCCCAAAAAAATTGGAGGCAGCACTCAATCATAGAGTCAGGAGTCAAGCTTGAAAAAGGTCTCGATTTTGAGACCGAAACGTTGCCACAGCGATATGGGCTATTAAAGAAATTAATCCTGACTCTATGATTGAGTGCTGCCTCCAATTTTTTTTGGATGTCTCAAGGTTTGGTATATACCCGGGTGCTTTTGCACCTGAACAATTTGTGCTGCTTTGGATTTTTTTCTACTTTGCTTTTGATATAGATGATATACTGAGATATATATAATGTGTTCAAGTATGTATTTGTCAAATAAATTTTTTTTATCCCAACACTCTTGTTTGTACATAATAGGCTTAGGTACTAACCATGCAAGATGCCCAAACGTTTGCGTCGGACCATTTTACTTTTCGGAATTTTTAAATTATAAAAAAAAAGAAAATGTACTTTTTTTTCTTTCCTAAAATACAAAGGAAATGTGTCATCAATAACAGTAATTTGGACCAGAGGTGCCCAAACTTTTACATGCCACTGTATATAGCTGATCAATGGTCATGTCCATGTTATAATAATGCAGGGAGCCTACAGCTGCAGCGCACGCCGTCCTGCTTACCTCCTGGCACATGTAATGACAGTCAGGTCTCATTCAGACATCTTTTTCTCACATACATGTTCTATCTGTAGTTTTCATTATTTCATTTCCATTATAATTTATGGTGCTGATCATATACCCGTCTTTTTTTGCAGACTGTGCCTCCCAAAAAAAATCACAGAGACATTCTCGTTTTTTACAGACATAAACACCTATACAAGTCTATGGACGTGTGACAGTTACAGACAACACATGGATAGCACCAGTGCACAATCGGTGTGGTCCATGATTAACATTGCAATGTATTGGAGGAGCTTTGTGATTAATTTTTTTTTCATACGTAAAAATCACTAATAAAATACTGATGGTAAAAACTGCAACACTGATTAAACTCGGACCTTTTTTGACTACGTGAAAAATCAATGACCTCTGAATGAGGACCAAGTGCGGGGATTGAGATGTAAGCTAACATTCCCACAATGGAGAGGAAAAATAAAAAAATATACAGGGTGGTCCAAAAGTAGGTGGCCAGAAAATAATAACATTTATTTTGATTTATATATAAAATTATATTTACTAACACAAGCATAACATTGACAATTAAATTTTATTCTGAACAATAATACAAAAGCCCTTAAATTATATCACCGCAGGTGCTCAAACTGTTCTCCATTACAATTTGCACTGCTTTGAAGTCTGCCTCTTACGCTTCCACAAACTTTTTTGCACAAGTCTCTTTGGGTATTAATTTCTAGAAATGCATCTCTTATGTAATTTTTCAAATCACTGACACTTTTTGGTTTTTGACTGTAAACTTTGTCCTTGAGTACTCCCCAAAAGAAAAAATCCATTGGGGTCAAGTCTGGTGAACGTGCCGGCCAATCAAGTGGGCCTCTTCGGCCAGTCCATTTATTGAGATTTCCAATACTCTGTTAAAATCCATTTTCCTTGATCTGTATTTAAATTACTTGCCATTATGTGTTATCTGAATTATCTGAAAAGAAAACAGATTTTGGGGGAGATCTATCTGTGAAAACTAGATCTGTGAAACTGGCTCAGTTGCCCTTAGCAACCAATCAGATTCCACCTTTCATTTTCCAAAGAGTCTGTGAGGAATGAAAAGTGGAATCTGATTGGTTGCTAAGGGCAACTGAGCCAGTTTCACTTTACACCATGTTTGATAAATCTCCCCCTTCATAACATTATTACACTTTCTGTCCACCTACTTTTGGACCACCCTGTATATATGTTGTATTTAGATCTTCAACCTCTTTATCATGATGTGGCCAGTCTAGGATGTAAAAATGGCGAAACATCCTCCTTAAAGGGGTTGTCCAGGTTTTTCAGGAAAGCCTGTGACGCGCCCCCTGGGCCGTGGGGTACTCGGTGCCGGGCCGGTCGGTGCAGGGGATATCACAGTGGCAGTGACCCGGTCCGTGACCCAGGGCTAAGAGGGCTTGAGCTAAGCTCCAGGGTGGTGCAGTGATGTCATAGATGAGGTAGTTGTTGCTGTGCAGTGTAGTGCAGGGGATGGCGCAGATAATAATTCCAGGACACAGTGGGGTGCAGTTGACTCGCCCCCTGGGTCGCGTGGGGAACCCGGAACCGGGCCCTTTTTGTGGACGCTGGGGTTTGTAGTCTCCGTGGCGGCGACCCGGTCCCGTGGCTCAGAGTGGTCAAACCAGTGGCAGTCTTTATAGGGTTTTTGTGGTTTAATGTCCGACTACGCCACCCGTGGATTGCGGTCAGGGTGTACCGCTGCTGCAAGGCAGTCCGCTGAGGCCGGTGTGGTGTGTGCAGCTAAAGATGGGATAACTCCCCATGGGAAGAGTATGGCCTCAGGGCAGGGAATGTGGATGATGGGAGTGGTGGTGCGGGGCGTCCCAGTACTAGTAGTGAGAAAGCATAGAGACAAGGTGTTGCAGTTCAGGTTCTTTACTCACAGTTCTCATCCAGGTCACTTGTGCACAGATAGGACCGCCCGAGCCGTGCTGCGTCCACCAGGCAGGGGGCTCGATCAACCCCCAGGCAATTCCGGAGTGTGGCACAGGACTCCCTTCTATCCTTTCGTCAGCCGTGCCCCACCAGTGACACTACCTCTGTCCAGCTGCCTCGGGTCTTCTCCTGGGAGGACTGGGTGTCCACTTCCCTGACCCTATATGGTGTGCCTTTCTAGTAGGTGTAGTCAGGGGTCGCACCAGTAAATGGTCACGACCGCCGGTCCTTGGCTGAGGATTAGTCGCCTCCACCAACTTGGGATCCGGTACACTGTTCTGCCAACCCATCACCCTCAATCTCCTGGGTCCTTAGGGTTCCTTCTGCTTCCGTGTCTCTGGGCCTCTCTTGGTGTTCTGTTCCTTCTTACTTTCCTTTCTGTTCCTTTCTGTTTCCGTTCCTCTCCTCTGGCTCTGGCCTCCACTCCAGGCCTGCCTCGTGGAGCTGGGCCCAGACTGAGCCACAGTTCCCTGTCAGCCCTCTCTGGCTGAACTCCTTCTCTCCTCCTCCTGTCTGACTCAACCCAGAACTAAGATGGTGCCCACCTCTTATACCTCCCTCTAGTGTATAAGCCCAGGTGACTTGCAACCAATGGGCTCCTGCCTATGCCCAGAAACCGTCCCCTCCTGCTCCTACATCACTGGGTTTTCCTCCCCCCTCCCCACTCCAGCCAGGGACATGTTCTGTCATGCCTGCATTACTGTACTAATGGGAGCACCGTTGAGCTGTCCCCCGGAAATGGGGTGTGTGTGATGCATGCAGCTAACTGATTCCCGGTCCACACACTATCCTTACCCGGGAGTGGAATATCACACCTCTGGTTGAGGTGCAATACCCCTGTAGCGACCGAACCCTCGGGGCGCTACACAGTCTTCAAGGTTTACTCACAGTTGTTGAACTCCAGGTTACCAGTACTAGAGTAACCTCCCACGTCGTCCTGCATTCACCAAGGAAGGGGTTCAGCAATCTCTCAAGTAGCTCAGGAGTACTTAAACGGGACTCCGTTCTATGTGCCTTCCTCGGTCGTCTTCCTGCGCTGGCTCTCACCCTCCTGCCCAGCGCCTCACAATCAGTGTCCCAAGCCGGTAACCTCGGATCTTGTCAGGCAACCTGCAGTCCCCTGGACCCTCTGTGGCCACCTTTTCGGCGATGTAATTTATGGTGGTTGGCAGCTGCACCTTGCAAGTACAGCAGCCTCCTGCTTTCTAGCTGAGCCTTGTAGTTCTCCACTAGTTTAGGGGCCGGTCCCCTCTGCGGCCTGATCCCTCCACGTCCTTGTAGATTCGGGCGCACGGGGGGCTTCCTGCACTTCCCGTGCCCCTGGGATCCCCTCTGTTCCTCTTGGAGCCTTCCCTCTGCTCCCGTCCTCTCTCACTCTCTTTCCTGGGCCTGTCTTGCTAGGCCCCACTCCTCTCGACTCCTGCTCCAAGCACTGGAGCCAGGAGCCTGGACCTCCTCCACTGCTCTCCTGAGCAGGACTGGCTCTGATTGAACTCCTTCTAGATGGTTCCCTTCCTTCTTATACTCCTTCTGAAGTGCTCCCCTAAACTATTTCCTCCACCCACACCCACTGCATGGTTCCACCCTCCAGTTAGGGACCAGGGACTGTGCTCTTCCTTAGGAGCAATCTCGCCCTTCCCTCTGAAGTGGAGCGTAATGGATGCAAGTGTGTGGGTCCCGGGCAGTACTCCATCCTTACCTGAGAGTGGGATACCACACCACCTGCAGTGGCTCTATGTGACGCCATATGACTGCAGACTTGTGAAGCCTGTAAGGCAGGACTAGTCATCATAATGGGGAATACTCGCTGCACCGGGTAAATCAAAGCACACCAGCAATGTCCTTCCGGTATTTCTTAATGCAGCAGTTCATTACACTTCATAAACCACAGTTCACACAGTCCATCTTAGTCCGCCACCGGCATGTTTACACACTTAACATCCGGGAGTCTCTCAAGTAGCAGACAGGCCCAAGTGACCCCAAGTAACAGCCTTCAGCAAGGTAATAAAATAGCAATGTCCATATTAATGTCCATATAACACAGGGTATTACCTTTGCCGGGTTTAGCTGTCTCAGTCCATTACTCCGCCACCACTGTGGCTTTGCGGCTTCCCAGGTAGGGGTCTCCAGCCGTCGTTCCCTCAAAGGCCACTGACATCCACACAGGATCCAGGCTCTGCCTTTCAGGACTCTTACTCAAGCCTCTGCCTTCCAAGGCCACTAGCATCCACACAGGATCCAGGCTCTGCCTTTCAGGCACCAGGCTTCACTCGGCCTCACTAGGCCTCACACGGTCGGTGTCCCACACACACGGGAACAGGCCTTACGCCTCTCTCACAGAACACACCTGTCTCCCATCAAGCAGGGTTTATATATGCATCCCGTGCACACACACACACACATACTGACAGGACCTTGCTGATGTCACAGTCATGTGATCAGACAGACATTCTGTGCGTGCAGGACCTGTGCTATGTCACAGTCATGTGACCAGTCACCTGAGGGGGAAGGTACATGGTCAGGTAAAACACATCCTGGACCATTACCGTAATGCCAGCAAGTCGCTGCATTACATATCCCCCCCCTCTGTTCAAACTTGTGGGGTTGAACACATAATATACACAATCACTATAACCCCCAGCTCACATAGAGACCATGTGCTTTACAATTGTGCTACTCAGCCCCTGGAACATTAGTCAATGACATTAGCCCATTCCTTAGGGACCTACCATTTGTCACTGCCACTGACTTCGTCGGGTCACCTTTCCGGGTCATAAGCTTGTCAGAGCTCCCCCCGCTCCCAGCGGTCAGTTGTAACCTTGTCAGGTCTCCCCCGCTCCCAGCGGTCAGTCATAATCTTGTTAGACCTCCCCAGCTCCCAGCGGTCAGTTGTAACCTTGTCAGGTCTCCCCCGCTCCCAGCGGTCAGTCATAATCTTGTTAGACCTCCCCAGCTCCCAGCGGTCAGTCGTAACCTTGTCAGGTCTCCCCTGCTCCCAGCGGTCAGTCATACAGCGGTGTGACTCACATGCCCTGGTATCTAAGGTCCGGTTCGACTCCATACTGTCCCGTCCTCTATTGGGTCGTTTGTATGGGCTGCTCAAACCTGAGTTACTGGAGGTCTCACTACCTTTAAACCCACGCCCACTACTCTCAGGACATCTTGAAAGGTCCCTAACTCCAGCTATAGCTGTTCTGTTATTTAAGGGGCCCTTTCTCTGTCTGGTCTCATAATTTCTAGACGGCTGCCATCTTCTGCTACTCAGATGATGCTGTCTATCCCCTCACAGTCTAGCGAGATTCAACTGTTCTACCTCTCGCAGGTAGGTCACTCGGTACTCCAACAGCATGCGCATATATCCCAGGCTTTCTTCTGTTCCTACACTGGAGAATGATACCATGCCGTCTTCGTCTGGTATCCAGTCCTGACGATCACGTGGACTGCTTACTTTCACCACACCAGACTTCTTGACCATCATCTGCATGGCTCGACCATTTCTCCCAACGAGCTTCCTTACTAGAACATGAGGCACCCGGATGACCTCTTTACGCATACTGTGAGCTTTCCTCATCAACTCCAGTTGTCTAACGGCTTGTTCCGTCTTCAACCGGAGAAACCGCTTCGTGCGAATACATCGCCAGTGCATGTCACTTAGGATAGCCACCCTCTTCACTGTGACTTCGGTCGTGGACAGGACCACCAGCTGTTTAGCTTCTGAGGTCAAGTACACCTTACAGGCTCCCACGGCCTTCTTAAACTCCTCATGCACGGACTCACTGGTGCATTCTTCCCTCAAATCCTCGGGCACATCTACGAGGCACTTGTACCAAGACGTTTCGGTCTCACCAGTGGTTTCCATACGATCAACCAGCTCAGGGTTCAGGGACAACTGACTTTCAGCTTCTTCCACCTTTACGCTTCCCCTGAGCTGACTAACAGCTACAAATTCACCAATTTTCGTCTTGACCACTTCCATCTCATATTTATCTGTGGTTAACACTCTCTTAGCTCTCCTCAGGTCTACCCTCTCTTGGTATAAGGGAGAGAGTGCAACGTGTTCGCCCTTTTCCTTCTCCAAGAAGGCCTCGTTCACTGAGTGATACTTTGTCAGGCGACTTTTGAGCCCGGAAACTTCTTCCTCTAGCTCCGCCACTCGCCTCTCAGCGGCCCGTCTCTGAAGCTCCTCTTGCTTCCAATGGGTTTGTAGCGACTCCTTGATCTCGGCTCCTACATCCACCGAATCATCCGAGCTCACATCACTCGAGGAGGTATCTGCCTCATACCTCCCATCACCAGGGGCCAACTCCTGGCCCTGGTCTGTGGCTTCTCCGATAGACTCCTCCATCTGCTTCTGCTCAGCCTCCATTTGCTGAGCCTTTTCTTAAGGCACGTCTCTGCCCTCTGGAGATTATCACAGAACGTCTGCAGCTCCTTCACCTGAGCTTTCAGACCTAAGGTCTTTCTGCGGAGATCACATTTTTCCTTCTTGGAGTCACATAGCTCCCGGTTGAACTGTTCGTGCAGTCGTTTTAGGTTTTGGTCACGTCTGGAAACTTCAACCTGCAGCGCCTCTTTTAAGGCAGACAGCTCTCTATCCCTCTGGTGTAGTCCCTCATCCAGCTTTTGTTTCACTTGTAACAGCTCTACGTGTACCAGGGAGAACCTATCTTTCAACTCGCACAGCTCATCTTCAAACTCCGCTCTGTCTAGCCCCAACTGAAAAACCTCCTCTTTATTTCTCTGGAACTTTTCCTTCCAACTGTTGACTTCCTTGCTGTTTTCCTCCAGATCACGCTGTAAGTTCCTCACAACCTGGTTTATTTTTTGCCTTTCAGACTCCAGGTTCTGCTGGTCTGAGGACACGATCTCCAGGTTTCCACATAGTTGCTGCACGTCACTCTGACACTGCTGGCTGATAGGGTCCAGCTCTTGGTCACAACAGGCTGCCTCCTCTTTCAGGGCTGTCAGATCCTTCTGACTCGGTACCGTACCGGAGGTTGCTACTGGCAACGTCACCTCCTCTTCTGCCTCTCCTTCTACTTTCGTAGCGTCACCGTCCGCTACGGGGTCTGTGTCACTCCCCATGGTGTTGTGGACTAACAGGTCACCTCCCACTTTGACGTCACCCCCTTCTACTGGAGCTACCCCGTTATCAACGGTCACATTGTCATTTTTAGGAGGTACCAACTAGTGTTGAGCCACCCCCGTAGTGTTCGAGTTCGGTTTGGTTCGTCGAACACCCGTGTGTTCGCCGAACTGTTCGTCGAACTGTTCGTCGAACACCTTCGAACACCGTTAAAACCAATGGCAGGCAAACAAAAACACATAGAAACACATAGAAAACACCTTCAAAGGTGTCCAAAAGCTGACAAACTGCTCAGAAGACATAACTAACACATGGAAAAGTGACAAGTACATATAGTCATGCGAAAATAAAAGAGGTGGAGGAGTAAAAGGAGGGGGAGACACAGATATAGGCATGTCATGCCCTTCTAAAATCCAAAAAGTGAGAAGCCGACACGGCCAGTCCGCTCCTGCCCGTGCCACCTCCGTGTCGCCGGGTTTGTGCCAGAGCCGCGGTGAACCCTGACGGCCAGCCCCCCTCTCCCAATACTGGTGCCTGTCCGCTGGTGGGTCGAGCGAGCCCCCCTGTGGTGGAGGCAGCTCTAAGCTTTTTAATTTAAATTGTCTCTCTAATTTGAATGAATACACTTTAAATCCATTTACAAGGATCTATTGGAGGGCAAGTCTCATGCCAGCAGCCGCGGTAATTCCAGCTCCAGTAGCGTCCACTAAAGCTGCTGCAGTTAAAAAGCTTTTATAAGGATCGAGCTCGGCTGTCCACCGCAAGGCATCCTACTGCCAGTCCCAGCCCCTATGCCTTGGGGTGCCTCCTGATGCTCTTCACTAAGTATCCCATGGTCCCGAAGCATTTCCTTTGAAAAAATTAAGTGTCTAAACTACAGGTGGTGTAGCTTGCTTAACAGCCGGGATAATCCGCTGACTAGCAGACACTGCTACTAGGCACAAAGTATTTCCTGGGCTAGATGCAGTTAAAAATTTGTAATTAGATACTCTCGTTGGATGCTGAGAAAGCATTCCATAGAGTCTCCTGGCACGCCATATATGATTCTCTTAAAAAGCTTGGGGTAGGGGTCTAGGGGACCCTTTTATAGCCAAAATCACGGCCCTGTATCGCAATACGTCACCTAGGCTGAAGATAAATGGAACTGTAGCACCCTGAGGGCTCGGTTGCTACAGACGTATTGCACCTCACCCAGAGGTGTGATATCTCACTCTCAGGTAAGGATGGAGTGTGGATCAGGACCCGACACCTGCATGCATTACACCACATTGCCGTGGGGCAGGGCGACCAATATGCCCCTGAGATGGGCACGACAGTTCCTGTCCCTGGCTGGAGTGGGGGGAGGGAACACTGAGGAAGGGGAACCCTGTAGTGCAGGAGCAGGGAGGAAGCAGTTCCTGGGTGCATTGAGAAGGGAGTATAAAAGGTGGACACCATCTTAGTTCAGTGCAGAGAAGTCTGAGCAGAAGTGGCAGGGAGCAGGGGCTCTGCATGAGCTCTGCTCCGGAGGCGGGCCTAGTAACAGAGGCCCAGGCCTGGAAGAGGGAGAAGGAAGGAAGAGGAGCGGAGAAGGCTCCAGGAACGAGGAATGAAGGGATCCCAGGGGTGCGGACGGGCGAGTCGCCACCGCACGCCCGAATCCACCTGCGTGGAGGGGTCAGGCCAAAGGGGGAGACCGGTCCCCGAACTAGTGGAGGCAGGAAACGACCCTCAGCTAGAAACCGGAGGCTCTGACATTTTATGTGGCGCAGCCCCTCGCTACACCCGCTAGGAAGGCACCACATAGGGTCAGGGAAACTGGCGCCAAGTTTACCAAGAGGAGGCCCGAAGCAGCCGGACAGAAGTGTTGGTAAAAAAGGCCAGACAAAGGACACACAAAGGGGGTCCTGTGAAGTGCTCCAAAGTTATCTGGGAGTTGTCTGAGCCCCTCACCTGGTGAGCACAGTACGACGTGGGCAGCCGTTACCTGCAGACGTGGTCTGGATAATAAGAACTGTGAGTAAAGGCCCTGGACTGCATCACTGACTCCGTGTCGTTACTGCTGCTGCCCTGCACCATCACCCCCATCCTCCGCATACACTGCCCTGAGGCTATACTCCTCCCGTGGGGAGTTATGCTACGCTCTGCTGCACCCACAACACCAGCCTCAGCGGTCTGCCCTGTAGCGGCGGTTCACTCTGACCGCAATCCATGGGTGGCGTAGTCGGACATTTAAACATCAAAACCACATAAATAGTTCCGCCACTGGTTTGACCGCCCTGAGCCACGGAACCGGGTCGCCGCCACGAAGACTACAACCACCAGCATCCACCAAAAAGGGTCCGGCTCCGGGTGTCCCAAGGCCCAGGGGGTGCGTCAGAACATTTTCATCACCTTTCACAATCACCAATGGGACAAGGCAGGGATGTCCTCTGTCCCCTCTCTTATACATCCTAGTGACGGAGCACCTGCTCTCATCAATTCGCCATAACCCCAATATTAGGTGGATTGAGGTGGGAGGCACCGAGTACAAGTGCTCTCTATTTGCTGATGATGTCCTAGTATATATCACTCAATCACATATATCCATCCCTGCTGTTATGGCTGAAATAGATCACTTTGTTACATGGTAAAATTTTAAAATCAATGCAGCGAAGTCTGAGGCCCTCGATGTCTCCCTCCCCAAATCCATATAGGATTCCATCCAGTCCAACTTTCCCTTTGCCTGGCCCTCACAGGGTATCAAATACTTAGGAATTCCTATTCATAGAGACCTCTCCCATCTATGTTATCTTAATTTTGGGCCCTTTATTGAACAATTCCATACAGACCACGGTTGGCAAGTTAGAACTGTAAGATTCACTACGTGAACCACTGGTGTTTTGTGGAAAAGCACATGTACACTGCGTTCTAAATTATTATGCAAAAAGTGTTTAGGAGTGATAAGGGAAGAATTTGTTTGTTTGTCAGTTAAACTCATTGATGGTGATGTGTGTCAGGGCTCTTTATATCACTGTAAGCAATTGCAGACACCTGTGCTAATTAGTTTGGCAGGTGTGTCCAATGAAAGGCAAGACTACTTAAGAAGGCTCTCTCACATTATTAAGCAGCCTACATTTTCTGCCAAAATGGGAAAGAAAAAGGATGTGTCGGCTGCTGAGAAGCAACAAATTGTGGAGTGTTTAGGTCAAGGCATGACTACAATCAACATTGTGCGATGATCAGGATGAAGTGTCTTGGCAATCAAGAAGTATGTAGCTGATTCACAGTACACACGTGTGCGTGCTGATAAGGGCAAATTGAGGACTCTTTCCTACAGGCAATTACGTCAGGTTGAAAGAGCAGCGGCAAAAAAGCCTTGTCATAGCAGCAGACAAGTTTTTGAAGCTGCTTGTGCCTCCAACGTCCCCCGAACAACAAGATGCAGGGTCCTTCAGAGGTTTGCAGCTGTGCATACGCCATCCTGTCGACCTCCTCTATCCACTTCACACAAGCAGAAACGGCTCCAGTGGGCCAAACATTACATGAAGACTGATTTCAAAACTGTTTTGTTCACGGATGAGTGCCGTGCAGCGCTCGATGGTCCAGATGGATGGAGTGGAGGATGGCTGGTTGATGGACACCCCACGCAAACACGGCTACAGCGCCAACAAGGAGGAGGTGGAGTAATGTTTTGGGCTGGAATCATGGGGAGAGAGATTGTCGGCCCCTTTAGGATCCCTGAAGGCGCTAAAGATGAACTCCATAATGTATGTGGATTTTCTCAAACAGCACTTCCTGCCATGGTTCAAGAAGAAGAACCGTGTATTTCACAGCAAGATCATTTTTCTGCATGATAATGCACCATCTCATGCTGCACATAAAACATCTGCATCTCTGGCTGATATGGGCATAAAAGGGGACAAACTTATGGTGTGACCCCCATGCTCCCCTGACCTCTACCCCATTCAGAACCTTTGGAGCATCATTAAAAGGAGTGTCTATGATGGCGGGAGGCAGTTCACATCTAAGCAACAGCTCTGGGAGGGTATTCTGTCCTCATGCAAAACAATTGAAGCAGAAACCATCCAAAACCTGACAAATTCAATGGACGAGAGAGTTCAGAAGCTCCTTTCGAACAAGGGGTCCTATGTGAAAATGTAACATCACCTAGAATAAAGTTTTGAGTTGAAAACTGTTTGATTTCAGTTTCTAACAACCTGCTAATGCTTATAATTTCAAAAATGACCATTTTTTTGGTCTTTATTAAAATGAAAAGGTTGATCGAAAAGTTTGGGGGATCTAAGAGTGTGGCAACCCAGTAGTCATGATTACTTCGAATTCTGACAATATGAGGGTCATGCTGCAGGTAGTGCAGCAAGAAGGCACTTATGTGTCTTGCGCATCTCGGAGCCCCAAAATTATTTTCCGGGCTAGATGCAGCTAAAAATTATTTTTAATTTTAAATCTGGTGGAGCTTATTATAGATGGCCTAATAGGATCAGTGCTGCACACTGCTACAAAGCCCAAATTATTTTCCAGTCAAGATACAGATAAACATGATTAGTAATTTGAAAGCTTAAAACGGTTGGTAGGGTGATTTTAACCAATCATCAAGCTTTTACTCTCCCCAGGATGACACAGGGGTAGAAAAGTCGTTTCGGATCCATGATTTGTTCATCTTTATGAACGTGAGTCTGTCTACATTATCAGTGGAGAGCCACGTGCGCTTATCTGTCAGCACACCACCAGCAGCGCTGAACACACGTTCAGACAGAACGCTGGCTGCGGGGCATGACAAGATCTCCAAGGCGTAAGTGGCTAGCTCCGGCCATTTATCCAGATTGGAAGCCCAAAAAGAGCAAGGGTCCAGTGACACAGTCGTGGCTTCAATGTTTACTTGGAGATACTCCTGTACCATCGTCTCTAGGCGTTGACTATGTGTCAGACTTCTTGTCTCCTGTGGCCTTGCAAAGGATGGGCTAAAAAAGTGGTGAAATGATTCCGCAAAATTGATGTTACCAGCAGATACTGTGGTTCTGTTACGGTTTGAGTGCTGAACACTTGACGGTCCCACGGTTGGCAAGTTGGAACTGTGAGATTCACTAGGTGCACCACTGGTGTTTTGTGGAAAAGCACATGTAAGATTCTGCAACAGTCTCTGCTGATACTCCTGCATGCGTGCATCCCTTTCTATGGCAGGAATAATTTCGGCAAATTTACTTTTGTACCGGGGATCTAACAGTGTGGCAACCCAGTAGTCAGGATTATTTCTAATTCTCACAATTCGAGGGTCATGTTGCAGGTAGTGCAGCAAGAAGGCACTCATGTGTGTTGCGCATCCAGGAGCACCAAGTCCCTGTTGTGTTGGTGGCGAGGTAACAATCATGCTTCCTTCCTCTGTCCTCTCCCCCCAACCTCGCACAACAGAAATGTGATCAAGGTCTCCCTCATCTGATGAGTCTTCCATCAGTTCGTCCTCCACTTCTTCCTGGGCTCCTGCACCTTCCTCACTAGTTTGGCTGCTACCATGCGCCCTGGTAAAACCATCTCCCCCACCCTCACATGCCTGCCGCCTTGGTGCTGCCGACCGTCTGGACCTTGCAGATGTTAGCCCTTCCGCATACAACTCCTCCTCCTCTACTTCCTCCACCTCCTCTTGTGCCACCACCTGACTCCGAATTCTGTTTACCATGTGCTCCAGCATGTAAATCACCGGAATAGTCATGCTGATAATGGCATCATCAGCACTAAACATCTTCGTCGCCATTTCAAAACTGTGCAGAAGGGTGCATAGGTCCCTGATCTGAGACCACTCCTCCAGCGTGATTTGCCCCACCTCTGGATCTCGTTGGCCCAGGCTATACGTCAGAACGTATTGCACCAGGGCTTGTCGGTGCTGCCACAGTCGCTGCAACATGTGCAGAGTTGAATTCCACCGGGTAGGCACATCGCATTTTAGCCGGTGAAGTGGCAGGCCCAACGACTTCTGTAGAGATGTAAGTCGCTGAGCTGCGGGATGCGAACGGCGGAAGTGAGCACACAGCGACCGTGCCCTCTGCAGAAGGCCATCTAGTCTGGGATAGTGGGCTAAAAATTGCTGGACAACCAGGTTCAACACGTGAGCCATACAAGGCACGTGTGTGACATTGCCCCGGCGAAGGGCCGCACCCAGGTTTGCAGCATTGTCGCACACGGCCTTCCCTGGTTTCAGGTCCAGTGGAGACAGCCATTCATGAAATTGGTTCTCCAGAGCTGACCACAACTCCTCAGCTGTGTGACTCACATTTCCCAGACATTTCAAAGTAAAAACCGCCTGATGACGTTGAGCCCTACTGCCAGCATAGTAAGGAGGTGTGCAGGATCCCTTCTGCGCAGTTAGAAAGCTTGTGGCATGACCAGACAGGCTTTGGGTGCAGGTGGAAGACCGAGAGGAGGTTGAGGAGGCAGAAGCAGTGGAGGAACTTTGACATAAAGAGGATTGACGCACAACTCGTGGGGACGGCAAGACTTGGACAGCAGCCCCTTGTCCTGCTGTCACCATAGTTACCCAGTGCCCAGTCAGCGACATGTAACGCCCCTGTCCATGCCTACTCGTCCAAGTGTCTGTGGTGAAATGCACCCTGTCACACACAGAGTTTCTCAAAGAAGCGGTGATGTTGTGTGCGACATGCTGGTGGAGCGCAGGCACACCTTTCTTTGAGAAGTAGTGCCGACTGGGCATCTGGTACTGGGGCACTGCGACGGACATAAGGTCTCGAAAATCCTCTGTGTCCACCAGGCGGAAAGGCAGCATTTCTGTAGCCAAGAGCTTGCAGATGGTGAAATTCAACCTCTTAGCTTTCTCATGGCTAGGAGGAAATGGTCTTTTACTTGTCCACATCTGAGGGACCGAGGACTGGCTATTGTGCTTAGACGGGGTTGATAAGGGTGTCCCCGGCAAACTGCCGGTCTGTGAGGAAGATGCAGGCGGACATGTTAGGTTGCCTTGATCCAAAGGTGGTGCTATCGATGTCGGACAGCGCTCAACACCAGCTGGTGTTACCACCTCCAAAGAAAATGATGACCTGCCAATCACGCTGGCTGTTGTGGGTAAAGAGGTGGCAGGTCTGCGCCCCAAAACAGGTGTGACTGCTGTCCCCCCAGTCACAGAGGATGAAGAGGCCGCGGATGCACAAGATATGGCAGACGGTGGTTGGCCCGGCCGGCTAGGCCGCATTGTAGCACACTGAGCTTCCCACTGCAACTTATGCTTCATGTCCATGTGCCGGTTCATGCATGAAGTACTCAAACTATGTATTTTTTGGCCTCTACTTAGCTTTTGCTGACAAATGTTACAGATAACACGAGTTGGGTCATCTTTATCGATCTGAAAAAATGCCCAGGCTATGCAAGGCTTAGCACCCATGCGACCTGAAGAGCCACCACGACTTGTGGTGAGAGGCAGAGTTGTGTTTGAGGATGCAGTTGTTGACGTGCTTCCAGTACTACGTCTCTGTACAGGAAGGCGCAACCTGACCTCGTCGTCACTAGCATCTTCCTCCACCTCCTCTGCTGACCTCATCTCTTGGCTGACTGTGGGTTGACAGTAAGTGGGATCTCCAACCTCATCATCATCACCCTGTGTGTTATCACACCCGTCGTCCTCAGAGCCAACCTGTTCCTGCCCTGACAAAAAACTAAAGTTGTCGCTCCAATCAGGTATTTGAGTCTTATCATCGTCTTCCTCATTGTCTCCACCAACAGGAGTTACAGTTTGGGAATGAGGGTCTACATTATGGTCAGAACCTTCTGCGTCTGGTCCTGGATCCGACTCATAAAGATTCTGGGCATCAGTGCAGATCATTTCCTCGTCTGGATTCACAGAAGCGCTGGAGTCGACCTCTGATTCCCAGGCTATAGTATGAGTAAACAGCTCTGCAGACTCAACCATCTGTTCTACCTCATACTCAGACGGGCAGCTGGAGATTTGGGAGCTGTGAGGAAGCAAGTGCGATTTGGGTGACACCTTTGAAGACTGGAGTATTTGTGATGTTGAAGTTGATGTGGAGGAGAGCCCACTTAAAGGAGCACTTGATATCCGTTGAAGCACCTGCTGTTTTTGTGCCTCATCTGGAATTTGTAGCGATTGGCGTGGCCGTAAGAAAGGGATCTTATCACATTGTCCGCTAAAAGAAGTAGACATTTTAGTTTGGCTGGAAGATGGTCTTTCTTCTGCAGATGTTACTGTTGCTTTAACACCTACCCCACGGACACAACCTTTTTTCCCCTTCCCAACACGCCTATTCCCCTTTCCACCAGCAGCAGGCCTTTTTCCACTCATTTTGGTGGTTAACTAATTCACAACTCTGGAGTTGTTTGCACAAAAAAACAATGGATGGTAACCGAGCAGAGCTGAGTGGCCAAACTGTGGTATTAGGCCAAAACTATTGGCTGGGTTAGATGCAGAAAAAAATTATATTCAATTTGCAACCTGATGGAGGTCAGTATAGATGGACTAATACAACAAGTCCCACACACAGCTAGAAGCCCAATATTTTTTCAGAGGTAGATGCAGAAAAAAATTATATTCAGTTTGCAACCTGATGGAGGTCTGTATAGATGGATTAATAGAACAAGACCCACACACAGCTAGAAGCCCAATATTTTTTCAGAGGTAGATGCAGAAAAAAATATATTCAGTTTGCAACCTGATGGAGGTCAGTATAGATGGACTAATACAACAAGTCCCACACACAGCTAGAAGCCCAAATATTTTTTCAGAGGTACTGTAGATGCAGATAAAAATTATTTTTAATTTGCAACCTGATGGAGGTCAGTATAGATGGACTAACAGAGAAAGTCCCACACACTGCTAGAAGGCCAAATATTTTTTCAGAGCTAGATGCATACAAAAAATTATTTTGAATTTGCAACCTGATGGAGGTCAGTATAGGTGGACTAATAGAACAAGTCCCACACACTGCTAGAAGGCCAAATATTTTTTCAGAGCTAGATGCAGAAAAAAATTATATTCAGTTTGCAACCTGATGGAGGTCTGTATAGATGGATTAATAGAACAAGACCCACACACAGCTAGAAGCCCAATATTTTTTCAGAGGTAGATGCAGAAAAAAATATATTCAGTTTGCAACCTGATGGAGGTCAGTATAGATGGACTAATACAACAAGTCCCACACACAGCTAGAAGCCCAAATATTTTTTCAGAGGTACTGTAGATGCAGATAAAAATTATTTTTAATTTGCAACCTGATGGAGGTCAGTATAGATGGACTAATAGAGAAAGTCCGACACACTACTAGAAGGCCAAATATTTTTTCAGAGCTAGATGCAGAAAAAAATTATATTCAGTTTGCAACCTGATGGAGGTCTGTATAGATGGATTAATAGAACAAGACCCACACACAGCTAGAAGCCCAATATTTTTTCAGAGGTAGATGCAGAAAAAATATATTCAGTTTGCAACCTGATGGAGGTCAGTATAGATGGACTAACAGAGAAAGTCCCACACACTACTAGAAGGCCAAATATTTTTTCAGAGCTAGATGCAGAAAAAAATTATATTCAGTTTGCAACCTGATGGAGGTCTGTATAGATGGATTAATAGAACAAGACCCACACACAGCTAGAAGCCCAATATTTTTTCAGAGGTAGATGCAGAAAAAAATATATTCAGTTTGCAACCTGATGGAGGTCAGTATAGATGGACTAATACAACAAGTTCCACACACAGCTAGAAGCCCAATATTTTTTCAGAGGTAGATGCAGAAAAAAATATATTCAGTTTGCAACCTGATGGAGGTCAGTATAGGTGGACTAATAGAACAAGTCCCACACACTGCTAGAAGGCCAAATATTTTTTCAGAGCTAGATGCAGAAAAAAATTAGATTCAGTTTGCAACCTGATGGAGGTCAGTATAGATGGACTAATAGAATGATGCTATGCCCCAAAGATTTTACTTCACTAGGTGCAGTAAAAAAATTGGTATTCTATACACAGGTGGTATATCTTGCAACACAGATAGGCTACTCCACTGACTAACACACTCTGCAATAGGCCAAAAAGGATTAGCTTTGCTAGATTCAGCCAAATGCTGTGAAAAAAACTTGCACAGCACTGGCACAGACCTGCCTGGCAAAAACTGATAGGAACTGATGTAACCTAGTCCTGAAAAGGACTTCAATTACAATTAGTCTTTACTCCCACAACCTATCTATTTAAGAGCACAGACCTGCCTGATAAAAGTCGTAGGAAATGCTGTAACCTAGTCCTTAAAAGGACTGCAATCACAACTATTCCCTACTCCCAAGCTATCTGTATATTTGTGCGAAAATTGGCTTGAAATTAACAAGGTATAGCGCACACAGCAACAGCGGTGCCGTCTAACACGCAGCTGCAGCAGTGAGAAAATGGTGGCGACGGGGAAAATGGCTTGGTCTTATAGGGCAAGGACATGTGACATACACTGCCAATGACACATGCCCTTGCTTGTGTGAAAAAAAGCACTTCGCTCCGTGTGTGCGCTGCTGATAGGCTGACAGATTGCACCTCCCCACTGTAAATGCGGGAAAGAGAAAAAAAAATGGAGATCTTCATTGTTCCTGCAGAGATCCATCCCCTGCCCCTCCCCCCACCCCGCTGTACACTCAAACTGCGTATTAACATTAATTTTCATCATTACTGAGAAAAAATCCAGTTATGATTTTGGTGCACGAACAGTTATCGAACATAACCTCGAACAGCCGAATTTTTCTCAAATTGTTCGTGTTCGCCGAACGGCTCGAACACCGCCCAAAACAGCTCGAATTTGAGATTGGCGAACAGTTCGAGTAGAACAACGCTCATCTCTAGTACCAACCCACCACCAGTAAATTTTTTTGATTTTCTACACTCTATGCTGTTTTGAAAATCCGCCCCTTTTTTTTACTCCGCCCCCTTTTTAACAACCACACCGGCAGGGGAATTTTTACAAGAAAAATCAACAATAGTCTTAGGACTCAGTTCACAACAGGTCTTACCACCTCCCCGGGCACTCTGGGACAACAAGGGCGCCCCCGGAGAGTTCAAGGAATGGTCCGCTGCCGCCTCTCTGTAACGGGCCAACAGCTCCTGCCCTTCCTGCACCACGACCTCTTGTCGTTTCTTCCATACCAGCTGTTGTTTCTCAAATGCCTGCTGCGCGTCCTTTTGTTGTTTTTCCAATGCCTGCTGAGAGTCCTGTTGTTGTTTCTCCAATGCCTGCTGCGAGTCCTGTTGTTGTTTCTCCAATGCCTGCTGCTGCGACTCCAACAGGCATTTCAATCGCTCAACAGCTTCAGACTCATCTGCTGCTGCCTTCACAACCATCATTATCTGCTCCTGCATTTCTTCAGGAAACTCCATTACGCCGAAGAGCGATTGCACACGGTCATTTAATTCCTTCTCCATTCCGTCTGGAGATACTGCACCATTCATGGCCATCACGGTACACTAGACACTTTACACCGCTCTCTCCGAAAATTTTCGTGGCCCCGCCGAGCCACAGCAAAATCGGATTTGAGTACGACGACAACCTTCGCAACCCCGCCGAGTTGCAGCCAGATGCTTTAAACTTCGTGAGCCCCGCCGAGCCACAGCAAACCAGGTTTGAGTGCGACGCCAATCTTCGCAACCCCACCGAGTTGCAGCCAGATGCTTTAATCCACACTCGTCGTCCTGTGCCGTTGCCCCTAGCAACCGGGCTGCAGATGCCCCTAGCAACCGGGTTGTCGTTGCCGCTAGCAACCGGGCTGCAGTTGCCCGCATTCTTGAACCATATGTAAGGCAGCACTAGTCATCATAATGGGGAATACTCGCTGCACCGGGTAAATCAAAGCACACCAGCAATGTCCTTCCGGTATTTCTTAATGCCCTTAATCCCTCAAAGGCCACTGACATCCACACAGGATCCAGGCTCTGCCTTTCAGGACTCTTACTCAAGCCTCTGCCTTCCAAGGCGACTAGCATCCACACAGGATCCAGGCTCTGCCTTTCAGGCACCAGGCTTCACTCGGCCTCACTAGGCCTCACACGGTCGGTGTCCCACACACACGGGAACAGGCCTTACGCCTCTCTCACAGAACACACCTGTCTCCCATCAAGCAGGGTTTATATATGCATCCCGTGCACACACACACACATACTGACAGGACCTTGCTGATGTCACAGTCATGTGATCAGACAGACATTCTGTGCGTGCAGGACCTGTGCTATGTCACAGTCATGTGACCAGTCACCTGAGGGGGAAGGTACATGGTCAGGTAAAACACATCCTGGACCATTACTGTAATGCCAGCAAGTCGCTGCATTACAAGCCTCACATCTTACTCAGCATGCAGTGAATCTCCAATGCCGGTGGTGAGACCGAGCAGTCATATCACCGTAAGTATGAGATATGCATACTCGCTGCCACATTTGGACTAGAAACGTGCAACCTCGCTCAATATATTTGTATTGAGAGAGACCGGGCACGTCTAGTCGGAAGTATGCATATCGCATAGTTAGGGTCATATGACTGCTCGGTCTCGCCGCCGTCGGCACTGGAGAATCCTCACAGCATGCTTTGTGAGATGTGAGGCTTCACATGTCTGCAGTCTCATAAAGTCACATAGAGCGACTGCAGGCTTTTGTTAAAAACTTGGACAACCCCATTAACGGCCTGGATCAATCTAGCTAATGAGGCCAAGGCAGTAAGCTCCTGACAGGTCTCTGTCAGGCACCTCTCCACCCGTTACTCCAAAGAGCACCTCTTGACATACAACCCACCCCCTCCTCTTGTCTAGGGTTGCCATCCTTCACAATAAAGAATAACAAAAATCAGCCAATTTAATGTAGATTAAGAAAGGTGAGTTTTTTTATGGTTTCACATGACACCTGACTCACCACCAATCATATGGTATATCTCTGTACATACTGTCGTTTTTAATTCAGTTGTTTTGCTCCATCACTGGAGCATAATAACTAACAGCCGTGCTGGACCCCTTACATATCAAACACTAGTGGTACCCAGTGTCGGACTGGGGTGCCAAGGGCCCACCAGTAACCAACTCCAGGGCCCCACTTTTCAGCTACATGCAAATGTGATATTATCCTCCATCACAAATTTATATAACAATGAACTGTGCAGATTATTACATGAATAAGATGCTGCCTTTATCTGTGTGTAAGGGGGAAGACCGGGGTGTAAGTACTTTCAGAACAAGGGATCCGGAACTGCCGGGGCCGTGCCTCTGGTTGCAGGGGGAAGACAGACTGCGAGTACAGGAGTCAGGTGACCGGGAAGCTGGAGGCGTGTCCAGAGCCAGAGCTCAGGGGTCAGGTGACCTGGGAGCTGGAGGCGTGTCTAGGAAGAGGAAGAAAAAGGAGTTTTGTGTGGGAAAGCAGGCAGTTGACAGTGGGTGTCAAGCCCGACTAGAGGGAGAAGAGACGCAGGGTCTGTGGAGTCGAGCAAGTAAGGTGCAGTGTTATGGACTAGGGGCTCAGCGGGTCAAACCGGAGACCGCCCGCTGCCGCCAGAAGACGTGGAGCCTAGCAAGTTAGGTCCATTGTTTAGGCGGGAAAGCCAGAAGAAAACACCGGCATCAGCCGGCATCTGCCTTGTTGGGAACAAGAGTCAGCTAAGTGTAAAACTGCCGATTATAACCGTGTCGACTCTGCTACATCTAGCCAAACTGTGAATTGTCGTTTATAGTCTGTTACCTGCTACTACCCTTGCTGTCCCCATATTTCCCTATATTTCCCCTGTTACTCCCTGCATGGAGATTGACCCTGTTACAGTAAATCCCCCTTGTTTATTAACCCTGTACTGGCTGCTCTGTGTTTCTGTGTCTCTGCATCTAAAGTACCTGTGTTACATTTGCATAGTGATTCACGAATATATTGTGCCAAGTACTGTTCATATAAGAGGATGGTGGCCCTCTCTTGCACAGGAACCCACCGGAGGATTCTCCTGTGGGCCAGTCCAAGCCTGGTGGTACCTGTTGTACTCTACAGACTGTAGTAGTATCTGTTGGGTTTTTGGCATTGTACCTTGCATTTTAGTGGACAAAATAATGAAGAATGGTGCGTTATTCTGTTCTGCATTTTTGGTCAGGTCTGTGACAAAGTCTCAATTTCATTGTGTGACAATATCTCATTGTCCTGCACATTGCCACCCTAGCCTAAAGGGAACCTGACAACTGATACATTCTGTCCGGGGTCGAGCAGCGTACATCAGGCACCAGCTGTATGATTTCTGCCTTGTACTTGGCTCTGTGGCGCTCTGGTATTTCAGTGAAAAACTGTTACGGGTCCGGGTGCAAGGAGGGACCCAGAGGGGCGTGACTAAGTATCCACCCGAACCGACCCTGGTCGTACGGCAGCTAACGACACCGTGACCAGGGAGGATCCGGGCAGAGGGACCAGGTGCTACTCTGGGGACGACCTTGTAAGAGAGCAGGTGGCTCCCACGGGTCAGAGGGCTGGGACTGACTGGTATGGTGGATGGACACGGCAAGCAGGCGGAAGTCTCTGGTAGCTGACAGGAGGTCACAGTTCGAGAAAGCAGAGCAAGTAGCAGTCTTTAGGTTTACCAGGAAGGTGGTCACAGCAAGTGACGGCAGGGTCTCCCGGCAGGCTGGCAGAAAGCAAGCAGGTGCTCCCAGGTGAGCGGGCTGACGGACACAGCAGGTAACAGGCAGGTAACTGGTGGACGCTCCCAGGTGAGCAGGCAGACAGACGAGACAGGTAATTGGCAGGTAACTGGTGGACGCTCCCAGGTGAGCGGTCTGACAGACGAGACAGGTAACAGGCAGGTAACTGGTGGACGCTCCCAGGTGAGCGGTCTGACAGACGAGACAGGTAACAGGCAGGTAACTGGTGGATGCTCCCAGGTGAGCGGTCTGACAGACGAGGCAGGTAACAGGCAGGTAACAGGTGAGCGCTCCAGGTGAGCAGGCTGGCAGGCTCGGCAGGCAACAGGCGGATAACAGGCTGGCAGGCAGGACGAGAAGTCAGGCTAGCAGCGGAACCTGAGGGCTGAAGCACAGGTAAGACACAGTGCAAACAACTTTGCTCGGGCACCTCCATTTTGAAGGAGGTGCCTTAAATGTGGGAAGTCCTCGGGCCATTGGCCGGGGACTCTTTAGGAAGACGCGCGCTGTCCCTTTAAGAGGGGTGGAGTGCGCGCGCGCGCGCCCTAAGCACTCTGCTGGAGGAGGAACGCGCGCCGGCCACAGCAGGGAACGGAGCGCAGGGAGAAGCCGCGCCAGGAGCCGGGGGGCGGGAGAGACGGCGTCCCTGTCTGACATGGGGCAGGGACGCTGCTGCGCCGACAGAGATAGGAGCGCTGGAGGGGCCCATGCGAGGAGCGCGGAGGTGAGAGGGACGGCGTCCCTGCCTAGCAGAAGGCAGGGACGCCGATGCTACAGTACCCCCCCCCTTACGCCCCCTCCTCTTTAGGCCAGAAAGAAATTTATCAAGGATGAGCGGGGCATGGATGTTCTCCCGAGGCTCCCACGTTCTCTCCTCAGGACCAAACCCCTTCCAATCCACTAGATAAAAGGTCTTTCCTCTTACCCTCTTGGCGGCCAGAATGCTCTCTACCTCAAACTCGTCTTCAGCGGAAACCGGGGCAGGAGGCGTACCTGAAGACTTGGAAAAAGAGTTAAGTACCACGGGTTTGAGGAGAGATACATGGAAGGAGTTGGGGATCCGTAAGTTGGCCGGGAGTTTCAATTTATAGGCCACCGGGTTGATTTGCTTGATAAATTCCAGTGGGCCGATGAACCGGGGCCCTAACTTGTAGGAAGGAATCTTGAGCCGGACAAATTTGGACGAGAGCCAGACCTTATCTCCAGGACGGAATTGAGGCGGATCCAGACGTCTCTTGTCAGCCTGTCTCTTCATCCGCTCGGAGGACAGAAGAAGTGCGGATCTGGTACTCTCCCAAATGGTGGAGAATTCGCTAACAAGAGATTCCGCGGCCGGGTTGTCCACCGAGGCGGAGACGGGAAACGGGATCCGGGGATGTTTGCCGTAGACTGTAAAAAACGGGGATTTGGAAGAGGATTCACTCTCGTGATTATTGTAGGAGAATTCAGCCCACGGTAAAAGATCCACCCAATCGGAATGGTGGGCATTAACAAAGTGCCGGAGGTAACTGGTTAAGATTTGGTTGATCCGCTCTACTTGACCATTGGACTGTGGGTGATAAGCCGAAGAGAAGTCCAAGGTGACCCCCAGCAGTTTACACGTGGCCCTCCAGAAGCGAGCGGTGAACTGAACCCCTCGATCGGACACGATGTGGAGAGGAAGACCATGGAGACGGAAAATATGATGAATAAAGTCCTTAGCCAACTCAGATGCAGACGGAAGACCCGGCAGGGGAATGAAGTGAGCCATTTTAGAGAAGCGATCAGCGACCACCCAAATGACCGTACAACCAGCAGAGACCGGGAGATCCGTTATAAAGTCCATGGCGATGTGTTGCCACGGGGCAGCAGGTACGGGAAGAGGCAGAAGGCGGCCGGCTGGCAGATGTCTAGGAACCTTGTTGCGGGCGCAGGACGCACAGGCCGAGACAAAGTCTATTACCTCCTTGCACAGGGAAGGCCACCAGTAATGCCGGGCAATAAGCTGGAGGGTCTTCTTTTGGCCAGCATGGCCGGCTAGCTTAGACGAATATCCCCAGTGCAGAACCTTCTCTCGATCAGGTACTGTCACGAACGTCTTACCAGGTGGAAGACGATTCAGATCCAAGGGAGCCACTTGCATTACCTTGGCGGGGTCGATGATGTGCTTAGGCTCCTCCTCTAGATCGGAGAACAGAAAGGAACGGGACAAGGCATCGGCTTTGATATTTTTGTCTGCTGGGCGGAAATGAAGAATGAAATCAAAGCGGGCGAAGAACAAGGACCACCGGGCCTGGCGCGGGTTAAGTCTTTAGGCACTCTGGAGGTAAGCCAAGTTTTTGTGGTCCGTATAAATTATTACCGGGTGAAGAGCCCCCTCGAGCAGGTAACGCCACTCCTCCAGTGCCAATTTAACGGCTAACAATTCTCGGTCTCCTATAGAATAATTGCGCTCAGACGAGGAGAAGAGTTTGGAGAAGAAGCCGCAGGTTACCATTCTCCCCGATGGCGACTTTTGGGTGAGCACCGCTCCGGCTCCGGAGGAGGAAGCATCTACTTCTAAGAAGAATTGTTTGTTGCAGTCCGGACGGTGCAGCACAGAAGCGGAGGAGAAAGCTTGTTTCAAAGAAAGGAGGGCCTCTTCAGCCTCGGGCGGCCACTCTTTGGGACTAGCGCCCTTACGGGTGAGCGCAGAGATAGGGGCAGTCCGGGAAGAGAAGTGCGGAATGAAGAGGCGGTAGCAATTGGCGAAGCCCAGGAACCGCTGAATAGCCTTCAACCCCTCCAGTCGGGGCCACTTCAGGATGGCAGAAAGTTTCTCAGGATCCATTCGTAGGCCTGTCTGGGAGATGACGTAGCCCAGAAATGGAAGTGAGGACTGCTCAAAGAGGCACTTCTCAAATTTTGCGTAAAGGTGGTTCTCCTGAGCCTGAGCAGGACCTGACGAACGTCCCTCTGGTGTGTGGGAAGATCCGGAGAGAAGATCAAGATGTCGTCCAGGTACACCACCACGCAGGAGTAGAGAAGGTCACGGAAGATGTCATTGACCAACTCTTGAAAGACGGCGGGAGCATTACAGAGGCCGAAGGGCATTACGAGATATTCATAGTGGCCATCCCGGGTGTTGAATGCCATCTTCCATTCATCCCCCTGGCGGATACGGACCAAGTTATACGCCCCACGGAGATCCAGCTTGGTGAAGATTCTGGCACCCCTCAGACGGTCAAATAATTCAGGAATGAGCGGAAGGGGGTATTTATTCTTCACCGTGATCTGGTTAAGACCTCTATAGTCAATACAGGGACAGAGTGAGCCATCCTTCTTTTTAACGAAGAAGAAGCCTGCTCCCGCCGGGGAGGTAGATTTCCGGATAAATCCCCGGGCCAGATTTTCCTCGATATATTCAGACATGGCCCGGGTCTCGGCAGCGGACAACGGGTAAATAAGCCCACGGGGTGGAGTAGCGCCGGGTACCAAGTCGATTGGGCAATCGTATGGTCTATTGGGAGGTAATGTCTCTGCTTCTTTCTTGTTGAAAACATCAGCATAAGACCAATAAGGAGCCGGTAGGCCAGGTAGATTGGCTGGAGTAGGAGAAGGACGAGCAGGACGAACAGGAACTAAACAAGTCTTATGACAGTCCTGCCCCCAGCGAAGGACCTCTCCGGTCTGCCAATTCAGCACGGGTGCATGTCTCTGGAGCCAAGGAAGGCCTAACAAAAGGGCGTGAGAGAGTCCAGGTAGAACATGGAAGAAGATCCTCTCAGAGTGCAGCATTCCCACCTGCAGAGTCATGGGTTCGATGATGAGTTGGATGGTTAGTGGTAAGAGCCCTCCATCCACGGAGACGACAGATAAGGGTTCAGCCAAAGGTTTAGCGGGAATGCGGTATTTCTCTACCAGGGACTGGGAAATGAGGTTACCGGCAGCTCCAGAATCGAGCTGAGCTAGTTCAAAGTAGCGGTTCTCCCCGCAGATGATAGAGACCGACAGCATTAGAGATGGAGAGGGTTTACTTTTGTCTAGGACGACCTCTCCGAGCGATCCTAGACACTGGCGTTTCCCGGCCTCTCCGGGCAGGAACGGATCCGGTGCTCCTTATTGCCACAGTAGAAACAGCTCCCCTCGGTACGGCGTGACTCTTGACGGGTTTTGACCATCTTGGTCTGATCGAGCTGCATGGGCTCTGGCGAGTGCGCCCGGGGAGTTACAGAGGAAGAGACGGGTCTCTGGAAAGTGGGAGCAAGACGGGGAAACCTCCTCTCACGGGTGACCTCTTTGGTACGCTCCTGGAACCGGATGTCAATCCGGGTGGCAAGTGTTACTAAGTCATCCAGGGAGGTAGAAATGTCCCGACCGGCGAGTTCATCTTTAATCCGGCCGGATAGGCCTTCCCAGAAGACGGACACTAGGGCCTCGTTATCCCAGGCAAGCTCGGTACGGAACCGTATGGCATATTGGCCCACGGTGAGACTCCCCTGGCGGAGGCGTAGCAGAGAGGAGGCAGATGAGGTCTTTCGCCCTGGTTCGTCGAAGACTTTCCGGAAAGCAGTGAGAAAGGCTGGCAGGTTTAACACCAGGGGGTCTCCTCTCTCCCATAGGGGATTTAGCAAAGCCAATGCCTCCCCAGTGAGATGGGACATAATGAATGCCACTTTGGCCCAGTCGGAGATAAACTGGTGAGCCAAGAGTTCAAAGTGCAGGGTGCACTGGTTTATGAAGCCCCGAGCTTGAGCGGGGTCGCCTCCGAAACGAGGAGGTGCAGAAAGCCAGGGTCCGGGACAGGATGCCATGGTATTGGTGGGCAGCGGCGCTGCCAGGGTGCGAGTCGTGACACTAGCAGTGGTTGCTGGTGGAGCAGTCAGTGTGTCCAGGCGGGAGTTGACATTTCGCAGGTGGTTCAGGATGGACTCCTGCTGGGATCTCTGATGGGAGACTTCATGGTATAGGTCAGAGAGCGAGGGAGCTTGGGTGCCACCGGGTTCCATGGCACAAGCAAACTGTTACGGGTCTGGGTGGTGGAACCTCTGTGCCGAGGTGCAAGGAGGGACCCAGAGGGGCGTGACTAAGTATCCACCCGAACCGACCCTGGTCGTACGGCAGCTAACGACACCGTGACCAGGGAGGATCCGGGCAGAGGGACCAGGTGCTACTCTGGGGACGACCTTGTAAGAGAGCAGGTGGCTCCCACGGGTCAGAGGGCTGGGACTGACTGGTATGGTGGATGGACACGGCAAGCAGACGGAAGTCTCTGGTAGCTGACAGGAGGTCACAGTTCGAGAAAGCAGGGCAAGTAGCAGTCTTTAGGTTTACCAGGAAGGTGGTCACAGCAAGTGACGGCAGGGTCTCCCAGCAGGCTGGCAGAAAGCAAGCAGGTGCTCCCAAGTGAGCGGGCTGACGGACACAGCAGGTAACAGGCAGGTAACTGGTGGACGCTCCCAGGTGAGCAGGCAGACAGACGAGACAGGTAACTGGCAGGTAACTGGTGGACGCTCCCAGGTGAGCGGTCTGACAGACGAGACAGGTAACAGGCAGGTAACTGGTGGAAGCTCCCAGGTGAGTGGTCTGAGAGACGAGGCAAGTAACAGGCAGGTAACAGGTGAGCGCTCCAGGTGAGCAGGCTGGCAGGCTCGGCAGGTAACAGGCGGATAACAGGCTGGCAGGCAGGACGAGAAGTCAGGCTAGTAACGGAACCTGAGGGCTGAAGCACAGGTAAGACACAGTGCAAACAACTTTGCTCGGGCACCTCCATTTTGGAGGAGGTGCCTTAAATGTGGGAAGTCCTCTGGCCATTGGCCGGGGACTCTTTAGGAAGACGCGTGCTGTCCCTTTAAGTGGGGGGGGAGTGCGCGCGCGCGCGCCCTAAGCACTCTGCTGGAGGAGGGACGCGCGCCGGCCACAGCAGGGAACGGAGCGCAGGGAGAAGCCGCGCCAGGAGCCGGGGGGCGGGAGAGACGGCGTCCCTGTCTGACATGGGGCAGGGACGCCGCTGCGCCGACAGATACAGGAGCGCTGGAGGGACCCACGCGAGGAGCGCGGAGGTGAGAGGGACGGCGTCCCTGCCTAGCAGAAGGCAGGGACGCCGATGCTACAAAAACATACTGTAAAAGCCGCCAGAGACTATGCTGCACAGTAGACTAGTCAGACAGGCGTGTCCCCGGCGACTTCTCTCCATCCACTTAAATGGAGTGACAGATCTCTGCGTGCATGTATAGGAGATCCCTGTCAGTCACTGGCAGCAGATGGGGAGAAGCAGCCAGGGACTCGCCTGTCCGACAAGTCTATAGTGTGGCTTTTAATGTATATTTTTCTCGGAAACGCAGTAGCATTTTATAGTCAAACATAACTGGCTGAGATCATACAGCCGGTGCCTCATACATGCTGCCCGCGGATCGGCACCATGTATCTGCTGTCAGGTTCACTTTAAAGGGAGCTGTGGCCTCTGTGATTGGATGAAGACACAGGAATATAGTATATAGTGAAGATATGTGAATATGGAGTAGCCAGTAGAAAGGAGAAAAAATCTTTTATATATAGATATATACGGCGGTGGACGGAAGCCAGGATTAGGTGAGTATAAGCTTTTTTTTTTTTTTAATTCTTATATTACTGTGCAGAGTGGGGGGAATAAAAAGAGGAGAGGGGCTATGCAGATGAGGGGGGATAAAAGAGGGGCTATGCAGAGGGGGGTAAAATGAGGGTGTGACCGTGCAGAGGGGGGGGGGATGAGGGGAGGGGCTGTGCTGATGGGGGAATAGAATGAGGGGCTATGCAGAGGGAGGAAATAAAATGAGGGTATGTGCAGGGGGGAATAAAATGAGGGGCTGTGCTGATGGGGGAATAAAATAAGGGGCTGTGCAGAGGGGGGGAATAAAATGAGGGGCTGTGATAATGGGAGGGGTAATAAAATAAGGGGATGTGCAAATGGGGGAATAAAATGAGAGGCTGGACCGATGGGGGAATAATCTGAGGGGCTGTGCAGATGGAAGGAATAAAATGAGGGATTGTGCAGATAAGGGGAATAAACTGAGGGGCTGGGCAGATGGAAGGAATAAAATGAGGGCTGTGCTGATGTGGGGATAAACTGAAGGGCTGTGCAGAGGGTAAGGAATAAAATGAGGGGCTGTGCAGATGGGGGAGTAAAATGAGGGGCTGTGCTGATGGGGGAATAAAATGAGGGGCTATGCAGATGGGGGAATAAAATGAGGGGCTGTGGAGATGGAGGAATAAAATGAAGGGCTGTGCAAAGGGTGAATAAAATGAGGGGCTGTGCAGATGGGGAAATAAAATGAAGGACTATGTAGAGGGGGGAATAAACTGAGGGGCTGTGCAGAGGGTAAGGAATAAAATCAAGGGCTGTGCAAAGGGTGAATAAAATGAGGGGCTGTGCAGATGGGGAAATAAAATGAAGGACTATGCAGGGGGGAATAAACTGAGGGGCTGTGCAGATGGGGACAAACTGAGGGGCAGTGCAGATGGGGGAAAATTCTGAGGGGCTGTGCAGATGGAGGGAATAAAATAAGGGGCTGTGCAGATGGGGGAATAAACTGAGGGGCTGTGCAGATGGGGGAAAAATCTGAGAGGCTGTGCAGATGAAGGGCAATAAACTAAGGGGCTGTGCAGATGGGGTAATAAACTGAGGGGCTGTGCAGAGGGGGATAAAATGAGAGACTGTGCTGATGGGGGAATAAACTGAAGGGCTGTGCAGATGAAGGGAATAAACTGAAGGGCTATGCAGAGGGGAAGAAATAAAATAAGGGGCTGTGCAAATGGGGGAATAAAATGAGAGGCTGTACTGATGGGGGGAATAATCTTAGGGGCTGTGCAGATTGGGGGAATAATCTGAGGGGCTGTGAAGATGGAAGGAATAAAATGAGGGATTGTGCAGATAAGGGGAATAAACTGAGGGGCTGTACAGAGGGGGAGGAAATAAAAATAAGGGCTGTGCTGATGGGGAGGAATAAAATGAGGGCTGTGCTGAGTAGGGGAATAAAATGAGGGGTTATGCAGATGGGGGACTAAAATGAGGGGCTGTGGAGATGGAAGAATAAAATGAAGGGCTGTGCAAAGGGTGAATAAAATGAGGGGCTGTGCAGATGGGGGAAGTAAAATGAAGGACTATGCAGGGGGGAATAAACTGAGGGGCTGTGCAGATGGAGGAAATAAAATTAAGGACTGTGCAGATGGGAGAATAAACTGAGGGGCTGTGCAGATGGGGCAATAAACTGAGGGGCTGTGCAGGTGGGGGAAGAAACTGAGGGGCTATGGAGATGGGGGTATAAACTGAGGGGCTGTGCAGAGGGGGATAAAATGAGGGGCTGTGCTGATGGGGCAATAAATTGAAGGTCTGTGCAAATGAAGGGAATAAACTGAAGGGCTGTGCAGATGGTAAGGAATAAAATGCCGGGCTCTGCAGATGGGAGAATAAAATGAGGGGCTGTGCTGATGGGGGAATAAAATGAGGGGCTATACATATGGGGGAATAAAATGAGGGGCTGTGGAGATGGAGGAATAAAATTAAGGGCTGTGCAAAGGGTGAATAAAACGAGGGGCTGTGCAGATGGGGGAAGTAAAATGAAGGACTATGCAGGGGGTGGTGGTGGGCAGTATGAGGGCATAGTGTGAAATGGAGGGACAATATAAAGAGGGGTTAGTATTGTGGGAGGATAGTGTGGAGATATAGAAAATGTAATAAAAAAAGTAGAGAGGGGACAGCCATGGTATAGGACGTGGTTCAAAAGGACAGATGGTGGGGTGGTTATAGCTGATAATAGTAGACAGCAGGGCTGCCATCAGGGCATTACTGCCCTTACTGCTGTATGGGGTTCTGTGAACAGCAGTAAAGAGAGGGGGCATAGGCACGGTCCAGGGCCCCTCCTCTTGTGTTTCTGCTCACCGAGCTCCAGGGTATCGCGTACCGCCGACGTACATCTCGGCGTGGGAGCCTTGGAGCTGCACAGCCGTCAAATCTGAATGGCCGTGCAGCTCCAAGGGAGTCCCTCCTCCCCTTCAGTGACACCCTGGAGACCGCGCGTATGCGATCATGTCATTGCATACTTGCCGGCATTCAGCACAAGGATGCCTGTCCAGAAGTGGAGCTGCTGGATATCGTATGAGAGGTAAGTATGAAAACTTTATTTTTTTTTATAGAATTAATTAAATTGTCTTGGGGGAGAGCGCATGATGAACTGGGAATGGGGGGTGGGGAGAGCATATGATGAACTGGAATAGGGGGTGGGGAGAGCACATGATGAACTGGGAGTGGGGGGGACAGCACATGATGAACTGGGAGTGGGGGGAGAGCACATGATGAATTGGGAGTAGGGGGTTGGGAGAGCACATGATAAATTGGGTGTAGGGAGTAGGGATGTAAGGGGGTGACCGAAACGGTCATGCGCCTCTTCCATCCTTATGCACAATGTATTGTACTCTACTTATTATATGTATACAAACATCACAGCTGTCGGACCTGTTAGTTGCAAGGTCAATTAGGTTTAAGCCCCCGTCTCACATAGCGATATCGCTAGCGATATCGCTGCTGAGTCACGGTTTTGGTGACTCACCAGCGACCTCACCAGCGATGTCGCTGTGTGTGACACTTTGCAACGATCAGGCCCCTGCTGTGAGGTCGCTGATCGTTGCAAAGTGTCCTGGACCATTTTTTGGTCGTTGGCCTCCCGCTGGCCAGCACACATCGCTGTGTGTGACCAGCGGGACCAACGATCTGGCTGGTAACTATGGTAAACATCGGGTTACTAGGGGCACGCGCGCACTTAGTAACCCGCTGTTTACCATGGATACCACTCTGCTACGGTGCACGGAGGCTCCCGCGCACCGTAGCAGAGTGGTATCCATGGTAAACAGCGGGTTACTAGGGGCACACGCGCACTTAGTAACCCGATGTTTACCATAGTTACCAGCCTGCTCCTGCTTGCAGCAGGCTGGTAACGGGAGCAGGACATCGTGGAACGATTCTTTCCACGATATCGCTGCTCCCCTGATCGCTGGTGAGCCTGCCTGTTTGACAGCTCACCAGCGATGTATTAGCGATGCAGCAACGATCCCTGACAGGTCGTATCGTTGTCGGGATCGCTGCTGCATCGCTTAGTGTGACGGGGCCCTTAGATAGGCTCTGGGCAGTGCAGAGGTGGGCACTTAAAGATAAGATAGAGTTAAGGTAGGAAATAGGAAATAGTTAAAGAATTAAGAGTTGCTCAGAGTGGGAGGAGCAGGACAGTGGAGAAGTGACTGTGAGAAGGCAGTGGTTACAGGACCAGGGAAAGGAGCAGAAGCACGGTGGGTCCAGCAGCAGAGAATCGTCGGCCTGTAAGGCTATGTGCCCACGTTGCATTTATGAAGCAGAAAATTTCTGCTGCATAAATGCAAGTCCTCTCCCGGAAAAACGCATGCGGAATTCCGCACGCGTTTATCGCGCTTTTTTCGCGCGTTTATCACGCGTTTTCCACATGCGGAATTGCCTTGCGTTTTTATGCATTGGACAAAGGCAATTCTGCATGCGGAAACGCAAAATTAAATGACATGCTGCGGATTTTTGAACGCGGCATAAACGCTGCGGAAAAATCCGCAGCATGTGCATAGAAGTTGCGGAAACCCATTGGGGATCATGGGGTGCGGGTTACCAAGCATTTTACAAGCGTTTCCGCTGCGGAAATTCCGCATCAAAAACGCTTGTAAAACGCTACGTGGGCTGTGTGCCCACGTAGCGTTTTACAAGCGTTTTTGATGCGGAATTTCCGCAGCGGAAACGCTTGTAAAATGCTTGGTAACCCGCACCCCATGATCCCCAATGGGTTTCCGCAACTTCTATGCACATGCTGCGGATTTTTCCGCAGCGTTTATGCCGCGTTCAAAAATCCGCAGCATGTCATTTAATTTTGCGTTTCCGCATGCAGAATTGCCTTTGTCCAATGCATAAAAAACGCAAGGCAATTCCGCATGTGGAAAACGCGTGATAAACGCGCGAAAAAAGCACGATAAACGCGTGCGGAATTCCGCATGCGTTTTTCCGGGAGAGGACTTGCATTTATGCAGCAGAAATTTTCTGCTTCATAAATGCAACGTGGGCACATAGCCTTAATCTGACCAAGACCTTTCCATTACGCCCCGGACCTACGGTCTAGAAGAGGTAGCTGTGTGGCTTTCTTTAAGTCCTCCAAGAAGCTGAGGACTATACGGACGGGGATTAGTCCCCTGGATTAGTCCCGAGAAGGCTGTGCGGGACTCACAAGCAGGGACGGACTGGGACTGAAATTCAGCCCTGGCATATAAAAGCACACAGGCCCATGCTGTCCCAGTCCCCGAGCCCCAGATGGAGATATCTATTACTTATATTACCCTCCCTGAAGGAAATCAAGATTTTCAATATGTCTAGTAATACCGCTATATAAAATTTAATAATAATAACAACAATATTACAATATAACAGACAGATACCAACAAACCATAACCAAATATTACCCGTATATACAGTACTGATAATACCACCATACTGATTGTTAAAGGGGTTGTCCAGGCTTGGTGTTAAAGTCTATGTGACTTCAGACTTCTGAATCCTCACAGCACGCACTGTCAGGATTCTCCGATGCAAGCGTTAGGAGAGGCCGTCATGTGACCACAAGTATGGGATTTCCACACCTCCGGCCACATTCCAACTAAACGTACTCTGCTTTGCCAAGTCACTTGTATTGAGAGAAGCCGTGCACATCGAGCCAGCACGTGATCGCATGAATTTAAATCATACTTGTGGTCACATGGCCGGTCGCTCCCGACACCGGAGAATCCTCACAGCACGCGATGCACACACTATGAGGATTCAGAAATCTGCAGTAATACAGAGTCACTGCAGACTTTAACATTAAACCTGGACAACCCCTTTAATTAAAACCACTGCACTAGGACTGATATCATGACCATACAGTGACCATATAATGGTAATAGCAGGTCTACACCAGTGTTCTACAGACCATATATGTGTGTACTGTGCAGATTCTCACCAGTGCTGTTCTCGCTGGTTGTTGTCATTCGTTTTCCCTCTTCTTTTTAATTCGACCCAGACCTCCATGACCTCTTCTTCCGACCATAATTCATCCTTGTAAAATATAACAGAGGCATCTTTACTTTACCGCTTTTCCAAGACCCTCCTCTCATTCTACCACCTCTACACAAACAACAACTTGTGCTGCCTTATAATAATTCCCCTGTGACCCCTTATAATAGTGACCATGCACCTAGTTATAATAATACAAACAGCCCCTGTGCTTTCTTATAATAATAATAATAATAATAATGCCTCCTTGCTTCCCATAATGACAATGACCCCCCCATTGGGCCTCCCAAGGGGAGTACATAGAAATAACAGGTCCCATAGAAAAAGTCCTATCACGTCAAAGAATGGCATATCTCCCAACTTTCTAAGAAACGGAGGATATGTATTGCAGCACGTACATTTAATTTCCCTCTACTAAAACCCCTAAGTGGTCTCACCCACTATGATACCCCTTTCGTGACCCTCATAGAGTATTATGCCCCACATGGTACGATGACCCCACAAACCCTATACAAAGTATGAAGCAGCACGGCACCCACATATTAAGATGATCACCACAGCCCCCCATACATTATGGTATTCAGCACAGCCCCTAATATACAGTATGAGGTGCACAACAGACCCCTATATAAAGCATGATGCCCCTCATAACCACCCCATTAAATTTGATGTCCCCCTTAATCACCCCATACAGTATGAAGGTCACCACAGTCCACCACATAGTATAATGTGCCCCATAGACTTCCACACAGTATAATGTCCACCACAGCCCCCACACAAGAAGAAGATCCCCCACAGACCCCTATATAGTATGATGGTTGTCCCAAACAGCCCCCCATACACTATGATGGTCCCCCACAAACAGCCCTTATATAGTATGATGGTCCCCCACAAACAGCCCCCATATAGTATGATGGTCCCCCACAAACAGCCTCCATATAGTATGATGGTCCCCCACAAACAGTCCTCTGTATAGAATGATGGTCCTCCACAAACAGCCCCCATATAGCAGCATGGTCCCCCACAAACAGCCCCCATGTAGTATGATGGTCCCCCACAAACTGCCTCCATATAGTATGATGGTCCCCCACAAACAGCCTCCATATAGTATGATGGTCCCCCACAAACAGCTCTCTATATAGAATGGTGGTCCTCCACAAACAGCTTCCATATAGTATGATGATCCCCACAAACAACCCCCATATAGTATGATGGTCCCCCACAAACATCCCCCATATAGTATTATTGTTCCTCTCAAACGGCCCCCATGTAGTATTATGGTCGCCCACAAACAGCCCCCATATAGCAGGATGATTCCCCACAAAGAGCCCCCATATAGCAGGATGATCACCCACAAACAGTCCCAATGTAGTAAGATGGTCCCCCACAAACAGCCCCCTATAGCAGGATAATCTCCCACAAACAGCCTCCATGTAGCAATATGATCCCCCCACAAACAGTCCCAATGTAGTATGATGTTCCCCCACAAACAGCCCCCATATAGTATGATGGTTCCTCACAAATAGCCCCCCATATAGCAGGATGATCCCTCACAAACAGCCCCATATAGTATTATGGTAACCCACAAACAGCCCCTATATAGCAGGATAATCCCCCACAAACAGCTCCCCATATAGCAGGATGATCCCCCACAAACACCCCCCATAAAGCATGATGGCCCCCCACAAACAGCCCCTATATAGCAGGATGATCCTCTACAAACAGCTCCCCATATAGCAGGATGATCCCCCACAAACATCCCCCATAAAGCATGATGGTCCCCCACAAACAGCCTCCATATAACAAGATGATCCCCCACAAACAGCCCCCATATAGTATGATGGTTCCTCACAAAAGGCCCCCATGTAGTATGATGGTTCCACACAAACAGCCCCATGTAGCATGATGGTCTCCCACAAACAGCCCCCATATAGCAGAATCATCCCCCACAAACAGCCCCTATATAGTATTATGGTTCCCCACAGCACCCAAAAATGAAAAAAAATCTTTATACTCACCCAATCATGTCTCCTTATCCTCCTCAGCATCCATCACCTCTTCTGTCCCGTCTCTCAGTGGACACTGGCGGTGCGATGCAGTGACGTCATCGACCGCCTACGTCACCTGCATGCAACGGCCTCCAGCAAGCTCCCGGCTGAAGGGATGCCCGCGGCCCGCCTGTGCAAGTGACCTGCGCTGCGTGTAAAGGGATGCCCGTGGCCTGCCTGAGTAAGTGACGGAGCCTTCGGCTCTGTGTGCCGTCACAATTGTTAATGGCAGGTAATGCGGCCCAGCCCATCTGGCATTTGCCATAACTGCCAGATGGCCAGTCCAGCCCTGCTCACAAGGCTGCAGTGCCTCAGCTATCTTAAGGGCCAAAGCGGCCAGCTAAGGAAAGGGATAGCTCAGGACAAACGGACGGTAAATAAGAACTCGTGCTGTGTAAAGAACTGTAACTCTGCCAATGTGACTGTCCTGTTCTGCTATGCTGAAGATAAAAGTAAAGTTATGTTTTTATATAAACATGGAGTGGAAGTCCTTTAATATTCAAGTGGCGGTCCCTGAATGAAACAGATCGAGGATGGAGCACAACTACAACCAGAAAGTAAGTGATGTGCAGCACAAGCACCTCATGGAAAGATTGGGACCGTTGTCTTTGTTTGGGAACCGGGGTGAAAGAGTACAGCATACCCCTCGCCATCACAGCCACCTTAGGTCCCTTACAGGGAGAGCATGTGATAAATTGGGAGTGGGGGGTGGAGAGAGTATATGATGAACTGAGGTGGGGAGAGCACATGATGAATTGGGAGTAGGGAGTGGGGAGAGTATATTATGAACTGGAGTGGTGGGTGGGGAGAGCACATGATGAACTGGGAGTTGAGGGGGAGCATATGATGAACTGGGAGTGGGGGGGAAAGCACATGATGAATTTTGAGAGCACATGATAAATTGGGAGTGGGGGGTGGGGAGAGCACATGATAAATTGGGAGTGGGGGGTGGGGAGAGCACATGATAAATTGGGAGTGGGGGGTGGGGAGAGGACATGATGAAGTGGGAGTGGGGAGAACAAATGAATGAGGGTGGGGAGCGCTAATGATGAATTGGGGTGGGGAGAGCAAATAATTTGTGAGTGGGGGTGGGGAGAGCAAATGATGAATTGAGGGTGGGGAAGTGCAAATAATGATGAATTGAGGGTGAAGGAGGAAAGCAAATGATGAATTGAAGGTGGGGGTGGGGAGAGCAAATGATAATGAATTGTGGGTGGGAGGCAACAAATGATGATGAATTGAAGGTGGGTGAGAGTAAATGATGATGAAGTGGGGGTGGGAGAGAGAGAGGACATGACAAAATGAATTGGGGTGGAGGGGGGCATGTAAATATAATGAATCGGGAGAGTTGAGGATGATGGAGTGTGACTGGTAATGAATTGGGGGAAAGAGTGCAGGTTCTAACTAATTTATATATTTATTAGGTGGGTAAAGTGGTTATTTACAGTTAGTGGGGCGCAGTGGTGGACTACAATTTATATTTAGAATGGTGGGTTGCATAATAACTAATTATATATTAATGGAGGGTGCACATCTGTATTCAGGTGTGTAGCGTAGACTTTGGGGAATGTGCTATAGATAACTGTGTTATTTTATGCAGAGACGAGTCCTGGCTGGGAGAAGTGATGGCGGTCTGCCATGAAGGAGAAAAGCGAAGATGAAGGACTTCAACTAGAGACATCACTGGTGAGTCAGTGTGTTATCTGTACACTGACGCTATACACTATATACTATGTACAGAGCTCCTGTGTATAATGTCACTGGTGATCACTGTATTTCCTGTACACTGACACGATATACAGAGCTCCTGTGTATAATGTCAGTGGTGATCCATGTATTACCTGTACACTGACACTATATACAGAGCTCCTGTGTATAATGTCACTGGTGATCCCTGTATTACCTGTACACTGTGTACAGATCTCCTGTGTATAATGTCACCAGTGATCCATGTATTACCTGTACACTGACACTATATACAGAGCTCTTGTGAATAATGTCACTGGGGATCCCTGTATTACCTGTACACTGGCACTGTTATGATCTGCTACAAGCACTAAGGAAAGACAGGAGATCTGTCCCTACAATAGAACTAAACTGGATCCCTACGATGTAACGGGGAACCTGATCCTGCGATCAGACCCGCTAAAGTCCTCGGCTAGTCTGTACGAAGACCTATAGATGCAAGAGAGGGATCCCTACAAGAACTAGGGACTGGGATAAAGTTGAACACCTCCTAGCAGAAATTGTAGCAGTCAAAGACAAACACACAACAAAGAACATAGAGGTCCGAAGACCTAGCAAAACTAACAGAGAACGGTAACAGAGCACCAAGCTAGCTCAAGAGTAGTAAATACAATGAAGTCCAGCAAGGCCAGGAGGGCGGAGCCGGATAAAATAGGCAAAAATGGTCATGTGACCAGCAAACTAGAAAAACCTAACAGGAGAGTTCTAACAGTACCCCCTCTTCTAAGAGGATCCTCCAGATCCCCTAGGACTGGGCTTATCAGGAAACCTCCTGTGAAATGCTCTGACAAGTCTGGAAGCAGAAACATCATCCACCCTCACCCATGAGTTATCCTCGGGTCCGAAACCCTTCCAAGCGACGAGATACTGCAAACTCCCTCTATACCGTCTAGAATTTAGGATGCGGGAAATTTCATATTCCCCGTCCTCCACCACCAGAGGAACACCAACCGACACATCAGCTTTTTTCAACAGAGAAACATGAAACACCGGATTAATCTTCCAGGAGGTAGGAACCTCCAACCTAACAGCAGATTGGTTAATTATCTGAAGCACCCTAAAGGGCCCTACAAACTTGGGACCCAATTTTTTCGAAGGAATCCTCAATCGCAGATTCTTAGAGGACAACCAAACCATGTCACCAATAGCAAACAAAACCTCTTGCCGTTTCCTATCAAAGTACCTCTTAGATTTTTTGTTAGCCTCCTGAAGATTATCACGCACATCCGTCCAAACTCTCTCCAAATCATCGGAAAAACTCTCCTCCTCCGGCACAGCCGATACCAATTTGGAGAATGACCCAAAAGACGGATGTCTCCCAGTACAACAAAAAAAAGGCGAACACCCAGCAGAAGAGGATGTATGGTTGTTAAGAGCAAATTCAGCAAGTGGCAGAAACTCAGACCACCCCTCTTGATTGTCTGCCACAAAGCAACGCAAGAACTGCTCAACATCCTGGTTCTTTCTTTCTGTCTGGCCATTAGACTCAGGATGATATCCGGATGAAAACGACAAATGAACTCCCAACCTGTCACAAAAGGCACGCCAAAAACGAGCCACGAACTGAGGTCCCCTATCAGAAACAATGTCAGTAGGAACGCCATGTAGTCTGACAATTTCCTTGACAAAGGCCTTAGCGAGTGTCTTAGCACAGGGCAGTTTGATGAAGGGAACCAAGTGACACATCTTGCTAAAACGGTCCACGACCACCCAGATGACCGTGAAACCTTCAGAGGGGGGAAGGTCAGTAATAAAGTCCATAGCCAGATGTGTCCAAGGTGCACTAGGAACCTCCAGAGGGCAAAGCAACCCCGCAGCAGGAGCATGCGAAGACTTAGATCTAGCACACACAGTACATTGACGCACCCACTTAATGACTTCCTTCTGCCATCCAGGCCACCAAAAACTGCGACCCACAAGTCTCTTGGTCTCAGAAATTCCTGGATGACCTGCCAACCGAGACTCATGACACTCAACAAACAAATCTCTCCTAAAGGTCCTAGGCACAAACAACCTCCCATGGGGAGTGTTAGATGGGGCATTCTCCTGAGCTTTAAGAATATCATCCTCCAAAACGGAGTCCAAAGCAGCAATCACAACACCTTCTTGTAAAATGCTCTCCTCCTCCTCCTCAGCACTGACCATGGGAGAAAAGCTGCGAGACAAAGCATCCGCTTTAACATTCTTGGTACCCGGGATGTAAGTAACGGAAAAATTAAACCGCGAGAAAAAAGTGCCCACCTAGCCTGACGGGCATTCAAGCGCTTGGCAGCATCAAGATAGATCAGATTTTTATGATCAGTGAAAACCTGAATGGGAAATTCAGCACCTTCCAAGAGATGACGCCAGTGTTCAAATGCGAGTTTAATAGCCAGCAATTCCCGATTACCAATATCGTAATTAAGTTCAGTCTCAGAAAATTTTTTGGAAAAAAAGGCACAGGGATGTACTCCATCCTTGCTTTCCTGAGACAACACCGCACCAACCCCCACAGAAGAAGCATCAACCTCATCCAAAAGCGGCTTAGTCACATCAGGCTGCATAAGGATGGGAGCAGAGGTGAACCTCTCCTTTAGAAACACAAAAGCTTCAATGGCCTCAGAAGTCCACTGAACCGCATTAGCACCTTTCCTGGTGAGATCGGTCAGTGGTTTGACAATAATAGAAAATTTTTTTATGAATTTTCTGTAATAATTGGCAAAACCCAAAAACCTCTGTATCGATTTCAAACCAATAGGCCTAGGCCATTCCTGCACAGCTTGAACTTTAACCGGGTCCATCTCAAAACCTTCACTGGAGATAATGTAACCCAAAAAACTAATTCTCTGTACAGCGAACTCACATTTCTCTAGCTTAGCAAAAAGCGAATTGTCCATTAATAACTGTAAAACCTCACGTACGCTCCGCCAATGAGACTCCAGATCAGGCAAATAAATCAGAATGTCATCCAAATACACAACCACCTTTTTGCCGATCAAAGGTCTAAGGATGTCATTAATAAGATTCTGAAAAAATGCTGGAGCATTGGTAAGACCAAAAGGCATAACCAGATTCTCAAAATGACCCACAGGAGTGTTAAAAGCAGTCTTCCATTCATCACCCTCCTTCATGCGCAACAAATTGTATGCCCCCCGGAGATCAATTTTAGAGAACCACTTGGCCCCCACTAACTGGTTAAACAAATCAGGAATCAATGGCAGTGGGTAAGGATTGCGTACAGTAATTTTATTAATCTCACGAAAGTCCAGACAAGGACGTAAACCGCCATCTTTTTTTTTAACAAAAAAAAATCCAACAGCCACAGGAGACTTGGAAGGCCTAATGTGACCGGCGGCCAAGCTTGTCTGTATGTATTCCTCCAAAGCCTTTCTCTCAGGAATAGTAAGATTAAATAAACGACTTTTAGGAAGAGTCGCTCCAGGGACAAATTCAATGGTACAATCATAGTCTCTATGGGGAGGCAAAATTTGTGACTCCTCCTCAGAAAAAACTCTCCAAAAATCCTGAATAGGTACAGGTAATTCCCCTTTTTCCACCGCAGCAATACATCCGTTACAACACTTGTCATAACATTTAGGGCTCCTGGACTTAATTTCATTGGTAGACCAATCCAGTACAGGATTATGCAATTTTAACCAGGGCAACCCCAATATTACTGGAGAAGGCAAATTATTCAATACTGCCAAATCCAAATTCTCTTGATGAACACCATTAATAGTGAGGGGAAACTCACAGACCTTGTGAGTAACACTCTTCAAGGGAGAGCCATCAACAGAAACCACAGCAATAGGGGATGACAAAGGTTTAGGTTTTAATGTAAGTTTTTCCAAGAATCCCCCATCAATCACATTCAGAGTAGAACCACAATCCACAAATACCCGAAATTCAATAAATTCATCCTGAGCCGCAGTAGTAGCAGCAGATAGGAATACTCCCTTTGTATTTAAACAGGCAATACGGGCGTAACTGACCTTTTTTTTTTCTTTGTTCATACGAAGCACACAGTTCTTAATAAAATGACCAGAATTTCGCAATAGAAGCACAAACCTTCAGAAAGCCTGCGGTCTTTTTCCTGAGAGCGGGGTGCCATCGCCCCAATCTCCATCGGCTCTCCAATGTCATTACAGACCCTCTCAAGACTAGGAGCTGACATGGCAGAGGATTTACTCTCATTAACCCTTGCACGCAATCTCCTGTCCACCCGTATAGCTAATTGCATAGCCTCCTGCAAGTTTCCAGGTGTGGGATAAGCAATCAGCAAATCTTTAACCCTTTCACCTAGCCCTGCAAGAAACAAACTTTTCAAAGCTGAATCGTTCCACCCCACCTGGGCAGACCACCGACAGAAGTGAGAACAATACTTTTCCACATTACCTGATCCCTGCCTCAAACGTCTCAATCTCAATCTCAGCAGATGAGACACGATCAGGATCATCGTACAACAAACCCAAAGCAGAAAAAAAACTATCCACTGATCTAAAGCACGGATCACTAGGTTGGAGAGAAAAAGCCCATCCCTGAGGATCCTTGCGCAAAAGTGACATTATGAACCCTATGCGCTGTGATTCATCACCAGAGGATCCGGGTCTTAAACGAAAATACAATAAACAAGCATTTTTAAAAGAAAAAAAATCTTGTTGTTCACTAAAAAATAGATCAGGCAGACGTACCTTTGGCTCTACCAAATGTGCTCCAGAACAGCTACTCACGTGTTGTTGGAGCTCGGCCACCTCCAGAGAGAGTCCCTGCAAGCGTTGAGCCAAATCTTGAACCGACACCATGATGGAAACTGGAGGTCTTTCCTTAGAGATATTTTTGGGCTGGACTTACTGTTATGATCTGCTACAAGCACTAAGGAAAGACAGGAGATCTGTCCCTACAATAGAACTAAACTGGATCCCTACGATGTAACGGGGAACCTGATCCTGCGATCAGACCCGCTAAAGTCCTCGGCTAGTCTGTACGAAGACCTATAGATGCAAGGGAGGGATCCCTACAAGAACTAGGGACTGGGATAAAGTTGGACACCTCCTAGCAGAAATTGTAGCAGTCAAAGACAAACACACAACAAAGAACATAGAGGTCCGAAGACCTAGCAAAACTAACAGAGAACGGTAACAGAGCACCAAGCTAGCTCAAGAGTAGTAAATACAATGAAGTCCAGCAAGGCCAGGAGGGCGGAGCCGGATAAAATAGGCAAAAATGGTCATGTGACCAGCAAACTAGAAAAAACCTAACAGGAGAGTTCTAACAGGCACTATATACAGAGCTCCTGTGTATAATGTCACCAGTGATCCCTGTATTACCTGTACACTGACACAATATACAGAGCTCCTGTGTATAATGTCACTGGTGATCCCTGTATTACCTGTATACTGTATACAGAGCTCCTGTGTATAATGACACTGGTGTTATTACCTGTACACTGACACTATACACTGTATACTATGTACAAAGCTCTTGTGTATAATGACACTTATGGTAATATTAGTGTGGTAATATGTGGTCTAGTCATTGTTATTTGTATGTGGTATTATTTGGTCTCTATGTGATGGTAATATGTGGTCTGGTCATTGTGTGGCAGTATTTGTTTTTTGTATGTGGTATTACTCGGTCACTATGTGGTGGTAATATGTGGTCTGGTCATGGTGTGGCGGTATTTGTTCCTTGTATGTGGTATTATTTGGCCACTATGTGGTGGTAATATGTGCTCTGGTCATGGTGTGGCGGTATTTGTTCCTTGTATGTGGTATTATTTGTTCACTATGTGGTGGTAATATGTGGTCTGGTCATGGTGTGGCGGTATATGCTCCTTGTATGTGATATTATTGGTCATTTTAAAAAAGGTATGTGACACATTCCCTTAAAGAAAAATAAATAAAAATATACCTAAAAAGAATATTGGATATTTTAAGAAGTGATTAATAGGTTAGAGTACAGTAGGACCCGGCCAGAAGAGTCTACCTTGTCCTGGTGGCAGCTTAAAAAAATCTTTTGGCCAAAACAAAAGCTGATGGCTATGTATGTGATATGGTGTTCGATGGGAACTGTTAATGTGTGATTTGTGCAGAAGTGGAGTTTTTCAAGAGTGGGTGGTGGGACTGTGGAAGGTTCGAGGAGTGGAGGTGGTGCCTGGGCTGAGTCTCAAGGGGTCCCAAAAATTTTGCCAGTACGGGGCCCTGAAATTCCTGGTGGCAGCCCTGGCCGGCGCCCCCATACACGTTAGACCATCATCCGAACCCATCCATATCGGCAGGTTCACCTGACATTAGTCTAATGTGTATGAGGAGCCTTTAGAATCTATCAAGTCATGGTCCCATTGAAAGTGGAAACACTGAGCTATAGATATCTAAGTTGGCTACTACAAGAAATATGAGGGGTTGTCTAGCTAGCAAGGGTTTAAAGAAAGGCTAGTGCAGCCGTTTTAGATCCAGGGCAGTCAGATATGGCTTTGTACAAGGTCATTATTATCTTCAAGCATGTATGTTTGGAAACTACATTTGCACATCTAAGCCGTGGATTTCCTTTTCTCATTACAATAGGGTAAATTATATTATAATAAGGACAATACATAGAAATACAACCCTCCTTTCAAATATATGTTAACCCTGATTGCAACTGCTGCTAATCTCACTTCCAGTCCATAGGTGTCTAGAGATAAAGGGATACAAAGAGCAAGACGTGTGTCACAAGTGTAATGTTTTGCAGAAACTAATGACCAGCACAGAATAAGGTGACCCTTTCTACCCTAAAGCCAAAGTCTGTTTACATATGGGATGGTACAAAATAGGGTGTGACAGGATATAACAGGGTCAGGGGTTATTTTCGGCAGCTTTTTTAGTCATTCCCTCACAGTTTTTACATTTTGTATGTTGTGATCTATTCTATTGGATTAAGGAGTATTTAGACATTTCTGCAGATCATAATCTTAATCTGGTTTTACAAATATGACCATGTGGAATATGATTGTTGCATGACTTAATAAACATATATTGTTTTTTTCTTTACCTGAGGTGTCTAGTTCCTTGAAATAACATGAGTGAGGCTGGGTACACACAAGCGTATAAAAAATGGTCATCATTATCCAGAAAATAACGGACAATTTTCATCCATATCGTGCCATCCATATGCAATCCGTATTTAGGATTTTGTCATTCGTATGACATCTGTTTCAACGAGATTTGATGATCGGAACAGATTCTTACTGGATCCGAGAAGGCGTACTAAATTATGAGTTCATCCTATAGTGAGTCAATGGTCCTCTACACTGCGGTCCAAATTATTATGCAAATTGTCATAAAGATGTCATTTTTTGTTTTTCAAATAAACTCATGGATGTTATTGTGTCTCAGGGTCTTTGGATCACTGAAATCAATCCCAAACACCTATGATAAATAGTTTGCAATGTGAGCCCAATTAAAGGAAAACTACTTAAGAAGGACATTCCACATTATTAAGCAGCCAGGTGTCAAGCAATATGGGAAAGAAAAGGGAACTCTCTGCTGCTCAAAAGTGTCAAATAGTGCAATGCCTTGGACAAGGAGTGAAAACTTTAGATATTTCTCGAAATCTTAAGCATGATTAACGTACTGTGAAGAGATTTGTGGCTGATACAGAGAACAGACAGGTTCAAGCAGATATGGGCTCAATGAGGAAGGTTTCTGCTAGACAAATTAATCGGATTAAGAGAGCAGATGTTAAAATACCATTACAAAGCAGGAAACGACTATATGAAGCTGCTGGTGCCTTTGGAGTTTCGCGAACCTCAAGGTGTAAGATCCTCCAGAGGTTTGCAGTTGTGCATAAACCTACTATTCCGACACCCCTAAACAGTGCTCACAAGCAGTGTCGGACTGGAGATCCAAGAGCCCACCAGTAACATCAACTCCAGGGTCCCACTTTTCAGCTATATACAAATACGACTTTATCCTCATTCACAAATTTCTATAGCAATAAACTGGGTTTATTTTTAAATTAATAAGATGCTGCATTTGCCTGTATATGGTGACTCAAATGTATTGTGCCTAGTACTGCTCATATAAGAGGGTGTTGGCCCACTCTTGCACAGGGGCCCACTGGAGGATTCTCCTTTTCTCCTGTGGGCCAGTCCGAGCCAGCTCACATGCAGAAACTACTGCAGTGGGCCCAGAAATACATGAAGACTAATTTTCAAACAATCTTGTTTAGTGATGAGTGCCCTGCAACCCTGCATGGTCCAGTCAGCAAGTAGGTGGCGGAGTCATGTTTTGGGCCGAAATCATGGGTAGAGAACTGGTTGTCCCCCTTAGTGTCCCTGAAGATGTGAAAATGACCTCGGCAAAGTATATAGCCGAAAATGACCACATTTTTCCATGGTACAAAAAGGAGACTGTGCCATCCGTAGCAAAATCATCTTCATGCATTACAATGTACCATCTCATGCTGCAAAGAATACCTCTGAGTTTATGGGAATAAAAGGAGAGAAATTAATGGTGTGGCCACCATCCTCCCCTGACCTCAACCCTATTGAGAACCTTTGGAGTATCCTAAAAAAAAAATCTATGAGGGTGGGAGGCTGTTCACATCAAAACAGCAGCTGTGGGAGGCTATTCTGACATCCTGCAAAGAAATGCAAGCAGAAACTAACTAAAAACTCATGTGAAGTTATCTAGCACCCCAATAAATTTCATTCTTTTTTCCCCACGTGAATTGCGACATTTGATAAGATGTTGGAGGAGCTGTGTCCTGGGCTTACCTTTCAAAATACCAATATGAAATTGTAAATTTCAGCTGAGGAAAGACTTGTTATCACCCTAAGGTAATTTTTTTTAATACCAAATGTTATTTGAAATGTATGATTTAAGTTTGTTCTTTTGTTTAACTATTTTTATACGGTTGTCATTAATGAGAGCCGCTATTAATGTTTTTGTTCTGCTGTTCTGCATTTGAACTGAGGAGCTGCAGGATTGCCTTGGAGGAATGCCATTAATTCCTTACAGTCATCTCTGTTGTAAGCTTAGACCAATATTCAAAGGTTAGCGGAATGTAAGTAGCTTGCCTATTAGTTCCTGTTTGCATCTGTAATGTCCCAAAGTTGTTATGTATGTGCCTTTAAGATGTAGCAGAGCTACCAACTACCTTATTATGTTTGCACTTTGTTAATATTTTCCTTTGCAGATAATGTACATGAGGATTCAGTACATAGAAGTGATATATATACAGTACAGACCAAAAGTTTGGACACACCTTCTCATTTAAAGATTTTTCTGTATTTTCTTGACTATGAAAATTGTACAAAACTATGAATTAACACATGTGGAATTATATACTTAACAAAAAAGTGTGAAACAACTGAAAATATGTCTTAAATTCTAGGTTCTTCAAAGTAGCCACCTTTTGCTTTGATGACTGCTTTGCACACTCTTGGCATTCTCTTGATGAGCTACAAGAGGTAGTCACCGGAAATGGTCTTCCAACAATCTTGAAGGAGTTCCCAGAGATGCTTAGCACTTGTTGGCCCTTTTGCCTTCACTCTGTGGTCCAGCTCACCCCAAACTGTGGCGCCCTGCTGCGCTTGGTGCCACAGAACCCAGAAGGCTGCACGGACGGATTTCTCCACAAGAGGCCCTCACTGCATTCAAACACCTCCACCTTCCACCTCATACCAGCAGAGGGAGCCCTGTTAGGGATATATAAAGGGAAGGTGGAGCCAGGCAGCTGAGTCAGTGTTTAGTCTTCAGAGAGTTTAGTCGGTCAGTCAGTCAGAGTCAGAGTATAGTCTGAGATTAGTTGGAGAATAGTGTGCAGTGTGCTCAGACAGCGAGCAGCACACAGGCTGCTGTTAGAGGCAAGCTAGGCCTCCAGCAGCTCTGAAGCCAGACAGAGAGCGTGCCGACGCTCAGAGAGCAGTGAAGACGCAGCACGGCAGCTGCCTTGTAGTGAAGGCCCCGAGCGTGGCCGACGGCGAGGAGAGAAGGAGTGATAAAGGGGGCAGAGGAGCATACCAGGCTCACCCCAGTATATTTACCGGACACCGGGTCCGAGCCTACAGGGACCCTTCACACCCAGTAGGGTTAACCGGAATCCCAAGAAGACTACAAGTCCCTGGCAGACCTGAAGCTAGACTCACAGGACCAGGTACCACGAAGGCCCCGACTTCCAGGGGAAAGTGGTTACCAACCGGAGGTCCTACTTCAGAGCAACAGGTGGAGTAACAAGCAAGACACATAAGCTAGGCACAGTTGCAGGCTGGCCAGGAGCTTACACAGAGACAGACACGGAACAGGAGGCCTTATACCCGCTCACTGGGGAGAAATCCAAAAGTGCGCCATTAACCTAGAGTACCCTGGACCATATCTACCAGCTGTACCAGTAAAGGTAATGAAGCAAAACCCCCCTGTCTCTGTCCGTTACTCCGGCTGCGCCATCGTTCCCTACCTGCACCACAACGCCCAGCGCACCCTCCTCCATTCATTATACACTGCCCTGAGGCCTGCTCCACCTGTGGGGAGCCGTCCCATCAAAGCTGCCCCTAACATCAGCCTCAGTGGACTGACGCTGTGCTGGTAACCTCTTACCAGAATCCACAGGTGGCGTCATGAACTTTTATTTTCATAATTTTAAACCCCCTTTTTGGCACACTGTCCGCCCTGGGCCAGCCACCGTGATATACATATATACTGCCCCAGACAGTAAGGCCCAACTGGGGGCGAGACAGCTCGCTTTACCATCTCTATTGGGTTCAGGTCTGGTGACTGTGGAGGCCAGGTCATCTGGCGTAGCACCCCATCCTCTCTTTCTTGGTCAAATAGCCCTTACACAGCCTGGAGGTGTGTTTGGGGTCATTGTCCTGTTGAAAAATAAATGATGGTCCAACTAAACGCAAACCGGATGGAATAGCATGCCGCCGCAAGATGCTGTGGTAGCCATGCTGGTTCAGTATGCCTTCAATTTTGAATAAATCCCCAACAGTGTCACCAGCAAAGCACCCCCACACCATCCTCCATGCTTCACGGTGGGAACCAGGCATGTAGAGTCTATCTGTTCACCTTTTTTGCGTCGCACAAAGACACGGTGGTTGGAACCAAAGATCTCAAATTTGGACTCATCAAACCAAAGCACAGATTTCCACTGGTCTAATGTCCATTCCTTGTGTTCTTTAGCCCAAACAAGTCTCTTCTGCTTGTTGCCTGTCCTTAGCAGTGGTTTCCTAGCAGCTATTTTACCATAAAGGCCTGCTGCGCACAAAGTCTCCTCTTAACAGTTGTTGAAGAGATGTGTCTGCTGCTAGAACTCTGTGTGGCATTGACCTGGTCTCTAATCTGAGCTGCTGTTAACCTGCGATTTCTGAGGCTGGTGACTCGGATAAACTTATCCTCAGAAGCAGAGATGACTCTTGGTCTTCCTTTCCTGGGGCGGTCCTCATGTGAGCCAGTTTCTTTGTAGCGCTTGATGGTTTTTACAACTGCACTTGGGGACACTTTCAAAGTTTTCCCAATTTTTCGCACTGACTGACTTTCATTTCTTAAAGTAATGATGGCCACTCGTTTTTCTTTACTTAGCTGCTTTGTTCTTGCCATAATACAAATTCTAACAGTCTATTCAGTAGGACTATCAGCTGTGTATCCACCTGACTTCTGCACAACACAACTGATGGTCCCAACCCCATTTATAAAGCAAGAAATCCCACTTATTAAACCTGACAGGGCACACCTGTGAAGTGAAAACCATTTCCGGTAACTACCTCTTGAAGCTCATCAAGAGAATGCCAAGTGTGTGCAAAGCAGTCATCAAAGCAAAACGTGGCTACTTTGAAGAACCTAGAATATAAGACATATTTTCAGTTGTTTCACACTTTTTTGTTAAAGGGAAGGTGCCGCATTTTTACATTATGTAAAATAAATTAAAATGTTAAATTCCTTAATGTTATAACATATTTTCAAGTGCCCAGTATTTATAGTTTATTTTTTATTAATTTGTTTTGCAGCTACTGGGGGCTGCCATCTTGCTTTTCAGGAGTGTAAGAGTTACTACACTACACTCACACTCCTTCAAATACGGCAGCCCTGGACATAGGCTTCAGCGGTCGGATGCCGACCCTATCTGTAACATTGTAGCCACATTAGCTGTGAACTGGGCACGCCTCTGTGGGCTGCTCAATTCACAGCTGTAGGTGTGTCTAGGTGCCATTTCATTGTGGCCCAGAGCTTCCACACTGAGGACATGTAATTGGAAGCTTTTTACACACACACACAAGCTTCCCCAGCTCTGCTGTCATATTCTCCCATCTGCCTGTGCAGTAAATCTATAGACCCTCACCGCAGCACTGTTTAGTCTCCTCGGTCCTGGCCTCGCAGCTGCTCTCTTCTCCACTGCGTGCAGCTCTGCTCCTCAGGTCCGCGTTGCTCCACAGTCCGTTGTCTTCCTTCTGCATGCTCTTCTGTAAATATACTGAGATCCACTTCCTGCTTACCAACTGGTTGAGATTAGATCACAGTGCAGTCACCAAGAAAATGGCGGTGCATTATCTCTAGTCTTTATTCTGCCTCCCCCACTTTTGGGTGTAGTATAACATCTAAAAGGGGAGGAAAACATTGATGTCACAAGGACACTGCCCCAATTTTGCCGCTAACGTAATGCAAGTAAGCATTACTGTAGCTGCTTGAGGTCTATACAGGAAGATGCTCCCCCTAGCTGCAAGTATAGGTAATCTTTTTTTTTTTTATAGATATTTTGCATGTTGCAGTGTTTGCAATCTATGCAAACACTGCATTACAAAGCTTAAATTAATATTATAATGTTATTTTCACAAAAAGAAAAAAAAAATTGATGGCACCTTCCCTTTAAGTATATAATTCCACATGTGTTAATTCATAGTTTTGATGCCTTCAGTGTGAATGTACAATTTTCAAAGTCATGAAAATACAGAAAAATCGTTAAATGAGAAGGTGTGTCCAAACTTTTGGTCTATACTGTATATGCACAAAGTGATATATTTATTATTTTCTGCCATTAGGAGGTTGTAAGGAGTTAACAAAGCAGCCCTGCTTTCCATATATGGCCACAAGGCCACATGGTTAGACTACATGGCCGGGCCCTGGGCTTCGCAGTGAAGGAGAAGGAGACATTTTGTGTATTTGTCGTTGGCCTAGGAAAGCAGAAAGAGCAGGTAAGGGAGCAGCCATAGCTCCTGTATATGAGAAAACACAGCCTCCCTTCAGACAGCTGTGTGATCAGGACAATATATATAAGCAGAAATTCAAGCTCAGAAGTCTCTGCAACATTTATACAGTGGTGGCCAAAAGTATTGGCACCCCTGCAATTCTGTCAGATAATACTCAGTTTCTTCCTGAAAATGATTGCAATCACAAATTCTTTGGTCTTATTATCTTCATTTAATTTGTCTTCAATGAAAAAACACTACATGAATTGTCCTAAAGCAAAATTGGATATAATTCCACACCAAACCTAAAAAAGGGGGTGGACAAAAGTATTGGCACTGTTTGAAAAATCATGTGATGCTTCTCTAATTCGTGTAATTAACAGCACCTGTAACTTACCTGTGGCACCTAACAGGTGTTGGCAATAACTAAATCACACTTGCAGCCAGTTAACATGGATTAAAGTTGACTCAGCCTCTGTCCAGTGTCCTTGTGTGTACCACATTGAGCATGGAGAAAAGAAAGATGACCAAAGAACTGTCTGAGGACTTGAGAAACCAAATTGTGAGGAAGCATGAGCAATCTCAAGGCTACAAGTCCATCTCCAAAGACCTGAATGTTCCTGTGTCTTCCGTGCGCAGTGTCATCAAGAAGTTTAAAGCCCATGACACTGTGGCTAACCTCCCTAGATGTGGACGGAAAAGAAAAATTGACGAGAGATTTCAACGCTAGATTGTGCGGATGGTGGATAAAGAACCTCGACTAACATCCAAACAAGTTCAAGCTGCCCTGCAGTCCGAGGGTACAACAGTGTCAACCCGTACTATCCGTCGGCGTCTGAATGAAAAGGGACTGTATGGTAGGATACCCAGGAAGACCCCACTTCTTACCCCGAGACATAAAAAAGCCAGGCTGGAGTTTGCCAAAACTTACCTGAAAAAGCCTAAAACGTTTTGGAAGAATGTTCTCTGGTCAGATGAGACAAAAGTAGAGCTTTTTGGGAAAAAGCATCAACATAGAGTGTACAGGAAAAAAAAGAGGCATTCAAAGAAAAGAACACGGTCCCTACAGTCAAACATGGCGGAGGTTCCCTGATGTTTTGGAGTTGCTTTGCTGCCTCTGGCACTGGACTGCTTGACCGTGTGCATGGCATTATGAAGTCTGAAGACTACCAACAAATTTTGCAGCATAATGTAGGGCCCAGTGTGAGAAAGCTGGGTCTCCCTCAGAGGTCATGGGTCTTCCAGCAGGACAATGACCCAAAACAGACTTCCAAAAGCACTATAAAATGGTTTGAGAGAAAGCACTGGAGACTTCTAAGGTGGCCAGCAATGAGTCCAGACCTGAATCCCATAGAACACCTGTGGAGAGATCTCAAAATGGCAGTTTGGAGAAGGCACCCTTCAAATATCAGGGACCTGGAGCAGTTTGCCAAAGCAGAATGGTCTGCAATTCCAGCAGAGCATTGTAAGAAACTCATTGATGGTTACCGGAAGCGGTTGTTCGCAGTTATTTTGGCTAAAGGTTGTGCAACCAAGTATTAGGCTGAGGGTGCCAATACTTTTATCTGGCCCATTTTTGGAGTTTTGTGTGAAATGATCAATGATTTGATTTTTGCTTCATTCTCTTTTGTGTTTTTTCCTTGCAAGCAAATTAAATGAAGATAATAAGACCAAAGAATTTGTGATTGCAATCATTTTCAGGAAGAAACTGAGTATTATCTGTTGGCCACCACTGTATATCTGCATTATTATACTGGAAAGTATCTGTGATTGCTGCATAGGAATTTAATCTCTGTTCAATCATCGTTTGTTGGATTTACCTGTGTATTCGTGCAACAAGTAAGAGTTATCAGCCGCCCCTCTAGCCTCCATGTATTCTGCACTATTTGGAGTGCACCACATTACATCACACTACCAGGGAGCAGAAGTTAATTAAGTGCGCTCAGAACCCTCACAGCGATAGCTCTGACCGGCGACATCATCGGGACCTGATTGTCTCCTATGGTATCTTCTAGATGCCTGATGAATAGCGATCGCGGCATTTAGAAGTTTTTGAGAGGGAGTGGGCTCCTTCTCTCACCCCTCTGGCACCCCTGCGATGAGATCACGGAGGAGCCCAGGGTTGTCATAGCAGCTGAAGGTCAAATGATGACCTCCGGGTTTGCCAGTTAAGGTACCGTCACACTTAGCGACGCTACAGAGATTCCGACAACGATGCGACCTGTCAGGGATCGTTGCTGCGTCGCTATGTAGTCGCTGGTGAGATGTCAAACAGTCAGATCTTCCCAATGACGCAGCAACGATACGGCAACCCGTAGCGACCTGTATAACGATGTCGGCGGTCATTGGGACCCTGTCACATAGCAGCTACTCTGACGATTCAGACCTCAATGAGGGACTACTTCTCAGTTCTGAGTCGCCAACGAGGTCGTTGGTAAGGTGTCAAACACACCGATGCATGCTACCCAGCGGGACCTCAACGATCAAAAAATGGTCCAGGCCATTTTGATACGACCAGCGATCTCACAGCAGGGGCCTGGTCGCTGCTGCGTGTCAAACGTAAAGAGATCGCTGCTGAGGTCGCTGTTGCGTCACAAAACTTGTGACTCAGCAGCGATCTCGCTAGCGATCTCGCTTAGTGTGACGGGGGCTTTACAGTGGCCTGTTAGGCCCAGCCAGAAGGAGCGTCTAACAGGCAATCTGCCAGTGTAAAGCTGACAGGTCTTATGCATTGCTGTACATGTGTATTGCAATTAGTTATTTCAATTAATGAGACTAGCGATCAGAGAACTAATAGGGACTAAGTAAAAAAGTTTAAAAAAGTTCGTTTTTTTTAAACTATTTAAAAAGGAAATCACAAAATAAAAAGAAAGAAAAATAATATTAAACCAATAAATACAGTACATATATTTGCGTAAAAACAAAACAAATAAAGTACACATATTTAGTATTGCTGTGTCTGGAACTACCTGATCTATAAAACTGTCACACTAGTTAACCCCTTCAGTGAACACCGTAAAAAAAAAAAAACATGGCAAAAAGCTATGCTTTTTCATCATACCGAAACAAAAAGAATAAAATGCAATCAAAAGACAAATGTAAATAGAAATGGTACAGCTGAAAATGTCATCCTGAACCGCAAAAAACAAGCAGCCATACCGCTCCGTCAGCAGAGGAATGAAAAAGTTATACCTCTCAGAATATAGCAATGCAAAAATAATTCTTTTTTCTATAAAATAGTTTTTAGGGTATGTGCCCACGTAGCGTTTTACAAGCGTATATGCTGCGAAATTTCTGCAGCATAAACGCTTGGGAAACGCTTGGTAATCCACCCCCATGGTCCCCAATGACAAGCCGCAATGTCAATGCCCATGCTGCGGATTTTTCCACAGCATTTATGCTGCGCTCAAAAATCCGCAGCATGTCCATTAATTTTACGGACACGCAGCATAATCGCCGCCATTTACTTGCATTGAAACGCAAAAAAAAAGAATTTAAAATAAAAAATAAAGTTTATACTCACCTTCCGTTGTCCTCCCGGTGTTATCTCTGCTCTGTCCAGTGTCTTGCACTGCTCGCACTGTTGTGAAGGACCTGCCATGACGTCACTGAGTCATGTGACCCATCACATGGCTCAATGACGTCACCGCAGGTCCTTCACACCACCGCGAGCAGTGCAACACACCGGACGCAGCAGAGATAACACTGGGAGGACAACGGAAGGTGAGTATAAACTTTATTTTTTTATTTTTTACCATTCTTATTCTTTTTTTTTAACTAACTTGGTCACACTATTTAAATCCATGATGGTTGCATGGATTTATAGAGTGTGAACAAGTTGTCAAGCACTTTTCCAAGTGATGCTAAAATCGCTTGGAAAAGCGCTTGCTAACCCGCATGCAGAAATGCATGCAAAGACGCTTCACAAACGCTTCTACCTGGCGGGAAAACCACATGTAAAAAACGCATGCGTTTTTCCTGCCAGGAAGAAGCGTAAAAAATATGCAGCATTTCTGCATCGTGGGCACATAGCCTTATTGTGTAAAAGCGGCAAAACATGAAAAAAATTTTTTATAAATGTCGTATCCCTGTAATCGTACTGACCCAAGGAATAAAACTGTGTTATAACTTTTACCACATGGTTAATGGCATTAAAGAAACCCTCAAAAAACAATTCCTGAGTTGCTGGTTTTTGTTCATTCCGTCTCCCAAAAATCTGAATAGAAAGCGATCAAAAAATGTCATGTGCCCGAAAATAGTACCAATAAAAATGTCAACTCGTCCCACACAAAAAGAAGCCCTCACATGACTCTGTCAGCAGAAATATAGAAAAATTATAGCTCTCAAAATATGGTGATGCAAAACCTTTTTTTGTATAAAAAGAGTCTTTTAGTGTGTGATAGCAGAAAAACATAAAAAAACCTATATAAATCTGGTATCGCTGTAATCGCACCGACCCGAAGAATAAAGTCATCTTATCACTTATGGCTCACGAGGAATGGCATAAAATATAAATACAACCAATTCTTGACCTGCTGTTGATTTGTTCATTCTGCCTCCCAAAGATTGCTGTAATGCTCAGTGCACATTTATCCTGCGCTCTATGTTGAGCGCTTACACCGGGGCTTCCGTGTAAATCTCTCACATACGTGATTCAGACAGAACCACTGGCGAAAGGTTCCCTGTAATGAGGCAGATGAAGACACTGTGGATGCCGTCTGGCCTATGATCTGGCTCTGTCCGTCTAAAAGTACGGTCGGCCACAGTTTTGTATACTTCTGAAAAGACGAACACCACTGAACAGAGGCCAGACGGCGCCCAGAGTAACTCTGCTGCCTAATTATAGTGAATGGATCCCTCAGGTGTAATCTGAATCACATCATTTGGAGATTTCTATGGAAACCCTCATATAAGTGCACAGTGAAGAGGACAGGATAAATGTGATACACAATGTTATGTAAAATGTTCTCAATAAAAGTTTCAACTGCTTCCATGTTACTGGTAGCACAAAGGCTCTGGAAAAGCGCTATGCCCCCCCCACCCCCACCCCGCCCAACGAAAAAAAAAAATCCAGCAAATTCTGTGCTCCCAAATCCAAATGCTACCCTCCCTTCTGAGCCTAAACCACATTTAGAGTCCACATGTTTGACATGTACTGGGCACTTCAATGTACATGTACTACAACGTACTGGGTACTAAAACATGCTGAGCAGTACACTGGCAGATTTGCAATTTTCACTAAGCAACATCCATTGTTTGTCTCTGGAAAACACAGATGGAGTAAAAATTGTTAGTACACCTATACATAAATTCCCAGAGGGGTGCAATTTCTAAAATGGGGTACTTGAGGGAGGATTCTGCTCTTCTGGCACTAAGGGCTATGTATATGAAGTCCGCAGACTATTCTACTAAAATTTGTTCTCCAAGAGTCAAATAGCGCTCCTTCCCTCCTGAGTCTCTTTGTGTAGCTTCGAAGTATTATACAGCCACATATGGGGTATTGCCATATTCATCTGACATTGTGTGACACATTTTAGTGCCATTTTTACCTATTTCCCTTTGTGAAAATGTAAAATCTGGGGCTCAAACAATTTTTTTGTGGCAAAAATGTAATTATATTTTCTTCATCGCCCAATGGTATAAAATTCTGTGACACACCTGTGATGCCAATATGATCATTGCACCCTAGATGAATTAAATGACAGGGTTAGTTTGTAAAACGGGGTCACTTATGGGAGGTTCTGCTGTTCTGGCACTTCAAGGGCTCTGCCAATGTGACATGGCACCCGCAAACGATAACATCAAAATCTACACTCCAATGTGGCGCTCCTTTCCTTCTGAGCTTTAGACTGTGCCTCAAAAGTATTTTTTTACCACTTATGGGGAATTGGTGTACTCAGGAGAATTTGCAAAACATATTGTACTGTTCGTTTTCTCCTGTTACTCATTTTGAAAATTGCAAAGTTTGGGCCAAAGCAACAGTTTAGTGGAAAAAATGGTAATATTTTATTTACTCAGCCCAATCTTATACAATTTTGTGAATCACCTAAGGGTTAAAAATACTCATTACTCCTATAGATGAATTCCTCGAGACATGTAGTTTCCAAAATGGGGTCACTTGTGTGGGTTTATGCTATTTTGGCATGTCAGGGGCTCTTCAAATATGACATGGCGTCCACAACCTATTCCAGCTAAAATGGCATCCTTTCCCTTTCGAGCCGTGCCGTGCACCCAAGCAATAGTTTTCCACCACATATCGGGTTCCGGCGTACTCAGGAGAAATTGCACAACAAATTGTATGGTCCTCCTGTTACCCTTGTGAAAATAAAAAAAATTGGGGGCTAAAGCAACATTTTTGGAGGAAAAATGTGATTTATTTATTTTCACGGCTAAACATTATAAAATTCTGTGAAGTACCTACGGGTTCAAGGTGCTAACCAAACACCTAGATAAATTCCTTGAGGGGTGTAGTTTCCAAAATGGGGTGACTTGTGGGGGGTTTCTACTGTATAGGCATATTAGGTGCTTTGCAAACACGACATGGCATTTGCTATGGATTCCAGCTAATTTTGCGTTTAAAAAGTCAAATGGTGCTCCTTCCCTTCCGAGCCCTGCCGTGTGCCCAAACAGCAGTTTTTACACCACATATGGGGTATCGGTGTACTCAGGATAAATTGTGCAACAAATTATATGGTCCATTTTCTCCTTTTGAGAATACAAAATTTGGGGCTAAAGCAATATTTTTGTGGGAAAAAGTAAAATTTAAATATTTTTCCTTCCATATTGCTTTAATTCTTGTGAAGCAGCTGAAGGGTTAATAAACTTCTCGAATGTGGTTTTGAGCACTTTGAGGGGTGCAGTTTTTAAAATGGTGTCACTTTTGGGTATTTTCTGTCACATAGGCCCCTCAAAGTCACTTCAATTTTTGGTGGAAAATGAGAAATTGCTGATTAATTTTTAACCCTTCTAACTTCCTAGCAAAAAAAAAAATTATATTTAAAAAATAATGCTGATGTAAAGTAGACATGTAGTAAATTTTATTTATCTAGTTTGTGTGATATTACTATCTGGTTTAAAGGTGTAAAAATTAAAAGTTTAAAAATTGCCAAATTTTAGCAAAAATTCTGATATTTTCACAGATAAACTCAAAAAATATTGGCCTAAATTTACCACTAACTTGACATACAATATGTCACAAACAACAGTCTCAGAATCACTGGGATACAATGAAGCGCTACAGACTTATTACCACATAAAGTGGTAAAGTGGTGGAAAAAGTCCCACTCCAACGAGCACTTCATCGCATCCAAACAGTCCCTCACTACTTTCAAGTCCACACTCACTGCAGCAAAACAAACCTACTTCTCATCTCTCATATCTTCCCTGTCACACAACCCTATACAGCTATTCAACACTTTCAATTCTTTCCTCCCTCCCCCAGCACCTCCTCCCTCTCCTCTCATCTCAGCCGAGGACTTTACCTCATTCTTAAAGCAGAAGGTTGACACCATCGGACAAAGCTTTTGCCTAAAGTCCCCACAGCCCCTTCTCATATCTAATCAATCCTCCTCCTCCAAAACCAGCTTCTCCGCCATTACGGAAGATCAACTTTCTTCCTTACTCTCCAAGTCACACCTCACCACCTGTGAACTTGACCCTATCCAGTCCCACCTCATCCCTAACCGTACTATAGTCTTCATCCCAACCCTAACCCATCTCTTTAACCTGTCACTAACATCTAGTGTCTTCCCCTCATGCTTCAAACATGCCTCGGTCACACCCTTCCCCAAAAACCTCCCTTGACCCATCCTCTCTGACTAACTATCGCCCCATATCACTTCTCCCCTATGCCTCAAAACTACTCGAACAACACATCCATTTTGAACTGTCCTCCCACCTCTCCTCCTGCTCCCTCTTTGACCACTTACAATTTGGGTTCCGACCGCACCATTCTACTGAAACTGCCCTGACTACTAACCGCCAAATCCAAGCAACACTATTCTGTCCTTCTCCTCCTGGACTTGTCATCTGCCTTCGACACAATGGACAATTCCCTCTTACTACAGATTCTCTCATCTCTTGACATCAAAGACTTGGCCCTATCTTGGATCTCCTCATACTTAACAGACAGGACCTTCAGTGTTTCTCACTCACTCACACACCACCTTTTCATCTCGCCCCCTATATGTAGTTGTCCCCCAATGTTCAGTCCTAGGACCTCTGCTCTTCTCAATCTACACCCTTGGCCTGGGACAGCTCATAGAGTCCACGGCTTTCAGTATCATCTCATCTCTATGCTGACGACACATAGATTTACCTCTCTGGACCTGAAATCACCTCCTTACTAACTAGAATCCCACAATGTCTGTCCGCTCTCTCATCCTTCTTCTCTGTTAGATTTCTAAAACTGAATATGAATAAAACTGAATTCATCATCTTTCCCCCATCTCACTCAGCCCCCCATCTGACTTATTCATCAAAATCAATGGCTATCCAGTTTCCCAAGTCCCACAAGCTCGCTGCGTCGGGGTAACCCTGGACTCTAACCTCTCCTTCAAACCACATATCCAATCCATTTCCACTTCCTGCCGACTCCAACTCAAAAACATCTCCTGGATCCGCACATTCCTCAGCCATGAATCTGCAAAAACACTGGTGCACGCCCTCATCATCTCCCGCCTCGACTACTGCTACCTCTTGCTCTGTGGCCTCCCCTCTAACACTCTCGCACCCCTCTAATCTATCCTAAACTGTGCTGCCCGACTAATCCACCTGTCCCCCTGCTATTCCTCGGCCTCTCCTCTCTGTCAAGCGCTTCACTGGCTCCCCATTGCTCAGAAACTCCAGGTCAAAAACCTAACCTTGACAGACAAAGCCACCCACAACCTGTCTCCTCCATACATCTGTGACCCAGTCTCCCAGTACATACCTACACCCAACCTATGATCCTCACAAGATCTCCTTCTCGGGTCCCCTCCCTGTATATTTAGTTCTCTTTAGAGCGCCAATCAACATGCAGGGATTGCCTGCCACTCACTATAATGCCGCAGCTATGTTGGTTGTGGCATTACAGTGATTGGCTGGCCGCACAGCGTCATCAGGTCTATATCAGACCTGGCACCGCTGTGCTCGTCAGTCTACTCCACAACCAGGCAGTGTAGGGAGAGGAGCTGCTGAGCTAAGGAGAGATTTGGTTGTGTATTAGGTAGTGTAGGGAGAAAACAAATACATTACACATATCCATCTCAGCAAACAGACCCTTCTGAGGACTAATCCATCTGCAGAGATATCAGGCAGGCAGTGTATATAGGCAGGCAGTCAGTGTATATAGCGGACTGCAGTGCATATGACTCGCCCCCTGGGCCGTTGTGTACCCGGAACCGAGCTTCTGTACGATGCTGGGGGTAGTAGTGGCAACCCGATCCCGTGGCTCAGGGTGGTCAGACCAAATTGTGGCAGTCTATTTATCAGTGTTTTGAATGTCCGACTACGCCACCCGTGGATTGCGGTCAGGGATAACCGCCGCTGCAAGGCAGACCGCTGAGGCTGGTGTTGGTGTGCAGCACAGGGGTAGGATAACTCCCCACGGGAAGAGTGTAGCCTCAGGGCAGTGTAGGTGGATGCTGGGGGTGATAGTGCAGGCCGCAACAGTAAGAGTTCAGAGTCCGCTTCAAACAGTCCAGGGTCTTTATTGTAGGTATTATTAATGACCCAACAGTGGTACCGGTTAGGAATGGACCTGGGTGTCTGAGAGCATTCGGGCGAGCCCCACTGGTCAGGGTGAGTGTGTAGGCCTACCGTTCTCTCTATGCTCTTTCTGACTATCCCCCTCTTCGTGGTGTAATAGCCCATGTCCCTGAGCTGGCCGTGTACTTCTCGCCTGTATAGCTTGCGACTCGGGCCTTGGGTACCTTTTGCTTTCTCCTCGCTGTACTGGTCCCTCTGTGTGGCGGAGCCTCCAGGCTTCTTAGGCCAAGTGACCTGAAATCCCTCGCGGGTTGGTTCTTTGCTGCTGGGAATGATAACCCGGACAGCCTCGGACCCCAATGTCCGGTAGAATGGTTCTCTGCCAGGACCGGCTCTCGTCGCCTCTGTCCCTGGCTTGCAGTTTCTCCTCTGCCTCACGGACTCCTTAGCTGCTGCTGACCTGTCCCTTCCTCTAAGGAACCCTTCTGGTCACTTCAGAAGTGGGTTCTGGTCTCTCTAACCCTGCCCCAGCTCCAGCTTTTATAGGGCAGCCAGCTCCCCCTACTGGCCTGGGACAGGAGGTGCTGCATGCTAAAGTCCCTAACCAGGGAACCTCCCTCCTGCTCTCAGACACAGCCTTTAAATATTTGTGGCATCCAGGCCTGGGGTGACACATTCCCCCCTAGTAAAATTTAGTACTCCGGACTAAACAGGAAACACAAATACAGGGTATAAATGATAACATAACATATATACAAGTACATTTTGTCCTTAAGGTCACGGCGCTTCCGCGACCGGGTGTCCATATCACCCAACTAGGTGAAGTCTTGAACGGTGCGGGGACCTGTCTCCATAAACCCCAAGTTCCTGTCCTTGGGCGTGGCGACAAGGCTGAGCTACCTACTTTGGACCACAAGATGGCCACGCCAGACAGGTTTTTCTTCTGTGGCCATCTTCGCAAGAGGGCACCAAGTGCAACTATCTACAAGACAGTTCCGGCCATTCAGTGTCCATGACCTGTCAGTCCATTGAACTAGGGAAACTGGAAAAACATTATTAATAACCAGGTAACAAACATAAAACATTTGCAATATACAGCATTTAGATCTTCCAGCGAGCTGGTATTTGCCCCTTAGTGCTCGGGGTTGACCTACGCAACCCACTGTCTGGTGGTGGTCTAACCTAGCATTTAGGGTACAGCTACTAGCTGGGTTTACAGGCAGTGCAGGCAGCTGTCTGCGGGTCCTTTGGTTTACCGCAGGCATGGCAGGCTCACTATCAGCAGAGGGTTCACTCTCCTGGGCTGCTGGCATGAGTTCTTCTGCTTCCGGAGCTGCTTGCTCCTCTTGTTCTTCCTGCTCTCCTGTAGGTTCCTGCTGGGTAGGTTGAAGGAAGTGTAGGACGGGTACCACTATGGCATTGTTTATCCGAGTCCAGGACCGGGGGAACTCTCAGAGAACGGTGCTGACCATTTCTTCCTTGTCCACTGCGGGCTCAAGGTCATCTTGATCTTCACTTGGACTCTGCAGTTGCTCGGGGCACCGTTTTAGGTGGTCTCTGGAGACGGTGCTAGTGGTTTCTCCTCCATCCTTGGTAATTACACATACCTTCGGGTTGTTGTGGTCGGACTGCAGACTCCTTTCCACACTCTCCTGTACCTTCCTGTACTGTAGCCGCCGTTCCGTATCCCAGTCCGCGTCTGGGGAGGTGTCCTCGGGTGTCAGGACTCCCATCTCCAGGTCTACCGGCAGCTTACCTGGTCTTGCTCGCATCAGGTAAGCCGGGGTGCAATTTGTAGCATTCACCGGGATATGGTTGTATAAGTCTATCAGGTCTGGCAGCTTCTCCGGCCACAGGCTGCGTTCTTCCATGGGCAACGTCTTGAGGAGATCAATGACGATATTATTCATTTTCTCACACTGCCCGTCGGTTTGCGGGTGGTAAGGCGTTGTCCGAATCTTCTTACAGCCGTAGAGGTTGCAGGACTCCTGGAAGACTTCAGCCTCAAACGCTGGACCTTGATCTGTCAAGACCTGTTCCGGATACCCGTGTGGACGGCAGAAGTGTTGTTGGAAGGCTCTGGCTGCTGTTTGGGCTGTCAAGTCTTTAACGGGAACCACCACCAGGAACCGGGAATAGTGGTCCACTATTGTCAGGGCATAGACGTAGCCCGACCGGCTTGGAGCCAGTTTTACATGGTCCAGAGCTACCTGCTCAAGAGGCTGCCTGGTGACGATGGGCCTCAAGGGTGTCTTCTGGCTGGTACAGTCCTTCCTTCTGAGGTTACATGGGCCGCAGTCCCTGCACCACTTCTCTATGGCCCCTCTCATACCGATCCAGAAGAACCGCTCTCTCAGTAGGAACTCCAGTTTCTTCCACCCGAAGTGTCCCGCTCTGTCATGGTAGACCTCCAGGACCATTGCTGCATCTCGTCTTGGGACCACTACCTGCCAGGTCAGCTCGTGCGTCCGGTGGTTGACAAGCCTTCTGCACAGCATACCTTCGTAGAGGAATAGCCTGCTTTTCTCCTTCCATAACTGCTTGGCTTCCTCTGGAGCGTCCGGGCCAGGGCTAGCGTCTGCCTGGGTCAACAGGTCTTTCACCAGGCGAATTGCAGGGTCACTATCTTGTGTTTCAGCCCAGCCGTGGTGGGGTAAGGGGTTGAACATGATGGTGGTTAGGTCTTTGTCTCTTACACAGTGGGAGTACTGAGTGGCCCCATACCGGTGGAATGCAGGGAGCTCTATTTCCTCCAAATCGTCTGGATCTTCTCGCTCATCGGGCAAGTGGGGCATTCTCGATAGGGCATCTGCATTGACATTGGCTCGGCCTGCCCGGTACTTGATGGTGAAGTCATAGTTTGCTAGCCGGGCCATCCACCGCTGCTCTAGGGCACCAAGTCTCGCATTGTCCAGATGCGTCAACGGATTGTTGTCCGTGTACACAGTGAACTTCGCAGAGGCCAGGTAATGCTTGAAACGTTCCGTTACGGCCCACACCACTGCCAAGAACTCCAGCTTAAAGGAGCTGTAATTCTCCGGGTTTCTTTCAGTGGGCCTCAGCTTCCGGCTGGCGTACGCGATCACCCTTTCTCTGCCCTGTTGGTTCTGTGACAGTACGGCTCCCAGCCCCACATTACTGGCGTCTGTGTGGAGGATAAAAGGCTGGCCATAATCGGGGTAGGCCAGGATCTCATCCCCCGTGAGGGCCATCTTCAGCTGGCAGAAGGACTCCTCTTCCGGCTTGTCCCACTTGAAGGGTGGCTTTTGGCTTCTGGTCTTAGATTGTGCTATAAGGAGGTCCTGCATAGGGGCTGCCATCTTGGTGAACCCGGGAATGAACCTTCGGTAGTAGCCTACCAACCCGAGGAACTGCCTCACTTCTTTTATGTTAGAGGGGCTTGGCCAGTTCTTTACTGCCGTGATTTTGTCAGGGTCGGGGGCTACTCCTTCCGCACTCATCATGTGTCCCAGGTACTGTACCTTCGGCTTTAACAGATGGCACTTTGAGGGTTTCACTTTCATGCCAAAGCGTGCCAGGGCCTCGAACACATCTGCCAGGTGCTTTAGATGGTCCTCGTAAGTCTTTGAATAGACAATCACGTCGTCCAGGTAAAGTAGGACCATCTCGAAGTTTCGGTGCCCTAGACAGCATTCCATCAGCCTCTGGAAGGTCCCGGGTGCGTTGCAGAGCCCGAATGGCATGCAGTTGAATTAATTTAATCCCATCGGGGTGGTGAAGGCGGTCTTCTCCTTGTCAGCCTCTGCCACAGGAACCTGCCAGTACCCGCTAGTAAGATCCAAAGTAGAGAAGAAATTAGCTGATTTTAGTGCGGCTAAAGACTCCTCTATCCTAGGTAACGGGTACGCGTCTTTATGGGTGATACGATTGACCTTTCTATAGTCCACGCACATTCTCATAGTACCGTCTTTCTTTTTTACCAAAACTAAGGGAGCTGCCCAGGGGCTACAGCTATCTCTAATGACCCCAGCTTCTTTCATTTCGCTCAGCATGCCCTTTGCGTTCTGATAATGTGCAAGGGGTACAGGTCTGTGTCTCTCTTTTATTGGTGGGTGGCTCCCCGTGGGGATGTGGTGTTCCACTCCCTTTACTCGGCCGAAGTCTAGCGGGTGCTTACTAAAGATTCTCTCGTACTCCTGAACCACCCGGTAGACTCCTTGTTTTTGGTGCAGGGGAGTGGAGTCAGCACCCACATGGAGTTTCTGGCACCAGTCCTCCTTGTGTTTCTGGGAGCCATTATCCTCCACCAGTGGAGATGGAGGCAAGGGTTCCACGACCCTGAGAGCATTGTGTTCGACAGCAAACAATTTGGCTAATGTAGCGTACCGGGGCAAATGTACTTCCCTTTCCCCAATGTTTAAGATCCGGACGGGCACCCTTCCATGGCGGATATCAACCACCCCCCGGGCTGTCAAAATGGTGGGCCTGCTGTCTGAGTACACGGGTTCTACCATGGCTTGGTAGTCTCTCCCTCTTAACCCGATTGCAGTCCGACACCAGATCATCATTTCACTTTTGGGAGGCATGGCAATGGGGAACGGATCGCTCATCCTCACGCTACCGATCTCACCACCAGACAGTTCTACCTGTTGCCGTCTCATCAGGGCTTTTATCTCTTTCTGGAGGAAACTCTGTTGGCTGGAGCTAGCATTCATCGCCACCTGCTGCAAAATTACAATTACTTCTGAAAGACAATTTTCAATCACGTTATTACCCAAGGTTATTTTAGGGTGACTTTCTCGACGGTCAATGTCCACAATAATCACTCCCTGTGCCGGCAGTTCAACGTTACCAATCTTGATGGTCATCTCTCTGAACCCCACCTGCGGCACGGGTTGACCATTGCTGGCGATGATGCTCAAGTCATCGTCTGGATAACCGGTTATATCAGTGTCACTCCAGTACTGCTTGAAAAGTACATAGGGGATGGTAGTCACTTGGGACCCGGTGTCCAGCAGTGCACTCATGGGGATACCGTCCAGCACTACGGGTAAAACCGGGCGTCCCCCTACGTACTTATCACGCCAATTAGACGGGCCTGATGACCTTATGCCTGGGGGTTGGCCCTCTGCCCCAGGTCGGACCCATTTAAAGTACAGTACCTGGCTACGTGTCCTGGCTGGCTGCAATGGCGGCAAATCGGCTGTCCATCCTCAGTGTAACGATCGGAGGGCCTCCCTCTGAACGACGGGATCCTCCTCCGTCGACGCCACGGGACATCCTCCGGACTGGAAGCCAGCTTGATTGGTCCTGACGGGTCCATCTGTAATGACTGTACAGTCCTGGTCAATGCAGCAACACTCTTTGTTAGTTCTTGGACCTGATGGTGCAGGTTTGCAGGCGGGGATGGGTTTAGGGCCTGCGCATCATCCCCCACAAGGTCTGCGGGGTAGGGCACCGCCCCTTGGTGGTAAGTGATGGCAGGGCGCCGGGGAGCTACAGCGCAACCCGGTGCAGGTTCTTGGAGCACCCGGATGGCCCTATCTTTGAACTGTGCAAAAGTCAAATCGGGTTCTGTAGGGCCATGAGGCGCAGCTGAGTTCTGTGGGCGCTGGACAGCAGACCTTCTATGAACTGGTCAGTCAATAGTTTATCTGTATCCTGCACGCTGCCAGGGTCAGCTTACTTAATTGCCCCCAAGGCTTCCTGTAAATTTAGGGCATAATCTCTGATGCTATCTTGAGCTCGCTGCTTACATCCATAGAACCGCATTTTGATTTCTGCTGAGGTACGGGTATCAAAGGTGTCCCGTAGACGGGTCAGAACCCCCCTTACAGTCCTTTTCTCCTCAGCTGTCCAAGACTTTACCTCCCGCTGGGCCGCACCAGTTAACTGCCCTATCAGTATGCTTACTTTCTGTTCTTCTGTCAGGGGATAAACTTTGAACAGGCTATACAGCCTTTCTTTAAAGTCGCCCAAGGTATGCGACTCGCCGGCATACTGTGGCAACCAGGCCGCTCCGGGGATATAGGGCATGGAAAACGGCATCACAGCTGCAGCGGCTATGCTGGTGGTAGAGGGTCCCTCCGCGTCCAACATCTTCCTCCCCCCTAGTTAACCGTGGCCTACCTTCCGGCGATCCTCTTCTGTAGGCCGCGGCTCCGCTCGCGATGCTCTGGGCGAGGACCTTGCGTCGCTCGGTGATGACATCGGCGTCCGCTGGATCTCCTTCCAGGACCTTGCGCAGCGTCTCAGCGTAGGGCGAGGCTTCAGGTCTCGCGCGCTTTTGACATCCACGCCCCTCTTCTTCCCGCTCGGCGTCCCGAAGATGGCACCCGATGGCGGGAAACTTCACTCAGGTATGTATAAAGTCTTTTTCAGGCACGCAATACCCGTTTGTGGCGGGTTGGTCAGAATCCTGCCGACTACGCCAAAGTTGACTCGCCCCCTGGGCCATGGGGTACCCGGAACCGGGCTTCTGTACGATGCTGGGGGTAGTAGTGGCAACCCGATTCCGTGGCTAGGGTGGTCAGACCAAATTGTGGCAGTCTATTTATCAGTGTTTTGAATGTCCGACTACGCCACCTGTGGATTGCGGTCAGGGATAACCGCCGCTGCAAGGCAGACCGCTGAGGCTGGTGTTGGTGTGCAGCACAGGGGTAGGATAACTCCCCACGGGAAGAGTGTAGCCTCAGGGCAGTGTAGGTGGATGCTGGGGGTGATAGTGCAGGCCGTAATAGTAAGAGTTCAGAGTCTGCTTCAAACAGTCCAGGGTCTTTATTGTAGGTATTATTAATGACTCAACAGTGGTACCGGTTCGGAATGGACCTGGGTGTCTGAGAGCATTCGGGCGAGCCCCACTGGTCAGGGTGAGTGTGTAGGCCTACCGTTCTCTCTATGCTCTTTCTGACTATCCCCCTCTTCGTGGTGTAATAGCCCACGCCCCTGAGCTGGCCGTGTACTTCTCGCCTATATGGCTTGCGACTCGGGCCTTGGGTACCTTTGGCTTTCTCCTCGCTGTACTGGTCCCTCTGTGTGGCGGAGCCTCCAGGCTTCTTAGGCCAAGTGACCTGAAATCCCTCGCGGGTTGGTTCTTTGCTGCTGGGAATGATAACCCAGACAGCCTCGGACCCCAATGTCCGGTAGAATGGTTTTCTGCCAGGACCGGCTCTCGTCGCCTCTGTCCCTGGCTTGCAGTTTCTCCTCTGCCTCACGGACTCCTCAGCTGCTGCTGACCTGTCCCTTCCTCTAAGGAACCCTTCTGGTCACTTCAGAAGTGGGTTCTGGTCTCTCTAACCCTGCCCCAGCTCCAGCTTTTATAGGGCAGCCAGCTCCCCCTACTGGCCTTGGACAGGAGGTGCTGCATGCTAATGGTCCCTAACCAGGGAACCTCCCTCCTGCTCTCAGACACAGCCTTTAATATTTGTGGCATCCAGGCCTGGGGTGACACACATATAGCACAAGAGGCTCCATTCCAGTTCTGCCTTCTGCTGCTGTTAAACATTTCTAAACAAAGGCCCAGGAGGTCTCAGGAGCCAGGAATAATTTTTTTTTGGATCTTAATCCTTATTATTTGCTTAAAAAGCAATCCAGAGAACACCGTTCTTCTGCGCCATTTGCTTGTTGGCACTGCAGAATACAGCCAGGTCCTTTCCATATTAGAGCGCTAGAAATCCAGCTATTTAAAACCGAGTTTTCTCCGTCAAACGGATCATATATACATTGTCAGAAAGTACTGCCATTTCTGGCCTCCATTAAAAATTTCCTTTAGTGTGTCATTGAAGCAATTCACCGCAGTTTGCTGTTCAAACTACTTACCTACAGGCCAGGTATTTAAAACTCTGTTTTCTCCATCAAACGGATCACATATATGTTGTCAGAAAATACTGCCATTTCTGGCCTCCATTAAAAATTTCCTTTAGTGTGTCATTGAAGCAATTCACCGCAGTTTGCTGTTCAAACTACTTACCTACAGGCCAGGTATTTAAAACTCTGTTTTCTCTATCACACGGATCACATATAAGTTCGCTCCAAACTCAGTCATTTGTAGTGAGCGTGGAAGATACTGTCCTCCATTTAAAATGGGCAAGGCACGTGGCAAGGGACGGGGAACTGGACGTGATGGTAATGGTGCATGCAGAGGCCGAGGACAAGGCCGTGGGCATTCTGAAATTGTGCCACAACAAACACCCACATCTTCTCGCCTGACCTTCCTGTCCCAATTTCTAGGGGACCGCAGCACACCACTATTGAACCCAGAGCAGTGTCAAAAGGTTGTTGGTTGGATAGCGAATAATGTTTCCAGTCACTTAGCCACCACCACCACCCTGTCTTCCACACGTTCAAGTCTCAGTAGCCGTGAGTCTGGACCGCATATTCCTCACCCTGATCCTACTTCCTCCCACTATGCCAAGTACCCAGAGACAACTGATCCCACACTTGGACACTCTGAAGAGCTGTTCACTTTTCCATTTATAGATTTGTCCTTTCCATATTACAGCGCTAAAAATCCAGCTATTTAAAAATGTGGTTTGTCCGTCACACGGATCACATATAATTGCGCTAAAAATGCTGCCATTTCTGGCCTCAATTCAAATTTTTTATCAGTGTGTCAGCAAAGTTTTTGACACCGGTTTGCCATTCAAAATAGTTACCTACAGGCCAGGTATTTAAAACTGTGGTTTGTCCATCACACGGATCACATATACTGTTTATGAAAATTCTGCCATTTCTGGCCTCCATTCTAATTTTTTTTCAGTGTGTCATCAAAGTTTTTGACACCGGTTTGCTGTTCAAAATAGTTACTTACAGGCTAGGTATTTAAAACTGTGGTTTGTCCATCACACGGATCACATATACGTTTTCCGAAAATTCTGTCATTTCTGGCCTCCATTCTAATTTTTTTTCAGTGTGTCAGCAAAGCTTTTGACACTGGTTTGCTGTTCAAAATAGTTACCTACAGGCCAGTTATTTAAAACTGTGGTTTGTCCGTCACACGGATCACATATACGTTTTCTGAAAATTCTGCCATTTCTGGCCTCCATTCTAATATTTTTTCAGTGTGTCAGCAAAGTTTTGACACTTGTTTGCTGTTCAAAATAGTTACCTACAGGCCAGGTATTTAAAACTGTGGTTTGTCCGTCACACGGATCATATATACGTTTTCTGAAAATTCTGCCATTTCTAGCCTCCATTCTAATTTTTTTTCAGTGTGTCAGCAAAGTTTTGACACCGGTTTGCTGTTCAAAATAGTTACCTACAGGCCAGGTATTTAGAACTGTGGTTTCTCCGTCACACGGATTACATATAACTTTGCTCCAAATTCAGCCATTTGCAGTGAGCGTGGAAAATATTGTCCTCCATTTAAAATGGGCAAGGCGCGTGGCAAGGGACGGGGAACTGAACGTGATGGTGAAGGTGCATGAAGAGGCCAAGGCCATGGCCTTGGCCAAGCTGAAATTGTGCCACAAGAAACACCCACATCTTCTCGCCCGACCTTCCTGTCCCAATTCCTAGGGGACCACAGCGCACCACTATTGAACCCAGAGCAGTGTCAAAAGGTTGTTGGTTGGATAGCGGATAATGCTTCCAGTCACTTTGCCACCACCACCACCACCCTATCTTCCACACGGTGAAGTCTCAGTAGCCGTGAGTCTGGACTGCATATTCCTCACCCTGATCCTCCTTCCTCCCACCATGCCAAGTGCCTGGAGACAACTGATCCCACACTCCGAAGAGCTGTTCAGTTTTCCATTTATATATTCGGTCCTCTCGCCCGGTCCACTTGAAATGGAGCAAGAATAGGTTGCATGTAGTGATGCCCAAATATTTGAGCAGCCACGGTCACACGAAGGCTACGGTGGGAAAGTGTCACAAGAGGTGGACGATGATGAGACACAATTGCCAGAAAGTCAGGAGGAGGACCAGGCTACGAAAGTGGAAGACGAGCTGGTGGATGATATAGTAACTGACCCAACCTGGCAGGAGGACATGCAGAGCGAGGACAGCAGCACACACGGGGAGGGAGGCAGAGCACCCCAACAGGCAGGAAGAAGCAGTGTGGTGGCCGCAGACAGAAGGCAGGCAACCGTTCCCCGTAACACCAACACAAAGGAAGTTGCCAGTACAACTGTTAGGTCTTCCAGAGTCTGGTTGTTTTTTAAAGACTCTGCCGATAACCTCAAAAAAGCCATTTGCACCACCTGCCAGGCCAGCATCAGCAGGGGTCACAAAACTACCAGCCTGACCACCACCAGCATGATCAGGCACATGGCAGCAAAGCACCCAACTTTGTGGGCCGAACCCCAGGATCCAGGAACAGTGTCTGCGGGTGGCACCACTGCTTCTTCCGCTGTTGTACATGCAAGCCAATCCCCTGTCCATGGTGCATGTGAAGATGCCTCCTGCCCTGCACCTGTCGTTGCACACTCTCAAGTAGCTGCATCAGGAAGCGCATCCAAGTCCTTGTCCCAGCGCAGCGTTCAGTTGTCCATACCCCAGTGCTTGGAATGCAAGCGCAAATACGCAGCCAACGCCCCACTGGCCACACTACAAAATTCTCACATTTCACGACTGCTTGCGCTCAAAATGTTGCCTTTTATGCTCGTGGAGACAGAAGCATTCTGCAACCTGATGGCGGTGGCCATCCCTCGGTACTCGGTCCCCAGCCGCCACCATCCCCGCATTACACAGGCACGTGTCCCAAAACATTAGCCGTGCCCTCAACAATGCAGTTACCGGGAAAGTCCACCTAACCACGGACACGTTGACAAGTGCTTGTGGGCAGGGATGGTACATCTCGCTGACGGCACACTGGGTTAACATAGTGGAAGCCGGGACCCAGTCGGACCTTGGGACGGAACACATCCTCCCAACGCCAAGGATTGCAGGCCCTAAGTCAATCAGGGTTGCCCCCACAGTCTACAGCTCCTGCACCTCATCCTCCTCAGCCTCCTCCTCCTCTTCAGCCTCCATCTCCGAAATGACCACATCTGTCGCAAGCTGGAAGCACTGCAGCACTGCCTCGGCCAAGCAGCAGGCTGTGTTGTAGCTCATGCTTAGGTGACAAATCGCACAATGCTGAAGAGTTGTGGATAGCTCTGAAAGAGCAGGCAGATTTGTGGCACACACCGCTGAACCTACAGCCAGGCATGGTCATGTGTGACAATGGCTGGAACGTGTTGGCGGCACTGAGGCGAGGCGAGCTCACACACGTACCATGCCTGGCAAATGTGCTTAACCTCGTGGTTCAGCGATTTCTCAAATCCAACCAGGAGCTGCTGGATCTGCTTGTTAAAGTACGCTGCCTGTGTGCCCATTTTATAAAGTCACCTACAGCTTCCGCCCTTGCCGTGTTTCAGCAGCGTTTGCAGCTTCCGGCTCACAGACTGGTGTGTGATGTCCCCACGCGTTGGAACTCTACACTGCAGATGCTGGGAAGGATTTGTGAGCAGAAGAGGACAGTTGTTGAGTACCAGCATCAACAAGGCCGTCGGTATTCAATTCAGACTCCACACATAAGACCTCAGGAGTGGACATGGATGTCAGACATATGTACCATCCTCCAAAACTTTGAGGACTCCACCAAGATGGTGAGCGGCGATGACGCCATAATTAGCGTCACCATCCCGCTTCTCTGTCTTCTGAAATGCTCTCTGCTCACAATCAAAGAGGATGCATTGCAGGTGGAGCACGATGAGATGGAGCAAGGAACCATACAGGGTGATTACACACAGCCCAGCCTCATCTCATCCCAACGTGGATTGGATGACAATGAGGAAGAGGAGGAAGAACAGGAGCTAGTTTCATGCGCTATAGATGGTACTACCTGCACAACTGTCATACCGTCTGTTCAGCGTGGATGGCCTGAGGACAGAGAGGAGGAGGAGGAGAGCATGGTCAGTCGTCCTCTTGGTGAGGACACGGAAGTCTTGCCTGTTAGCAGTCTGGCACGCACGACTGAGTTTATGTTACGCTGCCTTTCCCATGACCCTCGCGTTCTCAAAATTTTGGGTGACAGTCATTACTGGTTGGTGACACTTCTAGACCCACGCTACAAGGAGAACTTTTTATCTCTTATTCCTGAGGCGGACAGGTCTACAAAAATGGGGCAGTACCAGAAGGCCCTTGTTGCGGAACTATTAAAAAATTCCCATCTGAAAACACTGGCGGCAGAGGTCACAGTTCGTTGGACAACCGAGGAGTACAGGCGAGAGAGACACAACTCCAATCCAGCAGAGGCAGGGGAACACTGTCAAAGTTCTGGGAGAATTTTCTCAGCCCCTCCCATCGCACAGGCCCTGAGGCGCGGGGTACTCTCACAAGGAGTGCAAAGTTTGGGAAGATGCTGAGGGAGTACCAACGTCCTCCGTGATTCCTCTGTGCCTTAGAATTGTTGGGTATCCAAGCTGGATACGTGGAATGAACTGGCTCTCTACTCCTTGGAGGTCCTGGCCTGCTCTGCCGCTAGCGTTTTATCAGAGCGGGATTTTAGTGCCGCTGGTGGAATTATAACTGATAAGCACATCCGCCTGTCAACTGAAAATGCTGACAGTCTGACTCTTATAAAAATGAACAAGGGCTGGATTGGGCCAGACTTCTCAACACCACCGAATGATAGCAGCATAATATAAACTCAAATCCAGTGTCTTTTTTGGGAGGTGTATTCCCATGCACCTTTTCACACCCACACATGGGTATACGCTTCCTGATTTGGCTATTTGGTCTTGTCCTCCTCCTTCTCCTCATCCTCCACCACCATATCACCAGGGTGACCGTGGTCCGTGATGCAACACCCACACACCCACATAATTTTTTTAAAGGGTGTTTATGATGCCCGTAAAAAAAATTTTTTATACAGTATGTTCATGTATACCCCACAGGGGTAAATGTTTGTCAGCCCATACACTTAGTGCATGGGCATTACAAGTATAGGAGACCCGCTCCTTTCTAATGGGAACATTTTTATGAGGCCCTCCTCCACGTCTCTACCATGGGACATTGGAGTGCCTCCACATTTTTGGCAGCCCTTGCATTCACTGCATAAGCTAACACTATGGGAGACCCACTTCCTAATAATGGGAACATTGTTTTCAGGAGGCCCTCCACGTCTCTTCCAAGGGGCATTGGAGTGATTCCAAATTTTTGGCAACCCTTGCATTCACTGCATAGGCAAACACAATGGGAGACCCACTTCCTAATAATGGGAACATTGTTTTCAGGAGGCACTCCTCTAAGTCTCTTCAAAGGGGTATTGGAGTGCGTTCAAATTTTCAAAGTGGTATTGGGGTGCGTCCAAATTTTGGGCAGCCCTGCCACTCACTGCATACACAATAACAGTATAGGAGACCCACTCTTTAGTAATGGGAGCACTAAAGCATAGCCGGCTGATGGCTCTCTAAGAATAGTTAGGGCCGACTGCTGGCCCTTTAAGAATAGTAAAGGCCGCCTGATAACCCAATAAAAATAGGCTTTGTGACTTTCAGAGTCCCTCCTTCATAAATTAAACACGATGTGTCTGATAATATCTCACACACCACATGGCCAGATAAGTTTGTAAAATGTTAAAATGACATTTCCCGGTGAATGCATTTGTCACGGTTGAAAGCAATGCAAAAGTGCAAAAACGCATCAAAAATGCTAAGTGTGAACATAGCCCAAGGTGTGTAGGAGTATTTTTGTTTTTGGTTATTTATTTTGCTTTATATACAAGTCATTACCCTGGAAAGGATGTTGCTTAACATATTTAACAGGAAAATCCATTTTGGTTTCGTTTTTGTATGTTTTATTATGAGTTCGTAAAAGTGGCGATATACCTCTGACAACGTTGTTCACAGCAGTGACCTGGAGTCAGAAATGCTTCCAGGGGTCTTCCCCATGCTGTTCCCATGTCATTGGAGCACTGTTCTCATTGATTTGGGCAATTTTTAGGCCCTCTGCAGACCGCCGGGGGGAGCCACCTGAAAAATGCTCGAGTTTCCCATAGACTTACATTGGGCTCGTTGCTTGGGTCGAGCACCCGAGTATCCCAATGTGCTCGACCCGAGCATCGAACATCGAGCACCCGAGCATTTTAGTGCTCGCCCGTCACTAATAATAATAATAATAAAGTGACACTGGTCAGAATTTAAAAAATTGGCGTGGTTAGAAAGGTGAAAACAGACTCTGGCACAAATGCAATCAGGTTTTCCTCCAGGATTGCTCTTTATTTATCTCCATCAATCTTCCTATCAACTCTGACCAGCTTCTCTCTCCCTGCTGAAGAAAAGCATCTCCACCACCATGTTTGATGGTGAGGATGTTTTTTTCAGGATGATGTGCAGTTTTAGTTTTCCACCACACATAGTATTTTGCATTTATCACAAAAAGTTCTACTTTGGTTTCATCTGACCAGAACTCTTTCTTCCACATGCTATCTATGTTCTGTACATGTCTTTTTGCAAACTTCAAATGGGACTTCTTATGGCTTGTTTTCAAAAAAGACAAAAAGACTTTCCTCTTGCCACTCTTCCATAAAGGCCATATTTGTGGAGTATATGACTAATAGTGGATAATTTTTCCCACCTGAGCTCTTCATCACCTCCTGAGTGACCATGGGCCTTTTAGCTGCTTCTCTTATTAGTGCTCTTCCTGCTTGTCATGTCAGTATAGGTGAACAGCCATGTCTTGGTAGGTTTGCAGTTATGCCATATTTCTTCCATTTTTGGATGTTGAATTGAACATTGTAATGTTCAGAGCTTGTGCTATTTTTTATAATCTAATCCTGCTTCACTCTTTTCCACAACTTTATCCCTGACCTGTCTAATTTGTTCCTTGGTTTTCATGATGCTGCTTGATCCCTAATATTCTCAAACAAACCTTTGAGGCCTTTACAGAACAGCTGTAGTTATACTGAGAATAAATCACCCATAGGTGGACTCAATTTGCTAATTATGTGACTTCTGAAGTCAATTGGTCAGTCAGCATTTTATTTAGGGGTATCAGACTACAGGGGGCTGAATACAAATGCACATAACAATTTTCAGATTTAGATTTTTAAAATAATTACAAAACCATGTATCATTTCCTAAATACTTGTTACTTTGTGTTGGTATATCACATAGATCCCAATAAAATACATTTAACTTTGTGGGTGTAACATGAAAAAATGTGTAAAAGTTCACAGGGTATGAATACTTTTTCAAGGCACTGTAACATATATATATGTATATATATACAGTACAGACCAAAAGTTTGGACACACCTTCTCATTTAAAGATTTTTCTGTATTTTCATGACTTTGAAAATTGTACATTCACACTGAAGGCATCAAAACTATGAATTAACACATGTGGAATTATATACTTAACAAAAAAGTGTGAAACAACTGAAAATATGTCTTATATTCTAGGTTCTTCAAAGTAGCCACCTTTTGCTTTGATGACTGCTTTGCACACTCTTGGCATTCTCTTGATGAGCTTCAAGAGGTAGTCACCAGAAATGGTTTTCACTTCACAGGTGTGCCCTGTCAGGTTTAATAAGTGGGATTTCTTCCCTTATAAATGGGTTTGGGACCATCAGTTGTGTTGTGCAGAAGTCTGGTGGATACACAGCTGATAGTCCTACTGAATAGACTGTTAGAATTTGTATTATGGCAAGAAAAAAGCTGCTAAGTAAAGAAAAACGAGTGGTCATCATTACTTTAAGAAATGAAGGTTAGTCAGTCCGAAAAATTGGGAAAACTTTGAAAGTGTCCCCAAGTGCAGTTGCACAAACCATCAAGCGCTACAAAGAAACTGGCTCACATGAGGACCGCCCCAGGAAAGGAAGACCAAGAGTCACCTCTGCTTCTGAGGATAAGTTTATCCGAGTCACCAGCCTCAGAAATCGCAGGTTAACAGCAGCTCAGATTAGAAACCAGGTCAATGCCACACAGAGTTCTAGCAGCAGACACATCTCTTCAACAACTGTTAAAAGGAGACTTTGTGCAGCAGGCCTTCATGGTAAAATAGCTGCTAGAAAACCACTGCTAAGGACAGGCAACAAGCAGAAGAGACTTGTTTGGGCTAAAGAACACAAGCAATGGACATTAGACCAGTGGAAATCTGTGCTTTGGTCTGATGAGTCCAAATTTGAGATCTTTGGTTCCAACCACCGTGTCTTTGTGCGACGCAGAAAAGGTGAACGGATGGACTCTACATGCCTGGTTCCCACCGTGAAGCTTGGAGGAGGAGGTGTGATGGTGTGGGGGTGCTTTGCTGGTGACACTGTTGGGGATTTATTCAAAATTGAAGGCATACTGAACCAGCATGGCTACCATAGCATCTTGCAGTGGCATGCTATTCCATCCGGTTTGCGTTTAGTTGGACCATCATTTAGTTTTCAACAGGACAATGATCCCAAACACACCTCCAGGCTGTGTAAGGGCTATTTGACCAAGAAGGAGAGTGATGGGGTGCTACGCCAGATGACCTGGCCTCCACAGTTACCAGACCTGTACCCAATCGAGATGGTTTGGGGTGAGCTGGACCGCAGAGTGAAGGCAAAAGGGCCAACAAGTGCTAAGCATCTCTGGGAACTCCTTCAAGATTGTTGGAAGACCATTTCCGGTGACTACCTCTTGAAGCTCATCAAGAGAATGCCAAGAATGTGCAAAGCAGTCATCAAAGCAAAAGATGGCTACTTTGAAGAACCTAGAATATAAGACATATTTTCAGTTGTTTCACACTTTTTTGTTAAGTATATAATTCCACATGTGTTAATTCATAGTTTTGATGCCTTCGTTGTGAATGTACAATTTTCATAGTCATGAAAATACAGAAAAATCTTTAAATGAGAAGGTGTGTCCAAACTCTTGGTCTGTACTGTATATATATATATACTGATGAGCAAAAGGGTAACAATGTTTTGAACTTTTGACTTGCAGGCTCCATATCTCACCATCCACTACTGCTTAGAACGTGAGACTACCATCATTTTATAGACAATCATCTTAGCTATCTCGTACATAAATTTGACTTGCAACTATTTAGCATATGATTAGTTATGCAGATTGAGCCTCCCCCGATGAACTCTTAGCCCCAAATAAAGAAATGGGTCTGAGACTAAGGTAAAAGGTCTCCTAAGCTCTACTCCTCCCGCTCTGACAACCACTTCCACTAGAATTATTACCTTTTTCAACCAAAAATACTAGCAAAAGTAAAAAAAAAGTGGTGTATTTTAGGGGTGAGGCTCAACTGGGAGTATGTTTTCAAAGTTAGGTATAGAATAATTCATTGTTTGTGGACCATTAACACATAATGAGGGACAAAATAGTGATATTAATCCCTGACATCCTATAGTCAGACTCAAGGATGTTCATGGAAACTAATATAGCTTAACCACAATGAGAGCCGTTTGATTTCAACTAAGATGTCCTGCATTTAGTGGATATCCTAATGAAAACTAAACAGACCCTATTATATATAAAGGGATATGTCTGATGGTTTTTATATCCATCATGTGACAAATACAGTTTGCAACAAAACTGATGGTGGTTCTGGTGACATATTCCTGTACAGATAGTGGTTTTGGTAACGTATTAATGTACAGATGATGTTTCTTTTGACGTACTCATAAAGTGATGGTTGTTCTGGTGATGTATTCGTCACCAGAACCATAATTATTACATGAATACGAAGCTAAAATCATTAGTACATAAATAGAACACCAGTGCCATCAATAGTATATAAATAAGGCACCAGAACTATCATCAGAAAATAAATAAGTCACTAGAAACACCTTCAGTACATGAATATGGCACCAGAGCCACCATCAGTAGATAAATGCATCACCATAAACACCATCAGTACATGAATATATCACCAGAACCCCTATCAGTACGTTCATGCATTACCAAAACCTCCGTCACTACATTACTGCATAGTCAGAACCATAATCAGTACATCAATACATCACGAGAACCACGTCAGTAAATAAAACAACACCAGTACCATCATCAGTGCATGAATATATCACCAGAACCAGCATCAATATATGAATATATCACCAGAACCACAATCAGTATATGACTACATCAACAAAGCTTAGTACAGCAATCAGTTGCAATGAGTTGTATCTCATGAATCTTCCACTCCCAGTATGTCTTTAACAATGGTAAGGAGATACTGGGAGTTGTTGCTATCAGTCATTATCAGACTGTAGACCATACAGGAACCATTACAGCTCCTCTGAGAGACGCAAATTACAGTTGAGTTCAGGGAAGGAGTGATGGCTGGGGCGCAGGCAGAGAGAGAAGTGAGCAATGTCAGTGACTGACACTACTCTCCTGTGTGCCTGTGCCCCGGCCATTACTGTGCTGAATTCCTGAGGCCAGAAGAGGATGTCGGGAGGCCACAGGCATTCAGCATTGTCAGTGATTTTTTTACTAAGTGCGCCCCCGTCAGTGAGGCAGAAGGTAGAGTCCTATGCGGGTGCCTATCTGTCACGCAAGGTGTAGGAAAGGCTAAGTGCAACACAAAGGGAAGAGGGAGAGGGAGCCCAGACTCTAGGGAAAGGGGGGAGTGGAGACCTCCTAGGCTGATCTAGTGTCAACCTGTCTCCACTAACGTCCCTTCACCAATCGCCGCACGTGTACCTCGCCCTGTCTTTCCCTCGCGTTAGGCTCAGTCTAGGGAAGGGAGGGGATAAGCACTAGTCGATCCTCACTGAACACTAAAGACAACAAGGGGGGACAAACAAGGGAAAATCGCTTAGCTTTAGTCTATGCCAGACAAATGAGCACACGTCCTCTAGCACCAGAGAGGAAGAAGTACTGCTGTTGCTCAAGCCATCACAATGAGTAATGAATATCGCCGGCACCTCCCTCTGGTACACAGCAGGTATTTATACACCCAGGCCAGGGTGTTAATTAGCCAGAGGAAGGTAGCCGCTGGGTCCTAGAGATACAGCTTCTAAGAAGTTGTCTGTAATGCCAAACAAAGAGATCTCCTGCAACCAACTACAGGGTGACTGTCTGTCACTACTGACACACCCGTGAAACTACCCTGCCTACCCCTTGTCCTGGCCCTAAAACTGCAGCAAGATGATTCCTCTCTGGTAATCATATCCCAAAGTATAAGTAGCAGAAATGAAGGCTACATGTTCTGGAATAAAACTTGAGGTGAATTTACATTGTAAAAAATTGTGAATGAACATTGTCAAAAACAGTATAAAAGACCATCATTCTTGGCAGTGTAGCTGTAATACAATAATAATATTAATATAATACAATGCTAAGTACACAAATACTACCATCACTTCATCAACTAAAGTGACAGAGTGCATAGTATATGGTTACAAAGTGCATGTTTCACAGCAGAACTCACTTAAAGGGAATCTGTCTATTGCCCCCTCTAACATCAATGACAGCTTAAAGTCTCTTGTGGTAGTTGTGGATGAGGTTCTTTATTTTCTCAGATGGTAAAGCTGCCCATTCTTTTTGGCAAAAAGCCTCCAGTTCCTGTAAATTCCTGGGCTGTCTAGCATGAACTGCGCGCTTGAGATCTCCCCTAAGTGGCTCACTGATATTGAGGTCAGGAGACTGAGATGGCCACTCCAGAACCTTCACTTTGTTCTGCTGTAGCCAATGACAGGTCGACTTGGCCTTGTGTTTTGGATCGTTGTCATGTTGGAACGTCCAAGTACGTCCCATGAGCAGCTTCCGGACTGATGAGTGCAAATTTGCCTCCAGTATTTGCTGATAGCGTACTGCATTCATCTGTCCTTAAACTTTTATCAAGTTTCCTGTGCCTTTGTAGCTCACATATCCCCAAAACATCAGCGATCCACCTCCGTGCTTTACTATAGGAAAGGTGTTCCTCTCATCATAGGCCTTGTTGACCTCTCTCCAAATGTAACGTTTATGGTTGTGACCAAAAAGTTCAGTTTTGGTCTCATCACTCCAAATTACCTTGTTCCAGAAGTTTTGAGGCTTGTCTCTGTGCTGTTTGGCGTATTGTAGGCAAGATACTTTGTGGCATTTGCGCAGCAATGGCTTTCTTCTGGCGACTCGACCATGCAGCCAATTTTTCTTCAAGTGCCTCCTTATTGTGCATCTTGAAACAGCCACACCGCTTGTTTTCAGAGAGTCCTGAATTTCAGCTGATGTTATTTGTGGGGTTTTTTTGCATCCCTAAAAATTTTCCTGGCAGTTATGGCTGAAATTTTTGTTGGTGTACCTGACCGTGGTTTGGTTTTTACAGAGCCCCTGATTTTCCATTGTTAATAACAGTTTGAACGCTGCTGACTGGCATTATCAATTCCTTGGATATTTTTTGGTATCCCTTTCCTGTGTTATACAGTTCAACTACCCTTTTCCCGTAGATCCTTTGACAATTCTTTTGATTTCCCCATGACTTACAATCCAGAGACGTCAGGAACTGGAGGCTTTTTGCCAAGAAGAATGGGCAGCTTTACCATCTGAGAAAATAAAGAACCTCATCCACAACTACCACAAAAGACTTCAAGCTGTCATTGATGTTAGAGGGGGCAATACACAGTATTAAGAACTGGGGTATGTGAACTTTTGATCAGGGTCATTTGGATGTTTTTGGTTGTCATTAAGATTTAAAAAGAGAAAACACAGTAGTTTGACAATAAATGGCTTCACCGAACCAATAACCATGAGTGGAGAAAAAGTTTTTTTCTTATCATTCATATTCTCTGAAACAAGGCCAAGAAAGGAAATATTCTGCCGTGGTATGTAAACGTTTGAGCACAACTGTATACATATAAATAAGATCTCCTCTGAGACTTCTTTTTTCTAAGCTAAACAAGTCAACTTTTCCAACCTCTCATCATATGAAAGGCATTCCATCCCTTGTAATAATCTAGTTGCCCGCCTTTGAACTGATTCTAACTTCTGAATATCCTTTTTAAAATATGGAGCCCAAAACTGTATCCCATATTCTAGATGTGGCCTCACCATCTACTATATAATCGGCTTATCCCGTCTGTCTGTCCGTCCAGGAAATCCCGCGTCGCTGATTGGTCCGGCCGCGGCCAATCAGCGACGCAGGATTTCAGAACAAGATGGTGGCCGTTAGCAGCTCATCTGCCGCGCGGAGGTCAGCGGCGATGCAGCCCGGAGATGACCAGCTGCTCGCAGCAGAAGTACCCCGACTGGCGGCCTAGGCGGCGCCACTCCCCGGTCCTCCCTTCACACTTGCCGTCGGGAGATCAGCGGCCGGATTTGAAACACGCTTCGCTGATTGGTCGCACCCGCCCGGCCGCGACCAATCAGCGATATTGGCGCGAAATTTAAAACACCGCTTCTCTGATTGGCGCAGCCCGGCCGCGAATTGGCACCGGATTTGAAACACGCAGGCCATCGTCGGGAGATCAGCGGCGATGCAGCCAGGAGATGACCGGTGCTAGCCGGTCATCTCCCGGCTGCTCGCAGCAGAAGTACCCCGACCGGCAGCCTCACTCCCCGGTCCTCCCTTCACACTTGCCGTTGGGAGATCAGCGGCCCTAGCCGCTGATCTCCCGACGGTAGCTGCATGGAGGTCAGCGGCGATGACCAATCAACGATTTTGGCACCAAATTTAAACACGCTCTCTGGCCAATTGGCGCCGGATTTAAAATAAGTATGCCACCATCGGGAGATAGCAGGGCTGACTCCGCCCATGTGGTCATGTGACTCACCAACTGCCCATGACGTACTGAACAGGTTTTGTCAGTCACAGTGTGTGATGTACTTCTGTCACGTTTAATGAATACGTTCTGTCAGTCACAGTGCGACATAGTTCAGTCACGTTTACTAAACATGGTCAGTCAGAGTGTGATGTACTTCTGTCGCGTTCAATGAACACGTTCTGCCAGTCACAGCGCGCTGAACAGATACTTCTTTACTGCACGTTATCATAATTTACGCTTCCTGTCTTATAATGGGTCATAAGCGAAAATACACCACTGAGGATGACAGAAAAGCAGCAGAAGTATCAAGGAAACGACAACGTCGAGAGCAACAGACACCACAACAAACTGCTGCCACACAAGCCCAGAATGCGGAATCTCACAGAAAACGTCGGCAACAGGAGACACCACAACACACTGCCGCCAGACAAGCCCAGGATGCGGAATCTCACATACAACGTCGGGAACGGGAGACACCGCAACACACTGCCGCTAGGCAGGAACACGATGTGGAATCCCATAGACAATGTCGGGTGAATGAATCTCCAGAATCCAGGGTAAACAGACAACTACACGATCGCCGAATTTATAAAAAACTAATGCTCTACCAACTAAAGCAAACCCAGCAGAATATTCAACAACTTGCACGTTACGTAACAGACAATGAAACTATAATTATTCAACACTACTGTGGGAATATGAATGCAGTTTGTTCTAAATGCGACTCTCTGAATTTCATTGATGAAAAACCATCTGACAATCAGTTTACTCAATGCTGCCAAAAAGGAAAAGTTATGCTACCGAGATGTCACTACTCAGATCTGTTTGAGCAGTTGATGAAAGGAACGCATGAACACAGTAGAAATTTTATGGAAAATATCAGAAGTATCAACAGTTCTCATGCGTTTGCTTCATTTAGTGCCAACATTGCACCGCCCCCTGGATTCGGACCGTATTGTTTTAAAATTCACGGCGAGATCTACCACCGCACTGGAACACTTCACCCAGAAAAAGGACAACCACCAAAATTTGCACAATTATACATCTTTGATACAAATGAGGCTACAGAACAAAGGATGAACCTGAAAGAAAATGAAAAGTGTAATGCTGAACTGATGAACCTAATTGCCGTACATATACAAAAAATCAGCCCATTTGCTGCCGCATATCGCATGCTAAAAGACGTCGAAGCAGAGGAGGAACAGAGGGCTATACAAAATGGGACTGAAATGCCTTCTATTATCATGGCCATTAAACAAGAACGTAAACAAGATCCCCGATGTTACAACAAACCACGTGTAAGTGAGGTCGCAGTTGTTTTTCAAAACGATGATGGAGAGCCTCCTTTTCAAAGGGATATATTAGTCCATCTTAAGCCAGACCAAAACAACCCTTTTGTTCCTAAAACACAACGAATTAGCATTTTGCACAGCAACCTTGATGCTCTTCTGTATCCACTATTCTTTCCAAGAAGTGATTAAGGGTGGCATGAAAACCTACACCAGCAAGGAACTTCAAGAAGAATTACACAACTGCAGTACTACAGTTTTCTTCTGTCTGTCCGAAATTACTTCAATCCTATTTTAAACAGTGGGAAACTGACACAACAGTACTTAGTCGACGCATACGTTAAAATTGAAGCTAATCGTCTAAATTTCATACGAATGAACCAAAAACAACTTAAAGTTGAAGACTACTGCGTTCTTCAAGAACATTTGCAAAAACAATCAATTCAAAAGGGAATTCCAATTGGAAAAACAATAATTTTCCCATCGTCGTTTGAAGGTAGCCGCCACAACATGCAACAGCGTTATCAAGATGCAATGGCAATAGTAACAAAGTATGGAAGACCTGACATTTTTGTAACAATGACCTGTAATCCTAAATGGCCGGAAATTACCGAAAATCTAGAACCCTGGCAACAAGTTGAACACAGGCCGGACTTTGTTGCACGCGTATTTCGACTAAAACTCAGCAGCCTTTTTAAAGACATCAAAAATGGGCTTTTTGGAACAGTCATAGCAATGGTACACATCATAGAGTTTCAGAAACGAGGTCTTCCACATGCGCATATACTAATTATCTTAGACGCGGATTCCAAGTTTCGCACGTAGGAAGAAACTGACAACATAGTGTGGGCTGAAATTCCTAACCAAGAAAAGTATCCTGAATTGTATAATATTGTAGTGTGTCATATGGTTCATGGCCCATGCGGTGTAGCAAATCCAAAAAGTCCATGCATGCAAAACGGAAAGTGTACAAAAGGGTTTCCAAAGCAGTTGAAACAGCACACTGTTAAAGACATGGATGGCTACTAGTGTTGAGCGAGTATGTTCTATTAACCCTTTCGCCGAGTATGCTCGGGCCGAGCTCCGAGTATTTACAGCTGCTCGGTGATATGGTTGAATCGCTCCCTGTGCATGATTTGCAACTGTTTGACAGTTTTACTACATGTGAGGAATGTCTATTTCTTACACATTCCTCACATGTAATAAAGCTATCAAACAGTTGCAAATCATGCACACGGGAGCGATTCAACCATATCACCGAGCAGCTGTAAATACTCGGAGCTCGGCCCGACCATACTCGGACCAGAACATACTCGCTCAACACTAATGGCTACCCATCCTGCCAACGACAGCACATTGATAACATTGTACACAACAAAAAAATTATAAATAACTCATAGATAGTCCCATACAACCCATACTTATTAAAACGCTACAACTGTCACATCAACGTTTAAATCTGCGCTTCAATAAAAAGTGTAAAATATCTTTTCAAGTACATCTACAAGGGGCATGACAAAGCTAACATTGAAATACAACAGAAACCAGTCAATCACGATGAATCATCAAGTTTTGTTGACTCAAGATATTTGAGTGCTCCAGAAGCTGCTTGGAGGATATTTGCGTTTCCAATGCATTCACAGTCCCATGCCATTATACGTTTAGCTATTCATTTAGCAAATCATCAGCAGCTTTATTTCTTTGAAAATGCTCAAGTCGAAGATGTCTCAAAAACTTTAAGCACAACGTCAACATTAATGGAATGGTTTTTGCTGAACCAACGTGACGAAAACGCAAGGCAGTATTTGTATCGAGAGATTCCAGAGCATTAAGTTTGGAATAAAACTTGTAATCCAAGACAACAAGGACTTAGCAGAATAATTGGACGCATGTATACTGTTAGTGTCAAGGATCAAGAAAGATATTGCCTTCGGCTGTTACTACTGCATGTCAAAGGAGCTAGAAGTTACGACGATTTCAAAACAGTTAACGGAGTATTGCACGATACATTTAAAGTTGCAGGTTTGGCTTTAGGACTTCTATTGGATGATACTGTGTGGACACTTACTTTAGAAGACGCAGTTACCCTACATATGCCTAAGAAACTTCGCAAATTGTTTGCCTACATTTGTGTATTTGGACCGCCTGCAAATCCGGCTCAACTTTGGACAAATTTCAAAGAACGTATAATTGATGATTACTGCTTGCGTCTTCACAACAGAAGTGGAAATTGTCAAAATTGCGAATCTTATGTCATGCAAGATGTCCAAAATGTCCTACTACTGCATGGAAAAACGTTTTCAGACTTTAATTTGCCACAGCCTGGAATTCAAGTTCCACAAATTCCAGAGTATGACGAAGCTTATGAATTATTGTTGGCAACAGAGAAGAAAAACTCCTTAAATGAACAACAACGGATTGCATATGACACTATTGTGAGCGCTGTAGAAAACCAAGCAGATCCAAGGCCAAAATGTTTCTTTATTGACGGTCCAGGAGGCAGCGGTAAAACATACCTCTATGAAGTTTTAATGCATCACGTTAGAGGGTTGGGAAAAGTCGTATTGCCATCGGCTACAACAGGTATTGCAGCAAACCTTTTACGAGGAGGTCGCACTATGCATTCACTCTTTGGGATACCAGTTCCAGTCAATGAAATCTCCATTTCCAGAATAAAACAAGACACATTTGCAGGAAGACAGTTAAACAGTGCAAATCTTTTGATAATTGATGAGTGCACCATGGCACCCAAATATGCTTTGAACTTAATTGACAGACTTCTGCGTGAAGTTATGACTACAAATGTTGCTGAAAAAAATGAAATTCCTTTTGGAGGTAAAGTTTTTGTAATTGGCTGAGATTTTAGGCAATGCCTTCCAGTTATACCAAATGGAACAAGAACAAATATTATCGAGTCCAGCTTAAAAATGTCTGACCTTTGGAAACAGTTTAATAAACTCCAACTAATTAACAACATGCGATCTTCTGACCCAGAGTACAGCAACTGGCTTCTTAAACTTGGTAATGGTGAACATAGCAATGAACATAACCTTGGAGAAGACATTATTGAAATACCAGAAGACATGTTGTGCACTGACTGCATCGCAAGTGATGTTTTTGGACAACGTGTTGAAATTGATGTGAACGACCAAAGCAGTGTTGAGAGGGCCTCTTCCTATGCAATTCTCTGTCCCAAGAACGATGACGTAGCTCTGCTAAATTCCCGCGTGATGGATAGAATGCCTGGAGAGTATAAATTGTACAAAAGTGATGATTCGGTGGATGTAGACAATGAAGATGAACGAGAGCATTATCCAGTTGAATTTTTAAATAGTGTTACGCCATCAGGAATGCCATCCCACAGACTACAACTTAAAGTTGGAACAATCGTAATGTTGCTGCGGAATCTAAATACAAGAAATGGTCTATGTAATGGAACTTGCCTTATTGTTACTGGACTCCATTCCCATATGATTCATTCAAAAGTGATCACTGGATCAGAAAAGGAGACGAAGTGTTCATTCCACGCATTGATTTATGTCCTTCGGACACCGGTCTTCCATTTAGGCTTCGGCGTCGACAGTTTCCAGTAAAACCAGCATTTGCCATGACAATAAACAAGTCACAAGGTCAAACTCTACACCGTGTTGGCATATATTTACCGGAGCCCGTTTTTGGTCATGGACAACTCTATGCTGCATTTTCAAGAGTTAAAATGAGATCTAACGTCAAGGTGCAAGTTTTGGATACCCATTTACAAGGAAAGTTGCTTAGAGATAGTCAAAAAGTATTCACAAAAAATGTAGTGTACAAAAATATTTTGGGTTGATATTGTTAAGAAATATATTATAGGGTCGTACTTCTTTTGTCCGATTATTTATTTAAAAATATAGTTAGATATTCATGTAATAGTTTATATATTTTGATCATCTGTTTAAAAATTTCGTTCAGTTGTATTAAGCTCTATAAGCAATAATATTTAATGATAAAGTATTATTTTACCCAGAAAATCCTGTGTATTCATTGCATTATTCTTAAATCTTCATAGCGGCATCTGCAGCATCTGCTACTAAAGTGATTGCAGATTTGTGCCTCTCCACGCACTTAGTCCCGGCGTGGAGAGGAGCGAATCTACAGGCAGCAGCAACTCAGGGCAGTATCTGAGAGCGCGTGCTGTGCCTCCGATCCTGCCAGGAGCTGCTGTAGACAGGACAGACAGCGCTGGAGCAGAGGTAAGGAAAGAAGGTGAGTATTAGTGTTTATTTTTTTAACTGTGCTGTGGGGATGGGGGAATGAGGAGGTCATACAAAACCAGGATGAGGGGGCCAAACAAGCCAGGATGAGGAGGCCATACAAGTCAGGATGAGGGGGCCGTCCAAGCCAAGATAAGGGGGCCATACAAACCAGGATTAGGGGAATGACGGAGCCTTACAAACCACAAATAGGGGATGAGGGAGCCATACATACAGTAGCTGCTGCATTTCCCACCCTAGGCTTATACTCAAGTCAATAAATTTTCGCAGTTTTTTGTTGTAAAATTAGGGGTCTCGGCTTATACTCGGGTCACCGCGCACAGGCAGCATGTGACCCCCGGCTGCAGCCGGCTCTTGCTTCCGCTTATGTCACGACTATTTGCGGCTGCAGCCAGGGGTCTCCTGTTTCGCGTTCCACGGTGAGTGATGGGCTGTGGGCGGGGTTATCCCCATCCCGTCACACCCGGCATCCACCGCACGCGCATTCATTGACAGAGCGCGTGGTGGATGCTGGGTGTGACACGATGGGGGATAACCCCGCCCACAGCCCATCACTCACCGTGGTATGCGGAACAGGAGACCCCTGGCTGCAGCCGCAAATAGTCATGATGTAAGCGGAAGCAAGAGCCGGCTGCAGCCGGGGGAATTACGTGCTGGCTGTGCGTGGTCAGCGATGTTGTCACAAGCAGTATTGACAACATGACGTAATTACAAAATTCATTAGGGGCCCTGGGGGGATACATTGGGGGGTTAATTTAAAGTAGTGCACAACCCATTTAAAAACTGCTTCGCTGATTAGTCGCGCCCGGTCAGCCGCATACATATTCTAGAATACCCGATGCGTTAGAATCGGGCCACCATCTAGTTGATTTATAAAGGGGTAACAATACGTTGGGATGCCGGGATTTTATCTCTCTTTTATAACACCCTAAAATCTTGTTTGCGTATGCGGCTGCTGCTTGACATTGAGTATTGCTACTCAGTTTACTTGTAACCAAGTCCTTCTCCTGTTCTGCAGTCCCAAGTATACTTCCATTTAATGTATATGCAGCAATAGGATTACTCTGTCCTAGGTGCATTACTCTACATTTATCAACATTAAATCTCATTTGCCAAGTGTTTGCCCATTCAGACATCTTATCCAGATCGTTTTGTAATAGTTTAATGTCAAGGTCAGCTTTTAATATCCTACATAGTTTGGTGTCGTCAGCAAATACTGACACTTTACTCCATCCACAAGGTCATTAATAGAAAGGTTAAAAAGAATTGGTCCTAGCACAGATCTCTGCGGCAACCCACTGCTGACTATATCCCATCTAGAGAATGTACCATTTACGATGACTCTTTGTTTTCTGTCTTTTAGCCAATTCCTTAGCCATCTGCATATAGTTTCGCATAGTCCCTGCTTCTGCAGCTTCTGTATAAGGCTGTTATGTGGTACAGTATCAAATGCCTTTGCAAAGTCCAGATAAATCACATCAGCCGCATTACTAACATCTAGATTTGCACTTACCTCCTCATAGAAACCCAACATGTTGGTTAGACATGACTTATCTGTCATGAATCCGTGCTGCAATATATTTCTGCAGGTCATCTCTTATAATGGCATCAAAAACTTTGCACACTATTGATGTCAGACTTACCGGACAGTAGTTATCTGGATCCACCTTCTTACCTTTCTTAAATATCGGTACCACATCAGCCATCCTCCAATCCTGTGGCACCATCCCTGTTACAAAAGAGTCTAAGAATATGAGATACATGGGATTGCGAAAGTAATCGCCCCCCATTGGCATTTTTTGCCTTTTGCTACCTCACAACCTGGAATTTCACTGCTTTTCTTAGGGTTTGCATCAATTCATGTAAATAACATGCCTACAACTTGGAACATTTAGTTTTATTTTTATTGTGATGCAAACAACAAATAGGACAAAACAACTGAAAGCTTCAGTGTGCATAACTATTCACCCCCCTAAAGTCAGTGCTTTGTAGAGCCTCCTTTTGCGGCAATTACAGCTGAAAGTTGCTTTGGATAAGCCTCTATGAGCTTTCCCTATCTTGCCTCTGGGATTTTTGCCCATTTCTCAAGGCAAAACTACTCCAGCTCCTTCAAGTAACATGGTTTCCTCTGGTGAGCAGCAATCTTCAAGCCTGACCACAGATTCTCAATTAGGCTTTCACTAAGCCACTCTAAAACATTTACAAGTTTACCCTTAAACCACTCGAGTGTTTCTTTAGCAGTATGCTTTGGGTCATTGCCTTGGGTCATTGCCTTGTCTGAAGGTGAACTTCTGTCCCAGTCTCAAATCACTGACAGATTGAAGCAGGTTTTGTATAAGAATATCCCTGTATTTTGCACCATCCATCTTCCCCTCGACTCGGACCATTTTCCATTTCTCCGCTGCTGAAAAAATTCCCCATAGCATGATGCTGCCACCACCATGTTTCACTGTGGGGATGGTGTTCTTGGGGTGATGAACTGTGTTGGTTTGGCACAAGACATATCTGTAGCATCGGCATCTCTGCCTTCTGCCTCTCTCCCCTGGCAGAGACGCCGACCCCCTTACCGCCGTGGCCCCAGTCCGGCACACACCGCTCCTCCTTCTGGCTCCCATGCTGACTCTGTCCGTGGTGTGCTTGCAGTGCAGATCCCCTGGCACTGTGCTTAGGGTGCGCTCCCTGTCTCTTAAAGGGGCCGCGTGCACCGTCCTAAGATGTCTCCGGCCAATGGCTGGTGGCCATCTACTATATAAGGCACCTCCTCCAACATTAGGTCCCAGTGCTGCCCGTCAGCCTGTCTATCAGCCGTGCCTGCCAGCCTGCCTATCAGCCGTGACCGCCAGCCAGTCTATCAGCCATGCCTGCCAGCCTGTCTATCAGTTGTGCCCGCCTGCCTATCAGCAGTGCCGGTCTACCTATCAACCGTGCCCCCCTGCCTGTCTACCAGCCATGCCCGCCTGTCTGCCTACCAGCCATGCCCGTCTTCCAACCGTGCCCGCCTGCCTGCCCACCAACCATGCCTATCTGCCGTGCTAGTCGGTGCCTGTCCCCCGTCCCATGGGAGTCGCCTGCTTTCACACGAGGTCGGTCCTGGAGTAGCACCTGGTCCACCTCCCTGGTCCTTCCTTGGTTCACGGAGTCGACTAAGCCGCTGTATAGCCGAGGTTGGTCCAGGGTGAGGTCCCTAGTTACGCCCCTCCGGTCCCTCCTTGTACCACTGCACAGTTGTTCCACCATCCGGACTCGTAACAATAGCGTTTACCTTTGTGGCCAAAAAGTTTCATTTTGGTCTCATCTGTCCACAGCACCTCCCTCCATACATTTGGGAGTCTCCCACATGTCTTTTGGCAAACTAACAACGAGCCTTACAATTTTTGTGTGTAAGTAAAGGCTTTTTACTGCTCACTCTTCCATAAAGGCCACCTCTATGGAGTATACGGCTTATTGTGGTCGTATGGACAGATACTCCAGTCTCTGCTTGGGAACTCTGCCGCTCCTCAGGGTTACCTTTGGTCTCTGTGCTGTCTCTCTGATTAATGCCCTCCTTGCCCAGGCTGAGTGTTTTGGTGGGCGACCCTCTCTTGGCAGGTTTGTTGTGCGATTATGTTCCATTTGATGATAATTGATTTTATGGTGCTCCGGGGCATTATTTTACAAGTTTATTTTACAAACTTTTCTGGTTTCCTCATTGTGGGTTTAAAGAGGTCTGGCGCTGCACAAATTGTGGCAGACCTTAACCTGAAGGTGTCCAGAGCAGTAAAACAACCACACACACCCAGTCAGGTCCCCCGTTTTCATGTAGTGTGCCGGGGCGTGGAAGATGTGTATCTCGCTCACGACTAATGCCCCCGTGCCACATTACAAGTTGTTGGCTCGTTACTGCTGATCTGAGCTGGCAACAGAGAGCACGTTGTTGTGCACAGAGCATGCAGGGACTAGCCCAGGCCCTGAAGTGAGCATCACTGAAGACGCTTCGTTTTAGGGAGGGGGCAACGGTTGTGGCAGTGCCCCCAGCTTCTGCCCCTTGATGACGCTTCGTTTGAGTATCCCAGCATGCACTAGGATTCTCAAACAGAGCGTCATCAAAAAGGAAGTAGGGAAAAAATTAGAAGAGCAGTTAGATAGTTTAGTTAGGGAAGGATAGAGAATTTTTAATGCAAGTATATTAGAAAATAGTTTAGATTATGGCACTAAATAGATAGGGATTTAGAATGAAATATACTTTGCCTTTGGACCACCCCAATGTGTCCTGAGACCCCCATTGATTTCTCAAAAGACCTCTTAGAAGTGCATAGTGAAGGAGACAGGACTATGACTTTCTACTGCATCTGCTCTGCTCTGTGTGCTTTCCTGTCTCATGAGCTGCACTTTTCTAAGAGGTCTTTTGAGCAATTGGTGGGTGACTCGGAATCGGGTTTCCCACAGATCTAGTCGGAATTAACGACCATAAAGTATATAAAATATTCTCTCAAACATTTAGTTACTCTTTAAGGTGCATTTACTCTGCAGCTGATAATCAGTTGGCCTAAACAGGCTGTCAATCACCTGATGCAGGAGCAAAACATTTGTTCGTAGGGTGAAATTTTATGGGGGATTTTATCCATCTATTCAGACATTCAATGGGATATAGAATCTTCTGGTTGTGCTAAAAGCCACAAGTTACTATCTGCAGTTAAAGGCAGTTACCTCACTCAGTTGGTAGATGAACAAACCAGGGGAGATAATCTGCTGCATCTGGTCCTGTCAAATAGACTATATATACAGTACAGACCAAAAGTTTGGACACACCTTCTCATTTAGAGATTTTTCTGTATTTTCATGACTTTGAAAATTGTACATTCACACTGAAGGCATCAAAACTATGAATTAACACATGTGGAATTATATACTTAACAAAAAAGTGTGAAACAACTGAAAATATGTCTTATATTCTAGGTTCTTCAAAGTAGCCACCTTTAGCTTTGATGACTGCTTTGCACACTCTTGGCATTCTCTTAATGAGCTTCAAGATGTAGTCACCAGAAATGGTTTTCACTTCACAGGTGTGCCCTGTCAGGTTTAATAAGTGGGATTTCGTGCCTTATAAATGGGGTTGGGACCATCAGTTGTGTTGTGCAGAAGTAAGGTGGATACACAGCTGATAGTCCTACTGAATAGACTGTTAGAATTTGTATTATGGCAAGAAAAAAGCAGCTAAGTAAAGAAAAACGAGTGGCCATCATTACTTTAAGAAATGAAGGTCAGTCAGTCCGAAAAATTGGGAAAACTTTGAAATGTCCCCAAGTGCAGTTGCAAAAACCATCAAGCGCTACAAAGAAACTGGCTCACATGAGGACCGCCCCAGGAAAGGAAGACCAAGAGTCACCTCTGCTTCTGAGGATAAGTTTATCCGAGTCACCAGCCTCAGAAATCGCAGGTTAACAGCAGCTCAGATTAGAGACCAGGTCAATGCCACACAGAGTTCTAGCAGCAGACACATCTCTTCAACAACTGTTAAGAGGAGACTTTGTTTAGCAGGCCTTCATGGTAAAATAGCTGCTAGAAAACCACTGCTAAGGACAGGCAACAAGCAGAAGAGACTTGTTTGGGCTAAAGAACACAAGGAATGGACATTAGACCAGTGGAAATCTGTGCTTTGGTCTGATTAGTCCAAATTTGACATCTTTGGTTCCAACCACCGTGTCTTTGTGCGACGCAGAAAAGGTGAACGGATGGACTCTACATGCCTGTTTCCCACCGTGAAGCATGGAGGAGGAGGTGTGATGGTTGGGGGTGCTTTGCTGGTGACACTGCTGATTTATTCAAAATTGAAGGCATACTGAACCACCATGGCTACCACAGCATCTTGCAGCGCCATGCTATTCCATCCAGTTTCCGTTTAGTTGGACCATCATTTATTTTTCAACAGGATAATGACCCCAAACACACCTCCAGGCTGTGTAAGGGCTATTTGACCAAGAAGGAGAGTAATGGGGTGCTACGCCAGATGACCTGGCCTCCACAGTCACCAGACCTGAACCCAGTCGAGATGGTTTGGGGTGAGCTGGACCGCAGAGTGAAGGCAAAAGGGCCAACAAGTGCTAAGCATCTCTGGGAACTCCTTCAAGATTGTTGGAAGACCATTTCCGGTGACTACCTCTTGAAGCTCATCAAGAGAATGCCAAGAGTGTGCAAAGCAGTCATCAAAGCAAAAGGTGGCTACTTTGAAGAACCTAGAATATAAGACATATTTTCAGTTGTTTCACACTTTTTTGTTAAGTATATAATTCCACATGTGTTAATTCATAGTTTTGATGCCTTCAGTGTGAATGTACAATTTTCATAATTCTGAAAATATAGAAAAAAAATTAAATGAGAAGATGTGTCCAAACTTTTGGTCTGTACTGTATATTTTGGACCTACAGGTCCAGGAGCATTGGGGATGCAGTGACCATAATATGGTAAGTTTCAATGTAATCTTCAATCAAACATTCAAAAAGGGGAAATGCAAAAACCTGGAACTTTCGGAAAGCTGATTTCAACAAATTAAGGCAAGAGCTTAATTGTGTAAACTGGAACCATGTTATGTTAAATGGGGCATGTTTAAGGATATACTATTAGAATCCTGTAGAAAACTTATACCCTCTGGTAGTAAAATGTCCAGGAATAAAAAAAAAACATTATGGATAAACAAGAGTACAAAGTTCAATAAAACAAAGGGCTTTCAAAATCTCGAAGGCCAAGAATACAGAAATAGCATTTCAGGAGTATAAAGATCTCAATAAGAAATGTAAAAAATAAATCAAGCTAGCAAAGTTAGCTACTGAACACAAATCGCCAGTGACATTAAAATAAATCCCAAAAAATGTTATGAATACATCAATGCCAAAAAGAAAAAAAAGGATGGTATCGGTCCCTTAAAGATGACAATAACAAAATAATTATAGAGGACAAAGAAAAGGCTGAGATATTAAACAGGCACTTTTCATCCGTGTTCACCAATGAACTGACTGTTCCAGTGATCATCCAACAAGGCAAAAGTCAAAGTTCACCACCAACTAGTTTAACACAAGGAGAAGATGACAGTGGGTTGCTATGACAGTCAAAGATCTGCTGAAGACCTCTGTGCCCATGCACCTGTGGCCAGGTTTCAAAGGAGACCGAGATTTTTACTATATTCAGCAATACTGTGGTATTGCTGTATATAGCACACGTGATCAGACGATCACAGGTTCAAGTACCCTAAGATGACTAATAAATACAGTGAAAAGTAAAAAAAAAAAAAACAATTTAAAAAATCTGAAAAAAATCAAGTTCAAATCACCCCTCTTTCCCCCATTAAAAATAATAAAAATATACATGTGGTATCACCACCTCCAGAAAAGTCCGATCTATTGTAATATAAAAATAATTAACACAATCAGTGAACACGGCAAAAAAAATTCAAAACGCCATAATTGAGTTTTTTTTGGTCCCTGCAATACCACAAAAAATTCTGTAACAAGCGATCAAAATATCATATCTATGCCAAAATGGTATCAATAAAAATGTCATCTTGCCTTACAAAAAATAAGCCATCACACGGCTCGATCTACCAAAAAATAAAAAGGTTTCGGGTCTTGGAAAATGGCGACACAAGCAAAAATATTTTTTTCCAAAGTTTGATTTTTTTTTTACTACTAAATTAATTAAAAAAAACTAGACAGGCTTGTCCTGGCCACAATCGTACTGATGAGGAGAATCATATTGGCAGGTCATTTTTACCATTTTTACAATGTACGCCATGAAGACAATTTCCAAAAAACAATGTCAGAATTGCGTTTTTTTCATAATTTCACTGGAATTGGATTTTTTTTTCCTGTCATCCAATACATAAAATAAATGCTGTCATTCAAAAGAACAACTCGTCTTGCAAAAAAACAAGCCCCGAGAAGGGGAGTAAAAAACGAAAATGAAAAAACTGAAATTGGCCACGTCGAGATGAGGTTAAAGGGAACCTGACAACTGATACATGCTGACTGGTCCACTAGCAGCATTTATCAGACACTGGCTGCATGGTTTCAGCTGTATATGATTAACCCTGAAATGCTGTGGCATAGTTTGCATAGCTTCTCCCCGCCCCCTGCCCTGGAGTGACAGGTCTCTTCCTACACTCAAATGCAGAGAGAAACCTAGCACTCAAGGGGAAAGTGGGGGAGAAGCTGCCGGGGAGCCATGGTCTGATACATGCTGAACGGTCAGCTGTCAAGCTCCCTTTAAAGCTGTATTGGCCCTGGGGTGACAGTAAAGATGGGTCACTGATTGAGTTTAGCAGCAGCCACATCATCCCATTCCCAATTTTTTTATTCAGAAATAAATAAATTATTCAGAAATTGATCTGTGCTGAAGCTGACGACAAGCTGTATGTAACAACAGACTAGTTAGAATGGGAGTGACAGCACTTTTGTGAGACCTTATAGAGGTTATCCGGGATTTTTTGTTTTCCTCTGGAGCTAAGCAGTTATCAGCAAGTAGTTGTTAACTATCTGCATTTTCTGCCCTGCGACAATCTCTCCAATGACCACTCTTGGTGGCAATTCTCCTGCTTCCTGTGACGTCATGTTGACAGAGCAGTTCCTTCTCTTCCACTCTACTCTGTCAATGGGGTATCACTGCGGACATCATGTTGATTGACAGCCAGCACCCCGCTGTCTATCTATAATATAACCGGAGATGCGTGTCTCTGTCTGAAGCCTTTATAGACTGTGCAAGCGTGACATGCAGTCTGGCTCCAGACAGAAGACCACATCCAGCCGTTACAGGTAAGAGGAGTGTATGGCGCCGGAGATCGTGGTATGCATAGACACTGAACGCATACCACGATCTCCGGCGCCATACCGGCGCCATACTTACCTGACCGGGAGGAGCGTTGCCGCGGCGCCTCTCTTCGCCAGAGACCGAGGCAGGAGTGAGGCATCAGATCGGCGCATGTGCATAGCGCTATCCGGCGCCATTTTACTGAAGACATATTTGCAGTGTGTCTTCAGCAAAATGGCGCCGGACAGCGTAGTATGGGCACGTACTCCAGCCCCGCACTCCTCCTCCGGCAGAACAGGACACTGCAGCGCTGGAGCACAGGGAAGAAAGGTGAGTATAAGTGTTTATTTTTTCGTATGTGTGTACAGCGTGAAAGGGATGAGGGGTGCCATACATACCAGGATTGGGGGATGAGGGGGCCATACATACCAGGATTAGGGGGATGAGGGGTACCAAGCATACCAGGATTTTGGGGTGAGGGGACCATACATACCAGGATTGGGTGGTGAGGGGGCCACACATACCAGGATTGGGGGTGAGGGGTCCACACATACTAGGACTGGGGGGTGAGGGGACCATGCATACCAGGATTGTGGGGTGAGGGGATCATGCATACCAGGATGAGGGGTACCAAACATACCAGGATTGGGGGGTGAGGGGACCATGCATACCAAGATTGGGGGGTGCGGGGACCATGCATACCAGGATTGGGGGGTGAGGGGTACAACACATACCTGGATTGGGGGGTGAGGGGACTATACATACCTGGATTGGGGGGTGAGGGGACCATGCATGCCAGGATGGAGGGGTACCACACATACCAGGATTGTGGGGTGAGGAGACCATGTATACCAGGATTGGGGGGTGAGGGGACCATGCCTACCAGGATTGTGGGGTGAGGGGATCAAGCATACCAGGATGAGGGGTACCCACATACCATGATTGGGGGGTGAGGGGACCATGCATACCAAGAATGGGGGGTGAGGGGACCATGCATACCAGGATTGCAGGGTGAGGTGACCATGCATACCAGGATTGGGGGGTGAGGGGTACCACACATATCAGGATTGGGGAGTGAGGGGACCATGCATACCAGGATAAAGGGTACCACACATACCATTATTGGGGGATGAGGGGACCATGCATACCAGAATAGGGATGAGGGGTACCATACATACCAGGATAGGAATGCGGGGTACCATGCATACCAGGATGAGGGATGGGGTGCCATGCATACCAGGATGAGGGTTACCATGCATACCAGAATAGAAATGAGGGGTTCCATGCATACCAGGATAAGGATGAGGGATGCCATGCATACTAGGATGAGGGATTAGGTGCCATGCATACCAGGTTTCTGGGATGAGGAGGCCATACATACCAGAATTGGGATGAGGGGTGCCATGCATACCAGGATGAGGGGTACCATACATACCAGAATGGGGATGAGGGGTACCATGCATACCAGGATGAGGGATGGGGGGCCATGCATACCAGGATGAGGGGTACCATACATACAAGGATAGGGATGAGGGGTATTATGTATACCAGGATTGAGGATGAGGGGCCCATGCATACGAGGCTAGGGATGAGGAGTGCCATGCATACGAGGATGGGGATGAGGAGTGCCATGCATACCAGGATAGGGATGAGGAGTGTCATGCATACCAGGATTGGAGATGAGGGGTGCCATGCATACCAGGATTGGGGATGAGGGAGCCATGCATACCAGGATTAGGGACGAGGGGTGCCATGCATACCAGGATTAGGGATGAGGGAGCCATGCATACCAGGATTGGGGATGAAGGGTGCCATGCATACCAGGACTGGGGATGAAGGGTGCCATGCATACCAGGATTGGGGATGAAGGGTGCCATGCATGCCAGGATTGGGGATGAGGAGTACCACACATACCAGGATTGGGGGTGAAGGGTGCCATGCATACCTGGATTGGGGGTGAGGGGTGCCATGCATACCAGGATTGGGGGTGAGGGGTGCCATGCATACCAGGATTGGGGGTGAAGGGTGCCATGCATTACAGGATAAGGATGAGGGGTGCCATGCATACCAGGATAGGGATTAGGGGTGCCATGAATACCAGGATAGGGATGAGAGGTGCCAAGCATGGGATGAGGGGTGTCATGCATACCAAGACAGGAATGAGGGGTGCCATGCATACCAGGATGGGGATGAGGGGTGCCATGCATACCATGATAGGATGGTGGGGACAGGATGGGGGCAGCACAAATACCAGGAGAGGCGCAGCACATACAAGCATGGGAGACCATATACCAATAAAAATGCTCGTCACCCGGGCGTAGAATGGGTTCAATAGCTAGTGTATGTATAATGCCCATTGGTGGCATCCAATTAATTTTTAATCTTATTTTCTAAATCTGATTGCACTCGGACCAATGTTATTCTATTAGGTCGTGCAGATCTGCGTATTTTTTCTCAGCTGTATTCAGCATGAGAAAAAAAATTGCAGCATGCTGTTATTTCACTCCGAAATCTGGTGGGTGCGAGAAAAAATCGGATGCCATACGAACCAGCTAAATGACATCTGATTTTTACTGATACATTACAATTCTGTAGCATAGGAATCTGTAAATGGTCCTGTGAAAGATTAATACCTGCTGAGTAAAAAAAAATGGATTGTATACGGACAGCACATGACTGACAAGTGAGAAAAAATCATCCCACTCTCCTGGATGAGAATGTGGCAGATTTTTTTTATGCGCTAGTGTGAGCGAGCCCTAAAACTAAGCCCTGACACAACTTATTGGATGTTCACCTTCTCATTATCATTTCTTCTGCTGTCTAAAAATATTCCTCCTTATCTTGGAGTCCAACGTGTAACTAAAATATCTATTGTAAGCAGTTCTACCAGTTTATGTAAACTACTGTATATGCATGAATAAGCAAAATTCTAGATCATGTGCGGGCAAGTCATTTTTTTTCAAGAATATATTGTCATTGAAATTTAAGAGCATATTTAGAAATATAGAGTAGCATAAGGGCACACGGACTGGCGTACATTGTGAGACACATGTCCTATACAGGCATTTCACACTTGCGGGATTAGCACTACTTTGGCTTTTAATACTTGAGATCTCTAGCATGCCAGGGGGCCTAAGTTTCCCTACATATCTCACTGTGGCTGCCAATCTTTTTCCCAAGGGAGGAATAAAGAGGTGTGCAAGTGGTCATATCATCCTTTATGACTTCAGACTTCTAAAAGTCCCACAAGGGCATTAAAGGTGTGGAGGATGAAGATGGTTGCACAGTGTTACATGGGTGAGTATGTTGGGTAAGTGGCCACGGTGGTGTTCAGTGTTTCCTAGTGTTGATTAGAGCTTTAATTTTTAGCATAGACCATATGTGCCTTCAGTCACAAGTAATAAAAAAGGAAGAATAGAAATTACTGCCATAATTAACATTGGGGTAGACATTAATAATTGTTTATACATATCGCATGTCTGGCATATCTAATTAAAAACTGTCTAAAGGTAACCCTGTGTATGTCTGCATAAAAAGGTAATCCAAAATTAGGGGGCCCAAATCTATAAGTTTACAGAACTGGACATTTCAACAAATATGATTACTTGTAAAAAAACGTATCATACTCTATCAAAAGCCAAAAAAACAACCAAGAAAACAAAACAAAAAACAATGTAAGCACCGGTGGATTATTAGAATTTGTGGTCTATATGTGTAATACCAGTATTGCTTGTGACTTTTGTTTGTCTGATGCTGCTAACGTATGTGGCATTGTCCTTCTCCGGGGAGGTGGCAAGACATAGTTTAGTTAAGCCTTTGAGACACATGATGCCTTTGAGTGGTGACAGCTTCTTACACATAGGGAGCAGCAGAGTAATAAGATCCTGGGGACTGTATTCCCCCCAACCACATTTTTATGATTGATTAATCTGATCTTTATTCTTCCAGCCTGAAATTAGCTCTCGGAAATGTTCTTGGAGCCTCCTTCAGCCGCTCTGTATTGCCAACCTAGATCTTGCTCTTATGGGCGTGCAGGACATAACAGAGGTAGGTGAATTTATAGTAAATGATGGCTATGTGGGCATTTCTCAGAGCTTTCACTCATTCTTTTACCAACTGCCACATTTTCAGGACGAACTTTTAATACCTTATTCTCTATTTCTGACGCGACTATGTTTGCTAGATTGAATTGTATCACTGGAAAGTTAATGTTCGGAGTTGTAATTTATGCTTATACAGTATATCAAGTTATATGGAACTATTGGGCCACGTTCACACGTTCAGTATTTGGACAGTATTTTACCTCAGCATACACATGAATGGCCTCCTGTTTTCAGATTGCGATCAGTATTAGTCTAGGTTCAACTCACGTTTGGGGCCAACATTTACATTTGTGATGGGGTCTTTTGGAATCCCAGAAAAACTGTATTCTGACTGAGTGCCGACTGAGCCATTCACTTCATTGAGGGGAACAGAGTCTCTGTAGACACTGTCTGGCCTCTGTCATGGCAGTATTCATCTTTTTCAGAAATGCACAAAAACATTTGCCAAGCCTGAGGTCAGATAGTGTCCACAGTGACTCAGTTGGCTTTATTCAACTGAATAAATCTATTGGGGCTCTGTCAGGATTCCTGTCTACAGTTTTTGAGGAATTCCAACCATACTAACCCCTTTCTGCCGCAGCCAATTTCCATTTTTTTTTTTTTTCCTCCCCTTCTTCCAATAGACACAACTTTTTTGTTTTTTTCCATCCACATAGTCGTATGAGGGCTTGTTTTTTGCGTGACAGATTGTACTTTTTGAATGACACCATTCATTTTTATCATGTGGTGCTCTGGAAAGCAGGAAAAAAAAATCCAAATGTGTCAAAATCACAAAAAAGTGCAATTCCACAATTATTTTTTTATTTACCATATTCACTATACAGTAAAACTGACCTGGCACTATGATTCTCCAGGTCAGTACGATTACGCAGATACCAATCATGCATAGTTTATTTTATTTAAGTAATAAAAAAAAATTTGGAAATTTGTAACAAAAAAAAAAAAAATCCCGTTTCACCGTTTACCGATTGGATTAATTCATTAATATTTTGATAGATCACACTTTTACGGACGTAGCGATACCAAATATGTGTATTTTTCTATTTCTTTATTTTTTAATGGGGGCCAAGGTGGGTTAATTGAACTTTTATGTTTTTTTTTATTTTTTCCATATTTTTAAAAACGTTTTTTTCACTTTCTACTGTATTTGTTAGTCCCCTTGAAACCTTGAGTCCGATCTCTTGTGATATACATAGATATATTACAGTACTGCGATGTACAGTGAAAATCACTGATAACAAGGAAAGTAGAGGGCACCACCATAAATAAAGTTGGGACCCACTTATTACATACCCAACAGAGAACAGGGAAAAAGCAAGAAAAAAAGGAGATATGCAAAGACAAGGATCACGTGACTAAAAATTATATTGATTTATTTAATGACATACAAGGCAACACAGACATCTTAAAAACACTTAAAAAGCACAAATGGCCAAACAGTATAACTGATCACAACACTATAGTGTTGATTCACCCACCTATAATTCACCCGTCTATAAAATGGTACATAAGGAATCAAATAGAGAATAAGCCATGGTATTATAAATGCGAGATTCTGTCAAATGAAAGTCTGGAGTCTGTATTAAGAGCACAAGGTGCTACACAGTTGTGCTGCTACAAAGTATAAAGTGAATACAATATTATACACAGAATATAGATTCAATTTGGATTCAACATAAGGAATAGAAGTGTCAGACAAACAGTGTGCACTATTGGTACAGCAATAGTATCCTGGCTGGCTTTCACAGGTGTACCGTCATGACAAGAACGGAGGTCTTCGGCAGACCCCTGGCGGGAATAGCAGTCCATCGGCTCCTCGCGATCGCATCATGGGCAGCCTGATGGGCTCGTAGAATGACACAACCCCCTGCCGACACACTGTAAATGCCTCTGTCAGGGATTGACAGAGGCATTTAACAGGTTAACAACCAAAGGCGGAGCTCTGCTCCACGCGCGGCTGTTAAATGCAGATGATAGCTGAATAACACAGCCATCATCTGCTGGGAAAAACCCAGCTTATGACATAACTGTACTTCATATGCTGGGAAAGAGTTAATATGAATCTACTCTTACACTTCAGTCTAGAGTTGGAAATCATAAATCTGGCATCAACCTATTTGCATAATTAATCCATTCCCACTTCTCCACCAATTTTTAAAAAGGTGCAAGAAAAGTATAAAATCAGAAAACAATTCTGCAATTTTGGTCACAAACAAGGTGCAACAAAATTTTTAATAAATTGATCAATTCCCCCAATCTGCTTAAACACTATGTGTCATTATGTGGTGTCCATTCATACAATCATAGTCTAATCTAATAAAAGAATAATAGTGACTGGCCAGATAATTCCTGCTTAAAATGCTGAACATATATTAGAAATATATTTAAATATTATTTAGTATAAATAAAATTGTTGTGTGATTGGCAGCCTGTTTAGACTGACGATCATGCAGTGTAAATGGATTTTTAGGATTTGGATGTAGGAAGGTCTATAAAGTTAGTATGATAAGTAAAATGTCTGTTTGGGTTGAGCCACTATAATAAATGGGATTCCATTGAATTCTATTGTACATAGCTATATTTACAATACCATATTGAATAGCTGTTTTTTACATCTGTCATTTGCATTTTATACATCGTCATATCTTGCAGATACAAGTGCAATAAAATAACACATGACAAAATACCATAGTCTACCAGGGAGAAGCTTGTACAAAGCAAGACTAGAGAGGGACAATTCACTGTCACCATCTGCTGGTGACAGGTTTTATTGGATTTCTCTTTGTATTTTAGCCTGTTGAGATCTGATGAATACTATTACACATCGATTGTAGAAAGTAAATGGCATCTCATCACACTGACATTTATGATTTCCTAATCTTATGACCACATTACACCCTTAGTCATAAAGGACAGATATCATGCTGTCTTCTTGTTAGATCCATTCTCTAGTATTAGCCAGGGTAAATGTCCAGGGTTAATTCTTCACGGACTATCTAACTAGTATAAGAATTGGGCATACATTTTTTGGGGGAGTGCAATAGTTTGCTGAATATTATTATTATAATAATATATCATATACAGGTGCTTCTCACAAATATCATCAAAAAGTTAATTTATTTCAGTTCTTCAATACAAAAAGAGAAACTCATATTATATAGAGTCATTACAAACAGAGTGATCTATTTCAAGGGTTTATTTCTGTTAATGTTGATGATTATGGCTTACAGCCAATGAAAACACAGTCATTATCTCAGTAAATTAGAATACTTTATAACAACAGCTTGAAAAATGTTTCTAAAATCTGAAATGTTGGCCTACTGAAATGTATGTTCAGTAAATGCACTCAATACTTGGTCGGGGCTCCTTTTGCATCAATTACTGCATCAATGCGGCGTGGCATGAAGGTGATCAGCCTGTGGCACTGCTGAGGTGTTATGGAAGAACAGGTTGCTTTGATAGCAGCCTTCAGCTCATCTGCATTGTTGGGTCTGGTGTCTCTCATCTTCCTCTTGACAATACCCCATAGATTCTCTATGGGGTTAAGGTCAGGCGAGTTTTCTGGCCAATCAAAGTGATACTGTTGGCACCTGTGTGGACAGGTGCCAAGTTCTGCTGGAGAATGAAATTTCCATCTCCACAAAGCTTGTCGGCAGAGGGAAGCATGAAGTACTCTAAAATTTCCTGGGCTGCGCTGACTTTGGTCTTGATAAAACACAGTGGACCTACACCAGCAGATGACATGGCTCCCCAAACCATCACTGATTGCGGAAACTTCACACTAGACCTCAAGCAGCTTGGATTGTGTTTCTATCCATTCTTCCTCCAGACTCTGGGACCTTGATTTCCAAATGAAATGCAAAATTTACTTTCATCTGAAAACAACAGATCTGAGGTCTTTTTCTCCTTGGCCCAGGTAAGACACTTCTGGCGTTGTCTATTGGTCATGAGTGACTTAACACAAGGAATGCGAGACTTGTAGCCCATGTCATGGATACGTCTGTGTGTGGTGGCTCTTGAAGCAATGACTCCAGCAGCAGTCCACTTCTTGTGGATCTCCCTCAAATTTTTGAATGGCTTTTCTTAACAATCCTTTCAAGGCTGCGGTTATCCCGGTTGCTTGTGCACCTTGTTCTACCACACTTTTTCCTTGCACTCAACTTTCCATTAATATGCTTGGATATAGCACTCTGTGAACAGCCAGCGTCTTTAGCAATGGCCTTTTGTGGCTTACCCTTCTTGTTGAGTGTGTCAATGACTTCCTTCTGGACATATGTCAAGTCAGCAGTCTTCCCCATGATTGTGGAGCCTACTGAAACAGACTAAGGGACCTTTTTAAATGTGTAGGAAGGCTTTGCAGGTGTTTTTTGTTAATTATTCTAATTTACTGAGATAATGACTTTTGTGTTTTCATTGGCTGTAAGCCATAATCATCAACATTAACAGAAATAAACACTTGAAATAGATCACTCTGTTTGTAATGACTATGTAATACATGAGTTTCACTTTTTGTATTGAAGTACTGAAATAAATTAACTTTTTGATGATATTCTAATTTTATGAGAAGCACCTGTATGTATAATCCTGTAAAGTTCTTGCTATCATTTTTTTTGTTTTGAGATTTGCTTTCATATAACTGCAAATGATTTAGTATATAGAAAAGTTGTAGTAATGCATTGAGCAAATCCAGAGCTAATTTACGATACAAATCCAACAATAAAATCTGCATGTAACACATGCTTATTTCATTATGGAATTTGATGCTCATTTTTAGGCCAGTTCAACAGTGTAATTTATAGGCAATGTATGATCATATTCTTCCTCTGACAAGCCTTAAATCAAAACACGAGACAACGGATATCTTGAATTATTTATTCTACAACCATGAATAGATTATAAAGTACAGGGTCTTGGACACTGTATTATGCAGTAGTAAACCTTTTTGCTGGGATTACTCCTCATTTAGTGGCTTCTGGAAAAAGAGGAAACAGAAAATTGGTTAGAGCGTGGCTACACACATCAGCTGATTTTGCCCTAGTGATAACATTTTAGAATGTTTTTACTGTTTGTAGCCTTCCATTATCTCAGATATTTTCTGCAATCCTTAGTTTACAGCAATATAACAACCATACTAACCTTAGTGCCAACATCTCGACTCTTTGCTCTCAGTTTGTTGACTTGAGATTCTGCAATGTCTGCTCGTTCCTCAGCTTCATCCAGTTCATGCTGGACCTTACGGAACTTGGACATATTTGTGTTTGATTGTTCCTCCTGAGAATGACAAAAAAAACTGTGGTCAAGTCAAAGACCACGAGCAAGAACGTGCCATCTGAAGGTAGGATGTATGTTTGGAAAGGAGTTTCATGGGAAGAATTTAGTTCTACTATCTGACAACATGTATCATATATGTAACAAATGTTATGTGTGATCCCTGTGTAGGGTTCTAAACAAAGATACATAGGGGGACAGCTATAAAAACTATCCAATCTAAAAGTCTTTGTTCCCATAGCAACCAATTAGCGCCATTTACATTTTGTATTCTGCTCTTGGAAAATGAAAGATACATTAAGCTCCGATGCATCAAGAGCAGCGTTGTTTACCCCACACTTGATGAGGGGGCATGTTGGAGTCAGGCGCTCCAGAACCATTAAAAGGCACACAGATCAGGCCTGTCTGAGAAGTGCCGTGTGCCTCCACGCTCCTTGCCACAATTTGTACTCCATTAAGTTTTCTGGTGTAAGGAACACCACAGCTCATCATCAATTAGACGTCACGTCCCCATCCTGCCCAAGCTCTGCCCATTTAGACAGAGCTGGACAAAACTGTTATGAAAACACCAAAAGTCACAAAATGTTTGTGCAACTTCGCTTGGCACAAAAATTTTGCAACTTTTCAAAGTGGTTTACATCAGAATTCTGACAATAACTTTGATGAATCGGGGCTTTTAGATAGTTTTTATAAATCTGCCCCACAAACTACATAAGTAGCAATCATTAAAGGGGTTGTCCAGGTTTAAGCTTCAAGTCTGCAGTCACTCTATGTCCACAGTGTGTAGTTTGCGATGTGATATTTCCCAAGTCGGCAGTCACATAGAGTGACTGCAGACTTGTAGCTTAGGACTGAACAACCCCTTTAAAAGCACATGGAGAACATGCTAAATTATTATAGCGCTCTTATACTGCTTGTGCTCATTTATTTTGACCAGATAGACTACACAGTTTGGCTGTGAACACTCGGCGCACCAAATGAACGTTCATTGCACATTGGCCGTTTCTTTAAAGATTTTTTTCATCTGAAAGACTATAATGATATACTTAATGAATTTTTTTTTATTATTGATTTGCTGAATTGCATAATCCAGTTCTACCACTTTACATGCTGCTGGAGTAGCAAAGAATAATGTCAGGGAGGACAAGAAGCTAGAAAAATCATGACAGGTACTTACAGATTCTTCTGCTTGTCTCTTGTAAGCCTTTACTTTTAGTTGCAGCTTATCAACCAGGTCCTGCAGGCGAGCCAAGTTCTTTCTGTCCTCTTCATTCTACAGATAAAAAGCATGTGAGACACATAGGTGTAACTGACAGTTGAATAAGATGAAGATCAGGAGGACATAAATGGTGCATAAGTAGAGCTTTCCTAAAGAAAAAAGGAACATAAAATGATTAATTTGTGCAAAAAAAATATTTTAAGTGTATCATACATAATCACTAATCTATAAAACCACGTAAATATTTGTTGTAACTTTACTCATTTACCTGGTAAGTGAGCTCTTTATTGCGTCTCTCATACTTTCTCACTCCCTTCACAGACTCTGCATTGCGCTTCTGCTCAGCCTCCAGCTCATTGTCCAGTTCCCGGACTCGAGCCTCCAGTTTCTGCAGCTGCTTCTTACCACCCTTCATGGCAATCTGCTCAGCCTCATCCAGACGCTGCTGGAGATCCTTGATTGTTTGCTCCATGTTCTTCTTCATCCTTTCTAGGTGAGCACTGGTGTCCTGCTCTTTCTTTAGTTCCTCTGCCATCATGGCCGCCTGTGATGATGACATTATGTAAAAGGTATTTTTTTATGAAGCTCATATCTAGTCATGTAAATGTACGCTAACGGTAAAGTACATTAAAGGGGTATTTCTATCTCCAAAATCCTATCCCAATATGTAGTAGGTGTAACAATAATAACATTAGCAAATACCTCCAATTAGAAATGTAGTATAGTTTTCCAGAATCACTATGTTGCTTACCCCATGTGCAGGGCATTGCAGTAGCTTAGGTATCCATGGTTACGACCACTAACGGCTAACTAAGTAACAGTCATTATAAGACTGGTCGTAACCATGGATATCTAAGCTCCTGCAATGCCCTGCACATGGGTTAAGTGACATAATTAATCAGAAGAACTAGCCTACATTTCTAATTGGAGGTGTTTGCTAATATTATTATTATCATACCTGCTACATATTGGGATAGCATCTTGGAGATGGGAATACCCCTTTCATTAAATTAGTGTTTACAATTAATTAATGAAAAACAAAAAAATAAATTTTCATGGAAGAAACTTTATATGTGTATATTATGCCTCTATATGTATATATATACACTGCTCAAAAAAAATAAAGGAAACACTCAAATAACACATCCTAGATCTGAATGAATGAAATATTCTCATTGAATACTTTGTTCTGTACAAAGTTGAATGTGCTGACAACAAAGTCTCACAAAAATCATCAATGGAAATCAAATTTATTAACCAATGGAGGCCTGAATTTGGAGTCACCCCCAAAATTAAAGTGGAAAAACACACTGCAGGCTGATCCAACTTTGATGTAATGTCCTTAAAACAAGTCAAAATGAGGCTCAGTATTGTGTGTGGCCTCCACGTGCCTGTATGGCCTCCCTACAACGCCTGGGCATGCTCCTGATGAGGTTGCGGATGGTCTCCTGTGGGATCTCCTCCCAGACCTGAACTAAAGCATCCGCCAACTCCTGGACAGTCTGTGGTGAAACGTGACGCTGGTGGATGGAGCGAGACATGATGTCCCAGATGTGCTCAATCGAATTCAGGTCTGGGGAACGGGCGGTCCAGTCCATAGCTTCAATGCCTTCATCTTGCAGGAACTGCTGACACACTCCAGCCACATGAGGTCTGGCATTGTCCTGCATTAGGAGGAGCCCAGGGCCAACCGCACCAGCATATGGTCTCACAAGGGGTCTGAGGATCTCATCTCGGTTCCTAATGGTAGTCAGGCTACCTCTGGCGAGCACATGGAGGGCTGTGCGGCCCTCCAAAGAAATGCCACCCCACACCATTACTGACCCACTGCCAAACCGGTCATGCTGAAGGATGTTGTAGGCAGCAGATTGCTCTCCACGGCGTCTCCAGACTCTGTCACATCTGTCACATGTGCTCAGTGTGAACCTGCTTTCATCTGTGAAGAGCACAGGGCGCCAGTGGCGACTTTGCCAATCCTGGTGTTCTGTGGCAAATGCGAAGCGTCCTGCATGGTGTTTGGCTGTGAGTACAACCCCCATCTGTGGACGTCGGGCCCTCATACCACCCTCATAGAGTCGGTTTCTAACCGTTTGTGCATACACATGCACATTTGTGGCCAGCTGGAGGTCATTTTGCTCTGGCAGTGCTCCTCCTGTTCCTCCTTGCACAAAGGAGCAGGTAACGGTCCTGCTGCTGGTTGTTGCCCTCCTCTGGCTCCCTCCACATCTCCTGGTATCTGCTCCATGCTCTGCACACTGTGCTGACAGACACAGCTACCCTTCTTGCCACAGCTCGCATTGATGTGTCATCCTGGATGAACTGCACTACCTGAGCAACTTCTGTGGGTTGTACTGTAGACACCGCCTCATGCTACTGTACCTCTAGGGGTGAGAGCAATGGCAAAATGAAAAAGTGACTAAAACAACAGCCAAAAAGGATGAGAACAGAGAAATGGTCTGTGGTCACCACCTGCAGAACCACTCCTTTATAGGGGGTATCTTGCTAATTGCCTATCATTTCTACCAGCTGTCTATTCCATTTGCACAACAGCAGGAGAAATTGATTCACAATCAGTGTTGCTTCATAACTGGACAGGTTGATTTCACAGAAGTGTTATTGACTTGGAGTTACATTGTGTTGTTTAAGTGTTCCCTTTATTTTTTTGAGCAGTGTATATATATATATATATATATATATATATATATATATATATACATATATATATATATATATATATATATATATATATATAATGACATCTTGTCTTTATCCCATGTATGTTAAAGTTACTTTATTATGACATTTCCAAGTACATATACACCAAAATATATGGAGATTCAAAAAGAGAAAGCATAATTTTTTACTACATACATCAGTGATTGCTTTTTTGGCTTTTTCCTCGGCGTTGCGACATTCCTGAACTGCTTCCTCAACCTCTGTTTGCAACTGGGATAGATCAGACTCCATCTTCTTCTTCTGGTTGATTAGGCTAGTGTTCTGTTTGAGAAATTAACTATGTAATTAGATATTTGAAGGTCACATTGAACAAATGAAATGAGAACACAGTGACCACTACATTTTCTAAATGTTGGTAGAGCAAAGGGGAGACTATTGTTAGGAAGACAAAAGGCAATGGAACAATCCATTTATAGAAGTAACTGGGCAACTATATTTGGAACTGAAAGAAGTGTTGTAGGAGATCCTATTCTGGGAAGTGAAATCAAGAGAAGATGACACTGATTAAGTATATGGCATTTCTACATTCATCTTCTGACCTGTGAGTGTAAAAGTTGGACTCTCTCACTAGTTTCTATTAACTCTTGCTCTGCGAGTTTGCGTCCTCTCTCTGTCTGTTCCAGCAGAGATCGCAGTTCCTCCAGTTCAGCCTGGAGCAGTGTGTTTCTCCTCTCAACAAGTGCAATATTTTCCTTTAATTCTTCAGTTGCTCTCAAAGCATCATCCAGGTGGATCTGAGAATCCTGTAAGAGTACAAACAATTTATTATTTCAAGTGTAAAAATAAACTTCAATATGAAGCTTAGAATTATTAGGATTAAGTATTTGCAGCAGACATTTCTGTCTTTTGGCAGCAAAAAAAGTGTCAAATCCATGCGTTGTTGATGCGTTTTTTTCACCATTCATTTGAACTGGTGAAAAACGCTGCAAAAATGCTGACGGAATTCACACGCTGCAAAAAAGAAATTTCTTCAAATCTACAAGGAAAAAAATAATCAGCATGTGCATGAAATTTCAGTCATCTCATTCACCTTGCTGGTTCAGTAAAATGCTGCGCTTTGAATATGCCCTTAGGTTACTCATCTAGAGTATATCATATTATTCTTTGATTCTTGAAAAGACATTGTATAAATTTATAAAGCAAACGGGAGGTTAAATATTCCTAAAGTCACCAAACCTTCAGGTAGCCTTGCAAGCTCTTGACTTGCTTCTGTGCTTCAACTGCTACGCGATTAGCTTGGCTAAGATGAACCTCCATCTCGTTCAGATCTCCTTCCATTTTCTTCTTTATTCTCAATGCTTCATTACGGCTCCTGGTTTCAGCTTCCAATGATGTCTGCAGTGAATCCACTACTCTTTGGTGATTTCTCTTAGCCTGCTCCATCTCCTCATCCTTTTCAGCCAACTTGCGCTCAAAATCGGCCTTTACTTGATGCAGTTCCAACTGGATCCGCAAAATCTTACCCTCCTCATGTTCCAGGGAAGCCTAAGAGAATTTACAAAGAAAGCAGACCTAGTTTAAATAAGTTTTTCCACTTTCACATTTCAGAACTTAGGCCCCAATTCATCAAAGTGTTTAGGCAGGATACTGTATCTGGCGTAAAACACTTTGATAAGTGGCAAAATTTAGGTGCAACTTGAGGGTATTTTGCAACTTTTGACGTATTCACACCAGATTTGCCAAGTGGGCAGAGCTGAGCGGGACAGAGGCATACCTTACGCCAGAATTTTTACTCCAATGACTGGAGTAAGATTTCTGGTTAGGCGCATGGAGGCACATGCCAGTTTTCAAACGCTCCTCTGATTCCAGCATGCCCCCCTCATCTCTTGAAGAATCAGGGCCTTAATCTTTATCACTAAAAATGTGACCTTACGTTTTAGTAACAAAATATCTATCTGAGAGTTCCTCACCTCTGCTTCTTCGAGTGCAGATTGTATTTCTACTTTCTCCTGCTCCAGTTGTTTTCGTACTTTCTCCAACTCATGGATGCTTTTCCCACTCTCACCTAGCTGTTCTGTGAGGTCGGAAATTTCCTCTGTGGTTAAAAAATATAAAACAAATAGTTATTGTCACTTTATACCACAACCCAACCTTTCTATACCTTGTATGCCAACTGGATTTGAGATAGGTTCATATTTCTCTTACCTTGTAGATTCTTATTCTCCCTTTTAAAGGTCTCCAAATGTTCTAGAGACTCTTCATAAGCATTCTTCAATTTGAAAAGTTCTGTACTAAGAGAACGGGCTTCTTTCTGAGATGACTCTAATTCTGTCTGAGATTCCTCAAATTTTTGTTTCCATTCATTAAGGATCTGCACGAACAAATACATGGTTATTATCTAACTAGTCATAATTTCCATCTTCTGCAGCTAGATTTTATCCCTATACCAGATAGGCCCCACTCCCCAGTCAGTTTACTTTGTCAAAGTTTCTCTGCTTCTTATCCAGTGCAGCAGCTGCAGCATTTGACCTCTCTAGGTCTACCATAAGATCCTCGATTTCATTTTGTAGACGATGCTTGGTCTTTTCCAAGGAAGAACATTTGGCATTTACAGCTTCTACAGCCTCTTCTGACTCTTGCAGCCTTTGTGCTAATTTCTTCCTATAGGAAATCAGGTGACAATGTTTTGTTAAGATGCACTGTACGACTGATAACTATTGAATCAAAAAGGCAATGCACGCCCTTCAGATGGATATTTTTGAATGGTAGCGTACTTGGCCTCCTCTAATTCTTCTGTCCTTTGGATAGCATCTGTCTCATATTTGGTCCTCCACTGGGCCACCTCTGAATTGGCTTTTGAAAGATTTCTTTGTAGCTCAGCCTTGGCTTCCTGCTCCTCTTCATACTGTTCTCGCAGAAGGTCACAGTCATGGCGGGCCGACTGCAGGGCATGGGCTAGAGCATTTTTAGACTAATGGGAATGTGAGGGGATAAAAAGGATTGTAGTTAAGAAGGTAGAAGAAATATTGCATTCTTTTTGTTTTTTTGTTTTTTGCATTTTCACAGTGTGACTGCATGACTTTTTATTGTTTGTAAATCGCACACCTTGGATTCTTCCTCCAGTTGTCTCTTCAGATCCTCCAACTGTTGAGTGTAGGTCTGCTTACCACGGGTTAACTGGGCAACCAGTGACTCTTTTTCATCCAGTCGGCGAGATAGCTCCCCTATAGAAGTAATGGGAGGCTTTATTCCACGAAGATTCATGTGCTATAGGATTTATTACAATTACTGCTATGTAGCAGAACAATTAAGAAAAATCTATGCAAAAAATATATATATGCATGTAAGGAATGGGAAGGTCGAGAGAATGAACGATATAGTACTGATGTCCTCAAGCAATCAGATGGAATTGAAACGGAATTAAATGTCCCAAAGTTTCCTTAAAGGAATTGTCCAGTATTAGAAAATCACAGATGCCTTCTTCTGAAAACAGCACCACATCTGTGCACAGGTTGTGTGTGGAATTGCTGATCAGTCTTACTTCAATAGAGTTGAGTTGCAAAACCAGGCACCAAAAGGCAGCCATGTGTTTCTAAGGCCACGTTCACACTGCAGTATTTGTTCAGTATTTCGCATCAGTATGTGTAAGCCAAAACCAGGAGTGGGTGATAAATACAGAAGTGGTGAAGTGTTTCTATTATACTTTTCCTCTGATTGGTCCACTCCTGGTTTTGGCCTACAAATACTGATATAAAATACTGACTAAATACTTAACGTGTGAACGTGGCCTAATTCTATAAGACCCATTTAATTGTTTCAAATGAATAAATGAATGTACATATACCTGGACAATCTCTATATTTCTACATAAACAGTACATTTATTTAGTATGATATATTTCTTTGTTTCCTTAGATGACACTTTCCATACAAAATGTATTCTGTACCTGTCATTTCTCCTACCCAGGAATGCCTCCCTTCTCACTGTCTTGTACAGATAGATAGCAAAGACCTGATTTCAGCACTTCTAAACTTATATTAATTCATACTGCCATTGCACATCACCATTGTGGTCATTTCAACGTAAGTGGTAAACCTTGTCCTTTTTTCCTATTTGCAGAAACTATATGGTTCGCATCGATGAATTAATATAAATGACATGACTTCGCTAGCGGTAAATGAGGCAGATGCCAATGAGCAGTTCCAAATAATGAATGTGCTGCATACCAGTCTCAGTCTGCAGTTTGGCCCGCTGCGTGGACAGATCATTGACATTTCGTTGTGACTCATCAGACTTCGTACGATACTCATTTACTTGATCTTCTAAAGTACGGCATAACTTCTCTAGGCTAGCCTGCAGATAAAAAGGAGGATTTTCAGGAGTGCAACATACAGTATAACTGTAAGCAATTGATCACTTATAACTAAAAATATAAAATGTCTTTTAGGCTAATGTTTGTCTAAAGATGGCCACAAACATTAGATTAATGTCGGCCAAACCTGCTGATTTCAACAGGTTTGTGTATGGAGGCAGTTGAATTTCAATGCCCAGACTTTTTGTTCATAGGGATGAGCTAGCAGGAGCTTTCTCCTACCTATTCAGGACACGGACATGCTCGTCTAAGCTGAGCATGTGTCTAGGGTGGTCAAAAGAAAAAGTTGTTAGACAAACAAGCTTGTTTAATGGACCAGCTTCACCCTATGGAAGTACAAAGTGAACAGCTTTTTGTACTAGATGCTCAGTTATTAGAATTCCCAAGCTGCCATTTTGTCACACGCCTTTGAGTTGCACATGACCATATTTTTGTTCCAAGTGCGATTGAACAAAACTTCTGATCACACTTGGACCAATATTATGCTATAGGGCCGTGCACATGTCCGATCTTTTCCTCAGACAGTCAAAGCAAAACAATTGCAGCATGCCCGAGTTTGATCTAATATTCGGATCACGCTCAACCATGCCAGTCAATGAGTGCGTGGGAACCATCAGACTGCAATCAGATGACATGAGTGCAGTCCAATTTCCACACACTGACGGAATGGAGAAGATGGAGACCTTTTTTTCTCCGTCTTCTCCACACCAGAGACAATCGGATCCCACTATGCTCATACTAATCAAACATTGGTCACAGTTTGATCAGAATGCCGATTTCCACTGACTTACAGAATGGAGAAGATGGAAAATTTTTTCCTTCATCTTCTCATCTGAGAGAATCGGATCGCACTATGATGACACTTTAATCAAACTCTGATCGGTGTTTGATAACAGTGTTTATTATATAATTGATCCGATTTTCTCGGATGATAAAAAATATGCTCGTGTGCACCTAGCCTCAGTTTAATTTTATTTATTGAAATCCCTGGTGTTTGTATAGATATAGAGGGCAGTCCTACTCAGTTACTGACTGCTAACTCTGCATGCACAGTCATATAGGGACCAGCCACTGGAGTCATATGCATAAAAACAACACGGATATCAATGAATAAAATGCATTTCAATGAATAAAAGTTTAACAGAAACTATGATCACACTCTGATCACACTCTGATCCAACTCTGATCAAAATATGATCAGAGTGTGATTAGCATAATCGACCCGATTCCCTCGGATGGGAGAATATACATTGGTGTTATTCTAGTCTTAAAAGGAGTCATATTTTTAGAACACACGGTGATTGAGACACATCTATACAATCTATAGTGTCATAAATAGGTCATTCTTTATTTGCCATGTACTGACCTTACCAGCTGCCAATATTTCTACTTAAGCGCATCAGCATAGCATTTCTTTAAACTAACATAATAGGGGAGGACATTGATAAAATTCTTCTCTCACCTTGCCTTTTACCATTTGTTCCATGTTGGATGCTACATCATCTAGCTCAAGTTTGAGCTCACTCTTCTCCTTTTCCAGCTTCTGTTTTACCCTTTGAAGGTTGTCAATCTGCTCGCTGAGTTCAGCCACAGAGTCCGCATGCTTCTTTCTTAGTGTAGCAGCGGTGGCCTCTGATTGTAGAGTGGATTCCTCTAGATCTCTCCTGAGTTTCAGGAACTCTGCCTCCCGCTTCTTATTAAGTTCAAGTTGCACTGAGGTGGCTCCTCCTGCTTCTTCTAAACGCTCGCTGATTTCCTCCAACTCTCTGGACAGGTCAGAGCGAAGCTTCTCTACCTTAGCCCTTGCTGTTCTCTCTGCTTCCAGTTCCTCCTCCAGCTCCTCAATACGTGCCTAGTACAAGTGGTTTAAACAGAGTTTAATTATGTTATTCATTTTTAGTGTGGCTTAGAATATTTACAACTTAAAGAGGATGTCCCATTAAAAAAAGCAGTCACCTATCCATTGGATAGGTGATGTCTTGCTCATCGGTGGGTGTCCAACCACTGAGACCAGCACCTATCAGCAGAATAGGGACTTTTTATCCTTGACTGCGAATTTTTTTTTATCCCTGTTACAAAATGGAGCAGCATGGTTGGATGCCCAAACACCATTTTATTTTTCCTATATGAAGCTGCCAAAAAAAGCAGAACGCAGCATTTGGCAGCCCCATAGGGAATGAATTGAGGGCAAGCCGACCATGCGCACTGTTGCTCCATTCTAACAGGGATAAAAGTTACCTGTTCTGCCAATCACTGCGGGTCACATTGGTCGGACTTCCATGGATCAACAATTTATCACTTATCATACGGACGGACAGATGATAACTTGCTAACACCGGACAACCCTTTTAAGTCAATTTTAAAGATACCTGAAGTTCCTTCATCTTTTTTTGGAGCTGAGCACCTATATTCTGTTCATCTTCAATTCTTGTATTGAGCTGGCTCATTTCAAAGTCTTTCCTAATATGAATAGAAAAGCATTTATTTTATTAGTGCACCAAAAAACGCTAAGAGCTTATGACCGTTTCCATGCTATATTGCTACATGTTTTTGTTTATTTAATCACTCACTTCTTCATCCTTTCTTCTAGCTGTTGTTTGTCATTTTCAAGATCCATCACGCTTTCCTGTGACAATTTGAAATCTCCTTCAAGCTTTCTTTTTACTCTTTCTAGGTCCATTCGAATTTTCTTTTCCTGCTCCAAAGACCCTTCAAGCTGTACAGATTACAAAATAACCCAAAACAAGCATTAATCCTTTGCCACTGCAACCAATTTTCATTTTTAGGATTTTTAGAATTTTGTTTTTTCATCCCCTTCTTTCAAGAACCATAACTTTTTAATTTTTCATCTATATAGCCATCTAAGGGCTTGTTTTTTTGCAGGACAAGTTCCAGTTTTGAATGACACCACTTATTTAACATAGTGTACTGAAAAACAAAATAATAACTCACAGTTTGATGAAATTATAAAAAAAAATTGCAATTTCATCATTGATTTTTGTATTTATCTTTTACGGCATTCATTCTATTATAAAAATGGCAATATAATTCTTCAGGTCAGTACGATTACCGCAATATCAAACTTATACAGATTATTTTTATTTTAATGGTGATAACTAATTCAGGAATTTGTAAAAAAACTAATAAAAAAATATTTCGTTTGCATTTTCTAAGACCTTCAACTTTATTATTTTTCCATTAATTGAGCTTTGTGAAGGTTTGTTTTTTGCATGGAAGACTGTCATTTTATTGATACCATTTTAGGGTAAATACTAATTTTTCATCACTTTTTGTGATGCGGTGCGGGATTCAGTTTTTTTGTTTTATGGTGTTTTTCTTAATGTTAATTAATTTTACATTTTGACAGATCGAACTTTTATAGAAGCAAGAATACCAAATATGTTTTGTTTTGTTTTTTCATTTTTTAAATATCTTTCTTTTTAATGGGGAAAAAGTGAGGTGATTAAAAATTTTTTTTCTAGTTTTGAAAACTTTTTTACTGCCTATGAACCTGGAATTATCTGCTAAATTGTTCTATATACTGCAATACCAATGTATTGCAATATATAGATAAAATCACGGTCTCCTTTGAAACCTAGCTACAGGCTGGCCTTCACAGAAGTACCATCATGGCAGACATGGGGGTCTTTAGCAGGCCCTGGCTGCCATGGCATCCCATCTTAACCCAGTAATCACAATGTGGGGTGGGTTGATGGACTGCATGTCTTAAATGCTGCTGTCAGAAATTGACAGTGGTATTTAAGGGGTTAATAGCGATCAGAGCTCAGCTCCGATCACTGTTGTTAGAAGTAAATGCTGACTGAGTAACACAGCCAACATCTGTCAGGTATGGTGCAGGCTCAGCCCCTGAGCCCACTCCATGTTCCTGTACCCAGTATAGGCTATACATTTACGGCAGATGTCGGTAAGGGGTTTCAATCAAAATAAATATTTCTAAATTTAAAATGTGTAAATATTTTTTAGCCTAAACGTTACTTACATCATCAACCTGTTGCTCCAGTTTTGCCTTAGCTTTAGTCAACACGTTGACTTTATCTTCTTCAGCTTGAAGGTCATCCAGTGCTTGTTGATGAGCCTCTTGGAGAGCCTTTTTTTCCTTTGTTAACTTGGCAATTATCTCATCCAACCCGGCCATTTCTTCGGTTAGATTCTTAACCTGTTAAATAAACAGTTAAAAAAGTAATAGTCTAAAAATGTATTAAGCTGTTCAGGTATTAAATAATAATAATGTCTTACCTTGTTTTCTGTGGCATGTTTTTCCTTTTCTACTTTGGCTAGTGTCAGCTCCAGATCATCTATATCCTTCTTGAGCTCAGAACACTCGTCCTCCAGCTTCCTCTTCTTAGCAGTCATTTCTGCATTCATCTCCTCTTCATCTTCCAGCCTTTCTGTCTGCTCTTTTAGTTTAGCTTCCAGTTGGATCTTGTTTTTAATAAGTTGCTCACATCTCTCCTCGGCATCTGCCAAGTTATCTTGCTCCTGCATTTAAAAGGTTACATATATTTTTACATGTAAAATAAATTGAGATGATTAAATATTTGCATGTCCTCTATCTTTCTTAAAGGAGTTGTCCGGTCAAAAGTGATAAGTCTGCAGTCACTCTGTGTGACTGAAGACTTATGAATCCCCCCAGCGCAGGCACTTGGCGCTGCAGGGATTCGCCGGTTTCAGACCTGGTAACAGAGGGTATGGCCAGCGGGCGTGACCTCTCTCTCCCTACATTTGTACGGAGCGAGGCCATGCCTTCGAGTCGGACGCGCCCACTGACCGTCTGCGTAACTAGACAGTGCTCAATAAAAGTGAATGGAGTGAGGCAGCACCGACTGGCCGGGGTATGTACAACTGTTACATACACTCCGGTCCCGGGTCTGAAACTGGCGAATCCCCGCAGCGCACAGTGCATGTACTGGGGGGATTCATAGGTCTGCAGTCACCCAGAGTGCCTGTCAGGCCCCCCAATGTTGCTAAACTGCCACCATAATACTTTGGAGACATTTTTCTTCATTAAAAAAATGCTCTTGTTTCCTACATAAATGTACATATGTGTAAAAAATGTTTTATCGAACTCCACATTGAATACAATGTAGTCAGGTGTACTGTCCACAGGCTCAGGCCGCAAAGACTTTACGCATGCGCAAGATTCACATAACTGAAGAGATGCCATGGACAATGCAGATTGCACACCCAAAGGGATGTGATTTCAGCACCTAGTCTGGGTGAGTACACCTACCACCGGACTAGTCGTGATTAATTTTCAGGCACCAACTGGCACTAACTTTTTTTTAACACATATGCTCATTTGTGTAGGACATCAAGAACATTACTGATGCAGAAATACTGTTCTAAAGGGTTGTGGTGGCAGTTTAAAAGAGTTGGGGGACCTGACATGAAACTTTAGGAGATACGCGTGTCATGCCTCACTCCTCAGACCCTGCAATAACCACAATATAGTGTATCACAGTGCATCAGTTATTGGCCGGCTTCAGACGAGTGTATGAAAAGTCGTGAGATTTTCATCCGGAAAATAATGACGATTTTCATCTGTATTCCATCCATATGGCATTCATTTTTTCATTTTTATATATTAACATTTAAAAAAATTTACAAACCCAAATACAGTGTTCTAGGTTAAGAATTGCAATGTATCCATAAAAATGTGATGCAATATGGATGATCCATATGGGATCTACTTTTTTTGTGCAGTTATGAATTCGAATAGGCGAGTCTCATCCAAAATACAAAACATACTAGCGCATGCTGCAAATTCTTCCAGCAGAACTGTCATCTGAACTTCCTTACTGAATAAGATTGGTCCGTGTGCAATCTGATTTTGGCAAGGCATATGGCAAGGCTTGTTAATGGGTCGATATTGACTTTTAGGATTGCTACTTCCAATAGGTGGCGCTAGAGTTCTAGTCCTCTTCCTCTCTGAAGAGGCAAGTTACCTATCTGATTTTACCAGACGACAGCACATGCATAATATTTTAGTCTGAACGAGTCTTTAGCTGCAGATTCAATCTAAAAATATTTTGCTCACATTTTGATTGCATTTTAGCATAAGCCCTGATTAATGCTGTTCAAGTCCCTTAGAATCATGATTAACACTCACAGCTTGAACTTGTAGTTGCAGGTCATTCTTCTCTTGTAGTAAAGAGACCATTTTCTCCTCTAGCTCCTTGCGTCGAGCTTCAGATTTTTCCAGTGCTTCTTTCAGTTTCTGGAACTCTTCCTTCATGTTCTGCATTTCTTTCTCTGTCTCTGCACTCTTGAGCAGAGGCTTTATCTTGAAGTATAGCTTCATCCATGGCCAATTTTTGACACCCATGAAAGCTCTGATGTTCCACTGGATCACCAAAAGTGCATCTCTGGAAATAAATAAAGTATACATTTAATAAGGTGTAGGATCTGATGTTGATGTCAACTGTTTCCAGGTAGATACAGACTGCATTATTCTTTAGAACAATGTATATTTATCAAGGAAATATCTAGATGAGCCATAGCTGTGCAGGGAAGCCATAGCAATCCCTTTATCTAGTCATTTGCCACATAAAGGCTCATGGTTACCCCCACCTCATTGTAGATTGTAAGCTCTTACGAGCAGGGTCGTCATTATTTTTTCTTTAATTATTGTATTATCCTTAACCCCTTTCTGACATGTGCCGTACATGTACACTTTGGCGTGGGCTCCGGTGATGAGCCCGCACCTTTCCGGGGACATGACAGCTGATTAATACAGCTGTCATGTGCCCCTAACAGCCGCGGGTGGAATCGCGATCCGGAAGGACGTCATAAGTCCCGCCCTTCAGTGCCCGTGTCACATGACCGCGGATCGCCGATGAGTTGGCATGACAACCAGGGGTCTGCAGTAGACCTCTGCGGTTTTCATTGTCGGGATGCTATGAGCGCCGCCCAGCGGTCGGCGCCCATAGCAAGTGAGCAGGTGTGCTGCACACAGGCGAACAGATGATCTCGCAGCTTCTAGTCTCCCATGGAGACTATTGAAGCATGTAAAAAGTAAAAAAAAAAATAAAAAAAATATTTAAAAATACAAAAGTTTAAATCTCTCCCTTTTCGCCCCATTCAAAATAAAACAATAAAAAAATCAAATGTTCACATATTTGGTATCGTCGAGTTCAGAATTGCCTGATCTAGCAATATATAAGAAGAATTAATCGGATTGGTAAACGGCGTAATGAAAAAGAAATCAAAACGCCAGAATTACGTTTTTTTTGGTCGCCGTAACATTGCAACAAAATGCAATAACAGGCGATCAAAGCATCGTTTCTACCCCAAAATGATATGAATAAAAACGTCAGCTCAGTGTGCAAAAAATAAGCCCTCACCTGGCCCCAGATCTCAAAAAATAGAGAGGCTACATGCCTTGGAAAATGGCGACTTTTTTTTTATTTTATTTTTTACAAATTTGGATTTTTTTTTCAACACTTAAATAAACAAGAACCTATACATGTTTGGTATCTACAAACTCGTAACAAGCTAGCAGGTCAGTTTTAACATATAGTAAACGTGGTAAAAAAAAAAAATAACTGTGGAATTGCACTTTTTTGTGCAATCTCACCGCACTTGGAATTTTTTTCCTGTTTTCCAATACACGATATGAAAACCAGTGATGTTGTTCAAAAGTACAACTTGTCCCACCAAAAATAAGCCCTCACATGGCCATATTGACCACAAAAAAAAATTATGGCTCTGGGAAAAGGGGAGCAAAAAAACAAAAGTGCAAAAAACGGAAAATGGCCCGGGGGTGAAGGGGTTAACTATGTTACTTATGACTGTTGTATATGAACCTCTGAATTGTAAAGCGCTGCAGAATTTGTTGGCGCTGTATAAATAAAGATTAGTATTATTATTCAGACGAGTGATTTTTCATCAGTGGTTTTATGCCAAAACCAGGAGTGTCTCCAAAACACAGCAGAGGTGTCCATTTTTAAATAACAATTTTTCTCTGCATGTTCCACTCTTGATTTTGGCATACAAGCACTGATGAAAAATCAGTGAAGTCTGAATGAGACCTAAACTTCCTTGGTTTAGAAGGAGATGATATTTACATTTTTCTTTTCTGTGATTGAAACAAAAAAAACAAAACTGACAGCAGAGCTGGAGCCTTCACATGTCAGATGTACGATAAATGGCACCCAACAGACCTCATTTTCGGTGCATGCCGCGCTTTGTCTTCTAGCATGCATGAAGAAATCTACAATTGAGCCTCTGACACAGATAGGAAATTCGCCTAAGGTGTTGGTTAAATTAATGTAATTCTCTACTTATGCACCAGTTGTACATGGTAATGAACCCGTGTCTTTCAATTAGTTTATCAATCTAAAGTTAGATATATCTTACTTGATTTCACACAATCTAAAAATGTATTATGCAGAATAATGTCAGTAAATTGTACATTTCCTGTCTAATTGCCTATGTGCATTTGTTTGCCTAGGTGTTTTACCTGCGCTCCACAATTTTCTTAAATTCTATTCTGGAGAGGACACCTCTGGACTGAGCTTGTATTCGGGTAATGATTCTAGAAAGTCGCTCATCTCGCATCTCTTCCAATTGACCTAATAAACCAGCCTTGAAGAAGACCTGTAAAATTAGGAAAATTGTTGACATTCATGTAAAATTTTAATGCTGATTTGTTTAAAGGGGATATATAGGACTGGAAATATATGGCTGCTTTTATTCCAGAAATGGCCTCTCGCTTGTCAATGGGCTATTTCTGACATTGTAGCTCAGCTCCATTGGAGTGAATAAGTGTTGAGCTGTAATACCACACAAAACCTGTGGACAGGTGTGGAGCTGTTTGGAAGAAGGCAGCCAAATTTTTCAACTCCTATACAGCAGCCGCTTTAAGGTGTCTAGTTTACCTTGGTATGCCCAAATTTGTACTGAGTATGATCAATTTCTAGTGAGGCAAGGAGTTTCTCTGCGCCTTTCCTACTGTCTATAAACTGTCCTTCTGGAATAGCTGCAGGGTTCAGGATTCGGTATCTGGATAACAGAAAATATGTAAAGCCGGTGTGGTAAGAAATGTATTTTGTTATTGTGCAATGTTGTCATCCTCCTACCTTTGCCTAAAGTCCCCATATAGGATACGGTTAGGGAACCCTTTCCTGCAGATCCGGATACCCTCCAGAACACCATTACAGCGAAGCTGGTGCATCACCAAACGATTATCCATTACGCCTAGAGTAAATGAGAATATAGATTTTCTTAGAACACCATCAGGATCATTAACACTAGAAAACCTGTAAAAGATTTGTGTATTTTATTCCTCAATTTTGTAAACTAGATGATCTTTGGACAACAGAAGGGTCTGTTGGCGAATAACTGATCACACAGTCGCTTCATGTTAGTTCCACCAGCCATCATTTGTTATCTATGGGAATATCTGCTAATAAATGTTCAATTTGTATATACAACACCCCCAGTGTTACATGGTGACAATCAGGATGATCCAGTCGTGTATGTAATACAGCACAGGATGGGTATTTAACTGCTCTCTCCATCTATTAACTCTAAATTCCCCAATAGGGTATATGACATAGGGTTTTCTTTCTAGGCAATGTCTTTGATACAAATTAATTTTATGTGTGATTTATGACTGTTTGTTTTGCAACATGGACAAGCTAAATGAGATGATTGTGGGAAATAGCATGAACTTATTCTAAGCCAATTACCTGGGGATTTGGATTCATTAGGAATAATGCAGCGAACAAAATGAGGGTGAGTGGAGCGAAGATTGGTCATCAGCTTGTTCAGATTCTCCTAGAGAGGACAGGATTAGCAAACAGTGAGCTTAGTGTATGTTATTATTCGCAGGGAGAAGATCAAGAATTTGGTAACAAAGAAGCCATATTCTATTTCTAAATGTCAATCCCAGGGTTTATAAAATAAAGCTGTGGAATTTAGAATCTACATATGAAAATAAAAATATATTCACTTTATATAGGTAGCACTTAGTAACTACTTCCGGACGACCCATAGACTATAAACATCCAGGCGGTCTGCGATCTACTCTGCGGTGACGCTCTAAAATGACACTGCGCAGCATGGCAACTGTCACTGCATAGAATACGAGGCGCGCATCAGTCACGTGATCGCTGAGTGTGGTGAGGAAACAGGAGCTGTTAGGTTCCAGGCGACCCAATCGGCTCTTCTATGCAGGCAGGAAGCTGAGTTTCACCAGTAATTGGTGATAATATACCAGGCCCAGTTACAGGGAAGTGCAAATAGAAAAAAGTATTTAAATGTTAAAAAACCCATCAAAGTTATTTTATAACATTACCGAGGAGTATATTGTGTGAAATAAATGAAAATGGTTAACATCTCTCCTTGTGGAGAGTCACATGCTTGACATGCCAGGGTAAGGAGACTTATAGGGCATTTAATGCTCCTCTGCAAATTTAATATGCAAATTGCCTCTTCAAAGAGGAAGAGGACTAGAACTCTAGTGCCACCTACTGGAAGTAGCAATCCTAAAAGTATACTTCCAGTAGGTGGCACTAGAGTTCTAGTTCTTTCCTCTTTGAAGAGGCAATTTGCATATTAAATTTCCCAGATGAGCATTGCATGGCCTATAAGTCTCCTTACCCTGGCATGTCAGGCATGTGACTCTCCACAAGGAGAGACATTACCCCTGGCAACACTTTTAGGATTGCTACTTCCAGTAGGTGGCACTAGAGTTCTAGTCCTCTTCCTCTTTGAAGAGACAATTTGCATGTGAATGAAAAATAAATACAGAACTAAATAAAAAGCAAAAAAAAAAAATGCTGCCAATACAAATCACTGTTACTAGCTCCACCCCATTGAAAAAAAACACAACGTGTCTGATATATACAAATAATTGTTACGGAAATGGAAACAAATTTTAAAATGTATTTCAATGGTCTTTTGTCGTCATAAAATATACATGAAAAACAGACACTTATTTCCTTTATTTCCACACCAATATCACCCCATATCGATCATATGATGCACGGATAATTAGTTAAGATATCTTATGCTGTTCTTGAGAATGGAGGTGACAAAGTGTATCAGAACTTGGGTTGTCACTTTTTTAAGGGCCCAGATGGAGAGATTGAGAGACACTTTAAAGGAGACTGAGAAATTGATAACACCCAGCACACCTATTGATCAGCTGACACGTGCATCGGCAGTGGCCAGATGTAAGCAATGCATGGAGCACTGTACGATGTTTAGTGGCTACTCCTGTGTACTGCACTTATGTCCTATTCAAGTGATCAGGAGATAAACTGCAGTACTTAGCAGCAGCCACTACACAATGTACAGAGTTAAGTTATTCTGCTCCATGTATTGCTTATATCCGGTCAAAGCCTGAGCAGATATCAGATGATCAATGGTGGTGTTGGACCCCCACCAATATTTATTAATGACCTATTCTATGGATAGATCATAAACATGTTACGGGCTCATGCACGTGACTATCTTATACCATTGCTTCTAGGGAAAAATCTATCTGTACATGTGAATCCAACAACAGTACAGTCAACAGAATATGCTCTGTGCCAATGTCATGAGTCCCAATTGTTTCAAAATTAAAACTTAAAGAGTAACTGTCATTTACATTTTTATTTCATAAATCAATAGTGCACATGAAAATAAGCAACTTTGTATTATATCTTATCAGAGAAATCTGCTTCTCTCTTTTCCTGGACTGATTCATTCTCAAAACTCTCAATGCCTGGGTAAAATATGTATTCAGTGAAGACAGATTTTTATATTACTGAGATAGGAGATGGCAGCTGCTATTGGTAAGATTCTATACAAATTGGAGGAACAAGGAGGAGGAAGCAGGAGCTCTGCTTCTAGCTCCTCCCCCTCACCTTCCACCCTCTACATAGAGTCTTATCAGCACCAACTGCCATTTACCATCTCAGTAATTTAAAAATCTGTCTCACTGAACATAGATTTTACCAGAGAAATGGGGATTTTGAAAATTAATGATGTCTTGGCAGAGAAAGAATCGCAGAAGATTGACACCATCAGACAAAGCTTTTGCCTAAAGTCCTCCCAGCCCCTCCTCACACCTACTCAATCCTCCTCCTCCAAAACCAGCTTCTCCACCATTACGGAAGACCAATTTTCCTCTTTACTCTCCAAATCACACCTCACCACCTGTGAACTTGACCCAATCCCGTCCCATCTCATCCCCAACCTTACCACAGTCTTCATTCCAACCCTTACACACCTTTTCAACCTGTCACTAACAACTGGTGTCTTCCCCTCATGGTTCAAACATGCCTCGATCACACCCATCCTGAAAAAGCCCTCCCTTGACCCATCCTCTCTGACTAGCTATCGCCCCATATCACTTCTCCTTTACGCCTCAAAACTACTGGAACAACACGTCCATTCTGAGCTGTCTTCCCACCTATCCTCCTGCTCTCTCTTTGACCGCCGACAATCTGGCTTCCGACCACACCATTCTACTGAGACTGCTCTGACTAAAGTCACCAACGACCTACTAACTGCCAAATCCAAGCGACACTACTCTGTCCTCCTCCTCCTAGACCTGTCATCTACCTTCGACACAGTGGACTATTCCCTCTTACTACAGATTCTCTCATCTCTTGGCATCAAAGACTTGGCCCTATCTTGGATCTCCTCATACTTAAGAGACAGGACATTCAGTGTCTCCCACTCACACATCACCTCCTCATCTCACCCCCTATCTGTCGGTGTTCCCCAAGGTTCAGTCCTAGGACCCCTGCTCTTCTCCATCTACACCTTTGGCCTGGGACAACTCATAGAGTCTCATGGCTTTCAGTACCACCTCTATGCTGACGACACACAGATCTACCTCTCTGGACCGGATATCTCCTCCCTACTAAAAAAAATCCCACAATGTCTGTCTGCTATCTCATCCTTCTTCTCTGACAGATTTCTCAAACTTAACATGGATAAAACAGAATTAATTGTCTTTCCACCTTCCCATTCACCCCCCCCCACCTGACCTATCTATCAACGTCAATGGCTGTCCACTCTCCCCAGTCCCTCAAGCTCGCTGCCTTGGGGTAACCCTGGACTCTGATCTCTCCTTCAAACCACATATCCAAGCCCTTTCTACTTCCTGCCGACTCCAACTCAAAAATATCTCCCGGATCCGCACATTCCTCAACCACAAATCTGCAAAAACAATAGTGCACGGCTTCATCATCTCCCGCCTCGACTATTGCAACCTTCTGATCTGTGGCCTACCCTCCAACACTCTCGCACCCCTCCAATCTATCCTAAACTCTGCTGCCCGACTAATCCACCTGTCCCCACACTATTCCTCGGCCTCTCCCCTCTGTCAAACCCTTCACTGGCTCCCCATTGCCCAGAGAATCCAGTTCAAAACCCTAACCCTTGCATACAAAGCCATCCACAACCTGTCTCCTCCTTATATCTCTGACCTAGTCTCCCAGTACATACCTGCACGCAACCTCCGATCCTCACAAGATCTCCTTCTCTACTCCCCTCTTATCTCCTCTTCCCACAATCGCATACAAGATTTCTCCCGTGCATCCCCCCTACTCTGGAACTCTCTACCCCAACACATCAGACTCTCACCTACCATGAAAACCTTCAAAAGGAACCTGAAGACTCACCTCTTCCGACAAGCCTACAACCTGCAGTAACCATTGCTCCACCATACTGCTGCACGACCAGCTCTACCCCCACCTACTGTATCCTTACCTATCCATTGTAGATTGTGAGCCCTCGCGGGCATGGTCTTCGCTCTTCCTGTACCAGTCGTCGTCACGTTTTGTTAAAGATCTTTGTAATAGTTCATGCATGTATACCACTTTTACACATGTAAAGCGCCATGGAATAAATGGCGCTATAATAATAAATAATAATAATAATTTCTCTGATAAGATATATTACAAAGTTTCTTAGTTTCATGTACACTATTTATTTATGCAATAAAAGTTAAAATGACAATTACTCTTTAATGTCACTGGCTTTAACAGGCCACTGCTGCAGTCGGACACAGACCAAGATGGAGGCAGTGTTGTTGTGGGAGACGTGATCGGTAAGATGAGTATTGTTTTTTATCACCCATTTTCAAAGACAAATTCACTAAACATCCTTGACAACCCCGTGAACTTTTATTATGTTGTGGGTGTACAATGACATACCCGGTGCAGAGCTGACACTGTCTGGAATGAGGAACCCTTCTTCTTACTTCCTTTGCCCTTGGAAGCTTGTTCTGGGGAATGCATTTAAACAGAAGCATGTTCAAGAATAAAAACGACAGCATTATTCATTTTTATGTATAGGCAGAATAGAAAAAACTTACATGAATGATAATGACCTGCAATACCAAAAACAGCCATCTCATACAACCCCTTTAAAGGGAATAGGTCAGCAGGATTTTGCAATGTAATCTGAGAACAGCACGATATAGGGACTTGATAGCCTGATTCCAGCGATGTGTCACTTTTTATCAGCTGCAGATTACGGAACTAGGTGTCTAGTGCTTCTTAAGCCCCCGTCACACTCAGCAGCGATCTCGGTACGTTTGACACGTAGCAGCGACCAGGCCCCTGCTGTGAGATCGCTGGTCGTGTCGGAATGGCCTGGACCATTTTTTGATTGTTGAGGTCCCGCTGGGTAGCATGCATCGGTGTGTTTGACACCTTACCAACGACCTCGTAGGCGACTCAGAACTGAGACACATAGGTGTGCATTTGCGTTGCATCGTTATACAGGTCTCTACGGGTCGCCGTATCGTTGCTGCGTCGTTAGGAAGATCTGACTGTTTGACATCTCACCAGCGACCACACAGCGACGCAGCAACGATCCCTGACAGGTCGTATCATAGTCAACGTCGCTAAGTGTGACGTTACCTTTAGTCAACTGCAGTGTAACCACACCCCATCACTGATTAGCAGCTTTCTGTCAATTTACAGTGTACACAGAAAGCTGCCAATGAGTGGTGTGGGCGGGGTTATACAGGGATCAGCATTCTGAGCTCTGCTAGAAATGCAGCAGAGAAAACTGTGATTGTATCAAAATTATAGCAAAACAGACCGGTAAGTGACACATCACTGGAATCAGGGTCTCAGGGTCGGCAGTGGAGGTCTAAGTGCGGGCGCCAGACAAGTTAAGAAAGCTATTAACCTGCAAATTAACCTTATATTTGCAGGTTAATAGTGTTTTTTTCAAGTGACAGGATCCCTTTAATGCAGTGTTTCTATCACAAGCACAGAAGTGCATACAAAATGAGGAAATATCAGTCTTTTCTTGAACGTCTTGAGCCACTCCTACGTTCAGTCCAAAAATCTTCTCAAAAACTGTGTGATGCCAGGCTTATTCTAGGGTTTTACACTGTGTCTAGTAAATTATAAATGCCGATCAATGCTGAAAAAAGTTATAAAACAAAATGGCAGGTGGCTAAGTGACATGTCACACGTTTTCTGCAACTGATTTAGAGGACGGACTTGTGCCAAATCCTTGGTGAATGAAGGTTTATGCTTTATAAATGTTTTCTATCAGAAACCATTAAAAATATAGTTAATTCAAAAATTCAATTAAAAATTCAATTAAAAAATATTGTTTGTCCCAGCACCAAACAGTAACAAGCTAATAAAAGGACATAATGTGAAGAGGGCTGATATGGTTAATCTATGCAATCAATCTATTTAGGTTTATCACAAATTAGATATTTATTAAAGTGTTGGTCTTATCTGTATAACTTTTTCTCTAAGGCCACGGCCCCAGTATCAGTATTTTGTCAGTATTCGGTCAGTACTTTTTCTCAGGAGTGGGTGATAAATGCAGAATTGGTGACTTGTTTCTATTATACCTTTTTCTCTGATTGTTCCTCACCTGGTTTTGGCTCCCACTCCTAAGAAAAAATACTGACCGAATACTAACCAAATACTGATAGTGGGGCCGTGGCCTAAAAGGAGGCATTGCATAGCGTATACCCAAATGCACTGTACTTGCCTTTTCCAGCAGTCCCATAGATAATACAGTTAAGAACGAGGATGGGCACAACCACCCCATTCAAGAATTGGCTCAGCAGAGCCCTTTTTTGGGGTTTCAGAGCCAGGTCTTCATATCGCTGGGGTCCCTAAAAATATGGCATAACTTGCTATTTTGGGACTAACCATTTAATATCTACTTAGAATGAAGACTTAAATGTATAATAATGCTATTTGGTCTGAGGGTCTGAGTAAGTAATATGCTGTGTGTATCCAAAAATGGCATTAGTATTATATGTAGGTACACATATATGTATACGTGCAGACAGAAAATCAAGTACAATTTTAATTGTACCATACAATAACACAGCATTTCTTCCATCTGTACCTGATTCAGCACTAGCATAGTTGGCAAATAGATGAGCCAGCAGCTTGAGGGCTGACTTCTGGTACAGCCCCACCACCGTCTCATTCAGTGGGTCCTTGTTCTTCTCCAGCCAGCCATGAATGTTATAGTCCACAGTACCAGCATAGTGGACCAGAGCAAAATGAGCCTCAGGCTTCCCTTTGAGGTTCCTTGGTTTCTGGAAATTGTTGGACTTGCCCAGGTGATTATCATATAGTTTTGCTTTGAAGGTTGTGTCAGAGGCTTTGGGAAACATGCACTCCTCTTCAAGGATGGACATGATACCCATAGGCTGTGGAGAACCACCAAATAAATCTCAATAAGTAAGACATAAAACGAAGAAAGCAACAACTTCATTATTTTATGTTTCCTCTGTAATTTCACTTATACTGTATGTATCCTAGAAAATACAAAGAGGTGTGTGAAAAATACAATGGAAAGTGAACCTCTTTATTTATAGGCAGTAGTAAAGTAATAATTAGAAAATAAAGATAAAATAAATGACCTCTAGTCAAAGGAGACAATAAAAAATGGCACTCATTATATATCACAGTGTGATACAGGACTAATATATGACTCTATGGTTACAATGCTCTCACCTTCTCTATAAGATCAATACAGGCCTGCAGGTCCATGCCAAAGTCTATAAACTCCCATTCTATCCCCTCCTTTTTGTACTCTTCCTGCTCCAGCACGAACATGTGGTGGTTGAAGAACTGCTGTAGCTTCTCATTAGTGAAGTTAATACAGAGCTGCTCAAAGCTGTTAAACTAAAGAGAAACATATAAAAAATAATAACGTGACAAAAAATAAGATCCATAGTAAAATCATAGAAATCAATCACTAACTAAATTAAAGGGCTTGTCGCCATATTGCACTAGCTCGGCAATTTTTGTAATCCTCATACAAATGAAGGAAAAGAGTTGCACATGCAAACACCTTTCCTCTGACAGTGGTGGGTGATGGGCCTCATTCTCGACCCACTGGGGTAACCCACATCTATTATTTGTTTATTGCTTAAGGTGCTTTCACATTGGGTTCTGTGTCCCCGTCGGGGCATACGTCCTAAAATTCCCCGCAAAACGGGGTCCGGACATATGCTGTGATGTAGGCCATAGACCGCAATGGTGACAGCAGAGCGAACGTGCGTCCTGCCATGCATAGTTTATAGAATTTTCCTTCATTCTAAAATTTCAGGCGTTTACTTACATCAAAGATCTCAAACCCAGCAATGTCCAGCACACCAATGAAGTATTGTCGGGGCTGCTTGGTCTCCAATGTGGTGTTAATTTTCACCACCATCCACAAGAACATCTTCTCGTACACTGACTTGGCCAGAGCACCGAGGGCATAATATACCTAGAAAGCATTCAAGGTGAGTTTACAATACAAATACAATACAAATATTAATAATACTGTAATGCTTTAGTATACTATATAGTTATACTACGCTAAAATATTGAAAATATATAAAGACTGACCTGTTGGACATTTTGTCCCTTGGTAACATATTCATTTCCCACCTTGACCCTAGGGTGGCACAAGCCCTTCAAGAGGTCAGCAGAGTTCAGGCCCATTAGATAGGCAGCTTTATCAGCCTCTGGAAATACACATTTTATATAATAGAAAATCTTTAATAGGCTCAACACTAATCCTGCAGGTCACAGTAGCTGATTTTCTTTGGGGAGCATTGAGAAGTAGAAATGTGCCATTTGGTTAACATTCTAACAGTACATGGGAACTGAATGGCAATTTGGTTAGATTTAGATTAGTCAGCAATAATAGAAATTGTATGGGGGCGAACAATCATATGAACAATTGTCTGTCCGCCATTACTGACGATAACAGCTTCATGTAAATGATACCTCCATGTAATTGGAAGGAGATAAGCACTGATAGTGTTGATATTCACTCATTACTGGCATATTGTCTGCTAGTGTAAAGTGAAGTTGAGGTTCATAAATTTTGTGGATTTAAGTTCTAAATCAACACCCAATAATGATACTTTTTCAAATCCAATCAAAACTTAGGAGAAAATTAGGCAATCATGTACATGGAACTAAGGGTTCGTACAATGAGGAAAATATGTATTTAATACACCGCCAATTTTGCAAGTTTTCCCAGCTACAAAGAATGGAGAGGTCTGTAATTTTTATTGTAGGTACACTTCAACTGTGAGAGACAGAATCTAAAAATAAAAACCAGAAAATCGCATTGTATAATTTTTACATAATTAATTTGCATTTTATTGCATGAAATAAGTATTTGATCACCAACCAACCAGCAAGAATTCTGGCTCTCACAGACCTGTTAGTTTTTCTTTAAGAAGCCCTCCTACTCTGCACTCATTACATGTATTAATTGCACCTGTTTGAACTCGTTACCTGTATGAAATACACCTGTCCACACACTCAGTCAATCACACTCCAACCTCTCCACCATGGCCAAGACCAAAGAGCTGTCTAAGGACAAAAGGGGCAAAATTCTAGACCGGCATAAGGCTGGGATGGGCTACAGGAAAGTAGGCATATAGCTTGGCGAGAAGGCAATAACGGTTGGCACAATTATTAGGGAATGGAAGAAACACAAGATGACTGTCAATCTTCTTCAGTCTGGGGCTCCATGAAACCTCTCACCTCGTGGGGTAAGGATGATTCTGAGAAAGGTCAGGAATCAGCCCAAAACTACATGGGAGGACCTGGTCAATGACCTGAAGAGAGCTAGGACCACAGTCTCAAACATTATCATTAGTAACACACTACGCTGTCATGGATTTAAATCCTGCATGGCACACAAGTTCCCCTTGCTCATGCCAGCACATGTCCAGGCACGTTTGAAGTTTGCAAATGACCATCTGGATGATCCAGAGGAGGCATGGGAGAAGGTCATGTGGTCAGATGAGACCAAAATAGAACTTTTTGGTATCAACGCCACTAGCTGTGTTTGGAGGAAGAAGAAGGATATGTACAACCCCAAGAACACCGTCCCTACCATGAAGTATGGTGGGGGGAACATCATACTTTGGGGTGATTTTCTGCAAAAGGGACAGGATGACTGCACCGTATTGAAGGGATGATGGATGGGGTCATGTATCGCGAGATTTTGGTCAACATCCTCCTTCGCTCAGTAAGAGCATTGAAGATGGGTCGTGGCTGGGTCTTCCAGCATGACAATGACCCGAAACACACAACCAGGGCAACTAAGGATTGGCTCTGTAAGAAGCATTTCAAGGTCCTGGAGTGGTCTTGCCAGTCTCCAGCCCTGAACCCAATAGAAAATCTTTGGAGGGAGCTGAAACACAATATTGCCCAGCGACATCCCCGAATTCTGAAAGATCTGGAGAAGATCTGTATGGAGGAGTGGGCCAAAATCCCTGCTGCAGTGCGTGCAAACTTGGTCAAGAGCTAGAGGAAACATCTGATGTCTGTAATTGCTAACAAAGGTTTCTGTACCAAATATTAAGTTCTGATTTTCTATTGTATCAAAAACGTATTTCATGCAATAAAATGCTAATTAGTTATGTTAAAATAATACAATGTGACTTTCTGGATTTTCTTTTTAAGATTCTGTCTCTCACAGTTAAAGTGTACTTACGATAAACATTACAGGCCTCTTCATTCTTTGTAGGTGGGAAAACTTGCAAAATTGGCGGTGTATTAAATACATATTTTCCTCATTGTACGAACCCTTAGTTCCATGTACATGATTGCCTAATTTTCTCCTAAGTTTTGATTGGATTTGAAAAAGTATCATTATTGGGTGTTGATTTAGAACTTAAATCCACAAAATTTATGAACCTCAACTTCACTTTACACTAGCAGACAATATGCCAGTAATGATTTTCTTATAGTGATTCCATAATTTTTTCCCTCTGCTTGGTCTGCAAAAAATTACCCTTACTGAGTACCACATTTTTAATCTTGATTTCTTTTAGTGTTTCTTAAAGCCCTAAAGTTGCCATTTGAAATTACTTTAGTTTTGTGCCATGTCTGTGATCTGCTTTTTTTCAACAACATTAAACAACTGAATGAACATCCTCCGAGCCCGGTGATTCCATAATTTTTGCCAGGCGTTGTATATGCATCACAGGAGATATGGGGCTTGGGTATATACATCACAGGAGACATAGGACTGCAGTATATACATCACAGGAGGAGACATGGCGCTGCAGTATATACATCACAGGCGGAGACACAGGGGCTGTGGTATATACATCACAGGAGGAGACACGGGGGCTGCGGCATAGACATCACAGGAGGGAGGAGACATGGGGATGCGTTATATACAAGTCAGAGGAGGAGACATATGGCTGTGATATATACATTACAGGAGTCATGGGGCTGTATGCATCACAGGAGGACACATGGGGTTGTGGTATAGACATCAGAGGAGACACAGGTGCTGCCACAACGGTCTTCTGAGGGACAAGAGCGCATCAAGCTCTAACTTCGCCCACAAAGAACATCCTGGTATTGACCAGTGTCAGGATGTAATCTTTCATTGCACGCACCACAGCATTCAGTACTGAGCACTTCATGCGCATCCTAGCAGAGCAAGAAAAAATTAAAGGGCTGGTGGCCATCAAAACACAGCTGCCGGCACGAGCACTGCAGTCCCAGGAAATCTGCCCGGAGACCTGAAAAAAGGTCATTTCGGGCTGTTTACGGCCTGCAGGCATCCTGGTATAAACTATTGTTTATATGTTATGTAGCCGGGTGGGCCACCTATTTTACCTTGAGATCCACGAACCCTATCCAGTGCCTCCCCTCCACCCCAGTAATGACACCCAGAGCTCCCCATTACCAGTATAATAATAGCTAAATCTCCCCACAAAAAACTCTCAGAGACCTTAGGGTTAAATCCAGGAGTTCCCACTGCACCCCCATTTGGTTTTCTCTCATTAAATACACTGAACATACTATTGTATCCAGCTTTAAGCACCCCTCTAAATGGCGTCATCATCCTACCTCCAGCTTTCCATATTTATAGCCCCCCTGCCAGTATATGCACATCCAGATCTGCTCGTGTGCACTGTGCATGGCTACAAACAAAAGTCACCGACCTCCTCTACATAGCTGTTTGCTAACCGTAGTGCAAAATGCACCAAGCGGCAGACAGCCGTAAGCCACTCTTCATGGGCTCGCGAGCCACATAATGGCACTCGAGCCATAGGTTGGGGACTCCTAGATTATAGTTTGGTCATATATTATGCTGAAAACTACATGGAGATAGGTGGAGAATTATAATACAGATACAGTTGAGCATCAGTCTTCCATGTTATATTGTAACGCAAGAAGAATGTTATGACAAATACCACAATAACCTTAGACTGGTGCCACATATTTCAGCACGCTTACCCTCCGTTCCATCAGGCTCTGCCTGCTCTTCTCTTGGCTTCTGCTTGAATTTCATGTTGCCAAAATGCATGATGGCTCCAGTTAGCTTGTAAATGGAATTCTTTTCATCTTGAGAAAACCCCAGAACATCAAAAGCACTCTATGTTAAGACAAAGCAGGATTGGGATAAATAATGTAGTTTTTTATATATATATATATATATATATATATATATATATATATATATATATATATATATAAATGAATTAACCTTTTGAGGTTATCAGATGCCAAATAGACTGAATTTAATTTTACAATGAATAAATGTTATTTACAGGCCTATACTTTACTTTCCACCCTGTTTTTTATTGGTAATTTATAACAGATAAAAAATTAAACAACTTTGAAAATAGTCATAAAAATGTCTTGCCATTTGGAGTTCACAGATCTTATGCACCATGGCGGTAACTCGCATGCCTCTTCAGCGCCATGGTCATTGCGCGGCTTCTCCTTGTGTCAGGCCATCTCGCTGAGTTTGCCTCTTGCAGCACTCCTCAGCACTGCTGCATCTGCATGTGGATTCCATTTGGCTTTAGGGGGCGTGGCCAGTGTCTGCAGTAATTTAACCCTGCTGTGTCCTGCAGAGATTAGGTTCCCTAGCCTATCCCGTGCCAGCAGGGTCTATATTAGGCAACTCCTCCCACCAGTCCTTGCTCGAACGTTGGTTCCTAGCCTGCTAGCACCTTGTTTATGCGTATCTACATATTCTGTCTCCCATCCTTTTTACCCACTCTGTTTGACTTCTCCAAACTTGAACTTTGTACTGTGTTCCTATGCTGACTGCCCCAACCTCAGACCATCCAACAACGCTTCTGTCTCACCCTCCTGTACCTCGTATCCTCACCTCTGACCCTCCGGTCAGTTGCTGCGGTCCCGGGGACTGCCCTGCAGTGGTACCTGGTGTCTACCGGCAGCCCAGCCTATCCTCACCACCAGAGGCCCTAATGAAGACCCGGTAGACACATAGTCATGCCCCTCCAGGGTTAGACCAGCCCGTGGCTCTGTGTGTCCACATCTACCAGAGTTAGAGTATGAATGGATCTTACAGGATCAGACTATGTGTAGTCTGTAACTATGACGGCATATAGGTCATAGGAGCTGGAGACATAACAGTACAATATTTTTACTGAAAACCATTTACAAAGTTGCTTCATTTTTATTTTAGATCCATTGGAGCAATATATATTCGTTTTAAGATGCACACAGTCTAAAAATCTCAATTTAAAATACTCTTATGTACAAAGATATGGTTTTTAGGAGCCTGCTTTATAGTATTTTGTCATATTGAGTCACACTACAGATTTATTGTAGAAATATTATAAATTATTTCCTGTATAGTACATGGCAACAATTGATTTATGGCTGAAAATGTTTGGAATAATTCTCAGCAGAATCAAAGACCAGATAATATTCCAACTAAATGTTGTTACATTTTGACAAGTATTATAGCAAGTCATTACCAGCGAGGCGAGATTAGACAGGGTGTTACTGCACATCCAGCTTTCATCACTTAGTAGCTTGTGATCCTGCTTGGCCATTAATTATTTCTACAATCAACAGGACAGTTCCCAACAGGTACTAACAACCCCAGCATGATCAGACAAGACTGTAGTTATTAACCAACACATGAGCATAGGAGAAGCCATATTTTTTATATGGTGTTATAAAATTAGTAATAAAGCTTTGCAAAAAAGGATTCCAGTACATCAATGAGTATATAAGGAAAATATTCTGTTAATGTACGCCAGTTATTCTATTAAAGTAAGTGGCTTTTAACTGATTCTAACAATAAATTACAGGGATCAATTCCTATGTTTTATTACTTCCCTCCATTTTATCTGAGGGCAGTAGATAAAGATCAACAAAAATCAATTTTTTCCAAGTCCTTAAAGGGAATCTATCGGCAGGATTTCACCCCCCTGAAGTATTTACATGCGCTCTTTCAAAGACAAGTCCAGTGTAGCATCGGCGTCTCTTGCCTCCTGCCGGGCAGAGATGCCGTTCCCCTCACCGCTGCAGTCCCGGTCCGGCATCTTCCTGCCCCCCTCCCGCTGCTGCTGTAGCGCGCACCGCGCGCAGCTTCCCGGGCACTGTGCTTAGGGCGCGCGCTCCCTCCCTCTTAAAGGGGCCGCACGCGCCATCCTAAAGAGTCCCCGGCTAATGGCCGGAGGACTTCCCCTTTATAAGGCACCTCCTCCAAAATGGAGGTGCCTGTGCAAGGCTGTTGTTTTGTGTGCTAACACTTCCTTCAGCTCTCAGGTCCCGCTGCCTGTCAGTCTTGCCCGCCAGTCTGTCTAACAGCCCTGTCCGCCAGCCTGTTTAACAGTCCTGCCCGCCAGTCTGCCAGCCTGTCTAACAGTCCTGCCCGCCAGTCTGCCAGTTACCTGCCGTGCCCGCCAGCCTGCTTACCCGGAGCACCTGCCAGTTACCTGCCATGCCCGCCAGCCAGCCTACCCGGAGCACCTGCCAGTTACCTGCCGTGCCCGCCAGCTTGCCTACCCGGAGCACCTGCCTGGCTATCAGCCATACCTGCCTGCTTATCTTCCCGGATCATCCGCCAGCCTTCCTGCCATACTCATCCGCTGTACCGGTCAGCTCCTGTCATCTGACCCGTGGGAGTCACCTGCTCTCACACAAGGTTGATCCCAGAGTGGCACCTGGTTCACCTGCCCGGTCCCTCCCTGGTTCACGGAGTCGACTAAGCCGCCGTGTGACCTGGGTTGGTTCGAGTAGGCACTTAGTTACTCCCCTCTGGTCCCTCCTTGCACCGAAGCACAGAGGTTCAACCACCCGGACCCTGTAACATCCAGCAATACCTTTACATGGCTAGTCCATTCTTCCTCTACTTAGAAATCAGCATTTGAACTGATATACAAACGAGACTGAAGAGCTATTGTAGTTTGAAGCCTCTGTCACTCCAGCTCTATTCCCTGTCCAGGACTGCCTCCTCATCCTTGACTAACCGCTCCTTTGCCTGAAGTCACACTGCATAAAAGCTGTCAGTCAAGCAGGAGGAGGCAGTGCTAGGCGGATATAGAGCTGGTGTGACAGAGGCTTCAGATCAACCATAGCCTTACAGCTTCATTTACATATCAATTACATATCAATTCAAACGCTGATTTCTCAGTAATGGAGGAACGGACTGGCCATGTAAAGATATTGCTGGACTTTGAAAGAACTAAATGCGCTTTTACAGGGTCACTGGCAATGTATGTGAGAGGAGATATGTGTCACGAAGGTAGCTATCTTCCCTGATGTGAAACCCAGAAGTTTCTTTCCAGCATGTTATGTGCTGAGTAGTTTGTGAGTAGTTGTAAGAGATGGGCGGGATGATTACTCACCATATCTCCACCTCAAGGGTGTAGATCGATATTTTGTTGAATCTGCAGTGGTTTATGCCATGTTGAAATAAATCAGCAGAAGAAAACGTTCCTGTGTCTACCTCTATCACAGCGCATATAAATAGTTTGGGTGGTGAAATTATGCTGACAGATTCCCTATAATGCCACTTTGGTGGTCTTTTTTTATCCATATGCCACAACAGTGGATGCTTCATTGTATTCAGTACATTTTCAATGTGTTATTTTTTTCCTAAGATAACAAGACACTTACGTAAAAAGTATGTCTTCTTACAAATAAAATCAGCTATGCAATATAAATAGCATGAGTGACTACATTCAACCCAAAGAGTCTCCTTTAAAAAAAATAGTCTCCATACATAAAAAATCTATTAACTTCAATCACTTTTTAGTTCCTCTACAGAGAAAAAATATATAAGTTGTTGACATATACTAAATTATTGTTTGACATAGTGGGTGACCATGAAATGAATATTACTTACATCAGTAGCTAATAACTCTTCTGCATCATCAATAGAAGCAACAGTGGTTTCACCTTGAGAGATGTATGCATAGTCATATGGGTTATTGGTGACTAGCAACATATCTGCAAAAGAGAAGAAAAAACATTACAAGCGGTAAAGTAAATATGTGCTTTAAGCTTCTATATCTACATTTATTTAGTTATTGCTGATGAGAAAACTGTAAAACAGTGCTAATTCTACTTTGATGCTCATTTGTATATGTTGACAGTGACACAAGAACAATATAAGCTTAATAGTTAATATAAATTATAGTAAAAATGTGTCTCAAGGAGTAACTAAAACAGCATAGCTTGTTGTATTATCCTGTTATATAAGTTCTAAAAATACTCTCTGCAGCTCCTCCTACAATGAACGGAGCTTTGACAAAGTTTCCATGCCTTAACCATGAAAGGCTTAGATGGAAATCTCCCTTTAAGAAAAACGTATCACTCCAGGAGTTAGCTTGCAAATGGGTAATATATTGTTACATTGTAGGATAACTGGAAAATCAAAAATATAGAGAAATGACCCTTACCCAGGAGTTCTGGCTTTTTGTTGGATAAGATCTGGTAAAAGATGTGGTAGTCCCTCTCAGACTTTAGCTGGAAGATACAGCGGGATTTCTCTAGGAGATCTAGTGAGAATATGATGCATAAAGCAGGTAATGAAAAAGGAGACCAGTTGAAAAATAAAAAATAAATGTTACATAGAAATTGGAAAGATCAAGGGTAATCAAGTTTTGAAATACATGCTAACAGTTTAGTGAAGCGGTCGTCGATCATGCGCACATCCACTCCATCTGCTCTGGCAGTCCTATTAAGAATGAATGGAGTGGATGTGTGCATGATCAACCACTTGGGATCATTGGGGATTCCAGTGATTGAACCCCAGTGTTCAGGAAGTTATCCCCTATCCCTCTAATGGAAATAATTTCCAAACATAAGACATCCCCTTTAATCTAGACAGCTTTGTTATGCCCCTGGCAAACAAATGTTTAGATTTGTATAATAAACCTGGAGCATATGTACACTAATAAATGTATGCAAAAACATTGTCATTCTCACAAGTCTCTATATCCGCAGATGCCAATTTCCCAGTTGCTCCAAAATGGATACGGATGAATTTACCCTAAAGCAGAGAAAATGAGAAGAAATTCATAAAAGGTCTTGAAATGAGAAATGTTCTTCTATGTTTTAGGCCCCATTCACACGTTTGTTTTGTTTGTCCGTATGTTGCCTGTTTTTAAAGGGCTGCAAATACGGACATATGCACACCCACTGTATTCAATGAGTGTGCGCACATGTCAGGTTTTGTGAAAAACATGCAGACATGTCAGTTTTTTTGCGCAGCAAGCACAAAATGCGTGCTGCATACGTGCATACTGATGACACACAGTTGACATCAGTGTGTCATCAGCGTGACACGTACCGGCGCCTGGGAATCAGCGGTACAGTTCGCGCTGATCCCCAGCTGCTGGAGGAAACTCTCATCATTGTTCCCTGCTCGCACTGCAATCAGCTGCGAATACAAGGCTGACATAAGCCCCAGCCCTATTACCCCACTTTCCACCTCACCAGGGCAAGTGGGAAGAGCAAGGCTAAGCGCCAGAATTGGCGCATCTTACTGATGTGCCATTTCTGGGGCCGCTGAGGGCTGATATTATTAGCCTCGGAGGGGGCCTGTTTAGCCTTTTCTGGTTAGATTTTATAGGGGGACCCTACATCAATTTTTTTCTGGGGTCCCCCTGTAATCTAGCTAGTAAACTCTAAGCAAACAGCTGTGGGCTGTTATTAATAGCCAGGGAACATTTTTGGCTAATGGCCCCTTTCCTGGCTACTAATATCAGCCCCCAGTGGTCGGCTTTCCCTCTTCTGGTTATGAAAATGACGCGGTAGCACATGTCACTTTTTAATTTAATTCTTCATTTTATACAGGATGTACTCAGCGGGGGCTGAATACAACTCGCAGCATTGTCTCAATGACAAGGATGAGGTTTGCCTTCAGCATTCGGCGCCTGGGATCAGCGCAAACTGTACTGCTTTTCACACGGACATATGGACGGCACACGGATGTGTCATACAGATACACGGATGCCACATAAGAATGGCATACGGACCACTGATCTCACCAGTACTGTTTTTTGCTGTACAGGAAACACCAGGACGTGTGAAGGAGGCCTTAAAGTATTTGTGGGATCTGTTGATCCAAAAATCTGATATGCCCAATATCTACCATAAATACACTAATGCTCGGCAAGATTTATATATTATACATCTTCCTCTTTGAAAATACTTGACACACAGCCAGCAATATATTCATAATGTCAGGTTAATAAAGGGCTTTATATGGGAAAAATGGGCAGAAAATTGATTTAGCAAGTGTTCCACAGGACAGACACAGGAATAAATGACTATCATGAAGAAGAGGTAACTTACAAATCTTGAAGAGTTGTCATTCCTCAGAGTCTTGGCATTGCCAAATGCTTCTAAGGCAGGATTAGCCTGGATGATTTGATCCTCCAGTGTTCCCTAAAGATTAGGAAAAGAATTGTAAAATGACATATAGCATAAAGTCCAAAAACACACATTCATATACAGCACACTAAATCTGTGTTGACGCTCCAAATAAATTTGAAGTATCTAGAAAACTGACTCAGCGTGAAAAAAAGCACAATGGGCATGAGATTTTTATAAATCCAATCCACTTTGCATGAAATGTAAGACGCTGCATTGATACACGCAGCATCAAACACTCACAAGACACTCATCATGGGAACGTAGCTTAAAGGTTCAAGTATTTTTTCAATCCTACCTTTCCGGTGGGACCGGTATCTTTTTTGCGGTCTCCAATGGCAGCAATGACAGCAAAGTACTGGATGACACGTTTGGTGTTTACAGTCTTTCCTGCACCAGATTCTCCACTGAAATTACAGAATTGTGTATATTTAAAAAATGGCAATAGACTTATCATAACAGTTATTCATTTTTTAAAATTACGTACGTGATAAGAATAGACTGATTCTCCCGATCTGAAAAAAAAATTAACAGTCTTGGTCATCAATTTCAACAAGTAAGAATGAAAAAACAACATCAAAACCTCATTCTTTCCTGTAAGAGCAGTGAGATTATGGAACTCGCTATGCTGTAATGGTTTATTCACTAAAAAAAAAGTACACGGAGGGCTGGGATGCCTTTCTTGAAAAATATAGAATTACAAATTATAGGTACTAGATTCTGTAGAGGGACGGTGATCCAGGGAACTACAGATTATGGGTACTAGATTCTGTAGAGGGACGGTGATCCAGGGAACTACAGATTATGGGTACTAGATTCTGTAGAGGGACGGTGATCCAGGGAACTACAGATTATAGGTACTAGATTCTGTAGAGGGACGGTGATCCAGGGAACTACAGATTATGGATACTAGATTCTGTAGAGGGACGGTGATCCAGGGAACTACAGATTATAGGTACTAGATTCTGTAGAGGGACGGTGATCCAGGGAACTACAGATTATGGGTACTAGATTCTGTAGTGGGATGGTGATCCAGGGAACTACAGATTATGGGTAGTAGATTCTGTAGAGGGACGGTGATCTAGGGGAACTACAGATTATGGATATTAGATTCTGTAGAGGGATGGTGATCCAGGGAACTACAGATTATGGGTAGTAGATTCTGTAGAGGGATGGTGATCCAGGGAACTACAGATTATAGGTACTAGATTCTGTAGAGGGACGGTGATCCAGGGAACTACAGATTATGGGTAGTAGATTCTGTAGAGGAACGGTGATCCAGGAAACTACAGATTATGGGTACTAGATTCTGTAGTGGGATGGTGATCCAGGGAACTACAGATTATGGGTAGTAGATTCTGTAGAGGGACGGTGATCTAGGGGAACTACAGATTAGGGATATTAGATTCTGTAGAGGGACGGTGATCCAGGGAACTACAGATTATGGGTAGTAGATGTAGAGGAACGGTGATCCAGGGAACTACAGATTATGGGTACTAGATTCTGTAGTGGGATGGTGATCCAGGGAACTACAGATTATGGGTAGTAGATTCTGTAGAGGGACGGTGATCTAGGGGAACTACAGATTATGGATATTAGATTCTGTAGAGGGACGGTGATCCAGGGAACTACACATTATGGGTAGTAGATGTAGAGGAACGGTGATCCAGGGAACTACAGATTATGGGTACTAGATTCCGTAGTGGGATGGTGATCCAGGGAACTACAGATTATGGGTAGTAGATTCTGTAGAGGGACGGTGATCTAGGGGAACTACAGATTATGGGTACTAGATTCTGTAGAGGGACGGTGATCCAGGGAACTACAGATTATGGGTAGTAGATTCTGTAGAGGGAAGGTGATCCGGGGAACTACAGATTATGGGTAGTAGATTCTGTAGTGGGACGGTGATCCAGGGAACTACAGATTATGGATACTAGATTCTGTAGAGGGACGGTGATCCAGGGAACTACAGATTATAGGTACTAGATTCTGTAGAGGGATGGTGATCCAGGGAACTACAGATTATAGGTACTAGATTCTGTAGAGGGACGGTGATCCAGGGAACTACAGATTATGGGTAGTAGATTCTGTAGAGGAACGGTGATCCAGGGAACTACAGATTATGGGTAGTAGATTCTGTAGTGGGATGGTGATCCAGGGAACTACAGATTATGGGTAGTAGATTCTGTAGAGGGACGGTGATCTAGGGGAACTACAGATTATGGATATTAGATTCTGTAGAGGGACGGTGATCCAGGGAACTACAGATTATGGGTAGTAGATTCTGTAGAGGAACGGTGATCCAGGGAACTACAGATTATAGGTACTAGATTCTGTAGAGGGATGGTGATCCAGGGAACTACAGATTATAGGTACTAGATTCTGTAGAGGGACGGTGATCCAGGGAACTACAGATTATGGGTAGTAGATTCTGTAGAGGAACGGTGATCCAGGGAACTACAGATTATGGGTAGTAGATTCTGTAGTGGGATGGTGATCCAGGGAACTACAGATTATGGGTAGTAGATTCTGTAGAGGGACGGTGATCTAGGGGAACTACAGATTATGGATATTAGATTCTGTAGAGGGACGGTGATCCAGGGAACTACAGATTATGGGTAGTAGATTCTGTAGAGGAACGGTGATCCAGGGAACTACAGATTATGGGTACTAGATTCTGTAGTGGGATGGTGATCCAGGGAACTACAGATTATGGGTAGTAGATTCTGTAGAGGGACGGTGATCTTGGGGAACTACAGATTATGGGTACTAGATTCCGTAGTGGGACGGTGATCCAGGGAACTACAGATTATGGGTACTAGATTCTGTAGTGGGATGGTGATCCAGGGAACTACAGATTATGGGTAGTAGATTCTGTAGAGGGACGGTGATCTAGGGGAACTACAGATTATGGATATTAGATTCTGTAGAGGGACGGTGATCCAGGGAACTACAGATTATGGGTAGTAGATTCTGTAGAGGAACGGTGATCCAGGGAACTACAGATTATGGGTACTAGATTCTGCAGTGGGATGGTGATCCAGGGAACTACAGATTATGGGTAGTAGATTCTGTAGAGGGACGGTGATCTTGGGGAACTACAGATTATGGGTACTAGATTCCGTAGTGGGACGGTGATCCAGGGAACTACAGATTATGGGTAGTAGATTCCGTAGTGGGACGGTGATCCAGGGAACTACAGATTATGGGTACTAGATTCTGTAGTGGGATGGTGATCCAGGGAACTACAAATTATAAGTACTAGATTCTGTAGTGGGACGGTGATCCAGGGAACTAGTCTGATTGCCGTATGTGGAGTCAGGAAGGAATTTTTCACCTAATATGGGGCAATTAACATCTTCCTCATGGGGTTTTTGCCTTCCTCTGGGTCAACATGTTAGGCTCTAGGTTGAACTAGATGGATTTATGTCTACTTTCAACCTTAAAAACTATGAAACGTGCATAAAACGATTCTCTTAATTGGGAGGTGATTTGCAATGCCAGGCGGCGAATGCTACAGTATATCCGGCCACTGCCAGAGCTAATAATAGCTGAGCGGTGGGAATGTTGGACTCCCACTAATCTGATATTGATGACCTATCCCAAGGATGAGTCATCAATATTGTTTACCTGGTCAACCCCTTTGATCCATTTATATATCTTGATTATTTAGCTAAGGCAGAACACTAACCATTGTTAGATAGATATTTGGCAAAATAATACTCCATACAAGTAAAAAGTCCGATTCTGAAAATATCACATATATAAAAAGCAGAGACTAGAAGAATCTGACCTGTGAGCATGTACTGATAGGCATTGTCAGAGATGGAGAAGATGTGAGGTGGAGCTTCAGTCCTCTTCTTCCCACGATAAGCGGCCACAACCTCTGCATTATACACAGGAAGCCACTTATAGGGGTTCACCGTCACACAGAACAGTCCTGAATATGTCTGAGAGCCGAGAAAATAACGTGAAATGCATAGAGGATAAAAGTAGAGGTTATGTGATTGCTGATTAGACATGTAGATGAATCCTGTGCATATGTAAATGGTGTCCACTTTTATCATCCAATTCTTAATTCATTTATATAGATTAAATCAGATTGGTGCGGGATAAATTGGAACTCTAGCATATGTATTAGCAGATGTGACATAACAAGGACAGGTAAGTAATAGCATTCAAACAGAACGGTAAGTCAGGTGAATGATACCAGGTAGACAGCAGACTGGAGTAGCTGTTTGTGACAGTGATAGGACCGATACTCACATAGATCATCCAGGCTGCATAACGCTCTTTGAGGTTGTACAGCACACCTGGTTCATTCAGGAAGGTCAACATCGCCATGTCCTCAATTTTATCAAACTTGGGAGGGTTTTGTTGCATAAGCTGACTGTCCTTTATTGTGACCGTCTGAAATACAAACATATTTGAGTATGTATATATATATATATATATATATATATATATATATATATATGTATAATATACATAAGTATATATATACATACATATGTATATATATGGCTACAATCAACTGAATTGTTTACTTGTGTACTTGTATACACTGTATATATATATATATATATATATATATATAGTATATACAAGAACACAAGTAATAATACATACAGTGTATAGTATATATATATATGTATAGTATATACAAGAACACAAGTAAACAATTCTGTCGATTGGACCTCACCCATAGTCATACTTCTTATATGACACCATTAGAAAAGAATTTTAAGGGCTACTTGCCTTCCCATTTTCAGTGTCTGCTGTTATCTTATCTCCATCACGACTGGTCACTTTGGCTTTCACATATTCTTCTTTATCATCAGGAACAAAAATATCTTTCTTCATGTCGAAGGGACGAGTTTGGGTCTCCAGACGTTCCTTGTCAGACTTTCGCAGAAATGGAGCAGCAGCCCCAAATTCTGCCATTACAGCGTCACCCATGATTGTGCTAAATAAGACGGAAAGACACGACTAAGGACTTTGTACATTTTATCGATTTCTGGAGGAGCAGCTATTATTTGTGAATAATGTCACTGTGGTACTCACCGAGAAGAAGGCAGATGGTAGAGGCAGATTTTAGAGAAAGCTCTGATTACACCTCTGTTTATACAATTGCACATGTCATATTTATATAAGTACACCTGTCCCTTTTCCAGCCCCCAATCCAGATTTGGGCTCTATTGTCTAAGAGTCACACCCCTCTGCACAAAGCAAAAGAACAATTGAGGGTCTCACGTCATACTTTTGGAATTGTGGTGGTGAGCTGCAACGGACATGTGAGACAGAAGAATACAGCAAGTGTGACATACCATCTGATCTCAGGGGGATAGAAAGACTTCATTAACCCATGCCCCACCACATTCTTAGTAAGCAATACTTGACCTCTATCTGGCTTAAAACTCTTTATGAACATATAGATGAAACATAGTAGGTTAATGTCTTAATGGTACTAGCAGATCCATTCTCCATCTATCAGAGTGTGACAAGTTACCTGTACTAGCCACAAGAGACATCTGCTTGGCACTGCTACAGGTAAATGGTCTGCTAGCCATACACCCATATGCAGGTCCTTCAGAGTCTTCAATACTTTTATAAGTAAGGTTGAATAAACGTATTTTCTGCTATAATTTGCCTCATTTATATATCAGGTAAATTCAGCAGCTGCTCAGAGGAATTAAGCAACTTGTAAAATTATAATTTGGCCAAGGTTCAGATTATCTGGATGACTAAATCCCCTTCATGGCAAAATGAGAAAATAGGAAAAAGAGCGTTGCCTCCTCCTGCTTGACTGACGGCCCCTTTGCCTGAAGTCACAGGGCATAGAGGCTGTCAGTCAAGTAAGAGGTGACACTGGGTGGGGAATAGAGCTGGAGTGACAGAGGCTTCAGATCATCAGACAGACTCGATGATGTTGTGATCAGAGCTCTGTGGTGGCCATATCATCACTTTTGAAATTCCTTGTTCTTCTTTACACTGAAGATAGTTCTTAACAGTACTAGCTGTATGTTTGGGGTCGTTGTCCTGCTGCAGAACAAATTTGGAGTCAGACGCCTCCCTGATGGTATTGCATGATGGATAAGTATCTGACTGTATTTCTCAGCATACGGTGGGCTTTACTGATCCTCCCTGGATCCAGCCAATCAGCAGAGACACTGGAGCAGTGGCGGAGAGGCAGTGCTGGACCCAAGGAAGTTAAGAAAAGCTTACAGTATATAGCAAACTTGTGAGCAAAATATACAGTGGTGGCCAAAAGTATTGGCACCCCTGCAATTCTGTCAGATAATACTCAGTTTCTTCCTGAAAATGATTGCAATCACAAATTCTTTGGTCTTATTATCTTCATTTAATTTGCTTGCAAGGAAAAAACACAAAAGAGAATGAAGCAAAAATCAAATCATTGATCATTTCACACAAAACTCCAAAAATGGGCCAGACAAAAGTATTGGCACCCTCAGCCTAATACTTGGTTGCACAACCTTTAGCCAAAATAACTGCGAACAACCGCTTCTGGTAACCATCAATGAGTTTCTTACAATGCTCTGCTGGAATTGTAGACCATTCTTCTTTGGCAAACTGCTCCAGGTCCCTGATATTTGAAGGGTGCCTTCTCCAAACTGCCATTTTGAGATCTCTCCACAGGTGTTCTATGGGATTCAGGTCTGGACTCATTGCTGGCCACCTTAGAATTCTCCAGTGCTTTCTCTCAAAACATTTTATAGTGCTTTTGGAAGTGTGTTTTGGGTCATTGTCCTGCTGGAAGACCTTTGACCTCTGAGGGAGACCCAGCTTTCTCACACTGGGCCCTACATTATGCTGCAAAATTTGTTGGTAGTCTTCAGACTTCATAATGCCATGCACACGGTCAAGCAGTCCAGTGCCAGAGGCAGCAAAGCAACCCCAAAACATCAGGGAACCTCAGCCATGTTTGACTGTAGGGACCGTGTTCTTTTCTTTGAATGCCTCTTTTTTTTTCCTGTACACTCTATGTTGATGCTTTTTCCCAAAAAGCTCTACTTTTGTCTCATCTGACCAGAGAACATTCTTCCAAAACGTTTTAGGCTTTCTCAGGTAAGTTTTGGCAAACTCCAGCCTGGCTTTTTTATGTCTTGGGGTAAGAAGTGGGGTCTTCCCGGGTATCCTACCATACAGTCCCTTTTCATTCAGACGCCGACGGATAGTACAGGTTGACACTGTTGTACCCTCGGACTGCAGGGCAGCTTGAACTTGTTTGGATGTTAGTCGAGGTTCTTTATCCACCATCCGCACAATCTTGCGTTGAAATCTCTCGTCAATTTTTCTTTTCCGTCCACATCTAGGGAGGTTAGCCACAGTGCCATGGGCTTTAAACTTCTTGATGACACTGCGCACGGAAGACACAGGAACATTCAGGTCTTTGGAGATGGACTTGTAGCCTTGAGATTGCTCATGCTTCCTCACAATTTGGTTTCTCAAGTCCTCAGACAGTTCTTTGGTCTTCTTTCTTTTCTCCATGCTCAATGTGGTACACACAAGGACACAGGACAGAGGTTGAGTCAACTTTAATCCATGTTAACTGGCTGCAAGTGTGATTTAGTTATTGCCAACACCTGTTAGGTGCCACAGGTAAGTTACAGGTGCTGTTAATTACACAAATTAGAGAAGCATCACATGATTTTTCAAACAGTGCCAATACTTTTGTCCACCCCCTTTTTTAGGTTTGGTGTGGAATTATATCCAATTTAGCTTTAGGACAATTCTTTTTGTGTTTTTTCATTGAAGACAAATTAAATGAAGATAATAATACCAAAGAATTTGTGATTGAAATCATTTTCAGGAAGAAACTGACTATTATCTGACAGAATTGCAGGGGTGCCAATACTTTTGGCCACCACTGTAGGTGAAAGGGGATAACCCCTTTAAGGCCCTCATACACACTTCCCTTGTCTGAGCCACTTTGGTTGTAGGGAAGTGTGAGCATGCATCCCAACAGCAGCTGTGGCGCCCCTGAGGGTTCAGTCGCCACAGAGGTACTGCACCTCACCCAGAGGTGTGGCATCTCCTTCTCTCAGGTAAGGATGGAGTACTGCCCGGGACCCCAACACCTGCACTCAATACTACACTACTCCAGGCCGGCTGGAAGTTCATTATGCACTTCTTCTGCTGCCCTGTCCCTGGCTGGAGTGGGGGGAACCAAAAGTGAGGGGGAACCATGTAGTGGGTGTGGGTGGAGGACGTAGACCAGGGGAGCACTTGAAGAGGAGGTATATATTTATAGGGAGCCATCTTAGAGGGTCAGTCAGACAAGTCAGTAAGTCAGAGGAGGAGAAGTGAGAGGAGCAGGGGCTTTGCCGGAGCTCTTCTCGGGAGGCAGGCTCGGCCTGTCATGCCCAAGGCTGAGAGAGGTGTGGGAGCAAGGGATGAAGGCTCCAGGAACTGAAGGGATCCCAGGGGGTTCGGTGAGTGCAGGACGGCACCCGTACTCCCGAATCTGCCAGGCGTCAGAGGGATCAGGCCGCAAGAAGGGAACCGGTCCCTGGACTAGCCGAGTTACTTTAGGTCTCAGCTAGAAAACCAGAGGCTTCTGCACTTTCAGGGTGCAGTTGCCACATTCGCACCTAAGCCGCCGAAAAGGGCACCAAGCCAGGTCCGGGAACTTCAAGTTGCCCAGAGGGATCTCAATGTACCTGATCGGGACTTTGTGTGGCGGGGCGCAGGGCAGGAGGGAGAAGACCCAGTGCGGGAAGTCGGCTAAGAAAGGAACATACAGAAAGGGGTCCCGTTAAGTGCTCTTGAGATACTTGAGGGAGTGCTGAACCCCTGCCTGGTAAATGCAACGCGACGTGGGAGACTGTCAGCTGAATAGTGCCACCTGAGGAACCTAAATAATTGTGAGTAAACTTGGATGACTGCACCCCACTGTTTCTGTCAGTTATTTCTACCACGCTATCGCTCCTGCACTACAGGACCATCTGCACCTACACTGCCCTGGAGCTGTGCTCTGCCTGTGGAGAGCCGCACCAACCCAGCTGCCCTAACATCTGCTCCAGAGGTCTGCAGCAGCACCGGTACCCATTACCGGGAACCACAGGTGGCGTCACGAGACAAAACTGTTAACAAACCCCTTTTTAAAGAGTGACCCCAGAGTACGGGCCCAGGAGCCGACTGCCGTGACATCCCAAGAAGGTAAAGGCCCGGGTACCGAGTTTCCCCCATATCCCCCCCTGGGAGAGTCAGCTCTTCCTGGCGTCACGAACAGGATTCGAACAGACCCGTTATCACCGGGTATTGTGCGCCTAGAGACTGTTTTTCTTCACTGAATGTGGCGCCCGCCCCAGAAGAACGGGCGCCATTATGGGCGTACTCAAAGACAACAAGGAATCACCTCCCATCATGGGCCGGGTCCCAGAATGGCGCCAAAAGCGAGGCCCGCCCCAAGCAACAGTGACCATGTAAGTAGATGTGTCAATCAAAGTGGGGGGGCCGCTCCTAGGAGTGACCGACAACAGGCTGCCATGGAACCGCCCCCGAAAGGGGAGAGGAGGAGGAGAGAAGCAGTTGATGCAGGGTGTGGTCTTAACCAGTCTAGACAGACCGCAGCCGGCAGCCAGCATGGACGTAAGCCAGGACCGAGCCTCCGCCCCTGGCCTGCAGCAACAAGCGACCCCCCTCACCCTGGAGGGAGCAATATCCAAACTGTCCCCGGAGGATGCCAAGTTCCTCCAAGCCGAAGTGCAGGAGCTGAGCCAGCAACTGGAGAAGGCCCAGCAGGCAGCAGTTGCAAGGTGGAAAGAGGAGCTGCTGGCGAAGATCGCAGCCCGGCGGGAGCCAGCGCTGCGTGTCACCAGCGGTACCCCAGCCCCAGCGGAGCCTGATGAGCGCCAGGAGGCCGTGTGCAGCACAGGAGCAGGTAGGAGAAGTTCCCCTGTCCCGGGCGCTGAAAGCGCTGACCTCCTCCTGGGCCTCCTGCAGAACCCTCCGTCCCCGTGCGCGTACGCTCTGGAGCAGCTTCTGAGCCCGGAACCTCCAACCCCGGGTGCCGACTCCGCGGACCTGCTGCTCGGCTCCCTCCCAGAACCGCCAGCCCCGACACCCGAGTGGGTGTACGGAGCCCCCTCCTTTGACTGGTCCACCAAATATGAGGACCAGCAAGAACCCCCTCTAATCCCTGCACTAGCACCCCCGGCTGCCCGTCAAGAAGAAGAATTTAGGTGGGACAACCGCGGGGGGGACCTGATGGGGTTCCCACAGGAGACCCAGGCCCAAGCTCTGCAGAGGGAGGAATTCTGCAAACAAGAACTCCTGCAGCTGGCGAAGGAACGGCGCACCCGGCGGGTGCGCTGGGAGCAAATGGAGGCCCGGAACAAGGCCGCCAAAGCTCAAGTCCACCAGTCAGAATCCGTCCGGCCTAGTCCCCGTGCGGAGGGACTAATAGTGAAATTTGACCTGGAAGCCGGATAGGGCTTTATCCGGGATCCACAATTTGATCGGGACATTTTTGTTAATCGGCGGGATGTCGAGCCCCACCTTGAACAGGGCCATCTCGACCAAAACCTTTACCCCGGTGACCGTGTCACCTATACCATGCACCACGGGGAAAGCGGGTGGTATGCCCTCCAAGTGCATCATGTGGTCAAGGAGGAAGAGGACATACCCCTGCAGCCTGAGGCTGATGACCCGGCTGGGTCAGTCGGCAAAAAACAGCAGTACCCCCCCAGGCGGGGATACCACTACTAAGTACAGTAAGTGGGACTGAACATTGTAAAATAGTTACCTGTAAGGGTACAGTAGGAAAATTTGTTTATGTGTGTGAACTGAAAAGGTTAAAAATGTACATTTAGTTACCCATGAGGGTATAAAGACTTGCAGGCTGAGGACTATGAGCAGCCAAAAACTGTCCATTGTAAATAGTTGCACTTATTAAAGGGCCCCCTATTGGTCTTACATTAAAAGACCACTGAACAAAAACCCGTTTGGCGTGGCCGAAGACGTGGTCCAACACCTGGATCACTTATGTCCTGTAGCCACGCCCAGGGCCTACGTTGAGGGTTTTCAGTCGGGTCCCTCATGCTGCTCATGTTGCACCTTCACCAGTGAGATGGACACCTGGTTATTGGACTCACTGTAACTTTAAGAAGAATGTCTTATATGAAAAATGTTTTATATATTTGAAGAAAGTTTTAGAATGTTTTGATAAAAGTAACCAGTAACGTTTAAGAAAAAGTGCCTCCCATAAAGGGAAGAAAGCGTTTGTTTATAATCTTATATGTGATGCATCTAAAAATTGCATGTCTGTAATATACCGTGTTTTACTCTGTTCCAGCCCACGGATGTGCTGTGTTTTACCGGGGGGGAATGTGGCGCCCCTGAGGGATCAGTCGCCACAGAGGTACTGCACCTCACCCAGAGGTGTGGCATCTCCTTCTCTCAGGTAAGGATGGAGTACTGCCCGGGACCCCAACACCTGCACTCAACACTACACTACTCCAGGCCGGCTGGAAGGGCATTATGCACTTCTTCTGCTGCCCTGTCCCTGGCTGGAGTGGGGGCAACCAAAAGTGAGGGGGAACCATGTAGTGGGTGTGGGTGGAGGACGTAGACCAGGGGTGCACTTGAAGAGGAGGTATATATTTATAGGGAGCCATCTTAGAGGGTCAGTCAGACAAGTCAGTAAGTCAGAGGAGGAGAAGTGAGAGGAGCAGGGGCTTTGCCGGAGCTCTGAAGGGATCCCAGGGGCTACGGTGAGTGCAGGGCGGCACCCGTACGCCCGAATCTGCCAGGCATCAGAGGGATTAGGTCGCAAGAAGGGAACCGGTCCCTGGACTAGCCGAGTTACTTTAGGTCTCAGCTAGAAAACCGGAGGCTTCTGCACTTTCAGGGTGCAGTTGCCACATTCGCACCTAAGCCACCGAAAAGGGCACCAAGCCAGGTCCGGGAACTTCAAGTTGCCCAGAGGGATCTCAAGGTACCTGATCGGGACTTTGTGTGGCGGGGCGCAGGGCAGGAGGGAGAAGACCCAGCGCGGGAAGTCGGCTAAGAAAGGAACATACAGAAAGGGGTCCCGTTAAGTGCTCTTGAGATACTTGAGGGAGTGCTGAACCCCTGCCTGGTAAATGCAACGCGATGTGGGAGACTGTCAGCTGAATAGTGCCACCTGAGGAACCTAAATAATTGTGAGTAAACTTGGATGACTGCACCCCACTGTTTCTGTCAGTTATTTCTACCACGCTATTGCTCCTGCACTACAACGCCCAGCATCACCATCTGCACCTACACTGCCCTGGAGCTGTGCTCTGCCTGTGGAGAGCCGCACCAACCCAGCTGCCCTAACATCTGCTCCAGAGGTCTGCAGCAGCGCCGGTACCCATTACCAGGAACCACAGGTGGCGTCACGAGACAAAACTGTTAACAAACCCCTTTTTAAAGAGTGACCCCAGGGTACGGGCCCGGGAGCCGACTGCCGTGACATCCCAAGAAGGTAAAGGCCCGGGTACCGAGTTTCCCCCATATCCCCCCCTGGGCGAGTCACAGCCACTGACAGAATGCAATGCTCACGACATAACAATATCGCAAGAGTACTGGCAGACTCATAGCTGATCCAGTAGGTGAGTATGTGTTGTTTTGATTTTATATGTTGCATTTAGGAAGGGTTGTCCAAATACTTGACAACTTTAAACTATGTTACTGGTTGAATGATCTTTAGTGAATGATCATAATGCAAATAGCCATACACATTTTAGTCCATATTGCCTTTTACAGTTGTTCAACTCTGACATCGGGAGATAAACAAATGATCTTTCTGGGAATATTCTTTCAACGAAAGATCATTTATGCATGACTTTATGCATGAATAAAATCTTTCTATGAATGGATCTTTTGAACCAAAAAATTAAACATGTCCAACTTCATTCCAAAGGATGAACGACTGTGAACGGTCATTTTTAAAGTGGACAATTTTTGGAAATATTTTTTAAAGGGGACATTTTTTTAACTTAAATACTTATATTTTGGGGTAAAAATTATTTTGCTATTGGGTTTAATGCACCATTTTATAGGCTGTTTGTTTCCCTGTACATTCATCTTTAATGTAGTCTGTGGCAATACATCAGTCAGGAGGAACTCGGGAATAGACAGATAAAAGAATTACAAACTTTCCACTTAAGCCATGTCCACATGTTGAGTATTTGGTGCAGAGGCGTATCTAGGGGGGAGGCAGGTGGGGCATCTGCCCCAGGCATATCCGGCAGAGGGAACCGTCGGGCCGCCTAATACTGCGGTCCGAGGTATCTCCCCCTGGCGGCTGCATTTTGCTGCCCCCAGACTGAGAATCGGCCATTCTCTGAGCCGTCTGTCAAGCTGACAGCTAGCTCAGAGAAGGTGCAGCGTGCAGGCTCCCAGTGAACAATTGTACTCACGTCTTTCAGGCGCGAGTACAATTGAAGCTCTGACCACCAGGTCAGGGCAACGTCAGCAGCGTGATCAGGTCATATGATCACGCTGCTGACATCACTCACCGACTCACAGAGGTGCGCGAAGAACATCGGTGGTAAGTGCTCCAGCCTCTAATGGAGCTGAATACACCGAAGATTCAGTGTAACGGTGGGACATTCAGCGTGGCAGGAGGGGAATTACTCTGTGGGGGAGAGATTTAGTGTGGGGGAGATTTACTCTGTGGGGGGAGACTTTCTCTGTGTGGGGGAGGGGGAAGATTTCATGTAGGGTGAGATTTAGTGTGGGGAGGGGTGACGGAGATTTAGTATGGTGGGGTGGGGGAGATTTATTGTAACGGGAGTGGGGAAGATTAAGTGTAACGGGGGAAGATTTGAGGAAACAAGCTTGGGTAGCAAGGATGGGACATGTGCAGACACAATATGGGGAGCGGGAGAAATTTGAAGAGACAGTATGAGGAGCAAGGGTGAGATGGGGGCATATACAGTGGGGAAAATAAAGTATTTAGTCAGCTACCAATTGTGCAAGTTATCCCACTTAAAAGATGAGAGAGGCCTGTAATTGACATTATAGGTAGACCTCAACTATGAGAGACAAAATGAGAAAACAAATCCTGAAAATCACATTGTCTGATTTGGAAAGAAATTTTTTTCAAATTTCGGTGAAATATAAGTATTTGGTCAATTACAAACAAGCAAGATTTCTGGCTCTCACAGACCTGTAACTTCTTTTTTAAGAGGCTCCTCTGTCCTCCACTCATTACCTGTAGTACTGGCACCTGTTTGAACTTGTTATCAGTATAAAAGACATCTGTCCGCAACCTCAAACAGTCACACTCCAAACTCCACTATGGTGAAGACCAAAGAGCTGTCGAAGTACACCAGAAACAAAATTGTAGCCCTGCACCAGGCTGGGAAGACTGAATCTGCAATAGGCAAGCAGCTTGGTGTGAAGAAATCAACTGTGGGAGCAATAATTAGAAAATGGAAGACATACAAGACCACTGATAATCTCCCTCGATCTGAGGCTCCACACGAGATCTCACCCCGTGGGGTCAAAATGATCTCAAGAACGGTGAACAAAAATCCCAGAACCTCACGGGGGGGACCTAGTGAATGAACTGCAGAGAGCTGGGACCAACGTTACACAGGCTACCATCAGTAACACACTATGCCGCTAGAGACTCAGATCCTGCAGTGCCAGATATGTCCCCCTGCTTAAGCCATTACATGTCTGAAATTTGCTAGAGAGCATTTGGATGATCCAGAAGAGTATTAGGAGAATGTCATATGGTCAGATGAAAGTAGAACTGTTTGGTAGAAACAGAACTAGTCATGTTTTGAGGAGAAAGAATGCTGAGTTGCATCCAAAGAACACCATACCTACTGTAAAGCATGGGGGTGGCAACATCATGCTTTGGGGCTGTTTCTCTGCCAAGGGACCAGGACAACTGATCCGTGTACATAAAAGAATGAATGGGGCCATGTATCGTGAGATTTTGAGTGCAAACCTCCTTCCATCAGCTAGGGCATTGAAGATGAAACGTGGCTGGGTCTTTCAGCATGACAATGATCCCAAGCACACCGCCAGGGCAATGAAGGAGTGGCTTCATAAGAAGCATTTCAAGGTCCTGGAGTGGCCTAGCCAGTCTCCAGATCTAAACCCTATAGAAAACCTTTGGAGGGAGTTGAAAGTCCATGTTGCCCAGCAACAGCCCCAAAACATCACTGCTCTAGAGGAGATCTGCATGGAGGAATGGAACAACATACCAGCAACAGTGTGTGCCAACCTTGTGAAGACTTACAGAAAACGTTTGACCTCTGTCATTGCCAACAAAGGATATATAGCAAAGTATTGAGATGAACTTTTGTAATTGACCAAATACTTATTTTCCAACAAAATTTGAAAAAAAATTTCTTTCCAAATCAGACAATGTGATTTTGAGGAGTTGTTTTCTCATTTTGTCTCTCATAGTTGAGGTCTACCTATGATGTCAATTACAGGCCTCTCTCATTTTTTTAAGTGGGAGAACTTGCACAATTGGTGGTTGAGTAAATACTTTTTTTCCCCACTGTATGGGGAAATAGTAAGGGGGATTGGTGCATACATAATATGGTGAGTGGGGGAGATGAGTGCAGACACAGTATGGTGAGTGGTTGTGTGGGTGCGGACACAGTATGAGAAGTGAAGGGGGAATGCATGAGGGGGGATTGGTGCAGACACAGAATAGGGAGGACGGTGTGAACGCAGTATTGGGAGCGAAGGAGGGGAATATATGCGAACACAGTATGGGAAGCGAGTGGGGGGATGGGTGCAAACACAGTATGGTGAGTGGGGGGATGGGTGAACAGTATGAGTAGAGAGTGGAAAATGTATGCAGACACAGTATAGGGAGCAAGGGTGATGGGATGTGTGCAAACACAGTATAGGGAGTCGGAGGGATGTATGAAAGTGAGGAGTATAAGGAGGCGGAGTGTGATGAGGGGGTACTGTATTGACACTGAGTCACGGGTGTGTCAGAGGTGACAGTTGCCCTGCAGTTAGTTGCAGGAGATCTCTATGTTTGGCATTACAGACATCTTCTTAGAGGCTGTCTCTAGGACCCAGTGGCTACCTCCCTCTGGGTAATTAGCTCCCTGGCCTGAGTGTATAAATACCTGGTGTGTCTGAGAGGGAGGTGCCGGCGATATTTACTTCGTCCTCTCTGGAGCTTGAGGCCATGTGCGCATTTGTCTGGAGTTGTCTAAAGCTTGTTGGGCTTGTCTAGCCTTGACAAGGGTTTGTCTACCCTTGTTGTCTATAGAGTTTAGTGCAGATCGGCTAGTGCTCATCTCCTTCCTTCCCTAGCCTTAGCCATACGCCAGGGAAAGTCAGGGCAAGGCACGCGTGAGGCGATTGGTGAAGAGCCAATATAGGGACGGTAGTTGAGACAGGGTGACACTAGACCAGACTAGGAGGTCTCCAGACCCCCCTTTCCCTAGTGTCTGGGCTCCCTTTCCCTCTTCCCTCTGTATTGCACTAAGTCTTTCCCACACCCTGCGTGACACACTGGGCCCTAAAGGGGAAACACCGTGTGAGAGGACAGTGTGAAGAGGGGGCCCAGTATGGAAAGGAGAGGGCAGTGTGGAGAGCATGTACCATAAGAGGGACAGTGTGTGGATCATATTTTGTGCAGGGAATATAGTGAGGGGTAATTACTAATTATTTATTCAGGGGCTCAGCGTAGAGCAGATATTGTTATTCAGGAGCATTATAATGACTCTGCTATTTTTAAGGGTAAAGTGTGAGGATGTGCTGCACAAGACTGGAGAAGATGGAAGTCTTTAGAGACAAGTTGTGGATGAGAAAAGTCATCATGGCGTCTGGACAAGATGAAAAAAACAAAGAGAACGACTCCAATCAGAGACAATGTCATCTATAGCAGTGGTCCCCAACCTTTTTTGCACCAGGGACCGGCTTGAAGCAAGATCATTTTTCCATGGCCCAGCAAGGAGGGGGTGGGGTGGGCGGGGCTTTGGTCATATGGGGGCGGGGTAATGGAGGGATTTGGATTTTAGTGCATACTTATCATATAGTGTAGACCAGGTCCCCGCCAGGAGCCCCACATAATGTGCTGTGCCAGGAGCCGCATCACTGAGGCCCCATCACGCCCTGCAGCAGGACAGGGCAGCTGTCCTGACAGCTGCTGTTCAGCTGCATTTACTTCATCCCAGGGGCGGACACAGACTGTAGTGGGCCCCTGTGCAAGAAATTTTTGGGGGCCCCCCCCGCCCTTCATAAGGCAACAAAGTTATGTAAACATAACCCCCCCATGTGCATCTCTCACCCCCCCATGTGCAGCTCACCCCCGTGCATCTCTCATCCCCCTCCGTGCATCTCTCATCCACCCCCCGTGCATCTCTCATCCACCCCCCGTGCATCTCTCATCCCCTCCGTGCATCTCTCATCCCCCCCGTGCATCTCTCACCCCCCCGTGCATCTCTCATCCACCCCCCGTGCATCTCTCATCCCCCCCGTGCATCTCTCATCCCCCCGTGCATCTCTCACCCCCCCGTGCATCTCTCATCCACCCCCCGTGCATCTCTCATCCCCCCCGTGCATCTCTCACCCCCCCGTGCATCTCTCATCCACCCCCCGTGCATCTCTCACCCCCCCGTGCATCTCTCACCCCCCCGTGCATCTCTCATCCACCCCCGTGCATCTCTCATCCCCCCCGTGCATCTCTCACCCCCCCGTGCATCTCTCATCCACCCCCCGTGCATCTCTCATCCCCCCCGTGCATCTCTCACCCCCCCGTGCATCTCTCACCCCCCCGTGCATCTCTCACCCCCCCGTGCATCTCTCATCCACCCCCCGTGCATCTCTCATCCCCCCGTGCATCTCTCATCCCCCCCGTGCATCTCTCACCCCCCCGTGCATCTCTCATCCACCCCCCGTGCATCTCTCATCCACCCCCCGTGCATCTCTCATCCCCCCGTGCATCTCTCATCCCCCCGTGCATCTCTCACCCCCCCGTGCATCTCTCATCCCACCCGTGCATCTCTCATCCCCCCCGTGCATCTCTCATCCACCCCCCGTGCATCTCTCATCCCCCCCGTGCATCTCTCACCCCCCCGTGCATCTCTCACCCCCCCGTGCATCTCTCATCCACCCCCGTGCATCTCTCACCCCCCCGTGCATCTCTCACCCCCCCGTGCATCTCTCATCCACCCCCCGTGCATCTCTCATCCACCCCCCGTGCATCTCTCATCCACCCCCGTGCATCTCTCATCCCCCCCGTGCATCTCTCCCCCCCCTGTGCATCTCTCATCCACCCCCCGTGCATCTCTCCCCCCCCTGTGCATCTCTCATCCACCCCCCGTGCATCTCTCATCCCCCCCGTGCATCTCTCACCCCCCCGTGCATCTCTCATCTCTCCCCTCCCTCCCATGTGCATCTCTCATCTCTCCCCTCCCCCCATGTGCATCTCTCATCTCTCCCCTCCCCCCCATGTGGATCTCTCATCTCTCCCCTCCCCCATGTGCATCTCTCATCTCTCCCCTCCCCCCATGTGGATCTCTCATCTCTCCCCTCCCCCATGTGCATCTCTCATCTCTCCCCTCCCCCCCATGTGGATCTCTCATCTCTCCCCTCCCCCATGTGCATCTCTCATCTCTCCCCTCCCCCCATGTGCATCTCCCATTCCCCCCACTCCTAGTTAATTGTATTTAAAAAAAAATAAAACTTGTTATACTTACCCCCATGCGATCCCTGCAGAATCCTGGCGCTCGTCCAAATCGCTGACACCAGGTTCTCCTGACTTCCGGCCATGTGACGGCGCCGTCACATGACCGGAAGTCAGGGGAATCATGAAGGTGCTGCCGCTGCAGCGCAGCGCTAAGATGTCCCGGACCCGGCGCTTAGCATGCGGCCGGGGGCCCCATGAGGAGAGAGACGCACAAGAGGGGGGCTCCGAGGGGGCTCCTACCGGCCGGGCCCCATACTGGAGTCAGGGCAGTCATGCCCTGATGGCGGCCCTGCTGGAGGCTGGAGGGGCCCCCTCTCCCCGCGGACCGGCTGAAAAACCCCAACGGCCCGGTCCTGGTCCGCGGACCGGCGGTTGGGGACCTCTGATCTATATGGTACCTGGATGTAAATGTTTTTTTGGGATACTGACTAATTCTCATATTTTTATGTTAGGAGCATTAAAAGGGTTGTCCAAGTTAGTGATGAGTCTGCAGTAAAATATTTCACATGGGAAAGCTGCTTTTCTATTGGAGGAGGCTGATGGATCGCTCTGGTCACATGTTCCTCCACCAGAGGCCATTGTATGGACTGGAGAGCGGAGCAGCCTGTGAGGAAAGCTGCACTAACAAGGGAAAGTGGCTGACCTCATTACCTGAGAATCAATCAGTGATCTTGTTCTGACAGTCTAAAAGGAAAATATGTTACTCCGTTTTATCTGTCCTTTTATGAGCTCCACTAGCTGATTTAAGCTCTTTAAGTTTTTGTTGAAATCATTCATTTTCATCAATCGTAAATCTATTGTGTATGGGTTCTAGGTACTACATTCTACCGACAAATGCTCCACCAAGTCAAGTGTGCTTGTCTGTTTCTGTGACCTCCAAAGACATAGTTATGCCCATCATGTACATCTGTGGCATATCCACAGTATAATTGCACAGGAATGTCCTTTTTAAGTAGAGAAAGCTGGGTGCCTGGTATGCATAGCCACCTCTCCCTTCCATCTGCCTGTCACCTGTTGGACCCATGTTCCCCTGTTAGGGGTTCCAAATGTGGAAATTTTGTGGCTCTGCCTATCACACATTCTGTGGCATCTAGTGTTGATATGCACAGGAAGCATAAAATGGAAAATCTCATTTTCACCCTTCCCTTCATATTCCATAATGTATGAGCACTTTTATCAAACAACCTTTGGGTTCAAATAAAATCTTTATACTTTACAATATTCCATTAACAGTCTAGTATTCTAAGTCTATGAAAATGTTGCTCAAGACATACGTATAATTATCAGCAATATGTAATAAGTGTTGAGCGACGGCTGTCATCATGCGCCAGATTGCGGTAACACATCAGACAGTGGGTGAAGAGGTTAATAGACGGGGCGAGGGTCTCTATAAATATCGAGGTATCAGTGTCCTTTATCATCATATCACATCTTTATAAGGCAGCGTGGGTTTGCAGAGGTCACCTCTACTTTATTATCCAACAATTGTTGTCAGCTGCCCTGCTCCTCCAGACAAGATACAGAAGAAGGAGGGGGTCGTCTGGATTTTGGCCAGCTATGCTTATCCATCAGTAATCTCCGCTCTCTTCTGCTTCTCACACATTCTGAGCTCTAAAGAAAAGAAAGCCATACAACATATAATCCAAATTCACAGAAGTTCTCTGATCTGCTTATTATTACAATGATGGTATTAATATTCTAATATTTCATTATTATGGCTGGGTTCCCACAATGGGGATTTTTATTAAAAATAAAGGCCAACAGTTTGCAGTAGAAATGTGTGATATCTATATTTGGCATGCATGTTATTTCTTTCTTGTATAATAGGCTTTTTTTTAGCTTGACAGATACTGTACGTGTGACCAAAGTATGCATTAGTACTGTACCCCGTCATACTCGCTGGAACATTTAGGCTAGATTCACACATCCATGTGAGTGTTATCATCCAAGAAAAACTAAATGTTTTTTTCTCAGGTGTCATCATAGTTGCATCAGTTTTTTTCACATCCTTTTTTCACTGAAGCAGGTAGACTAAAAAAATTGCATCCATTCTGTCTTAAAGGGTTGGTCTGGCACCTAAAATGTATTTTCTAAATATCTATCCTTATACAATAACCACTTCTGTAATGAGCTTTATTAATATCCTACTCTTCTCTCTATCTAACTAACCCCTAAATATGTTTTTTTAGTGTACTTCCTGTGACTTATTGTTTGAGAGGAGTCTTAAATGTGACGTCACAGGAGGCTGGGGCAGCACTCACTCTCTGCAGTGTCCATCGCCCCTCCTGGAAAAGGATCTCACAAGGGGCAGTGCTGCAATTACTCACTAGTTTCCTGATTCGCCGTCCCCTCTGAAGATGTCCTGGATCCTGGGTAATGGACGCTGAGGGAAATGTGAGGGCAGAGCCAGCTTTCTGCTTCTGTCTCTGCCACCACCATACCTTCAAACTAAAAGAAGACATCGTCAGAGGCAGAGATAGAAGCAATGAGTGACACCAGCGCCGCCCCCTGATGACAATTTGTTTGATGACGGTGATAGAAGTTGTGAGGCGGCACAGTTGTCACTAGCTTCTTCAGTCTTCAGAGGCTTTTAGCAGCAGCCACTCCCAGCTCATATTGCGCTCCGCAAGACCCGGTGGTTATGATGATGTCAGTAATGATAACGCTTATCGGTGTCGCCGAGTCTCAGAGGGCAGTGTGACCCGGCGACTCTGATGAGCGGTAACGTTACTGACGTCACCGCTGTTCAGAGCCGCCAGGTCTCGCGGAGCGCAGCGTGATCCGGGAGTGGCTGCTTCTAAAAGCCTATAAAGACTCAGAACGAGTCTCCATAGGCTTTTAACGACTGAATCAGGGAACGTCGAGGTAAGAATCGGACATGCGTGGGGCCCTTATTTCCTAATAAATTTGTGAACGAGGGAAAGTGTATTGTTTTTATTTCTCTCTTTTTATGTTTTTCAGGTATCCATTTGTGGACTATGTCGGATTACCTCGACGGTATCGGTCCTGAATGTGTTTTTTTTTTAAATAAATTGGTGAACCTGGGACAGTGTGGGGGAGTGTTTAGTTAAATAAAGATTTTTTTGTGTGTTTTTTTTCTTTCTATTACTGGGTTAGTAGTGGGGGTGTCTGATAGACATCTCCCCATTACTAACTCCATGGCTTGATGGCAGCTATGATTTTTGACAAATCACAGCTGACATCAACCCCAAGTTCCATTACCCCGATTGCCACAGCACCAACGCAACAGGTAAGAGCCCGGCCAAGCGCCAGCATTGGCACATGTCATGTGAGGAACATTCCCAGTCTGACAACATCAGCTCACAGCTGTCTGCTTTACCATTTCTGGTTATCAAAAATGGAAGGAACCCACATAATTTTTTTCATTTATTTATTTGGCTAAACAAGCCTAAAAACTGTAGAATAAACTCCACTTGAAAGGCACTAAAGGGTGCAATTTTATAATATGTAGGGGGCTTGTGAAATTATATATCTGCAGGACATCTATCTATTCTATTCTATCTATTTATTATCTATCTATTACATATCTAATATCCTATTATCCAGGGGTCCTCAAACTTTTTAAACAGGGGGCCAGTTCACTGTCCCTCAGACCATTGGAGGGCCAGAATATAGTTTTTAAAAAAACTATGAATACATTCCTATGCACACTGCACATATCTTATTTTGAAGTAAAAAAACAATACAAGAAGAAATACAATATTTAAAATGAAGAACAAGTAAAGTTAAATCAACCGGTATTTCAATAGGCAGGTAAATGTCCCCAATAGGCAGCATGGGTCCCCAATAGGCAGGTAAATGTCCCCAATAGGCAGGTAAATATCCCCAATAGGCAGCATAGGTCCCCAATAGGCAGGTAAATGTCCCCAATAGGCAGGTAAATGTCCCCAATAGGCAGGTAAATATCCCCAATAGGCAGGTAAATGTCCCCAATAGGCAGCATAGGTCCTCAATAGGCAGGTAAATGTCCCCAATAGGCAGCATAGGTCCCCAATAGGCAGGTACATGTCCCCAATAGGCAGCATAGGTCCCCAATAGGCAGGTACATGTCCCCAATAGGCAGCATAGGTCCCATGCAGGATGTCACCCCCCATATAATGCCCCATGCAGGATGTCACCCCCCATATAATGCCCCATGCAGGATGTCCCTTTCTCCCACCATATAATGCCCCATGCAAGATATCACTCCCCTGTCTTTATAATGCCCCATGCAGGATGTCACCTCCCCCCATATAATGCCCCATGCAGGATATCACTCACCTGTCTTTATAATGCCCCATTCAGGATGTCACCCCCCAATATAATGCCCCATGCTGGATGTCACCCCCCATATAATGCCCCATGCAGCATGTCACCCCCCCATATAATGCCCCATGCAGGATATCACTCCCGTCTTTATGATGCGCCATTCAGGACGTCACCCCCCCCCATATAATGCCCCATGCTGGATGTCACCCCCCATATAATGCCCCATGCAGTATGTCACTCCCCCATATAATCATATAATGCCCCATGCTGGATGTCACCCCCCATATAATGCCCCATGCAGCATGTCACTCCCCCATATACTGCCCCATGCAGGATGTCACACCCCCATATAATGCCCCATGCAGGATGTCACCCCCCATATAATGCCCCATGCAGGATGTCACCCCTAATATTATGTCCCATGCCTCCATACATTAAAAAAAAAAAAAAACAATACTCACCTCACTTCTCACCTGCTGCCCCTGCTCAATTCCGGACTCCAGCGTCGCCGGCGTCTTCCCGCTCTGCACTGCCTGTGACGGCTCAGGAGAGAGCGCGGTGGAAAGACATCACCGCACCCTCTGACATGAGACGTCACAGGAAGCGCAGAGCAGGAAGACAGGGGATCTGCAGAGGCACAGGGAGAGGTAAGTATCCGGCTGCCAGGGCCCAGAGCAAGCGGGAGGGAGCGGGCGCTGACACCGCTCTCCTCCGCCCACAGTCCGGCGGGCCGGATAAAAATCCTCCGCGGGCCGCATGTGGCCCGCGGGCCGTAGTTTGAGGTCCCCTGCTATTATCTATCTATATCTTTATATAAGATTGCTTTATTAGTTTTGTAAACTAGCTTTAAATTACATGGAGAATTATAGCATGTAAAAGATGATGTTAAAATGCATTGCATATGGATTGCATACACATGTCATACAGATGTCATATGGATGCTAGGCAAGAAAAAAATCATACACTTGCATAGCACTCGCATAACATGCAGAATGACATATGCATGACACTCGTCCAACTTTTTCAGGATGAACATCGGAGCGATTTTTAATACGCAGATGTTTGCGGGCCCTAATACAGTACATATCTAATCTACACCTTGTGGATATTTTGCTGCACTTAAATTGGACAGCAGCGTGCTGGCAGATTTAACTCATATTTCATTCTTTGCAAAAGAAAGGGTGAAATCTACACCAAATCCAGACCAAAATCTCCATGTAAAACTTGCAGATTTTGCTGCAGAAAAGCTGCATATAGTCCGTGGGAAAAATCCCCATCAAAAAAATCTCTGCGTGAACATACAAAAATTAATATTGTAATGTTTTTTGTTCCCGTTATATTCAGTAGATATCCTCTAGTTCTGCCTAGTTATCCCAAAATTGAAAAGGAAGCACTAGTACACTAAATGTTAAAAAAGTTCTAAAAATCCTTAAGGCACTTTTTAACACCTGTTAAGTGAATTATTTCACGCCACTGGAAATCCACAAACACTACAACTTTGGGTGAATGGGTGGAAGAGGTTAACAATATTATGAAAATGGAAAACATGATTGCACATGATAACAATCACCTCGAGACTTTTCATCGGCAATGAAAGTGGTGGATATTATTTATTGAGGGGAATGACCGGGAAATCTGGTTGTCAGAAAATAATACTTAGAACAGAATGAAGTAGTAGATGTGGTCTCCCCTGAAGTGCTGGTTTCCATAAGTCGTGTTTTTTTCTGTTCTTCCCCACCTCCTTTTTCTTCCCATTCTCTTTACATTCCTCTAACACACACATAATTATTTGGTTCATGTAAGAGATTATATTACTACCTCATCCAGCTTATTATCCTTATAGTCTGATTTTTAACGATGACTTAATATTAACAACTGTCAACTTTTTTATTGTTATTATTGAACGTAATTGGAATATTCTGTTTTCATATCCATGTTATTAAAACCCAATAAAAATATTTAAAGTAAAAAAAAAAGTTATATAAAAAGTCTGCCAAAGTTGTGTACTCCATGAACATTATCTTCTATGCATTTTCCTACTTTATTAAGTTGAGTCACCTGCATCAAGGAACGCAAACACAACAAAGCCGACAAGAGTTGGCACCAGTACTGGTATGGAATACCGATCTGACTTGGGTATAAGAGCTTGCTTTACTATAATCACTGTGATTACAGCCTCCTCTATCTATGCAGAGGGGAAAGAGCAAATTGCTGCTCTCTGGAGAGAGAGGATGAATAGCGGTTATGTCATCTTATTCCTCCTAAGTTGCCTAAAGAACTGAGAGGCTGAAGAACCCAGGAAATGAATATTATTGTTCTGTATTGCTGATGATGACGGTATACTCTCCCGATAGAATCTACTGGTTGTTGTATGCCACATGTGCCTATATAGATGGCACATTCCTAGATTAGTAACAAAGGACAAGTGATGAACACTAAAGGAATGAGTTTCTAAATGTGGATCTGGGCTCTTCTTTTGGTTGTCACAGACACATTATACCTTTTGTGGAAAAGCATAGCTAGAAATAACATCTGTGATCAGATACTGGAGATGCGAAGTGTCTATACACACATTCTATGCGCACAAAGAGTTTTTCCGAGGAGTTTTTGGTGCAGAAACTGAGTTCCAAATCTCCTCCAAATCTCAAAACTCCTGTTCAGATTCTGCTTTAAAAACTCCGCAAAAAGACTCTGTGTGGACATGGTCTCAAAGCACAGAATAAAATAGGCAAGGGAAAAATGTGGAGTAAAAGGACATGAAATGTCACCAAAGTAAAAGTCTCGTCAAATACATGAGATGAAACGCTAGAGAGAATAAAGGACAGAAGAGCGAGATATAAATAAAAAGAAAGAAAGCAGTTGTGTCACTAGCAGCTGCTGTTTTCCAGGACAATATGTAATCCCTGGCTCAGCTCTGGAGATATGGAGGATAAGTAAAAGCATCTCTGCTATTCTGCAGCCAGGCTGCTGGTGAGAGGCAGGTGCACAACATAAAACAACAAGGCTACAAAATATATAAAAAATGAGGATCACATTTAATACGAGTTACATTTTTGTGGATGTATTGTACTAACTGGATCAGAGAAAATGGATTTCCAAGGAACAGATATTCTCCAAATGTTTATTATATTATACCATGCCATGCTTGCTACAGTGATGGACAAAAGTGTTGGCATCCTTGAAATTGCTCCAGAAAATGAAGTATTTCTGCCAGAAAATTATTGCAATTACACGTTTTGTTATACAAATGTTTATTTCCTTTGTGTGTATTGGAACAACACAAAAAACACCGAGAAAAAAGGCAAATTGGACATTTCACACAAAACCCCAAAAATGATCAGGACAAATTGTGAACACCCTCAACTTAATATTTGGTTGCACACCCTTTGGAATAAATAACTGCAATGAATCGCTTCATGTAACCATCAACAAGCTTCTTACACCTCTAAAGTGGAATTTTGGACCACTCTTCTTTTGCAAACTGCTCCAGGTCTCTCATATTTGAAGGGTGCCTTCTCCCAACAGCAATTTTAAGATCTCTCCACAGGTGTTCAATGGGATTTAGATCCTGACTCACTGCTGGCCACTTCAGAACTCTCCAGCGCTTTGTTTCCATCCATTTCTGGGTGCTTCTTGAAGGATGTTTGGGGTCACTGTCCTGTTGGAAGACCCATGACTTCTCCTTCCTTAGCATTTTATTTCATTCAAATGTTGATGGATAGTTCACGCTGACACAGATGCACCCTGAGCCTGCAGAACAGCTTGAATTTCTTTGGAACTTGATTACGGCTGTTTATCCACCATCCGAACTATCATGAATTGCAACCTTTCATTGATTTTGCTCTGCCGTCCACGTACAGGGAGATTAACTAAAGTGCCATGGGTTTTTGATTATGTTGCGCACCGTGGACAAAGGAACATCAAGATCTCTGGAAATGGACTTGTAACCTTTTAGATTATTGATATTTTTAAACAATTTTGGTTCTCAAGTCCTCAGACAGTTCTCTCCTCCTCTTTCTGTTCTCCTTGCTTAGTGTGGCACGCACAGACACACAATGCAAAGATTGAGTTAACTTCTCCCATTTTTATCTGGTTTCAGGTGTGATTTTCATATTGCCCACACCTGTTACTTGCCACAGGCGAGTTTGAACGAGCATTACATGCTTGAAACAAATATGTTTACCCACAATTTTGGAAAGGTGCCAACAATTTTGTCTGGTCCATTTTTGGGAATTTGTGCGAAACTGTGTCCAATTTGCCTGTTCGTCTCTGTTTTTTTGTGTCCAATACACACACAGGAAATAAACTTGTGTATAACAAAACATGTGCAATTGCAATTATTTTCTGGGAGAAATACTTCATTTTCTGGAACAATTTCAAGGGTGCCAAAACTTTCGGACATGACTGAATGTGTCATTTTATAACATGATGCAATAAAGGAAACATTTGGGGAAGATCTGTTCCTCCGAAATCTATTTTCTTTCTAGTATTAAGCGATTACGTGGATAGTCGCCCCAAGGAAGCGCACAGATTCAGAATGAGTGATCTGGAGATTTCAAAACAGAACTATTCTAACTGGATCAATTCAAAATAAGTCACATACCAAAAATACATATTTGTTAAAAGCTGAATGCACAACTAGAGATCTGGAAAGCCATAAATATAGAGCGTGGGATTCACACACCGGACACAAATGGCGTGTGATGGACTACATCTATTATATAATCGGCTAAGCGTCCCTCTGTCTGAAGCATCTATAGACTGCGCATGCGTGACGAGCAGTCTGGCTCCAGACAGAAGAACGCTTGGAGCCGTTACAGGTAAGAGGAGTGTATGGCGCCGGAGATCGCGGTATGCGTAGACACTGAACACATACCGCGATCTCCAGCGCCATACTTACATACTTACCTGACCGGGAGGAGCGTTGCCGCGGCGCCTCTCTTCTCGCCGGAGACCGGGGGCGGAGTGAGGCGTTGGAATTGGCGCATGCTCATAGCGCTATCCGGCGCCATTTTACTGAAGACACATTTACACTGAGTCTTCAACAAAATGACGCCGGACAGCGCGGTGCTCCGGCGCTGCACTCCTCCCCCGGCCTCCGGCAGAAGAGGACACCGCAGTGCTGGAGCACAGGGAAGAAAGGTGAGTATAAGTGTTTATTTTTTTTTTTTTATGTGTGCATCCATGCAAAACAGGATTAGGAGGATGAGGGGTACCATGCATACCAGGATTGGAGGATGAGGGGTACCATGCATACCAGGATTGGGGGATGAGGGGGCCACGTATACCAGGATTTGGGGATGAGGGGTACCATACATACCAGGATTGGGGGATGAGGGGGCCACGTATACCAGGATTGGGGGATGAGGGGGCCACGCATACCAGGATTGGGGGATGAGGGGGCCACACATACCAGGATTGGGGGATGAGGGGGACCATACATACCAGGATTGGGGGATGAGGGGTACCACACATACCAGGATTGGGGGATGAGGGGTACCACGCATACCAGGATTGGGGGATGAGGGGTACCACGCATACCAGGATTGGGGGATGAGGGGACCATGCATACCAGGATTGGGGGATGAGGGGACCATGCATACCAGGATTGGGGGATGAGGGGACCATGCATACCAGGATTGGGGGATGAGGGGTGCCATACATACCAGGATTAGTGGTGAGAGGTGCCATGCATACCAGGATCGGGGGTGACGGGTGCCATGCATACCAGGATTGGAGGTGAGGGGTGCCATGCATACCAGGATAGGGATGAGGGGTGCCATGCATACCAGGATTGGGGGTGAGTGGTGCCATGCATACCAGGATTGAGGGTGAGGGGTACCATGCGTACCAGGATTGAGGGTGAGGGGTGCCATGCGTAACAGGATAGGGATGAGGGCAGCACATAACAGGATGGGGGAACAGGATTGGGGAGCACAAATACCAGGATGGGAGACTATATAACAATAAAAATGCTCGCCACACGGGCGTAGAACGGACTCAATAGCTAGTTGAATTATATTGGGGTATGAATAATTCAGTTGTGGTGTCTGTCATTTTGGGAGGAAAAATAATGCCATTTTTTCCATAATATTTAATGAAATCTGCAATAGAAGACCAAGATTGAGCCATATATCATATATACACCCTGTCTCCTGTTAAGAATCCCCTGTACATCTCTTCCAAGGCTTTTACTAGAAAAGGCTTTCCGGAATTACACAAAATTGGCCCTCATGTATAGCATATTATAATGACATAAACTAAAGATATCGCAATGAATTACTGCTCGTGTGGTCCCTGCCGGTACCAAGGGGCTGATATCCCATCCATCAGTCACCTGACCGCTGCAGCCTAGCATTGTCTTCAGAAGACACATGTAGCATCAATATTTGATCAGTGGGAATCAAACTAGTTTAGGAAATACCATGAATGTGTGAGAACAAAGCAAGATCGCGAAGAGGTTACGCAGTCTAGGCATGGCTGATGCGGTAAAAGATGGTTGCTGTTGACTGCATCAGTTTTTACATAAACAAACATGCTTTGACAGTGCGGCTTTTTGACAGCATGATCCAAATTTAACTCGTCGGCAACCAGTGTCAAAAATGTACATCACAGCTGGGTAGCAGTTCCCGGGCTGCGATGTACATGCTTGTCAAGCTGATCTTGTGGGTGCTGTAAGTGCACCACTGAGATCAGCGGCAGGAAGAGGAGATTGAATTACTGAGGCTATGTTCCCACGATCAGGAACCAGCAGCGCTTTGGACGCAGCTGGACATATTTTCGATGCGTCCAAAGCGCTGAGTTCTAATCACGCAGGTAAATCCGGATGTGCTCATTGAACCATGAGGATTTACTGCATCCTGTACATTCTATTGTGGAAAATTCTGTAGCAGAGACCAGCGGGAATGGCGGTCAAGTAAATGATATGCATACTCCTGGGCAGAACACGTCTTGTATTAAGTGAGGCTGTGCCCACTAGATGGCCACTAGACTAAGCGGGTTCTGGCTGACAGTATACATATCGCATAGTTGACTGACAATCCTGGCGGAGACATCCTTGCAGCGCAAAGTGCATGTGAGAGGATTAACAAGTCTGCAAACACAGAGTGACTACAGACTTGTCATTCTACACTGGACAATCCCTTTAACTGCTTCAAAGTTCGGAAACATAAAAGAGGTAAAAGGAAGGGATACTGCCCATTCTTCGAGCAGCTTCTGAAAGGAAGCTGCCCTCACTCTATACTTCACAGTACAGAGAAAACGAACACTGGTGTTCCCCTGGGAAAACTGTAAAAGACTTCGTGTGCACATAACCATAGAAGTGACATGTACTTTCCTTTATCTACCAGGCATTTGTCAAAACCTGAAGGGGCAAGGGGTGGTTCAAAAAACTTATCAAATGAAAAGAATATATATTAATTGGAAGAGTTTTAGAAGCAGTTTTTAACCACTTCCAGACCGCCTATAGACATAAAACATCTGCAATCTACTATGCAGTGACGTTCTAAAATGTCACTACATTTATAGCAAATGCACGAGATCGGCAAGTGCAGGAAAGGAGAGCAAGCTGTCAGGCACAGTCAGACTCCCCATAGAGAAGACAGAGATGGATTACTACCATGAAGAAGCGCTGTGTACACTGCAAAGAAAACGCTAACAGAAGTTCCTCCTATGGACCCAGCGATCATGTGATCAAGTGCCAAGAAAAAGTGAGAGCTACTGGGTCCTAACAGTAACTGGCTGAATTTCCCCTGTAACTGAGACGAATATAGCAAGTGAAACCAGATATATAAAAATGTATTTAAATGTTGAAATGTGGGGGGCATGTCAACATTACATATGTCTTTTATTATCTCATTGATGACACAATGTGTGAAAAGAAAAATAAATAAAAAGTCGCTGTCGATCCAAATTGATGTTACTAGCCCTGCCTCATCCGAAAAAAAAACCACGTGTTTTTATAACACATTATAAAAATAATTGTTATAGAAAGAAGAGAAATTTGGAAATACATATTGATGGTCCTTTGTGTTTATTAAAAAAAGAAAGAAAAAGAAACGTATTTCCTTGATTTTCCCTCTGATATCGCCAAATAAATAAAAAAAAGAGTGTAGAAGAATAATATATAAATGAAGCCCCACGTATCTCAGGAAAAAAACAGGGAAAGTGGTCTGGTCTTGAAATGGTTAAGAAGGATTTTGGAGAGGATCTGCTTCAAAAAAAACTCCTTGTGGACATACCTAAGGGTATGTTCTTGGGGTAGACCACCTGGAAAAGCACTAAAATAAAAAACTTCAACATTAATGAACATCTGGATAGCAATGTCAAAACGACTCGCTGTGCAACTGCTTGGAAGCCGCCATTATCTTATAGAAGAATTAATAAAGGGAGGCGGCAAGCCTGACAAGATAAGTCCAAACACAGGTCAGAAAAGACATTTCAGGGAAACCAAAGCTGGTGTTTTCCTGAAGAGGCTTCCTATAGAAAAACAGATGCAGGTACACCCGCGTCTAAAGAATATTGTGTTCACATACCCTAACATTGCCTAGAAATACCATAGAAAACACTAAGCCTAACATTATATTACATTATATATAATACATAGATAAATATAGATAGATATTCAGCTATAAATTGTTCTCTGTATACATAAAAATAGTATTTGAAAACCCTGCATTACATAGTATTGTCCAGCAGAGGGCCCCCAAGTAACACATCTGTGGAAAGAAAGTGACGCGCATCCACGGCAATTCCGTATAATTACTCGGTACCTCTGTGTACTTCACGGAACTACAAGGTAAAGAACTGAGCCGTAATTATTATCAGCATTTGTTTTATATCAAACTCCTCTCCTACTGTTTATTAGCGGTATATCTGGCGCAAGCAGACTGACTTCCGGTGTAGGGCTGACCTGCTAGTGTGCGCCCCTGTGATTGGCTGGCTGAAACGGCGTTTAGTCATTGGTAGATACTCTGAGGTCAGCACTGGGCACATGCCACGCTCATTTCCGCTTCCTCTGCGGTGTGAGGAGCAGCTGGACCCGGAAGTTCCGCCCCACGCGTGGTATAGCCAGCAGCAGCAGCAGAGAAGACATGGCTGCTGTGCAGGTGAGCGGCGTGCAAACCCCAGGGACGTGTGTGGCTCCTGTATGAGCTGCTCCTCCGATATATATATATATATATATATATATATATATATATATATATATATATATATATATACATACATACATACATACATACACACACACACACACACACACACACACACACACACTCTGCCCTTCATAATTGGTTATTGGGATGCCATATTTAGATTGAGTTCTGGGGGCCATGAGGAAGTGGGTAAATCTGTAGGACCGCAGTAAGGGCAGTCCTATGTCAGGGACTTGTCTCTAACAGAAGCTGAGGTTTTGCACTAGTCTGCGTACACATTGATGACTGGGTCCACCATGCCCCTGTGCTTTGTTACTGTGCACTCCCACTGTATTGTGCGGTGGTCATTTGACTTGATCACAAGCCCACTGTGACTAATAGCGTAGAGCTGGATCTATTGATGGCTATGAGTCAGACTACGTCTGTACGGGATGTTCTGTAGACAAGACGAGCAGTGTACTTTCTGACCCTGACATTGGGTTCGGGTGAAACTGGCTAACTAGGTCATGGTGTTATGTTAGTACGTGGCCTTATTCTACATTGCTGCAATTTCACACCACGTTGCAGTACTTTCCTTTTCTTCACCTTTCCACAGCGATGTGTCCTATGACATCAATTTTCAGACAAGTCACATGACCAAAACATTTTGGGCCCGATTCATCATTTGTGCTGTATTGAAGTCCCTTTTTTTCCTCTTTGTGATATTCACTGATAGTTTTTTTTTGTGCCAAATTCATCAAAATGGCGGGCACTATTCATGAATTTTGTCCATTAAAAATGCTATTTAGTTTTGTTTATCTGGTGCTGAAAAGTTGGAAAAACCCAAAAGGTCCCAAATTCTTTGAAAAGTCTGGAAAATGTGCAAAATTGGAACCTCCTCCCGAAAACTTATTCCAGGCAGGGACTGGAGTAAGATGTGGCAAAAAAATGCGACATTTGGTGAAAGTTGTATTTCATTAATCTGTGTAAATTCTCTTCAGAGAGGAAGAGGACTAGAACTCTAGCGCCACCTACAGGAAGTAGCAATCCTAAAAGTCAATGGTGACCCTTTAATGAGCCTTGTCACATGACTTAGGATAAAAGTCACGGGCAACTTGTGACCAGCACCTTCTGGGACCTGCACCTATTGGGAGAACAAGGGATTCTATGTCCCCTTGGTATAGTTTAAAAGTCTGTGTCCCCAAAGACTTGCACACCGTCCTCTTATATTGAGGACTATATGCTTGGCACTTCTTTTAAAGCTCAGGCGGTTTTGTTTTTATTTCACAGCTGGAGTGGTGCTTAAAATCCAAGCCGCCTGTCTGATACTCACTTTCCGGCGTTTTCATCTGTTTTTGTTGCCGCTCCGGTCTGTCTCCTGCAGCTTGACCTGCAGGCTGCTCCAGTGTTTCATGGAGCGCACCAGAAGTCACTGGCCAATGTAAGTCTGTGACAGCCTTGTTCTGGCTCTCATAGACTTGCATTGAGAGCTTGTGACATAGCTTCTGGCCATTCAGAAGCTACACTCACAAAATGGCGTTGCAGGACCAGACCGGCGCCGAAAAATGGTGAAGATGCCGGGGGGGGCACAGGGCTTATGCTGGGAAAAAAAAAAAAGCTCTAGTGGTGCTTTAAATTCCAAATGGTAAATTCACACTGGATGGATTGACTGTAGATGAGCAGATCGCTTCGTGCAACCATGGTCCAGATCATTGCACTCTGGCCTTGGACAGGAGCTGGACAAATTATCTGACCTTCTAGCGTTTGAGTCGACAGCCTGGCGTGATATCATATATGTGCCCTGCAGCTTACAGGTGATGACACTCCTTCAAATCGTAAGACAAGCACAGGATCCCTGAAGATCAGGTAATTCGCACAGTTCTTGTGCATGACCAAAATGCACGAACCGTGGACTGGAGTTGCGTGAAGCTATCCACTCATCTCCACTGTGGATGCCGGAAAATCATCTCCACTTGCTGCCGGAAAATCCATAGCCTATTACAGTAACGGAGGTTGAATAAAGACCTAGGTCCATCCAGTTCAACCTTTCTAACTTACTGGGACTTGGCCTCACAAATGTATTACCATTTTTATTATTGCTGCGCTATTACAATTAAAAATGAACCCGTTTAGAATTGTTTTGATTCGTTTTATATTTTGTATTACTCTTGTGATTCTAGTAATGGTATTACTAAAAATCCCTATACCTAAATCTGTTGATCCAGAAGAAGGCAAAAATCCCAGGACACAGTCAGCCAATTTGCATCACGGGGAAAAATCCCTTCTTGACCCCAAGAAAAGGCGATCAGTCCTAGAACCCTGGATCAAACCTAATTATGATACTAGTTATGTAATTACTATTATTGTAATAAATGTACTACTATAGGTGTAATGTTTTGTCTAATTTAACTGTAACCCACAATGTTGTGTGTATCGAGTAGAAGCAAGTGGATGAGGTTTTGCCAAAAAGGGAAATCCACAGTAGAAATTGGCCTGTGGTGCAAGTTATAAATATATAAATTCACAACTTGTTAACTTATTTTGTAGATTTTAACTTCAGATTTAACTTGCTTCAATGTTCAAGGTGAAATTTTGATGCAGATTTACCACTGCTGAAAATGATTGTGTAAGACAGGCTGTGGACATACTAAATGTATTGCCTATTACCTTTTCTGTAGGTTGTGACACCTGAAGATCTGTCAGCGGCGAAGACCCTGCTTAGTACATTACAAGAACAGGTAGTTGATGTGATCCTTTTCTCCACACTGATTCTGCTCGTTCATTTGTGAACCTTTTCTACTCTTTCTATTGTGCTTGATTTTATGATATAACACTTTATATCTCTCGGCAGGTAACCGCAGTCACAGCACATGTTAAAAATCTAACTGAAAAAGTCCGAAATGGGCTCTACCCAACCGAAAAGGTGAGAGGAAAACATATTTTAAGTTAAAATATTGATCCTGAGTGCCAGTATACCATTGTTCCAAATCTCAAACGTCGGGTAGTTTCCATTGAGATACATATGAGACAAATCAGAGGGGGGGTCCAAATCAAATTCTAGGATTCCAACTTGCGTGTAGTTGTGGGCTTGCCATCTAAGGCTACAGCAGCAAGGACTAAGAGCTGCTTAAAGGATATTGACACCTTCAGGGGCAATCCTTTTTTTTTTTTCTGTCAGGGTCAGTAAAGGTCCAACCTCAGCATATTGCTAGGGTGTCATCACTTTATGATAGGCAATCACTTCCTAATATAGAAAAATCCCTTTTAATTTGATGAAATTGAGTACATGGTTGGTACATTTTAAGGAGCATAGAATGCTATAGTTGTATTGTCTCTATAAATATTTAGAAGGAGCCTGTCACCTCGGACAATGCTATTTACCTGCAGATATGGGGTTAATCTGCATGTAAATAGCTTTACAATGCTTCCTTGCTCTGCACAGATGCTCACAGTGTGCAGAGCTCGCTGTCAGTCAGTGTCATGCGTGCTTACAGCCACTACTTGCAGTATAGTGAGCAGTGACTAGCTGCCCAGTGCGCACCCCCATGGTTGAAAGTCAGCAGCTCATGGGAAGAAAGAAATCATTTTCTCTGCACCTCCACTTTCAGAAAAATGGCTGAGCAACATTGTAACGCTGTTAAACTCCAGATAATCCTTCAGATTAACCCTATATCTGCATGTAAGTAGCATTTTCTTGGGTGAGAGGTTCCCTTTAACACTGTTCCATGTGGACATGTTTTGACCTTCCTGTGCCATATTTAGGTAATATCTATGAGGGATGGAAATTGCAGACAGCTGAGACGCAATCTCCATAATTTATTAGAAGAATAATATAATAATTTCTCTACCCATTTTAGTGTTTATGTGCAGTGCAATGTGACTGAATCCTTGGTGCTTTCTTGTAGGGTCTTAGTTTCCTAGAGCTGAAGGATCAGTTGCTCTTGAACTATATGCAAGATGTTGTTCACATCATTATGGAAAAAGCCTCTGGGAGGTCCTTGAAGGAAAACGCCGGTATCATGAGACTGGTGGAGACTCGTACTGTAAGTAGACCCTCTGCCATATCTTACTATACACATTCCCATATAAGTTGTGTGAGAGAGGCTATCTACCATGTAACTGCCCTATACTTATGTCTACATGTGGTCGGCCACAAAGGGTCGCAGGGCTTAATGGTTTTATGTGCTATATTTTGAAACTTGTGTGTCATTCTTAGGTTTTGGAAAAAATGCGTCCAATTGATCAAAAGCTGAAATATCAAATAGATAAGTTGGTAAGAGCTGCTGTGACTGGGAGTCTTGCTGAGAATGACCCACTGCGCTTCAGACCAAATCCTCAGAACTTAATGAGTAAGGTAAGACTATGACATTTTGTTTGGTGAGCAAATCGTTGAAATGGTTTGCCCTTTAATTCACTTCACATTATATTAACCCATTAGCGTCATTCATTCTTTTATCTCCAGTTGAGTTGCTTCTTACCCTTGTTTCCATGTTTTTAACAGTTGGAGGAGTCTGATAAGGATGCTTCTGACAGTGATCAAGATGAGAGTGGAGTAGGAAAGAAGTCCCACAGCAGCACCAGAAAATATATACCTCCTAGACTTGCACCAGTACAATATGGTAAGTAACATGTAATGTGTGACCTGCATAGATCTCTGCTGTAGAAAGTTTCTGGTGCTCTGATTGGACATCTTCTAACAGATGACACTGAAGCAGAGAGGGAACAAAGAATGCTACAGCGGGCTAAGAAACGAGCTTTGAGCAGCTCTGTCATCCGAGAGTTAAAAGAACAGTATACAGATGCTCCGGAGGAAATCAGGGAAGGAAGAGCCTATCATATGATGCAGCATCAGCAAGAAGAGCAGCATCGGTGAGTAGCTTTTACATTGCTACCATGCTATCAGTGATCTTGGTCAGGCTTAGACAACTGTTTTTCACTGCAGGATTTTTCTGTAGTGTAGGACCTGAGAATTTTTTTGCTTTTGCATTTTCATATTTTCCTTCTCTTGTTCCTAGAGCCATAACTTTTATTTTTCCATTCACCGAGCAATATAAGTGCTTGTTTTTTGCAGGAATACTTGTCATTTTGAATGGAACCATTCACTACACCATACAATGTATTGGAAAAAAAAAAAAACATCTATGAAGTAAAAATTTTGTCAAAAACGCATCTCCACCATTGTTTTTTCTTTTTAAAGGTGGTGTGGGGTGTTTTTACAGCTTTCACTCACTATAAAATTATTTAAAACATATGCTATATTTTTAAAACCCTCTTTATTTTGTAATTTATTATATTTTTGTGGACCTGCAATTGTTCAATCACTTATACTGTAATCACATAGTATTTTGTGAATTCGCGATTCTGCTATGAAGCTCAGACTACGGCTGAATTTCAAAGGAAGTCCAAGATGGCAGATACGCAGGCACTTTACTGCCATAGTAGCCCATCAGTGCCCTGCTATCATGTCGAGCCAATAGGAGCTAGTGTGCAACGGCAATGGTGTCAATTAAATGCTGCTGTCAAAGATTGGCAGCATTTAAATGGTTAAACATCCAGCTGTTTTCCATAGCGACCTATGACAAAAATGTACGTCATAGGTCTTTAAAGAGTTAAATACTGATTTTCAGTTTCTTTCTTTCTCTTTAAAGGACAAACTATGAAGAATCTATGATGGTGCGATTAAATGTGACTCGAAAGGAAAAGGCTCGTAAGAAGAGAGCACTCGCCATGACGTCACAGCTAAATTCACTCACACACTTCACAGATATTAGTGCCCTAACTGGAGAAGCGAGAACAGAGGTGAGAGAATTGCCTGGGTGCCAGACATCTTTCTCTTTCAACAACCTTGTAAAAAAACAATAGTATAATGGTTGAAAGAAACATTGCAATATATCTCTCACCCCACTCAATTCTTGGTCTAAGTGATTTCAGTATAGATGCTAAAATTTGTCTTGACAGAGAAAGTCTTATCTTCTGTCCTTATTGTGTACGGAAAACTTATCAGCAGGTAGTCACCACTCACCACCCACTCTCTGTTAGGCTATGTGCCCACGATGCAGAAATGAAGCAGAAAATTTCTGCAGCATTTCTGCATCTCCCTGGCAGAAAAAAACGCATGCAGATTGTACATGCGTTTTTCCTGCAGAATACATGCGGGTTCACATGCGTTTCCGCATGCAGATTGACAAGCACTTTCCAGGCGATAGCATCACTTGGAAAGTGCTTGACAACTAGGTCACACTGTATAAATCCATGCAAACTGCATGGATTTATACAGTGTGAACCGTAAAAATTAAAACAAATAAAGCTATACTCACCCCCGAGGCCCCGGCGTGGCTGCAGCGCTGCTTCCTGGCTGGTTCCCGGCTGCCGGCATATCGCGAGACAGAGCGGTGAAGGGCCTGCGGTCACATGACTGTGATGTCGCCTAAGGTCCTTCAGCGCTGCTGGCATTCAGAGAGAAGACGCCGGACAGGTGAGTATAAACTTTATTTGTTTTATTCTTTTTTTACAGGTACAATGGTACCCAGGTCTGGATGAGAGTCTCCTCTCCTCCAGAACTGGGTACCATCCGCACATAGAGACGCATAGAAGCCGCTTGTAAAAATGTACAGTCGCGGTTTCTGTGCGTCTCAATGCAAGTCAATGGCGGGAGTTCCGCTGCACTTCCGCAAAATTAAATGACATGCTGCGGATTTTTGTATGCAGCATAAACGCTGCGGAAAAATCCGCAGCATGTGCATAGAACATGCGGAATCCCCTTGGGGACCATGGGGTGCGGATTACCTAGCGTTTTACAAGCGTTTCCGCTGCGGAAATTCCGCAGCATAAACGCTTGAAAAACGCTACGTGGGCACACAGCCTCAGGCTTCAGACAACCCTTTAAATCTAGGTATACACCTTCAATTAGATTGTCCTTTGAATGGCCTATCAATTGTACGTGAGTTTGTTCATACAAATTAATCTGCAATCAACAAGTTAGCTTGAACTGAGTGATCATGGCTTAGAAAAAATATGGTTGAAAAAAAGAAAATTTGCCTTGGTGTTGAGTCATGTGTCGTCTGTATGACTTATGTTACCTGGTTTCACTTGTTTGTTTGTTTTTTTTTTTTAATTTATTATTTTTTTTCATATTTTTATTTTATTTTGTATGTAGGACTTTTCTGCCAAGAAATCCAAGAGAGGACATAAGAAAGGGAAAAAGAAGAAAGGTAATTTTAATATTTTATACCATTTTGTATTTATCGTTGGAGTTTATCATGGTTGCCATCTCCTTATGGGCATAAACTCATAGCAACATTTGAAGCCTATTACAATATATTTCTTTCCTCTCCATTCTAGGCTTTAAAAAGCGCCACTGAGGAATAGCCACCAGTCAACTCTTAACTTTCTACAAGTGTATTGTGCCAGCAATTTCAAAGCACTGCCAACCACTCACTGTTTTAATGTCTCTGAGGATCCTTCATTATGAATAACTGGCACCTATGTATTGTAAGGACTTGTGCCATGTTAATGTTGGCTGTACTGGAAGATGTGGAAGTTCACAAATTTATACTAATTTTTATAACAGTAATGTATTCAAAGTAATGGGACTTGTTTTTTTAGTGCAATAATAATGTTACCGAGAGATAACGTGACAGGTATTTGCCTTGTCTTAAAATGACCTTTGGCATGCGTATCCCTATTCTTCATTAAATGATTAAGAGTCTGTTTCTCCATAACTTGATTTCTACAAAAGTATTTGTCTTGTTACTTTCCTATTTATAGTATTGACCTGCAACCTAATTTCTCTACCCTTGTACAGCTGCCCCTTTGTTAGGGATTAGCTGTGACCAGTAACTCTGGCATAAAGTGAACCTCTTCCCATAAAAAATAAATGCACCTCATTGCCCCTTGTGTAATGTTTTTTTTTTTTTCCTCCCAGACCGGTTAGTCTATTCATTTAAAGGGAAGCTGTCATTAGAATGATGCTGCCCAAATCACGAGCAGCATGAACCAGAACCTGGCTACACGATTGCAGCCAAGTATGTTTTACTCTTAAATCCTGCGGCGTTTCAAAGAAAATGTAGCTGTACTCCACTCCAATTGATTGACAGGTCTCCCATGTATGTACAGACGAAGAGACCTGTCCATCACCAAGATGGAGGCGGGAAGAAGTCGGATGGGGGCTGCAGCTGGACTAGTCTGGTATCTTCTTATGTTTTTAGAGTGAAACATGCCTGATTGCATTCACACAGCCACTCTCTGATTTCCATTGTACAGGCAGCGTATTTCCCTTTAAGATCAGTGTGTATCAGACTTGATATTTCAGAGGCTACTGTCTAACCTCCTTGTTTCCATCAATGCGTTTTCTGCTTTTTACTTCATTTATTCCTTTCATTCTCACACTTCTGCTTATTGCTGGGTGTTTCAAGGTGGGTGTACAGGGAGATACACGAAGCGTTCACCAAGTACATAAATGGGTACATCTCCCCTCACCAAAGAATGCAGGGAAAAGAATACTCATAGCGATGACATTGAAGGTCCTAGCAGGATAGCATTTAGGTTGTTTTTTGGTTTACTACAAAAGCATTGGCGCTCGCAACCAGTGCATGTGCAACAATCCAGAAGCCAAGGTAAGAATGGTAAAACGTTTTGCTATCTCTTGCTGCTTTGGTATTGACAGTCTACTTCTAAGTAGTCAGAATTTTACAGCAGCTAGTCCACTTTTAGCTTGAGTTGACAGGTTGGCTAACTTAGGAGTTGAGAGATGACTGACATCCATGCATTACTCTTCAGCACAATTTTAATGGTATATTAGTATCAGATTTTAGTTGTCCATTACATTTTTTGTGTGCAACAAAGACCAAAGCAAAGTTGGAAGTTTTTCTTTTTTGTTGATTACCCATAGCCTGAATATTTTTGATGCAGTTGTTGAACATTTTGTTCACACCCATCATTTGGACTTTTTACACTTTTGTTGTGTGTTTAATACTCTGAATAAAGCTAGTATGGCTGAACAGAGACACAGGACTGTTGAGTCGGAGTCTGTGTTCATTTGGTGCAGTCTATATAAAATGGACCGACTCCTAAAATATATAATAAATTGAGTACAGTAGTTCAATGCAGGATGTGCTGTAAATGTTTTCATAAGAATTTGGGAAAGTTATGAAATGTCCTATAAATGTCTGTTCTGTTCCTGATCTAAGGATCTCGGCTTTTAGTTGAGATGAATCTGTGCTGCACTTTATGTACACGCTCCGTAGTGAGGCAGTGAGATGAATCTGTGCTGCACTTTATGTACACGCTCAGTAGTGAGGCAGTGAGGTGAATCTGTGCAGCACTTTATGTACACGCTCAATAGTGAGGTGAATCTGTGCTGCACTTTATGTACACGCTCAGTGGTGAGGCAGTGAGATGAATCTGTGCTGCGCTTTATGTACACGCTCAGTAGTGAGGCAGTGAGATGAATCTGCTGCACTTTATGTACACGCTCAGTAGTGAGGCAGTGAGATGAATCTGTCCTGCACTTTATGTACACGCTCAGTGGTGAGGCAGTGAGATGAATCTGTGCTGCGCTTTATGTACACGCTCAGTAGTGAGGCAGTGAGATGAATCTGTGCTGCACTTTATGTACACGCTCAGTAGTGAGGCAGTGAGATGAATCTGTCCTGCACTTTATGTACACGCTCAGTAGTGAGGCAGTGAGATGAATCTGCGCTGCACTTTCTGTACACGCTCAGTAGTGAGGCCGTGAGATGAATCTGTGCTGCTCTTTCTGTACACGCTCAGTAGTGAGGCAGTGAGATGAATCTGCTGCACTTTATGTACACGCTCAGTAGTGAGATGAATCTGTGCTGCACTTTATGTACACGCTCAGTAGTGAGGCAGTGAGATGAATCTGCGCTGCACTTTATGTACACGCTCAGTAGTGAGGCAGTGAGATGAATCTGTGCTGCACTTTATGTACACGCTCAGTAGTGAGGCCGTGAGATGAATCTGTGCTGCACTTTATGTACACGCTCAGTAGTGAGGCCGTGAGATGAATCTGTGCTGCACTTTATGTACACGCTCAGTAGTGAGGCAGTGAGGTGAACCTGTGCAGCACTTTATGTACACGCTCAGTAGTGAGGCCGTGAGATGAATCTGCTGCACTTTATGTACACGCTCAGTAGTGAGATGAATCTGCGCTGCACTTTATGTACATGCTCAGTAGTGAGGCAGTGAGATGAATCTGTTCTGCACTTTATGTACACGCTCCGTAGTGAGGCCGTGAGATGAATCTGTGCTGCACTTTATGTACACGCTCAGTAGTGAGGCAGTGAGATGAATCTGTGCTGCACTTTATGTACACGCTCAGTAGTGAGGCCGTGAGATGAATCTGTGCTGCACTTTATGTACACGCTCAGTAGTGAGGCAGTGAGATGAATCTGTGCTGCACTTTATGTACACGCTCAGTAGTGAGATGAATCTGTGCTGCTCTTTCTGTACACGCTCAGTAGTGATGCAGTGAGATGAATCTGCGCTGCACTTTATGTACACGCTCAGTAGTGAGGCAGTGAGATGAATCTGTGCTGCACTTTATGTACATGCTCAGTAGTGAGGCAGTGAGATGAATCTGTTCTGCACTTTATGTACACGCTCAGTAGTGAGGCCGTGAGATGAATCTGTGCTGCACTTTATGTACACGCTCAGTAGTGAGGCAGTGAGGTGAACCTGTGCAGCACTTTATGTACACGCTCAGTAGTGAGGCCGTGATATGAATCTGTGCAGCACTTTATGTACACGCTCAGTAGTGAGGCAGTGAGATGAATCTGTGCAGCACTTTATGTACACGCTCAGTAGTGAGGCCGTGAGATGAATCTGTGCTGCTCTTTCTGTACACGCTCAGTAGTGAGGCAGTGAGATGAATCTGTGCTGCTCTTTCTGTACACGCTCAGTAGTGAGGCAGTGAGATGAATCTGCTGCACTTTATGTACACGCTCAGTAGTGAGATGAATCTGTGCTGCACTTTATGTACACGCTCAGTAGTGAGGCAGTGAGATGAATCTGCGCTGCACTTTATGTACACGCTCAGTAGTGAGATGAATCTGTGCTGCTCTTTCTGTACACGCTCAGTAGTGAGGCAGTGAGATGAATCTGCTGCATTTTATGTACACGCTCAGTAGTGAGATGAATCTGTGCTGCTCTTTCTGTACACGCTCAGTAGTGAGGCAGTGAGATGAATCTGCTGCACTTTATGTACACGCTCAGTAGTGAGATGAATCTGTGCTGCACTTTATGTACACGCTCAGTAGTGAGGCAGTGAGATGAATCTGCGCTGCACTTTTATGTACACGCTCAGTAGTGAGGCAGTGAGATGAATCTGTGCTGCACTTTATGTACACGCTCAGTAGTGAGGCAGTGAGATGAATCTGTGCTGCACTTTATGTACATGCTCAGTAGTGAGGCAGTGAGATGAATCTGTTCTGCACTTTATGTACACGCTCAGTAGTGAGGCAGTGAGATGAATCTGTGCTGCACTTTATGTACATGCTCAGTAGTGAGGCCGTGAGATGAATCTGTGCTGCACTTTATGTACACGCTCAGTAGTGAGATGAATCTGTGCTGCACTTTATGTACACGCTCAGTAGTGAGGCAGTGAGATGAATCTGTGCTGCACTTTATGTACACGCTCAGTAGTGAGATGAATCTGTGCTGCACTTTATGTACACGCTCAGTAGTGAGGCAGTGAGATGAATCTGTGCTGCACTTTATGTACACGCTCCGTAGTGAGGCAGTGAGATGAATCTGTGCTGCACTTTATGTACACGCTCAGTAGTGAGGCAGTGAGATGAATCTGCGCTGCACTTTATGTACACGCTCAGTAGTGAGGCAGTGAGATGAATCTGTGCAGCACTTTATGTACATGCTCAGTAGTGAGGCCGTGAGATGAATCTGTGCTGCACTTTATGTACACGCTCAGTAGTGAGATGAATCTGTGCTGCACTTTATGTACACGCTCAGTAGTGAGGCAGTGAGATGAATCTGTGCTGCACTTTATGTACACGCTCCGTAGTGAGGCAGTGAGATGAATCTGTGCTGCTCTTTCTGTACACGCTCAGTAGTGAGGCATTGAGATGAATCTGTGCTGCTCTTTCTGTACACGCTCAGTAGTGAGGCAGTGAGATGAATCTGCTGCACTTTATGTACACGCTCAGTAGTGAGGCAGTGAGATGAATCTGTGCTGCACTTTATGTACACGCTCAGTAGTGAGGCAGTGAGATGAATCTGTGCAGCACTTTATGTACACGCTCAGTAGTGAGGCAGTGAGATGAATCTGTGCTGCACTTTATGTACACGCTCAGTAGTGAGGCAGTGAGATGAATCTGTGCTGCACTTTATGTACACGCTCAGTAGTGAGATGAATCTGTGCTGCACTTTATGTACACGCTCAGTAGTGAGGCAGTGAGATGAATCTGTGCTGCACTTTATGTACACGCTCAGTAGTGAGGCAGTGAGATGAATCTGTGCTGCACTTTATGTACACGCTCAGTAGTGAGGCAGTGAGATGAATCTGTGCTGCACTTTATGTACACACTCAGTAGTGAGGCAGTGAGATGAATCTGTGCTGCACTTTATGTACACGCTCAGTAGTGAGGCAGTGAGATGAATCTGTGCTGCACTTTATGTACACGCTCAGTAGTGAGGCAGTGAGATGAATCTGTGCTGCGCTTTATGTACACGCTCAGTAGTGAGGCAGTGAGATGAATCTGTGCTGCGCTTTATGTACACGCTCAGTAGTGAGGCAGTGAGATGAATCTGTGCTGCACTTTATGTACACGCTCAATAGTGAGGCAGTGAGATGAATCTGTGCTGCACTTTATGTACACGCTCAGTAGTGAGGCAGTGAGATGAATCTGTGCTGCACTTTATGTACACGCTCAGTAGTGAGGCAGTGAGATGAATCTGCGCTGCACTTTATGTACACGCTCAGTAGTGAGGCAGTGAGATGAATCTGTGCAGCACTTTATGTACATGCTCAGTAGTGAGGCCGTGAGATGAATCTGTGCTGCACTTTATGTACACGCTCAGTAGTGAGATGAATCTGTGCTGCACTTTATGTACACGCTCAGTAGTGAGGCAGTGAGATGAATCTGTGCTGCACTTTATGTACACGCTCCGTAGTGAGGCAGTGAGATGAATCTGTGCTGCTCTTTCTGTACACGCTCAGTAGTGAGGCATTGAGATGAATCTGTGCTGCTCTTTCTGTACACGCTCAGTAGTGAGGCAGTGAGATGAATCTGCTGCACTTTATGTACACGCTCAGTAGTGAGGCAGTGAGATGAATCTGTGCTGCACTTTATGTACACGCTCAGTAGTGAGGCAGTGAGATGAATCTGTGCAGCACTTTATGTACACGCTCAGTAGTGAGGCAGTGAGATGAATCTGTGCTGCACTTTATGTACACGCTCAGTAGTGAGGCAGTGAGATGAATCTGTGCTGCACTTTATGTACACGCTCAGTAGTGAGATGAATCTGTGCTGCACTTTATGTACACGCTCAGTAGTGAGGCAGTGAGATGAATCTGTGCTGCACTTTATGTACACGCTCAGTAGTGAGGCAGTGAGATGAATCTGTGCTGCACTTTATGTACACGCTCAGTAGTGAGGCAGTGAGATGAATCTGTGCTGCACTTTATGTACACACTCAGTAGTGAGGCAGTGAGATGAATCTGTGCTGCACTTTATGTACACGCTCAGTAGTGAGGCAGTGAGATGAATCTGTGCTGCACTTTATGTACACGCTCAGTAGTGAGGCAGTGAGATGAATCTGTGCTGCGCTTTATGTACACGCTCAGTAGTGAGGCAGTGAGATGAATCTGTGCTGCGCTTTATGTACACGCTCAGTAGTGAGGCAGTGAGATGAATCTGTGCTGCACTTTATGTACACGCTCAATAGTGAGGCAGTGAGATGAATCTGTGCTGCACTTTATGTACACGCTCAGTAGTGAGGCAGTGAGATGAATCTGTGCTGCACTTTATGTACACGCTCAGTAGTGAGGCAGTGAGATGAATCTGTGCTGCACTTTATGTACACGCTCAGTAGTGAGGCAGTGAGATGAATCTGTGCTGCACTTTATGTACATGCTCAGTAGTGAGGCAGTGAGATGAATCTGTGCTGCACTTTATGTACACGCTCAGTAGTGAGGCTGTGAGATGAATCTGTGCTGCACTTTATGTACACGCTCAGTAGTGAGGCAGTGAGATGAATCTGTGCTGCACTTTATGTACACGCTCAGTAGTGAGGCAGTGAGATGAATCTGTGCTGCACTTTATGTACACGCTCAGTAGTGAGGCCGTGAGATGAATCTGTGCTGCACTTTATGTACACGCTCAGTAGTGAGGCAGTGAGATGAATCTGTGCTGCACTTTATGTACATGCTCAGTAGTGAGATGAATCTGTGCTGCCCTTTATGTACATGCTCAGTAGTGAGGCAGTGAGATGAATCTGTGCTGCACTTTATGTACACGCTCAGTAGTGAGGCAGTGAGATGAATCTGTGCTGCACTTTATGTACACGCTCAGTAGTGAGGCAGTGAGATGAATCTGTGCTGCACTTTATGTACACGCTCAGTAGTGAGGCCGTGCTGTGGAGTCGGAGGCTTGGCTTACCGACTCCACAGCCCTGAGTTGCAGTTCATTCAGCATATGCAACAAAAAAAATGCATTATTTGCCGCTACTTTCCAAAATTTTAAGATTTTACCGCAATATGTGAACACCACTTAAGTGGTTGAGACATTTGTCTATTAATTAGCGCATTGAGTAAGTCTTTACAGTTGCTAGATAAGCATAAAAGATGACTGTGACTATTATGATTAAGGTTATCCTTCTAAGACTTGGCTCACATGTGTATTCAGAATCATCTGATTTTTATCCAGAAAAAATGATTTTTCAACCATATTCCATATGTCAGTTTAGTTTACATCCATATGGCATCCATTTTTGTACATCAATGGTTAATAAAATTTACAAGACCGAAAACAGGTTCCGATTATATAATTACAATGCATCCATGAAATAAATAAAATCGAATACGATACAGTTGATCTGTATTGGGTTTGTTTTTTTAAATTTGCGCACCCATAGACTTGATGAATAGGCGAGTCTCATCTGGAATACTGATGAAACTAGTGCATGCTGTGTTTTTGTTTTGTGTTTTTTGTAACTGTGACTATATATTTATTGAAGCTGCCACTACCTTATAACCCTTCTATTGTGATGTATCCGATTTCAGTTTACAAGCCATATCTGCTACTTAGATTCCCTTTTAAGGATTACGTCATCAGGTTTTTGCTATGTAATCTGAAAGCCGCTTAATGTAGAGGCACAGACCCTGATTCCAGTGATGTCACTTACTGGGTTGCTTGGTGAAGTTTTGATAAAATCACTGTTTTACCAACAGCTGATCATCATTAGAGGACTACTAACCCTGCTGCAAGGTTGTCAAGCATATTCATGAGCTCTGTATAACCCCGCACCCACCACTTGGTAGCTTTCTGTGTACACTGTGCATAGGAAGAAAGTTGCCAATGTGTGTTGGGGGAGGGGTTATACAGCTCAGCATTCAGATAACTGCTAGATCTGCAGCAGAGAAAACAGGATTTTATTAAAATGACAGCTAGAAGCCCAGTAAGTGATTCACTGGAATTAGGGTCTCTGCCCCTACATCATGCTGCTTTCAGATGATGTAGCACAAACCTAATGACAGATTCCCTTTAAAGGGGCTGTTCGAAACTAACCTAACAATCTAATATACTTTAAATAAAAATTCCATATTGTTCCCTTATTACTCTTAACTGCTTTATTTTTATTGTTTTGTTTTCTATTTGATAATGATTTGTTTGAGAACAAGTGGGCTCAGTGGTTAGCACTTGCCTTGCAGCTGTGGGGACCTGGTTTCAAATCCCACCAAGGACAACATCTGCAAGAAGTTTATATGTTCTCCCTGTGTTTGGGTGGGTTTCCTCCGGGTTCTCGGGTTTCCTCCCAAACTACAAAGCCATACTGATAGGGAAGCTAGATTGTGAGCCCCAATGGGGCAGTTTTGATAGTGTCTGTAAAGCGCTGTGGAATTAATTGCGCTATATAAGTGAGCAAAATAGATCCTAGTTACTTACCGGTAATGGGATTTTACAGAGCCCATGACAGCACCACCTGAGAGAGGGTATTCGCCCACCAAGGACAGGAACCTACTGAATAAAAAGGCTGTACCTCTCTTCCGCATCAGTTTTTGTTTCAGAGCATGAGAGGGCCTGCGAAAAATAGGTTAGTACATAACTACCACCTAAACATTTCTTAATAAAACACCCTAAGAAGTGCACACCATAAGTGATAAAGGGGAGGGAATTAATAGGGTGCTGTCATGGGCTCTGTAAAATCCCGTTACCGGTAAGTAATTAGGATCTTTTCCCCTTCTCCCATGATGGCACCACCTGAGAGATCAGACACCAGAGGGAGGGATCACCGCTTGCAACACCTTCCTCCCAAAGGACAGATCAGTAGAAGAGGAAAGGTCAAGACGGTAATGCTTGTAAAATGTAGTGGGGAATGACCAAGTTGCCACCTTACATATGATGTCAATGGGCACATCCGCTTTCTCAGCCCAGGAAGCAGCTACAGCTCTGGTGGAGTGGGCCTTCGGGTTCTCTGGAACTGGCAGATTGCTAGAAGAGTATTCTAAGCCAATGGTTCCCCTTGTAACCTTAAGCCCTTTCCTAGTCCCCTGAAATGAGATGAATAAGGTGTCACTTTTTCTCCAGGCCTTTGTCACCTACAAATACTGGACTAATACCCTCTTAACATCTAAAGTGTGAAGCTTTTGTTCCTCAGAATTCCTAGGGTCAGGATTGAAGGAAGGGAGAGTAATTACTTGTGTCCTATGGAATTTGGAGGCTACTTTTGGAAGATAGGCCGGGTCTGGTCTTAAGATTACTCTATCCATACACACCTGCGTGAACGGATGGTTAACTGACAGCGCGTGCAGATCACTAACCCTATGAGCTGATGTTAGAGCTACCAGCATGGCTGTTTTTAAGGTGAGAATTTTCTCCGAAACTTCCTCTAAGGGCTCAAAGGGAGGCTTGGTTAGCTCTTCTAGAACCAGATTACGGTCCCAAGGAGGCATCCTTGGAGTAGGAATGGGTCTAGATCTACTGCAAGCTTTAATGAATCTGATGATCCACCTATTCGCTGCCAAGTCGCAATTATATAGTGCCCCCAGAGCTAATACTTGTACCTTAAGGGTACTGGTGGCTAACCCCATGCTTAAGCCTTTCTGAAGGAATTCCAGGATGGCCCCAATAGGAACCCTCCCTTTGGCGGACTGACCCGAGGTAGACAGAAATTTAGCCCAGGTTCTGCCATAGATCCTAATTGTCACCGGCTTCCTACTCGCCAGTAGAGTAGCAACTAGACCTGGAGAAAACCCCTCCTGCATTAGTAGTGACCTTTCAAAATCCAGGCCGTCAAATGCAGGCCCGATCTTTGGGGATGGAAGACTGGGCCCTGCCTGAGGAGATCTGGGGTGTCCGGAAGAACCCATGGATCCGCTTGGGACATTCTCTTCATCCAAGTGAACCATGGTCTCTTGGGCCAAAACGGGGCGATCAATATAACCCTCGCCTGTTCTTCTTGGATCTTTCTTAGGATAGTAGGGATCAGCATTAGAGGGGGAAAGGCATAGGCCAGGGTAAAGTCCCAAGGAATTTGCAGCGCGTCCACCGCAAACGGCTTCTCCTTTGGATTCAGGGAGCAAAAGATTTTGGTTTTCCGATTGTGTTTGTTCGCAAACAGATCTATCTGAGGTTGTCCCCATCGGCCGACAATCTGCTAGAATACCACTGGATTCAATTCCCAATCTCCTTGTTTCAAGATGTGTCGACTTAGAAAATCGGCTTTTACGTTCTCCTCTCCTCTTATATGCAGCGCCGAGAGCATGAATAGATGACTCTCCGCAAAACGAAGGATCTGATCCGCTACTAACATCAGAGGAAGGGATCTGGAGCCCCCCCTGACGATTGATGTAGGCGACTGTCATTCGGTTGTCCGACATTATCCGGATATGATGACCCTGAAGAAGAGAACTAAACTCTACTAGCGCATTTCTGACTGCCAACAGCTCCCTCATGTTGGAGGAGAGACCCGTCTCGCTGTTCGACTAAAGGCCTTGTATTGAATGATCTCTCAGGTGAGCTCCCCAGCCTTCTGCGCTTTCGTCTGCCGTAATCGTATCTGACACCTGGAAAGACCAAGGAACCCCAGAGATAGATTTACTGGATTCATCCACCAGTAAAGCGAGTTGATTACTAAACTTGAAAGGGATATTCTTCCATCCAGGCGACCTCTGAGCCGTTTGTCTGCTGTCAGGATCTCCTGCTGAAGACATCTGGAATGGAACTGGGCCCACTGAACTGCTGGGATACAAGATGTCATTGTACCCAATAGAGACATTGCATTTCTCAAGGTCATGGATGGATTGCTGATTACGCGTGATATGAGGGAACTGATCTTCAGTTTCTTGTCCTCTGGCAGAAGACAAGTCTGGTTTTCCGAGTCCAAAATGAGACCCAGGAATGATTGAACCTTTTTCGGTTCTAGTCTCGATTTTTCTAAATTTAACATCCAACCCAGGCCATGGCTTCCGCCAGAGCCAGTGCGCAGAGTTGTTTTGATCTGCCCACCACTAAAAAATCATCCAGGTAAGGGATGACTAGGATATCTTTTTCCCTTAAATGCGCTGTGACTTCCAGGATAATCTTTGTGAAAACCTTTGGAGCCATGGAGATGCCAAAGGGAAGAGCTGCAAACTGAAAATGCCTTATGTGCTTGCCGAACCGTACAGCTACCTTCAGAAACTGTTGGTGTGCAGGAAAGATTGGGACGTGGTAGTAAGCGTCCTTCAAATCAAGGACGCACATATAACAGTCTGGAAACAACATTTTTATGGCCGATTTTATTGATTCCATCTTGAATGGCCTGTAAATCAAATGGTCGTTCAGCGTCTTCAAGTTGACAATGGTTCTGAAGGAGCCATCCGGCTTCTTTATCAGGAAGAGAGTTGAGTAAAACCCTCTCCCTTGCTCGGGTACAGGAGTTTCTACTAGCACCCCCTTCACAACCAGAGTGAGTACTTCCTGTTGCAGGGCAATCTGCTCCCTTAGGCCTCTGGGGCTGAAATCCTGACGGTGTTTCTGGGTATGATTTTGAACTCCAACTTCAGCCCCCTCCTGAATATCCCTAAAATCCAAGCACTGGACGAGATTTTTTCCCAGGCGGGAAGGAAGTGGGACAACCCTCCTCCCACCTGGGGAGGTCCGTCACTTAGGGGCTTTCTTATTCTCGGAGGATGGACCCCCGAACATGAAGCCTTTGTTATTCGGCTTCCTGTCTCTCCAACCACTTTGGTCTCTGGGAAACTTGCTCCGATTGTATTTCCTCTTCCGAAAGGAGCTCTTAAATCGGGGAACAGACACAGTGGGAAACCCATGTTTCTTGTCCGCAGTCTTATCCAGGATGTCATCTAAGGCCTTCCCGAAAAGAAAGTCCCTGTCGCAAGGGATTGAGCAGAGTTTAGATTTTGACTGCACATCCCCTGGCCAGCTCTTGAGCCATAATGCCCTACGGGCTGCATTAGAAAGATTTGCTGACCTGGCAGCCAGCCTAACTGAATCTGCCGATGCATCTGCAAGGAATGCAGCCGCCCCCTGCAAAAGAGGCAGACCCGACAGAATTTTCTCTCTAGAGACATTCTCTTTGATCTGGTCCTCTAACTGTTGAAGCCAGATCATCATAGACCTGGCGGTGCAGGTGGCTGCCACTGCCGGTTTCAGAGCCCCTGCTGATGACTCCCAGGCCTGTGTAAGAAAAGACTCCGCCTTTTTATCAAGCGGATCTTTTAGGGTCCCCAAATCCTCAAAGGGCAGTGTGGATCTTTTCGAGGACTTCACAATGGCCACATCAATTTTAGGGGTTTTGTCCTACTTAGCTGCATCCTCCTCTTCAAAAGGGTATCTCCACTTAGAAGAAGAAGGCAGCTGGCCTTTCCTCTCTGTTTTTTTCCATTCCCTATCTATAAGAGTCTTGATCCTCTCGTTAACTGGGAATGTGCTTCTCCTCCTCTGATCTAAGCCCCCGAACATGACATCCTGAACTGTTCTGGGAGCTTTGGCATCGGCAATACCCATAGTCACTCTAATAGCCTTGACCAATCTTTCAGTATTGTCCACCGAAAAACAAGGCCTACCCCCTCCATCATCATCCGAAGACTCTGATGAAGAGAGGTCAGAGGGGGAAGGATATTCCCTCGTGAAACGGGACTCTATTGATTCCTCTGAGTCCGAGGAAACCCGTTTCTGCTTCCTCCTCTTACGAGAGGTCAAGCTCTTTAAGGAATCCCTGACCTCCATCTGGATCAAAGTTTTTAAATCCATAGAAAAACTAGGGGACTCCTCTGCTCTAGTTTTCTGGATACAATCAGAGCAAAGGTTTTTAGCGTAGGAGCTGGGAAGGCTAACTTTACATAATGCACACTCCTTATTCTTATTCTTGGAACTACACTTTTTTGGTTCCTAACAACCAGAAAGAAATGAAAGGAGAGAAAAAACAGAGAAGAGCACATTACTAAGGTGAACTTTCACGAAGATCACTCACCACACTGACGTTCAGACTAGGGTACCGGAGGCGGTGGTTGCCGTTCACATGAAGGCTCCCATCTGGTGGAGGTGGATTCACGAGATCTCTTCTGACCGGTTCTGCCGGCACTCGTACGACACCCACTGCTGTGGCTCTGATGATGGGAAGACTCTTGATGCTCCGGTTGTCTCACATTTTGCTCGAGCTGTTTACGCGGCTGTGGCGGCTGCTGTTCCTCCTGTGGCGGTGACAGCTGCTGCCCCGGTGACTGCGGCTCCTCACTCATGATGACGGGGATGCAGACACCGCCAACTTGACTGCTTCCCATCCTTTTAAAGCATAAGGGGGCTCCACCTCCTTTGGGCCCCTCCCCTTCCGGCAGCAGTGTGCTCTCTCTTTTTGCTTAACGTAGGAGTTGTAATTTTATCTTATACTCCTTTTTTTTATATATATATATATATATATATATATATATATATATATATATATATATATATACAGTACAGACCAAAGGTTTGGACACACCTTCTCATTTAAAGATTTTTCTGTATTTTCATGACTATGAAAATTGTACATTCACACTAAAGGCATCAAAACTATGAATTAACACATGTGGAATTATATACTTAACAAAAAAGTGTGAAACAACTGAAAATATGTCTTATATTCTAGGTTCTTCAAAGTAGCCACCTTTTGCTTTGATGACTGCTTTGCACACTCTTGGCATTCTCTTGATGAGCTTCAAGAGGTAGTCACCGGAAATGGTCTTCCAACAATCTTGAAGGAGTTCCCAGAGATGCTTAGCACTTGTTGGCCCTTTTGCCTTCACTCTGCAGTCCAGCTCATCCCAAACCATCTCGATTGGGTTCAGGTCTGGTGCTTGTGAAGGCCAGGTCGTCTGGCGTAGCACCTCATCACTCTCCTTCTTGGTCAAATAGCCCTTACACAGCCTGGAGGTGTGTTTGGGGTCATTGTCCTGTTGAAAAATAAATGATGGTCCAACTAAACGCAAACCGGATGGAATAGCATGCCGCTGCAAGATGCTGTGGTAGCCATGCTGGTCCAGTATGCCTTCAGTTTTGAATAAATCCCCAACAGTGTCACCAGCAAAGCACCCCCACACCATCACACCTCCTCCTCCATGCTTCACGGTGGGAACCAGGCATGTAGAGTCCATCCGTTCACCTTTTCTGAGTCGCACAAAGACGTGGTTGGAACCAAAGATCTCAAATTTGGACTCATCAGACCAAAGCACAGATTTCCACTGGTCTAATGTCCATTCTTTGTGTTCTTTAGCCCAAACAAGTCTCTTCTGCTTGTTGCCTGTCCTTAGCAGTGATTTCCTAGCAACTATTTTACCATGAAGGCCTGCTGCACAAAGTCTCCTCTTAACAGTTGTTGTAGAGATGTGTCTGCTGCTAGAACTCTGTGTGGCATTGACCTGGTCTCTAATCTGAGCTGCTGTTAACCTGCGATTTCTGAGGCTGGTGACTCGGATAAACTTATCCTCAGAAGCAGAGGTGACTCTTGGTCTTCCTTTCCTGGGGCGGTCCTCATGTGAGCCAGTTTCTTTGTAGCGCTTGATGGTTTTTGCAACTGCACTTGGGGACACTTTCAAAGTCTGCCCAATTTTTCGGACTGACTGACCTTCATTTCTTAAAGTAATGATGGCCACTCGTTTTTCTGTACTTAGCTGCTTTTTTCTTGCCATAATACAAATTCTAACAGTCTATTCAGTAGGACTATCAGCTGTGTATCCACCAGACTTCTGCACAACACAACTGATGGTCCCAACCCCATTTATAAGGCAAGAAAAACCACTTATTAAACCTGACAGGGCACACCTGTGAAGTGAAAACCATTTCTGGTGACTACCTCTTGAAGCTCATCAAGAGAATGTCCAGAGTGTGCAAAGCAGTCATCAAAGCAAAAGGTGGCTACTTTGAAGAACCTAGAATATAAGACATATTTTCAGTTGTTTCACACTTTTGTTAAGTATAGAATTCCACATGTGTTAATTCATAGTTTTGATGCCTTCAGTGTGAATGTACAATTTTCAAAGTCATGAAAATACAGAAAAATCTTTAAATGAGAAGGTGTGTCCAAACTTTTGGTCTGTACGGTATATATTTTAAATTTTTCACTAAAATAAATATACATTCCCATTTTTTTTATTTTTTTCTCTTCATGCCAGCTGGCGCGCTACGCCGCAGGATCCCTCCTGTACGTGCGCAGACCCAGCGGCTCCCGGCGCGCTTGCAAACAGGGATGTCCCTGGAAATCGCACCCCGCGCAGACCCGGGCTTGCGGCGCACTCGTACTAGGGCGCGACACGACCCCGCGCGTGCGCAGCCCGGACTTCCGGCGCGCAGCGTGCGCGCGCAGACCCGGCTGCAGGATCCAGCGCACGTGGGAGAGGACCCCGGAAGGCCCCCCCACCCCCACCCCCCCACCCGCACACAGACCCAGGTACCAGCAAGATGGGGCTGGGAACAGAGGACCCATCTGCTGCTTCTTCACGGCCTCCAGGCCGCATCGATCCCGGGATCCAACTCCAGATCCCACGAACAGGTTGGCGATGCGGAAGAGAGGTACCGCCTTTTTATTCAGTAGGTTCCTGTCTTTGGTGGGTGGATACCGTCTCTCAAGTGGTGCTGTCATGGGAGAAGGGGAAAAAATACATTAAACCCCCAGTGTATGCTGAGATACTCCAACGAAGCGTCATCACGGGGCGGAGCTGGTTTCTGCTTGCTCGTTCTTTCCTTACAATGTGCGTTGAGTAGTGTGGTATCTTGCCGGCTCGTCACTTCACATCAGAGCTGGCAAGCAAGCACACTGTCACTGTGCATATTGCAGTGGCAGGATCCTACTGAGCAGACGTCGGAATTGACAGCCAAACATGTTCAGCAGAGCAGGGACTAGTCCAGCCCCTGAAATAGACGTCTCTGAAAATGTTTTGTTTGAGTATTCCAGTGTGCACTGGGGGTTGTCAAACAAAACATCAAATAGGAAGTAAAAAAAAACTAAAACAGTAAGCATATTGAGGGAACAATAGGGAATTGTAAAAAAAAAAATATATGTATTAGAAAAAAAAGATTGGATTACATTAAATAGAGAGACATCTACCAACTGTAGATAAACGTCGGCGCTTGCTGGGCTTTGTGCAGCGCTGACGCTTCTATACAGTCGGCGGTCTTGCAGCACTCAGGACCCCCAGAGTTCTGCAAGCTCTGGGATTCCGGTGCAGAGCGACAGCTCTGACCGTGACATCACCGGGAGCGATCGCTGCATTTAGAAGATTGTGAGAGGGAGTGGGCTCCTTCTCTAACCCCTCCAATAATGTGATCACAGGGGAGCCGAGAGTTGTTAAGACAAAAAATGAGCTACAGTGGCCTGTTAGACCCAGCCAGAAGTAGGGTCTAACAGACAGTCTGCCAGTATAAAGCTGACAGGTCTCATGCATTGCAATACATATGTTTTGCAATGCATGAGACCAGCGATTAAAGAAATAAGTTGAAGTTCCATACAGGGAGTAAGTAAAAAAAAAAATTTAAAACGATTTAAAAAAAAAAAATCATTAAAGAACTATTAAACCAATAAATACGTACAGTACAGACCAAAAGTTTGGACACACCTTCTCATTTAAAGATTTTTCTGTATTTTCATGACTTTGAAAATTGTACATTCACTTAAGGCATCAAAACTATGAATTAACACATGTGGAATTCTATACTTAACAAAAAAGTGTGAAACAACTGAAAATATGTCTTATATTCTAGGTTCTTCAAAGTAGCCACCTTTTGCTTTGATGACTGCTTTGCACACTCTTGGCGTTCTCTTGATGAGCTTCAAGAGGTAATCACCGGAAATGGTTTTCACTTCACAGGTGTGCCCTGTCAGGTTTAATAAGTGGGATTTCTTGCCTTATAAATGGGGTTGGGACCATCAATTGTGTTGTGCAGAAGTCAGGTGGATACACAGCTGATAGTCCTACTGAATAGACTGTTAGAATTTGTATTATGGCAAGAAAAAAGCAGCTAAGTAAAGAAAAACGAGTGGCCATCATTACTTTAAGAAATGAAGGTCAGTCAGTCCGAAAAATTGGGCAAACTTTGAAAGTGTCCCCAAGTGCAGTTGCAAAAACCATCAAGCGCTACAAAGTAACTGTCTCACATGTGGACCGCCCCAGGAAAGGAAAACCAAGAGTCACCTCTGCTTCTGAGGATAAGTTTATCCGAGTCACCAGCCTCAGAAATCGCAGGTTAACAGCAGCTCAGATTAGAGACCAGGTCAATGGCACACAGAGTTCTAGCAGCAGACATATCTCTACAACAACTGTTAAGAGGAGACTTTGTGCAGCAGGCCTCCATGGTAAAATAGCTGCTAAGAAACCACTGCTAAAGACAGGCAACAAGCAGAAGAGACAAGTTTGGTCTAAAGAACACAAGGAATGGACATTAGACCAGTGGAAATCTGTGCTTTGGTCTGATGAGTCCAAATTTGAGATCTTTGGTTCCAACCACCGTGTCTTTGTGCGACGCAGAAAAGGTGAACGGATGGACTCTACATGCCTGGTTCTCACCGTGAAGCATGGAGGAGGAGGTGTGATGGTGTGGGGGTGCTTTGCTGGTGACACTGTTGGGGATTTATTCAAAATTGAAGGCATACTCAACCAGCATGGTTACCACAGCATCTTGCAGCGGCATACTATTCCATATGGTTTGCGTTTAGTCGGACCATCATTTATTTTTCAACAGGACAATGACCCCAAACACACCTCCAGGCTGTGTAAGGGCTATTTGACCAAGAAGGAGAGTGATGGGGTGCTATGCCAGATGACCTGGCCTCCACAGTCACCAGACCTGAACCCATTCGAGATGGTTTGGGGTGAGCTGGACTGCAGAGTGAAGGCAAAAGGGCCAACAAGTGCTACGCATCTCTGGGAACTCCTTCAAGATTGTTGGAAGACCATTTCCGGTGACTACCTCTTGAAGCTCATCAAGAGAATGCCAAGAGTGTGCAAAGCAGTCATCAAAGCAAAAGGTGGCTACTTTGAAGAACCTAGAATATAAGACATATTTTCAGTTGTTTCACACTTTTTTGTTAAGTATATAATTCCACATGTGTTAATTCATAGTTTTGATGCCTTCAGTGTGAATATACAATTTTCATAGTCATCAAAATACAGAAAAATCTTTAAATGAAAAGGTGTGTCCAAACTTTTGGTCTGTACTGTATATTTATGTAAAAACAAAAATAAACACAAAAAGTACACATATATAGAATCGCCACATCTGGAATGACCCGATCTATAAAACTCACTTGTTGACCCCTTCACTGAACACCATAAAAACAATGCTTTTTCATCATACCGCTGAACAAAAAGTAGAATAAAACGCGATCAAAAAGACAAATGTGAATAAAAAATGGTATAGCTGAAAATGTCATCTTGTCCTGCAAAAAAGAAGGTGCCATACAGCTCCGTCAGCGGAGAAATAAAAGTTACATATCTAGGAAAATAGCAATGCAAAAACAATTATTTTTTCTATAAAATATCTTGTGTAAAAAAAATAAAGCTGTCCTCACTTACCTCACGGTGAACAACATGAAAAAACAAAAACCCACAAAGAACAAATCCTGAATGCAGTTTTTTGTTCATTCTGCCTCCCAAAAATCTGAATAGAAAATTATCAAAAATATTACGTGCCCGAAAATAGCACCAATGAAAACATCAACTCGTCCCGCAAAAAACAACGGCAGAAATATATCAAAATTATAGCTCTCAAAATATTGGGATGCAAAAACTTTATTTTTTGTATAAAAAGTGTTTTTTAGTGTGATAGCAGCCAAACATAACAAAGATATAAATCTGGTATTGCTGTAATCGCACCGACCCGAAGAATAAAGTCGTCCAATCAATTACACTGCATGAGATACGGCGTAAAAAAATAAATAAAACATTCTTAACCTGTTGTTGATTTGTTCATTCTGCCTTCCAAAGATCGCAGTAAGGCTCGGCTCACATTTATCCTGCACTCTGCGCTGAGCGCTTACATCAGGGTTTCTGTGTAAATCTCTCAAATATGTGATTCTGACGTAAGCCAAGGCGGAAGATTCCCTATCATGAGATAGATGGAGAGACTACAGATGCTGTCTGCCCTGTAATCCGGCGGTGTCTGTCTTTTTAACCATGCATAAAAGCGCAGTAAGGCGATGTTCACACATCACGGTTATTTCAGCATTTTTTATGTGTTTTTTTATGCAAATTTTCATCTGCGTTTTACAGTACCAGCAAAGTCTATGAGATTCCAGAAATCTCATGCACACATCATGGTTGTTGTTTTTTTCAGGAGTTTGTGCTTTGCATGTTTTTTTGCAAAATAGAGCATGTCACTTCTTTCAGTATTTTTTCACCCATTGGAAGTAATGGGTGGTGAAAAAAAATGCACCAAAAACGCAGTTGTCAGGTTTTTTAGCAATTTTTGTGCCAAAACCAGAATTGAGATTTTTTTTTTCCACTGAACTTTATGTACATGCATAGAAGAGACAAAATAACAGTGAAAAAAAACGCACCAAAAAAGCAAGAAAAGTTCTGAACCATTTCCTGGCAAGAGATCAGGATTTGCTGTAGAAAAAAAAAGGCTGAAAAAAACATGATGTGTGAACATGGCCCTAGCTTTGTGCATTGCTAAACAGAGTCCAGAGTAACTCTGCTGCCTCATTATAGTGAATGGATCCCTCGGGGTTTCATCTGAATCACATCATTCGGAGTTTTAGATTTGCAAATTGTCTCTTCAGATAGGAAGAAGATTTGAACTCTAGTGCCACCTATTGGAACTATCAATATCGACCCTTTAACGAGCCTTGCAATATGACTTGGGATAAAAGCCGAACCAGAACCTCACTTTGCAGACACTGTGTTTCGGGGTATTGCCGGAGATTTAGACAGAAACACCCGATGTAAATTCTCAGAGTAGAGCGCAGGATAAATGTGATCCAAAATGTTATGTAAAATGTTACCAATAAAAGCTTCAACCAAATCCAAAAAAAAGCAAGTCCCCACTCAAGTCTGACATTTAGTGTACACATATTTGGCATTTCAGTAGTGTTAAGAACCCTCCTAATTTACGGGGTTCATGTCTCCAGAAGCACGAGCTGGGCATAACTTACTGGGCACAACAATGGCAGATTTGCAATTTTCACCAAGCAACATCCATTACTGCTTGTTTCTGGAAAACACGAATGGAGTCAAAATTGTCACTACACCTGTAGATAAATTTCCAGAGGGGTGTAATTTCCAAAACGGTGTCACTTGAGGGGTGATTTTGCTCTTCTGGCACTTAGGGGCTCTGTATATGGACTCCACAAGCTATTCTATGAAAATTTGTTCTCTTAATAGTCAAATAGTGCTCTGTCTCTCCCGAGTCTCGCTGTATGGCTAAGCAGTAGTGTACAGCGGCATATGAGGTATTGCTATGTACAGCTGAAATTGTTTGACAAATTTTGGTGCCATTTTTACCCATTTTCCCTTGTGAAAATGTAAAATGTGGGGCTAAAACTATTTTTTCGTGGTAAAAGTGTAATTATTTTTTCTTTACTGCCCAATAGTGTAAAATTCTGTGACACACCTGTCTAGTCAATATGATCCCCGCACCCCTAGATGAATTGAGAGGTGTAGTTTGTAAAATGGGGTCACTTATCATGGGTTCTGCTGTTCTGAGACCTCAGGGGCTCTGTCAATGAGACATGGCACCCTCAAACCATTCCAGCAAAATAGGAACTCCAATGCGGCGCTTCTTCCCTTCTGAGCTTTGCAGTGTGCCTCAAAAGTAGTTTTCAACCACATATGGGGGTATTGACGTACTCAGGAGAAATTGCGTTGTTCGTTTTCTCCTATTACCCCTTTTGAAAATTACAAACTCCGGTCAGGGGAGGGGGAGGGGGGAGCCAAAGCAACATGTTAGTGGAGAAAATAGTAATATTTCACTCAATGTTATACAATTCTGTGAATCACCTGAGGGTTAAAAATACTTTTCTTTGAGAGGTGTAGTTTCCAAAATGGGGTCACTTTTGGGGGTTTCTGCTGTTTTGGCATGTCAGAGGCTCTTCAAATGTGACATGGCGTCCACAGCCAAATGTGTCCATGGCATTCCAGCCAAAGTGACTTCCCTTCCGAGCCGGGCCGTGCATCTAAACAGTAGTTTTCTATCATATATGGTGTATCGGCGTACTCAGGAGTAATTACACAACAAATTGTATGGTCAATTTTCTTCTATTACTCTTGTGAAAATAAAAAATTTGGGGCTAAAATTTGATTTTTTTATTTTCATGGCTCAACGTTATAAAATTCTGTGGAGCAGAATGGTTCTCACCACACCTCTAGATTATTAGCAAAACTTACAAACTTTTTGCTGTTTGCAATAAATTACCCTATTTCGGACTATAAGACGCACCCAGGCTTTAGAGGTGGAAAGTAGAGGAAAAAAAAATTTTGAAGCAAAAAATGCGGTAAAATATTTTTGATGAGTGAAAGGGTTTTTCTGGCACCGTTTGCTTCCGGATTGGGAAGTGAGTGGTGCTGATATGCTGCCAGCAAGTCTACCAAGACACCTGCATGATCGCTATCAATCATGCATCTGTCCTGTCAGGTATCTGTAGACGTGATGTCCTCAACACTGCTCACCACCCAATGCAGAAGTACCGTAAGCAGCGCTGAACAAGCACTTTATAGGGAATGTGACAGCTGATACACTCTCCCTGATCCACGGGCAGCATATATCAGACACTGGATGTACGACCTAAAATGCTGCGGCAGAGGAAAACATACCGTTCTTTGGCTTCTCTCCTGCTGTCAATGACTGACAAGTCTCTTGCTGTACATGCACACAGGAAGAAAATTGTCACTCAATGGGAGCGGATGGAGAGAAAGTACCGTATCGTATGTTGTTCTTTGACACGCCGAAAAACATAGTTGGCTTGTCATATAGCTAGTATCTGATACATGCTGCCAATCCAAAGGCAGCATATATCAGTTACTGGCGGTATGACTTCAGCCACGTACAGTATGTTATCTTTAAGATCCCATAGGTACCATTTATGTTGTCAAGTGGTTGCATTTGAGGAGAACTATAACTCCTAGCGTGTCCTGCAGCTCCTATGACATGCTGGGAGTTATAGTTCACCACAGTGGTACAGTGTTTTACCATATGTGCTTTATTTAACTTAAGCTACTATATAATGCTTGCCTCGGTTTCTTTTCTGGATCCGCGCTAGGCAGGGAGCGGGGTCACAAGGCAGGGAGAGGAATCGCAGCAGGGATCAACGGCGCCGCCATGAATTCACTACAGCCACGTTAGACAGGAGGAAGTGGGTGGTCTCCCGTCCAGATCACGTGACGTTACAAAGAGGCGAGGCAGGGCTGGAGCAACACAGAATAGCACAACGCACAGTCCCCCCCTGGCCCTGACTCTTTTGTAACGTCACTGTAGCACGTGATATGGACAGGAGACCGCCCACTTCCTCCCATCTAACGCGGCCGTAGTGAATTCATTGCGGTGCTGCTGATCCCTGCTGTGTCACCCCTCTTCCTGCGATGCGACCCCGCTCCATCCCCACACCACAGTAAGCACTATAACAGCTACATTTGAATTATAAGACTCACTGCCTTTTCCCTCCCAAATTTGGGGGGGGGGTGCGTCTTATAGTCCAAAAAATACGGCAATCGAGAGCAATTTAACCCCTTAACCTGTGATAATTTTCGTTGCAGGACACTGAGGGCTGTATGGATCAGGCTCAGGAGCTAAACCCACTTCACATGCGGCGGATACTAGATGTGTTACATATTTGACATCTGTCTCGAAAAGCAGCATTCGGAACTACCGCTGTTAACCATGTAAAAAAAAATTGATCCAAGTTTTATACATTTTTTCCCAAACAAATATTAGTTTCAGAATAATCTATTTCGATGTATGGATTACTTACTGGACATATTATTTTATGTCTTTCATACATAGAATAATTTTACAAGGTCTCAATACAGGCCCTGCCTCTGCTTTCTGTCTTGCATGTTAGGATGAATATATTCCCTGCAGTTTTGACAAGAAGGCAGAATTGTAATTGCATGTCTCCACTTTGGACATAAATAAAAAAACAACTTTGAAAAAAGTTTTCATTTCATAAAATATTCTACTGTGTTTTGTATACAGCACCTGTACTCAACTCTATGCATCTCCATTGTTATATACTATAAAAAGTGTGATCCTGCAGTCATACTCCCATCTGACCCCTACTTCAAAATATATGACAGGAGAGGAGTAACGGAACTAAAAGGAATACAAATGACCAGCGCTGACATAGTCATGGATTGGTGTGGTGCTTGTCTAGAATAATTCACCAGCTGATGTGAAGAGCAAAATATGAAAAATAACAGCACTCATGTTCCAAATGCTAACATTAGTATAAAAGGGTATAACAGGGACTTTATTAAAAACAAAAATGTGCCTAAGCTGCCTGTGACAAACAGCTTCAAATCTTAATCAGCCAGATTAGATTTGTTAAGCCAAGTGAAATACACTATTGTGTTTGTGTTGACTTGTGAATGTATGTGTTTTACTCTGGCTCATCAAGAAAGACATACTATTATGTATATAAACTTGAATGTTGACTTCTCTTGGTTTGAAAACAATAATGCTTGTTAATATGCTAATTACATATTGTACTAAAGCCAGCTAGTTGTTGATTTAAAGAGCCTTCCTGCTATACCAACTATGTAAATTGATTAAATGCTCAAACAGTGAGACCGGAGCCCTGTGGAATAATACCCTCCCCTAACCCTTGACCTGCTGTTGTGTACTGGAAAGGACAATTGTAACTATTTAAGGGACATATGCCTCTGTAGCAGGCAGAATTGAAAGAGAGAAACATCAGTCAGACTTTTCAGATATCAGCTTGGTAGCATGACTTCATCCAGAGAGACACAGATTTGTATTCTGCATGATTCTGGCCTAAGGGTACATGGCCCTGTCTGGAAGGATACTGATCTACTTCATTGACCACCAGAGAACCCATGGATACATTTGGGGTTGCCAGGTGGGACCGTCCGGTCACCTGGAACCCATGGAGACATTCGGAGAAGCCAGATTGGGACCAGCCGGTCATCTGGCCCCATTGAAACTCTCGGAGAGGCCAGGGTGGGACCCTCGAGTCTCCTGGCCTTGTACTTCGATGGACTGTCAGCTTCCTAATCTTGCCACTACTGAGGGGGCCCGCCAAAAGCAGGAGGCCACTGGTTGAGGTAGTTGGCCCTGGAAGTCCCAAAGTCGCAACTACCTGCCTGTTAGTGCTTAGATACCCATTAAGGGTTTTTTTTCCAAACCAAAATGTTTCCTCACTGGATTAAATGTTACACAGATATTGGCATCTGGAACATGAGTGCTGTCTTAATTTTTGGCGTTCATATGGAAGGGAGTGTTACTGTAAGATCGGACAATGCAGAGTATTTCTTTGTGGTCTATAATTGTAGAGACCTATTAGTCTGCATGGGAGCTATACACTGTGTGCAGAATTATTAGACGAGTATTTTGACCATATAATTTTTATGCATATTTTGCAACACCAAGATGTATAAACTTGAATGCTTATTGGATGAAGCAGATCAGGTGATTTGTATTTGTGTAATGACGGAGGCTATGACCTAAGGATATCAAAATCCTTTTTCAAGGTGTGCAGAATTATTAGCCAGCTGCTTTTATTCATGCAAAATGGGCAAAAAAAATATTTAACTGTCTGCAAAGTCAAAATTTTTTACAAGTCTTACACAGGGAAGCCGCACTCTTGAAATTGCTAAGATATTGGGGCCTGACGACAGAACCATCAAAAGTTTTGTTGCAAATAGTCAACACAGTCGCAAAAAACGCGTTGTGAAAAAAAGATGCATATTAACTGCCAAAGATTTGAGAAGAGTTGAATGTGAAGGAACCCTTTTTCTTCCAGTGCTGTTATATTCCAGAACTGCAACCTCCCTGGTTTATTAACCCTTTGGATTGACCGACTGCACTGTAGTTGTTTAATAATAATATTAATAATAAAAAATACAAATTGCCTAATAATCGTGCACACAGTGTATAGGTATATCAAGACTAATAAAATATAAGCAATTTCATGTAATTTCTGCATGCATTAATTTAGGAACGCATTGGCTCAGAGATCCAAATGGAGTTTTTGGGGGGGTTACATCAATGTTTATATGGGTACAGTAGTGTTCAAAATAATAGCAGTGTGTGCAAAGACATGAGTTAAGCACAACATCTTTTATACTAGTTTTTATTTCCATGCATTGGGAACATTGAGCATTTTCTAATTCAAAACATGACGAGAAATGTAAATAATTTTAACTACTTTGCAGAAAATAAAAAATGAACACTGGGCTGTTCTAAAAAATAGCAGTGTCTGCATTTGTCTTTACAAACTCACAATATGTACTCTTTTTTAAGGATTTAGCATTCCTGTGAATCACTAACCTAATATTTAGTTGTATACCCACAGTTTTTTAGAACTGCTTCACATCTATGTTGCATAGAGTCAATCAACTTCTGGCACCTGTCAACTGTTATTCCAGCCCAGAATGCTTTGACAACATCCCACAATTTTTTGGCATTTTTTGGCTTTGCCTCGGAAACTGCATTTTTGATGTTACCCCACAAGTGTTCTATTGGATTAAGGTCCGTGGGCTGGGCTGGCCACTCCATAACCTCAATATTGTTGGACTGGAACCAAGATTTTTCTTGTTTACTGGTGTGTTTAGGGTTGTTGTCTTGTTGAAACAACCATTTCTAGGGCATATCCTCTTCAGTGTAAGGCAACATGACCCCTTCAAGTATTTTAATATATGCAAACTGATCCATGACCCCTGGTATGCTGTAAATAGGTCCGGCACCGTAGTAAGAGAAACATGCCCATATGATGCTTGCGCCGCTATGCTTCACTGTTTTCAGAGTGTACTGTGGCTTGAATCCAGAGTTTGGGAGTCGTCTGATGAACTGTCTGCGGCCCTTGGACCCAAAAAGAACAATTTCATCAGTCCACAAAATGTTTCTCCATTTCTCTTTAGGCCAGTTGAGGTGTTCTTTTGCAAATTGTATCCGCTTCAGTACATGTCTTTTTTTTCTTTCTTTTTTTTTTTTTAACAGTGGGACTTTGTGAGGACTTCTTGCTAGGAGATTAGCTTCACACAGACATCTTCTAACTGTCACAGTACTCACAGGTAACTTGAGAAAGTCTTTGATCATCCTGGAGGTGATCATTAGCTGAGCCTTTGCCATTCTGGCTATTCTTTAATCCATCTGAATGTCAGTCTTCCGTGTTCTTCCATGTCTCTCTGGTTTTGCTTTCCATTTTAAAGCATTGGAGATCATTTTAGCTGAACAACCTATCATTATCTGCACATCTTTATAAGTTTTACCCTCTCCAATCAACTTTATAATCAAAGTATGCTGTTCTTCTGAACAATGTCTCGAACGACCCATATTTTTCAGGCTTTCAAGGAGAAACGCATGTACAACATGTGCTGGCTTCACCCTTAAATAAGGGCCACCTGATTCACACCTGTTTCTTCACAGAATGATTGACCTCTCTAATTGAACTCCACACTGCTATTATTTTGAACACACTCCTTTCAATAAATTATTCAAATACACAGACTCAAAAACATGCATGTGGAGTCTGTTAATGTTTAGGTCATTATGCTTGTAAAAGGGAACCTGTGACCAGGCTTGCCCCATATGAGCTACGGCAACCACCTTTCAGCACTCATATGCAGCATAATTTTATTAAGTATACTCACCTGCGAGACAGGATGGTCCTGGTCTTGGTCTGGCTCCTCCTCTCTTCTTTCGATGCCATCCTCCTTCTTGCTTCGTGTGGATGATGCTTCCTTACGTCATCCACACAGGGTCCCTGGCATCGTGTTCCTGCTCAGGCTTTTCTGCCCTGTTGAGGGCAGAGCAGAGTAAGGCAGTGCGCATGCGCCGGGAAATGTCAAAGAGCTCCGGCGCATGCTCACTGCAGTACTTTACTCTGCCCTAGTCAGGGCCGAGAAGAACACCTGCGCAGGAGCGCGATTCCGTGGAACACTGTGTAGATTACATAGGCATGCGTCATCTACACGCAGCAAGAAGGAGCATTGGCCTGTACAGCAGCGCTGTGTATGATTGCAGAGAACCTGGAGTAGAGCAGAGTTTACTAACATCTTCAGGTTTCATCCCACAGCAGCCAGTGTGGAGGGAGAGGAGTACAGCAGAGCTGACAGTACTAATGAACCCAATTTATTATATATTTTTGGAGTCAGTCCATTTTATACCGACTCCACAGCCCTGGGTTGCAGAGGTGTTTGTCATCATATGAAAGTGAAAGGTAGCTACACTCATCTGCTCTATTCCAACTTAGTAATCATACTCAGCTCTGCTGTGAGAGTAGATTGTCCTTACATGTCTCATGCAGGAAAAAGCCTGACAGCTCCAAGTTATTTTGGGGATGTGTTCTTTTTCCCCTGTGTGTTGCTGCTTTCTTATGGTTGGTCAACCTCATGCGGGGGAGGAAAGTACATGCCCCCAGAGACATCTCTGATAACCCCTAGTTGAAATATAATACAAATTATAATTAACAAGCTGATATCTCCACAACTGAAAGAAGAAATAAAAACTATGCTTTATTCAGCTCCTCAGCCACTATTCCATGATGGCCAGTTCAACATGCTAAACCTTGTGAAAAGTCCTGTTTAAACGATTCAGGGTTTCAAAAGATGCCAGAGTAAAGTCTGTCTGTCAGGCATTTTCCACTAAGATGACGCTCAATGCTTTGCAATACTAGTCAATTTGAAGACTAAAAAAACGCCTCCTTCGAAAAATGCTAGTTTCTCCTTCATTGCTTAATGAATGTAAAGTTTGTGAAATGTTGGAGGTGGGGGGATGCCCCAAATAACACTCAGAAAAAAACCAAAAGAAGTGAAAAAAAGATATGCTTCAAGATTATAAAGCACCAGAGAAGGAGGGTTTCCTTTCTGCTCTGTCTCCAGCACTGCTACATTAGGCTCTGCTGCACAACTCTACTATTCCAGCACTGCTATATTGTGGTAACTTCTGCTGATCTGTATATCCAGCTTAGAGAGGCCAGTCATTTCTTATCGAGCTCTGCTACATCGGTCATTTCTTGTCCATCTCTGCTACATCAGTCATTGCTTGTCCATCTTTGCTAGACCATACTTCTCTGGTTTGGCACCTCTTCATAAGCCATTATTTTGTCCTGCTGCACCAGTACCATTACTTATCCCTAGTGCATTAGAACTGTTCATCAAGGGCTTGGAAAATCCACCACACCACTGGACATAACAGATGGGAAAGAAGGAGGCGTCCTCAGCACCTTGGGGAGAATGGAGGCCAACGTTTAAATCAGGATTTCCAAAATGGAAATGCATTTAATTTCTAAGCATCCCTCCTCATTATAAAGTCATTAGGGGTGTTGAGTAAAGGGAATCGTAAGTCTTTCTAATATGTTTAGATTCTTTCGTTGTTATTAGAAGGATTTGCTTTGACCCCTGATGTTTGCAGTCTTCTGGTGATTTCCACTATGGCATGTGTAACAATAGAGCAAAATATTTGTCACTTCGAGCTATGCAATGTAGTCAGTGTGGGCATATACTTATCTGCTGCATTCACAACTTCTCGTCCTGCACCTCGCTGCACCTCCCGTGAAAGAACAATCTTGTTAGGCTATTAGGAGGAACTAGTGAGATCGAAGGTATTGAGCGAGGAGAAGGCAGCGGATTTCAGACAACTTAAACACTGATCAGCGCTAAGTGAAAGTCAATATGCACAAGCGGGAAATCAATGCAGGGCAGAGAAAGAGACTGAGGGAGGGTGTAAGAGGGAAAGACTGGGAGTTTGTGTGTGCGCGAGAGACTAAATGAGATGAAGTGACACAAGGTACGAAAGATAGATTATGTGTATGATTAGCAGTGTAGAAACAACAGAGCATTGCATGGGACTGGATACGACAGCTCAGCGTTGCCTACTATTTATACAATGTAGTAGTATCCAATGCTTATCACATGGTTTTCTGCATGGCCAGCTCACGTGCCCAGACAGGAATTATGGTAGAATAAAAATGGCCATTAACACATGCCAGAGAGAATGCTGGATCAATCTGAAAATTAGATTTACTTACCAATTTAACAGAAAAATTACTAGATTCAGAGACGCATCCTTCAGTACTTAGAGATTATCCACTAGCCTATTTCAGGTACTGTTTTGCCATAAATGCTTAAAGAGTAACTAAATATTTGCTGATGTTTTTTATATGTTGTTGTTCACTTAATTGTAAGTAGATCAGTGGGGGTCCTGGGACCCCATTGATCAGACAAAAACGCTTTGAGAAGTGCACAGCTCTGGAGACAGGTACGCACACACAGATCCGAGCATTGATGCAGTAGAAAGCAATATGGATGGAAAAATTTAATTTTTTTCTGCACGAAAAACAGACGATTTTGCATACGTGTGTGTGAACCTGGTCTTATAGTGAATAGAAGTAAGGCACAAAGCACCAGAACACCACTGCAGGCAATAAAGTTTATTATAAATATAATTTTAAAAATATCAGAGTTTATTAGCTATATATGAAAAGCAAAAGTACCTCTTTAATAAAAACTTGTAATTCAAGATAAGAAAATTTTAAATCAATCCAAATGCTCAGGAGTACCACTATTAGGTACTTATAAAATACCTAATTGACGTTTATAGACACATTGGGTCCTATGATTCATAGACAGTTAAAGCTCATTCAGACGTTTGTGCAAATAGGGCCGAGATCGGAACACAATATACAGTGACTTGTTAAAGTATTCACCTCCATTGGCATTTTTTTGCGTTTTGCTACCTTACAACCTGGAATTTCACTGTTTGAGTGTTTGCATCAGTTCATGTAAAGAACATGCCTACAACTGTGAACATTTGGGTTTTCTTTTTATTGTGAAGAAAACAACAAATAAGACAAAATAACTGAAAACTTCAGTGTGCAAACTATTCACCCCTCCAAAGTTAGTACTTTGCGGAGCCTCCTTTTGAGGCAATAACAGCTGCAAGTCGATTTGGATAAGCCTCTATGAGCCTTCCACATCTTGCCACTGGGATTTTTGCCAATTCCTCAAGGCAAAACTAATCCAGCTCCTTCAAGTTAGATGGTTTCCTCTGGTGAACAGCAATCTTCAAGTCTGACCACAGACTCTCAATTGGATTAAGGTCTGGGCTTTTATTAGGCCACTCCAAAACATTTCCACGTTTCCCCTTAAGCCACTCAAGTGTTGCTTTAGCGGTATGCTTTGGGTCATTGTCTTGTTGGAAGGTGAACCTCCATCCCAGTCTCAAAATCACTGACAGACTGAAACAGATTTTGCTCAAGAATATATCTCTGTATTTTGCACCATTCATCTTTCCCTCATTTCGGACCATTTTCCCCACAACATGATGCTGCCACCACCATGTTTCACTGTGGGGATGATGTTCTTGGGGTGATTTACCTTGGCAGCCAAAAAGTTCAATTTTGGTCTCATCTGACCACAGCACCTTCCTCCATACATTTGGGGAGTCTCCCACGTCTATTGGCAAACTCAAAACGAGCTGTACATTTTTTGTGTGTAAGTAAAGGCTTTTTGCTGTCAACTCTTCCATAAAGACCACCTCTATAGAGTGTACAGCTTATTGGGGTCATACGAACAGAAAGTCTAGTCTCAGCTTGGGAACTCCTCAGCTCCTTCAGGGTTACCTTTGGTCTCTGTGCTGCCTCTCTGAATAATGCCCTCCTTCCCCGGGCTGTTTTGGTGGGCGGCCCTAACTTGGCAGGTTTGTTGTGGCATCATGTTCTTTCCATTTGATGATAATGGATTTGATGGTGCTCCGGCGGATCTTCAGAGATTGAGATAATTTTTTATAACCCAACCCTGGCTTGTACTTCTCAACAACTTTGTCCCTGCCTGTTTGGAGATCTCCTTGGTCTTCATGGTGTTGTTTGGTTAGTTGTGCCTCTTGCTTAATGGTGTTGCAGCCTCTGTGACCTTTCAGAAAAGGTGTGTATGTACTGACAGACCATGTGACACTTAGATTGCACACAGGTGAACTTCCGTTCACTAAGCAAGTGTGACTTATGAAGGCAATTGCTAACACCAGAAATTTTGAGGGGCTTCATAGCAAAAGGGGTGAATGCATATGCACATGCCAATTTTTAGTTATTTGATCCCATGAATTTTATATATGCCTATATTTTTCACACTTTACCAACTTAGATTATTTAATGCTGATGCATCACACACAAATCAGATTACAAAAATATTTAAACACAGGTTGTAATGTAACAAAATAGGTAAAAAGCCAAAGGGTGTGAATACTTTTGCAAGCCACTGCATGAAGCTGTCACACTCGGGTCGGGAGAGCCGCAGACAGTCTATTAATTAACAAAGTGGCAGCCGGATAGCTGTCACAGACAGGAAGTGGTGAAGTCTGTGGAACGTACGCTATCCAGTGATGTCATCGGCGGCTTCCGCAGCGAGCGTGTAGTCACTTCTCTCACTTATTACCTTAGCATAGGCACCCATCTCTACACAGGCGGTATGGTGAGAATTAACAGCAAATTCCCCACACCTTATCCGTTTGACCTCAGTGATCTGCGGAGGAGACTCCAAATTGGGGATGGGAGAAATGCATAGACACAATAAGTATATCTTGTTCATAGGGGATCTTTTTATTATTTGTTGATCATGTTTTTTTTTGTTCTCTGCAGTGAGACTGGCCCCCAATTATATCTTTGGTTTTAGTAGATAATGAGTTCAACAAGTGAGTTTGCCGAGAGCCTATTTATCCTGTATCTAGTCCATAATTATGCTTCATACCCTTATCAGGGCCCTCTATATCACCACTTTAGACATATGTTTTCATCTATGGTGTTTAATAAAATAAGGACTTTGCAATAGATTATTCAGGCAGGGACCATGTAGGGCATATGAAGGACAGCCGATAACGAGTTGGTCAGGTCGTCTGTAAATATAGATCATAATAGGGAAATTTATTTGCACATTGGTAGTATACACCAACTATCTTTCTACGAATCACAGGCCCCTATATGCCTATAAACGTCAATTAAACATTTTATAAGTACCAATACCCCTACTCCAGAGCACTTGGATTGGTGTATAATTTTGATATCTTGAAATACCAGCCTTTATTAAAGAGGCACTTGTGCTTTTAATACATATCTAATAAATTTTGACTTTTTAAAAGGATATTTCTGTTAATTCTGTGAGAATCTTGATATTTCCCCACATTTATTATACCAATGGTAATCTATGAAAAATAGTTTATTCCTCATTGACTAGACATGTTCTAATGTAAAAGGATGGTTGGATGGGGAGAGAGATGTATGTAGATACAAGGGAGAGCGGTGTCTGCAGCAGCATGCAGTAAGATTTGATGAATGGAGCCCCGCCCACCCACACCACATGAAAAGTGACATCACAGGAAGTCAGGAGATTCTCATCTGGGCATCCTGTTACCAGGAGAGCAGCTCAGGTTACAAAAAGATTTGGTAAAGTGAGGTATTTAGAAAAGAGCACATATGTGGTAGTTAGCTCCCCTGAAAGGGACATATAAAATAGTGGACAATCCCTTTCAAGGGCCTATTATAGCAGTTTTTGCTGTGGCCAAATGTTTGTTAGATGTCAAGACATACTCTATTCTCGCTACATGGAAACATGGCCTTAAAGGGTTTTACGACTTTAAGTTTAACCCCTTAACAACATTTGACGTACTAATCTGCATCTGTGCCCTGGGACTTAAGAGCCAGACCCGTATTAGTTCGTCATGGCGATCGCGCGCACACAGGCTGTGCAGGCGCGATCGCCGCCGGGTGTCAGCTGATAGTACCGGGTGTCAGCTGTGACAATGTGCAGGGAGCGGTCCTGCACCGCTCCCAGCACATTAACCCCCGCGATGCTGCGATCGAAGTCGATCGCAGCATTGCGGTGGCAAGGGGAGGTGATCGCAGATACTCACCTCCGCTTCCAGCGCTGACTGCCGTGGCTTCCAGGATGTTGCCATGACTACCCGATGTCGTCATGACAACATCCGGGTCACCAGACAGCAGGAAGATTTTTTGGACATGCGCAGTGCATCTCCAAACATTCTTCTCCCTGTCCAGCGCTGACAGCCTGCATGGCACAGGGATGGTGCTGCATTCCTGTGCCATGCAGGCGATCAGAGAAAAAAAAGTGAAAGTCTCACAGTGGGACAAAGTAATAAAGTATTAAAACTATCAGAAAGTGAAAAAAACAAAAAAAATTGTAAAAATATTTTAAAAAAAAATTAAAAAAATAATCCACCAAAAATAAAAATATAATGTACCCATCAATAAATATTATAAAAAAAAAAAACAAACAATAAAAGCACACATATTTGGTATCGCCGCGTCCGTAACAACCTGACCTATAAAACTGTCCCACTAGTTAACCCCTTCAGTGAACACGGTAAAAAATAAAAATAAAAAAACGAAGCAAAAAACAATGCTTTATCACCATACCGCCAAACAAAAAATGGAATAACACGCGATCAAAAAGACAAATATAAATAAAAATGGTACCGCTGAAAACGTCATCTCGTCCCGCAAAAAACAAGCCGCCATACAGCTCCATCAGCCGAAAAATAAAAAAGTTACAGCTCTCAGAATAAAGCTATGCTAAAAAATAATTTTTTCTATAAAATTGCTTTTATTATGTAAAAGTGCAAAACATAGAAATACGATATAAATGTGGTACCGCTGTAAACGTACTGACCCGAAGAATAAAGCTGCCTTATCAATTTTACCACACGCGGAACAGAATAAAAAAAAAACAAAAAAAAACCAATTCCTGAATTGTTGGTTTTTGTTTACTCTGCCTCCCAAAAATCGGAATAGAAAGCGATCAAAAAATGTCACGTGCCTGAAAATGTCACCAATAACAACGTCAACTCACCCCGCAAAAAACAAGCTGTCAAATGACTGTCTGCCAAAATCTGGAAAAATTATAGCTCTCAAAATATGGCGATGCAAAAACTAGATTTTACAAAAAATGCGTCTTTTAGTGTGTGACAGCTGTCAGTCATAAAAACCCCATATGATTCTGGTATCGCTGTAGTCTCACCGACCCGAAGAATAAGGTCGTCTAATCACTTATACCGCATGAGGAACGGCGTAAAAAATAAACTCTCAGGTTAGGGTTGTGCTACGGTTAGGGTTGTGCTATGGTTAGGGTTGTGATGGGGTTGGGATTTTTTTCAAAAGTAAGAAAAAAAGATGACGATATGGTGACTAGTGTTGAGAGCAAGTGCTCGCTACTTGAGTTTGCATCGGGTGTTCTGGTATGCATTGAGTATCGTGGGTATTTGAGTGACATGCTCGAGTCTCCGCCCCATATGCTTCACGGCCCAAAAAACTTTGTGGGGATTGCCTGCCATGCACGAGCGATCCCCGCATGTTTTTTTTTGGGTGTCTAATAACCATGAAACATCCGGGCGGGGACTCGAGCATGTCACTCGAGCACACGCAGTACATGGTGCATACCTGAGTACCCGATGCAAACTCAAGTAGCGAGCACTTGCGCTTAAGACTAATGACAACTTATTCAATATGATGACCTAATGTTATCAAATTCTGTGTCGTACCTCTGGGTTCAAAATGTTCACTATACACCTTAACAAAATCCTTGAGGGGTATAGTTTCCAAAATGGGGTCACTTGTGGGGGAGCTCCACTGTTTAGGCACATCAGGGGCTCTCCAAACGCGACATGGTGTCCGCTAACAAATTGAATGGAAAATCGGCTCAAATTGTTAGCGGACGCCATGTTGCATTTGGAGAGCCCCTGTATGCCCAAACATTGGAGCTCCCCCACAAGTGACCCCATTTTGGAAACTAGACCCCCCAAGGCACCTATCTAGATGCATAGTGAGCACTTGGAACCCCCAGGTGCTTCACAAATTGATTCGTAAAAATGAAAAAGTGAAAAAAAAAAACACTTTCATTTTTATGAATCAATTTGTGAAGCACCTGGGGGTTCCAAGTGCTCACTATGCATCTAGATAGGTGCCTTGGGGGGGTCTAGTTTCCAAAATGGGGTCACTTGTGGGGGAGCTCCAATGTTTGGGCACACAGGGGCTCTCCAAACGCAACATGGCGTCCGCTAATTATTCAAGCAAATTTTACAATCAAAAAGTCAAATGGCGCTCCTTCCCTTCCGAACCCTGCCGTGCGCCCAAACAGTGTTTTTTCCCCACATATGGGGTATCTGCGTGCCCAGGGGAAATTGCACAACAAATTTTGGGGTCCATGTTTTCTTGTTACCCCTGTGAAAATAAAAAAAATTGGGTCTAAAAGTAACATTTTTGTGAAAAAAGTTAAATGTTCATTTTTTTCTTCCACATTCCAAAAATTCCTGTGAAGCACCTGAAGGGTTAATAAACTTATTGAATGTGGTTTTGAGCACCTTGAGGGGTGCAGTTTTTAGAATGGTGTCACTTTTGGGTATTTTCTGTCATAAAGACCTCTCAAAGTGACTTCAAATGTGATGTGGTCCCTAAAAAAATGGTTTTGTAAATTTTGTTGGAAAAATGAGAAATCGCTGGTCAACTTTTAACCCTTATAGCTCCCTAACAAAAAAAAATTTTGGTTCCAAAATTGTGCTGATGTAAAGTAGACATGTGGGAAATGTTATTTATTAACAATTTTTGTGTGACATATGTCTCTGATTTAAGGGCATAAAAATTCAAATTTTGAAAATTGCAAAATGTTCAAAATTTTCGCCAAATTTCCGTTTTTTTCACAAATAAACACAAGTGATATTGAAGAAATTTTACCACAATCATGAAGTACAATATGTCACGAAAAAACAGTCTCAGAATCAGGGGGATCCGTTGAAGCGTTTCAGAGTAATTACCTCATAAAGTGACAGTGGTCAGAATTGTAAAAATTGGCCTGGTCATTAACGTGCAAACCACCCTCGGGGGTTAAGGGGTTAATTATATATACACAGCTGAAACCAGAAGTTTACATACTGTGACCTGGGTATCTTGGTTAACAGCAAATGAAATTGGAGTGCCCAGTGTCTGGCAGCAGCTGCGAAGGCAAATAGAGTCATGGCATGCATCAGAAGAGGAATAGGGGCATATGATGAGAACATTGTTCTTCCTCTGTATAAAGCGCTGGTAAGGCCGCACTTAGAATATTGTGCACAGTTCTGGGCTCTGGTGCTCAGGAAAGACATATTGGAGCTAGAGAGGGTACAAAGGAGGGCGACTAAGGTAATAAAGGGAATGGAGGGACTAGAATACCCAGAGAGGTTGTCAAAATTAGGCCTATTTACGTTGGAAAAGAGAAGGCTTAGGGGAGACCTCATAAACATGTATAAATACATCAGGGGGCAGTACAGAGATCTCTCCCATGACCTGTTTATACCAAGGATGGTGACAAAGACGAGGGGGCACACTATGCGTCTGGAGGAAAGGAGGTTCCTGCACCAGCATAGAAGGGGATTCTTTACGGTCAGAGCCGTGAGACTCTGGAACTCTCTGGGAGAGGAAGTGGTGATGTCCAACTCACTTAATGAGTTCAAGAGAGGCCTGGACGCCTTTCTTGAGAACAATAAAATTACATCTTATGCTTAGTGATAGTTAATTAATCCAGGGATTTAATCTGACTGCCAGATTGGTGTTGGGAAGTGAATTTTTCCTCAATGAAGTAAATTGGCCTATACCGCATGTTTTTTTTTTTTGCCTTCCCCTGGATCAACGCTGCGGAATAGCTGCAGTGCACAAGAAATAGGCTGAACTGGATGGACGATTGTCTTTTTTTGGCCTTATAAACTATGTAACTATGCAGAAGTAGCGCTGCTGCTTTAAAAGCATCTAGCAACTAGAGGGGTTAACACAGTCACAGGAGACAGGGAGGGTATTAGCAGAGCCCCAGGGGGATTGTGGGGAAGTTGTTTACTGTCCGGCTGGAGCCGAAGAGAAAGGTGGTGTGTGTGTTCTGTATCTCACAGAAGCGCCCCTGCAAGTGAAAAGGATTCAAGTCAGGAGTGAAGCTAAGCACAGGTCAGGTAGAGTTCCTGAACTAGCAGTGCAGAGTATTGTCAGGCAGAAAGATGAGGACTGGAAGAAATGGTGTCACAGGGATCATCTCCCTCAGCAAACCCCCCCTCCTCCATCTCACTGTGCTGTAAATAATGCTGTGTTCATTAATGTGCCTTTGCATTAGAACTGTGCTGTCCTGTACTACTGGGAAGACTGAACTGCTGTGCTGCTAAGGAAACTGTACTGTTTGTCACTGGAGCCTGTTGCTCATAAGACTTAACTTGCACTGGCTGTGCGGCTACTTATTAAATGCTACTGTTCTATGGTTTATGTGGACTCTTGTCAAGTGTGTCTGGTCAGTAAGTGAAACAACCTATGTGTCTGTGCCTGAGGGTCAATATCCCTGTGTGCCTGAGAGAAGCTGCAGCATATGGTCTATCGTCTCCCTGAGTAACGATTCCCCCAGGATTCAAATAATTCATGTAATCTGTCTCGCCCTATCTGAACCTAGTGGCGTGTGTGTAACAATATACTATATAAAAAAACACATATGCATGTTTTTCTCAATATTTGACATGAAAACAGAATAAACCTTTCCTGTTTTAGGTCAATTAGGATTACTATAATTTTTAATATTTGCCAAATGCCAGAATAATGAGAGAGAATGTTTTAAGGCATTTTTATTACTTACTGCAAAGTCAAAAGTTTACATTCATTTCATTAGTATTTGGTACCATTGCCCTTAAAATGAATGACTTGGGTCAAATGTTTGGGATATCCTTCCACAACTTCTCACAATAGTTGGTTGGAATTTGGGCCCATTCCTCCTGACAAAACTGGTGTAACTGATCCAGGTATGTAGGTAGCCTTGCTCGCACCTGCCTTTTCAGCTTTGCCCATAAATTTTTCAATAGGATTGAGACCAGGGCTTTGTGATGGCCACTCCAAAACATTGAATTTGTTATCTTTTTTTTTTTTTTTTAAATCAGATCATTTTTATTCAAGAAAAAACACCTATATTGAACATACATACATCTTTTCTTATAACCAGTAACAATCTTAAACGCCCCCCTCCCACCCTATCTTAATCAAACCCTTATTATTGGTCGAAAACATCACTCTCAGGAACTCATCCTCTCTCTAACAAGGGCTTCCATAACTTATCAAACATATTGTCTTTTTTCCTTTTAGCATAAATTTCTTTTTCTAATTGAATAATAAAAGCAGACTTTGTTACCATTTTGGCAGTATGCTTCAGGTTATTGTTCATTTGGAAGAACCATTTCCGCCCAAGCTTTAACTTCCTGGCTGATGTCTTGAGATGTTGCTTCAGTATTGCCACATAATCTTCTTTTCTCATGATGCCATCTATTTTGTGAAGTGCACCAGGCCCTCCTGCAGCAAAACAACCCCACAACATGATGCTGCCACCCCCGTGTTTCACAGTTGGGATGGTGTTCTTATGCTTCCAAGCTTCTCCCTTTTTCCTCCAAGCGTAATGATGGTCATTAGGCCCAAAAAGTTCAATTTTAGTTTCATCAGACCACAGGACATGTCTCCAAAAATTAAGGTCTTTGTTCCTTTGTACATTTGCAAACATTAATCTGGCTTTTTTATGTTTCTTTTTGGAGTAATGGCTTCTTCCTGGCAGAGTGGCCTTTCAGCCCATGTTGATACAGTATTCATTTCACTGTGGATATTGACACAATCTTACCAGCTTCCGCCATCGTCTTCATAAGGTCTTTTGCTTTTGTCGTTGGGTTGATATGGACATGTCGGACCAAAGCACGTTCATCTCTGGGACACAGAACCCGTCTCCTTTCTGAGTGGTATGATGGCTGGACATTCCCATCTTGTTTGTACAGTACTTGCGTATAATTGTTGGTACAGATGAACGAGACACCTTCAGGTTTCTTGAAATTGTACCCAAGGATGAGCCAGACTTGTGCAAGTCCACAATTCCCTTCCTGATATCTTGGCTGATTTCTTTAGACTTTCCCATGATGCTACACAAAGAAGCAATGTGTTTCAGGTGTGCATTAAAATACATCCACAGGTCTGTCTCTAGTTAACTCAGATGTTGCCAAAAAAAAAACAGAAGCTTCCAAACACATGACATCATCATATGGGCAGTCCAGAATTGTTTAAAGGCATAGTAATCTTAGTGTATGTAAACTTTTGACTTTGCAGTAAGTAATAAAAATGCCTTAAAACATTCTCTCTCATTCTAGCATTTAGCAAATATTAAAAATTATGGTAATCCTAATTGACCTAAAACAGGAAAGGTTAATTCTGATTTCATGTCAGAGATTGAGAAAAACATGCATATGTGTCTTTTTATATAGTGTGTGTAAACTTCTGGTTTCAACTGTATATGCTGATTTGTTAATTGAAAAATCCCCGTTACACACCCACAAGGGTTTTTGTTTGGTTGTTTTTTAGCTTCAGTGCAGCAATTTTGGTCATTCACATGTTCCTCTTCCTGTTTATTTTGTAACCACTGCTGCGTTCTGCATATGTAACGATCCAATATGGCTCAGTATAATGAAATTCTTTCAACTGATCTTCTTGGAGGAATGTCCAATAAACCTCTTCTACTACTTTCCAAATGACCAATAATCCATCAATGTATAAAAAGTCATTGTGTGTAATTAGTAAAGCATTTAAGAAAATGTAGGTTTTCTTGTAAATGTTGGAATCAATGACGCTTGAAAAACGGGTCCGTCCCCAAAACTTCTCAACAGGTGTGTTTGCACGCCAACTCCTTTGCCATGATGTCTCCATGAAGTGCTGATTGTGCCTACAGCTGATGTATTTTACTTGATGGCTTCATCATTATCTTTTCCTGTATTGTTAAAAGGGCTTACTGGTGGAACCAGTCCAGATAATTTAACATCCAGCAAGTATTTTTCTGATACCTATGCATACTCCGTGACCTGTTATTAATTGTATCCATATTATTTTGTTGGAACATATACTATAAAAAAAAAATAGCAATTTTTTTGAAAAACTATATGGGCTTGTGTCCGTTAATCATGCCGAGTTTTTTGAATGTAACACTGGAAACAAAACAACTTTTCTAAAGCCAGACACATATTAGATGGCTATCGGCCGAACAATGCTTTGGCTGATCATTTGGCCGACAGCCACCGCAGCCGCCTCTCCCATACACAGGAGCGCTCCTTGACCCAAGCACTCCTGTGTTCTCTATGAGAAAGCCGCCAACAGACACATTGGCCGGTGACTTATCTTAAGGAGAACAATGCGATCAGCAGTCCTAAATCAGAAATATGCGATTGACATCTCCCCCAACGATCAGTTACCTGGCGCCCCATACGCATTTGACTGTTGGCTGAATGCGTAGATATTGCCAGATTCGGCTGACATTAGTCTAATGTGTATGGGGGCCTTAAAGCTATTATTCTTGGAAAAGCTAGATAATCAGCAATATGGCCTAATTACCAACGGTGATCACCATGCCTTCTGTGGCTTGTGGATGAAATCTACCTAATTAAGCAATGATTTTGTGGAAGGATGGGTTACTGTACCACTAGACAGTACAGATGAGAATTTATTTTCCCTGTTTGAGAATAATTCAATAGCGAATACATTTTTAGCGAAAAATCCATAGTTGATTCTATTCTTCCATTGTCCTCTCTTTGAAATATGGTGTAGTTAGGAAACTTTTAGGTTAGGAACTTTTTGTTATAATTGTTTGTCCTGTGTGTGTACGCGCTGTTGGTGTTTTTTCACTGACAACACACTAACCCATTATATTCTCTGGGGCTAGTCACAAGTTTTGTAGTTGATTCTCTGAAAAAAATTGGAGACATGTCTTAGACCATGTTCACACAGCACTATTATGGTCATTATTTCACACTAGTATTTGTAAGCCAACACCAGGCCTAGGGCAGAATTACAGAAGTTGTGCAAATGTTTTTATTTTACTTTTTCTAGAATTGTTCCACCCTTGGTTTTGACTTACCAATTTTTCCAAACAGGTCTTGCTTCATAAAGTGAATGGGTCAGTAAAAAAAACATATCATCATACTGATGGAATACATGTGCTGTACGTTTTTCCTTGACTAGTTACAAGCATAGAAGCTTCAAAACACTCCATCCAAATTTTTTTGGGCATACAAGAAAAATGAGTCACACAGACAAAAAAAAACCTGACTAGCACATGCAATTATAGAAAAGAAATTACCAAATAATACTTCTTAAGAGAACCTGTCACCATGAAAATGCAGACCAATCTGCAGGCAAGATGTTATAGAGCAGGAGGAGCAGAGTAGACACATGGATTTGTGAGAAAAGATCTAGTATAATGTGTTTTCAGAATTTAATTCTCTGCTCTGAGATTTTTGGCCCAGTGGGCGGTCCTATCAATGATTGACAGCTGTCCTTGTAGAAATGTGCATACAGAAATAGCTCTCAATCACTGATAAGACCGCCCACTAGGCTGCAAATCCTGGAAAGAGCAGAGGATTAAATGATGAAAACACAGATTAAACTGAATACTTTCTTCCAAATCCATGTATCAGTCTGCTCTGATCCTCCTGCTCTACAACATTTTGCCTGTAGATTGGACTACATTTGCATGGTGACAGGCTCCCTTTACGTGCTATCCCCTACCCACCTCCCACACACATTAGGTGGTTGTCGGTCGAATGATGGTTCAGCTGGGAGAGACGGCCAAGATGGTTGCTACATACAGGAATGCTAGCGCTCCTGAGAGAGAGCCGTTGCCAGACATCTGAGGCCGTGGCTTATCTCTGGAAGAACAGATGTATCAACATTCTGAAATCAGACATGTCGGATCATTAAAGGGAATCTATCAGTAGGATCAACCTTCGTAGGTCAAAGCAAAGTTAATAAAATGGTACCTTCATATCTGCAATCTGATTTCTTATTCCAGAGAAATCCACATTCTCTTAATATGTAAATGAACTGGTAAGATCAATGGGGCAGACATAGATATCCTTTAAAATTTGCCTCCAGAGCTTATTTTAAATGAAAGAGGGTGTTACCAGTGTAACACATGAAGATCAAGAGAGCAGACTGTCAGTCATTACATGTCTCACACTGGTAATGCCAACTTTCATTTAAATTAAGCTCTGGAGGTAGATTCTCGAGGAGATCTGTGTCCTACCCATAGATCTTAACCCTAGAACGCATACCTGGGGCCTTACAGGCCCGCCCTGTTAATTGTTTTCTATTTTCTGCAAGATTACTTTAGTTAGAATTTTGAAACTCTAAGTATTCCTCAGGTATATAGTTGTTTGTCATTTTTGTTTGAGTTATTCCATGTTATTTGCACACGGGCCTAAAAGGCCCCAGGTATGTGAAAATGTAGATTTTTATGGTCATGCGTTCTAGGGTTAACAGCTCACTTATATATTAAGAAAAACATGAATTTCTCTGGAATAAGATGTCGGATAGCAGATATCAAGGTTTCATTTCATTCAACTTTCTATGACCTGCTTGCTCCTAGGAGGGTTAATCCTACTGACAGATTCCCTTTAACACCTCGAACAATCAATTGTCCAGCTCCCATAAACACTAGACTGTCTGGGAAACAAGTCGTTATCTGCGGGTTTAGCCGACATTAGTCTAATGTATATGGGGGCTTTAGAAATTTGGAGTGCAGCACTTTTTGAGGACTAGTTACACGTGATGTTTAGAGGAATTTCTTGCTAACTTGCTTGGCATATGACATTTATTCTAGATTACACTTACAGCTTCATTTATTACTATACAATGGAGTGTCCATCAGACCGTTCCTGATTAGTTTCTACAAGGATCAAATTACATGGGCTTCCAACAGCTGCCTGTAATGATCAGCCCGATTCATCTGGAGAAACGTTGACACTTTGCCCTGGACCGGTGTCTCCCGGTACACTCCTGAAATAGGAAAAGACACTTCAGCTGCTGGATGAATAGTAATACAGTCAGAACTAGCACATAACCAAGCAACATTGCCACAAACTTTGTAATTTACACTGATTTTCCTTTGTAATTTTCATTACAGTACTTTAGACTCAATTACTACAGCTGTAGTTTGCGAATTGTGTAGTTCAGCAACAAATGACATTGGCTGTGGGGGACTAGCTTGGATTTGCAGTCATTGGGTGTGTAGGAACCATGCAATATGATGCTGTCAGGAAGCATTAAAAGGATTGTCCACCGTTAAAAAAAATACCCTATGTATGTATTTGGGGCTTAAAATCATGTTTCCAATTGGGCTTTCTTAAAAATTTTGCACCGTTTGACCATTGCTGACTACAAAATGAGATATTTGAGAATCTAAGTGAGCTGAGTCTGACAGCACAATGGGAGAGTTTGTTACTTTTTATGTGTATTTTTCTGAATTGCGCTTTTTATGACCATAAACCGTATTAATGTTGAAAGTAGAAGGAAACAAATAGCTTGTAAAAGTTAATGAGTGCAAATTTTTTTTATTAAACCTAGCTGCAAAAATGATTTCTAGCCTCAAATATCTGCTCTAAAGTAAAAAAAAAAAAAATTGCCCCCAAAGGTGGACAACCCATTTAGCTTCGTAGGACTTCGTAACGGCATTTGTTGCATTTAGTCTCCCTTCATTTTCACAGTATATGTAAATTAATTTTAAGGAGTACATTATTTTTTACATAAAAATTTGCACCTAAGCAATAAGGAGAATTAGCACATACCTGAAAGTGACAACATTGGGGCTGAGTTACTAAAACTGTCAAACTTTTCTACAGTGCACATTTAGATTAGGCAGGCTTAAAGTGTCAAATTTCTGAAAGTGTTTTATGCTGTTTGATAAATTTGGCACAACTTTAGAGTTCATTACACGTGTACGCCATCCATTGTCTTACTGGAGACTAAAAACGTACACCAAATTTTGGTGCAATTTTTGTGCACTGGTACTCCACTTACACCCCACTCCCTTCCTGATAAATCAAGCCCCCTTTCTGATAGGCCATGCTAACCTTGTCGCGAATGGCAGAAATCATGTCTTCCTAGTTGTAGTGAAAGTTGTGTTGAGTCAGAAATGAAGCCAGAATTCTGGAGCACGTGGCTTAGTAAATCAGCGCCAATGCATTTAGGCAGTTACATTTTTTTCCCCCACTTTTGTTCTTAGTCCACTCTCAGATTACAGTGCATGAATTGGCCACAGGTCTGCCTACCCACGAGCGACAGTTTCATAAAAATACATAAAGCGGTCATGGTCCGGTTGAGAGACCCGTGTCCAATTCGTGCATTAACGGACCGTGCTCAGACCAATTTGCATGGATGTCTGCATGAGCCCTTATTCGGTTTTTGTAAATAACAGCATTTTTAATTCTTTAAAGAGGAATTGGCACAGAAGAGAGTTAGAAGTCCCATTCACAAACTACAGCTTTTTTCTTTTAATCTAAATGTGCATGTTAAAGTTTTCTTACAACACTACATAATTAGCAGTAGTATGAATAATTTGGTTCACACTTTGCATTGCACTAGCGTTATACAGTAAAATAAAATTATAATTTTAATGTATAGATGAGAAATCTAAAAAAATGTAGTCTTAAAATGTTCCAGTTTATCAAAGCGATTAATGTGGTTTGATAAAGCTATTCGAAGCTTGTACCCTCATTTAGTTAGTTAAATTTGTGCCAGAAATGTGTGCAACAATTTTAGCAAATGTTGTTGCATGTGAGGCCACGTTCATTTGCCCAATAAGCCATGTATCTTTTCAGCTTCGCCCCGTCAGACACGCCGTAAAAAATACAAGTTGAGTATTTGGTGATTTTTTTACCTCAGTATTTGTAAGCCAAAACCAGGAGTGGGTGATAAATACAGAAGTGGTGACGTGTTTCTATTATGCTTTTCCTCTGATTGTTCTACTCCTGATTTTATCTTACAAATACTGAGGTAAAATACTGAACATGTGAACGTAGTCTTAAAGCGCACCTGTCAGCAGGATTGCGCTCAGTAAATTACATACACTGTCAGGTGGGCAACATTACACTTATTAATATGATACCTTGGTTGATTAAATCCGTCCCGAGGTTCTTGTGTAATCTTTACTTTCAGTTTGGAGATAATGATATGCTCGTGCTTCGGGGCGGCTCTATCTGGTGCTCTGCTTATTTATTCATCTGTACGCTCTTACAGCTCACTGATCATTCACTGACCTGCCTCCTCTTTTACCTAGCCCTGCACTACTAGATGCATTATGTAAAATAGGAGGCAGGTCAGTGAATGATCAAGTGACCTGTCATAAGAGCATACAGATGAACACATAAGCAGAGCACCAGATAGAGCGCCCCCCCACAGGCCGCCCCGGAGCACGAGCATATCAATATCTCCAAACTGAATAGTAAAGATTACACAAGAAACAGGACGGATTTCATCAACCAAGGTATCATTTTAATCAGTGTAATGTCGCCCACCTGATTGTGCTCAGTAAACTTCATGCACTATCCTGCTGACAGGTGCGCTTTAAGAATATAATAAATTTTGTTTCAAGTTATGAAAGGCAGATTTCACCAGAATTCTGCATTTAGCTTGATATTCCCCAAAACGTTCTCAGTTCTTCTTTTGTACATTTACATTGGGCAGTTATATGTAAACAGATCTTATCTTTCATTGCAGGGACAAAATATTTGCAGATTTAAAAAAAAATATGTATTTTAAAATAATTTTACAGTTCTTTGAGTTCCACAATATTGCCTGCTGTGTTTTATAGAATCTAGCCCCTGATTTGTATTATTCTACGCAATTTCTCTTACCTAGTTGTCTGCAGATTTCTTCCACCTTCTGAAGAGCATTTTCAACTTCTTCCTGTGTTTTTACAAGGACTTCCACCTCACCTACTGCAAAACCAAAATCTGCCTCATCGAGGTCTACAACAACATTGGTATTTGAGTTTTCAACCAAAGGCAACTGGAACCTGCGTCTGCGCGTCACAAAGCTGGCAAATTCGTTTAGTCCAAAAGATTCTATATTGTGCGGACATGGGACACCCAGCTCTTCACTCACTCTGCAAATAATATCATCTTCCGAAGTAAGCTCCATGTATTGTGTGGAAGCTCCATTAAGGCCTCTTGCTCCTCGTTGAGGTGGGTGCTTTAATTCCCAACTGTCTTCCCTTCTCCGCAGCCACATGTCGTTCAGTGTCAGGCGCAGATCAGAGTTATCATAGTAGGAGTCTCGAAAAGTTATTTCTTCCAGCAGGCCTGCCCCTAGTGCACACAGTTTTTTTTCTACATCTGGTCCTGGGACAAATTTGCGTTCGACTTCGATGGGGCCAGGTAAATGCAAGGAGGATGACATTTCTGAAAAATAAGTATAGTGTGATTTCTAACTAGAAAAACCAATGTGCAGTGCAGGGAATAAAACAGAAGAATAGTACTGTGTGTAAATGCAGAAGACAGCATTTATAATGATAAGACCATGGTCACATGATCTGTACAAAATAATTTCACATTTTATTATTTTCTGAACCCATGGCAAATTTTCAATGAGAAAAGAACTTCTATATCCTTTACTATATAGATATATATTTAAGGACACAACTACTTGAGTTATATACAGTGAACTGGAAATACAAACACATTTTCACGGTATAGTTGTACCCGATAGTCCTCAGAAAGCAGGAAAAGCCAAGTCATTACCCAATGTAAAATTAAGAACTTGAAAAACAGAAATCATCTGTCCATATACTTTTCAATGAGTTTTATGCATCGCATATATATGTACACATAGCGGATATAAAAAATTCTACACACCCCTGTTAAAATGCCAAGTTTTTGTCATGTGAAAAAAATCACACGAAGAATCATTTCAGAACTTTTTCCACCTATAATGTCAGAATAATCTGTACATATCCATTGAGAAACAAACTGAAATCATTTTGAGGAGAAAAAAAATGCTAAAACTAAAATAACGTGAACAGCCTCTTATAATTAAGGAGATGGTTGTGTTTAGAATTAGCCAATCACATTTAAACTCATGTTAAATAGCTGCCATCATTTACAGTGATTCTGATTAACCCCCATATAAAGTTTAGCTGTTTTAGTACAATTTTCCTGACATTTTCTTAGTTGCAGTTTGCAGCAAAATCCATTGTCTGTAAACAGCTTACATACAACACAGCAAAGGGATCACATTGTTGAAAGTTATCAGTCAGAAGGGTACAAAAAAAAAATTCCAAGGCATTATATATAGACCATCGAACACTGTAAAGATCATCATCAAGAAGTGGTTTAACTTTGAAACAGTGACATTACCTAGAACTGGGAGTCCCTCAAAATTGGTCTGGGAGGCTGAAAAGAGGGCTATTGCAAAATTAAAGGAGCTGCAGGTAATTCTGGCAAGCACTTATTGTGTACTGCATGTGACAACAATCTCCTGTATTTTTCATACGTCTTGCTTTTGGAGTAGCATGACAAAATGGAAGCCTTTTCATACAAAGAAAGACATCCAAGCCTGGCTATGCTTGCCAAAACCTACATCAAGTCTGCCAAAAGCATGTGGAAAAAAGTATTATGTCTGAGGAGACCAGGGTTTAACTTTTTGGCCATAAATAACACTGCAAATCACCAAAAGAACACCATACCCACAGAGAAACATGGTGGAGGAAGCATTATGCATTGGGGCTGTTTTCCAGCAGCTAGAGCTTTAGTCTACAAGGAGGAATTTCACCTTTTTGCACGACAACATCCCTAAACATACCTCCAAATCAACAATAAAAATGGCTTAGCCAGATGAAGATCAAAGTTTTGAAAGGCCCAGCCAGAGCCCAGACTTGAATCCAATTGAAAAATCTCTGGTATGACCTGAAGAGGGCGCTGTACACAGGAGATGCCCCCATAATCTGACAGATTTGGAGCACTACTTCATAGAAGAGTGGGCAAAGATTGCCAATTCTAGATGTGCCATGAGTATAGACTCTTACCCAAACAGACTGAATGCTGGCATACATTCAAAGGGTACTTCAACAAAATAGTAGTTTAAGGGTGTGCATATTCATGCAACCACATAAAGAACTAAAATTATTTTTCTTTTTCCTCCCAAAAATATTTCAGTTTGTACAGATTTTAGGTAATATTAAAGACGGAAAAAGTTCTGACGTGATTTTTCTTGGTATTCTTTTTTTGTTTTACACAACAAAAACCTGGCATTTTAATAGAGCTGTATAGACTTTTTATATCCACTGTATAGTATTTAATGGATGTTAAGCTGTATATAGTTTGTTTGTACTTATGAACAGAATTGTGTGTACATGCTTGTGAGTGATTTTGACATGACTTTATTATCATTTCAATGATGTTAGAACAAAATGTGACAATGCGTGCTATATTATTATCCTCTAGAAGTGTTGCTTTTAGGTGATTACATGGTGCCTAATAAAGTACTTAGTCATGTCTGTTGGATCTGAAGGTCCAACCAATGTGTATGTTTTGGGTACATTCCCATGAAGTGTATATGATGTGCATTTTCCATCCCAAAAATCATCTGTGTATTATTGTAGCAGAATTGTGAGTAATTTAGGATACACAGCAAATTGTGTCCGATGACGTTGATATTGCAACATTGCATTATGATTCTCTGGTGTTGCATTGCAAAGTATTGCAATTGCAAAACAGAGTCGTAACTGTTTCCAAATGTGTTGGATTTTCTGCCGCTGCTCGGAAGTCGCACTCAACTCACGTGCCATAGACTTTAACGCAAGTTGCACATGACATTCCACTTGTCTGCGATTTTATTCACAGTAAAATTGCATCTTTAAAATAGTCATGCGATAGCAAGACGCGGACATGTTGCACAAATGATTGGTTGTGTGACTTGTCTGACAACTGCTGTTATGTAACACATCATGCCATCTAGCCCCAGCCATAATAGAATCTTATTAAAGCACCACTCCAGCGTCTTTTCTTATTTCAGCACTGGAGAGGTGCCACTAACGCACGTTCCCTGACCCTAGTCTTATAATTACACTGTGTTCCAAATTATGCAAATAATATTTTCTCAGATTTTCCCAAATTACCTATATGAATTGCAGCATTGTAATTTTCCAGTCAAATAACTATTAGAGTACAATTGAAAGGTTTTTGTACAAACTGCCTATGATAACAGTATATTTTTAAAAAAATAAAAAACTCAAACTGCACTCAAAATGCATGTTCCAAATTATTATGCACAGCAGAGTTTTCAACCTTTTCATTATAATAAAGAACAAAAAAATGGTCATTTTTGAAATTATAAGCATTAGCAGGTTATTACAAACTGAAATCAAACCGTTTTCAACTCAAAACTTTATTCTAGGTGATGTTACATTTGCACATAGGACCCCTTGTTCGAAAGGAGCGTCTGAACTCTCTCGTCCATTGAATTTGTCAGGTTTTGGATGGTTTCTGCTTTAATTGTTTTGCATGAGGACAGAATACCCTCCCAGAGCTGTTGCTTAGATGTGATCTGCCTCCCGCCATCATAGACACTCCTTTTGATGATGCTCCAGAGGTTCTCAATGGGGTTGAGGTCAGGGGAGCATGGGGGCCACACCATAAGTTTGTCCCCTTTTATGCCCATAGCAGCCAGAGATGCAGATGTGTTATGTGCAGCATGAGACGGGGCATTATCATGCATGAAATGATCTCGATGGTCCAGATGGATGGAGTGGAGGATGGCTGGTTGATGGACACCCCATGCAAACACGGCTACGGCGCCAACAAGGAGGAGGTGGAGTAATGTTTTGGGCTGGAATCATGGGGAGAGAGATTGTCGGCCCTTTTAGGATCCCTGAAGGGGTAAAGATGAACTCCATAATGTATGTTGAGTTTCTCAAACAGCACTTCCTTCCATGGTTCAAGAAGAAGAACCGTGCATTCCGCAGCAAGATCATTTTCATGCATGATAATGCCCCGTCTCATGCTGCACATAACACATCTGCATCTCTGGTTGCTATGGGCATAAAAGGGGACAAACTTATGGTGTGGCACCCATGCTCCCCTGACCTCAACCCCATTGAGAACCTCTGGAGCATCATCAAAAGGAGTGTCTATGATGGCGGGAGGCAGTTCACATCTAATCAACAGCTCTGGGAGGGTATTCTGTCCTCATGCAAAACAATTGAAGCAGAAACCATCCAAAACCTGACAAATTCAATGGACGAGAGAGTTCAGAAGCTCCTTTCGAACAAGGGGTCCTATGTGCAAATGTAACATCACCTAGAATAAAGTTTTGAGTTGAAAACTGTTGATTTCAGTTTGTAATAACCTGCTAATGCTTATAATTTCAAAAATGACCATTTTTTTTGTTCTTTATTAAAAAGAAAAGCTGGAAAACTCTGCTGTGCATAATAATTTGGAACATGCATTTTGAGTGCAGTTTGAGTTTTTTATTTTTTAAAAAATATACTGTTATCATAGGCAGTTTGTACAAAAACCTTTCAATTGTACTCTAATAGTTATTTGACTGGAAAATTACAATGACTGCAATTCATATAGGTAATTTGGGAAAATCTGAGAAAATATTATTTGCATAATAATTTGGAACACAGTGTATAAGTTGCAGTCTTCAGCTCTTCCCGATGCTGCTCCAGTCCCGTGCCATCGTCTTGTGACTGTAACTCTGACTGACCAGAAGTCAGAGATAAGAGTCACAGGCTCCCAGTGTAAGTCTGTGAAAGCCGTGTTCTGGCTCTAATAGACTTACATTGAGTTGCGATTTCCAACTTGCCCAGCAAGCGATCCATCAGGTCACAACTTGCAGAAGATCGACCAGAGCAGCGCCGATAAAAGACGATGAATGCGGCTGGTAAGTATGATAGTAGGTGCATGGAACTTACATTAGTGGTGCTTCAAAGAGAACCCGTCAGCACGATTTTCCATGTCAATGTAAAGGCATGGCTATAATGGCAAAGTTACACAGATTAAATATATACCTTACTAAAGAAATCCGCATGGTGGTTGTTTTTTTTATCAGAATTTGAAGTTTTGGTGTAATAAACTTTAGGTGCATAGAGGCAGGACTGTGGGCAGGGTCTTCAGCTCCTGCCCCGGCCCCTCGGCTTACTTCTGGTGTTTGTCTGACAGATCACTTCTTTGTGAGAGACCTGCCTCATGTCTGAAAGTGCGCACCTGCGCCGTCCTCGCCATGGACAGTGCTTATGTAGGTTGGTCTCCCAGCAGTCTTCAGTAAAGTGGCTACGCATTTGCAGATTTGCTCAATTAAATCTCTAAAGGACATTATTGAGCCGAGATCAATCTACACATGTGCCGCCATCTGCGTCATCTTACTGAAAACCATCAGGATGTCAATCTGCGAATGCGCAGCCGCTGACAACCATTTGGGCTCGCTCTCACTTGTGATTAAATTGGACGAATGCAATCCGATAAAAAAAAATCGGATTGCATTCGGACCAATTTAATCCTATGATGGTGTGCTCAGTGGCGTTTTTTTTCTAGCTTCGATCGGATTGCGATCGGGCTGGAAAAAAAAAAAAATATCGCAGCATGCTGCAATTGCATGCTGGATTTGGATCGCACGCACCCATATAAGCCTATGGGTGCGTGTGAAACATCGCACTGCACTCGGATATCACCCAAGTGCAGTGCGATTCCCGCCAATGCCAGCAACAGAGGAGATGTAGAAATTGATTTCTCTGTCTCCTCCGCAGCTGTGCTGTGATCCTCTCTGTGCAAGATGATCGGAGAACAGAGCACTGACACTCGGCTCACTCTCGCAGCAGAGCAGGAGCCGAATGTCATTAGCATATCATATCATTAGCTCTCACATCGGATGCCATACACTAGTGCGACCCCGGCTTTTTATTGAAGACCGCCTGGAGATTAACCTGTGCAAGCGCCGTCCATGGCGAGGAAGGCATGAACTTTTAAACAGGTCACTCACAAAGCAGCGACCTGTCATACAGACACCAGAGGCAGGTGGAGGGGCCAGGGCAGGGCTGAAGACCCTACCCACGGTCTGACCTCTATGCACCTAAATCTTATTACATCAAAACTTCAAATGCTGATTAAAAATCCTTTATACGGATTTCTTCACTAAAGATATCCATTAGTAATGATCGAGCATGCTCGGTTAATCCTTTCAACGAGCACGCTCAGGTGCTGCCTGAGTATTTTCGGCACGCTCGACAACTATGTTTGAGCCGCCGCGGTTGCATGTGTCGTGGCTGTTAGATAGCTGCAACAAATGCAGGGATTTCCTAACAAGCAATCCCTGCATGTGTCACAGCTATCTAACAGCCGCAACACATGAAGCCGTGGTGGGTCGACCATAGTTGTCGAGCACACCAAAAATACTCGGGCAGCACCCGAGCGTACTCAGTGAAAGGGTTAACCGAGCACGCTCGATCATCACTAGTATCTATTTAATTCATATGCCGTAAGTGCCTTTATGACCATTTCTTTACTTGAACATGAAAAATCATGCCGGTAGGTTCTCTTTAAACACATAGTAGACTTCCTCTACAATTTAAAATTCACAGTATGTTGATTTAGAATGTGGATAAAATAGTGGATTTCACCATTTTCACTGCAACTGATTAAGAAGTATGCAACAAATCTCCAGCAACACAACAAAATCTGCAGCTTTTTTGTTCTGTTTTTGCAGATTTTCCACATCAGCGATTCCGCATTGGAGATCAGTTTGATAAAAGTATTTGAACCAGTCTTTTTTTTATACAACTCTGCATTTTTTTCATGATTAATAGGACAGTTAAGCCACTTCAAAGCTAAGAACTGGATGTCCAGCGGAGCAAATATGTATGTTGTTCTGAGAGTATGAAAAGGAAGAGTCAAAGGAATCATAAAGAGATGTGCACGTGCACTACGTCTTTTCCAGGTGGGTCTACTCAGGAAAAAAAGCGCTCCAGAAATGATCAAAAGTGTCAGAACGACTTGCAGTTCATTTGTTCAGTCTTTTTGAGCTTCTTCAGGCGTCGAAAGCTGCACATCTGTTAAAAGAAGTGAACGGACTGTTCTTCAGGCAGCTCAAGATTGCATACATAATGTTAAAAAAAAAAAACGCTTTTGGCAGAGACCACACAAAAGACACCAAAAAAGACTCTTTAGGAAAAACACCGCCAACATTTTCCTGAAGCGTCTTCTGCTTGAACAACTCAACGGGTACACCAACATCTAAAGGATGTGCATACTCCCTTACAATACAAGCCCAAACCACTACAACTTTAGAAAAGCTTTGTTCGGCTATGTCTTTCTCTCTCATGATTAATATATTACCTACCAACATATTTTTGCACCTAGGCAAAAAAAAAATCGGATCATAGCTGCACTACCTTTTCCCAAAAATTAGATTCCCATTGTGAACATCTTGGCGCACACACAGCAGTTCAGGGTTTCATTTTTAGCAGTTTTCTTATTTATTCAACTGAAGACATATAGTTTAAGGCCATGTGCACACATTGAGTATATGGGCAGGATTTTTCCTCAGTATATAAGCCAAAACCAGAAGAACAATCAGAGGAAAGGTATAATAGAAACACGTCACCACTTCGGTATTTATCACCCACTCCTGGTTTTAGCTTACAGATACGAAGGTAAAAAATAAAAAAAACACCAAATACCCAGCGTGTGAACATGGCCTTAGTTAGCCAGGCTTGACACAGCTGACATCCTCATACATGGATATGAGGCTGTTGTTGAGTAAGGGTCAGGAGACCTGTGGCCACTTTGGACGTTGCGGTCTGTATATGGTTTGGGAATGTCGCATGTTTGAAGCCTGCCTTAAGGAAGAGGTACATTTTTTCTAATAAATATCTTTGGCATCTACTTGGATTGTCACAATTCTTAGTACCCCAGTAGAAATCCAAAAAGGCGAGCCCTATTGCCGTGCAGAAATCCCCCACTTTGGCTCTAACTGAATTTATTGTTTCCTTGACAAAGATCAAAAACCATTTGGTGAAAATGGTATATGCAGCCTTTATTGGATTTTCCCACTGAAAGGCCACGACCCCACTATCAGTATTTGCTCAGTATTTCTTCTCAGGAGTGGGAGCCAAAACCAGGAGTGGGTGATAAATGCAGAATTGGTGACTTGTTTCTATTATACTTTACCTCTGATTGTTCCTCTCGTGGTTTTGGCTCCCACTGCTGAGAAAAAATACTGACAGAATACTGACCAAATACTGATAGTGGGGCCATGGCCATATTAAGTTGATATACTGACAAAAAAAATACCGAGGAGGCAGCTACTTGGGGATGAGCATCTTGTGACCATAGACTTAGAAGAGGCTCGATACTGAGAAGATGTTTCCCCTGCATTTTCATGCATGTCTTACAGTGGGCAAATACTGCAGACCAATTGCTCTCTCGGGGGAGAGATCTCTAGCTCTCCAGTGCAATCCCCCATTTCTCTCCTTCCCATACAGTCCTTATTGCTCTACATAATTTACAGCCAGTAACTGATGGCGGATTTTTTGCATTTCACATTGGAAGCACATACACTAATAGGTGTGATATTTGGAATGCGGATATCCATGCTCTGCCCTTGTTTCCTACATCTGATGTCAGCAATTCTCATCTTGATTATATATAACACTATAAATGCCTGTGTGTGAAAGGGATTGTCATACATGTAATGAAAGATTTTCTTGGTGTGGACAAGTATGTGTAAATGCAAGTAAAGGAGAAAAGGCCTCATTTACGGTGTGTAAATAACCTGTATTATAGGATCATGTCTGGATCGTGTAAGAATTCATCAGTATGTAGAAGCTGTGCTTCATATTGAATGCAGTTCCATTCCTAGAACCTGACTATAAACGACGGGTATGCAGTGCGCATGGCTATGCTCCCCCCAGACACGTACATACTGTAGTTGTGTTTTTTTATGTTTTTGCTTCCATAAATTCACAAATCAAACCTGAATTCATAATGCGGGGAATCTGCAGCCAAAGCACATTGCCCAGGAAGAATACAGCAGTGTGCTCAGTTGTTGGAGGAGGGAGTCTAGTGTGCTCTGCTCCAGTTGGCTGAGTCAATCAGAGGCTTCTCTGCTGTGCAGTGTCTGATGGGAGCTGTAGTTGTTTCCTAACAAAATAACAATAGGTCGTGGTCAGGAAAACTACAAGTGCCAGAAGCCTGTGTTTAAACAGGGCATGCTTTTTAAAGGAAACTGCTGACAATTACAGCAACTCACCCACTGAGCAGGTTAAAGGGATATACACGTAATAGAGGGAAAATGACTGATGAGTGAAAGGGAACTATATATATAAAATAGAGATTAATTATTTGGAATAATTATTTTTTATAGGATTTTGTTTTCCTAAAAAATTGAATAAAAGAATATATAGACCATAGTCACATTTATCCCTACATGAGAGTTAAAATGTTTATTTATTTTACTCACTTATATAGTGCCAATAATTCCACAGCGCTTTACAGACATTATCATCACTGTCCCCATTGGGGCTCACAATCTATATTCCCTATCAGTATGCCTTTGGAGTGTGGGAGGAAACCGGAGAACCCGGAGGAAACCCACACAAACACAGGGAGAACATACAAACTCCTTGCAGATGTTGTCCTTGGTGGGATTTGAACCCAGGACCCCAGTGCTGCAAGGCTGCAGTGCTAACCACTGAGCCACTGTGCTGCATTTAATAAGGAAGGAAAAGCTAGAATTTTTTGTAAACAAGAATGCTAGCAAAATGCTCAATAAGCCGCTTGGCATCTTCTGGGCATCTTCTCAGCCTTCCCATTCACTTATATTAAACATATAGAGTGTATTCAGAGCGGAAAACACCTGAAGAATGATCAGCTCACATCTTGGGACCACTCAGCATCTTTGGAAACCTGAAGCAGTTAAAAAGATGCTCAGAAGACTGAACATATGAACAGAGTCGTTTTTATATGGAAATGCATATGTCATTGTTTTGTGTGTATATTTAGCACTTTTTCAGGCGGTTTTCAGAGCGTAATGCTCCTGACAAAGACATTTTGAGTAGTGTTGAGCGAATTTGTTCGGCATTTCAAATTCGGGTTCGTGTTCGGGGTTCCGGCTTGTTCGTGCCAAAAAATCGTCTCCACCCGCGAACATCCCTGATTTGCCACACTGTCACGCAGATAACATTTTTTGGCGCAAACAAGCCGGAACCCCGAACACGAACCCAAATTTGAAATGCCGCAGAAATTCGCTCAACACTAATTTTGAGCACTTATCCTGTTTTTGACAGATCTGTCTCGTGTGGTCTTAGCGAGAGACCTATCAATTATTTGGAGTGGTGTAGGAAGGAGGGGGCAGGGTCGGCGCTAGATTAGTATCGCCTCTGCCTACAGTCATGGCCAAAAGTATTGAGAATGAGACAAATAGTAATTTTTCCAAAGTTTACTGCTTCATTTTTTGTAATGGCAATTTGCATATACTCCTGAATGTCAAAGAGTGATCAGCTTAACAGCAATTACTGTACTTGCAAAGTCAATATTTGCCCAGAAAATGAACTTTAACCCCCAAAACACATTTCAACATCATTGCAGTCCTGCCTTAAAAGGAGCAGCTAACATCGTTTTAGTGATTGATCCATTAACACAGGTGTGGGTGTTGATGAGGACAGGGCTGGCGATCAATCAGTCATGATTAAGTAAGAATGACATCACTGGACACTTTAAAAGGAGGCTGGTTCTTGGTATCATTGTTTCTCTTCAGTTAACCATGGTTATCTCTAAAGAAACACGTGCAGCCATCATTGCACTGCACAAAAATGGCCTAACAGGGAAGACACAAAGATTGCACCTCAGTCAACAATCTATCGCATCATCAAGAACTTCAAGGAGAGAGCTTCCATTGTTGTCAAAAAGGCTCCAGGGCGCCCAAGAAAGACCAGCAAGCGCCAGGACCGTATCTTAAAACTGTTTCAGCTGCGGGATCGGACTACCAGCAGTGCCGAGCTTGCTCAGGAATGGCAGCAGGCTGGTGTGAGTGCTTCTGCACGCACTGTGAGGCGGAGACTCTTTGAGCAAGGGATGGTTTCAAGGAGGGCAGCAAAGAAGCCACTTCTCTCCAGAAAAAACATCAGGGACCGACTGATATTCTGCAAAAGGTACAGGGAGTGGACTGCTGAGGACTGGGGCAAAGTCATTTTCTCTGATGAATCCCCTTTTCGATTGTTTGGGACATCTGGAAAACAGCTTATTCGGAGAAGAAGAGGTGAGCGCTACCACCAGTCTTGTCTCATGCCAACTGTAAAGCATCCTGAAACCATTCATGTGTGGGGTTGCTTCTCAGCCAAGGGAATCGGCTCACTCACAGTCTTGCCTAAAAGCACAGCCATGAATAAAGAATGGTACCAGAATGTCCTCCAAGAGCAACTTCTCCCAACCGTCCAAGAGCAGTTTGGCGCCCAACAATGCCTTTTCCAGCATGATGGAGCACCTTGCCATAAAGCAAAGGTGATAACTAAATGGCTCATGGAACAAAACATAGAGATTTTGGGTCCATGGCCTGGAAACTCCCCAGATCTTAATCCCATTGAGAACTTGTGGTCAATCATCAAGAGACGGGTGGACAAACAAAAACCAACAAATTCTGGCAAAATGAAAGCATTGATTATGCAAGAATGGACTGCTATCAGTCAGGATTTGGTCCAAAAGTTGATTGAGAGCATGCCAGGGAGAATTACAGAGGTCTTGATGAAGAAGGGGCAAAACTGCAAATATTGACTTGCTGCATTAACTCATTCTAACTGTCAATATAACCTATTGGTACTCATAATATGATTGCAATTATATTTCTGTATGTGATATAAACATCAGACAAACACTAATAAAAACCAGAGGCCAGCAGATTATGTGAAAATATAATTTTGGTGTCATTCTCAAAACTTTTGGCCATGACTGTATAGTCTCCGGACAGATCTTTAAACTAGGTTTATTCTGAAAAAGTCTATGGTGCGTGCCCACGATGCATTTTTCAAGCGTTTTTGCTGCGGAATTACACTTGGTAATACGTGCCCCATGGTCCCCAATGACAATCCGCATGTTCTGTGCCCATGCTGCGGATTTTTCCGCAGCGGATTTTCTATGCGGAAAAATCCGCAGCATGTCCATTATTTGTGCGTTTCCGCATGCGGATTTGCCTACTCAATGCATTTGAAAAATGCATGGCAAATCCACATGTCAAAACGCTTCAAAAACACGTGTTAAAATCCGCATGCGTTTTTACTGGCAAGGACATGCAGAAATGCTGCAGAAATTTTCCGCTTCAATTCTGCATCGGGGGCACATGGGTTAAACATGCTGCAGTTTTGAAAAATGCACCGCAGATTAGTTTGCGCTGTGTAAAAAAGAAGCACAGTGGGCATGAGGTTTCTAGAAATCCCATCCAGTTTGCTGGAACTGTAAGGCTATGTTCACACACGTTGTGTTTTTTTCTACTGCAAATCTGCTGCAAATCGCGCGTATTTGCTGTGTATTTGTTGCATTTTTTGCTGCGTATTTGCTGCATATTTTTGACCACCCATTACTTCCTATGGGTGAAAAAACGTAGCAAATACGCAGCAAAAACGCAGGTGCGTTTTCTGTTGCAGAAACGCTAAGACACAGCATGTTTGACACAGGAAAAACAAGCAGCTTCAAAAATGGGATAAAAGCTCTATGAATTAACACATGTGGAATTATATACTTAACAAAAAAGTGTGAAACAACTGAAAATATCTCTTATATTCTAGGTTCTTCAAAGTAGCCACCTTTTGCTTTGATGACTGCTTTGCACACTCTTGGCATTCTCTTGATGAGCTTCAAGAGGTAGTCACCGGAAATGGTTTTCACTTCACAGGTGTGCCCTGTCAGGTTTAATAAGTGGGATTTCTTGCCTTATAAATGGGGTTGGGACCATCAGTTGTGTTGTGTAGAAGTCTGGTGAATACACAGCTGATAGTCCTACTGAATAGACTGTTAGAATTTGTATTATGGCAAGAAAAAAGCAGCTAAGTAAAGAAAAACGAGTGGCCATCATTACTTTAAGAAATGAAGGTCAGTCAGTCTGAAAAATTGAGCAAACTTTGAATGTGTCCCCAAGTGCAGTTGCAAAAACCATCAAGCGCTACAAAGAAACTGGCTCAGATGAGGACTGCCCCAGGAAAAGAAGACCAAGAGTCACCTCTGCTTCTGAGGATAAGTTTATCCGAGTCACCAGCCTCAGAAATCGCAGGTTAACAGCAGCTCAGATTAGAGACCAGGTCAATGCCACACAGAGTTCTAGCAGCAGACACATCTCTACAACAACTGTTAAGAGGAGACTTTGTGCAGCAGGCCTTCATGGTAAAATAGCTGCTAGGAAACCACTGCTAAGGACAGGCAACAAGCAGAAGAGACTTGTTTGGGCTAAAGAACACAAGGAATGGACATTAGACCAGTGGAAATCTGTGCTTTGGTTTGATGAGTCCAAATTTGAGATCTTTGGTTCCAACCACCATGTCTTTGTGCGACGCAGAAAAGGTGAACAGATGGACTCTGCATGCCTGGTTCCCACCATGAAGCATGGAGGAGGAGGTGTGATGGTGTGGGGGTGCTTTGCTGGTGACATACTGAACCAGCATGGCTACCACAGCATCTTGCAGCGGCATGCTATTCCATCCGGTTTGCGTTTAGTTGGACCATCATTTATTTTTCAACAGGACAATGACCCCAAACACACCTCCAGGCTGTGTAAGGGCTATTTGACCAAGGAGGAGAGTGATGGGGTGCTATGCCAGATGACCTGGCCTCCACAGTCACCAGACCTGAACCCAATCGAGATGATTTGGGGTGAGCTGGACCGCAGAGTGAAGGCAAAAGGGCCAACAAGCATCTCTGGGAACTCCTTCAAGATTGTTGGAAGACCATTTCCGGTGACTACCTCTTGAAGCTCATCAAGAGAATGCCAAGAGTGTGCAAAGCAGTCATCAAAGCAAAAGGCGGCTACTTTGAAGAACCTAGAATATAAGACATATTTTCAGTTGTTTCACACTTTTTTGTTAAGTATATAATTCCACATGTGTTAATTCATAGTTTTGATGCCTTCAGTGTGAATGTACAATTTTCAAAGTCATGAAAATACAGAAAAATCTTTAAATGAGAAGGTGTGTCCAAACTTTTGGTCTGTACTGTATAAACAAACACTATATACAAACCTTGCTCCCCCCATACAAATCTTGCATTTTTCACTATGTGGTCACGTATAGACTTTTCTAAACTTCTAAACATGCTCTGATCTAGGTTTTAATGTAATTTGAAGAGGCGGAGGTGACTTTTGACATCACTTACTGTAATGGTAGATCCCACTGGGGGACACAGACAGAAGAGGGCTCCTGCGCTAGAACAATATATGTGCCCTTTGTAGTCCAAAAGCTCATCAGAATGAGGAATTTCTCCTGCTTTGGATGTAGTAGAGGGCCCCCTTATCTCTTCAGCCCCTGTGCAGCTGCATAGGTTGCACCAATCATATGTCTGCCCCTGGTATTTCCTGTTATATACTGCATATAGAGGTGTTACCTTTCATTAGAATCCTGTCTGCCATAATGAGACTGATGAAAATTGCTCTGTACAGGATAGGAGTTATATGACTAATACTTGGCTTAGTGACCACTGTGAAAACTGGAAGATTTCTATTTTTTTTATATATATATACAGTATATAGATAGTGATATGGAAAATAGAAAATAAATAAAGTTTTTTTGAAATACAACCAAATAAAATGAAGCCTCTTAGTGCACGATTTGTTAAAGCGCACAGGTCAGCCGGATTGTGCTTTTTTAAATACAGCCTGTGTAATCGTGGTAGAAATCAAGAAATTTACATGTAGCAGCGCTTGCGCAGTAGCAAGCGATAGATGCTACTGCACATGCGCGGGCGGCATTTTGCTGGAGGAAAAAGAAATTTGCCTGCAGCAATATGGTACCGCCGGCCACGCTTGCGCGGTAGCATCTTTCGGCAAACAAGAGATGCTGCTGCGCAGGCGGGGGCCATTTTGCTACATGTAAATTTCTTGATTTCTACCACGATTACACAGGCAGTATTTAAAATAGTTGGGAGGTCACTGAAGACACAGTGACCTGTCAGAAGCCATACAGCTGAATAAACAAGCAGAGCACAAGATAAAGCCCCTCCCCAAAGGCCGCCCCGGAACACAAGCTTATCATTATCTCAGAAATTAAAATAAAGATTAAAAAAGAACCACAGGATGGATTTCATCAACAAAGGTATCATTTTACTCAGTGCAACGGCGTCCACCTGACAGTGTATGTAGTTTACGGCGCACAATCCTGCTGACATGTGCGCTTTAAGGCTCATTCTGATGTCCATGCAAATCGGTCCAATCTCAAACTGCAATGCACAGATTGGCGGCGGGTCTCCTGACAACTTCATGTATTTCTATGAGGCTGTCACACTCCGTCGGGAGAGCTGCAGCCAGTGCGTGCATTACGGTCTGAGATTGGACCGATTTGCACGCACGTCTGTGATAATGAGTTACCTTTTATACATTCTTTCTCTTTCCAGGTTTCAATTAAACTGCAGTTTTTCTTCTGCCCTCGAGGAGACCAGACCAATGTCTGTGGGCCGTCTCTGCTGTGTCATCTGGGTGATGCGGTAATGGATCAGCACTAGCCTGCAATTTCTGGTAAGCCTAGGTCCACTCTAATAATCTTATATGTTTTTAACCTCCCAGGATAACCCGGTTTATGTGAAGCTTTCAGGCTATAATACATGTCCATGATTGTAACAGTTGAGGTTCTACACTATAATAATGTGCAGGGCTGCACTGAGCTATTATGGCTCCTGAAGATAAAAAATAGCAGTGTTCTAAAACCCTTTATTTTACATCTGTCATGCACCTTCAAAACTAAGCAGTGGCAGTATAAATTATATTGATCTCTATCTGTGATGTTTAAATAGATTGTTGAGATGGTTTCAGGAGAAAAGTGCATGAAGGTAGATAATGCTTTGAGTAGTCCTCCGTTGTCTGTATCCACCTTGATTTTGACAATAATAATTATTAATGCTATGTATACTTAGAATCGGAAGCCATGTGAAAACTTGCTAGTATTTCAAAAACTGCTAACCTTGTGGGGTTTAATTGTGCAACTGTGTCAAGAGTATACTGAGAAGGGTGGGCTTGAGGAACAATTGGAGCCAAAGGAGATCCTGGGACATAACCAACTTGTTAACCAAAGGATCAGAAGAGAATGTCAAGATTTATCCTGATAAACAGGCCAAGCACAGTCAAGCTAATTGCAGCCTAAAACAACACTGGATCTAACTAACATGTCTGACTGAACAACTTATCTTTCCTTAGTGTGGATGGGCTATAACAGCAGACAACCATTGCTGTCTAAGGGAGGCAGAAAAGCAGAACTCTAAAGGACAAGACATTGTAATTATATCACTGAAAAATAAAAAAAAAACATTGCCTGGTCAGAATTTGGCATAAGCATCATGAATCGATGAACTCTTCTCTTAGGTGTCAATAGTCAGGCTGGTTGAAGAGGAGTGATAGTGTGGGGAATGTTTTAATGGCACACCCCGGGTCTTCTGATTCACGAGATGTTGGACTTGTGGACAGTAGGGCTTCCAAATCATTGTAACCATCATGGCATCAGTTTACTTTACGGCAAAGGATATTTTCAAGTCATGCAATGCACCATATCAATTGGTTTTTGGAAAATTACTGCGAGTTTTCCTTGCTTTTATGGCCTTCACTGTCCCCAAATCTGAATCCTTTACATCATTTTTGTGATATAGTAGAATGGACATATCAGAGCTTGTCATGACTATCCATTTGCAGCAATTCTGAAATCTGTCCTGTCTGCATGGGCCAGTATTCCTACGGAATGAGTTTAACACCCAGTAGAATCGATGCCGCAGTGAATTGCGTCAGTTCGAAAGGCCAAAGGTGGTCAAACCTGCTATTAGATGAGTGTTTCTAATAATGAGGCCATTCAGAATATATTATATTAAGTATAATATATTATACTAAGTATAATATGAGACAGAATAGATATTATCGGGGAAATACCATTGAAGATGAACATTGAGGAGTGATAGACAAAAATGGAGGTTACTAACTTGGTTGTGGTTTTAGAGACCAAGGCATTAGAATTCCATGTCTACATTTTAGGATACATGCAGAAGGGAGGAATTTTAGCACAGAAAATCTGCATTGATTTACAGTACCAGCCATGAACATATTACATATGCAGATTATCTGGGTTTAAAGGGAATCTGTTACCAGGTTTTGTGTCACCTATCTGAAAGCCACATGATGTAGAGACAGAGACAATTAGTTTAGCGATGTGTCGTTTACTAGGCTACTTGCTGTAGTTTTTATAAAATCACTGTCAGGAGATTATCACTTAGAGGGCTAGTAAACCTGCTGCCATGAAGTCCTCTATATTCATGAGCTCTGTATAACCCCACCACTGATTGTTAGCTTTCTGCCTATGCACAGTGTACACAAAAAGCTGCCAATCAGTGGTGTAGGCCGAGTTATTCAGAGCTTAGCATTCAGAGAACTGGTAGATCTGCATCAGATAATACAGTAATTTTATCAAAATGACAGCAAGCAACCCAGTAAGTAATATATTGCTGGGTCTCTGCCCGACATCAAGCTGCTCTCAGATGGGGTAGCAAAATCCTGATGACAGATTCCCTTTAACTATAGGTGTCACGGATAACTACTAAGCCAGTGAACACAAGCCTTGGTTAGATTTGCACACCGGACTCCAATGTTGAGCATTAAACAATTGAAGTTAAGCAAATCTGCTAAACACGGAGCACATGCTGATGCTCAGATACACTTAATCAAATGATCAATAGCTTACAAAGCCATAATAGGTCGGTCACTTGTATACGGCATGAATAATGCCCAGAGGTCTGAATCTCTTGACCAAGGGTACAAACCTGAGAGGAAGGAGGTTAAGGGCTCTTTCTTAATTCAAAGGAAAGCAAATCAATCTACATTTATAATATAACAGAATGCTAATGATCCTCTTATTCAGAACTGGTAAGGTTTTGTTCACACTTTACTTTAGAAGTGTGCCTGATATTTGTAACTGTATGTCCATTGTAAAACAAATAAAAACATTTCCTTACAAAATGCAATTGTATCAAAAAGCAAAGACGACTATATGTTGCAATAGTTGGAAACTAAGTATGCTGACCCAATCTATGCCCACGCAACTTTTTCTTTGTACATGTTTGGGCACATCAGCCTATAATTAGCAAGTGTAGCATCGGCGTCTCTGCCTCCTGCCGGGCAGAGACGCCTTCCCCTCACTGCCGCGGTCCAGGTCCGGCATCTTCCTGCTCCCCTGCTGCTGTGGCGCGCAGCTTCCCGGGCACTGTGCTTAGGGTGCGTGCACGCTCCCTCCCTCTTAAAGAGGCCGCACGCGCCGTCCTATAGAGTTCCCGGCCAATGGCCGGAGGACTTCTTTTATATAAGGCACCTCCTCCAAAATGGAGGTGCCTGTGCAAGGTTGTTCCGTGTGCTAACACTTGCTCCAGCCCTCAGGCCCCGCTGCCTGTCAGTCCTGCCTGCCAGTCTGTCTGTCAGTCCAGCCCACCAGCCTGTCTAACCATTCTGTCCTCCAGTCTGTTTACAGTCGTGCCCGCCAGCCTGCTTACCTGGACCACCTGTCTGTTACCTGTTGTGCCCGCCAGCCTGCTTACCTGGAGCACCTGTCTGTTACCTATTGTGCCTGCCAGCCAGCCTACCTGGAGCACCTGCCTGTAACCTGCCGTGCCCACCAGTCTGTCTTCCCGGAGCACCTGCCAGTTATCTGCCGAGCCCGCCTGCTTGCCTACCCGGAGCAACTGTCTCAGCCAGTTACCCGCCGTGCCTGCCTCCTTGCCTACCCGGAGCTCCTGTCTGGCTATCTGCCGTACCAGCCTGCTTATCCACCCGGACCACCCGTCAGCCTTCCTGCCGTGCTCATCCGCTGTGCCGGTCAGCTCCTGTCATCTGACCCGTGGGAGTCACCTGCTCTCACACAAGGTCGGTCCCAGAGTGGCACCTGGTCCACCTGCCCAGTCCGTCCCTGGTTTACGGAGTCAACTGAGCCGCCGTGTGACCTGGGTCGGTCCGAGTAGGCACTTAGTTACGCCCCTCTGGTCCCTCCTTGCACCGCAGCTCAGAGGTTCCACCACCCGGACGCGTAACAGCAAGCACATCCCAACCTCTCCATTGACCATATAACACTAGTGCAGTGTGAACAAAGCCTACTGTATATTTTACTGGAAATACATCTTTTGTTCTTAATGTTCCAAATTGGATATTTTTTTTTACAAGTTTAAGCTATTGAAATCTTTACTTGTTTGTGCCCGCTAAACTGGCCATGCCAATCACATGAGTGAACAGCCTTGACACAACAAGTTCTTGATTGATTTAATTACATCATTCCTTGACTACCACAACTCTGTTAACTGAACTTAACCCTCTTCATTTACTTAAGGATGCTGCGGCCAAGTCATTAGCCTAATTAATTAGTTGACATTTTTTTACTGGATTCCATTACAATCTGAGATCAAATAAAGCAATCGTATGTTTTACATGCCCAAATGTATTTGATTACGGTTCACAGTACAGATAGTACAAGCCGAATTACATAAATTCTAGGATTTTTTGCAATAATATTCAGCTTTAACCCAATATGTGTTCCATGCTGTCTAGCGTCAGAGAAATCAGGGCTTAACTTTTGAAAATCTCTATAATGTGCTCCACTCCGGTATTTTTTTAATACAACGCTGGATTGGTGCCATTATTATAAGTTCCCTGCCCCAAGTATTATACTTACCAGCCGTTGCCTTCATCTGTTATCTGCGCCGCTCCGGTCGTCTTCTACAGGTTGTGACCTGTTGGACGCTCTAGTGTTTGCTGGGTGAATCGGAAGTTACTTTTCAATGAAAGTCTGTGAGAGGCAGAACGAGGGCAGGCTTTCATAGACTTACATTGAGAGCTTGTGACCATTACCTCTGACTTCTGGTCACCCAGAAGTTGTGGTCACAAGATGGTGGCGTGGAACTGGAGCAGCACCGGGAAGAGTTGAAGATGGGAAAGGGAACTTAGATTAGTGGCATGACTCCAGCAGCAAAATTAAAAATAATCTGGATTGGTGCTTTAAGTGCCCTCCTCGCGGTTGCTGTATAACTTGAACTTTTCAGGACATGTCTATAGTCCAACTAACTCCAAGCTGTAGTGAAAACTTCTGATGGCCTTGTGCATCCATAGAACTTATGATCCTGTGTGGGCCTGCAATCTGTCATCTCAAAGCTTGGGCCCACCATCCTAGTGCGCTGACCCTTGCGCTTGGCTTACTCTGATTATTGTAGTCCTGCAATGCCCTGGCTTTTCATATATACTATTCATATTCCTTTATTATTAGATTGTAAAAACTAGCAATTTTTGGATGAGAATGTATTCTTCTTACTATTATTAGACGGCGTATATTGAGATGGCTTTCTTTTGCTTCCCTTTTTTCTCTATATTCTGTGTTGGTATGTCTTGGCGCAGCTAACCATCTTCTTTATGAATGCTTTTCTTTCGACATTTTGTGTTTTTAGTGTGACTATGCCAGTTTGTCACCTCTGCTGTCCTTTCCACTGCCCCTCTGCCACCACCCCTTCATGTCCAGAGGTAGGAAACAGTGTCTTTCACAGGCTGCTTCTGTTTGCACCTGCTCAGTCTCCCAACGCTTTCTTGTGTGTGAGTGTGTGTGAGTGTGTCTCTGTGCGTATTGATTATTCCATTGTGCTGGGGAGAGAGAGAGGAGCTGTCTGTGAATGGATCTGGGAAAGAGAGGGGGAGAGGGAGAGGTGTCTCGGAGACTGTAAATCAATAGGAAAAGCCCTGTCCACACAGAGAAAGTACCTCACACCACAAAGACATTGATTTATTTTTTCCTAGTCTTCATCTTCCTTCTGTAAAGGGGGGAGCAAGAAAGCCCGAGAGAGAGAGCGAGAAAGAGAGAGGGAGAGAGAGAGGGAGAGACCGCCTCCTCAGCATCCCTCAGACACAGCTTTATCCTCTCGCACCAGCTAAGCTGTAAGTAGCATTGATTTTACAATCTATTCCTGTTTTTTTTTCCTCTCTCTCTTTTCGTCTCTCTCCCTCCATCTCTCTCCCTCTTTCTCTCATTTTGTGGCTTGTGGGTCAGAAGGCAATTGATTGAGGGGAGTAGATGGATGTATAGAAATTGACATATATATAATTCCACCCATTTACAGTTACATGCAGCAGCTCTATCTGCAATTACATATGTGTATATATGGAGATATGTATGTATACATCTATATACATGCACACAAACGTACATACGCATTTATGTGTGTTATATGTATGCCGTATATGTACAATTCTAGAATACCTTAGACTTTTATTTACAATCTCACGGTAGCATTAAAATATTCAACATAAATCCTTCCCCTTCGGAAATTATATTTCTATACTCATCAAACGCTGTTTGATTTATTTACGCCCATACATTTCAATGTTTTCGCTATTTATACATATCGGTATGTGCTATCATTTCTATTATTTCATCTATATGCATGTATATATATATATATATATATATGTGCAGATCGCATCTAAACAACATATACATACATAAACACACACACAAATATATACATATATATTATATGGGCTGTACACACAATGAAACACATATATGCATGCTACGGTTGCTTATAGCAGCTCTAGTTTCATGGAAGTGGTCAGATATTTGTAGGTAAACCCAGGACAGGGCCAGGGGGGCGCGCAGAGGGATAGACACTGTGAACGAGACCACCAGCGGCCTGACAGTCCTTCACACCTGGCCTGTGACATCACAGCCGTTGTATGCTTGTGATTGACTGACGGCCTCGTCACATTACTGGGATAATAAGCGCCTTTACTATGGGAAGGGGTGAACAAAAATATATCCATGCACATATGTATGATTATACATCCAAAGGCAGATTTTTAGGATATGATGTATAAGATGTGCATTATAATGAAGCCTAGGCTCTATACAAATATTACATAGACGATGCTCATATACAAGCTGATCCAGCCAACATTGCTTATGGTGAAAGGGTATGGGGGGTGGGTTGTACCAGAATAAGATTTATGTGCATATAGAAACGGTGGTATTCTGGATGTACACAGAATCTGTGGGAGGGATCAAATGTAGACTAAGGCAAGGAGATGCTGAATAAGGTACAAATAATCAAACCACGGAGCAGACACACACAGGGATAATGATAGTCCGTCCGCTATACACTGGAAGGCTCATATATATTTATGCACTTAGAGATAGATGGGGCTTTCATATACACAAAGGCCAGGAGGGTCATTTATATACAGTCCCATAAAAAGGGGGGGTCAAAATATATGCAGAAATGCAAGCATAACAGGGACGCTTAGTTATCCACACCGACAACTGACCGCGGGTATAATAATCATGTCCTGACCCTGTATATATTAAAATATACAAAAACATATGTCAAGTCTGGTTTAATGATGGAAAGGCTCTATTGCACACAGACAAAAAAAAAACATGGAAGGAGATTCAGATCTATAGAAATATCAAGGAAGGCTTGGATAGTCACAAAGTCAGACGCTGCGATAGGGGCCCATATATATGCCGAGTAAGGGATACTGGATGTTCAGCCAGAAATATATGATTTCATATGGGTTCAGCTATACAGAAAGACGCAGGAAGAGGAAGGGTAATTTACCTAAAGAAAATAGCTGTATTAAATATGGCGTATATGTATAAATGTAAGCAAGATTCCCAGGGGATCATAAACCAAGATAAAAATACATAATGTAAAGACCCCGTCTCCATATAATAAGATATTGTTAATATATTCAGCGAGGTTCACATATACATGGTCTGGGACAGTGAACCAGGCCATGAAGAGTGCCAAGGATACAAAGGCATTTATATGGTCATTTAGAAATGTGATATTGAGAAATACTTGCATTTTCATTGAGATAATGACTAACAGTAACGGTTTCTAAATGTAGAAAGATGTATCATAGACTTCCATAAAAGATATGGAGTAATGCAAGGTCATTAGCTAAATGGATACATGTAATGTTATAATGCACGGCTATACAATTATAAAGTATAGATTGTGTTATGCATAGTTAATAACCGAATAGTTAGATTTAAGATATGCAAACAATCATTAGTGTAGTCTGGGGTGGGAGACTCATATATGTACAGATTTGTGCTTTGGCCTAGGCCTCCGGCACAGAGTATCTGCTCAGCATTTTGTGCACCAGTATTATTATTATTTAAAGGCCTTTGGCTCGATCTTGAGCCATGGCGACTTGATGGATGAACGATCTGTAGGAAGATCGATCTTGTGCAAGCCTAGATAGGACCACCAGGGTCTTCTCCACCATTATTTTGATTGTAGCCGTCTTCCTCTTCACCTTGATCCTTCTATTCTTCCAACCATGATATTGTGCACCAACTATATATATATATATATATATATATATATATATATATATATATATATATATGTGTGTGTGCAATGTACTGTTAGTTGGCCATACACATGCTTAAACTGCCCACAGACAAGCCATAAATAAGATCCAAAATCAGCTGTTTTGTAGACTCATGTTCCTCTATGTAAATGACTGATAACTGACAGACAATGTTAATGTTAATCAGTCACATCGGATCCGTTTGGCCAGTTGTTGGTTATAACCTGAAGTTTTTACAATCTGCATTTTCAAAAAGAAGTTTTGGAGTAGTTTTGGCTGGACTACTTATAGGACATTATTCTGGCAGCTACATAAAATCTCATATCTGGGGCTAATCATGCCTGAAGGCCGGTTACCATGGGCAGTTATCATAATTCACTTGTTTCCATACAACCATAATGATTGCCACGTGTGAATGCACAAAAGTGTAATGCTGTTGGTGGTAAAGGTACATGATGCACATAGCGACATTAATTATACAACACTTAGCTCACATCTTTCAGGTTTGCTGTTACCAGGGAATGATGACTGTCAGCCAAGTGGGGAAATTTCCCAGGAATGTTCCTAAATGGGACAACCACTATAAAAAGATGGCATACGCTAGTACGAACCAGCCTGAAATCAGATGTAAACATTAAGGTGGCTGCAGTGATCACACTAGATCCAATCAACTGATTAGCGCGGAGTGCCGGGAGCCAGACTCCCACCAATCTACTTTTAGGCTACCCTAAGGATTTGCTATCAATTTTAAATGGCTGTATAACTAATTCCGTCAATATAAATGTGGTTGCAAGCTGTTAGGCTCCTGCTGATTTTAAATGTATAACTTTTCAGATTTTGACAATTTATTTGTTTCATTTGTTATACTTGCTTATTTAACGCCAACATATTCGGCAAGGCATTACATTCATTGTCATCACTCACAGTCCCCATTGGGAAACCCATGCAAGCACAGTAAGGACATGCAAACTGAGCCAGCTTGCTGCCTTCTTTGCCCCATTTGTAATCAATATGCCCTGAATATTGCATACAAGTCCACAAATAAAAACAACAGTGCAATCATAAAAATATGAAGATCAGCCATAACATTATAACCATTAACAGGTGAAGAGAATAACTTTGATCAATTTTCTGCAACGGTACATGTCTGTCAATGGGTGGGATATATTAGGAATCAAGAGATATATTAGGAAGCAAGTGAACACTCAAGCCTTGATGTTGATGTGTTGGAGGCAGGAAAAATGGGCAAGTATTAGGGCACGTTCCCACGTTCAGGATTTGCAGTTTTGACGCTGCAGAATATCCGCACCATTTCCGCACCTATCATGCCAATTAGCAGACACGCATTTTACGTTTTTTACACATGCGGATTTTCCTCATTAATGCAAGACTATTGGGAAAATCAGCATGCGGACCTGCAAGAGAAATTGACTTGTTGCGGGTCTGAAAGATGCACCACATGTCATCACATTCGGACCGAAAATACGCTCGTCTGTATCTGCTCTTAGCCATATAATACGCTTTTGTTTTTGTGTTTGTGGGATCTTTACCTATTTCACTGCGAGATTTCAAATTGATCCTTTTAGGCCCTGCAGCTGTGCGACCGTAACCGTGTTCTGTTATGCTGACATTAGGGTTCAATGGGTGTCAAGATCAGAAGCTGTTAAAGATACTTTCCTGGTGACTCAGACTGACACATAAAAAATATGTCCCTTGTCAATCAGTATAAAATGTGGTTGGGTTGAATTATGAGGCTAATGCATGGACTTGCAGCCAGCTAGTTAATCACCTCGACCCTTGTATACCAACTTCTGTGTGGATGATCAGAACAAGCAGCATGCTTCTATTAGTCATGTCAAGAGGGTACACCGGGTACATTGGTAGGGAATTGACAGATCTTTCCAACTTGAAAACTTCTAATCTCCACCCCATACTAATTTCCTCAATCTAAAAAATCAGACATGATGCAATTCATTCATCTCTCATCGCTGTAATTCCTTCCTATGGCTCCAGTGTGTGCTGTATGTAAAGCCTCATTTACACAAAGCAATTATCGTTAAGATCTGGTACATCATGAGGGTTCATAACGATAATTGCTCAGCGTAAACGCGAAAAATGATCAGTGCAAAACGATTGGCAAATATATTCGTTCATGCTTCAAAAATATTCTCCTCCTATATGCTATCACTAAATTACATGTAACATGTAAATTGTCATTCAGCTTGGACCACTGAACTATATATATAATACATGTTATATATATATACAGTACAGACCAAAAGTTTGGACACACCTTCTCATTTAAAGATTTTTCTGTATTTTCATGACTTTGAAAATTGTACATTCACACTGAAGGCATCAAAACTATGAATTAACACATGTGGAATTATATACTTAACAAAAAAGTGTGAAACTACTGAAAATATGTCTTATATTCTAGGTTCTTCAAAGTAGCCACCTTTTGCTTTGATGACTGCTTTGCACACTCTTGGCATTCTCTTGATGAGCTTCAAGAGGTAGTCACCGGAAATGGTCTTCACTTCACAGGTGTGCCCTGTCAGGTTTAATAAGTGGGATTTCTTGCCTTATAAATGGGGTTGGGACCATCAGTTGTGTTGTGCAGAAGTCAGGTGGATACACAGCTGATAGTCCTACTGAATAGACTGTTAGCTGCTTTTTTATTGCCATAATACAAATTCTAAGTAAAGAAAAACGAGTGGCCATTATTACTTTAAGAAATGAAGGTCAGTCAGTCCGAAAAATTGGGCAAACTTTGAATGTGTCCCCAAGTGCAGTTGCAAAAACCATCAAGCGCTACAAAGAATCTGGCTCACATGAGGACCGCCCCAGGAAAGGAAGACCAAGAGTCACCTCTGCTTCTGAGGATAAGTTTATCCGAGTCACCAGGCTCAGAAATCGCAGGTTAACAGCAGCTCAGATTAGAGACCAGGTCAATCCCACACAGAGTTCTAGCAGCAGACACATCTCTACAACAACTGTTAAGAGGAGACTTTGTGCAGCAGGCCTTCATGGTAAAATAGCTGCTAGGAAACCACTGCTAAGGACAGGCAACAAGCAGAAGAAACTTGTTTGGGCTAAAGAACACAAGGAATGGACATTAGACCAGTGGAAATCTGTGCTTTGGTCTGATGAGTCCAAATTTGAGATCTTTGGTTCCAACTACCGTGTCTTTGTGCGACGTAGAAAAGGTGAACGGATGGACTCTACATGCCTGGTTCCCACCGTGAAGCATGGAAGAGGAGGTGTGATGGTGTGGGGGGCTTTGCTGGTGACACTGTTGGGGATTTATTCAAAATTGAAGGCATACTGAACCAGCATGGCTACCACAGCATCTTGCAGCGGCATGCTATTCCATCCGGTTTGCGCTTAGTTGGACCATCATTTATTTTTCAACAGGACAATGACCGCAAACACACCTCCAGGCTGTGTAAGGACTATTTGACCAAGGAGGAGAGTGATAGGGTGCTACGCCAGATGACCTGGCCTCCACAGTCACCAGACCTGAACCCAATCGAGATGGTTTGGGGTGAGCTGGACCGCAGAGTGAAGGCAAAAGGGCCAACAAGTGCTAAGCATCTCTGGGAATTCCTTCAAGATTGCTGGAAGACCATTTCCGGTGACTACCTCTTGAAGCTCATCAAGAGAATGCCAAGAGTGTGCAAAGCCGTCATCAAAGCAAAAGGTGGCTACTGTGAAGAACCTAGAATATAAGACATATGTTCAGTTGTTTCACACTTTTTTGTTAAGTATATAATTCCACATGTGGTAATTCATAGTTTTGATGCCTTCAGTGTGAATGTACAATTTTCATAGTCAAGAAAATACAGAAAAATCTTTAAATGAGAAGGTGTGTCCAAACTTTTGGTCTGTACTGTATATCCATCTTACAATTTCAGATGTCGGCTATTATTAATTACTGGTATGAAGTAATGGCTATGTGTAATTGGACCCTGTCAGAACATTTCTTAATAAAAGTTTTCTTAAAGGGGTTGTCCAACTTTAGGGATATTTTGTATTTTTTTTAACTTAAAGTCATGTATTTGGGGCAAAAAAAATGTTTGCAATTGGGTTTCATTTTACATTTTGCAACATTTTACTTTTACATGCTCTTTGTTTCCTTGCACATCCAACTTTGATGTAGTCTGTGGTCATAAATTCATAAATCTATTTAGAGCAGGTCAGAAAAAGCCAGGTAAGAGTTAAAAAGTCCCTGATCATTAGTATGAGCTGATTGATGGATTCTCAGGTTACTTATTAAGCAGCCTGTAACAGACAGTGCAAAACAGTGGCTATAGAATGCATGTGGTGCAAAATTTTTAATGAAAATAAATTGCAATTTTTTTTTGCCTCAAATACATGCATTTAAAGAGTTACTGTCATCAGATCAGAAGTGAGCAATTTTTTCTCTCATTTTAATCCCACTGCTCCCCTTTGTATTCTGCTTTTTGTTTTCTTTAAATCCGCCATACGGGTCTGGAGATATGGGCCTTTGAATTTAGTGCTTTTTATGCTCTTTCCAAGGGGACGTTGCTCATAGGGTTCTTTGGGGGCGTGTCTTTAGGCTTTTTTGTGTTATTACCTTATGAGCCACGCCCACTTTGTGAAGACCATAAAATTAGCACTAAATAAAGAGGCACATATCTCTGGAACCATATTGCGGATTTAAAAGGCAAAAAAATGGAACACTTAGTGGAATAGCGAGAATAAAATTAGATATAAAATTGGGCACTGTTGATCTGGTGACAGGTGCTCTTTAAGTGTGAAAAACATTTTTCTGAAAGCTGGGCAACCCCTATAATGCTAAAATGTGAGACTTGCAAGTGTCACCCACAGAATTCAGAGGTGTTGATCTAAATCTAACACAGCTAGAACACATTTGGAATCTCATAATGATTCTTTGAGGGGAATGATGATGCTTTAATGAACTGCAGTTTTCACTTTTTATTACAAGGACCTGGACCAGTAGACTACTTGTCTCATTCTGCGCTCCTTAATCCAGAGGAACTCTACTGCCCTAAATCTTGTCAGATATGGGACTGAGCAGCATGAGCTACTTGATTAAGAAACTGTCAGTAGCTAAGGAGATGTTAAGAAATATCAGCATATAATGTGCAGTGACATTTATTTTCAATTAAGACTGATCTAAAGAGCTTGTGACCATTGGTGATTTTCTGATTTCGGCTATGTGAGACCACTGCCTGACAGATCCCATATAACAGCTTCCTGAACCCTTGTGTGATATGGATGGATTCACTGCATTCACACCATTTTCAGGGTTTTTGTGGCGTTATCCACCTATTAAAAGTGGATGTTGTGGCATCAATACATTCAAATTGGTGCCAGTTATGTATCACATGTAATTGGTAATCTAAAGTTATTGGGGCCTGTAATTGAATGTAAATGTTAGCATGCATTGTATGCTGACATTTCTGAATAATTGCTCCTATTTACAAAGAGCTAGCAGGATATACACAATTTTTTTCAGCCCCGCCAAGTAGTTTGCATGTACTTCACGTCGATCATTTGCCACCAGCCATTTTTCTTTTTTATGATCCATAAAGCTACATTTCACATATTTAATGGAAACATTTTTATAACAGGAGCCGGGTCAGCACTACAAAGACATGTCCATTCAGTCTGAAAACTTTTCTGTCAATATCATATTAATGGCAGTATTCTATAATAAAAAAAAAAATATATATATATATATATTTTTTTTTTACACTTTGTACTATGTTGACCTTGATTCATATTATCATATTCTAATGGTGTTTCTATTTTTATTTATATATATATATTTATATTTATTTTTTAATTGTTTTTTTTATGGAAGTCATTATAAAAATTAGGTGGGTGATGGCAATTCTGGAGAATGTTTTCTTAGACCTTTGTGTTTTGCCGTTCCTCTGTTATCCCTTATAGAAATGTATATACAATCATGGCCGAAAGTGTTGGCATCCTTGAAATTGTTCCAGAAAATTAAGTATTTCTCCCAGAAAGTTATTGCAATTACATATGTCTTGTTATAAACATGTTTATTTTCTTTGTGTGTATTGGAACAACACAAAAAAAACTGAGAAAAAAAGGCTAATTTTACATAATTTCACACAAAACTCCCAAAATGGACCAGACAAAATTGTTGTCACCTTTACAAAATTGAGGGTAAACAACTTTGTTTCAAGTATGTAATGCTCGTTCAAACTCGCCTATGGCAAATAACAGGTGTGGGCAAACCTGAAACCACATAAAAAGAGAATAAGTTGACTCAATCTTTGCATTGTGTGTCTGTGTGTGGCACACTAAGCATGGAGAACAGAAAGAGGAGAAGAGAACTGTCTGAGTACTTGAGAACCAAAATTGTTGAAAAATATCAACAATCCCAAGGTTACAAGTCCATCTCCAAAGATCTTGATGTTCCTTTGTTCACCGTGCGCAACATAATCAGCTAATCTCACTACACCTGGATGGCAGAGAAAAATTGATGAAAGTTTGCAATGCAGGTTAGCCCGGATGCTGGATAAGCAGCCCAAATCAAGTTCCAAAGAAATTCAAGATGTCCTGAAGGCTCAAGGTACATCAGTGTCAACGCAAACTATCCGTCGACATTTGAATGAAATGAAACCCTATGGCAGAAGACCCAGGTGGACCCCACTGCTGACACAGAGACATAAAAATGCTAGACTGTAGTGTGCCAAAATGTACGTGAGTAAGCCAAAATTCTTCTGGGAAAGCGTCTTGTGGACAGATGAGACCAAGATAGAGCTTTCTGGTAAAGCACATCATTCTACTTTTTAACAAAAATGGAGTGAGGCCTACAAAAAAACAACAACATAGTACCTACAGTCAAACATGGTGGAGGTTCAAAGATGTTTTGGGATTGTTTTGCTGCCTCTGGCACTGGGTGCCTTGACTGTGTGCAAGGCATCATGATATCTGAAGATTACCAAAGGATTTTGGGTTATAATAAAGTGCACAGTGTCAGAAAGCTGGGTTTGCGTCCTAGGTCATGGGTCTTCCAGCAAGACAATGATCCCAAACATACTTCAAAAAGCACCCAGAAATGGATGGAAACAAAGCACTGGAGAGTTCTGAAGTGCCCAGCAATGAGTCCGGATCTAAATGCCATTGAACAGCATTACATTGATAGGTATAGGAAGGGAGTGATTGCAGTTATTTATTCAAAAGGGTGTGCAGCCAAATATTAAGTTGACGGTGCCAAGAATTTTGTCTGGGCCATTTTTGGGGTTTTGTGTGAAATTATATTCAATTTGCCTTTTTGCTCTATTTTTCTGTGTTGTTCCAATACCCACAAAGGAAATAAATGTGTATAACAAAATGTGTATTTAAAATAATTTTCTGTGAGAAATACTTCATTTTCTGGAACAAATTCAAGGGTGCCAACACTTTCAGACATAACTGTATAATGTCCTACTGTTATATATAGACTTCCTCAGATTTCAAACCTCCAAAGAACCACTAGCACAATAGGTTCAGACGACCGTATATTTTCTCATTCTAGAAAATCGGGTTGATTGTGGTAATCACACTCTGATCACACTCAGATCAGAGTTTGAACAGAGTGTCAGCATAGTACGATCCGATTCTCTCGGATGAGGAGAAAATAGCGAATAAAATTTCTCCATCTTTTCCATTATGTCAGTCCGTGGAAATCGGACTGCACTCAGATGTCATCCGATTGCAGTCCGATGTTTTCTACAAACTCATTGACTTGCATGGCAGAATACAAGCCAAATTAAAGTCGGGCATGCAGTGATTTTTTCCTCGGTCTGAGGAAAAATCTGACATGTACACGGCCCCATAGAATAACATTGGTCCGAGAGCGATCCGATGTTTTGTGGGATTGTAATCAGACCGAAATACGCTCATCTGCACCTGCCCTTATGGTTATTTCTGTCCCATTTTATAATTAACAAGGAAAAGTTAAATAATTGCAATGTTGGAAATTCTTGGGTCTTTAGAAGATAGCTATAGCTCACTATACAGAATTATTAGCCCAAGCAAAATAGCACAAAATTTATGGTCAACTTTAGTGCAGTTAAACAATGACTGCTTCCAAATTGATTGTAGCCATTTAACAATCATGCCAATGTGTAGGCAAGGTACTAAATTATAACTGCGGAGCAGTAGATGAGAACTCCGGGAAGGTGGGTCAAGTGAGAGATCAGGAACAAGGACATAAAGAATGGGCTGTGAATAAAGTCAAATGCATCCATAGAAATATTAAAAGCTGCTTAGTTAAGTATTACTCTATAATTATATATATTGTAACATTGTTGACAGGTAGAAAAAAGTGTTGAAAGGGAGTTTTTTGTATTTGTGAGGTAGAGGGCAAGAGAAGGCTTTAAATGGTTTCTAATCCTTTTGGAAAAAAATTATACAGTAATTTCCATTTTCATATTTTGCATCTGTAATGGATCAAATTTCTATATACAATGTAGAAAATACACACAAAGAACAGCACAGTTCATCCTTTGTTACCATAGCTTTGTCTGTCACTCTTAAACTGTTTGAGAGACTTTTATATAATGGTCATGTGTGTAGAAATGGAAAAAGACCAAGGTGTAGATGCCCACAAATCACTAATGGATACTGCTGATCCTTCACTCATTAGCATCAATAATCCATAACACCATACAATCAGGCAAACAGATTTATTACGCTTTATTTTACTATCCTCCAACATTGAAATTGCAACACCAAGTAGAAAAATGTTGTGGAATTATGGAAATCACAGGATCAGTAATGTTAATCATTTAAAAATGTTTACATTTTTTTCCATCATTTAGATCTCAATGTATTCATTATTGTGTAAAATACACACACTTACATGCCTTGACTGCTATCATTAAGGGTATTAATGGAAGTCTGAGGAATGTTCTGCCATGCTGAATGCACTTGGGCACGCAAATCATCAATATCCGCTCCTTGCAGCTTCCATTTCAATAGCAGGCTGGTGACATCCCAGATGTGCTTGATCGGAAACAAGTCTGGAGACGCTGCAGGCCATAGTAGCACATTTAGGCCACGTAGGGTGCTCACAGTAGCATGATCCTGTTGTTGTCGTATTGCAGAACAGCTCCTTATACACTTTGGAGAAATGGCCGTGCCATTGGTTCCATGACCAAATCAATGTGATGCCAAGCTGTTTGTGTACCTGGAATAAACACTAGAGGGGTCCAGCTACCATACATTATGGCACCACATACCAAGATCCCGGGAGTAGGACCAGTATGATGCTCCTTCGTTAAGGCCTCTTCATCCTGTAACGGGTCTGGGAGGCGGAACCTCTGAGCAACTTATACAAGGGGGCGGTCCTTGTAAGGAAGCGGGTGGCGACCAGGGAAGACAGGCAGGTAGTCACAGCAGGTGACCGGGACAGTCTCTGGGTAAATGGGCAGGAGGTCACGGCAAGTGACCGGGACAGTCTCTGGGTAAACGGGCAGGAGGTCACAGCAAGTGACCGGGGCAGTCTCTGGGTGAACGGGCAGGAGGTCACGGCAAGTGACCGGGACAGTCTCTGGGTAAACGGGCGGGAGGTCACGGCAAGTGACCGGGACAGTCTCGGGGTAAAGGGTAGGTACGACCTGTGACGGCTGAGCTTCCAGGTAGGCTAGCAGGCAGATGGCAGATGTGTGCTCCCAGGTGAGCAGGCGAGAGTCTCTGGATAAGCAGGTGGTCACAGCATGTGACGGCGGAGCCTCCAGGTAGGCTAACAGGCAGGTAGCAGATGAGCGCTCCCAGGTGAGCGGGCAAGAGTCTCTGGACTGGCAGGTGGTCACAGCACGTGACGGCAGAGCCTCCAGGTAGGCTAACAGGCAGGTAGCAGATGAGCGCTCCCAGGTGAGCGGGCAAGAGTCTCTGGACTGGCAGGTGGTCACAGCACGTGACGGCGGAGCCTCCAGGTAGGCTAGCAGACAGGTAGCAGGTGAGCGCTCCCAGGTGAGCGGGCAAGCTGGTCCATAGACAGACTGACAGGTGTCGGAAGGCAGACCGTCGGACCTCAGGCTAGCAAGCAGGTAAGCGGATAACAGGCAGGAATCAGACAGCAAACTGGCAGGATACTGGCAGGTAACTGGCAGGTAACTGGAAACGGGACCTGAGGGCTGAAGCAGAGTAGTGAACAGTGCAACAACATTGCTCGGGCACCTCCATTTTGGAGGAGGTGCCTTATATATGGTGAAGTCCTCCGGCCATTGGCCGGGGACTCCTTAGGACGCCGCGCGCGGCCCCTTTAAGAGGGGGGGAGCGCGCGCGCGCCCTAAGCACCGTGGCCGGGAAGGAGCGCGCGCTGCCAGCAGAGCGGGAGGAGGGCGCCGGGCTCGGAGCGGAGAGGTGAGGGGAACAGCGTCCCTGCCTAGCAGGAGGCAGGGACGCCGACGCTACACATCCCATTGCTCAAGTGGTCTCCAGACCAATCTATGACAATAATTATGTCCAGGATGAAAGCAGGATTCATCACTGTAGATCAGGGGTCCTATGTGGGACGTACTTTGTGGGAGAAGTTGGCGCGCAATTTGTACGGCCCCCGAAGGATGGTATAAATATCCAGATGGCCCTTGCCAGAAAAAAAGATTCCTTACCCCTGTTGTAGACAATGGACCCCCATTCCAACTTCCATTGCCGGTTTTCTCTGCATCATGCTAGGCTTTGAGAGCAGTGGCATGAGGTCAATGAAACAACTGTAGCTAGACGTCTGGCTCATAGCCCAATGTCGTGCAAACGCCTACTGATGGTTTGTGTAGACACTGTTTGATGCCTTAGGCTTAGCATGTGACATCCGATTTCACTTGCAGTACAGGATGAATCAATTATGGAACCAGTGGTACAGGCATTTCTACAAGTGTCACAGAAGTGATTTTTTAACAAAACAACATGGGGCCGCATGTTGTTCATGCTACTGTGAGAAGCCCTTGTGACCTAAATGTGCTACCATGGCCTGCAGTGTTTCTGGACTTGTCTCCCATCAAGCACATCTGGAATATCATTGGTTGGCAATTGCACAAGGAGCTTCCAGTAGAGAATCTTGATGTTTTGCTCCTCAAGTGCATTCAGTGTGGCAGAGCATTCCTCATCCAACCATTAATAACCTCACTGATAGTAGCGAAGGCGTGTAAGTGCAGGTATTTCTGCGCGTGGCACCCATACTCAATATTGAGTGAATAGGGATGTTTAGAAAATGTTGTTTCCATTTTTTTCACATCAGCATATCATTAACGTGTCTATCGATCCTGTGATTTCCATAATTTCATGACTTTTCCTTCTTAGGTTTGCAATGTCAATGTTGAGGAGTATATATTTTACATAATTTATAAAGGGGTTTTATATGTTCTCAATATGCCCAAACCTATCAAAACCTAAAAAAGCTATATTAGAAAGAATAGTGAAGCTTTACCATCAAACCTGTATTTTATTTTCTCTCCTTGCAATCGAGTGTAAATATACTGAGAGATCTACAAAGCTAAGGAATACAGAAAAGAAAGGAGGTGGCGTAGGAGAGTAGAAATATAAAATACAAAGGGCTTCAAATAAACCAGAAGTTAATTCATCAAACAGGTTTTGGGTGAACATCTACTTCCTATGTTATTCTATTGGATTATTCATCAAACACTGAGGGCTTTTGCTCTACAGAGAAATAGAGAAAGGAGTCTCTGCTCCCATTAGACCAGGGGTCTCAAACTCAGCTGGGCATATGGGCCGCACACAGAAAAACATTTAATTTGGGGGGCCGCATTATTTGCATGACAAAGTGACATTTTTAGTGATACCATTTTATTTTCTATACACCTTTTGAACTGGTCCTCATCTTGCAGACATGGTCTCCCATCCAGGTCCTTCATATTGCAGACATGGTCCCCCATCCAGGTCCTTCATATTGCAGACATGGTCCCCCATCCAGGTCCTTCATATTGCAGACATGGTCCCCCATCCAGGTCCTTCATATTGTAGACATGGTCCCCCATCCAGGTCCTTCATATTGCAGACATGGTCCCCCATCCAGGTCCTTCATATTGTAGACATGGTCTCTCATCCAGGTCCCCCATATTGCGGACATGGTCTCCCATCCAGGTCCCCCAAATTGCAGACATGGTCTCCCATCCAGGTCCCCCATATTGCAGACATGGTCCCCCATCCAGGTCCCCCATATTGCAGACATGGTCCCCCATCCAGGTCCCCCATATTGCAGACATGGTCCCCCATCCAGGTCCCCCATATTGCAGACATGGTCTCCCATCCTGCAGACATGGTCCCCCATCCAGGTCCCCCATATTGCAGACATGGTCTCCCATATTGCAGACATGGTCTCCCATCCACATCCCCCATATTGCAGACATGGTCCCCCATATTGCAGACATGGTCCCCCATCCAGGTCCCCCCATACTGCGCACAGGGTCCGTCCCCCATCCAGGTCCCGACCCATACTGCGCACAGGGTCCGTCCCCCCCATACTGCGCACAGGGTCCCCATCCCCTCATACTGCGCACAGGGTCCCCGTTACCCATACTGCGCACAGGGTTCCCCGTCCCCCCATACTGCTCACAGGGTCCGCGTCCGCCCATACTGCGCACAGGGTCCCCGTCCCCCCATACTGCGCACAGGGTCCCCGTCCCCCCATACTGTGCACAGGGTCCATGTCCCCCCATACTGCGCACAGGGTCCCCGTCCCCCCATACTGCGCACAGGGTCCTTCCCCCCCATACTGCATACAGGGTCTGCCCCCCCATACTGCGCACAGGGTCCCCATCCCCCCATACTGCGCACAGGGTCCCCATCCCCCCATACTGCGCACAGGGTCCCCGTCCCCCCATACTGCGCACAGGGTCTCCGTCCCCCCATACTGCACACAGGGTCCCCGTCCCCCCATACTGCGCTCAGGGTCCCCGTCCCCCCACACTGCGCTCAGGGTCCCCTTCCCCCCACACTGTGCTCAGGGTCCCCATCCCCCCATACTGCGCTCAGGGTCTCCGTCCCCCCATACTGCGCTCAGGGTCCCCCCCCATCCTGAGCACAGGTCCCCTGCTGTATTTCACATGACAGAGAAAAAAAAAGATTCTCACCTGTCCTCCGTTCCCTCGGCGTCCTTTCTGCACCTGTGGCCCGCAGGCACAGACCCCGTAATAATCGCTCCAGCAGCCGCCTGACATCAGCGCTGTAATGCAGTGTATTGCTGCGCAGAGACCGGCTCTCTGCACAGCAATACCAGTGCCAGCCGCCGGCCTATCAGAGGCCAGCAGCTGACATCTGCGCATGGCAGTGACCTCATACGCTGCTGCGCTGGGACGCTGATGTCAGCTGCTGGCCTCTGACAGGCCGGCGGCTGGCACTGGCATTGCTGTGCAGAGAGCCGGTCTCTGTGCGGCAATACACTGCACTACAGCGCTGATGTCGACGGCTGCTGGAGAGAGCCGTGATCGTTACGGGGTCTATGTGCCTGTGGGCCACAAGAAGCAGCCGGAGGGCCGCGTGTTTGAGACCCCTGCATTAAACAAATAAGAAACTTTGATGGTTAGAATGCAGAGAAAGGTTTACAGATAAGGAAGGAAAAAGTTTTAGTAGAAAAGACTGAAAGCTAGGTTTCCCTTACCCGTCGTGGTGTAACACATACTATTATACAGAAAGAAAAATTACTGACCAGAGAGCTGTCTTGTAATGCTTTATGGCAATTGGTGTGGCACCATGTTATGTGGTTATCCCCCTCTTAGAAAAAAACACTCCCACAAAAATTTGTATTTCTTAATCCTTTCCAAATATGTATATGATGTACTGTAAGTGCATATAAAATATTTACTGATCAATTCTCTCATATCCTCATACCCTTTGATTGGGACTCTAAGGAGCCAGGGATCCAAGAGGTTAATATCCTGTTTATACACCCAGTTACTAAGCAAGAGATGCTTCTCATCGCCATTGTTGGTTGAGGCCAAATGGAGGACCTTAATACCCTCCCTATCAGAGGAAGATTGGAGCGAGGCCTTGACCTCCCCACAATATGTTTCACCGGCAATTAATAACAAGCTAGTCCAAATGTACAGGTGCATCTCACTAAATTAGAATATAATCAACAAGTTCATTTATTTCAGTTCTTCAATTCAAAAAGTGAAACTCATATATTATATAGAGTCATTACAAACAGAGTGATCTATTTCACGTGTTTACTTCTGTTAATGTTGATGATTATGAATTACAGCCAATGAAAACACAAAAGTCATTATCTCAGTAAATTAGAATACTTTACAACAACAGCTTGAAAAATGTTTTTAAAATCCGAAATGTTGTTCTACTGAAATGTATGTTCAGTAAATGCACTCTATACTTGGTCGGGGCTCCTTTTGCATCAATTACTGCATCAATGCGGCGTGGCATGAAGGCGATCAGCCTGTGGCACAGCTGAGGTGTTATGGAAGCCCAGGTTTCTTTGATATCAGCCTTCAGCTCGTCTGCATTGTTGGGTCTGGTGTCTCTCATCTTCCTCTTGACAATAACCCATAGATTCTCTATAGGGTTAAGGTCAGGCGAGTTTGCTGGCCAATCAAGCACAGTGATACTGTTGTTTTTAAACCAATTATTGGTACTTTTGGCGGTGTGGACAGGTGCCAAGTACTACTGGAGAATGAAATTTCCATCTCCAAAAAGCTTGTCGGTAGAGGGAAGCATGAAGTGCTCTAAAATTTCCTGGTAGACGGCTGCGCTGACTTTGGTCTTGATAAAACACAGTGGACCTACACCAGCAGATGACATGGCTCCCCAAACCATCACTGATTGTGGAAACTTCACAGTCGACCTCAAGCAGCTTGGATTGTGTCCCTCTCCATTCTTCCTCCAGACTCTGGGACCTTGATTTCCAAATGAAAATTGGAACTCTGGGACCTTGTGGAGTGTGTCAATGACTGCCTTCTGGACATCTGTCAAGTCAGCTGTCTTCCCCATGATTGTGGAGCCTACCGAAACAGACTAAGGGACCTTTTTAAACGCATGGGAAGCCTTTGCAGGTGTTTTTTGTTAATTATTCTAATTTACTGAGATAATGACTTTTGTGTTTTCATTGGCTGTAAGCCATAATCATCAACATTAACAGAAATGAACACTTGACATAGATTACTCTGTTTGTAATGATTCTATATAATATATGAGTTTCACTTTTTGTATTGAAGAACTGAAATAAATGAACTTGTTGATGATATTCTAATTTAGTGAGATGCACCTGTATATAGTCCATTGACGCTACCTGACTCTTAGCAGGTTATATAAAATGGGTAGATCCACCACTGCAGATTGACATAGGTTTGGGGAAGTGGCGGCAGATTTTATACACCTGATGTGATACTGACCTCCTATTGCAGACTTTTGGAAAGAGGTCATAGCTATCCTCATCGAGGTCATACAAACCCCTGTCACATTCAGCCCTAAGGTATGTTTATTAGGAATCCTTGATGAGGAGACCTGGCCTCACTATCCTCGCACTCTTCTCAGAGAAACATTGTTTTGGCTCGCAAGGCTATCACCATGGGTTTGATGGGTAGAAGATCCCCACGACTTTCACACTAGGTCAGTATGGTAAATATTGGAGCTTCCTATGAGAAGGTGGGATACAAAAATAGACATTGTCCTCAAAAATTTGATAAGGTATGGAAGCTTTGGTTTGATTCCCCCTTGACTCACATTAGTCCCCAGGTGATGAGGGGTATCCACTCATGATTAAAGTATGTGATATTTTGTGCCTGACATGGGTGTCTTATGCTTTTGGTTAAGATATTAGACCCATTGTATGTCAAGGGCAAGGTTAACTTTACCAGACAGTATTAATGAGCAATGAGAAATGTTGTTTGTTCTTTTGTTCAATGATGTAACCTTGTTACGTTGTATAATCTTCATTAAAATGAGTTTAAGAAAAAACAAAAACTTACTGATCGCCATCTTCCCCGGTTTCCAGCGTTGCTCCGATCCTATTTGGGTTTTACTGCTCCTATTCTTTGATGGCTCATAGAGAGACCATTGTGGTGGGCTGGTGCTATTTCTAACAATATAAGCCTATGGTTCCTCAGAACACGGCTCCATAGACTTACATTGTGAAAGTGATTTCTTGTTCACACATAAATCCTTGTGTGATCCAACTAGTTTGATTTGAAGTCACGTGACCCAGAAGAAGAGCGGAGCTGGGCTGGAAATTGGGGAAGACAGTGATCGGTAAGTATTTTAAGGCACTTAAGCTATATCACATGCATATTTAGAAAGGATTAGGAGATCTAGGAATCTACTCTCAGCAAAAACATTTATTGAGAATGCCTCCTTGGTAGACTATGCAATGGAGAATTATATTTGTCAGTTTCATCCTGTATCCTAAAAAATATATATTTACCGGTATACCTCCTTGGAAATTTAGCAGCATACAGAAAAAGTTCAAAGCCGCTAGTATATAGATGATCTGAGCTCCATGGTTTGTGGTCTCTATGATGGTAGCGTATGAGAGGACTTTCTTATTTTGAATAGCAGGGCTTCTTGCATATGAACAACGTTCATTCCTCGGCCTATGAAATTATTTCCCTATTTAAATGCAGAGCTCAAACCAGTATCTCATTTGTAGATACCTGTTATATTGAGAGGGGGGTTACACATTTTGAGCTTATATTTTATTTCACTGTTAAAATATCAAGATTTTTTTTTTAAGCTCGATCACCAGAACATCAAGAAGCCCATAAATTGTGGTCAACCGATCAAGATTTAGCCAACACGGGCACACATCCTACAACATCTCAACATTTTGGAGTAAACTGACAGAATGTGAATTTGATATAAATCCATGCTCCGGCTTTATGAAGTATTATGCTGGTTCTCGGACTTTTCCCTGCTTTGAATTATTGGCACACATGTTTGCAATGCTGGTGTGTAATGTATACAGTGCATTGTCTAGGAGATTTGTTGCGGGGCTGAGGGGCCTTACATACTGAGCAGGTACATCTATCAGCTCCTCGCACAGTAATGATATTTGTGCGTCATAAAGCTGTTTGCAGCTTCTTTATTCGTCTCTCATCTTTCCTCCGCTCTCTTTGTCTCTCTGCTGTCTTCTGCATTTCTCTCCGCCCCCAACCATCTTGGGCATATTTTGTCACTCTGCTTTTGTCTTCCCCTTTCTCCGGCTTTTCCTTCTGTTCTCTTTCTCTCGTTTTTGTGGGTCCTTGTTTATATCTCTATAGCAGCTAGATACTAATTCTCCTCGCCCTGTTTTGCATTGTGCCAACATTCCTTGTTGTCTGTGCGTGCCTCCATCTTATATCATAGACTCTCCTCTATGGGAAATATTATTGCTTGTAAGTGCCTATAGTAAAGATAGACGACCAGTTAATGTGTTGCATTCACTGAGGGCTACTTTACAGAAGCTTCTTATGATCTTGTTTTTTACCCCCTCCCCCTGGTTGTAATTAAGAGTCAGTAGGATTTATTTTCCATCTTTTTTACAAGTTAGAATTGGGTTAATAATATCTTATTCTTCCAACAGTAACCATTAAAACTTGAGAAAGGTTTTTGCTAGGAATGAAAGCTGAAAGCGTTAATCAATTCTCTTTTCATCTCAGGAGGGAGCTGCTCATTAGCAAGGGTAACAACCATAAGGGTTATGTTTACCATATTTTATGTTTGTGGTCACTTGGGGGTTAATGGCTTATCTGTGGGGGGTGAAGTCATTTTTTATCTTTATCCATTTACATGCTATGTTAATGGACCATGTGCTCCTTTGATAACATACAGACACATTAGCATGCTGGACACCAGTGATAACACATGTCATATCTTCTGATTGAAGCATACTGTCACAGTGCATATACATCATTGTACACGTGACGGTGAACATATGCCATGCATCATAGAGAACATGCTAAGACTGTATTCCAGCAGTGAACAGGCTGATCTGCGAGCTGCTAGACCCTGCCAGTATATATAGGGAGCTCATATTTTCCCTCACAGACAGTATGTCGACACTTCACTCTCTTAACACACCGTTAGAAAGTAATTGTATTGATTTTTCCATCCTTCTTCACCCTCCCTCTTCGGCTGTCTCTCTGAATATCCTTGTGCTGTCTCTATCTTCGCTTGCTGCTTATTCCTTGCGTGTCTCTACTGTTACATGCACTGTCTCTTCCTATTTGCTGTCCTTACCTAAGCTTTCCTCTCTACGATGCCATATGTATATATACATATATATATATATTTATATATAAAATGTCCCTGTAAAGATATCCCTCTCATCCCGTGTGCTTCTCCTCAGTCCTCCGCGCTCTCCATGTCCTTGGTGCTTTTCCACTGTTGTTTTTTTGTGAGACCTATTACTTCTTTCAGCCGCCTCATCATCTTTCATCATTTATTATTATCTTTCCCCTTGAGTATTTTGGTCATCCTGTCTTGTACTTTTCAAAGATCTCCTGCCTTCTATCTTTTCTTGACTTTTTATACAGGTAGAGGAAGTAGTGACAGTTGTCCAGGTAGCTGCCACGTCCATAACTTTGGTGCTTGTCCACATAGGAAAAAAAATGTTGCGGATTTGCACATAGAGACTTCCCAGTGGACTACAGAAGCAGCCATGTATATGAAATGCTGTGTCTTCCTTTGGATGTTTCTGTTGCCGATTTTTACAGTGGATTCTACCATGTGTTGGAATGGGGTGCCTAAGACCATCCAGCAAAACTAATTGTGGGGGCCCACCCCACAGCTCAATACAACTATAATCTTAAAGGGGTTTTCCCACAAACAAAAGTTCATTTTAATCAAATGACTGTGTCTGACCGTACAGGGACATGGTCTGATCATACCACAGCTCCTGGGCAGGGGAGGAAGTAAAAGAGTATACAGACATTACAGCAGGGGATCACAGCTGATTCTTTCTGTGAGGTAAAACATTTCCCTGCCTGTTTTTAAACAATGTTTTACTTCAAAGAAAGAATCCGCTGTGATCCTGTGCTGTAATGTCTGTATACTCTTTTGCTTCCTCCCTGCCCAGGAGCTGTGGTATGTTCTGTACACGGTCAGACACAGCCATTGATTAAAATTAACTTTAGTTTATGGGAAAACCCCTTTAACTCCCACCACTCCCATTATTAACGTAGTCTTTATACTTCTCTCGAATCTTGACTGTTTTCATGAGACCACATCGTGTGTCCATGGAAGTATATAAAAAAGTACTTCATCTATTTGTATTTTGCTTGCAAAAAACCCTGTATCCCTCTAGTAATAAAAAATTGCAACCCACACATAGGCTGCGTGCCCACTATGCGTTTTTCAAGCGTTTTTGCCGCGGAATTTCCACAGCGAAAACGCTTAAAAAAAGCTTGGTAATACGTGCCCCATGGTCCCCAATGATAATCCGCATGTGCTGTGCACATGCTGCGGAATTTTCCGCGGCGGATTATCATTGCGGAAAAATACGCAGCATGTCCATTAATTTTGTGGACACGCAGCGTAATTGCCGCCATTGACTTGCATTGAAACGCTTAATATCCGCATGGGCACATTTGCACACACGGATATTAAGCGATTCTATGTGCGGATGGTACCCGGGTTTGGAGAAGAGGAGACTCTCCTCCAGACCCAGTTACCATAGTACCTGTAAAAAAAGATATTTAAAATAAAAAATAAAGATTATACTTACCTTCCGATGGCCCCCGGTCTCCTGTACGATGCGTCCAGTCTGTTGTATGGGTCGCAGTGGTGTGAGGACCTGCCATGACGTCAGTTAGTCATGTGACAGGTCACGCGACCGCTGACGTCGGCGGTTGCGTGACCTGTCACATGACTCAATGACGTCATCGCAGGTCCTTCACACCACCGCGACCCATACAACAGACCGGATGCGGCGGAGAAAATACCGGGGGCCATCGGAAGGTAAGTATAATCTTTATTTTTTACCATTCTTATTATTTTCTTTTAACTATTACTTGGTCACACTATATATGCCGGTTGCATGGATTTATATAGTGTGACCGAGTTGTCAATCACTTTTCCAAGTGATGCTAAAATCCCTTGGAAAAGCGATTGATAACCCGCATGCGGAAATGCATGCAAAAACGCTTGACAAACACTTCTACCTGGAAGGAAAAATGCATGTAAAATCCGCATGCGCTTTTCCTGCCAGGGAGAAGCGGAAAAAATATGCAGCATTTCTGCATCGTGGGCACATAGCCTTACCCTGTAATTTCCAAGAAGTCAGAGCAGTTATTGCAAATCCCCAGTAGGCACAAGAAGTGCCAGAATTTCTCCAACCAGCCACCCTACATAATTCTCACTCCCTAGGCAGGAAGTTAGTGTTGCTAACCTAGGTGAAGGGACAGTGAGTCTGATAGCAGAGAACACCTCTGCAAGTGTGTGAGAGCCCCTCTCCCTTTAAAGAAGCACTCCTCTCATCAATGTTTTTATCCTCTTAATATACTGCAATCATCATATTATATTGCACTGTGTACTTACAATTGCTCATTTTTTCTTTCTACTCAGTTAATTTTTCTCTTTTCTCTGTTCTATTTAGAAACAGGAAGTTTCTATTACCTGCATGAGTCATCACTCTCTTCAGCTCCTGAACCAGCTGCTCCGCCCCTCCGCCTGTCAGGGACTTTTGCAGTGACTCATGACTCATACAGGGAAGAGACCTCCTGTTTCTACATGGAGCTTAGAAGGATTCAGCTAGTAAGGTTTTAATCATGTGATGCTATAGACCTAATGGAAACAGAAGAATTAGCTGGGCAGAAAGGCAAAATTAGCAATTTTAAGTACACAGCGCTATATAATATGATGATTGCAGTATATTAATAGGATAACAATTTTCATGAGAGTTATTTAATGCCAACTGGATACCTTTAAATAAAAAAATAAAATATTGTTTATAATAAAAAAAAATGCAGCTTCATCTCCAACATTCTGTACACAAATGTGACTGACAGATCCCAATATCACACTGGACATGTTCCCAGTCAGACACAGAACACATGGTACACATGCTCCATTTACACGATGGGCAAAACTCTGAGTTTAACGTATCCTGCCCGGGTCTAGCACTGTGCCTCCACCCCTTCCCCAGTCTCTAATGTTTGGTTTAATCAATGACATCATGTCGCCAGGGCTGCAGACAATCACTGAGCTCAGCAGTTTGTGCCATCTACATTTACCGAGATTAGTGATTGGCTGCAGCACTGCAATGTGATGTCACTGATGCAGACAAATATTAGAGACTGGAGCAGAAGCGGACACATAGCGCTGGACCTGGTGAGTTAAGCCCAATTGTTTTTTTTACAGGTAACAGCCTGCGAGCAGAAGCTTTTTGAAAGGACCCATGCATTAACAAAGGACCCATGCTGAAAACATCCCCAGTCACGTACAAGAGGGATGAGCACAAGCTCCACTAAAGCATGTCCACTTCTCCAGCACTCTCCATACATTTTTACAATCGATACAAAATACTGATACCCCCAGTTGTGTGCCTGTTGTTCCTGCATTTGCCCCCATTGCTGCACCGGCTGTGTTATATAGTGCTCTCACATACTATACTTCAAAAATAATAGCATCATGACTATAATTACCTTCCAAATTAGTACCACATTGACAGTACCCTCAAAATTAAATGTTATTGCCCATATTGTACCCCAGAAACATGACGCAGGCATACATAGACATCATATGGCCTTGCAACCTATAATGAAATTGCCCCCATTCCCAAAAAAAGGTTTCCGACATCAACATATACAGCCTTTATAGCTGTGTTCACATATGCAAGCAAGCATTCAGTTTAGTTTATTGTGTTTGTCTTTCCTAAAACCAGAACACTGTCCAAAACAGATCTGTTACATAACTGATACACTGATTATTATGAGATCAGAACATTTTTTTCCATTCTAAAAACTGACACTGAATAGAACTCAGAGGGCCCTTATAGTAATCCATGGGGCCCCTCTGCTTCCGTTTGCATCAGTTAAGCAATAGTACTCGTTTTGGATATTAATTCCATTTGTCTGTTCCTAAAAAATGGAAGACAAAACAGAATGCCCGAACACAGGTGTGAATTTCTGACCGGCGCTGCATAACTTTGCGTCTGCATGCAGGCACAAACTACCCAGGGGCGGACACAGACAGAAGAGGGCCCCTAAGTAACAACTGTATATGGGCCCTGTGCAGTGCAATAGCTCATGATCATGCACAATGCCACCTGCTTTCTGAGTGGAAGTGGGGCCCCCTTACCTCCTGGGCCCCTGTGCGGCTGCACAGGTTGCTCCAGTTCCATATCCGCCGCAGAAACTACTGCACTATTACTATTACATCAAAAAGATGATGTGGGCACATGCGCTAAGCATGTCCATGACTTGTGGGTGCCAGCTATATAGTACTGATGATACCTTACTTTTCACATGTTGTGTGAATACAACTGTGAGCACGAACAGCATTTACTGATAACTTTTAAAGAGGCACAATCATTCGGGTACAGTAATTAAAACCTGACCCTTTTCACTAATTAATAATTATTTTGGTGGCTAAATCAGTAGATTATAGTTTTAGTGATACAAAAAGAGGCCTTAAAAGGGTCTGCAATCAAGTCTCTCCCAATCTAACATCAAGCAAAGAGAGATCCGGCTGTACAGAGGCAGCCGTCTGATGCAAGGCAGTTATCGCTCACATGTCTCATTCTAATTAATCTTATGTGTACTATACCTGCCGTGTGATGGGCGGCGTACAACAGAATTTGTCTATGCGTTATGTCAGATATCCTTTTTATACTTCAATTTTCTTGGCAAAAAAGATGCTATTTTAAAATAGCACAGCTGAACGTTTATACATATGCACATATTTATAGGTATAAATCACAGTATACACATTGCATGGCGAATAAGCCTCCTTACCTTTGCATGCCAGAGCCAGTATGTCACTCTCCACAAGGAGAAACGTTACCCCTTAGACCTCAGTCCAGAGCCTTTCCTCTAGCCAAATAAGTTCTCATACTTTGCACTGACGAGGGCCAACAGCCCGAAACACTGTGTCTGCAAATTGAGATTCTGATTTGGCTTTTATCCTAAGTCATATTGAACGACTCGTTAAAGGGTTGATTGTGACTTGTAGGATTGCTGCTTCCAATAGGTGGCGCTATGGAGTTCAAGTCCTCTTTTTCTCTGAAGAGGCAATTTGCATAGTATACACATAACAACACATATCTGCATATACAGTACAGACCAAAAGTTTGGACACACCTTCTCATTTAAAGATTTTTCTGTATTTTCATGACTTTGAAAATTGTACATTCACACTGAAGGCATCAAAACTATGAATTAACACATGTGGAATTATATACTTAACAAAAAAGTGTGAAACAACTGAAAATATGTCTTATATTCTAGGTTCTTCAAAGTAGCCACCTTTTGCTTTGATGACTGCTTTGCACACTCTTGGCATTCTCTTGATGAGCTTCAAGAGGTAGTCACCAGAAATGGTCTTCCAACAATCTTGAAGGAGTTCCCAGAGATGCTTAGCACTTGTTGGCCCTTTTGCCTTCACTCTGCGGTCCAGCTCACCCCAAACCATCTCGATTGGGTTCAGGTCTGGTGACTGTGGAGGCCAGGTCATCTGGCGTAGCACCCCATCACTCTCCTTCTTGGTCAAATAGCCCTTACACAGCCTGGAGGTGTGTTTGCGGTCATTGTCCTGTTGAAAAATAAATGATGGTCCAACTAAACGCAAACCGGATGGAATAGCATGCCGCTGCAAGATGCTGTGGTAGCCATGCTGGTTCAGTATGCCTTAATTTTTTAATAAATCCCCAACAGTGTCACCAGCAAAGCACCCCCACACCATCACACCTCCTCCTCCATGCTTCACGGTGGGAACCAGGCATGTAGAGTCCATCCGTTCACCTTTTCTGCGTCGCACAAAGACACGGTGGTTGGAACCAAAGATCTCAAATTTGGACTCATCAGACCAAAGCACAGATTTCCACTGGTCTAATGTCCATTCCTTGTGTTCTTTAGCCCAAACACATCTCTTCTGCTTGTTGCCTGTCCTTAGCAGTGGTTTCCTAGCAGCTATTTTACCATGAAGGCCTGCTGCACAAAGTCTCCTCTTAACAGTTGTTGAAGAGATGTGTCTGCTGCTAGAACTCTGTGTGCGATTTCTGAGGCTGGTGACTCGGATAAACTTATCCTCAGAAGCAGAGGTGACTCTTGGTCTTCCTTTCCTGGGGCGGTCCTCATGTGAGCCAGTTTCTTTGTAGCGCTTGATGGTTTTTGCAACTGCACTTGGGGACACTTTCAAAGTTTGCCCAATTTTTCGGACTGACTGACCTTCATTTCTTAAAATAATGATGGCCACTCGTTTTTCTTTACTTAGCTGCTTTTTTCTTGCCATAATACAAATTCTAACAGTCTATTCAGTAGGACTATCAGCTGTGTATCCACCAGACTTCTGCACAACACAACTGATGGTCCCAACCCCATTTATAAGGCAAGAAATCTTGAAGCTCATCAAGAGAATGCCAAGAGTGTGCAAAGCAGTCATCAAAGCAAAAGGTGGATACTTTGAAGAACCTAGAATATAAGACATATTTTCAGTTGTTTCACATTTTTTGTTAAGTATATAATTCCACATATGTTAATTCATAGTTTTGATGCCTTCAGTGTGAATGTACAATTTTCAAAGTCATGAAAATACAGAAAAATCATTAAATGAGAAGGTGTGTCCGAACTTTTGGTCTGTACTGTACATAGTGTATAGAAATACACAACACATATCTCACACATGCTTACATTTTCTGCAGAATATCCGAGAGCAGATGAAGAGGGGTCCAAAGTGATAATTCTGCAGCTAGATGCACCTGGCAGAGCCTCTATTAAGCTGCAGATATCCTCCCCCAGTCTCTCCATCCCAACCAAGCTTGTTATATAAGGAAGCTAGTCCCTGGTGTGAGGAGGAGCTAAGCCGAGGGAGACCGGTGAGATGGGAGACCAGAGGGGTTTATTAAGGTAGCACCAGCAGCACAGGTGATACAAGAGGTAAAGGAAACATTGCTAGCAATGCTGCGCTCTGCCTCCAACGCTCTTGGTCCTGTAGAAGATCTCCAGTTTGCTTGTGCTGGATATATGGCACTGAAAGAGGGCCCATTTTAGGATGTGGGGCCTTGGGCAATTGTACAGTTATCCTTACTTGGGCTGGCAACTGCATTGTGTTGTATGCTGTTCCTACTGACTTCTTACTCTGGGACCCGCCGGGAAATCCACTGGATCGCTGGTGGGTCAGTCCAAGCCTGATTCTACCCCTTTCCATTAAGTGGATAAAATCCACAGAGAATTGTCACAAAATATAGATTTTGTGTGCAGATTTGCAGTGGGTTTTTCCATCCTCTGTGGATGTACTAGATAGCTGTTTTTATTAATCTTTCAAGATCTATGCACAATAACGAGAATTGTAATACAAAGTTTTACATCAAATTAACGACTGTCTGGCTCTCAATCCTTTAAAAAAAGCCACAAATTGAATACTTGACAAATGTAATATTATGCCCATGGTGGCTATCAGTCCCTTAGCAGTCAAGTGGTGGCTGCATTCAATTAATTTGAATATTCTAGTCAAACAGGCCTATTAATAGAAGAGCCATACATCCTGACTTACCTAAGTTTTTTTAACCAACAATTAATGTAAATCTGTACCCAACTTCACATACATGTCTTCATAGCAGACTAAGAACTTATTTTATTCAGTTAGTATTAGGCTCAGTTCTACTCTAATATCATCCATCACTTCTTTCATGGATATTCTAGTATTTGATGTGGACAATAATGCAGTTTGGCAAAATTATTAGAACCCCTGAAAGAACCCATTAAAGTTAATTGGGTTCATTAATGTCAGTTTTTTAATCAGATAAAGATTTTATTAAAGTTTTTTTAACAATACGATAACCACAAGCAATAACACCCTCACTCCCCTCCCCCTGCTCCCACCCCCTCCTCCACTATATATATTATACTATACATTAAAAATCCCAACATACATATAGCATATCATTCACAATCAAAGATACAGAAAATGTTCATACATAAAAATAAAGAACCAGCAAAGAAAACTGTTCCATCAAAGCATCCTTTTGTTTCTTCTTAAATCAGACATTGATCTCATAAAGCAACATTAAGCATTATACAATAATATTACTGGAGGCCAGGGCTGGATATAGATTAAACAACTAAGTGACCCCTGAGTTTCAGCCTAGTAAGGATAGGATGGACATTCCATGATAAGTTCTTCACACCTCCTATATTTTGTAGTATTTATGCATAGCTCTCCGTTTTTTGTATACCCCTTCCTCCAGACGTATATGCAAATACATTTTCTTGATAAATTCCCTGAGTCTTGGTGATGCCCCATCCAGCCAAAATGCCGCGATAATTTTTCTAATTTGATATGAAATCCTTTTAAGCGCCACCCTTACATTTTCATCCTTCATTTCCTTATCAACAAAATCCAGGATGTGTACCAAAGGTTGTTTAGGGATCCTGAGTTTAAACACATTATCAACGTAGTGTAGGGCTTGATTCCAGAAATTCCCAATTGCACGGCATACCAAGGGACATGTGTATAATATCCACTGCACCAACCCCACACCTTGGGCACAAGTCCTCTGGTCTCGCCCCTATTTTATACAGAAATTTGGGGTTTCTATACACCTTATGCAGTAAATACAGCTGTGATAGCCTTTGGGCCTCGCTGGTGGACAACTGGGGGACCGATAAAATAATATCTTCTCGTTGGTCAGGGCCTATTACCCCAATATCATGTTCCCACTTTTGTTTAATTTTTAACGAGTGTTTGGATATGTATTGAGAAAGGAGTAGTTTTTATAGTCTAGAAATGGCTCCTGCTATACAATTCTAATTTGAGACTATAGAGAACACCAAATGATTATTAGTTCTGGGTGGGGAGAGAGACTCTTACATAAACCAAGCATGACGTATCTGGGGATACTGGAAAAAGTATTGCTGAAAGCTGTTAAAAACCCCATCAGTCTGTAGTTGGGCGAGAAACAGGACTCCGGCTTTTTTTCAAAGGGATGAATCCCTCCAATCTAAACAACTCTGGTCATTTTGGATTCTGCCAAATAGGCGGGATGGTATATCCATCAATTTATAACACTTGTTTAGTTTTTTTTCCCAAGTTTTAATCATTAGAACCATTTTGGGAGTTTATTTGTGTTCCTTGCTTGATAACCCACCTCAAAGAAGGGAATAACTGGAAGTCCCCCGGTATGGTGATGATCCTGAAGTATGGACACTGTAGAGCCCTGAAGCTGCTTAAGCTACTGCAATTGTGGGCCAGGAAATACAGCCACAGATGAGGGCCCATCAATTACAGTTCTTCTTATAACAAACCTGACACTGAATCCATGATGGTAATGTGACTAGAGCCTGAGTTTATATTAATATAAAATATTGAGAATTTGATGGAAAGCCTTTCTCCTTTTTCACAGCAAGGATTATTTTCCTGGATTTAAAAATAGTTAAATTGGTTGTATCTATCCCTTTTACATTTTGTCTCTTTGAGATCCCCACTTAGTTCTGGTTTCAACAGCTGTATCAAACAACCTGATTAAACCTGTACATACAGTACAGACCAAAAGTTTGGACACACCTTCTCATTTAAAGGTTTTTCTGTATTTTCATGACTATGAAAATTGTACATTGACACTGAAGGCATCACAACTATGAATTAACACATGTGGAATTATATACTTAACAAAAAAGTGTGAAACAACTGAAAATATGTCTTATATTCTAGGTTCTTCAAAGCGGCCACCTTTTGATTTGATGACTGCTTTGCACAATCTTGGCATTCTCTTAATGAGATTCAAGAGGTAGTCACCAGAAATGGTTATCACTTCACAGGTGTGCCCTGTCAGGTTTAATAAGTGGGATTTCTTGCCTTATAAATGGGGTTGGGACCATTAGTTGTGTTGTGTAGAAGTCTGGTGGATACACAGCTGATAGTCCTACTAAATAGACTGTTAGAATTTGTATTATGGCAAGAAAAAAGCAGCTAAGTAAAGAAAAACGAGTGGCCATCATTACTTTAAGAAATGAAGGTCAGTCAGTGCAAAAAATTGGGAAAACTTTGAAAGTGTCCCCAAGTGCAGTTGCAAAAACCATCAAGCGCTACAAAGAAACTGGCTCACATGAGGACCGCCCCAGAAAAGGAAGACCAAGAGTCTCCTCTGCTTCTGAGGATAAGTTTTTCCTAGTCACCAGCCTCAGAAATCGCAGGTTAACAGCAGCTCAGATTAGAGACCAGGTCAATGCCACACAGAGTTCTAGCAGCAGACACATCTCTACAACAACTGTTAAGAGGAGACTTTGTGCAGCAGACCTTCATGGTAAAATAGCTGCTAGGAAACCACTGCTAAGGACAGGCAACAGGCAGAAGAGACTTGTTTGGGCTAAAGAACACAAGGAATGGGCATTAGACCAGTGGAAATCTGTGCTTTGGTCTGATGAGTCCAAATTTGAGATCTTTGGTTCCAACCACCGTGTCTTTGTGCGATGCAGAAAAGGTGAACGGATGGACTCTACATGCCTGGTTCCCACCGTGAAGCATGGAGGAGGTGTGATGGTGTGGGGGTGCTTTGCTGGTGACACTGTTGGGGATTTATTCAAAATTGAAGGCATACTGAACCAGCATGGCTACCACAGCATTTTGCAGCGGCATGCTATTCCATCCGGTTTGCGTTTAGTTGGACCATCATTTATTTTTCAACAGGACAATGACCCCAAAACACACCTCCAGGCTGTGTAAGGGCTATTTGACCAAGAAGGAGAGTGATGGGGTGCTACGCCAGATGACCTGGCCTCCACAGTCACCAGACCTGAACCCAATCGAGATGGTTTGGGGTGAGCTGGACCGCAGAGTGAAGGCAAAAGGGTCAACAAGTGCTAAGCATCTCTGGGAACTCCTTCAAGATTGTTGGAAGACCATTTCGGTGACTACCTCTTGAAGCTCATCAAGAGAATGCCAAGAGTGTACAAAGCAGTCATCAAAGCAAAAGGTGGCTACTTTGAAGAACCTAGAATATAAGACATATTTTCAGTTGTTTCACACTTTTTTGTTAAGTATATAATTCCACATATGTTAAATCATAGTTTTGATGCCTTCAGTGTGAATGTACAATTTTCATAGTCAAGAAAATACAGAAAAATCTTTAAATGAGAAGGTGCGTCCAAACTTTTGGTCTGTACTGTATATTAGCATCCTAGGGGTATGTTCACATTACATTTTTTGAGCAGGTACACTCTAAAAAACGTCTGTTAAAAGTGCTCACAACGCTCAAGAGAATCTGCCTATTAATTTCTTTGGAAAAAAAGACTTGTTCATATGTTTAGATGCTTCAGGCTTTCAAGTACACCAAGTTTTTAAAAGAAGTGACTGGACCATTCTGACGTTTTCTGCTAGGAAGGCACTCCATTCTTTATAATAGAAGTCAATGGGAGGGCTAAAAAATGCCTGGAAGATGCTTAGGTATCTTTTTGAGTGTTTTCTAAGTGTTTTCACTGCTTAGTGGATGTAAGAGTCCAAATATTGCGCAAAAATGCAAAAAAAAAAAAAAGTTTACAGAAAACTCTACTGAAAATGTTAACAAAATGTTTTAGCAAACGTTAACAAAACATATCAGGATAAGAAAAACTGCTGAGCAAACACTAGAAACAAACTATTCCTGAAGCTTCCTCCAGTTGAAAACCAGACAGAAAAAAATGTACCATGAACATACCCTAAAGGTGTATTTGCACTCATTTTTTCTGATTTATAGATCAGGTCGCCAGTTACCCGAAGAACGAGAAAAACGCTTGATTGTCCGGTGAAATGATTTTTAAGCTTGCTTAAAAATTATTGTTCTCTACATCACTGCATTCTGTGTAAACAGGAGTTGTGCTGCCAAAAGCATTGACATTTTATTCGCAGAGAATGATTGTATTGGCTATTGTTCACAGCGCACGGAAGTTGGCCTGTTGGCGGTTGGCATGTCGAACAGACTATTAAACTACCCTTATAGCCTCACATGTAGTGGTAGTTTAACGTGTAAATGCAGCTATGGTTTGTTGAGCAGATATTTGCTGGCTGTGTTTGCATTGTCTAGGTGTAATTACAATAACAGTTTGGGTTTTGATTGTTTTCTTATCAGTATATTGGATAGCTCCAGCTGTATTTGTTCATTTTCCTGGCACATACTTGAATTGATTTATTGCCATTGCTCTTTAGCTGGCTATGTTTCTACTACTTGGTTAATTCTTTCATGATATTAAAAGAAACATTAGCACTCGTTTTCTTAATTGATCCTACTTCCTTGAAATGCAAGGGCTTTGCATTATTCCTCTCTGTAGGATGTGATGAACCTCTCGATTGGCAGCATTATCATTTTTAGGCTAGCCAAGCTCATTTCCCTCCACAATTGCAGCATGCCATGTCCCCAAGGACTGGAGCTGTGCCACTAGACAGTGCCCCAAGCTGTTGTTCAGTTGATTATCACACATCAATAAGATTGACAGGAGAGCTTTGAAAAGTGACATATGATTAAGGAATAGAAGTCCAAGCTCAAGTCAGTGGTAAGCTCTGCCTCCAGGCATACTAAAATCTTCATAGAAAACAAGTTCTATAGTGAATATTATCGCTCATTAATTTATTTACATTGAATCGAGATATAATTAGTATTGAAAGATTCTACAACAGTTATGTTCTTCAGTGCTGTAAAGAGGATAAGTAGACAAACTTATTGTAATAGTTCAAAATCCATTTTCAGAAACATGTACACAAAATAATTTTTTATATTGTATAAAGCTAGAAACTGACCTATATACGGTTTGGGTAACACATCCTATAATGAACATTTGTGGTGGACATTTTTTTCTAAATTCAATGTTTATTGAAAGAGTTTAACATTTTTATTACAAGGGTAAAATGAATATCAAAGGAATACATGCTTTATTAACAGAGAAATCATACAATAAATATAATACAATAGGGATATAGGAAATATATTACATCAACATCGACATTTTGATGAGGTCTTCGTTCTTCTAAGTGGGTGAGAGCGAACCAGAGCGACTTATACGTTAATGAAATAGGAATATGAATACGTCCCAGATTACAAGACAAGAGAAATCAGTTTGAGGAAAGACTGTATGCATCTGATTCTTGGAATTCAATCCAATCCCTCCATTTCGCACAATATTTGTCAACATCAGCAGGTGATTGAGCAATTAGATGTTCCATCCTATCATGAAGCGACATCTAAGAGAACCATTCCTCCAGGGTGGGTGGGGGAGCTGCTCTTCAAGCGACATGGGATACATTTTTGGCTGCCTGTCTAAGGTGACCTATCAAAGATCTTATATATATGTAGAAACTTATTAGTAATATTAGAAGCAATAGAGCCTCTTGTGAGTTAGGGACGGTTAGGCTAGTTATCCTCTTCATAAGTAGGACCACTTGTGTACAAAAATTCTTTATTGCAGGACACTCCCACTAAATGTGTGTTATTGTCCCCTCCCCCACCCCACACCTCCAACATCTATCTGAAACCACATTTATGTAGCACCACTGGTACATGGTACCATGTGGAGATGATCTTAAAAGACATCTCCTGGACCTTAGCTCCAATTGAAGTCTTACTTGCCAACTGGTAACATTTTGCCCATTGTGAGTCATCAAATAACTTCCTCAACTCCTTTTCCCATGTAGAACAAAATAATGGTCTATCATTAGTTACTTGAGCAATAAGCAAGTTATGAAGTAGAGATGGAATGAGCAGGGTGCGATGGCAACACACACCATTTTTCAAAATTTGTGAGATCTCTATGGAATTGCATAGATTTCTTTCCTTTTAGATAGAAATGTTGCGGTTGTCTGTATTCACAATTGGCTCTTGGAGGAACAGTTCTTCCCTGAAATATCTCACTAAAGGTACTGTCACACTTAGCGATGCTACAGCGATCCCGACAACGATACGACCTGACAGGGATCGTTGCGGCGTCGCTATGTGGTCGCTGGTGAGATGTCTAACAGTCAGATCTTCCCAACGACGCTGCAACGATTCAGCGACCCTTAACGATCTGTATAACAATGCACGCCTATGTGTTTCTGTGTCTGAGTCGCCAACGAGGTCATTGGTAAGGTGTCAAACACACCGATGCATGCTACCCAGCGGGACCTCTACGATCAAAAAAAGGTCCAGGCCATTCCGACACGACCAGCAATCTCACAGCAGGGGCCTGGTCGCTGCTACGTGTCAAACGTAGCGAGATTGCTACTGAGGTCGCTGTTGCGTCACAAAACTTGTGACTCAGCAGCGATCTTGCTTAGTGTGACGGGGCCTTTAGAGAGAGCAGAGAGGTGCTAGATAAGATGTGTGAAGTGAATAGGGTGGTATGTGTTTCTTCCCAGGAATCGGCTAATGGAAGAACTTGGTGGAAAAGCTAGATTATCTGAGACCAGGAAAAGTGGACCTGTAGGGTAAATTAAGGAGATATTTTTATTGTTAAGTCTCAAGGCTAGAATAGTAGAATATGCACTATATGACTTAAGGTCAAGAGAGGGTGCAATTAAATGTGCGCACAAGGGAAGAGTGGTGAGGGCTTTTGGACAAATAGACTGTGCTATTTGGACCCAAAGTTTCCCATGTTGGTGATGAAAGAAGTCTAATACTCTGGCATAAACGACTGCCAAGTGGTATCTTCTACAGTCTAGGCGGCTAATGTGGTGGTCATTTTTAAGTATTTACATCTATAGTAAGAAAAAATATTTCAGGCAAAAGAAACCTGCTGAATTGGTTGGAAAATTTATTACTTGGAATCTCCTTGATTCTAAAGGCACTGGCCCCGATCATCATTTGTGTTTCTTTTTAAGTCAGTTTTCTTTTTTGCCTTGTAATATAAGTTGCCATTTTTTGTGTCAAATTCATCAAAATTTCATACGTGATTCATGAATTTGGTGCAAAGTAAAAAATTATCTTTCTTCTTGCCTTTAAATGTTTTGGGACTTTTGATGCCGAAAGTCCAGCGGGGGTACTGGAGTGGTGTTGCTCCAAATTTAGCGACTTTTTAAAAAGTTACAATTGATGAATTAGGTTAAAACATCTGGAATTGCTAGTCTACGCCCACAAAGTGGAAAAAAAACACCAGGTGAACACATATAAAATAGACTAAAAAAAGGCATAAATAGAATAATAAATTGGTTGCAAACGGCACAAAGCACACAGAAGTAGACCAAAAAAAATAGGCGCAAAGGCAATGAATCCGGGTCTTTATCTCATGAAGACAGCTCAATCTATATACCATGTTAGGGCATGCGGACAACATAGAAGGGTTGCCCAGTCGGGATATTCCCTTTTATATTAGTCAGAGTGAAGAGACTTTGTATGAACAGCTTCTGTTCTGGCAGATGCAAGCTGTCTTTGTCTTACATGAGTAGACATTCATCTTAATGGCTGTCATTTAGCTTTAGCATGGTTGAAAAAAGTGTTGTTCGTAAACAGATCTTAAAGGGATTCTTATTACAAGGATTTCCACATAAGTGAATGGATAGACATTTATAAAGACCAGTATGTAATACTACATTTGTCTAAATATCCTGTTAACTGCAGCAAAATCAGTCTGTTTCCTTGGGAGCTGAACCCGCAGTAATCAACTTTATGTGACTAATCAACTCAATAATCCCCATTTTTATTGATGGAAAAAAAATTGTGGATAATGACAAATTGGGAATTCCGTGTCATTTGAAACATACAGTTCAGTAGGTAAAAAAAGATTTTGTCAGTCTTAAAGAGGACCTTTCACAAGTTTGAATATGTTAAACTGGCCACGTCATAGAATAGTGTGCAGAGCTGAGTAAAACATACCTTTCATTTTTTAATTTCTCCTCTCAATTGTGGAGATATTAGCTTATAAAGTTTAGGTTATAATTTATGTTATAGTTCAACTGGGCGATACCAGTGATTCTTCCCTGTGGGAGTGTACTTGACTCGCCCCCTGGGCCGTGGGGCACTCGGATCCGGGCAGTAGGGGAACGATGGGAGTAGTAGTGGCAACCCGGTTCCGTGGCTCAGGGTGGTCAGGCCAGTGGTAGTCCGTTATGCGCTGATGATTATGTCCGACTACGCCACCCGTGGATTGCGGTTATTAGGAACCGCCGCTGCATGCAGACCGCTGGGGCTGATGAGGTGTGCAGCTAGGGTAGTGTGACTCCCCACGGGAAGAGTGCGGCCCCAGGGCAGTATAATGGATGGTGGGAGTGATGGTGGTGAGAGTCCCAGTACCGGTAGTGCTGGAGGCGCGAAGGAGCACACAGACAACAGGTTGCAGTCCAGGGCCTTTACTAAAACAGGTAAACTGACCTATAAACAGTCCCAGCTAGGAGGGGACCTGGATGTCTGAGATCAATGGGGAAATTGGCCCTGGTCAGGGTGAGGGTGTAGGCCTACCGTGCTTTCTGTGCTCCTTCTGGCTATCTCCTCCTTATAGGGTAACAGCCCACGTTTCTGAGCTTTCCGTGTACTCTCGCCTGTATGGCATGCGACGTGGGTTCCTTTCTGCTCCCGGCCTGGTACGGCTTTACTGGTCCCTTCTGTTGTGGCAGAGCCTCCAGGTTTCTTAGGCCAAGGAACATACAGTCCCCTGCGGACTGGTTATCTGCTGTAGGATGTGGAATCCTTCCAGCCTCAGACACCAAAGTCTGGTAAATTAAGTCCTTTATCTGCTAAGACAGGCTCACTTCGCCTCTTGTCTCTGGCTTGTGGCTCTTCTACTGCCACACTTCCTCTTAGGTGCAATACAACTTTCTGTCCCTGCTCTGCTCCGGGACACGTCTCAGTACTGAGACAGGTCATCCAGTTCTCCCTAACCCTGCCCCCAGTACCAGCTTTTATAGGGGCAGCCTGCTCCCCCTACTGGCCTGAGACAGGAGGTACTGCATGCTAATGTTCCCCTGACTAGAGAACCTCCCCCCTGCTCTCAGACACAGCTTTATTACATTTTGTGGCATCCAGGCCAGGGTGACACATACTCCTTACTCTTCATAAGGTTGACTAATCATAAACAAGGAGCATCATGCATGCGAGAGAAGAACGAGAGCTGGTGAGTTCTCCTTCAATGGAAGTCTTCAGAGGCTGGACAGACATCTGTCTGAGATGGTTTAGTGAATCCTGCATTAAGCAGGGGGTTGGACACAATGACCCTGGAGGTCCCCTCCAACTCTAACATTCTATGATTCTATGAGAACACGCCCTTCTCTCCTCACTGATCAGCTGTGTAGATACATAACTCAGTAGAGATACCCAACTCAGCTTTGCTGCATCATTATAACACCTTTCAGATTCATCTTACTGCAGTCAGTGTGGGGGAAAGGTAAGTATTGACAATATTATGTTATGAAATCTGAATTTTTTTTAATGATACATAGTTCTGTATCTCTACACATTGGCTGCAGAGTGTATCATTGCAAACAATTCAGATCTCACAGTGCTGTCAGCTCTCACCCTCTTTTCACACTGACTCCTGTGAGATGAGATCTGGAAGTGTTTGTAATGATGCATAACTCGGCTCTGTTGTATTTCTACACAGCTGCAAGAGGTTAGTGACGAGAAGAGGCCGTGTTCTTCTCTCCCCTGCATGATGATGCCTGCTTATGATAGGTCAACCTTCGGCAGTGGAAGAAGTGCATGCCCCCACAGACAGATCTCTGGTATCGCTCAGTTTAACTGTAACATAAATTATAACCTAAACTTTACAAGCTAATGTCTACGTAATGGAGAGGTGAAATAAAAAAATTAAAACTATGTTTTACTCGGCTCTGTAGATACTATTCCATGATGTAGCCAGTTTACAATGCTCAAGCTGGTGAAAGGCCCTTTTAAAGTTAAGTGCACTACAGATAGTGGTTTTACTTCTAAAGAGGAAAACTATAATGGACACTGGTACATGGGAGAGTTCTGAAAGTCAAATTTCACCAGAGCACAGCTCAATGTTACCAGGCTCCACATTCATTTTGGCAAGCGTACTGTCTTTTATTGTAATGGTGAATATACATCAATTTGCCATGACATTAAAACCACATCTTGTATTGTGTCGGTCCACTTCATGCTTCTAAAACTGAAATGACTCATGAAATAATAAGATATTCAGTGGTATCTTGCATTGAGACATTAGCAGCAAATCCTTTAAGTTTTGTAACTTGCAAGCAAATGCTCCATGAATCTCACAGCAGATTCTCGAGCAGACAGAGATATCGGGATTTTGGAGGCCAAGTCTATACTTTTAACTCTTTGCCATGTTCCTTAAACTAGTCAAATAACAATATTCACATTATGACTGGGAGCGTACAGTTGCCATGAAGGGATATATTTGGAGTGTACAATGTTTAAGTAGGTGGTATGTTCCAAAATAACATCCACATGAATGCCAGGAGTTTCCCAACAGAACACTGTCCAAAGCATCACATTGCCCTCTGGCAGCTTGGCATCTTCCTATAGTGTATTAGGGTGCCAGCTCTTCCCCAGGTTAGTGATATCCACCCGGCAGTTTACACGGTATAAAAGAAAGCTTGGTTCCTCAGACCAGACCCCATTCTTCCATTGCTCAGTGGTTAAGTTCTGCTGCTCATATGCCTCTTGCTGGCATTTTGCTGATGGACAATGGTCAGTAGTTCTCAGAAATGTATGCTATAATAGTTGTTCTTTGGATTGGGCTAAAAAGGATAGCCTTCACTTTCTATATGTATTAGTGAGCCATGGGCGCTTTTATTTTCCCTATTCACCTGTTGACCTTCGTTTAGTAGGTAATTGACAACAAATTATGAACACACCACAAAGCCTGATGTTTTGAAGATGTTCTAACCCTTTCATCTAGCCAATCCATTATGGCCAAGATGCTCTGATTTTTAGGCTTACAAAGTTTTCCTCCTTCCAACGCATAAACTTCAAGAACTGACTTGACAAGTATGATTCTAATAAGATGATCAATTTAATTCTCTTCATCTGCCATGGTTTTAATATTATAGGAGTTCTCTGGAGAAAACAAGTTGTGACCTATCCACAGCATAGGTGATAATTTATTGATCGGTGGGTGTCTGATCGCTGAGACCCTTTGCAGAGAACTTTTATCCCTGTTAGAATGGAGCGGCAGTCTGCATGCTCGATTGCGGCTCTGTTAAATTCCTTATGCTGTTAATTCCTTATGCTGAGTGCTATATGATATATAGCTTTTTCTGGCCGGCCCACAGAGAATGAATGGCGCAGTGGTCTGGCATATGCACTGCTGATCCATTCTAACAAGGATAAAAATTCCCCAACAGGTGTGCTGCAGTTAGACCCCCCAAAATCAACAAATTATTACCTATCTTTTAGATAGGCTAAAACCGTTTTTACCAGATAACTCCTTTAAGGCTGATTGGCCTATATAACCTTTATATATCTTTATTTGTTTGACGTCTTCTGACCTTGGAGTTCATCCATTTTAAGGCAGTCCTTTTCTACTTAGTGCAGTTTACCTAGTAGTAAAAGCTTTTGCATTTTTATCTTTCAAATTAGCTACATTTGTTTTCTTTGATTGTATATTGATAGACCAATTTGTCATTTTCATGGTTAGTTTTCTTTGAAAAGTTTGGCTCCTGCTTAGACTGTGCATCAGGAATAGTTAATTAGAATTGACTTTCACTTTTTGCATTCTTGGTCTCATCTAAATAGTACATTTTCAGTAGATCTGTGAAAATGGCAAAAAAATAAATACATTAAATTAAAGGAAATCTGTCAGCAGTTTTTGCAACTTATTCTGAGAGCAGCATAATGTAGAGACAGAGACTCTGATTGCCGCACTCACCACTGATTGGCAGCTTTCTGCTTATGCACAGTGTACACAGAAACTGTCAACTGTCAATCACTGGTGTGGTAGAGTTATACAGAGCGCTGCATTCAGATAAATGGTAGATCTGCAGCAAATCTTTTATCTAGCGGTACCTATGTTCCTATTGCTATTTCTTTGTAATTAATTTACATTTGGTACAGGTGATTTGGCTTGGTGTATCATTACATGACAATGACTGCTTTTATTTCTTTTGAGACATAAAAAATGGGAAAAGTACAACTGACTCTTGTCTCCCAAAATCTCATTCACACATGGCGAAGAAAATCTGCAGGATAAATTGACCAGTACTGTGAATTTAAAATTCGCAGTAAGACAGTTTGTACTTCGATAATCACCGTAGATTATAATGCATAGTGTGAAATGTGCATCAAATCCTTTAGCTTTTGCATGACAAATTTCACTGTTCCATTGCTGCCGAAATCCTGGGACATGTCCATATCGCAAAAAAAAATGAGAGGAATTAGACATGTTTTTCTTTTGGATTCTGTACAAATCCGAGGAAAAATGTAGAATGGAATTCTACACTGCTAGTTTGTCTCCCCACAGAATTTATATGGCAGCACAGAGAGACCTTTGCACAAGGTGTATATATATATATACAGTACAGACCAAAAGTTTGGACACACCTTCTCATTTAAAGATTTTTCTGTATTTTCATGACTATGAAAATTGTACATTCACACTGAAGGCATCAAAACTATGAATTAACACATGTGGAATTATATACTTAACAAAAAAGTGTGAAACAACTGAAAATATGTCTTATATTCTAGGTTCTTCAAAGTAGCCTCTTTTGCTTTGATGACTGCTTTGCACACTCTTGGCATTCTCTTGATGAGCTTCAAGAGGTAGTCACCAGAAATGGTTTTCACTTCACAGGTGTGCCCTGTCAGGTTTAACAAGTGGGATTTCTTGCCTTATAAATGGGGTTGGGACCATCATTTGTGTTTGTGCAGAAGTCTGGTGGATACACAGCTGATAGTCCTACTGAATAGACTGTTAGAATTTGTATTATGGCAAGAAAAAAGCAGCTAAGTAAAGAAAAACGAGTGGCCATCATTACTTTAGGAAATGAATGTCAGTCAGTGCGAAAAATTGGGAAAACTTTGAAAGTGTCCCCAAGTGCAGTTACAACAACCATCAAGCGCTACAAAGAAACTGGCTCACATGAGGACCGCCCCAGGAAAGGAAGACCAAGAGTCACCTCTGCTTCTGAGGATAAGTTTATCCGAGTCACCAGCCTCAGAAATCGCAGGTTAACAGCAGCTCAGATTAGAGACCAGGTCAATGCCACACAGGCTTCTAGCAGCAGACACATCTCTTCAACAACTGTTAAGAGGAGACTTTGTGCAGCAGGCCTTCATGGTAAAATAGCTGCTAGGAAACCACTGCTAAGGAAGGCAACAAGCAGAAGAGACTTGTTTGGGCTAAAGAACACAAGGAATGGACATTAGACCAGTGGAAATCTGTGCTTTGGTCTGATGAGTCCAAATTTGAGATCTTTGGTTCCAACCACCGTGTCTTTGTGCGACGCAGAAAAGGTCAATGGATGGACTCTACATGCCTGGTTCCCACCATGAAGCATGGAGGAGGAGGTGTGATGGTGTGGGGGTGCTTTGCTGGTGACACTGTTGGGGATTTATTCAAAATTGAAGGCATACTGAACCAGCATGGCTACCACAGCATCTTGCAGCGGCATGCTATTCCATACGGTTTGCGTTTAGTTGGACCATCATTTATTTTTAAACAGGACAATGACCCCAAAACACACCTCCAGGCTGTGTAAGGGCTATTTGACCAAGAAGGAGAGTGATGGGGTGCTACGCCAGATGACCTGGCCTCCACAGTCACCAGACCTGAACCCAATCGAGATGGTTTGGGGTGAGCTGGACCGCAGAGTGAAGGCAAAAGGGCCAACAAGTGCTAAGCATCCCTGGGAACTCCTTCAAGATTGTTGGAAGACCATTTCTGGTGACTACCTCTTGAAGCTCATCAAGAGAATGCCAAGAGTGTGCAAAGCAGTCATCAAAGAAAAGGTGGCTACTTTGAAGAACCTAGAATATAAGACATATTTTCAGTTGTTTCACACTTTTTTGTTAAGTATATAATTCCACATGTGGTAATTCATAGTTTTGATGCCTTCAGTGTGAATGTACAATTTTCATAGTCATGAAAATACAGAAAAATCTTTAAATGAGAAGGTGTGTCCAAACTTTTGGTCTGTACTGTATATATATATAGATAGATAGACACATGATAGTTCCTTATAGAATTAAATGAAAGAAGTAAGTCTGTGTGCTTTCTTTAAAGGGAATCTGTTAGCAGGATTTCATCCCTACCAATCTATTTGCGCATATATTACTTTCAAAGATAAGTCAAAAAATACCTTTACATGGACAGTCTGTTTCTCTGCTACTGAGAAATCAGTGTTATATTTCATTTGCAAAGGGCTATTGTAGATCTGAAGCCTCTGTCACTCCAGCTCTATTCCCTGCTCTGCTTGACTGATGGCTCCTTTGCCTGAAGTTGCACAGAATAGATGTTGTCAGTAAAGCAGAAGAAGGAGGTGGCGCTGGGCCCCCGGGGAATAGAGCTGGAGTGACAGAGGCTTCTGATCATCGGCCTCATTTGCATATCAATTCAAATACTGATTTATCAGTAACAGAGGAATGGTCTGATCATGTGGAGGTACTGCTGGACTTGACTTTGAAAGAACTACATGTGCATATACAGTGGCATGTGAAAGTCTGGGCACCCCTGGTCAAAATTACTGTTATTGTGAAGAGTTAAGCAAGTTGAAGATGAAATGATCTCTAAAAGGCCTAAAGTTAAAGATGACACGTTTCCTGTGTATTTAAGCAAAAATAATAAAAAGAAATATATATATATATATATTATAGTTTTTTACATTTTAAAAATTGCAAAAAGGAAAATGGGCCGATGCAACAGTTTGGGCACCCTTGGAGATTTGTGTGCTCAGATAACTTAGCCTGTTAGGATTATGGCTTGTTCACTATCATCGTTAGGAAAGGCTAGGTGATGCAAATTTCCCAGCTTTATAAAAGTACAGCCTCCTGTAACCTTGTGGCAAAAAACAGCAGCCATGGGTTCTTCTAAGCAGCTGCCTAGCACTCTGAAAATGAAAATGGTGGAGGCCCACAAAGCAGGAGAAGGCCATAAGAAGATAGCAAAGCATTTTCAAGTTGCCCTTTCCTCAGTTCAAAATGTAATTAAGAAATGGCAGTTAACAGGAACAATAGGTCAAGATAAGGTCTGAAAGACCACGCAAAATTTCAGTGAGAGCTGCTCGTAGGATTGCTAGAGAGGCAAATCAAAACTCTCGCTTGACTGCAAAAGACCTTCAGAAAGATTTAGCAGACTATGGTCCATTGTTCTACTCTTCAGAGACACTTGCACAAATATGGCCTTCATGGAAGAGTCATCAGAAGAAAACCTCTCCTGCGTCCTCAGCATAAAATTCAGTGTTAGAAGTATGTAATACAGCATCTAATCAAGCCTGATGCATTTTGGGTCAAAGTCCTGTGGACCAATGAGGTTAAAATAGAACTCTTTGGCCACAATAATTGAAGGTATGTGTGGAGAAACAATGGCACAGAATTTCAGGAAAAGAATGGATCAATCATGTTTTGGGGTTGTGTTGCAGCCAAATAAACGGGGAACATTTCACGGGTAGAGGGAAGAATGGATTCAATGAAATTTTAACAAATTCAACACAACACCATCTGTAAAAAAGCTGAAGTTGAAAAGAGGATGGCTTCTACAAATGGATAATGATCCTAAACATACGTCAAAATCCACAATAGACTACCTCAAAAGGTGTAAGTTGAAGGTTTTACAATGGCCCTCACAGTCCCCTGATCTGAACATCATTGAAAATGATGAAAGACAAACCAAGAATCTTACAGCACTAGAAGAGTTTTCCAAGGAAGAATGGATGAAAATCCCTCAAACAAGAATTGAAAGACTCTTGGCTGGCTGCAAAAAGCATTTACAAGCTGTGATACTTTCAAAAGGGGGTGCTACTAGGTACTAACCATGCAGGGTGCCCAAACTTTTGCATCGGCCCATTTTCCTTTTTGTAATTTTTCAAATGTAAACGATGAACATATATATATATTTTTTTTTGCCTAATATACAAAGGAAATGTGTCATCTTTAACTTTAGACCTCTTAAAGATCATTTCATCTTCAACTTGCTTAACTGTTCACAATAACATTAATTTTGAGCAGGGGTGCCCAAACTTTTACATGCCACTGTAAATAGTTTGGGGTGTGAAATCATGATGACTGATTCTCTTTAAGATTGCCTGTGGCAAAAGTACTGCAGTCTTAAAAAGAAAATAAAGAAACTCCAGGGGGAACCAAATAATTCAGTTGGGTTATCCAATATTCCTCAGGATGTACTTAAACTATATTTGGCATAGCTGCCATGGCACTGTTCTGGACAAAAGCAGTAACACTAATTTGAATACAGCTTGTGGGTGGATTTGCACATTGCAACAAATAAATAGAAACAAAAATTCTGCATTTTTTCAATAAAAGACGTGTTGCAGTGTATGAACCCATCTGTAATATGTCATATTGACCAATTAATTTAATGTACTCATATCAATTGTCACAATTTCACACCACTGGTTTGATCATGTGGCAAAAAAAAATGATTGGCTCAATATTCTCTTGAGCGGGGGACATTATATCACTTATTTAACATACATGCACAACCATATGTTGCCATCAATTGTAACTAAACTTCAATGCGTTGTGCCCCTTGAATTCCCTGCAGATTGGTGAGGTCTGAGTAATGTGACACTCAACCATCACTCAAAAATATGGCTCAGAAGTGCACAGCTCAGGAGACGAAAGCGCTCACCTCCATCCTGAGCATGTGCAGAGTGGTGTAGGGGCTCAGTAGAAAGTCTGTGGGTCTGTACTGCGATCTGTGCGCACTCAGCTAGGAGGTGAGCCGTCTGCCTCCTGAGCTGCGCATTTCTGAGCCGTCTTTTGAGTAATCTGTTGGGGTCTCAAAACTCAGACCCCCACAGATTTGCAGGAAATTTAAGTGCCTATGAAATATAAAGAAATGCCTCAAAATTTGAGTTATACTTTAAATGTAGTATATATATAATTCCTATGAATCTGTGCTCTTCGGAGGAGGTGTACCGGCTTACCGACCAGTATACCACTATTTGATATATTGTAAATAAAGAATTGTATAAACATAATGTAGCAAGTGCACGAAAGCAGGCAGACTGATCTTTTATAATGAACCCATTTCTAAGCACAGAATGTGGTAGATCTCATGTTGTAAGGCTTGATACTCTCTATTTGGGAAACCCAGTACACGTGCTTCTTTTTTAGATGATATATTCTTGAGGTCACAGCAGAATTACTTGGTTGTCCCCGCACTAGCTGCTCATTACTATGCTGGCCTGTGATGGCTGCATAAATTGGCTAGCTTGAGTTCTGATTATGAAGAGGAATATAAACAATTAAAGTGATTATCGATAATGAGGACTGCTCCATATTGAGCTCTTACGGAGGTATTTATTGATGTTGGTGGGTACCTACGCGTATATCTTGATATATGGCAGCTTGATAGTGTGATTACAATAGCAAAGCTCGTTCCATCCTTATTTTTTTTATTTCTTTTCTCAACAATTTCGCCCCCCATTATTGCACCAGTGCTTCACCCCCACCCCACCCCCACCCTATATTAAACCCCCCCCCCCCCCCCCCCTCAAGCTGTAGAATGAAACTCTTTAGTTAATAATTTCCATACTCATTAACATGCTAATGTGCTCAGGCTCACAGCTCTTTAATCACCTCAACATCAGACTCTGTGGGGAGCAGAATTATAAGGACTCCAGGGAGGGGGGAGGAGAGAGACCAGCAGAACAGCAATTAACCCTTACCTTGTCATAACATATTCCTTGTCAAGGATTAGATTGGTCAAATTCTTTCAAGTCAGAGAGGCAGGTGATTGTTCCTCATCCCTCATACAGCCCTAGGCAAATTGTATATAAATTAACTCTTGTGTTAACAGGCAGGCATGCAGTGAATAGTGCTTTTTATATGTAGCTCATGCATTGAATTATAACCTATTTGACAGCTCATGCAAAAAAAAAAAACAATTCTACAAAAAATAATTTACTCTCTTTAAAACAATGATTTATTATTAATTTTGCTAACTGTTGTCTGTTTATATTTTTTCATAAATATTCTTCTTTTGTACACAGGGCAGTGTCTGAGATGATTCTTGCATATCAACCGTGCAGCTATGGATGCTGATGAGAGCTCCCTTGCCTCTTCTGAGCAGGATGAAAGAAGTTCCTGGCCTCTGGACCTCAATTTACCCCTTTGCCCAACAGCCAAAGATACCCCTCTCCCACCTCCAAACCCATCTCCAGAATTGTCCTCCTCCACCTCCTCCTCTGTATCTGCTGCTGGAGGAGGATATCAAGATGTCAGTCCAACATCCTCATTGTTGCAGCGACCTGTGACTCCCAGTTCTCCACACCCAAATTATCTGCCAAAGCTCTCATCTTCTTTACAGTCAAACTGTACAGAGGAAAATGAGGACAGAGGGGAGGCCCTGGTGGGACATGTTCTTTTTTCTAGTGATGGAACTGTCTACCTCCTGAAAGGTGAGGAAGAGGAGGAAGGTGCTTTTCTTTCTCCAGCTTCACCACGGGACTCCCCAAAAAGCACATTGTTATCACGTCCTCCACTCACCTCTTTTCGTCTCACCACCACCTACCAAGGCTTTCGCTCTAACCAAATATCCCTACATACCTCAGCTGAGGCAGCCGATCTTACTCAACCGGCGCCTGGCAACTCGCCCAGAAAACAAGACCAACCCAAAGAAAAGGAAGCAGAAGGGCAAAAAGGGGAAGATGATTTAATACACAAATCAACTGGGGAGTCCATAAGGACACAAAGAGTGGATGGTACATGGATTTGTCTCCCTTGCCAGCTCAATTTTCGAAGTGGAAAGCAGCTGGGATTGCATGCTTCCCACTTCCATGAGTTAGAGCACCCATATCAAGATCAATTGGCATCAGGGGGGATCTCTGGTATCATTCATAGATCAAGTGGGCAAGTTTTTCTCAGCCTTTTAGAACCAAAAAAAAGCCACATTGTGTTAGATGCTGGCCAGGAGCCAGAGAATGTTGCCCTTTCCGATGTTCAAGACACCCCACTCTTAGATGTAATCCAAAGTACAACTGAACAGTCTGGAACATTGGAAGATTTAATGAAAGACACAAAACACAATGATACCAAAAGTCATGCGACTTTACAAGGGGAACCAGAAAGTCCTAAACTTTCGATGGGCCTGGTGCCCAAATTATTCTTAAGTTATCACAAATGTGAATCCACAGGAACATCCCACTCAACTGAAGCCAAAGATTCAAGGGCCAACAATGATGAAAAAAACAGTGTTGAAAACTGGTGCTCAGCTGGAGCAGAGACACTAGGTGAAGATGTTGAGGGAGAGGGAGAGGATATGCCAGAAAGCAACGCTTCTGCCTCACAGACCTCAGACATCAATGAGCAGCTACTTGCAAACCAAAGCTTCTATGGTCCAATGATGACAAATTCCTTGTTACAAATGGGAGCTTTCCATGGCTCTGACAAAGGGGGTAACCAAACAGATGCAGATCGCGGGCCTCTGGCCTTCGATGAATGCACAACATCCTCAGGCCCCCAACCATTCCAAAGTCTTTCTCTTCAAGGACAGCTTTCCCTGCTACACTCTCGCAATTCATGCAAAACTCTTAAATGTCCAAAATGTAACTGGCATTACAAATACCAACAGACACTAGATGTTCATATGAAGGAAAAACATCCCGAAAGTCATAGCCATTGTTCTTATTGCCACAGTGGCCAGCAGCATCCACGCTTGGCACGAGGTGAAAGCTACAACTGTGGCTACAAGCCATATCGTTGTGAAGCTTGTAATTATTCCACAACAACTAAAGGAAACCTCACCATACACATGCAATCTGACAAACACTTGGCCAATCTCCAAGGCTACCAAGGTTCAGGTCCTGCAGCCAACACATCAGTTCCAGCCTTAGCATCCCCAACCGTGAACACAATGCAGGGAGAAGGAAGCCAAATATCTCCCACCGACCGTCAACTTAAGCAAAAGGCATCATGGCACTGTAAGGTGTGTAATTATGAAACTAACATTTCCCGCAACTTACGTATACATATGACCAGTGAGAAGCACATGCAGAACGTACTTCTGCTTCACCAAGGCCTGGGAATGGGCCCAGACAGCTTTCCATTCTATGGAGGTCCACTTGCACCGGATCAGGGACTGGAGCATCCACTTCTTTTCAATCCCATGCACTTCAGTTCAAGTGGAAACCAAGGTAAGGGCATGCATTGTTAATAATCATCCTTCACAAAATGTATATTTGTAACATCTCAACACTCCCATTGGATTCAACAATACCTTATGAAAAATAAATGTGTTAAATTTTACATTTTGCCTATTAGAATAGAATTCTATTATGTGAAATTGTAATGTTTCAATACATATTAATATCATATACTGCGTACAATATTAAATAGATCTTAGACCTTATGAAACTGGTGTGCATGCTTTTTAAATCCATGTCAGAAACCCTGTAAATTGCTGAAATAACAATGAGCATTTTATAAGTTCAGTTAGGGGTGAACTCATAGCATGCTCATTTTTATACTAGGCAGGGAATCTTTCAAAATGGATTATACTGCCATTCTGATGTAGATTTTCACAGTAAATAAAGCAGCCTCATCAGGTCTAAGAGATCTATTTAATATATGCAAAATCTGGTGACAGATCAACATTAATATACACTTTAATATAGTTTCAGGCAAGCGATTGAGTACAGAATAGTGTGGATCACATGTATACTATGGTATTTTGTAACTGCATGCTTTACTGTTAAAACATTGTCCTTTTTACTCTGCAGCTTGTAACCTCCTTACTCCAGACTCCCAGCCACATTCACAGCCGAATACTGCAAATCCTTCTGGAATGGCCATTCCTGCACCTCCATCCTTACCAGACATATCTTCAAGCCCTGATGAAGAACTATCCCCTGGCGTATTCCGCTGTTTGGTGTGCCGTTGTTTTACCACCGATAATCTGGAAGGATTACTTTCCCATGCCAGCAGAGGCCGTTCTCTACCTGAGAGGGAGTGGAGGGAGGTCAGAGGAGACTTGCACTGCTGCCGTCTTTGCTCTTATAGCACCCAGCTTAAGGCTAACTTCCAGCTGCACCTGAAAACCGACAAACATGCACAGAAATATCAGTTGGCTGCCCATATGAGAGAGGGAGGTGCAGCACTGGCCACTGCACAAGCCTCCGCTGCAGAGCTTCCGATCAGTGGATACAGCCAGGCTTCTTCTTTCCCTCCTTTGCACCTGAGATGTAACCTGTGTGGATATGAAAGCAACAGCAGAGAGAAAATACAGCTGCATGTGCAAGGAGGGGGACATGAAGAGAGCCTGCGTGTCTATAAGGTGAGGAATAGAGAGGGGTCCAACATTCAAGTAGATAGCAGAATGTTTGTGTTAAATTCTAAAGAGAACATCTCTTTTATATTAAGTATATTATGATTTACGTTGTAATTCTGGAGATGTTGCTGCACTTAAAGGGATTTTATTCCAGGAAATCTAATAAAATCAAGAAATAAAGATGAAATCCTCTTTGAACCTCTTGCTAGTCCAGTGCCACTGTTCTGGTTGCCCTTGGCGGTAGCAGCAGTGATTACACCCCATCAATCATTCACATGACTGCTGCACCAGTCACTAGTCTTAGCGGCCACATGCCCTACATGCAAACTTCATCCATAGTGGTGATTGGCAATAAGTGATTGGCTGCAGTGGTCATGTGATTGATGAATAGGATGTCATCACTTTCTATAATTCCAGGGACTACAGAAACAGTGGTGAAATTCAGAATGTAAGTAATGCTTATTTCTTCACCTTCTAACATTCCCTTCTCTTTACATTAAACACAATCACGGAAATCCCCTTTTACCACTAGAGGCGTGTACAGGGTTCCAGCAAGCTGAGACATAGGGACTCGGGAGCTGTTAAGTTACTTCTTCACACTGGATAGCCTTTCAGATACCAATGAGATGTATTAGAGGGAACTCTGATTATAATTTGCTTTCTAAGCAGGATGAATGTCATGGGACCTCGTCCATGTCACAGGCCTGAATGACTAGAACTATGAGTAAATGACCAAATGAATAATTTCCAACCAATTTTGGGAGAGAAGGTCACAAGTCTTTTTTTCCATAATTACTGTTCTAGCTACAAACATTATATTTTCAGCTTGTAACCTTTTTCCCGTTATGGGTCTGAGTCTTCTAAATCCACATAACAGCTCCATTTGACCTTAGTAGATCCCATGTGCAGCTCCATATTCAGTGAACCTGGTAGAAAAGCTTTTTGATTAGCCAGATTTAAACAAAGGGATATTCCCATCTCCAATATCATATCCCAATAAGTAGTAGGTGTAATAATAATAATATTAGCAAGTATCTCCAATTAGAAATGTAGTATAGTTCTTTTGATTTGCTATGTCGCTTACCCCATGTGCAGGGCATTGCAGTACCTTAGATATCCATGGTTACGGCCTCTCATATAGTAACAGTTAGTTAATTGGTACTGGATACCTAAGCTACTGCAATGCCCTGTACATGGAGTAAGCGACATAGCGAATCAGAAGAACTATGCTACATTTCTAATTGGAGATAATTGCCAATATTATTATCATTACACTTACTACATATTAGGGTAGGAAATTGGGAATTGGAATACCCCTTTAAAAGGGAACCTGTCACCAGAAATAACACTGTTAACCTGCAGATATGCAGTGAATATTCAGGTTAACAGTGTTATTATTGTGCCCGGCGCCTGCACGCAGCCGAATGCAGCGGGGAGAAAATGAACTTTATCCTCCCCACCAACATTTGGTATTCAGTCATGGATGCGGGGGCGGTGCCAGTTCAGCCACCTCTCTGAGAATACAGAGCGGCCGCTGTAACCACGCTCCCGGCCCTGACTGACACTCGCTCTGCATTGAAGCTGGTTATCAGTCAACGGTGCCATTCCTGAGCGACATGCGCCGCAGCACCCAGCGCTATAACAAACAGTTTTTTTTTCCAAAGACACTTATTGGCATTCAGTTCTGATGAAGGTCCAAATGCAAGACCAAAACGTTAATTTTGATACAGATTGCCTATTAAATGAATTATCTGTATAACTGTGTAATAAAAGCAAATCTCTACTGCTAGAGTGACACACAAAAAGACATTGAGCGACTTGATAAGTAACCCACAATGAAACTGTCGGCTGGCTCTTCATTAGAGCTTACAGTCTAAAGTATAGCTTTGCTGGTAGAGCCCCCTACAGGCAATTCTTGATATCATTATTGTGCTGCACCCAATCCATAAGGTAGTACACTATGTCTGAACATATTTATCTTAGCTATTCTAAAGATGTTAGTGAAGCAAATCTGTATTGAAAGAGGTGCCAGTATGCAGCACAGTATAACTTTGCTAGGAGAAAACATTTATGATATCTGATACTTTGAGTTAACAGTATCATAGTTTTGCAGTAGTTTCTACTTAGGATGATACATCATCATGAATGAGTACGTTGCCTTTGAAAAGTAAGATTTTAATCAATATTTCACTGAACACAAGAACAATTTACAAAATGTTGACAAGATTGAGTTTCATGGAACATTTTTTTTAACCCATAACATGAAAGTAATAATATAACTTTCATTACAAAATCTCCAGTTTTGCTCAAATTAATTGATGGAAAAATCAGTAACTCCACATCAAATACAACTACATCTAGTATTTTGTATGACCTCCATGATTTTTAAGATCAGCACCAAGTTTTCTAGACATGGAATGAACAAGTTAGCCACATTTTGCAACATCTATATTTTTTCGTTCAAGTACAACCTCTTTTACAGCCTGGATGCTGAATGGAGAGTGATGCCCAACTTGTCTCTTCAGAATTCCCCATAGGTGTTTTAGAAAATTGAAGTTAGAAAAATGCATGGTGCCTACCGTGAAACATGGTGGCAGTGTCCTTATGTGGGGCTGCATGAGTGCTGCTGGTTTCAGGGAGCTACATTTCATTGATGGTATCATGAATTCGCAGTTGTACTACTCTATATTCATAGTTTTAAGGTTGAAGGTAGAATTAAGTCTATCGAGTTCAACCTATAGCCTTAAACATTGATCCAGAGGAAGGCGAAAACCCCATCGGGCAGACATTAATAGCTTCATATTAAAAAAGAAAATAGTACCATCACTCCATACCCTTGGTAGATGTGCAATTTCCAACATAACAATGATCCAAAACACATATCTGTTACATTTCTGAAGAACAGGGTGAAAATGATTCAATGGCCAAGTATGTGTCCTCATCTGAACCCAACCAAACGCCTGTGGGGAATTCTGAAGAGACAAGTTGAGTATCACTCTCCATCCAGCATCCAGTATATTTAGCATGACACCCTATCATTTCCAGATGTGCACTATGCTCATTGGTTTACCTATAGTTATAAGACCAGTTAAAGGAAACATGTCTCCAGAAAAAAAGCTATTACTTGCAGATATGGGGTTAATCTGCAGATTAATAGCATTACTAACTTGCCTGGCGCCCGCACTTAGCCGGACGCTGCAGGGAGAAAATTAACTTTATTCCCCCTGGCGGTGTTCCTGATTCAGTCACAGAGGTGGCGGCGGCACAAGTTCAGTCACTGCTCTGCGTATAGAAAGCGGTGGCTGTTACCGCACCCTCCGGCAGTGACCGACAGCAATCCCAGTGCAGAGCAAGTGTTATCCAGTGCTGGGGCCGCGGCTACAGCCACTGCTCTGTATACACAGAGTGGTGACTGAACCGGCGCCGGCGCTGCCCCCGTGACTAAACCCCGAATGCCGGGGGAAATAAAGTTAATTTTCTCTCTGCAGTGATCGGGTAAGTGCAGGCACTGGGCAGGTTAATACCGCTATTAACCTGCACATTAACCCCATCTGTAGGTTAATAGTGTTTTTTCTAGTGACAGGTACCCTTTAATGGGAACTGTATCCTAGACCTAACGTTGTCCATGTATGGCCTGATGGCCATACATGGTGAAAATTGGGATAAGATGCTTACTGTGAGATAAATAGTCTCAGATGTCTTTGTTCGTTTTATATCTCCAAACTTTTAAGCTGAGTTCACACGTTGCAGATTTGTGTTGTAGATTCTTCTTCACAAATACAAATGCAGTATACTATAAATAAATGGGCTTATCAAAATCCAATTTACATGTTGAGGGTCCGTATTGTTAGAGTTTTGGTCATGATTTGTGGATGTTCATTATCTTGCCATAAGATTGCAGATTTTTTCGCCATTGAATATCAATGTATTTGTTTAATCCCCAGTTAAAAAGTGTAAATGTGGATTTGAGTTGGGGATTTAATGTGGAATAATTCCGCAACTTGTGAATTTAGCCTTAATAGTGGCTGGCTGAATGAATGGTGGCCATATGTTGTGCTTGTGGCGTTTATGTTGATTTTCACGTATTTAATGTAGTCATTCAGTATGCAAATGTGTGCGATAAGATAAAACATCTGGGTTTTTACATTTTACAAAATTCTTCAGTAAATAGTTTGTGTTAGATTTCATTCTATATCTCAGATTTGCTAAGTATAAAGTTTGTGCAGTTTTTGCAGGCCATTGAAGGTGTTGGTGGAAGTGATGTATGTTTTCGCTGTGCCCCATGTGACACCACAGTGGGATCTCGCCTTGGTATGATGTCACATCTACGTTCAGCAAGTCACCATCAAAATCTTACGCAGTGGAGGCTGATGCATGGTGAAGCCATACTCGAAAGAATTGTAACTGTCTGCAGGAGCCAACCGGAGGAACACAGGGAACATAGTAAGTCTAACTTTCGTTTGGAAAACAGCAGTATACAGTGATGGGGAGTCTGAGATATTTTTTATGAAAAATGTCCTACAACCACCCATTTAGGAGAATTAAATGTACAGTAATTCGATTTACCTATCAGTCACACTTCATATTGATTGGGATCAGTCAAATGTGAAATATTAAAAACAGCAAATACTTTGGGTTCTTTTTTCCAGAGAACTTGTCAGGACATTTTTGTTGCCCTCCAGTGGATGGATAAAGCTTTATGTAGGCTGGAATAGATTTTTAATAAAAAGTAATTAAGGTCTGTGTAAACGCCAGGTTTTTCAAGCTGAAAAATCTGTTGTGGATTTGAAGGATAATCCACTGTACAAATTCCAAATTGAATCCCAAATTTCTTCTGAATATTTGCAATTTGATATGCTCGGATAGGCCCCATTCAGTGGTTCTAATCTGTTTATGGCCACCCACCATGGAATAAGTGAATAAGAAACATTTCACTTATTGTTCTTCAAATCCAAAGATAAGCATTAAATAAATTACAAAGCGATTCCCATTAACAGTAATAGGAGACAGAATACACATGGATCTTGGCTTAGAATAAGATTGAAATTCTGGAGGAAGATGCCCTTAGCTTTCTAGCTTCCATACGTAAGCCAAAAACTGAGCCTGTGGTACATGAAGAGCATAGAGTATGGGCTGCGAGCTAAGCAGCTATACTTACAGTATATAAAACCTATAAAGATCTGTGAAATACAAATGACACAGATTGCAGTTTTTGTTAAAGCCTCGTTGTAGATGATACAAAAACGGAAGTAAATGGCAAGAGTTGAACTAAAAGTGGAATTTCCTTTAAATTGGTGTAGTAATACTTTTCATTTTGTCTTATATTCGACTTTCTGCCTTGTATTATCCTCTTTTGTGGTTGTGTCTCTCTTGCACAGTGTTACTCTGCCCCCTTGCCGCCCCCTCCTTTTCTCCTGGCTCCAGGCCCATCTCTGGATCAATATTTTATGATTTTGGCGGCGGTTGAATGGTGTTAAAGAACTTTAACACCTTAATTAGCTGAAACAGGAATAAATTCCCCACAACTGTCAATTTTCAGTATAATCGTTTATCTGGTGACACCGTGGCTGTCCTCCCATTTTTCTCTGCCGCTGTATTCTCTACTGCACCGGTTTAATGCATCATCCAAGATCTCAGGCATATTTTCACTCTCTTGATCAAACAACCTATTTTCTTTAAGAAGTGAGATTGATTTATTGAACATACTGGTCACACTTTATCCCCCTTTTGTTTTTTAGCCAACTGTGATAAGACCAGCTCAATATGTTAATCTTTAACTTTGACATGGCATCCTCAGCCCTGAGACTACCATTATGTGTATTGTGTGGATATACTAGTGGTGCAACCCATAGAGCTGTACAGGTGCCCAAGAGCTAAGGGAAGCTAATATTACCCCCAAAGCCGCAAGCAGCTTCTGTCACAGACACATTATTGGACTGTAAAGGGCCCATATACTGTTCTTGCACAGGAGCCCTCTTCTGTCTGTGTCCACCCATACATTCAGTATATACATATTACAGGCAGGATACAAACATAATATGGGTACATATTCTATGCTGCTTAACATTAGATATGTCATTTTATATTGTTTTTTTTCTTCAGGTAAAGCCCCAATGAACGTAGAGATGACATCAAATCCTGACCCAGGAGAGGAAAATGCAGACACATCCCAAGGTGAGGACTTTCTGTTCTGTGTGTACATATAGGAAATCCCAAATTAGTGGAGAAATTAATGTTACTATCTATTCATGTTTCCAAAATTTGGAGCCAGTTACTTTTTAAATGTAGTAATTTTAATTTTACATTTAAGTTTGTGTTTGAACATTCCAAATAGTTAGAAGTGTTCCCCAATTACCTTGTGTCTTCAAGAACTTCACTAGTGGTTAAAAGGAAGGCAGCGATCCCTCTGCAAGCTCCAAAAAATGTTCTCTGGAACACTATAAATAAGGTTTATTGAAGGGCAGCAGTATATATACTGAATATCAGTATTAGGGTACATATTGGGGGATAGTAAGTGATCAAAATTCTAATGCAAATTGTGCTTAAAAATGCAATGTATGCATTATATATCTGTTATGTATAGGTCAACCATTTTAAAAAGCACCTCAGATATGGCTAAAAGTCATAAAGTGCCTCTAACAAGACATGCACCACTTTTTGGCAGCAAATATTGGTTCGCATCTACCCTGTCTATGAGGCTTTATCTCACAATAAAATGTATCACAAATCCATGTGTGCTGCTACTCCATTCAAAGTCTACGGTACAGACAGAAATAGACAATTGCAACGCTCAACTATCTCCGTCAGTGCTGTAGACTTTCATTCGAGCAGCAGATGACAAGCTTAACCACCACTTTATTAAAATGTGGGATGCCCATTCTCAGTGGTGGAGTCCCCTGTCATCAGACCCTGATCACCAGATAAGTGATGTGTTTTGATTCAGGAAAAATCCAGTTGTGCCATCTATATTATTATTCCACACACCATTTTGTCAGTAGGCTTACATGCATGTAGACATTCCCTGTCTGTGAAGACCCTGGGACTCAAAATGGAAACGCATGAACCTAATTGATCCTTACAGTAGTGCAGACACTTTTTTTTTTTAAGACCGTCAGCAGTGTTTGTGCACAATCCCCTTAATGCTCCATTCAATAAACCTTGTTCATGGTGTCCTGCAGAAGACCTTTATTGATTTACTCTCCTACACACCTTAACATTCAGTTTATTGGCCCAATGTAACTGTGAATTAGACATCTAATTTGTCTTACTAAATCATGCATGCAATTTTCCCCAAATAATGATCCAAAGATGCTTACCGGTAGAAACAGTCAACCTCTTACTTCTGCATGTGTAGGACCAGTAACCCTAACCCTTGTCTGATAGCTGTGTATCCCTACCTGACCCCTAATCTCCTGATTCAGCTTCTGTACAGGATGAGACATCGAAGGCTGAAAGTGAAAAAGCTGCCGAAGGGACTACGGTACGTGTTCTCCAGTTCACGTAGGTGTCACTAAGAATGCTGGTCACAGCCTATGGGCTTGACTGGTTTGGGGCTCTATGACCAGATGCACTGATAAATTCATAGAAAATTTGTAGTGGTATATCTATATATACTGAAACCACAAAAGTCCATTGAATTTTTTCTTAAATTCTAAAAAATTATAAGCACAAAAATATATTACAATATATTGGGGAGATTCATTAACATTATCAGTATCAATATCAGTGATTATTCTACAAAGGATTGTTCATTCCACAGCAATCACTCCTCACATATGGTTGGCTCATCTGGATGCACATTTTATATCTGTACAAAAAGGATAAGCAGCCGGTCAGAAGCCTATGACACTGCTTGTCTCTGAGAGATAAAGGATTGGACAGATACAAATATGGCTGTCATTATTTCTTTTGCAGAAACCACTTTATAAGTGTTGATAAATCTAATCAAAATCAACCAAAAAGCCAGTATACATCAGTAGATCATTGTGCCTCTATGCATACTGTGTTTAAGCCCTACATTTGGCACATTCGCCAGCATATACAGTATGTGTAAGACCTATTTATAAGAATACATTCACCCTCTGTCATTATCCCTTTTTTGGTACTGTTTTGCAGTAGACTATGCTTTCCTTCACATTAGACCACTGGTGGACACAGACAGAAGAGGGCCCCTGTGCAAGAACAATATTTAGTTACATAGGTTGAAAAAAGACCTAGGTCCATCAAGTTCAACCTTCCTCCCCTAATTGTATATTTTGGTACTAATTTACCTATAACTTACAATGTTATGTGTACTGAGGAAATAGTCCAGCCCTTTTTTGAAAGCTGTTATAGAGTCGGCCATTACTATCTCTTGTGGTTGGCATTCCACAATCTGACTTCTTTGACTGTAAAGAACCCTTTCCTGTTTAGCTGCCGGAATTGCCTTTCTTCCACCCGTAATGAGTGCCCCCTGGTTCTTAGTTGGGTCCTTTACAGTCCAATAGCTGATCATAATGCACAATTCTACCTGCTATGGAGGAAGAATTGGGCTCCCTTACCTCTTGGGCCCTGTACGGCTGCACAGGTTGCTCCAATAATATGTCTGTCCCTACATTAGGCCACTTCATAGAAGCATGCACTGTGATGTATGCCACCATATGGCCATACCGTGGCATACTTCAAAGCCCGTCGTCTGAGGTTTAAGACTGGAAATTTTTCTAACGTACTTCTTTTTAACACTGTGTCCAAACTCTGTGCTATATAGAATAGAACAGCTTATGAGTTACCCTTTACAAAGGCATCCGGTAAAAAATACATACCGTATGTATACACAGTACACAGATCGACAATGGTGCTCATTACTGGCAAAAAAAAATGTGCCTATTTATAAGGAAACAGATTTATGCAACTTTAAAAAATGAAACTGTTGCTTTGGTTAATAAATACAAAGGCATAGTCTTTATAGTCACTTAATGTGCATTAAACACTGATTATAGGCATATATGTAGATTTGTGAGTATATTTGTATGTAGATGTGTTTATGTATGTGTGTGTTTATACACTGCTCAAAAAAATAAAGGGAACACTGAAATAACACATCCTAGATCTGAATGAATGAAATATTCTCATTGAATACTTTGTTCTGTACAAAGTTGAATGCGCTGACAACAAAATAACACAAACATCATCAATGGAAATCAAATTTATTAACCAATGGAGGCCTGGATTTGGAGTCAGCCCCAAAATTAAAGTGGAAAAACACACTACAGGCTGATCCAACTTTGATGTAATGTCCGTAAAACAAGTCAAGATGAGGCTCAGTATTGTATGTGGCCTCCACGTGCCTGTATGACCTCCCTACAACACCTGGGCATGCTCCTGATGAGGTTGCGGATGGTCTCCTGTGGGATCTCCTCCCAGACCTGGACTAAAGAATCCGCCAACTCCTGGACAGTCTGTGGTGCAACGTTGGTGGATGGAGCGAGACATGATGTCCCAGATGTGCTCAATCGGATTCAGGTCTGGGGAACGGGCGGGCCAGTCCATAGCTTCAATGCCTTCATCTTGCAGGAACTGCTGACACACTCCAGCCACATGAGGTCTGGCATTGTCCTGCATTAGGAGGAACCCAGGGCCAACCACACCAGCATATGGTCTCACAAGGGGTCTGAGGATCTCATCTCGGTACCTAATGGCAGTCAGGCTAAATCTGGCGAGCACATGGAGGGCTGTGCGGCCCTCCAAAGAAATGCCACCCCACACCATTACTGACCCACTGCCAAACCAGTCGTGCTGAAGGATGTTACAGGCAGCAGATCGCTCTCCACGGCGTCTCCAGACTCTGTCACGTCTGTCACATGTGCGCAGTGTGAACCTGCTTTCATCTGTGAAGAGCACAGGGCGCCAGTGGCAACTTTGCCAATCCTGGTGTTCTGTGGCAAATGCCAAGCATCCTGCACGGTGTTGGGCTGTGAGCTCAACCCCCATCTGTGGACGTCGGGCCCTCATACCACCCTCATGGAGTCGGTTTCTAACCGTTTGTGCAGACACATGCACATTTGTGGCCTGCTGGAGGTCATTTTGCACGGCTCTGGCAGTGCTCCTCCTGATCCTCCTTGCACAAAGGCGGAGGTAGCGGTCCTGCTGCTGGGTTGTTACCCTCCTACGCCCCCTCCGCATCTCCTGGTGTACTGGCCTGTCTCCCGGTAGCGCCACCAGCCTCTGGACACTACGCTGACAGACACAGCAAACCTTCTTGCCACAGCTCGCATTGATGTGCCATCCTGGATAAGCTGCACTACCTGAGCAACTTCTGTGGGCTGCAGAGTCCGTCTCATGCTACCACGAGTGTGAAAGCACAACCAACATTCAAAAGTGACCAAAACATCAGCCAGAAAGCATTGGTACTGAGATGTGGTCTGTGGTCCCCAGCTGCAGAACCACTCCTTTATTGAGGGTGTCTTGATAATTGCCAATAATTTCCATCTATTGTCTATTCCATTTGCACAACAGCATGTGAAATTGATTGTCAATCAGTGTTGCTTCCTAAGTGGACAGTTTGATTTCACAGAAGTTTGATGTACTTGGAGTAAATTCTGTTGTTTAAGTGTTTCCTTTATTTTTTTGAGCAGACCAAAAGTTTGGACACACCTTCTCATTTAAAGATGTACACTCTTGGCATTCTCTTGATGAGCTTCAAGAGGTAGTCACTGGAAATGGTCTTCCAACAATCTTGAAGGAGTTCCCAGAGATGCTTAGCACTTGTTGACCCTTTAGCCTTCACTCTGCGGTCCAGCTCACCCCAAACCATCTCGATTGGGTTCAGGTCTGGTGACTGTGGAGGCCAGGTCATCTGGTGTAGCACCCCATCACTCTCCTTCTTGGTCAAATAGCCCTTACAGCCTGGAGGTGTGTTTGGGGTCATTGTCCTGTTGAAAAATAAATGATGGTCCAACTAAATGCAAACCGGATGGAATAGCATGCCGCAGCAAGATGCTGTGGTAGCCATGCTGGTTCAGTATGCCTTCAATTTTGAATAAATCCCTAACAATGTCGCCAGCAAAGCACCCCCACACCATCACACCTCTTCCTCCATGCTTCACGGTGGGAACCAGGCATGTAGAGTCCATCCGTTCACCTTTTCTGCGTCGCACAAAGACACGGTGGTTGGAACCAAAGATCTCAAATTTGGACTCATCAGACCAAAGCACAGATTTCCACTGGTATAATGTCCATTCCTTGTGTTCTTTAGCCCAAACAAGTCTCTTCTGCTTATTGCCTGTCCTTAGCAGTGGTTTCCTAGCAGCTATTTTACCAAGAAGGCCTGCTGCACAAAGTCTCCTCTTAACAGTTGTTGTAGAGATGTGTCTGCTGCTAGAACTCTGTGTGGCATTGACCTGGTCTCTAATCTGAGCTGCTGTTAACCTGCGATTTCTGAGGCTAGTGACTCGGATAAACTTATCCTCAGAAGCAGAGGTGACTCTTGGTCTTCCTTTCCTGGGGCGGTCCTCATGTGAGCCAGTTTTTTTGTAGCGCTTGATGGTTTTGCAACTGCACTTGGGGACACATTCAAAGTTTGCCCAATTTTTCGGACTGACTGACCTTCATTTCTTAAAGCAATGATGGCCACTCATTTTTCTTTACTTAGCTGCTTTTTTCTTGCCATAATACAAATTCTAACAGTCTATTCAGTGGGACTATCAGCTGTGTATCCACCAGACTTCTGCACAACACAACTGATGGTCCCAACCCCATTTATAAGGCAAGAAATCCCACTTATTAAACCTGACAGGGCACACCTGTGAAGTGAAAACCATTTCCCGTGACTACCTCTTGAAGCTCATCAAGAAAATGCCAAGAGTGTGCAAAGCAGTCATCAAAGCAAAAGGTGGCTACTTTGAAGAACCTAGGATATAAGACATATTTTCAGTTGTTTCACACTTTTTTGTTAAGTATATAATTCCACATGTGTTAATTCATAGTTTTGATGCCTTCAGTGTGAATGTACAATTTTCAAAGTCATGAAAATACAGACATTTTTTTAAATGAGGTGTGTCCAAACTTTTAGTCTGTACTGTATATATATATATATATGATAATACATTCTGTCTATGAGTATCGTATTCACATATTTCCTATATACAGCTCCTGAAATGCCGAAATCATTGCTTTGTACGTAGCTAAACTAAATCCTTTGAGTTGTAGAAGTTGCTTCTTTCCATACTAGGATTTATTTTACGACTACAGAACACATTGTTACACAGTTAATCTAGTTCTGCAGGAAAAGAGCTACAAAGCTGTTACTGATCACAGGCAGAGATTGATTGAACTTGTAACACCACCAGTGAGAAGCAGTCACTGGTTCCAGCATGCCCATTCTTTACTCTGTCACATGGTCTGCATTACCCAGGAGCAGCAGGAAGTGATCAGACATATTTCCCAGGGAGGGGGGCGGGCATCTGAGGGTTAAACGCAGGCCCAAGTCTGTAACACCCAGCAGGGGAGGAGATAGGAGGGGGGAGAGGATTTGTTTACCAGCTAGGCCAAAAGAAGGAAAGAACAAGAAAGAGAGCTAAAGAAATTTAAAGAGAGAAGAAAAAGCAGACAATAGATAAGTGAGGGGTGTAGAAAGTACCTTACCGGTTATTTGGGGGAAATAATACTCGCATTGTGCCTTATTTCAATACAGAAGAAATATTGTGCAAGTAGGGGGAGTGAGAAAGTGGACATGAGGGGTGACAGGTAATTGAAGGGTGGCTGGAAGACAATCTGGAGAGAAGAGAAAACTGAAGAGAGAAAGTTTACACTGATATTAGTGACGAGTGCAACAAGCAACGTGCACAGGAGTCAGACTCAAGTGCAACTCAGCTGTGAGAGTCACAGGGCACAAAAGTGGAAACCGGGGGAAAGAGAGGTCACTAACACTGAGGAGAGGACCGAGTGACAGCTTCTTGTTGGCATCGGCGTCACCCGGATGGATATGGAAGATGGTTATTTCGTATTCAGAACGGTAAGTGCCCTGATCCGAGTCTAGACAGATGGGGGAGCGTGGGGCGGTAGTGATGGTCATCAGAAAGGTATGAGGATATTTACTGTATGCCGTGCTAATGTTGAGAAGGGAAATGGTGAAATAAGGATTCTATATTTCAGTGTGACCGAGTTACATCTATAAATGTAAAGGTTACGGTTAAAGTGAGTACAGTCTCACCAATAAAAGAAGTTTAGAGGCTAAAATTAGAAGCTATTGTGGTGCTGGGCTAGCATTGCATGGTATTCAGCTGTCATGACAACTGTCATGTTGTCGATGATCGGTAACACCGTGACATTTGAAAACCCACGGGACCACGATCAGATTCAAATGGGTTAGAGTGACATCCCATTATGCAATTACTGTATGTTTGGTGGCATCCCACTCATCATATATTGGATGTATGGAACTACATGACTATACAAAAAGGTATACTATGTGGTGTACATTTATATCGTAGTGCTTTTCACTGGAGTTGAAGCCTAAAGATCCTTATATGTAACAGCCAAATGTATATGGAAAGGAAGCTTTATTAGCATACAATAACCAGTAATGTCTATGGACACATCAGCTATTGCGCCAGGTTCCGTGGGCTTATGTGCTGACCACCAGACATAGTACAGATTGAACCACATAAGTACATGCGATTTTCCTCAAATTTGTTATGGCAGTGGTGAATCTTTCATAACGTGGTGTTAAATAGCAGAAACGCACTGACATAAATATCTTCTTATAACCCTGCTTGCAGTAGCCAATTTCTGAAAATACTACTATTAATCTCAGGGCCTGGATAGTTGTAGTGCCATATTCAAAATTCAAAGTATGTGTTTCCTCTGCCCACATGTACACTACACTGCCCTGTACGCAAATCAGGCAGGGAGCCTCATGCTCGGGCACTGGCCGCCCAAGATATGTTACACAGCATTACAATGTCCGTAAATGACAGCCGTCTGTCTGCTATTTGCATGCAGAACACAAGCTTTTTTTCCCTGTTCTTTGATGCAGAGAGAGCCTCGGATCTTATTACAGTTATTGACAATATGTGATGTGAGGCTATACTTTCTCATACAAGGCATATCATGCTATTTCCACCTTGGCTGTAACTGGAGGGGCATGGTGACACATGGGCCTCACCAGTGCTCAAAGTCCATATCAAAAGGAAAAATATTGCTCAACTGGCGTTTCATTTGTCTCCAGGAAGCAGGACAGCAATAAAAAAATCCCCAAAGTAGCCATTAACTTGCTGAATTACATCTTGTAGCATCCAGATAAAGGCCTGTGCAGCTGGAGGGATCACCATAAGGTTTCTTAGAACTGCCTCTCCACCTACTGCTTACCAACACACCACTTTATAATACCTGCCAAAGTTACTTTAGATCTTTTATGACATTATAAGCAATTCCTTATGTTATAAGTTTGTAATTAAGCTACCAGGAATTCGATGTTCCTACTGCGGTATATTTCATCATCACAGTACAGAGTGTTTATAGCAATCTATGTACCAGAACCCGAGTTTTCAATGGCAGACAATCTGATGCCCATCGCAAAAGTCTCCGTGAGCCTTTATCTGTAGTAGTCCTTAGAAACCATGTGCTTAAGATCACCATTTATAACAGTCTACAACAAGGATAAAACGAAAGCGTGGAGATAGATATTGGCTCACGGTTTGTGGGACTTAACCAACCATGTCCTTTTTTGCAGAAACCAGATTAAAAACTGCACTCTTTTTTTTCCATTTTTAATAACACTCCATAGACTTTAATGGCCTATTGTAATTCGCAGAAATACACCAGAATAGCCAATCTCCAGTAGCCATACTCATTTTCAGGTAAACAGCTTTTTTTTCCCATGGGTTATCACAAAAGCACTGCTTAGTATTTAGTATAAATGCTCCTTCAGCAAAGATGAGTCTTCAGTCTGTGTGAATTGGGCCTCAATCATCTCCAACATATTACCCCTTTCAGGACTGGGCATTTTTTTTGCATTTTTTTTCTCTCCATTTCTAAGGGCCATATTTTTCTGTCGTCATAGCCATATGAGGGCTTGTTTTTTAACTGGAGGAGCTGTGGTTTTGAATGACACCATTAATTTTACGATAAAATGTGCTGAAAAACAGGAAGAAATTCCAAGTGGGATGAAATGATGAGATTGAGGCGGTTCACGTAAGTGTATATTCTCTTGTGCGAGAGAATCAGTCCAATTATGCTAATATCACTCGGATCAAACTCTGTCAGAGTTGATCAGAGTGTCATCTGAGTGTGATCCGATTCTCTCGCATGAAAGAATTTCAGCACAGGTGCGGAGAAGATGGAGAAATTAATTTTTCCATCTTCTCCATTGTCTCTGTGATTGAATATTGGACTGCACTCGGATGACATCCGAGTGCAGTCTGATTTTTCACTTGCACTCGTAGACTTGAATGGGTGAGCTCTATCCGATCATCAGATGCACAAGCAACATGCTGCAATTGTTTTCTCATTCCGAACTGGCATGAGAAAAAAATCGCTGATTTGCACTGCCCCATAGTATAACATTGGGCCGAGTGCTGTGCGATAAAACATCAGCCGAGTTATATGCTCGTTTGAGTGAGCCCTGATAAAAAGAAAAAATTCTGCCAATTTTTTTGGAAGTATTGTTTTTCCACCTTTCATTATGTGTTAAATGCCAATGACGGTGATGCCATACTTGCATAGGCTTTTTTTTAAGTAGTGAAAAAAAAAATTCAGAAGTTTGTGGAAAAAATTGGGGTTTCTGATACCCAAAACATGTTTATTTTTCTGTGGATGGACATCTGTGTGGTCTTATTTTTTTTGCGTGGCTGACCTTTTCATTTATACCATTTTGGGCAACATACCACATTTTGATACATTTTTTTTTTTAGGGCGTGTGATAACCAAAAAAAATCCACAGTTCTGGCATTTTGAGTTTTTTTTCTTTATGACATTTACTGTACTGGTTTAATTAATATTATATTTTGCTAGACTGGACTTTTACGGATCGGGCAATAACATAAATATATTTTTTTTTTTAAAAAAGGGGTTGATATACAGTATTGCAGTATATAGTAAAAATTACAGATTCTTATGAAAGTCAGCTTGTGGCTTAGCCTTCACAGGAGTACTAAGATGGCAGCGATGGGGGCCTTCAGCAGGCTCCCGGCTGCCTTGGTGCCCATCGATCGTAATTTAAAGATATTGACAGCGGTATCTAAATAGTTAAGAACTCAGCTCTAACCACAACTGATAGAGACATATGTCAGCTATGTCATATAGCCGGCATCTACTGCCTGTGATGAGAGCTCAGCTACTAAACCCTGTGCTACACAGTCACCTGAGCGCAGGATGCACACTTACGCCCATGTGCGCAAAGGGGTTAAAATTGTGTTTTATAAGACATATAACCTCTTTAAGGCAGAGAAGAAAATATATACTGTAATTAAAAGCATTTATCACATATTCACATGAAAGGTGAAGAAAATGGCATCACCAGCAATCAAAAGAACAGGGGTCCAGGAATCCCATGTGTGAATGGAACTGTAGGGCACATGTGTAACGACCACTCACATCTATGGGACTGTCTGTCTCCAACGATGAAAACCAACAGTGCTAACCACTGTGCTATCATGCTGCCCATCAGCATCCATTATATGGACATGGGTGGTGGTCAGGTTGTGTAAAAAGCTGCCCTATCAGTAGAAGGTTCCCTGCCCCTTTGAGTTGTGGTATTCAATTAGGCTATGAATGGTTGCCGAGTGGTTGTTGGTAGATCTTGCATTGCAGAAACTTGTGTTTCAAGCCTTAAAGGGGCTGTCCCAGCTTTAAATCTCATATATGGAGTAGATTATAAAGAAATAAACAATGTTTGCAATAAACCTGGTCACATTTCCCCTAACCAGTTCTCTGCATGGTTATGTTTCCTGCGTTTGACCACTCAGTCTAGCTCTCTTCCAGAGAGAAGAGTAGCTCTTATCATCAAAACCAGAGACTAGTCCAAAAAAGGGGAGATCCATCCTCACACAGAAGATTAAGGGTTTCCATATCAGTAAATCAGTCTTCACATACTGTTGTATCTCTCTCTTCAATAAGAGGCTGTGTACCCCCCCCCCCACACTCGTTCAGCTGCAGGGGAAGTAAGAAGGAACTACAGTGTCAGCTGCTAGAGGGGGAAGTAGACTGATTATTCTCAGAGCCCTTCCCAGCAGCACAGTATAGCAGCTGTTTCAGGGTTGGGTTTGGGTAAGGGGGCAATAAAACCCATGTAAACTTTTTTTGTGTTCTTAGTTTTGTTCCAATTCTTCCTGTAGCTGCTATTTTGTAATTTTGAATTATTCCCTTTCCCTACGTGCTTGGCTGAGTGGAGAAAAAAGGAAAGAAAAGTTTCTTTTCGTACTTCCTCCATAGCTTATTTGGGTCTTTTCCAAAAGCTCAGAGATTTTAAGTTATCTGATCTGGGTGCAGGGAAGATGCAGCCCTGGTAGGACATACTTAAGGGATGTGTATTTTGGCATTGTAATAATGTGGTATACAAAGATGAGAAGGCAGCTTGGTGTTAGAAATCTTACCCAGATCAAAGTGAAGGAAAGTGAGAAAACCTTTTAGAAGCTAGGTGAGAACAGTAGTCAAAATGATGTTGGTTTAGCAAAAACACGGATTTAAATAAAATGCATTTTTTTGCTGTAAATATTCTTTTCTTTAGCTTAAAAATGTTGGGAGTGTTTTATAATCTGAAGTTTCTGTAGTTGCACATAAAGTAGTTCTTACATTTGTGCTTGTGAGAGCTAGTTGGTGGCTCAATCCTCTGGTTTCCTGTACAGTTGGTCATATTTATAATAATAATAACTGGCCAGTAAAGTATAGGACATGCTTCAGTGCCCAGTTTCTTCCATTGTATATGACAGAGTACAGTTGACAACCAATTGTTGAAGGTTTAACGATCATAGTTGTGATATTGGATGCTTCAATAGTTTTTGTTTAACTGTGTAGATAAGAAAACTCCTTATGTTATGGGAATAGCTGTGAAGAACGTGTCTGCCATTTTGTCACCCATCCTGTATTTTTTCCATCATTTTGTCTTCCAATGACTGCACTCATACTCAGTGACGTATCGCCAATGGTGTCAGACCACGCGGCCTCTTTGGGGTCTGTGAGTCGGGGGGCCGGTGGCAGCATCAGAACCTGGTCCCCCCTAATCATGGGTCCCATAATCCATAATGAGAAGAAAAACACCATAAAAGAAAAGCTGAAGTTGCCCATAAACCCTAGTTAACTGTTGGCTCATTCATACGACAGCTCCCTCCTGACTCCCCCATACACATGAATGCTCGGCCAAGCTGAGCGTTCATGTGTCCCATACTGCAAGAGTAGCATAATCTGCTGTCCGATGAGTCTATCTCAATACTGCAAAAAGTATCCAAGGAATAAATTCAAGGTGCCCAATCCTTATCTCCCCCAACATCATCTGTCTAGGGAGAGTCGGGAAGCTCCCAGACACATTAAATAGTTGTCTGATCCCAAAGAAGTTGATGGGTTCGACCTAGTTTTATTCAATGTGTATGGGGGGGTTTTACTTTTTAGTCTTAAGACATTTGAATTAGAAGCTGTTATACTACAAAAAGCTTCACAGTCTAAAATGTGTTTTTTTAACAATCTCAGAAAGGTCAGTTACATTTTAAACATGGTGATATATAGCTTTCAAATTCCTTACAAATAATGCTACAAAACGGGATTTTTAATGCGCCTTTCACACTTATGTAAATGGCATGCCCCATATTCCAATTAAATTGGCTTGTAGTACCAACCGCACTGTGGATAATTCATTATTTACGTTGATACCATGACAAAGTCATTGATTAGCTTGGAGAACTCCAGCGTAAATCCACGTGCGAATCCCTAAAGTTCACAGTATATATGTCTACTGCAATTCCTGACCATGTGACATGGCCTTATATTTTAGAATTGACACAAACGTTAGCAAATTTCTGCAGCAAAAACACCTCTTGGTTTTGTGACCGTGCGTGGATATCACTTTGTGGTCAATTGTAAAAAAAAATAAAAATGCTGGTAAAAACTTCTCAAATGTGTTATGCAGTTGTCCATAAAATCATCTCTAGAATCATTTTGACTTATTTCTGTGAAAAGCCACATCACAGAACAAGGAAAGAAACAGATACAATTTCACATAGTTTGCAGCTAGTTTTGCTATGGTGCTTAGCAATAGAAATATACCTCGAGGCAATGTTCACACGTTCAGTATTTGGTCAGTTTTTTACCTCAGCATATGTAAACCAGGAGCGGGTGATAAATACAGAAGTGGTGACGTGTTTCTATTATAATTTTCCTCTGCCTGTTCCACTCCTGATTTTGACTTACAAATACTGAGGTAAAATACTGAACGTGTGCACGTGAATTTAGTCAGAAAAAAACATGTCACCTATAATACATTCACAGTATGGACGGAGTCACACTAGCTAATCACATCCAATGCGAGAGAAACCCATCATTTTTGCTGCAGTTTTGGTGAATAAAACTAACTCTATTAAACATGTAATGTAGACAAATGACATATATAATTCAGCAAAAAACGCAGCAAAACACACCAAACACTGCTTTTTGTAAGCAGCTTCTTTAGGCCACGTACACATGTTGAGTTTATGGTGAGTTTTTTACCTCAGTATTTGTAAACCAGCAGTGGGTGATAAATACAGAAGTGGCTTACAAATACTGAGGTAAAAAAACTCACCAAATACTCAATGTGTGCATGGGGCCTTGCAGGTTTTACCTGCAGAAAAAAAAAATTGCTACTTGTGAACATAGCCTTAAGGGTATGTGCACAAGGAGTTTTTGGAGCAGAAACTGAGTAGAGAATCTCCAAATCTTCCTAAAAAAACCCTCAGACTTTCTTAATTAAAAACTTGGAGGTTCTGCTTTGAAAACTCTGTAAAAAAAACCCTCTGTGTGCACATATACTTAGGTTTCTCATATTCAGGTGGCACAGAGTGCCGAGCGGGCAGTACAGCAGCAGCTCCATCTGTCCACACACTATACAGGTGTTGTGACCTCTACACAACACCCCGAGTTGAGCATTGTACCTGCGGGTGAGAAAGCTAACCCCCATACTCCCCTCCCCATTGGAACCACACAGTGTTGTCCTATGAGCGCATCTGCTTGTATCGCTGCAATGGGGATTTGAAGGCATTATGCATGCCTGCCATACACAGCCGGTTTCACAATTTCCAGAGAGAGTCCAGAATGAAGGCGACACTGAAACCTATACTGTTCAGTACATATGGACATTACTTTTTGTCAAGCATTTCAATAAGATGTGGCTACTGTAACATTGTAGCAGATGTAGTTCCTGGCAATGCCACAATGCTAATGCTTCATGCACACATGCTGAATTTGTTGTGGATTTCCAGAGAAAATCATACTATAAGCCACGTAAATGGAAATAAAAAAAAAAAATTGACATACGGAGGAAAAAATCGGCATGGATTTAAGAGCATGCTGGGAATTTTACATCAAATTTGTTGCAGATTTTCAAAATCAACATCAAAAAATCACTGCAAAATTTTATGTTGACAATCTCGGCAGAAAAACGATATCTGCTGCATGTGTACATGACCTTATTGTCTATTCATTCCTTTGTGGAAACAACAGATGGCAAAATGTTCATCTACCATTGTGGAATTTTTCAGTGCATCTTATATGACATATATTCTAAGTTTTGTATGCTTCTAATTTGTTTTCAGTGGTATGAAGTTCATTTTTAGTTTTATATTCCGTATCGTATTTTTTGATCTTATAACTTCTCCCTTTTTTTTTTTACACCCTTAGGTTTTTTGCTGTCCATTTTGTGCTTATGTTAGTCCCTCTGAGGAACAGGTCCACGGTCATGCTGTGTCTCAGCATGCTCTGCAGCCTACTTTTCGCTGCCCATTGTGCCAGGAACAGTTAACAGGAACTGGAAATCTGAGAGGACATCTGGGACATGGACACAATGTAGTGTCTGAATGTGTGGAGAAATTGTTACAAGTGGTGAGAACTTTACTAAAACAGAGTAATAAAAGTAACATTTTTATTAGTAATATTTTGACTTTTCCTAACATATATCTAGTAGAAAACTGTTTAGTATGTTGGCGATATAGTATAGAAAACTTAGATATAATGTAGGCATCCATTTCTAAAAAAATCTTATATAAATATGTCCTGTAAATAAATTATTATGCTAATGGATAGATAGCTGATGACTAAGGTGGCCACATAAAGACACCACATTTATAAATGGCACATGATGGGTGGGAGATGTTAGGGGTGTTATTGATGTTGCATTAGGATGAAAGAGCCTATATGTATGTCTCTGGTTGTTCTGTAAACTTTGTTATGTTTTTCAGGCACAAAAAGTTAATATAAGTTTTAGGACCAGAATTATTCCTTTGAGAGTGATAGAGGAATCTGACCAGCCTGTCACAGAGAGCGCAACTTCTAGTGAGTTTTCTAACCTCATCTTTGCATATTTTCATGTCCATGTTGAACTTTTATCCACTAGGAATCATGGTGTGTCATTAAAGGGAATCTGTCACCAGATTTTTTTGCCACCTCATCTGAAAGAAGCATAATGTAGCGACAGAAACTCTGATTCCAGCAATATATAACTTATTGGGCAACTTGCTCTAGTTTTGATAAAATCTCTGTTTTTTATTATCAGGCTAGTAAACCTCTAGTCCTCCATATTCATGAACTCTGTATAACGCCGCCCCCACCACTGATTGGCAGCTTTCCGCCTATGCACAGTGTACACAAAAAGCTGGCAATCAGTGGTGTGGGCAAATTAAACAGCTCAACATTCAGAGAATTGCTAGATCTGCAGAAAAAAATGGGATTTTATTAAAATAAAAGCAGCCCTGTAAGTGATAGAACGCTGGAATCATTGTCTCTGCCTCATTTCACGTTGCTTTCAGATGGGATTGTGACAGATTCCCTTTAAAGGAAAATTGTGAAATTGTTTCTCATAGCCACAAGTAAAAATCCAGATGATATATTTTTAACTGCACTGCTATCCATTCTAATAATATGCCTTTTTCTTGCTTCAGTTTAGTCTCAAGATCCTTGATTATTATTTGTGCTTTTAATTGATAAATTATGCAGATAATACTAGCTGTTGTTTAATTGTATATTTTGCTATTTGCACAGGTGAAGTTACAGAATCCTCCCCTCCAGAATCTCCTGGAGACCTTTCCACAAACCATGTTGATGCTGTTGACACTGTAGCAGATAATGAGAAAGCACAAGATGAAACTGCATGCCCCTTATGTCCACTGACTTCTGAGAATTCTCAAGACTTAAGAACACACTTGGAGAAGGATCATCCTGAGCTCAGCCCATCTGATATTCAGCAAGCATGTGAAGGTCGTGGCCGTGAAGTAGATATTGTGGAGCAGGAGGATAGAAAGGGCTCTCAGGAAAACACAATTGCTCAGCCTCAACAATCTACTTATCGAAAGACCGCCAACTTTGCTATGGACAAGTTTATGGATCCATCAAGGCCTCATAAATGTATCGTTTGCAAGGAGTCTTTTACCCAAAAAAATATTCTGCTTGTACATTACAATTCAGTATCTCATTTGCACAAAGTGCGTAAAGCCTCTCTTGACCCTTCCCTTTCCACCAGAAATGAGTCTGGAGTAGGAACCACTGGACATGGTGTACAGACAGGACAAGACAAACCTTACAAATGCACAGTGTGCCACGTATCATACAACCAAAGCTCAACATTAGAAATTCACATGCGCTCTGTTCTCCACCAGACCCGCTCTAGAAGCTCAAAGCTGGACCCTGCAAAAATATCCTCTGAAAAGCCTCAAAGAGACTCTGGAATTAAAAGTGAAACTATTACTGATAGCAAAGGAGAGACAACAGATGTTCAAGGAATTGAATGTACTAAGAAGAGACAACAGCAACTTGGACCATGCATGGGAGTTCCACTACTGCCTACTACAGTTGCCCCTCCATCTGTGCCCCTTTCAATGGATTTATCTAGGCAACCGCCACTTGTCCAGCCTTCTCCACTTTTTGCACCATCACTTCTTCCCTCATTTCCACTGATACCTGAAGCTCTTTTGAAACTCCAGCGTCAACAGCAGCAACTTCTTCTTCCATTCTACCTTCAAGAACTCCAAGTCAGTGGAGATGGGAGTTCAGTTCCTTTACTGCCCTTTGGAGGTGCCCAGCAGCCTCCGCCTATCAAAGATGAAGGTGATCAACCAAGTGCAACTCCTAGACAAGCAAGTGAAAAGGATGAAAAAGTGTTGGATGAACGTGATGCAGCCACTGGAGAGACAAATGCTTCACAGAATCCAGATGCTTCTTCCAAGGATTCTGGAGATCCTACAGGGTCTGCAGCACGAGCTTTGTTAGAAAATTTTGGCTTTGAGTTAGTCACACAATACAACGAAGGAAGACAGCCAATTACTTCCCAGGTTCAACCTCAGCCACGACCTCCTGCTCCTCCACTTGATACATCACCTACTCCTTGTTCAACTGAAAAGTTACAGTGTGGTACTTGTGGTAAACTTTTCTCAAACAGACTAATTCTGAAAACACATGAAGAGCATATGCACCAGCGCTTACTCCCTTTTGAAGCATTGAGTCGCTATGCTGCAAATTTTCGTCGTTCCTATGACAGTCACAACCCTTTAGGACCTAACTCTGATTTAACAGGATCATCGGTTACTCCACTTGACTTTTCTGTTACTTCACAGCTTTCTCATTGTGCAAAAGAGTTGGAGCAACAAGAAATTACACTTGACCATGGTGTTACAATTGAGCAGCTCAGTTTCCTGCAAAGTCTTTTTGACTTTCCAGGGCCTTTGCTTGAAGAGCAAATCTTGTGGGTAGCTAATAAAACTGGGCTGCCCCCTGCAACTATCAGACACTGGTACAAGCAAAAAGAAAATATTGTCCACGAGAATCAGGAGGAAGAAACAGAGGAAAGCATACGATTTGATCGATTGGGTCATCGTCGTTTCTCACGGACAAAATTCTCAGAATTTCAGACCCAGGCCCTAAACAGCTTCTTTGAATCCAGTGCATACCCTAGAGATAGCGAGGTAGAACACTTGTCCGAGTTGTTGGGCCTTTCAGGAAGAGTGGTTGTTGTATGGTTTCAAAATGCTCGTCAGAAAGCAAGAAAACATGCTGTAGAAACTGGGACCTCTCCTTCACCACCTCTTCACCTTGGTCAACCAGGGGAACGCCCTGCTGCCAATAGTAAAATACCACCTTGTCGAAAATGTGGTATTACTCTTCCTTGTATTTTTCAACTGATCCATCATCTCAAAAATTGTTATAATGATCACACTGAAGAAACGGCTGAGTTACAAGAAAATGAAGAGGAGTCAGAAAAAAATAAACTAAAAGAAGAGCCTATGACTGACTTTGTTGACAACCAAGAGAACACATTAAAAATTGAGCCAGAAAAGCAAGAAAATGAGCAAAGTGATGATGTAGAGGAACAAGAACCCATAACTCCAGTAACAAAAGGACGTATTAGTTCACCCATTATGAATGAAGGAAATACTCAGTCTGATGAAATTGACCAGCCTGCAGAACAAAATGAACCATGCAACCTTACAAGTTCATGTGATCAGAAACAAGGAAAATTATTACCCAACAGTGGTCATCTCTCAGCACCACTAATGGATCTATCTCTTCTTATCCCTGTTGGGACAGGTGAGGTGGCCTGTCCCAGAAAAAGAAAACATGAAGAAGAAAGCCTGTCCCCAACTGGAAGTGAAGGGGGAGATGAACCTCCCAGAGACAAACGTTTAAGGACCACGATATTACCGGAACAGCTTGATATTTTACATCGGTGGTATCTGCAAGATTCTAACCCCACAAGAAGCACTCTAGAACGCATATCTCTTGAAGTTGGCTTAAAGAAGAGAGTCGTTCAAGTTTGGTTTCAGAATACAAGAGCTCGTGAACGTAAAGGTCAATACCGAGGTGGAATACCATCATCTGTTTCCACTCCCAAGCAGCAAGATGATTCTCCAAATGAAGGATCAAAAAAGGATGGAATAAATTTCTATTACAGTGCTCCACCAAGCTCAGTGGCGCCCCAGTTACCAGCAAAAACAGGCTTATCTACCGTGCAGACTTCATGTTCTTCAATACTGCCAAAACCGCCAGCTTCTTGCAGTGTTACAACTCCAGTTACAAAACCTCTGGTCAATCCAAGCCAGGCACTTTCAGGAATAATTAATGCCACACAAGTTTTACCTAGTTTAGTTAATCCTTCACAAGCTCTAACTAATCTTGCCAATTCTCAGGCTCTGCCTGGCTATGTGAACCCACCTCAAGCTTTATCTGCTTTAGTGAGTCCAAACCAAACATTTACTGGTCTTGTTAATCCAGCCCATGTACTCTCTAGCTTTGTTAGTACTTCTCAACCTTCACAAGGTTTACTATTGGCTTCATTCACAGCGAAGCCTGCACCAACAATTATAATGTCTTCAACCCCAGAAGTTAAGTTGCATACCTCAGCAAGTCAGCAAGTTTCTGCCCAGTCATCAGGAGGGCAATCTGCTGAACCTGAAAAAACACTAACAACACCATTTTCTGAGATGTCTGATTCTTCTAAATTCACAACTTCAGAACAGCAGACTACTGAAAACCAAACTCTGGAGATCCAAAGTATTAACAGCCAAAAATGTGTAGATTTTCCAAAAATTATGGAATCACTTATGCACAGTCCACAAGGTGGAGACATAAGTGATTCATCTTGCTCAGATCCCGGCCCATCTAGTCCTGGTAAAGGAGCTTTAAATTCTGAAGGATTGTTGGGTTCTTCTGGAGCAAGACGTTATCGTACCCAGATGAGTAGTTTGCAGTTACGAATACTCAAGGCCTGTTATGCTGAATATCGTACTCCAAGCATGCAAGAGTGTGACTGCCTAGGGGGAGAAATTGGGCTCCAAAAGAGAGTTGTTCAAGTGTGGTTCCAGAATGCCAGAGCCAAAGAAAAGAAAGCCAAATTACAGGGTTTGGTTGGTTCGGGCTCTACAAATGATGGACCTTCACCTACAGAATGTACCCACTGTAATGTAAAATATGGGCCTACCATTCTATGCCGTGCCCACATATTCTCCAGACCACATATTGCAAGACTGCGAGTATCAATACAGCAGCAACTAAAGGAAGAAAGTCGCTACCGGGACACTCACCCCAGTGGAGGAGCAGCTCCTGTTTCTGAAAGCAAACCAGCCTCACAGATTCTCAACTTCCAGAGTCCTGCCACAGTGTCCCCTCAAATCCAGAGGCTCACACCCTTGTTGATGCCTGGTCAGGGCATTCCTGCACCAATCGGCGGATTGGCAACTTTTAACACAGGTAAAATACAGTTTGGGGATAGGAAATATATCAAAAGAAGTACTGATGTCAGAATGGAATGCGTCAACTTAAAACTAGGAAAGAGACAGTACAGAGTTAAGCTTCTAACATCACTTAGCCTAGCAGCTCCCCAAATTTTTTATTTCCTAATGTACAAGAACGTACACTTTTCAATCACTTTAGCATAGTGAAAGCAAGGGTGGCACAGTAGAAAAATAACAGTTACATGCAGCTCAGGTGCCAGCTGTGTTACATAGCCGGTACCCGACAGTAACTGATGGAGGTAGCGCCAATGCCATCAGTTTTATTTCTTAAATGCCATTGTCAAACATGACAGCGGCATTTAAGAGGCTTCAACATGGCAGTCATGACTTCAGTTGGCGATCAGCACCCCATATAATGTGATCACAGGGTGCCAATATGTTGCCATGACAGCCAGAAACCTTCTGAAGGCATCCGTATTTGCCATGTAATATCTCATAAAAAATCCAGCCTATGGCTAGGCTTCATTGGAGATCATCAATTTAACAGTGCAAAGCTTTGCAATGCTTTACCCTAGTGGGGACTATTTAAAAATGAAAAAAAAAAAAAAATCAAGAAAAATATATATATATACACTTCCATTTCTGCGTTCACCGCATGTGACAAATGACAATCGACACCAGAATTGTCGTTATTAGGTCACTGCAATCCCACCCTCCCCCAAAAAATGTAATAAAACGCAATCATATGTACCTCAAAATGGTATCAATAAAAACATTAGCACGACGTGCAAAAAAAAAGACCCTTGCACTACTCCATCGACGGAAGAATAGAAAACATGTTACAAGTCTCGAAAATGTATCACATAAATTACATTTTTTTTTTACAAAGTCCTGAACTTTTTTAACAAATATATAATTTTTTTTTATAAGTTTAGTATCGTTTTTAAATGAAGAATCATGCTCCAATGTCATTTTTAAAATATAGTGAACATCATAAAAACCAAACAAATCCGCCATATTTTTTTTTCATTTTTTTTTCCACCATGAAAAGTAAATGTTAAAATAAATGTTGTTAATCAAACCTGTATGTCATGCAAAAAAACAAGCCCTCAAATGGCTATGTTCACGGAAAAATAACAGTAATGGCTCTTGGACGAAAAATAAATAAATAGTAAAAATGAAAAATTGCCCGGTCCATAAGATATTAAGGATCAATTGACCCATAATTGTTGCCTCATCGAATACATTTTGATTTTGCACTGTGTTAATTTAAAGTATTTTTGCTTTGGAAAAAAAAGCATTGTTTATGCAGCTCTTGTTATGCATAGCATTAAGGTTCTGCTTTAGCACAGTAGAGACTAAACAAACTTTACCCACAAGAAGAATGTAAAACTGCAGCAGAAATGGCATTAGTCACACTTAAAACCTTACAAAACCACTTTCCTGCATGCTGTAACATTTTCTCAGCTCTTTATGACTTAGGGCTCATTAGGGGTCAGACGAGCATATTAAAAGTCTGTGCGCTGTCCGTATGCAAATCGGACAGCATAATGACAGCACATTGACCGATGCAAATCAATGTGGTAGCTCACATGAATGGTTTTACACACAAGTTGATGATCTACATGTAAGGCTCCCTTCACATATCCGTGTTTCTGGTATGTGTGGCATCCGTTTTCACACGTGCTGGAGACATGTACACACGCACACCCATTATAATCTATGGGGGTGCGCACATGTCCGTGTTTTCACATGCACCGTATTTCCGTGTGACCCACTTGTAGACATGTCCGTCTGTTTTCCGGCAGCAAGGATGACAATACTTACCGCACACGTGCACGCGGATGACATACGTGTGACATTCGTGTGTCATCCGTGTGACACATAGCAGAATAGAAATGAAAGATTATTATGTGTTAAAGATGTGCAAAGATAGAGATAGATAATTAGATATGAGGTAAATAGATGATAGATAGATATCCGTGAGATATGTAATTTGTGCCTTGCGTGTGTAGAACTTTACATGTATTAACCTAATAAATAAATTGAAAAGAATGATGTGCGGACCCCCCCATTTTCGTTAACCGGCAAAGGTAAAGCAGACAGCTGTGAGCTGATATGATCAGGCTGGGGAGGTCCCTGGTTATTGGCCCCATCCCAGCCTAAAAATACCAGCTCACAGCCGCCCAGAAATGGTGCATCACATAATATACTCCAATTCTGGCGCTTTGCCTTGGCTCTTCCCGATTGCCCTAGTGCATTGGCAATCGAGTTAATGGTAGTTGGGGTTGATGTCAGCTATGAATTGTCCAAAAACACAGCTGACATCAAGCCCTGGTGTTAGTAATGGAAAGGTGCATCAGACACCCCCATTACTAACCCAGTACTAAAAAGAAAAAAAACACACAAAAGTACTTTATTTAAAAAACACTCCCCAACTCTTTCCCTGGTTCACCAATTTATTAAAAAAAAAATCCCACTCAGGTTCAGCTTAGTTTAGGGAATGGAACGTAGTCCACAAATGGAAACCAGAAAAACATATAAAGAGAGGAATAAAAACAAGACACTGTGCCTCGTTCACCAGTTTATTCTAAAAAAAAGTTTCCACACAGGTCCAACGTTTCCCACGATGTTCCCCAAATCCGTCGTCCAGAGCCTATGAAGTCTCGTTCTGAGGCTCCAACGGCTTTAGCCGCAGCCACTCCTGGCACACGCTGTGCTCCATGAGACCCGGCGACTGTGAAGAGCAGTAACATTACTGACATCACCGCTATTCACAGTCGCCAGGTCTCACGGAGAACAGTGTTTTTTTAATACAAGTACATTTGTGTGTGTGTTTTTGGACAATTCATAGCTGACATCAACACCAACTACCATTCCCTTGATTGACAACACACCAGGGCATCGGGAAGAGCCAAGGCAAAGCGCCTGAATTGGCACATCTAATGTCATGCTCCACTTCCGCTGTGGCTGCGGGCTGGTATATTTAGGCTGGGAAAAGCCCAATAACCAGGTAACTTCCCAGCCTGATAATATCAGCTCACAGCTGTCTGCTTTACCTTTGCTGGTTATAAAAAATGTGGGGAACCCCACATCGTTTTTTTCATTTATTTATTTATTAGGTTAATAGTTGTAACATTAGGTCAACATACAAGGCACTTTGAAAAGTTTGCAAACCTTTGACACATAAAAATCATTATTTTCTGCAAGGTATTTTATTCCGGTACGTGTTAAGCGGACAGCACACAAAGGGAGCATGGATGCCACATGGATGATGCACACGTACATATGTCACGCACATATGCAATACTGATAACACCGATACCGTTTTTCCAGTACGTGTGAGGGGGCCTAAGAAATCGCAGCATTCACTACTTGATCTGTGTTTCGGATCAGACTCGCCCATTATAAATTAATGGTTGCGCAAAATACGAATCACATATAGGTTACCATCGATATGTCACATGTTTTCATGGATTCATTACAATTAATAAGATAGGAAACCGTATTTGGCCTATTATTATTAAAATGGTCTAATTAAAAACGGATGACATATAGATGTACAAATAGGACATATGGATGACAAATTGTCGGATTTTTTTCTTTATGGTGATTTTGCATACGCTCCTCTGACCATGCGGTGTATACATACTGTGTCAGTAACTATGCAGTGTATACATATATGTTAGGGCACATTCACACATCAGTTTCTGTTATTTTTGTCCTAAAAAAAAAGACCATTTTTCTCACCTGTATCATTCATTTTCTTTCAGTTTTGTACACAGTTTTCTCATTCGTTTTTAGAAGTTGAAGAAGGGATGATGTCTCAATGTTTCCTTTTTATTGTTATTTAGCAGTAGACCCGTTTCAAACCAGATGGAAAACTTATCACTATTGACTTCTATGGGCAATTTTAGAATATGATATGCACTGAGTTTAACCAAACAGACATGCAGATTCATAAAAAAAACTGCATGCATGAATAGTTCCATTGAATGCTTTGGCCATGATTCATCAAGATCGGCATTGTTCATATCGGTCTTGATGAGGGGTGTGTGTTGGAGTCAGAGGTCCTTGATTCATTAAAGCCACATTCAGTATTTGGTGAGTATTTTATCTTAGTATTTGTACGCCAAAACCAGGAGAAAACCAGAATAAAAGTATAATAGACGCACGTCATCACTTTTGCATTTGTAAGCCAAAACCTTTTGGGTGAAAAATGCAGATGTGAAATACTGACCAAATATTGAATGTGTGTACATGGCCTAAGGCTACATTCCCACAATAAGTTTTTGATGTTGCAGAATTTCTGCACCATATATGCACCCATTATGTAAATTACGTTCCTTGCGTTTTTTTCATTGCATTTTTGAGTACATTTTTTTCCATGCATTTTTATCTCGTTTTTTGTCTCTTGTTGGTATGTCATTATTGTCATGTTTTAAACAAAGCTGCTTTCTTTTGATAGTTCCTGGTAAATGGCTTTGCCAAAACTTTGATCATTTGTGGATCACATGTGTTTTAGATGCTGTAAGGCGACGGTGTTCACACCGTGCTGTAACTGAGGCAGTGACCCAAGCAAGTCCAACATAAACATCTTTATTCAGCAACTCACGGGTAACAGAAAAGTCTTCCGGTTCGCAGCCGGGTTAACACGAATCCTTAAACAACGGTTGCCGTGGAGAACGGCTGCATCGGGCCGCTCAGAGCCTGACAGGTGCAGAGCCTTCCCAGGCCTGGGTTCAGCTCCTCACAGGCCCACCAAGCTTCCCTGCTATGCTCCTAGCAGGTTCCAACATAGAACAACACTAATCCTTAGTGCAGGGTTTTTAAAGGACCTGTGGCAAGAGCCACTGGAAAACCCGGGTTGGAGGGAGGAGGCCGCCCCACTGCCTTCCTGTAACCTCCCCCAAGAAATGAAGGCCCTGCCGGGTTTTACTTAATCTGCCTTAGCCAGATAGCCTAACCAGGTCAATGCTCACCTTCATTCCTGCATTGCTGCCGCATGTGAGTTTGTGACTGCAGTGCACTCTAATGGATTTAATAGGTCTCTGTACACATTCTGGGGGATATATAACGTCCCTCGTATACGATCCCGGTCACTGCCTCACATATATCCCCCCCTCTGTTCAAACTTGTGGGGTTGAACATTTGACACCATACAGGGTGCCCGGGACAGGGCATCCGCGTTTGCCTGCGACTTCCCAGGGCGATGTTCTACAGAGAAACTGAAATTTTGCAGTGACAGGAACCACCTGGTGACTCGCGCATTCCTCTCCTTGGCATTCCTCATCCATACCAAGGGTGAGTGGTCCGTCACCAAGCGGAACTGACGCCCGAGTAAATAATAACGTAGCGATTCCAAGGCCCACTTAATAGTCTAACACTCTTTTTCTACCACGCTATAGTTTTTCTCTGCCGGGACAAGTTTTCTACTCAAGTAGGTGACCGGGTGCTCTTCACCATTCACTTTTTGTGACAATACCGCCCCTGAGCCTACCTCCGAGGCATCTGTCTGTACAATGAAGGTTTCCTTGAAGTTGGGGCTAATGAGGACCGGCTGTCCACACAAGGCCAACTTCATCGACTGAAAGGCTTCTTCTGCCTGAGTGTTCCACTGAACAATTACCCATTTTTTCCCTTTCAAAAGATCGGTCAGGGCCGCCGTTCTCCCAGCAAAATTAGGTATAAACCAAGGATGCCAAGGAACGCCCTCACCTACTTTGTACTTGATGGTTTAGGCCAATTTTTTATGGCCTCAACTTTATTGATTTGGGGCTTGATAACTCCTCGGCCAATCACATACCCCAAATATCGGGCTTCCTCTAGCCCTATAGCACATTTTTTGGGCTCTGAGAGAATCCAGTACTGCTTGTACCTGGGATAGATGCGTATGCCAGTCGGTGCTAAAGATGATAATATCATCTAGATACGCGGACGTGTAATCCTGATGAGGCTTGAGCACTATGTCCATCAACCTCTGGAATGTAGCAGGGGCCCCATGTAACCCAAAAGGTAAGACCCTCTGGAGTTATGAAGGCGGTCTTTTCCTTCGCTGATTTCGTGAGAGGTACCTCACAGTAACCCTTGGTGAGATCGAGCGTGGTAAAGTACTGGGCCTGCCCCAGTCTCTCAATCAGCTCATCCACCCTGGGCATTGGATAAAGGTCAAACTTCGACACTTCATTTAGTTTTCGGAAATCGTTACAGAAGCGTAACGATCCGTCTGGTTTCGGAATCAGTACGATGGGGCTAGCCCACTCACTCCGCGATTCCTCGATGACGCCTAACTGGAGCATCTGTTTTACCTCAGCAGTGATGGCTTGCCTCCGGGCTTCTGGTACCCGGTACGGTCTCATTCGCACCCTTACCCTAGGTTCGGTGACAATGTCATGTTGGAGAACTGTAGTCCTACCCGGTAGCTCTGAGAACACGTCGGTATTCTGCTGCGCCAGTGAGCGAGCCTCCCGTCGCTGCTGTTTAGTGAGAGCTTCACTTATCCTGACCTCTCCCCCGGACGCACTGAAACTGCTGAAACTGTAAGTGTTATTGACACAGCAAAAATACGCAGTGTCAAAAACTCACAAAAAACTCATTGTAGACAAACAGCCTAAGGGCTCATTCAGATATCAGTGATTTTTCATCAGTGCTTGTATGCCAAAACCAGGAGTGGAACATACAGAGAGAAACTATAATTGAAAGATTGACACCTGTTCTGTGATTTGGAGTCACTCCTGGTTTTGGCATACAAATACTGATGAAAAGTCACTGATGTCTGAATGAGCCTTAAAAGTCATAAAAGTATTGCACAGCCACGCATTGCACACACAAAAGATTAAACTTTTCAAAGTGAGTTACTCCAGATTTTACACTTTGATGAAACAGGGCCTATGGGCCATTTTAAAAATAGACAGCACACAGATGAGAAAAATTAATGTGTGAATGTGCCCTAAGCTTCTGTTCACATTAAAAGGTTTTTCTTATTCTTTAAAAAATGTATCCAATGCAAGTAATAGTAATAAATTAACAAAAGAAGTTTTATTCGCCCATTTAATCCTTCGGTCCTCCAATTGGTATTCTGCTTACTTGGCTGTAGATATGTTGTGTTATATATCCTACATGAGAGTGGCGGAGGATTAAATGAGTGACTACAACTTCTTTTGTTATTTACAACTGACTCATTGACTATGACATTGACATTGATAACGTAGAAAATCCCTTGAAGAGCCCTACATTTTTCCTACAAATGTCTGGCCTTACCTAATCCAGCCATGCCGATCCGATCGTTTATGCATCAGCCTGTGTTCCCATGATTAGCTTTTAGTGAGTTTTTGATGTTGCTGATTTTCTGCACCATTTCTGCACCTACAGTATGTTCAAAATAATAGCAGTGTGTTCCAAAACATGAGTTAACCACAAAATCTTTATACTAGTTTTTATTTCCATGCATTGGGGACATAGCACACTGTTTTCTAACTCAAATTAGATGCTTTGACTACATCCTACAATTTTATGAGATTTGTTGGCTTTGCTTCAGAAACGGCTTTTGTTATGTCACCCCACAAGTGTTCTATCGAATTAAGGTCCGGGATTGGGTTGGCCACTCCATAACCTCAATTTTGTTGGCCTGGAACCAAGATTTTGCTCATTTACTGGTGTGTTAAGGGTCGTTGTCTTGTTGAAACACCCATTTGAAGGGCATATCTTCTTCAGCGTAAGGCAACATGACCTGTTCAAGTATTTTAATATATGTAAACTGGTCCATGATCCCTGGTTTGCAGTAAATAGGTCCGGCACCATAGTAAGAGAAACATGCCCATATCATGATGTTTGCGCCACCATTCTTCACTGTCTTCAGAGTGTACTGTGGCTTGAATGCAGAGTTTGGGGTTCTGATGAACTGTCTGTGGCCCTTGGACCCAAAAAGACCAATATTACTTTCATCAGTCCACAAAATGTTTCTCCATTTCTCTTTAGTCCAGTTGATGTGTTCTTTGGCAAATTGTATCCGCTTCAGTACATGTCTTTTTTTAACAGTGTGACTTTGCAGGGAACTTCTTGCTAAGAGATTAGCTTCACACAGGCGTCTTCTAACTGTCACAGTACTCACAGGTAACTTGAGACTGTCTTTGATCATCCTGGAGCTGATCATTGGCTGAGCCTTTGCCATTCTGGCTATTCTTCTATCCATTTGAATGGTAGTCTTCCGTATTCTTCCACGTCTCTCTAGTTTTGCTTTCCATTTTAAAGCATTTGAGATCATTTCAGCTGAACAGCCTATCATTGTCTGCACTTATTTATAAGTTTTATCCTCTCCAATCAACTTTATAATCAAAGTATGCTGTTTTTCTGAACAATGTCTCGAACGACCCATATTTCTCAGGTTTTCAAGGAGAAATGCATGTACAACATGTGATGGCTTCACCCTTAAATAAGGGCCACCTGATTCACACCTGTTTCTTCACAGAATGATTGACCTCTCTAATTGAACTCTGCACTGCTATTATTTTGAACACACTCCTTTCAATTAATTATTCAAATACACAGACTAAAAAACATGCAGATCATGAATGTGGAGTCTGTTGGTTTTCTTAGAATCTACTGCACCAACTGGTAAATTGTTTGACATGTGGTAATATAATTTATACCAAAAACAGATTAATCTGGTTAGTCATATTGGACTGCTATTATTTTGAACACTACTGTATTATGTAAGTTAAGTTACTTGCGTTTCTTTCACTTTGGGCTCGCTCACACTGGCGTATAACTCGGACTAATGCAATGTGAGAAAAAAAGGGATTGCACTTGGACCAATGTAATTCTATGAGGCAGTGTAGATCTGTGTATTTCTTCTCAGCTGTATTCGGCATGGGAAAAAAATCACACCATGCTGCCGAAATCGGTATAGTGCGAGAAAAAAATCGGATGCCATACAGACCATCAATGTGGCATCCGATTTTTACAGATACATTACAATTATGTAGCATAGGCAACTGTAAATGGTCCTGTAAAAGATTAATAGCTGCTGAGGAAAAAATTGGATTGCAAGAGAAATTGACATGTTGCACATTTGAAACACGCATCCCTGGTCAGCGCAAAAAAAGCACAGTGGGCATGAGATTTCTATAAATCCCATCCACTTTGCTGGAACTGTAAGACGCTGCGTTTTTTATCCAGCAAAAATATACAGCATCAAAAATTCACCAAAAGATCATCGTGGGAACTTAACCTTAAATGATTGGATTTTTTTCTTTTCGCATACTTATTCCTTCACTTGTAGTTTCTGAAAGATGTCATAGGTTCATTACATAGTCTGGATTCACTAAAAAGCTTTTTTCCACTATGGATTTCCTTTCAGAATAATTTGTGAAGTGATTTTAAGAGTCCCGCCCACATGCAGGTATGAACCACACATGCTATGGCTATTACAATCCTCAGCAAGCACTGTACATGAAGTTTCTGGGGTTTTTTTTGTCCTTCATGGAATTTTCATTGGGAAATTTCAACTATACATGAAGTAGAATTTTGGTCCCCTGCTGTTCCTCTCTCTGAACATTTGAAAATAACCTTAATATGTACAAGTTTTCAACTCCATATTACTCACCGTTATGTAGTCATGTGCACTGTGTGAATTATTTCCTAGTATGACGATGAAAAACGTTGATCCTTGGATTACAGCAGGCATCTGTGGAAAACAAGCAGAAATAGTTCTAAATTCTTTAACTTAGACACATATATACATTTTAGAAAATTGTATGGTAGTGGACCTTAACGCTTTAGGCTACGTTCCCACAATGAGTTTTTGTGCAGTTTTTGATGTTGCAGAATTTCTGTACCATTTCTGCATTGTTTTTTATTGCGTTTTTGTGTGCGATTTTTCAACATGCATTTTTGACGCTGCAGTTTTGTCTCTTATTGGTGTTTCATGCTTTAAATAAAGCGGCTTTGTTTTTGATACTTCCTGGTAAATGGGCTTGACAAAACTTTATTAATATGCTTAGGCGCGGAGTACATGAGTTTTTGATGTGTTTCCGCCACGGAAACGCACTTAAAAGATGTGCATTTTTTACCTGTGCAATTTCCGCACCTAATGCAATTCTGTGGGGAAATTCAACACAAAAAAATTCAGCGTACGCACAAGAGAAATTTACATGTTGCGGGATTTGAAACACGCACTGAGGTCAGTTTACGCAGACTGAAAAAAAAAGCACAATGGGCATAAGATTTCTATGAATCCCATCCACTTTGCTGGAACTGTAAAACGCTGTGTTTCTGACGGAGGAAAAATATGCAGCGTTAAAAACGCACCAAAAGCTCATCGTTGGAGCGTGGCCTTATAGGACACGAAGCACTGTAAGGCCAGGTTCACACGAGCGCATAAAAGATTTAATCCAGAAAACTATAAATAATTTACAAGACCATTTACAGTTTCCTATGTTAAAGAATAGGAAAAAAGATCCGGAAAAGACAGATTCTATATGCATGGAATCCTTTTTTTTTAGGGTTGCCATAAACTTGAATGGGCGAGTGACATCTGGCATGACATCCGGCCCATTTAAGAAACTAGTGCATGCTGCGCTTTTTTCGTCACACACAGATTCAGTTCTTGAAAAAAATCGTTCAGCTACACTGCCCCATTAAATAACATTGGTCTGAGTGCAACGCTTTTTTATTACGGACGTCACTCGGAAAGAGTAAAGAAGCCCTAAAATACATCAGGTGATGTTGAGCCCTTCCCTCAGCCAGTTTTCATTTTTTTCTCTCCCTTTTTAAATAGTCATAAGTTTTCTATTGCTGCACTGATATATATATATATATATATATATATATATATACACTGTGTTCCAAATTATTATGCAAATAATATTTTCTCAGATTTTCCCAAATTACCTATATGAATTGCAGTCATTGTAATTTTCCAGTCAAATAACTATTAGAGTACAATTGAAAGGTTTTTGTACAAACTGCCTATGATAACAGTATATTTTTTTAAAAATAAAACACTCAAACTGCACTCAAAATGCATGTTCCAAATTATTATGCACAGCAGAGTTTTCAACCTTTTCATTTTAATAAAGAACAAAAAAATGGTCATTTTTGAAATTATAAGCATTAGCAGGTTATTACAAACTGAAATCAAACAGTTTTCAACTCAAAACTTTATTCTAGGTGATGTTACATTTGCACATAGGACCCCTTGTTCGAAAGGAGCTTCTGAACTCTCTCGTCCATTGAATTTGTCAGGTTTTGGATGGTTTCTGCTTCAATTGTTTTGCATGAGGACAGAATACCCTCCCAGAGCTGTTGCTTAGATGTGAACTGCCTCCTGCCATCATAGACACTCCTTTTGATGATGCTCCAGAGGTTCTCAATGGGGTTGAGGTCAGGGGAGCATGGGGGCCACACCATAAGTTTGTCCCCTTTTATGCCCACAGCAGCCAGAGATGCAGATGTGTTATGTGCAGCATGAGACGGGGCGTTATCACGCATGAAAATGATCTTGCTGCGGAATGCACGGTTCTTCTTCTTGAACCATGGCAGGAAGTGCTGTTTGAGAAACTCAACATACATTATGGAGTTCATCTTTACCCCTTCAGGGATCCTAAAAGGGCCGACAATCTCTCTCCCCATGATTACAGCCCAAAACATTACTCCACCTCCTCCTTGTTGGCGCCGTAGCCGTGTTTGCATGGGGTGTCCATCAACCAGCCATCCTCCACTCCATCCATCTGGACCATCGAGATCATTTCATGCATGATAATGCACCGTCTCATGCTGCACGTAACACATCTGCATCTCTGGCTGCTATGGGCATAAAAGGGGACAAACTTATGGTGTGGCCCCCATGCTCCCCTGACCTCAACCCCATTGAGAACCTCTGGAGCATCATCAAAAGGAGTATCTATGATGGCGGGAGGAAGTTCACATCTAAACAACAGCTCTGGGAGGGTATTCTGTCCTCATGCAAAACAATTGAAGCAGAAACCATCCAAAACCTGACAAATTCAATGGACGAGAGAGTTCAGAAGCTCCTTTCGAACAAGGGGTCCTATGTGCAAATGTTACATCACCTAGAATAAAGTTTTGAGTTGAAAACTGTTTGATTTCAGTTTGTAATAACCTGCTAATGCTTATAATTTCAAAAATGACCATTTTTTTGTTCTTTATTAAAATGAAAAGGTTGAAAACTCTGCTGTGCATAATAATTTGGAACATGCATTTTGAGTGCAGTTTGAGTGTTTTATTTTTTAAAAAATATACTGTTATCATAGGCAGTTTGTACAAAAACCTTTCAATTGTACTCTAATAGTTATTTGACTGGAAAATTACAATGACTGCAATTCATATAGGTAATTTGGGAAAATCTGAGAAAATATTATTTGCATAATAATTTGGAACACAGTGTATATGACAAGCAGGACAAGAAGTAGTTTTGAATGACACCATTCATGTTACCCTTTAGAGTAAGGGAAAATGTCCCAAACAATTCTAAGTGCAGTAAAAAGGTGAAAAAAATTGGAAATCTGCTAATTTTTTTTTTTTTTTTTTTTTTTTTACGACGTTCATTGTAAAGTAAAAATGACCTAGAAACATCATCAGTATAATAACAGAGATACCAAACATATATAGGGTTTTTTTTTTACTATTTTATTAGATTAAACAAAATCACTATTTTGTAAAAAAAAATAATTATGTTTTTGTCATCATTTTCCAAGACTTTCCATAAGTTTTTTTTATATTATCATCAATGGAGCTGTGTGGGGGCTTGGAGTAAAGACTATGCTTTGATTTCTTCTTAGTGCATATTTTAGCATTTTTGCATCAACCAAAAAGCCGCAATGTTTTCATTCTTTTTTTTTCGTTATGGTATGTACCGATCGGCTTAAATAGTGTTTTGATAGATTGGATTTTTCTGGACGCACCAATAACAAATGTATGTACAGTACAGACCAAAAGTTTGGACACACCTCATTTAAAGATTTTTCTGTATTTTCATGACTTTGAAAATTGTACATTCACACTGAAGGTATCAAAACTATGAATTAACACATGTGGAATTATATACTTAACAAAAAGTGTGAAACAACTGAAAATATGTCTTATATTCTAGGTTCTTCAAAGTAGCCACCTTTTGCTTTGATGACTGCTTTGCACATTCTTGGCATTCTCTTGATGAGCTTCAAGAGGTAGTCACCGGAAATGGTTTTCACTTCACAGGTGTGCCTTGTCAGGTTTAATAAGTGGGATTTCTTGCCTTATCAATGGGGTTGGGGCCATCAGTTGTGTTGTGCAGAAGTCAGGTGGATACACAGCTGATAGTCCTACTGAATAGACTGTTAGAATTTGTATTATGGCAAGAAAAAAGCTGCTAAGTAAAGAAAAATGAGTGGCTATCATTACTTTAAGAAATGAAGGTCAGTCAGTCCGAAAAATTGGGAAAACTTTGAAAGTGTCCCCAAGTGCAGTTGCAAAAACCATCAAGCGCTACAAAGAAACTGGCTCACATGAGGACCGCCCCAGGAAAGGAAGACTAAGAGTCACCTCTGCTTCTGAGGAGAAGTTTATCCGAGTCACCAGCCTCAGAAATCGCAGGTTAACAGCAGCTCAGATTAGAGACCAGGTCAATGCCACACAGAGTTCTAGTAGCAGACACATCTCTTCAATAACTGTTAAGAGGAAACTTTGTGCAGCAGGCCTTCATGGTAAAATAGCTGCTAGCAAACCATTGCTAAGGACAGGCAACAAGCAGAAGAGACAAGTTTGGGCTAAATAATACAATGAATGGACATTAGACCAGTGGAAATCTGTGCTTTGGTCTGATGAGTCCAAATTTGAGATCTTTGGTTCCAACCACCGTGTCTTTGTGCGACGCAGAAAAGGTGAACGGATGGACTCTACATGCCTGGTTCCCACCGTGAAGCATGGAGGAGGAGGTGTGATGGTGTGGGGGTGCTTTGCTGGTGACACTGTTGGGGATTTATTCAAAATTGAAGGCATTCTGAACCAGCATGGCTACCACAGCATCTTGCAGCGGCATGCTATTCCATCCGGTTTGCGTTTAGTTGGACCATCATTTATTTTTCAACAGGACAATGACCCCAAACACACCTCCAGGCTGTGTAAGGGCTATTTGACCAAGAATGAGAGTGATGGGGTGCTACGCCAGATGACCTGGCCTGCACAGTCACCAGACCTGAACCCAATCGAGATGGTTTGGGGTGAACTGGACCGCAGAGTGAAGGCAAAAGGGCCAACAAGTGCTAAGCATCTCTGGGAACTCCTTCAAGATTGTTGGAAGACCATTTCCGGTGATTACCTCTTGAAGCTCATCAAGAGAATGCCAAGAGTGTGCAAAGCAGTCATCAAAGCAAAAGGTGGCTACTTTGAAGAACCTAGAATATAAGACATATTTTCAGTTGTTTCACACTTTTTTTGTTAAGTATATAATTCCACATGTGTTAATTCATAGTTTTGATGCCTTCAGTGTGAATGTACAATTTTCATAGTCAAGAAAATACAGAAAAATCTTTAAATGAGAAGGTGTGTCCAAACTTTTGGTCTGTACTGTATGTATATATATATATATATATATATGTGTGTATATACACTGCTCAAAAAAATAAAGGGAACACTCAAATAACACATCCTAGATCTGAATGAATGAAATATTCTCATTGAATACTTTGTTCTGTACAAAGTTGAATTTGCTGACAACAAAATCACACAAAAATCATCAATGGAAATCAAATTTATTAACTAATGGAGGCCTGGATTTAGAATCACCCCCAAAATTTAAGTGGAAAAACACACTACATACTGATCCAACTTTGATGTAATATCCAAAAAAACAAATCAAAATGAGGCTCAGTATTGTGTGTGGCCTCCACATGCCTGTATGACCTCCCTACAATGCCTGGGCATGCTCCTGATGAGGTTGCGGATGGTCTCTTGTGGGATCTCCTCCCAGACCTGGACTAAAGCATCCGCCAACTCCTGGACAGTCTGTGGTGCAATGTAGGTGGATGGAGCGAGACATGATGTCCCAGATGTGCTCAATCGGATTCAGGTCTGGGGAACGGGCGGGCCAGTCCATAGCTTCAATGCCTTCATCTTGCAGGAACTTCTGACACACTCCAGCCTCATGAGGTCTGGCATTGTCCTGCATTAGGAGGAACCCAGGGCCAACCGCAGCAGCTTATGGTCTCACAAGGGGTCTGAGGATCTCATCTCGGTACCTAATGTCAGTCAGGCTACCTCTGGCGAGCACATGGAGGGCTGTGCGGCCCTCCAAAGAAATGCCATCCCACACCATTACTGACCCACTGCCAAACCGGTCATGCTGAAGGATGTTGCAGGCAGCAGATCGCTCTCCACAGCGTCTCCAGACTCTGTCACGTCTGTCACATGTGTCCAGTGTGAACCTGCTTTCATCTGTGAAGAGCACAGGGTGCCTGTGGCGACTCTGCCAATCCTGGTGTTCTGTCGCAAATGCCAAGCGTCCTGCACGGTGTTGGGCTGTGAGCACAACCCCCATCTGTGGACGTCGGGCCCTCATACCACCCTCATGGAGTCGGTTTCTAACCGTTTGTGCAGACACATGCACATTTGTGGCTTGCTGGAGGTCATTTTGCAGGGCTCTGGCAGTGCTCCTTCTGTTCCTCCTTGCACAAAGACGGAGGTAGCGGTCCTGCTGCTGGGTTGTTGCCCTCCGACGGCCCCTTCCACGTCTCCTGGTGTACTGGCCTGTCTCCTGGTAGCGCCTCCAGCCTCTGGACACTACGCTGACAGACACAGCAAACCTTCTTGCCACAGCTCGCCTTGATGTGCCATCCTGAATGAGCTGCACTACCTGAGCAACTTCTGTGGGTTGTACAATCCGTCTCATGCTACCACGAGTGTGAAAGCACAACCAACATTCAAAAGTGACCAAAACATCAGCCAGAAAGCATTGGTATTGAGATGTGGTCTCTGGTCTCCACCTGCAGAACCACTCCTTTATTGAGTGTGTCTTGATAATTGCCAATAATTTCCATCTATTGTCTATTCCATTTGCACAACAGCATGTGAAATTGATTGTCAATCAGTGTTGCTTCCTAAGTGGACAGTTTGATTTCACAGAAGTTTGGTTTCAGTTGGAGTTATATTATGTTGTTTAAGTGTTCCCTTTATTTTTTTTGAGCAGTGTGTATATATATATATATATATATATATACAGTACAGACCAAAAGTTTGGACACACCTTCGCATTTAAAGATTTTTCTGTATTTTCATGACTATGAAAATTGTACATTCACACTGAAGGCATCAAAACTATGAATTAACACATGTGGAATTATATACTTAACAAAAAAGTGTGAAACAACTGAAAATATGTCTTATATTCTAGGTTCTTCAAAGTAGCCACCTTTTGCTTTGATGACTGCTTTGCACACTCTTGGCATTCTCTTGATGAGCTTCAAGTGGTAGTCACCGGAAATGGTTTTCACTTCACAGGTGTGCCCTGTCAGGTTTAATAAGTGGGATTTCTTGCCTTATAAATGGGGTTGGGACCATCAGTTGTGTTGTGCAGAAGTCTGGTGGATACACAGCTGATAGTCCTACTGAATAGACTGTTAGAATTTGTATTATGGCAAGAAAAAAGCAGCTAAGTAAAGAAAAACAAGTGGCCATCATTACTTTAAGAAATGAAGGTCAGTCAGTGTGAAAAATTGGGAAAACTTTGAAAGTGTCCCCAAGTGCAGTTGCAAAAAGCATCAAGCGCTACAAAGAAACTGGCTCACATGAGGACCGCCCCAGGAAAGGAAGACCAAGAGTCACCTCTGCTTCTGAGGATAAGTTTATCCGAGTCACCAGCCTCAGAAATCGCAGGTTAACAGCAGCTCAGATTAGAGACCAGGTCAATGCCACACAGAGTTCTAGCAGCAGACACATCTCTTCAACAACTGTTAAGAGGAGACTTTATGCAGCAGGCCTTCATGGTAAAATAGCTGCTAGGAAACCACTGCTAAGGACAGGCAACAAGCAGAAGAGACTTGTTTGGGCTAAAGAACAAATGGAATGGACATTAGACCAGTGGAAATCTGTGCTTTGGTCTGATAAGTCCAAATTTGAGATATTTGGTTCCAACCACCGTGTCTTTGTGCGACACAGAAAAGGTGAACGGATGGACTCTACATGCCTGGTTCCCACCGTGAAGCATGGAGGAGGAGGTGTGATGGTGTGGGGGTGCTTTGCTGGTGACACTGTTGGGGATTTATTCAAAATTTAAGGGATACTGAACCAGCATGGCTACCACAGCATCTTGCAGCGGCATGCTATTCCATCCGGTTTGCGTTTAGTTGGACCATCATTTATTTTTCAACAGGACAATGACCCCAAACACACCTCCAGGCTGTGTAAGGGCTATTTGACCAAGAAGGAGAGTGATGGGGTGCTACGCCAGATGACCTGGCCTCCACAGTCACCAGACCTGAACCCAATCGAGATGGCTTGGGGTGAGCTGGACCGCAGAGTGAACGCAAAAGGGCCAACAAGTGCTAAGCATCTCTGGGAACTCCTTCAAGATTGTTGGAAGACCATTTCCAGTGACTACCTCTTGAAGCTCGTCAAGAGAATGCCAAGAGTGTGCAAAGCAGTAATCAAAGCAAAAGGTGGCTACTTTGAAGAACCTAGAATATAAGACATATTTTCAGTTGTTTCACACTTTTTTGTTAAGTATATAATTCCACATGTGTTAATTCATAGTTTTGATGCCTTCAGTGTGAATGTACAATTTTCATAGTTATGAAAATACAGAAAAATCTATAAATGAGAAGATGTGTCCAAACTTTTGGTCTGTACTGTATATACAGCTCTGGGAAAAATTAAGAGACCACTGCAAAATTTTCATTTTCTCTGATTTTTCTCTTTATAGGTGTATTTTTGAGTAAAATGTACATTGTTGTTTTAGTCTATAAACTACTGACAACATGTCTCCGAAATTCGAAGCTAAAAATTTTGTATTTATTTGTAGCAAATGATAAAGCGTCCAAATACTAAAATAGAAACAGTGTTTTCAGACTTCAAATTACTCATGTTGTAACTCAGAAACAGTTCAGAAATCAATATTTGGTGGACTAACCATGATTTTTAATCACAGCTTTCATGCATCTTGCCATGCTTTCCACCAGTCTTTTCATGCTTTCCAATAGAAAACTGTTCAGTGGTCTCTTAATTTTTGCCACAGCTGTGTATATATATATATATATATGTATATATATATATACAGCACAGACCAAAAGTTTGGACACACCTTCTCATTTAAAGATTTTTCTGTATTTTCATGACTATGAAAATTGTACATTCACACTGAAGGCATCAAAACTATGAATTAACACATGTGGAATTATATACTTAACAAAAAAGTATGAAACAACTGAAAATATTTCTTATATTCTAGGTTCTTCAAAGTAGCCACCTTTTGTTTTGATGACTGCTTTGCACACTCTTGGCATTCTCTTGATGAGCTTCAAGAGGTAGTCTCCGGAAATGGTCTTCCAACAATCTTGAAGGAGTTCCCAGAGATGCTTAGCACTTGTTGGCCCTTTTGCCTTCACTCTGTGGTCCAGCTCACCCCAAACCATCTCGATTGGGTTCAGGTCTGGTGACTATGGAGGCCAGGTCATCTGGCGTAGCACCCCATCACTCCCCTTCCTGGTCAAATAGCCCTTACACAGCCTGGAGGTGTGTTTGGGGTCATTGTCCTGTTGAAAAATAAATGATGGTCCAACTAAACGCAAACCGGATGGAATAGCATGCCGCTGCAAGATGCTGTGGTAGCCATGCTGGTTCAGTATGCCTTCAATTTTGAATAAATACCCAACAGTGTCACCAGCAAAGCACCCCCACACCATCACACCTCCTCCTCCATGCTTCACGGTGGGAACCAGGCATGTAGAGTCCATCCGTTCACTTTTCTGCGTCGCACAAAGACACGGTGGTTGGAACCAAAGATGTCAAATTTGGACTCATCAGACCAAAGCACAGATTTCCACTGGTCTAATGTTCATTCCTTGTGCTCTTTAGCCCAAACAAGTCTCTTCTGCTTGTTGCCTGTCCTTAGCAGTGGTTTCCTAGCAGCTATTTTACCATGAAGGCCTGCTGCACAAAGTCTCCTCTTAACAGTTGTTGTAGAGATGTGTCTGCTGCTAGAACTCTGTGTGGCATTGACCTGGTCTCTAATCTGAGCTGCTGTTAACCTGCGATTTCTGAGGCAGGTGACTCGGATAAACTTATCCTCAGAAGCAGAGGTGACTCTTGGTCTTCCTTTCCTTCCTTCCTTTTCTTCATGTGAGCCAGTTTCTTTGTAGCGCTTGATGGTTTTTGCAACTGCACTTGGGGACACTTTCAAAGTTTGCCCAATTTTTCGCACTGACTGACCTTCATTTCTTAAAGTAATGATGGCCACTCATTTTTCTTTACTTAACTGCTTTTTTCTTGCCATAATACAAATTCTAACAGTCTATTCAGTAGGACTATCAGCTGTGTATCCACCTGACTTCTGCACAACACAACTGATGGTCCCAACCCGATTTATAAGGCAAGAAATCCCACTTATTAAACCTGACAGGGCACACCTGTGAAGTGAAAACCATTTCCGGTGACTACCTTTTGAAGCTCATCAAGAGAATGCCAAGAGTGTGCAAAGCAGTCATCAAAGCAAAATGTGGCTACTTTGAAGAACCTAGAATATAAGACATATTTTCAGTTGTTTCACACTTTTTTGTTAAGTATATAATTCCACATGTGTTAATTCATAGTTTTGATGCCTTCAGTGTGAGTGTACAATTTCATAGTCATGAAAATACAGAAAAATCTTTAAATGAGAAGGTGTGTCCAAACTTTTGGTCTGTACTGTATATATATATATATATATATATATATATATATATATATATATATACACACACACACACAACGGTATCAAGTTTTTTAAATTACTACTTTTTACATCCCTTTGGAGACTTGAACTTGTGATCATCTGATCGCTTATACTATATACAGCAATACCACAAATTGTGTATAGTGAAAATGACAGTTCCTATGACGTCTAGCCACAGACTGGATGTCACAGAAGTGATCACATGATAAGCATGGGGGTGATCAGCCGACCTTCGGCTGTCATAGCAGCCCATCGGTTCTCTGTGGTAACTATGCAGGTTAATTGCAGCGAATGGTGTGCGTGCCAATAATCTCTGTTAAAATATAGTCGACATCTGCCCAGTGTGCAGCGGGCTCTGCCTTTGAATACAACATCGAGTGTTAAGAGGTTAAAAAGGACCTGTCACTTGCTCAAAGAACAGTTCAACAAAAAATCCCTGAGCTCCCCAATTCTGCCATTCTTTTCCTTTTTTGCACTGCATCACTCCATTGCAGAGATATTCACGTGTTGCTTTTGGAGCGCAGATGTGACAACGCCCTTCCAGAGCATTACCACCATAAGGCTGAGGTTAGATGAGCGTATGAAAAATTAACCGATTTACATCTAGAAAAAAACACGGACGATTTGTCGCTATGTTGTCATCAGTGTTCTATCTGTATGTCATCCATGTGTCCATATTGAGTAGAATATCAGTTTGTGCCATTTTATCTATGAACCAATCTATCAACAGTAGACCTTACATGAATAGGTAAATAGATACAGAAACTGGAGATGCATAGGCTAGCAGTTTTATTCTGAAAATGTGTACACTAATTGGTGTATGTTTTATACTGCCTGAGCCCAAAATAAAAATATATACCCCTACAGAAATACTGGGAAAAAATTGCAACTGGGTATTTGTCAGGGAGAACACCGAAGAGATCACACCACTGCCACCATTTTGTCAAAGAGAAAACTGGAGAGATCACGCAGATACCACCGCTACCACCAATTTGTCAGGGAACCAACAGGAGAAATCACACCGATCTCCCAGCTGGTACTAATTTGTCAAGGAACAGCACTCCGCTGCCTCCAGTTGTCAGGACAGTCAAGCAATTGACTGACGAGTGATGGACGAGGCCAGGGCTTTTTTCAGTACTAGGCCAGTTATTGGGGAACGCACAGTGAGCATATAGTATATACTCATCTGATTCCAATGCATGGAATATATATAAATATATATATACCCCAGTACGGTCACTGCAAAACTCCACAATAACAAAAGGAACTAGCTGCGACCACCAACCGTTTATACAGGCCGGTTTGGACACCCTTTACAGATAGCTTATTGCTTCAGCGGTGCGGTTTATAGAGCAAAAGGAGCAGAGCTATTTCATTTTATATATTTAATCCAAAAAGTAGGCAGTGTTTATAAAAAATATTCAAAGATGATACAAAATGGGAACAAAACAATACAGTATATACAATCACATACAATAAAAAGGATAAGCAGAAGAAATGTACTAAACCTGATGTTGCAGGGTTGGCTCTGACTTTTGAAAGGGAACTCTAATTTTTGGAAATGGACAGAACTACAGTAAAACTGTATTTACCAGGACTGACAAAGATTATAGTTCGGTATTTGCTTTTATTAACACAAATCACGCCCAGATACCTCCCCTCCGGTGACTCATAACAGGGCTGGTCAGGGATGTGGCTAGTTCTTTTTTTAGAAAATTATGGGACCCCCAACGGAGGTCCCAGGCAGGAGATATTACTATCATATTTCCTATCACAATTTTATCTATCCATATAAAGGAAACATGCCAAACATAATTGTCATCCCTCTGCCCGATAGTAATTTGTAAGTGTTACCGTAAACGTCCTATGACGTAAGACAATGCGTTACGAGCGCCACTTTGTCATGACTCCGAAAATGTAACTTTAATAACTGTAGAACCCTAGGTATTCATAAAAAAAAACAATATTCATAACTTGAATGGAACAAAGGAGCTCACATCAATCTATATGCAGCTCTGTGCAGTTAAGGAGGCAAGGGCCATAAATCTGTCACCTTCCGCATTCTTAGGCACGCGGAGGGGGGAGATGAAATTTGTGTCTGTGATCTATCAGATGACCAACTTTATATACCTGTTTGCAGGAGGGTTAGGTAGGGGGTCTCAGCCGCAGTTAAGGGTCATCTGAAGGTCATGGAGCCAGTCTTTGTTCCATTCAATCCACACTTCAATGTTAATATGAGAACTCCATAGATTTTACAATTATATCTATATCAGTATTGATATAAAAATATACTTTATTGATACAGATAAATAAGGATTAAAAATGTGTCAAACAGCAATATGGCAACATCACCAAAGTGAAAAACCACAGTACAAAGATGAATTACATAAAACCACACTTGTGTCTATTCAATTATTTAAGTGGATCCAAAATAAAGATGGGTACATGGTTATGTATAGGATGGAGATCATCAAACCAGCCACAGGAAAAAGTAAGAGTAATATTGAAAAGACTGTATCAAATAACACAATAATGTGATCCAGAAACGTAGAAATAGTGAGCTAGGAATACATCATATCATATAAAAAGTGCCAAATGCACACAACAATATGTTACCTTACTAACGCCTCCATCCGTACCCATAAACAAGTGGTTGCTCCGGGATGGCTCTAACTCTGATGCGTGTTTCTGTTGAATCTTCGTCAGGGGGTGAATGTAAATTATAGTAGTAATGGAGTTAATAATGGATGCTATATTTATCTCTAAATATGCCCATACACTCTCAGCACGGTGGCTCTGTGCAACCTTGCAGCGCTGGGGTCCTGGGTTCAAATCCCACCAAGGACAACATCTGCAAGGAGTTTGTATGCTCTCCCCGTGTTTGCGTGGGTCTCCCCCGGGTTCTCCAGTTTTCTCCCACACTCCAAAGACATACTGATAGGGAATATAGATTGTGAGCCCCAATGGGGACAGTGCCCATAATGTCTGTAAATTGTCTGAATTGTAAAGCGCTGCAGAATATGTTGGCGCTATATAAATAAAAAGATTATTATTAATACATGTCAGCCAACAGCTTTTCCTCCTGTCTATATCCACAGGCATGCTCAATATAGCCAAAAGTGCATGTGCGCCCTCTTTGGAGAACAAAGAATTTCGCATGTGGAAATTCAACATGCCCAAAGTTTTTCTGCTAACATCTAATACACATAACATGATCACCTGGTTTCACTAAAATCAGAGGGTTTAATATGGTCTCTTCAGAGAGATTTTCCCAGAAATTATAAGTTATCCATTGTCGGTAAGATAAAGGGTAACCTGCCAGTCGTTGGAGATCCAACTGCTGTCCCAAAAACATCATTCTGTAGAGCCCCATCTTGAATGAAGCTGAGGTGCTTCCGTTCTATTTATTGTCATTGGTACTGCTGAATTGTGTTGTAGTTGGCTTTCTCTGGATAAAGGAGGTTGAGCATGCAAACCTCTACGCCATTCAATAAAGTCTGCAGATCCCTGTTCTCATGGCTATTGAACCCTGTTCTCGGAATTGCTATGGATTTCAGTGGTCGAAGTACCAGCGATCAGCAAGTTATCCCCTATCTTATTGATAGGGAATTATTTGCAATTTTGTTAAAACCCCTTTAAGATACCTATAAGTAATACTATTGAAAACAATGAACCTCATTGAGAATGCCAAGATATTTGCAAGAACAATTGATTAAAGGTCAGGTTTGACCATGGACTTGGCCACTTTTGGGGACAATGTTTTCCTACATATATACACACTTAAATACACGTATTTTGAACTTAAAATCACTTTTACAATTGGGTTACATTACAAATTTTGCACAATTTGGCTTTTACAGGCTCTTTGTTTCCCTGCACATGCAACTTTAATGTAGTTTGTGGCCATAAGTCAGCCGACAGGAGCTCAAGAAAATATAGATAAAAAAGAGTTACAAACTTTTCTGTTACTGTCAGAACAAGATCACTGATGGATTCTCAGGTAAAGAGGTTGGCCCCCTTCTCTTGTTAGTGCAGTTTCCTACCACACTGACCACCTCTTCTGACCATACAATGGCCGCTAGTGGAGGAACATGTGACCAGACCGGTCCATCAGCCTCCTCCAATAGAAAAGCAGCTTTCCCATGTGAGGTGTTTTACAATTGGAGGAGACTGATGGACCGGTCTGGTCACATGTTCCTCCACTAGCGGCCATTGTATGCACAGAAGACCTCGTCAGTGTGTGAGGAAACTGCACTAACAAGAGAAGGGGGCCGACCTCATTACCTGAGAATCTGTTAGTGAGATCCTAACAAGAAAGTTTGTAACTTTTTTTTATCTGTCTTTTTATCTGATTTTTAATCCAAAATACGTAAATTTCCGTAAAAACAAATTGTCTCCAAAGGCAACCAACCCCTTTAAGAATGCAACAGAATTACCTAAACATTCAAATTAACCTTTATAAACCAACCTGAACTATTGAACTTTTTATGAATTGTTTTCCATTGTCACTCACAACATGTTTCATCTCTTAATAAATGCAGGCTGATCTCAGATATTACGCCAGGACACATATCAGCACCAACTAAGTAAGGTGAAAAACTCTCTTCTTTGTGGTGATCTGACCCCCAATATCATGGGGGATTAATAAACATAATGCATGCCTCTTTTCAGGATCCAAACCTTTCCACTACTAACACAAACCAGCTTTACTATTAGCAATATATGAAAGCTATACTCAGACTTTTCCTTATGTCTATTGAATCCTGCTCACAATGCAGAATATGTCAACTCGCTGGTAGTTTACAGTCGTCATTAACATCAGCGGCGTGTCACCTCATGTCAGTGCTATTTTCAGCACCAAGGATACAACAAAGAACTTGGTGAAGAACCAAGACATTTTTCTAGTAATCAATATACAATTCTAACAGAAATGACTTTAATATATGACATTAGTACTTATGTTATATGCACACCATAAAAGCATTTCCATCCAACATGTAATTCCACATGGATTCCATTATCAACCATAAAGCAAAGACGCTGCAACATTAACAAGAAATCATAGATTTTATCACCTGGCATCCTTACGGGGCGAGTTTAGAGAGCATGGTTATGATTACGGCTTAGTGTTCAGACACCTATTGCCAAACTAAACAAAACATTGACATTCTGATGATCAGAACAGCAGAGGGATTTCTTTAAATAATTGGTAATATTGAATAATTATATTATTTGCATAGTTGCCAATTCTTTTTCCACGGGCAATTTATGTTTTGTCAATTGAAATGTTCCAGGTTTTTTTTTCTGAATTTAGACATATTTTTAATCAACCATCTTAAATGCCTAGGATAATCTAAATTGGTATTCCAAGTTCACACAATCAAATCTATTCATTTAACAATTAATTATATTCTATTTCAGTATATAATAAGAAGGCTTTAGTTGCTTGAAGCAGATTATCATTTTAATACAATACAAACTAAAGGTCCAAAAATAATAAATTGTTCATTAATATGAGATATGAGAATAATATAGCAAGACCAAGCTTGATGGACTTGTTCGTATATGGTCAGCTACCACTACGGGTTTTACCAGCTTTGCTTGCGTGTGTATTGTAGACATTTGCGAATGTGGAGTCTTGATTTGGAACCGCTATTCCACTAATGTATAAAAGAAAGGTGATTCCTTTTGACATTAAAAATGCCTTGGCAAAAGATGTAGGTTTAAGGATTATGCTGGAGAACTACATGCTCTCATATTAGTTCACAAAGTCGTTATTACACATGTAATGAGTGTTTTTGCAAGATCGATACTAATTAAAGGAAATCTCCATCTTTATATAACTTTATTACATTTGCCACCATTACTATTTATCTTCCTCTTTTTAAGATAATTATTATTTATGCCAGTATGACTCATTCCACTAATTATGGTTTTCTCTCTTATCTTAGGCCCTCCTCCGAGCCTCATCGGGATGACTTCTACTGTACCCCCTGCTCTACTTCCCCGTGTAGCACCATCTGCCCCCACTTCTTCGCACACTACCATTGATACCACTAAAGACTCTTTACAGGCTGCAATGACCCCTGAGACCCTTGGTCCCTCACCTTTAAAGGCTGCTTCTCTCATGGGAGCTCCCTTTATGCCTTTTTCACTTGCTCCAGCTGCCACTCCCTTGTTCACCCCCCAGATACAAGGCCCATATTTTCAACAACTATATGGATTAAAGAAACGTCTATTTCCAATTAACCCAGTGATTCCCCACACTCTCCTAGGGCTGCTCCCAGCACCCCTTAAATTGGCTCCTGAGGCAACATCATCCCGTAAGCCAGAGCCTTCACAGACGAAAGCTTCAAGTGCAATCAGTGGGGGTCAGGAACCTACACTGGGCGAGGAAGAAAGTGTGGAGCGAGATGATGACTTAGAAGATGAAGATATTCCAATGGTGGATGTAGCAATTAGGTACCAGTGCCAACGCTGCAAGACCTCTTATGATGAAGAGGGAGAAGTTGAAGCTCATCAACGTGCAGGCTGTTACACTGGCCCTCCACCGCATCCTCCACCTCTTAGAGTGAGGGTCTGTACCTATCACTGCCTCTCCTGCCAAGTACTACTGCAGGGTCCCGCAGCTCGAAGCCAACATCTGAGGTCACAGCAGCACCGTGCACAAAGTGCATGCAGTGATGGAGCATCCTCTGCAATACCTCAACTCAGGCCAAAGAGTGCTGCTACCTCTGTGCTCATGGCTTTATAGAGACACTCTATTGCTGTCTCATACTTCAGCTTTGAGGTTGTCTCTCTATTTTATTTCACTTCTTGTGTATGTTTCATTTAGCTCCTAGAGTGTTCGTGTGACTTCCCTTTTTGTGATTGTCTCCCTACTTGTGTCTGTCTGTTACAAATTAAGCATTCCCTCACTCAAGAATGCTTCCTTGCCCTTTAACCTGCTGGAGGGACACTTCCCCTAATTTCTTGACTGTCTCCCCTGGCTTGTATGTGTGTCTCTCCAGCAGGTATGTATACACAAAGAAATACATCATAACACAGGCCAAAAAGAAAATGAAAAACCCTTAAACCTCTTCATAGAAATACTGAGAACCCAAAGCTTTTCTGGATTTTCTGAACCTGGTGCCAAAACAAGAGTGACCTCCCCCTGTCTATAAACTCTTTACCCAAATTCCCTGACTTAGGGAATGGGAATGAACAATAAACCAATGAACAGGGGGAGGGGAAAAAAACTAAATATAACCAAAAGTTCCAAGACTTATGGAACCAAACAAGAGGCGATGCCCGTCTCCTGTCACACATGCATGTACACATGTGTGTACATGGAGATTTTGGGAGTTTTATTTCAATATGGAATACCGCTCAACCAGTGACTTGAACTTTGTAATACTTAGGGGTGTTAACACCACTCCAAGAACTCTCGCTGTGATGCTTTAACCATTTGTGGAGGGGACAAGGGAAGGGCTTTATCTCTCTGGGGAGGGTTATGGGGGGAGGGACATTTTTCACTCCCTTGCTCCCCTGTATCGCTCTCCCCATACCTCACTCTTAATGTTTTAAGCTTGGGTATTTTTTGGGGGGAGGGAAGGATTGGGATACTAAACCACCAAACAAGGAAACACAAGTAAAATACTAAATACAAAAATAGTTACAACCTTTTAAATCCAAAGTTACATAAAAATGAAGAAAATATTTACACCAAAAAAAAAAAAATGGATGGAAAGATTGGCATCTGAAATGGACGATGATTTGTTTTATGGGTTCCAGAAAATGCTGTGTCGCCACATTTAGTTCATCACTCAGAGAAGCATGGCATCTACATAGGTATACAGGCATGTGATTGGTATGAGCTCTTCTGTCATCTGAATAGTCTAGCTTGGATACTAACACATATTTTAAAACAAAATCTATAGATCTTTTCTCATATTTTCTACATTCCCTAATTTATCCCAAGTCTTCCATATCTAGTATAATTGTTTTAATCATTACTTTCCCTCTCTCTGAGCACATAACTAAAGCAACCTCTAGGCCTGCAGCTGTTGTGGACTTGTAGAGATGCCCATACACAGTCGGTATAAGTTGGCTGAACCTAACGATTTTACCGAGACTGGTCAACTATCTCATGTGTATGGAGGTGTCATGACTATTCCCCTATAGTAGATGTTTAGGGGAACAACTACTTTTCAACAGGCTTGTTTCTTGGTTGCTACCAGAGACAAGCCATTGCCAGAAAAGTCTGGCAGCTGCCTCTTCCTTTTTATGCTTGGCATGTGTATGGGGGAGTCCAAAGAAGGAACTAACAGCCAAACAAGTTTTTACCTAGCAGCATCTAAGTTGTATGGATACCTTACGGATTTGCAAGAAAAGGAACATTTACCTTGGCCACTTTCATTGTACATTAAAATGCATGTAGCCTACTGATCTTAAAAATCAGCATGGACATTATATAATGGTTTTCAAGTTAACAGCATACTCACTTCTCCATAAGATACAGATATGCAATAAGAAAACATATAGAAACTTTTTTTTTAATATATATTGCTGCCATAAACATACATTTTGAAGCTTTTGCCCTTGTGCCATTCGTCCCTTCCACAATACCAAACCTCTAGGTGCGCCACAGCTGTAGAACCATAGGATGCTTTCAATTCTGCAATCTCATTGGTTATTTTAACCAATCTTTATTAAAAAATTTGCATCTATCAGATATCATACACGTCCTTTACATTTCCTGCTAGCCACCCTATTCGCCTTTTCATATGCCCTTTGCACCATCATTTTTTTCTCTTGCCAATGGCTTCTCTAGTTATACGATCCCCCTTCCTCTCATAGGAATTAAAGAAGCCCTAAAGCACTGTGCTCCCTCTCAGCACATTGGTTTACAACTACTTGTACATATTACAAATAACTAGAATTTCTTTTATATATGGTCATTCATAAATCTCTCCAATTCATTCAGTTGTCCTCAGTGGCCTAAGAACAGCCAAAGACCAATTGTGGTATCCACCAATAATAGAGAAATTCATTTACAACATGTAGCAATCATAGGTAAAAATGAAAAAAAAAAATCCCAATTTATACCCATGTTATGGATATTGAAAAACAAGTCACGTTATCCCATAATCACAGGGTTGCTATCAACCTAAACAAAGCACAGGACACGAGAGGATCTCTGACAATGCGCAAAGCCTGCAGTAGACTGCTCGAGGAACGTTCTTAGCTGCTCGTCGTTTGCAGATTTTTCAGTGCAATTCTCAAGTCCCTACGTCATGTAAATGCATAAATATCTTTTAAAAATTAAACCATCAAATACTGATACATTAGGAAGCCAACCAGTTCAACGATGTCATTACTATTTATTATTGCAGACTGAACATATTAAACTTTAAAACCGCATAATATGATGAAAGTACTGGATTTCCAAAGGTTTCTTTGAATTGATTGATGTTTGGCTGATGTGATATTGAGCAAATGCTGTTTGCTGTACACTGCCACATTATGAAATATTTTGATGGAATGATGGCTTTAAAAATGAGCGTTTTCTCTTTTTAAAATTTTAGTGGAGACCCCATCAAGTGAAAATGATGAAGATTTCTCGTGGTTTTCACTTGCTGTGTGCATGCGTTGAAAATTTGTGACTGAATATGATGGTCTTAAATAAATATACATTTACTTGGCTAGCAAATTTGACAAACTTTAAGTAATATGCTGACGCATCAAATAAATTATAGTAATACTTCACGTAAATTGCACATGCGTAGAGTTTATTTCTACAAATCATTTATAGATTCTTTTCCTCCCTAAAACCTATGTCTGATTCTTTTTTCCCAAAAGCTGTCAAATAATTAAGCATCCAGTGACCTATTAATATCAATCTTACCCGCTCATTGTCTTTCTTTTATTTTTCCCCAAATTGAACGAGTACTGTTAAATATCAAGGTTATAACACTACAGGATACACAAAGAGTGGCACAGATTGGGCCTTGGACTTACTTAATGCCTTCGTAGATCCTGGAAGTTATATAATTTAACATAGCCAGGATTGGTATACTAACCAAACAGACTAACTAGTACCAAAGCCGTAAATCTGACCTTCAAAGAGCACATCATGCCAGCTTAGTATAGGATATAGCACATGCTCTTCCTGTATCTTTTAGCCTGTCTAGTGACCAGCTGCTCGCCTAACATGGATTGTCGCATGCAAAGAGTTTGAGGATTTCCTCAGAGTGATGTATAAATGGTTAAAAAAAATATAAAAATCTAAACTTAAAATGTCGATTTGGTGTTTGTGTGTTTTGTAAATCATTCATGTCTACAATAAATTGACAACAGGACGTTGTCTCTCCTTCAAGCCATATGGGTATAGATTCAGAATATATCAAGCTTTTACCTCCCTGTGTGCTGTTATAATGATGCATTGTTATTTTTTGGAGTCATTTCTGTCTCACCGTTATCTGGAGGCCTCTGGTATCCTTCCACCGTCATTTCCATTACGGCCATTGTTGAATAGCTCTTGATGGTCTTCTTGGGCATGGTAGAATTTCGTTTGGCTTAGCCATTGTTGCTGAAACGCTAGGATGTAATATGGCAGGACTAGACATATGCACCCAATAGCACATATGCATGCCACGCAACTCGTACATATGTACCAACATCAAGCACTCCGGGAGCAGGAGCAATTAACACTCGTGAGATCAGTAAAATGAATTGGCGTGCCATCCTCTTCTTTTCTTGTACCACATCCTGTCATATCCATGCACGCTAGCTCTTTTACACTCGGTTTCATGCATACTGTTTACGGCACAATGATAAGTACCAGGTGCCATCTCTAAGGGGGCCGCGTCTGTGCCAGCTTCTTCGCCAACGTCTGTAGCTGTGCCAACTCTCGCTATCTGCCTCTTTCTGCCCATCTCTTTCTATGTATATCTCACGCTGACTTACTCCCCGTCTGTGTATTTCTCTGCCCCACACACTCTCTCTGCCAAGCTCTCTGCCCGGATATGCGCACACAGGGCACAGACAAACAGATGCAAATGCATGAACACGCACACAGATGGCCAGTGCCCACAGCTGCCAGCTCACACCTCAGGGAGCAGAAGTGGGTGAGTTGGTGGGGGTGAAATATATACGATTGGATATTGGTGGGAGGGTAGAGAAGATGCTGATTTTTCGATGGCGGATGCATCTGCTACTCTGCGCACTCTCCCTCCTTCGTCACTGCGCTCTCTCTCCCTGTTGTCTCTTGCAGTCTGTCATCTTGAAGGGGGCAGGTACAGGCTGGCTCAGTGCCACTCACATGAACCCCCCCACATCACCGCTGGCTGCTCCCCCCTTACACACTATTTCAAGCAACCCCCTCATCATCACTACACAGCATTAATTAGCCGGAGAATTCATTATACTCGCAAATCCTAATTAACACAAACAGCCTAAAGGGAATTGGCAAATCTGTAAACGGCGAATTAAAGGGTTAACCATTTCTGTATTTTTATGTTGCTCTAATGGGATTTCTTCTGTCTCCATACTGAAGCTATGATACATATTGTGAGTGCCTTATTGTAGAGACTGGCACAGTATAAGGCAACACTAGAATAGTGGGAAGGAAGCAAGGTTAGAAAAAAGTCAAGGTAGAATAATGCCACCTAGAGGAGGAAAATAGCATGTTTGGGCTTTAAAGGAATTTTATTACAACATCTTTCAAGTATCCTCACTCCTTACACGTGTAGGTTCACACTTAGTGATATTTCATGTGCATGTTCTATGCTGTAGCTGTGTAACTCTATCCTGTAAGCATCACACATATATAGACACTGCCACCTTCCTTGGTTTCCAGTTATTACATATCTGCTCAGTGTAACACATTAGTCGGTTTAGTTTCTTTTTCCATCATTCCGAAAAACTATGATGTCTCCAGCACTATCCAAATGTCCGTGCAAACCAGATCATGTCACTGCCATGCTTCTGCAGGGAAGTTGTTCATTTCAGATATTTCTTGAACTAGATGTCCATTATGTGTAAAAGACAACCGTAGCCGCATACGTAAAGGTACCTAAAAGATGATAAATTATGATAAGAAAATCTAAAACTGGGATACCGTGTCCGAATTTTGAACAATTAAAGGCATCTTTAAACGAAATGCTCAAAGGTGTCACGTTTCATTAAACCTTAGATGTATTTGTAATGTTTCTTTATAAATAGCTGTAGAATTTTAGACTTAATAAGTTGAATCATGACAACAATCCCTACAGGGATGTACCCTTTCCCCATTGGGTACATTTTGGTTACTGAGGTCACTGTTGTGCTATCTGTACTCTTTTCCAACAATCCCTACAACGATGTACCCTTTCCCCCATTGGGTATATTTGGACACTGGTGTGCTATCCGTACTCTTTTCCAATAATCCCCACAGGGATGTACCCTTTCCCCCATTGGGTATATTTGGTCACTGGTGTGCTATACGTACTCTTTTCCAATGATCCCCACAGGGATGTACCCTTTCCCCCATTGGGTATATTTGGTCACTGTTGTGCTATCTGTACTATTTTCCAAGAATCCCCACAGGGATGTACCCTTTCCCCCATTGGGTATATTTGGTCACTGGTGTGCTATCTGTACTATTTTCCAAGAATCCCCACAGGGATGTACCCTTTCCCCATTGGGTACATTTTGATCACTCGTGTGCTATCTGTACTATTTTCCAATAATCCCCACAGGGATGTACTCTTTCCCCCATTGGGTATATTTGGACACTGGTGTGCTATCTGTACTCTTTTCCAACAATCCCTACATGGATGTATCCTTTTTCCCCATTGGGTACATTTTATCACAGGGGTCACCAATATGCTATCTGTGCACTCTTCCTACAATCCCAAAATGGATTTACCCCAAAAATTTGTGTTGTTTTTTTTTTTTACCCCAAAAAATATTGACCCTGTTACATCAATACTACATCCATAGTACCTTTTGAGGGTTCAGAATACGGATAGACTGTGTAACTGATCCTCCACCAGAAGCTGGAAGTGAAGATCCACTAGGAGCCTGAAGTTGGATCTGAACATTCTGAAATATAGGAAACATACAGTATCATAATAATTGAACTGAGAGCAACTCGGATATTACACGAAAGTTTGCACAATGTCATCAGTGGGTCTATACAGGCTGCGGTATCAACATCTAAAATATTGACAGACCCTGATAACACGGATCAAAGACCTCATCATGTATGGTGGCAAATCAGCACTTACTGTGGACTTAAAACTTTGCTATGTTAACTATAGAGAAGACTTCAGCCCTAAAATTCCAATGCACAATTGGATAAATTGAATTGAGATGTATAAAACAATGCAGATAGAAATTAGAATTGTTGTTTATGGAAACTAAACTGGATAGTTTTTTTTAAATTGATACTAAAAGGGAATCTGTCAGCAGGCTTTTGCTATGTAATCTAAAGACAGCATGAGGTACCGGTTAAACCACAGATTTCAACGCCCCTGCTTTTGTTTGCTTACAATGATTGAATTAGAACCAGTAGCTTATCATTGCTGTGACTAGCTGGTTGTGTGAGCCAAGCCCTGGTCCGACATGCCCCCTCCTGTAATAATAGGCAGCTCAGTGTCTATGGCCTTTGTACACAGAGAGCCTGGTGTGGGCGGGGTTAGCTTTCTCAGCTCTGCTGCATTCTAAATCTAAAAACTCTGTCAGAACGGTTGCACCCAGTAATCTATGTGATACATGGTTGGATTCAGCTTCTCTTTGCCTACATCAGGCTGCTCTCAGATGAGGTAGCAAAAACCTGCGGACAGATTCCCTTTAAAGAATCACTCCCATCAAAATGTGTATTCTCTTAATATATTGCAGTCCTCATATTATCCAGCACTGTGTACTTACAATTGCTCATTTTGCCCTTCTACCCAGATAATTCTTCTGTTTTCCATTAGGTCTATGACATCACATGATTAAATACTGACTAGCTGAATCCTTCTAAGCTCTATGTAGAAACAGGAAGTCTCTTTTTCCTGAATGAGTGGACTTTGCAGTGAGGTAGAATTGTACTTATAATGATGACTCATGCAGAGAAAAAAGACTTCCTGCTTCTACATAGAGCTTAGAAGGATTCTGCTAGTCTGTTTTTAATCACGTGATGTCATATACCTTATGGAAAAGAGAAGAATTAGCTGGGTAGAAAGGAAAAATGAGCAACTGTAAGAACACAGTGCTGGATAATATGATCATTGCAATATATTAACAGGATAAAAATGCTGATGGGAGTGTTTCTTTAAGACCTGAGTTTTTTTCACATGACGCCACTGAAATGCACGATATAAGAATTTTCAATCTTAAAAAAAAAAAGCTAAAAAAAACCCTTTTAAGACCAATGAAATGAATGTCATTTAAAGACAATGCCCTTTTTGGACATCATGGTCATGTCTTGGTCGTCCACGTTCTCTACTGATAAATATAAATAAATGGGTATTATCACACAACTTTGTAGAGGGTGCTAAAGCTCACCCTGGAAGAGGGGAGAATTTTCCATTTTTGCCCACAGGTGCACGATAAGCAATGAAGATGTAGGTTTCAAGGACTCACCTTGGGCACAGCAGCCTGAAGCTGGAAGTCAGACATATCACTAGATGAGGAGTTTGTGGCACAAGAATTGATGACTAGGAGAGCAGGGCTAGAAGGTGGACGCATGAAGGAGAATTCCACTAGCAGCCCATTATTATTATAGGCAACAAGTGGCAGTGGAGCTGCTGTAACAAATAACAGGTAAGGACATTAACATAACACCATTAACTAGGAAAATATATGAAATGACATACTCTGTCAACACTGGTGAAACTACAAAACATCTGTGGAGATGACCACTTCTTGCCTGTGTACAGTCATGGCCAAAAGTTTTGAGAATGACACCAAAATTATATTTTCACATGATCTGCTGGCCTCTGGTTTTTATTAGTGTTTGTCTGATGTTTATATCACATACAGAAATATAATTGCAATCATATTATGAGTACCAATAGGTTATATTGACAGTTAGAATGAGTTAATGCAGCAAGTCAATATTTGCAGTGTTGCCCCTTCTTCTTAAAGACCTCTGTAATTCTCCCTGGCATGCTCTCAATCAACTTTTGGACCAAATCCTGACTGATAGCAGTCCATTCTTGCATAATCAATGCTTGCATTTTGCCAGAATTTGTTGGTTTTTGTTTGTCCACCCGTCTCTTGATGATTGACCACAAGTTCTCAATGGGATTAAGATCTGGGGAGTTTCCAGGCCATGGACCCAAAATCTCTATGTTTTGTTTCATGAGCCATTTAGTTATCACCTTTGCTTTATGGCAAGGTGCTCCATCATGCTGGAAAAGGCATTGTTGGGCGCCAAACTGCTCTTGGACGGTTGGGAGAAGTTGCTCTTGGAGGACATTCTGGTACCATTCTTTATTCATGGCTGTGTTTTTAGGCAAGACTGTGAGTGAGCCGATTCCCTTGGCTGAGAAGCAACCCCACACATGAATGGTTTCAGGATGCTTTACAGTTGGCATGAGACAAGACTGGTGGTAGCACTCACCTCTTCTTCTCCAAATAAGCTGTTTTCCAGATATCCCAAACAATCGAAATAGGGATTCATCAGAGAAAATGACTTTGCCCCAGTCCTCAGCAGTCCACTCCCTGTACCTTTTGCAGAATATCAGTCGGTCCCTGATGTTTTTTCTGGAGAGAAGTGGCTTCTTTGCTGCCCTCCTTGAAACCAGCCCTTGCTCAAAGAGTCTCCGCCTCACAGTGCGTGCAGAAGCACTCACAACAGCCTGCCGCCATTCCTGAGCAAGCTCGGCACTGCTGGTAGTCCGATCCCGCAGCTGAAACAGTTTTAAGATACGGTCCTGGCGCTTGCTGGTCTTTCTTGGGCGCCCTGGAGCCTTTTTGACAACAATGGAAGCTCTCTCCTTGAAGTTCTTGATGATGCGATAGATTGTTGACTGAGGTGCAATCTTTGTAGCTGCGATACTCTTCCCTGTTAGGCCAATTTTGTGCAGTGCAATGATGGCTGCACGTGTTTCTTTAGAGATAGCCATGGTTAACTGAAGAGAAACAATGATACCAAGAACCAGCCTCCTTTTAAAGTGTCCAGTGATGTCATTCTTACTTAATCATGACTGATTGATCGCCAGCCCTGTCCTCATCAACACCCACACCTGTGTTAATGGATCAATCACTAAAACGATGTTAGCTGCTCCTTTTAAGGCAGGACTGCAATGATGTTGAAATGTGTTTTGGGGGTTAAAGTTCATTTTCTGGGCAAATATTGACTTTGCAAGTACAGTAATTGCTGTTAAGCTGATCACTCTTTGACATTCAGGAGTATATGCAAATTGCCATTACAAAAAATGAAGCAGTAAACTTTGGAAAAATTACTATTTGTCTCATTCTCAATACTTTTGGCCATGACTGTAGTCATTTCCAAGCATGACAAACAATAAAATCATCATCTAAGAACTGATGAGTGGTCATGATGTGGTGTCTGTACAGTCCACAGTATCTGATTTACGATTAAAATGATTTCCACAAGGCAAATACTAATAAGCTGAACTGATCACATTTTGCTGTAGCATTATTGCCCCCCATGTTATTGAACAGTAACAATGTCTAAATAGCAGTTAATGTACTGCAAATTAGTAAGTCAGAAACTTTCAACAGATTTCAATTAAAAAAAGAAACTTTTCTTACCATAAGTTTTAAAATTACAGAAATGTGAATTAAAGAGAGGTAAATCAGAGCTCGGTTCAGTGCGGCCATAGTTTATATAATGCTTCATGCATGTTCATAATAAATTGAACGAAATGTAAGTATGCCGAACTTCCATAGTTGTGTTTAATCAAAACCCAACCCGCACAGTAGAAACCCAAACCCCCCTTATAAAGTGCTAGTGTATACTTATTGGAATGGCAAAGTATACCATTTATCACACACTGTCTGATACAAGGATATCCAATCTTACCCATGAATAGTGTTGAGCCACCCCCGTAGTGTTCGGGTTCGGTTCGTCGAACACCGGGATGTTCGAGGAACTGTTCGTCGAACTGTTCGTCGAACACCTTAGAACACCGTCGAACACCGTTAAAACCAATGGCAGGCAAACAAAAACACATAGAAACACATAGAAAACACCTTCAAAGGTGTCCAAAAGCTGACAAACTGCTCAGAAGACGCTTTCTTTAAAAAAGCCGGCCGGCAATTCAGCAGCGGCATACACCGGTACCCGACAATTTAGACAAGAAGGAATAGAGCCTCACACATAGATTAGATAGATAGAAACATGTCAGTCACATATATATGAAGTACAGTGACAGTGTTGCTTACTGTACTTGTCATTTAGTGTAAAGGATTTATTAAAAAATATAATAGTGTTTTCATGCACTGTCTCTTTAAAAAAGCCGGCCGGCAATTCAGCATCTGTACCCGACAATTTATAACAGACAGAATAGAGCTTCACACATAGATTAGATAGATAGAAACATGTCAGTCACATATATATGAAGTACAGTGACAATGTTGCTTACTGTACTTGTCATTTAGTGTAAAGGATTTATTAAAAAAAATAATAGTGTTTTCATGCACCGTCTCTTTAAAAAAGCCGGCCGGCAATTCAGCATCTGTACCCGACAATTTATAACAGACAGAATAGAGCTTCACACATAGATTAGATAGATAGAAACATGTCAGTCACATATATATGAAGTACAGTGACAATGTTGCTTACTGTACTTGTCATTTAGTGTAAAGGATTTATTAAAAAAAATAATAGTGTTTTCATGCACCGTCTCTTTAAAAAAGCCGGCCGGCAATTCAGCATCTGTACCCGACAATTTATAACAGACAGAATAGAGCTTCACATATAGATTAGATAGATAGAAACATGTCAGTCACATATATATGAAGTACAGTGATAGTGTTGGTTACTGTACTTGTCATTTAGTATTAAAATAAAGGATTTATTATTAAAAAAAATTGGCGTGGGGTTCCCCTTAATTTTAGTCTCTAGCGGAGGTTAAGCAGACAGCTGGGGCAGATGTTTGAAGCCTGGGAAGGGGGTAATACCCACGGAGCTTCCCAGGCTACTAATATGAGCCCCCAGCTGAATACATAGCCTTTACTAGCTATTAAAATGGGGGACCCCCCCAAAAAAATGACGTGGGGTCCCCCCTAATTTAATAGCTAGCAAAGGCTAGGCAGACAGCTGGGGGCTGATATTAATAGCCCAGGAAGGGAGCCATGAATATTGGCCCCCTCCCAGGCTAGAAACACCAGCCGTCAGCCGCCCCAGAAATGGCGCATTCATAGGATGCGCCAATTCTGGCACTTAGCCTCGCTCTTCCACGCTGCCCTGTAGCGGTGGCAGGGGGTAATAGGGCTGGGGTTGATGTCAGCTTATAATGCCAGCTGACATCAAGCCCAGGTTAGTAATGGAGAGGCGTCTATAAGACACCCCAATTACTAACCCCATAGTCAAAGTTAAAAGAAAACACAAACACCCAGAATAAAGTCCTTTAATTGAAATAAAGACACAATTCTTTATTGTTCTAAATTAAACTATACTTACCATCACACCCATTCCAGCTGAAGCCAACGATCTCCTGCAATAAAAGAAAAATAATAAACCAACCTCATCCTTACCTTTCCATGGTTCCAACGACAGCTTCAGCTCTGCTACATCGAGATGACAGGCTGGACCGCAGCAGAACGCTGCCATCCAGCCTGTTATGCCGCAGACACTGAGAAGAGCAGGCATGCTTGCGCTCCTCAGTGTCTCGCTGTGACGGCATCCAGATGAGCCGAGGTCATGTCCAATGAACTCGGCTCACCTCATGCACGTCACTGACAGCGTGGGAAAATTCTCACGCTGAAGTGCTGAGTGCAGGAGAATTCTCCCACGCTGTCAGTGACGTGCATGAGGTGAGCTCATGTCCAATGAACTCAGCTCACCTCATGCACCTCACTGACAGCGTGGGAAAATTCTCCTGCACTCAGCGCTTCAGCGTGAGAATTCTCCCACGCTGTAAGTGACGTGCATGAGGTGAGCCGAGTTCATTGGACATGACCTCGGCTCATCTTTATGCCGTCACAGAGAGACAATGTGGAGCGCAAGCAAGCCTGCTCTTCTCAGTGTCTGCGGGATGACAGGCTGGATGGCGGCGTTCTGCTGCGGTCCAGCCTGTCATCTCGATGTAGCAGAGCTGAAGCTGTCGTGGGAACCATGGAAAGGTAAGGATGAGGTTGCTTTATTATTTTATTTTTATTACAGGAGATCGTTGGCTTCAGCTGGAATGGGCGTGACGGTAAGTATGGTTTAATTTAGAACAATAAAGAATTGTGTCTTTATTTCAATTAAAGGACTTTATTCTGGGTGTTTAGTGTTTTTTTTAACTTTGACTATGGGGTTAGTAATGGGGGTGTCTTATAGACGCCTCTCCATTACTAACCTGGGCTTGATGTCAGCTGGCATTATAAGCTGACATCAACCCCAGCCCTATTACCCCCTGCCACCGCACCAGGGCAGCGTGGAAGAGCGAGGCTAAGTGCCAGAATTGGCGCATCCTATGAATGCGCCATTTCTGGGGCGGCTGACGGCTGGTGTTTCTAGCCTGGGAGGGGGCCAATATTCATGGCTCCCTTCCTGGGCTATTAATATCAGCCCCCAGCTGTCTGCCTAGCCTTTGCTAGCTATTAAATTAGGGGGGACCCCACGTCATTTTTTGGGGGGGTCCCCCATTTTAATAGCTAGTAAAGGCTATGTATTCAGCTGGGGGCTGATATTAGTAGCCTGGGAAGCTCCGTGGGTATTACCCCCTTCCCAGGCTTCAAACATCTGCCCCAGCTGTCTGCTTAACCTCCGCTAGAGCCTAAAATTAAGGGGAACCCCACGCCAATTTTTTTAATAATAAATCCTTTATTTTAATACTAAATGACAAGTACAGTAACCAACACTATCACTGTACTTCATATATATGTGACTGACATGTTTCTATCTATCTAATCTATGTGTGAAGCTCTATTCTGTCTGTTATAAATTGTCGGGTACAGATGCTGAATTGCCGGCCGGCTTTCTTAAAGAGACGGTGCATGAAAACACTATTATTTTTTTTAATAAATCCTTTACACTAAATGACAAGTACAGTAAGCAACACTGTCACTGTACTTCATATATATGTGACTGACATGTTTCTATCTATCTAATCTATGTGTGATTCTCTATTCCTTCTATTCTAAATTGTTGGGTACAGATGCTGAATTGCCGGCCGGCTTTTTTAAAGAGACGGTGCATGAAAACACTATTATTTTTTTTGATAAATCCTTTACACTAAATGACAAGTACAGTAATCAACACTGTCACTGTACTTCATATATATGTGACTGACATGTTTCTATCTATCTAATCTATGTGTGATTCTCTATTCCTTCTATTCTAAATTGTCGGGTACCGCTGCTGAATTGCCGGCCGGCTTTTTTAAAGAGACGGTGCATGAAAACACTAATATTTTTTTTGATAAATCCTTTACACTAAATGACAAGTACAGTAATCAACACTGTCACTGTACTTCATATATATGTGGCTGACATGTTTATATCGATCTAATCTATGTGTGAAGCTCTATTCTTTCGGTTCTAAATTGTCGGGTACCGGTGTATGCCGCTGCTGAATTGCTGGCTTTTCGTGTTTCACTGTGAGCACAGTTCCCATCGATTTGGGCAATCACTGTAATGCCACAACCACCATGGCTGTGGCATTACAGTGAGTGGCAGACAATCCCGCATGATTGGTGCTCTAAATAGCACCAGACATGCAGGACACGCTTTTGGTGCACGAACAGTTATCGAACATAACCTCGAACAGCCGAATTTTTTGCAAATCGTTCGGGTTCGTCGAACAACTCGAACACCGCCCAAAACAGCTCGAATTTGAGATTGGCGAACAGTTCTAGTCGAACACCGCTCATCTCTACCCATGAACAAGGAAGAGCACAGGAAGGGAAATGTGTGGGTGCGTATTCAGTCACTGCAGCCATTAGGATCATGGATAAAATGGAATATCATATCAGACAGTATGTTAGGATGTATTACCTTGCAGGAATGGCCTTTGTATAGGAGACTTTAAGAGAACCCATCAACAGGCAAAGAGTGGCCAGTTTTCCTCTTATTTTATTTCTGCTCCCATGAGTATTCCGTTTTTTTTTGTTTTTTTTTCCAACAATCCACTATATGGTTCTAGAGATATGAGCCTATTTATTTAGTGCTAATTTGTATGGTCTTTACTAATGGGAGCGTGGCTCACAGGATTCTCTGGGGGTGAGACTTTAGGCTGCTCTGCATTATTATGCTGTGAGCCCCGCTCACTTGTAAAAAGCACAAAAATTAGCACTAAATAAGAAGGCCCATATCTCTAAAAATTAGCACTAGATAAGAAGGCCCATATCTCTAAAAATTAGCACTAGATAAGAAGGCCCATATCTCTACAACCATATGGCTGATTTAAGAAAAACAAAAATAACAGAATACTTGGTAGAACAGAGGGAATAAATTAAGAACAAAAACTGGGCACTTTTCACTTGGTGACTGGTTCTCTTTAAATCGAGAATAGATTTACCAAAATTAGAGCTTCCCTTTAAAAGAGTTCTTAAATATATGTATTTAGATACCTGGGTTTGGAGTTTCATCTAAAAGATCCAAAAGGCTTCCCCCATTGGGTATATTCTGGTTTATAGACGATATCACTGAGGTCACTGGTGTGCTATCTATACTCTCTTCCAACAATCCCAAAAGATCTGTAACCTACAGAATAAGCATGTAAGATATATAGTGCAAGGTAGTGCTGATCTGAAGTACATGTCACATCTTTTAAAATTTTCTTTACAATAACATTTATACAATTCACCAGACTCATTTCTTTAAAGGGAACCTGACACCACAAAAATGCCGTTCAATCTGCAAGCACTATGTTATAGAGCAAGGGAGCGGAGTAGATCGATATATAGTTTTATGAGAAAATATTCTGTATAACCTGAGTTTCAATGATTTAAACCTCTGCGTTTTTCTGGGATTTTCACTCCACTAGTGACTGACTGCTAACTCTGTATGTACACTTATATAAAGAAAGCTGTCAGTCACTGATAAGACCCACAACTGGACTGAAAGTCCCAGAATAAGCAGAGCTTTAAATGATTAAAACTCGGTTTATACGGAATATCTTCTCACAAAACTATATCATAGAATCATAGAATGGTAGAGTTGGAAGGGACCTCCTGGGTCATCTGGTCCAACCCCCTGCTCAAAGCAGGATTCACTAGATCATCTCAGACAGATGTCTGTCCAGCCTCTGTTTGAAGACGTCCATTGAAGGGGAACTCACCACCTCTCGTGGCAGCCTGTTCCACTCATTAATCACCCTAACTGTCAAAAAGTTTTTTCTAATATCTAATCTGTGTCTCCTCCCATTTAGTTTCATCCCATTGCTTCTAGTCTTTCCTTGTGCAAATGAGAATAAAGATGATCCTTCTACAATGTGACAGCCCTTGACATATTTGTAGACAGCTATTAAGTCTCCTCTCAGTCTTCTTTTTTGCAAGCTAAACATTCCCAAATCCTGCAACCGTTCCTCATAGGACATGGTTTGCAGACCAGTCACCATTCTGGTCGCTCTTCTCTGAACTTGCTCTGAACAATCTATTCTGCTTCTCCTGCTCTATGACATGGTGCCTGCAGATTGGACGGCATTTTCATGGTGACAGTTTCCCATTAAAGAAGATTTCATCACTCCGCAAGAATCAGGCTAAAAGCTAGGATTTAGAATGTTTCTTCTAAGCAGAAATGTAATATCGTATGCTATGGGTACAGCGCACAATACAACAATGTGTAATATTCTACTATAACCACTCTTGGATTTATGCTGTAAAGCTGCAGCCCCAGAAGCTGAAATTCCACCCAAGAATACTCACATGGCTAACTGGGTGGGTTATGGAGGGAGTGCTTTTGGATTGGCTGTCACTTTTTTCTTTGACTTCTCCAATGCAAGTTTCAGTTTCTGATAAAGTAGATTTTTCTGCCAAGGGCATTTTCTCCAGAATGGCTGACCTGATATGAGACAGAGGGCCACATCAATTCATGTTTCCAATCCCTATGAGTTTGCATGTTAGGTTAAAGAATTGTCTCTTTTTCAGGTATCTAGGGGTAATATTTCTCCTTGCAGAGAGTGAAGTGTTAAGCACGTCAGGTGAGGAGACTTTTAAAGCAATGCTCCTCTGGGAAATATGCAAAGTAGGAAGTAGCAATCCTAAAAGTCAATAGTGACCCTTGATCCTTATCACATGACTTAGGACTTTTAGGATTGCTACTTCCTTTAGGTGGCACTAGAGTTCTAGTCCTCTTCCTCTCTGAAGAGACAATTTGCATATTTCCCAGAGGAGCATTGCGGCTTTAAAAGTCTCCTCACCTGACGTTCTTAACACGTCACTCTCCGCAAGGAGAAATATTACCCCTAGATACCGGTCTGACGCCTCTCATCCAGCCAAACCAGAACTCACACGTTGCACTGACAAGGGGCAGTACCCCGAAATACAGTGTCTGCATATTGAGTTTCTGGTCCTGGCTTATATCCTAAGTCATGTGACAAGGCTTGTTAAAGGGTCACTATTGACTTTTTGGATTGCTACTTCCTGTAGGTGGCACTAGAGTTCTAGTCCTCTTCCTCTCTGAAGAGACAATTTGCATTTCTCTTTCTGGGCGCAGTTTGTTGTTAAAAACAAACTGCGCTACTCACCATCTCCGAGTCTAGCGCATAGTTCCTGCCCCTGCTCCTGGTCCAGTATTGGCTGCGGTGATGATGTCATGTCAACAGTTGGGGCAGCCAATCAATGAACTCAGTGGCTCTGCCTGTTTAAACAGAACGACCTGCTCAAAGCCGCGAGCTCACTGATTGGCTGTCAACATGATGTCAGTGCCACTGCCAATACTGGGCACAAGGAGCAGCATTAGAGACTCGGTGTTCTACCCGGGGACAATAAATAAAGCCCAGTTTGTTATTATTTTGCTTTTATAACAAACAACGCCTGGATGGCAAGATTTTCTGAGCGGGGTTAACCACTTTAAATTAAGTTACTTATATGTGCTGTAGTGATAAATGTTTATGCACATATTTTTTAAATTGGAATTTATGACACTTTCATGCTTGGAAAACACTTTTCGAAAGTATCTAGAAAATGGGTTATTCAACCGTTATTGCTACTGTAAGTGCACTCCTCCTAAAATGTGTCACAATTTTGGTGAAAAATACAGGCAAATAAAGTTCTAGAGAAGTTTCCTAGATGCAACAATCTATCACACAGCATGCACTGCTTTTATACATTTGGTGCATCTTCTGACTTATTTTTGTTTGTTATTGTATAATATTAATAAATTGTATAATATCACCAAATCTGAAACATTTTTACATTACACCACTTTATAATATTTAGACTAATATTAGGCACCAAAAAATAGTGTACATCTTTAGTCAATAGACATAGAAACAGAAGCTTGATGGCAAAAAATAAATGCTTTTTATCCGGTTTATATTGATCCCCTTATGACGCCACTTGAAGAAAAACTGAACTTTAAACCTGTTCTTTTTTATAATTGGCAGTCACTTTAATTGCATGCATACTGGTGGAGATCTGGGTCCTGAGCCCCCTACCGATCACTTAATAAACACCCAAAAAGTGTGCAGCTCAGCAGACACCAGCTCACAGCTCCAGTCTAAGGGCACACACAGGAATTACCCCGCTAGGTACCCCCTTAGACATGAGCTCTTCGCTCCTGTCTGCTGAGCTGCACACTGTTCAGAAGTCTATTGAGCGACTAGTAGGGGTACTCCACTTTTTTTTTAAAATTCCACTGTGAAAGCTTTTCTTTTAAATTGCTGAAAAATACACAAGCAATATACCCTACTACCAATGGGCATGCACAAAATACAGATGAAACATAAGACTGCCATAGCTACCTTTGAACCTGTACTGGATTTGAGAGTATTGTGCTCTACTGTAGTCTGTATAGGTAGTACAGATGCATATGGTAAGTTAGTACACACATTCACACGTTCAGTATTTTACATCAGTATTTGTAAGCCAATATCAGGAGTGGAACAATCAGAGGAAAAGTATAATAGAAACACGTCACCACTTCTGTATTTATCACCCACTCCTGGTTTTGGCTTACAAATACTGAACTAAAATACTGACCAAATACTGAAAGTGTGAACGTGGCCTTAGAAACAGCCACATGGTTAATGCATAATTGATAATGTTCTTAATTGGTGCATTTGTTGTAAAAAATACTGTAAATGTCCTTTTCATCAGAATAAGGCTTGCACAAATGCATGTACATGCTGCACAAACAATCCTAAAAATGGAACAAATTTTCCTCTTTAAAAAGAGGTTACTGAATGTTCATTAATGGTAAGTATTGAGACACTGTTGCTTTGGCACAAGTCAGACAGGGCTGAAGTAATATTGCGATATCACTATGATTTAGGCTCAGCCGTAATATGAAAGTATGCTTTGGCTGTTTCATTAGTATCATTTTTCTTTTGCTTACATGCAAATATAGTATGCCAGAAATCCCTTCTTTTTTTATTAGGAGAGACGTTTTTACACAAAACATATTTCAGAACTGTATATGTGACAGTACGTCCTTACATGACCTGCGTAGAACAATTTATACCTCATGTGATCATATTTCTTGAATAGGGCATTGTATTCTACGGCTCTCTGCTGTAACTCCACATCATGACAGCATCCATATATAGACACCACTCGACGGATACGACTGGAGAAGAAAGAAAAAACGACAATTTATACCTTCCATGACACCTTTAAAGGGGTGATGCTATTACTTCTAGCTTACTTACTCTACGGCGGTGTTGAAGCGTGTGCTAAGTTTCATGATTGCTGTTAGGGTGTATGCCCGCGTACTTGGCAGGGAAATATGTGATTGAAGAACACCTTCCAGCACATCAAGGACATCATCCTCAGTCACCTAGAAGCAATTATTATATTACACTTGATCTATGTAATACAGTTAGTATGTCATGTCATGCTGCAATAATCACCACTAAGGAAGAAAGTAATTTCATTAGATATGAAAGGAAAAGCACCAGGATAATGTACTAACCGTTAAAGAGGACCTATCACTAGCCATAATTTTGTAGGTTTTACCTGGTGTAAATGGCGCCGTTCTCCTGAATCTGGCATTGTTTATTTTTTGTTCCTGCGTCTCTCCATTCCTGAGATATGGCTACTGCTTCCATATGAATCGTCTTTTTACTAACTTGGTGTGATCCTCAAGAAGGCTCACATGGTGAAGGTTTGAGGACTACACCCACTTGGCTAAAAAGACTACCTTTACATATAGGGAAGAGGGGGCCATATCTTAGGAACGGAGAGGAGCAGGTACTAAAGAAAAACAACAATAGATTCACAACAACAGTGGCTTTTACAACAGGTAATAAAATAATATATTTATGTCAAGTAACAGGTTCTCTTTAACATAATATTTAATGTACAAGGCTTATGGTAAAGATGATTGCATCTTTACAGTGGTTCTGTTATTTGCATGCTTGAAAATGTCCATAGCCCAAAGTTCCAGATCATGGTCTTCATTCTGAGTGGGAACGGGCTCCCACGGTGTGAATATAGCAGCTTGTACCTGTGTAGTAGATTAAGGCCATGGCCCCACTATCAGTATTTGGTCAGTATTAGGTCAGTATTTTTTCTCAGCAGTGGGAGCCAAAACCAGGTGAGGAACAATCAGAGAAAAGGTATAATAGAAACAAGTCACCAATTCTGCATTTATCACCCACTCCTGGTTTTGGCTCCCACTCCTGAGAATTCCTATCTCGTACACTTATGGAACGTCAACAAGATATTCCATAAATATAGAGTAGATTCAGGTCCCCCCAAAGGGACCCACATCTATATTGAGAAAGGGGCCTTATTGCGCACTCCTGTCAATAGGGAGGTGGTCAGAATTCCCATACAAGTGAATGGTTATTCTGACCCCCTCTGAACGGACAGTGAAGTGCTTTAGGGCAATGTTCTCAAAATAGATGTAGGTCCCAATAGGGGGACGTGCATCTAGCAAACATTTTTTGGTATATACAGTGGATGTTCTATAAATAAAATTTACATTCATGTATAATGGGCCAAGCCCCCCAAGGGGCTAATTTCCTAAATCAGTTTGAACAGCAAATAATTCTAACAAATAATAGGGTAGTAAACAGATATAGTAAATAGCAGAGAATAATAGAGTTAACTGATGTAGGCATATTATAGAGATGCGTTAGCACTAAATCAAAAATTATTAACATATAGCCTTTATTATTCCATATTAAAAGATATATAAACCAGAGTAAAGTATGTGCTCTTGAGAACAACCAAAAAAACACATAGATATAAAAACAAAAAGGCAGGGATAACCTGCTCACTCAGTGATCACAAACCTTAGTTTCATACACAACAACCCATTGTTCACAGGGCATGGTAGACCAACCTAAACACAGGGTATGTGCTGGCCTGGTTCATACATTATTCTTGTCAGTTGGTGATAATATATAGCACTTCCTAGTAGACCCACTTGGGAGAAAGTGCTTAATTAGTACAGGTATGCATATATCATAGGAATAAAGCAATCAATTCCTTCTTGTGTCAATATACGTCAGATAGTCTATATTGGCCACTTTCTTAGTGCATTCTGATCCAATGGCCAGCTTAACATACACCAGGTCAAAACTTAACACACAAAATGGGGATGTGATTCATAATATAGCATGGTAGCGAGTATTCATGCTGCAGCTGTGGTGTTCTAGTTCCTTAATGACGCGCCCAGGGGATGGGAAACGACTCGGCGCCCGGGCCTTGTTGTCGCCTGATCTCGGGGGATGTCGCGGTGGCCGGCTCCCGTACCCGTACCCTGGGGTCACTCTTAAAAGAAGGAGGAAGTTATATGGGATAGGGGAATGTTCGTGACGCCACCTGTGGTGTCTGGTGAGGACCACCAGTGATGCGACAGTCCTCTGAGGCCTGTGTTCAGGCAGCTTAGTTGGTGCAGCTCCCCACAGGTGGAGCGGGGCCTCAGGGCAGCGTAGAGAGGGTGTAGAATAGAGCGTCGGCGAATGCAGAGCCGCGGAGGAAAGAACAGACAGAGGCAATAATTGAAGTCATCCGAGTCTTTACTCACTGTGGTGTTTTGTCAGCTCAGAGCTTCTCTCTGCTGTCACACGGCGAGCTGCGGCCGCCAGGGTGGGGTTTAGCACACTCCAGGTAGTTCAGGAGCGCTTGACAGGACCCCCGCTCTAGTGTGTTCCTCTCTTGTTGAACTTCTCCCGCCTTGTGTCCCCCACTGAGTCCCGTACGGGTACTGCGATGTCCCTTGTGGGTAACGTGTAGCTCCCGGACCGACTGGGTGCCCTTTTTGGTGACTTGTGGTGAGAACGTGGCGTAAGGCCGGGTCCCTCTGGATAAACTCAGCTTAGGGCATACAGGTGGCGACTCCGCTCCGTCCGTATCCCCCTGGGATCCACATAAGCCTTCGGACTTTTCCGACAGAGACGTGAAGTGCAAAGTCAGATAATCGGGGACCAGTACCCCCTCTTGCGGCAGGGTCTCTCTGACAGGGCCAGAATAAGGTATGCAGGTGGCGACTCCGCTCCTTCCGCACCCCCTGAGATCCTTTCGACTGTGGAGCCTAACTCCTCTGCTCCCCTCCTGGGCCTTCTTGCTTGGACCCTGACCGGGGACAGAGCGGGTTATAACTCTGCCCAGACCCCCCGTCTCGAGGCCTGAGACCGGGAACCGTGGACCCTCAGCCGGCTGCAGCTTTGTGCTGACTTGCCGTCCCAAAGACCCACGACCAAAGACCTTGTTATAAAGATGGCCTCCATTTATATATGATTCTAATTAAGTGCTTAAGTAAATGCTTCCTCCACCCTCACTCACTACGTGGTTCCCCCTAACTTTGGTTCCCCCCAACTCCTCCATTCAGGCCCAGGGCAGCACTATGGTGCTTTAGGCCCCCTACAGAACTGGAGTGGTGTAGTGTTGAGTGTGTGGTTGGGGTCCTGTGAAGTACTCCTTCCTTACCTGGGAGAGGAGATACCACACCTCATTCTGAGGTGCAGTACCCCTGTGGTGACTGAACCCTCAAGGGCGCCACATTAACATTCTCCTGTTATATATTTTGTAAATCAACGAGGAGTACCTACATATGAGGAACACCAGTTCCTGTTCCCTATTATACCCTCTTTTTTAGCATGTCATATAGAATGTATTATAATGAAGAACAATGGAATGATGTCACCCAAGACCACGGCAAACACGGAGTCAAAGTTTCCCTGGGCAAGTGTCCTCTCCTTTGAACCTCCCGACGCGTTTCATCGCTTTGGAATCATCAGGGGCATTTGGTTCGGTAGTACATGAGATGAGGGCGACACCCTAACCTTGGGTACCCTCAGGAAGAGCTGCTGTGGCAGGTGCGCTTACCTGTCTTTTTGTATTCGGCACAGGTCCTCCATCCTTCCTGTTGGTGGAACGCATAGAGTCCCAAGTCTGAGGCGCATGCGTCACATCCGGTGACCGCGCCGGATACATCACATCTGCCCCCTAGTACACGGAAGGTAGGGATAGTATAGTGCATGGTATTTGACCGAGAGTACGTCGACCATCTCAGGGGCACAGCGATGGGGAGCTCATGTGCTCCCTCATATGCAAATTTGCTCCTGGGCTGATTGGAGGAAAACCTGGTGTTTGGAGAACCGATGACAGATCTCTCTAACAACATTTTTTTATGGCTACGTTATATTGACGACGTGTTCGTCATTTGGAAGGGTGACCCTGATAACTTTGGGGAATTTGTTTTAAAACTGAATGAAAATCCCATTGGTCTAAAATTCACATATGAATGCAGCTCATCGAAACTGGCGTTTCTGGATGTTCTTATCCACAAAAATGAAGAGGGATCACTGACGACGGACACATATAGGAAGCCCACGGCCACCAACTCCCTCTTGAGGTGGCGCAGTCACCGGATGTGACGCATGCACCTCAGACTTGGGACTCTATGCGTTCCACCAACAGGAAGGATGGAGGACCGGACCGGAAGTGCGCAAGACGCTGCGGTCACTGAAAGTGTAGCGCTCAATACAAAAAGACAGGTAAGCGCACCTGCCACAGCAGCGCTTCCTGATGGTACCCAAGGTTAGGGTAACGCCCTCATCTCATGTACTACTGAACTGAATGCCCCTGATGTTTCCAAAGCGATGAAACGCGTCGGGAGGTTCATAGGAGAGGATTCTTGCCCAGGGAATCTTTGACTCCGTGTTTGCCGTGGTCTTGGGTGAGATCATTCCATTGTTCTTCATTATGATACCTTCTATATGACATGCTACAAAAGAGGGTATAATAGGGAACAGGAACTGGTGTTCCTCATATGTAGGTACTCCTGGTTGATTTACAAAATATAGAACAGGAGAGTGTTAAGGAAAATTAACACCAGAGCTGCAGCATGGATACTCGCTACCATGCTATACCGCTCTGGCAAAAATTAAGAGACCACTGAACAGTTTTCTATTGGAAAGACTGGTGGAAAGCATGCCAAGATGCATGAAAGCTGTGATTAAAAATCATGGTTAGTCCACCAAATATTGATTTCTGAACTGTTCCTGAGTTAAAACATGAGTAATTTGGGGTCTGAAAGCATGGTTTCTATTTTAGTATTTTGACGCTTTATCATTTGCTGCAAATAAATACAAAATTTTTAGCTTTGAATTTCGGAGACATGTTGTTAGTAGTTTATAGACTAAAACAACAATGTACATTTTACTCAAAAATATACCTATAAAGAGAAGAATCAGAGAAAATGAAAATTTTGCAGTGGTCTCTTAATTTTTGCCAGAACTGTATTATGAATCACATCCCCATTTTGTGTGTTAAGTTTTGACCTGGTGTATGTTAAGCTGGCCATTGGCTCAGAGGGCACTAAGAAAGTGGCCAATATAGACTTTCTGACATATATTGACACAAGAAGGAATTGATTGCTTTATTCCTATGATATATGCATACCTGTACTGATTAACACTTTCTCCCAAGTGGGTCTAGTAGGAAGTGCTATATATTACCACCAACTGGCAAGAATAATGTATGAACCAGGCCAGCACATACCCTGTGTTTAGGTTGGTCTACCATGCCCTGTGAACAAAGGGTTGTTGTGTATGAAACTGGGGTTTGTGATCACTGAGTGAGCAGGTTATCCCTGCCTTTGTGTTTTTTATATCTGTGTGTTTTTTTGGTTTTTCTCTAGAGCACATACTTTACTCTTGTTTATATATCTTTTTATATGGAATAATAAAGGCTATATTTTAATATTTTTTTATTTAGTGCTGCTAATGCATCTAGTAAACAGATATGCAGGCAATGTATCAATAAAAAACAACCTATTGTTAAACCCCTTCCCTTTTTCAAGAGCAACACGTTTTTTATTTTTTCTTTCACCATAGACATATGAAGGTTTTTTTTAATGTGGGAAAACTTGTAGTTTTGAATTACACCATTAAAGGGAATCTGTCACCACTTTGGAGATATCAGACCTCTACTATGGCCATACAGGGTATAGCAAAGTAAATCTATACATACCTGTATGGCCCATAGTAGAGGTTTGATTGCAGAGAAAAGCGCCTTAATCAATTCTATTTTGTATAGGCTTGGCGTCCGGGGGACACCAAGCAATCCCCGCCTATGTGCTTATTATTCCCCCAAATCCCCGCCTATATGCTTAATTATCATACTCCCCCCTCCCCTGCACGTCACTTTGCCCTGTGATGTGCAGTGTGCTCCCTGACTTCCCGGGCATGCGCAAACTGCCACTCACATAGAGCGCGCTTTGCTTCATCCCAGCCCTGTGCACTGCGCTGCAGGGTTCTATTGCGCAGGCGCCGATGCACATACTGTCTGGATTGTTCGGTGTTGCTGGTGCGAGCAGGTGATCATGTGACCTCATATACAGTGTTCAGCATAAAGAAATACATGAGTACATCCCCTTTGAAAAGTAAGATTATAATCAATATCTCACTGAATACAAGAGCAATTTCCAAAATGTTGACAAGACTGAGTTTCATAGAACATTTTTTAACCCATAACATCAAGGTAAGGTTAATAGTATATCTTTCATTAAAATATCTTCAGCTTTACTCAAATTAGTTGATGCAAAAATGAATACACCCCACATTAAAAACTACTACATCTAGTATTTTGTATGATCTCCGTGATTTTTAAGGACAGCACCAAGTCTTCTAGGCATGGAATGAACAAGTTGGCAATATATTATAACATCTAGATTTTTCTATTCTTCAAGTATGACCTCTTTTAGAGCCTGGATGATGGATGGAGAGTGATGCTCAACTTGTCTTTTCAGAATTCCCCATAGGTATTTTAGAAAAATGAATTTAGAAAAATGCATGGTGCTTATAGTGAAACATGGTGGTGGCAGTGTCCTTATGTTGGGATGCATAACTGATGCTGGTTTCAGGAAGCTACATTTCAAAGGTACTATCATGATTTCACAGATGTACTGCTCTATATTGTAAGAGAAAATGTTACTATCACTCCATGCCCTTGGTAGACATGCATTTTTTCTAAATGCATGGTGCCTACAGTGAAGCATGGTGGCAGTGTTCTTATGTGGGGCTGCATGAGTGCTTTTGTTGTCTGGGAGCTACAGCTAACTGATGATATCATGAATTCACAGATGTACTGCTCTATATTGAAAGAGAAGATGCTTCCATCACTCCATACCCTTGGTAGATGTGCACTTTTCCAACATGACAATTATCCAAAACACATATCTGTTACATTTCTGAAGAACAGAGTGAAAGTTATTTAGTGGCCAAGTATGTCTCCTGATCTGAACCCAACCGAAACACCTATGGGGGATTCTGAAGAGACAAGTTAAGCATCACTCTGCAGGCAGCATTCAGGCTCTAAAAGAGGTCGTTCTTGAAGAATAGAAAAAGATAGATGTTGCAATATGTAATTTGTGCCAAATTTATCAAAATATCACACAATCTGCAACTTTTTTACACCAGAAAACAGTTGCAAAAGCCTTGATTCATGTCTCCCATTATGCCACATTAAACCTAACATTGAAAGCATCTGTAATCTAGTGTATCATACAAGTACAGATTCTTGTCTAATAACCATGTCAGGTGACGCCTATAGCATGCCAGACCTGACAAACTGGTATTCCTCCTAATCTTTCTTTTTAGCTTTCAGACACTGTTGAGATTCTACCGACTTCCGCCAACCTTCTAGACAGGGACACTTGAATTGTATAAGTAATTTTGTACACTGATACACATTCCAGCCTCCAGAGAGTATACTGTAACATACATATAGTATACTGTACATCTGGCATGTCAGATATTACCAGTGAATTAAGATTTTAGCCCCATCCGGTCACAGTTAATTTTGTTTTCGTGCTTTCGTTTTTTACCCTTCCTCCAATAGTCATTAGAACTTTTTTTTTAGATCAACATACCCATATGAGATGTTGTTTTTTGTAAAACGAGTTTGACATTCATTTTACAATATAATATTCTGGAAAGCAGGAAAATAATTCAGTGCAGTTCAGTGGGTTTTGTTTTTACATTGTTCATTGTGCGGTAAAAATGACCTAGCGGCATGATTCTTCATGTCAGTTCAATTAGGGCAGGTTCACACAAGCATATAAAAAAATAGTCATCCAAAAGATTCATGTAGAAAACTAGAACGGTTTCTTTTCTCACTTGTTGTCGGTGTGCAGTCCGTGTACAAAACGTTTTTTTACAGCAGCAATTATTAATAATTTACAAGACCATTTACACCTTCCTATGTTAAAGAATTGCAATGTATCCGTAAAAAACGCATGATTTACTATGGCTCAGTATGGTATCCGATTGTTTTGCCCTCCGATACACCTGAATGAATGAGTCTCATGCGACACACGGAAAAAGCATGTTGCAATTTTTTTTTCACTCAGTATATATTTATTCACGGTATATTTGGTCAGTGAAAAAAAATCACTCATCTGCAATGCCCCACTGAGTAAGAGTTTTTTCACGAAAAGCGCTCTAAGCGAAAATACGCTCTTGTGAACCTGCCCTTACAGTGATACCAAACTTGTATCGTTTTTTAAAGATATTTCAGTCGTGACATTTTTTTTTTAAATTTGTGAAAGAAAATCCAGTAGCTTTTTTTAATTTTTCTGTCGATTGGATTGTTCATCAGGTGATCACCAGCATGTTTACACCTGCACATAATAAGGAACAAACATATGTTCGCCAATTATTGGCTCTTGTAATAAAAAAACATAAGTTCAGCTTTTTTTAATTTATTATTTTCTGTTGTTTTTTTTTTTTTTTTTAAAGATTCCTAATTGGCTACTCGATTCTCAATAACATCTAAATGAGGGTCTGAGGCTCCATTTACATCTCTGTTTAGTTAGACAATCTTGTATATGACTGTGTGTTATGTAAGTAATTATAAACCCACCTGTATAGCTTCTTCTTCATCACAGGCTCCAATTATTAGGAGGTCCCCATACTCCCCGATGCACCACGCTGCCACCTGCACCAATGGTTGCTGTATAGAAAATGTGACATTGTATTAACTAGTTTTTGTAAACAGCAAATTTTAATGCAAAATTCACTTACAATCCATACAAACCTCTATGATTTTGAAGCCATCCAACTGCTAATCATAGTATTAATGTTAATATTCATTTTCCTCATATCACACTACATGCATGCAATGTGTATATGTATTTATTGCTGGCCTTATTACTATTAAAAAGTTATTTTTCTCCCAGGAACTGTGCTTTCAATATGGCAGTCGCACACTTTTCTAACGCTATTTCCCTGCAGAGTAACCCTATATTTACTGCCCAGGACCGGCCACTGTCTGCTGGACCCGCCGGGTTTAGGTGAGTATATGATGTTTAGTTTTTTATTTTAAGATTGTGTCATTATGTATGTAGGCTACTAAGGGGGCCATAATAACAGTTTGGGGGCTACAAAGGGGCCCACTATAACAGTGTGGGGGCTACTAAGGGGCCCATTATAACAGTGTGGGAGCTACTAAAGGGCCCATAATAACAGTCGGGAGGCTACTAAGGGGCCCATAATAACAGTGTGGTGGCTACTAAGGTGCCTATAATAACAGTATGGGGGTTACTAAGAGTCCCATAATAACAGCTTGGGGGCTACTAAGGGGCCCATTATAACAGTGTGGGGGCTACTAAAGGACCCATAATAACAGTCGAGAGGCTACTAAGGGGCCCATAATAACTTTGTGGTGGCTACTAAGGGGCCTATAATAACAGTATGGAGGCTACTAAGGGGCCCATAATAACAGCTTGGGGGCTACTAAGGGGTCCATAATAAGAGTGTGGGGGCTACTAAAGGTCCCGAATAACAGTGTGGGGGCTACTAAGGAGCCATAATAAGTGTGGGGGCTACTAAGGAGGCCATAATAACAGTGTGGGGGCTAATAAGGGGGCCATCATACATTGTGGGGGCTACTAAGGGGGCCATCATACACTGTGGGGGCTACTAAGGGGGCCATCATACAGTTTGGGTGCTACTAAGGGGGCCATCATACAGTGTGGGGCTACTAAGGGGCCATCATACACTGTGGGGGCTACTAAGGGGGCCATCATACAGCATGGGGGCTACTAAGGGGGCTATCATACGCTGTGGGGGCTGCTAATGGGGCCATCATACACTGTGGGGGCTACAAAGAGTGCCAGCACACACCTATGGGGGCTACTAAGTGGGCCATAATACAGTGTTTGAGTTACTAATGGGGTCATCATACACTGTGGGGGCTACTAAAGAGATCATCATACAGTGTGGGGGCTACTAAGGGCGCCATCATACAATGTGAGGGCTACTAAGAGGTCCCTCACACATAGTTGGGGCTACTAAGGGGGCCTTCATACTTATTGATTGGTGGTTACTAAGGCAGCCACAGTACTGCATAGGGGCAACTAAGGGAGCCATGATACAGTGTGTGGGCTACTAAAGGGGATTATCATACAGCATGGGGGCTACTAAAGGGGCCATTATACAGTGTTGGGGCTACAAAGTGGGTCCTCCTACAGAGTGGTGGCTACTAAGGGGGCAATATACTGTGTGGACTACTGTGGAGGCCATCATACAGTTTGGGGACTACTGTGGGGGCCATCAAACAGTGAGGGAGTATCATACAGTGTGGGGTCTACAGTGAGGCCATTGTGCAATGTGGTGGCCATCAAACAGTGTGGGGGCTACTAAGGGGTCATTATACATTGTGGCGAGGGCTACTGAGAAGCCATTTTACAGTTTGTAGGCTACTGTGGGGCCATAATACAGTGTGGGGACTACTGTGGGGGCATCAAATAGTTTTCGGGGCATTATACTGTCTATAGGGGAACTGAAGGGACAACATACGGTGTATAAGGGAGCTGTGGTGACATGTTGTGTAGAGGAGAGCCATACAGGGGAAGCCTTAGGGGATATTATTAATGTTAAGTGGACGCTTATTGTTATAAAGAGGAGGAGTAGATCCAGCGTCAGGTAACTCTTAAAATCCAAAGTCTTTATTGAAACAATTTGCTTTAAAATCAATCAGACATGTAGCATAATGACACAGCCCCACAATGATTAATGACCACTAGGTTCAAAACATGTCTGTTCTTGCCAAACCCCCGGTGGTTTCAATAAAGACTTTGGATTTTAAGAGTTACCTGACACTGGACCTACTCCTCCTCTTCATAATCAGTTTCCCGGCAGGTCAGCTGGTTATCCCTGCTCCAGGAACTCTGAGGGAGAGATGACAGTTTTATCTTCTTTAACTTACTTATTGTTATAGTGGCAAGTAGGGCATTGTGAATTTCAAAGGGGCACAGAGGGGGCATTATTAGTTTCTAGTGGACAAAATGTGGGCACTGTTTTCTAAGGCACTTGCACAGCGCATCCATATATTCTAGAGGTCTGTTTTACCAGGTAGAGAGCACAGGGACGCATACAGTAGCAGTGGCTCAGCATTGGGGTATCAGAAGGATGAGGAGCTTATGCAGGTTGGGAGTGGATGGGGGGGTGCTGGCTATCGGTTTCGGCCAGATGGAAAAGATGGGAAAAGTGAACGACTAAATCAGAAAGAACATCAGCCATAAGTCACTATCTTTATCTGTATTGTAATCTCACATATGGTTTGCAGGAGTGGTATCTACCACTATATGGTCACCGTATGGCGGTAATACCAGTGTTGGTCTTTGTATAGTGATTTACGCCACTGTAGTTGTAATCAGGGTTAGCTCGCTAGGTGCTGACTCAGAAGTTTTGCTCCCCCTCCTGAGCTCAACCCCTAGCTACGTCTACATTTATGATAATCATGCAATCTAAATAGGCTGCCGATCACCCGATGAATGAGCAATGCTTGTTCATTGGGTGAAATGATGTTTTGGTTTCCACAAAAGTTCATCTTTCTTGGCAGTACATTGTCCCGTGTAAATAGATCTTTCACTGCCGAGAACAATGACAGCCTTTGCACAATGAACAATAAATTACTAGGTTGCATCTGAAGAGGGGACTGCCTGTGTAAACAGGCTATTATATAACTGCCAACTGGCAAACACGATGGTTTCTGGCGGTGGCTTAATGCTGCGCATCGCGATCACGCAGTGTACAGTGAATGGATCCTGATGTACACCAAGAAAAATGTTGGGCAAATCCACAGATTTCAACGAGATCGGCAAACCATCTATTGTGTATGACAGACGGTGTCCCGACTCTTACCCGACAATAGATGATGGAAGAAAGAAGGGTCAGGCATGTTGGAAGTGAAGTGTATGGCCAGCTTTATTGTTACCTCTATGACCAGACGACAGAAAGGTTTAACTCTGTCATTGTAAACCATGTTATTTGATCATTTAATCATGTTTCGTGTCTATTTTATAGACTGGTTTCTTTCCCGCCAGCAGAGTTTTCACAGCGCACTCCTCTTTATTTTATAATACCTATACTTCTTCTCCTTTTGTCATGCTGTTTCTAATACCTGTACAATATCTCGCCTCACTGCTTTATAGAGTCTTTGAACAATGTAGCCGTAAAGTTCTGATGACCCACTGATCAGCTGAATAAGGTGCGAAACTGCATCGTCACGAACACTCTCCCCAGCCTGGAAAACAGTAGACAAATGAAAAAAATAGTTATCTATGCAGCATATTACATTTCTGTAAAATAAAAATATTAAATAATTATTTTGGTAACACTTTTAATTAGGTGAAATACTCAACTTCAAGATCTAATGAATTTAGGACAGGTCTAATATATAGGGTACATGTCTCCTATGAATAGAAATCCACTGAAACAAGACCTCTGATAGTTAAGGACTATATTCACAATTTACATGGAGACAATATACCAAAGTATCATCACTTGTATGCCAACTCCAAGATCATATTTATAGAGGAAATGGAAGATGGATTACCAATCTGCCGTCTCAACTTCTTTCTCCAAATGCTGGTGCCAATTGGTGATATATAAATGAATAGGTGATATGGGGTTGCTAAGAAGCCATATAAATGGAGTTCAGAGAGAAGACCTTTAGGCTACATTCCCACCATGAGCTTTTGGTAAGTTTTTGATGTAGAATTTCTGAACCATTTCTGCACCTATTATTTAAATTAGGTTACTTGCTTTTTTTTCATTGCGTTTTTATGGGGTTTTTTTAACATGCATTTTTATCATGTTTTTGACACTGTGGTTTTCGTCTCTTGAAATTTGAAACCAGGGAACTAATTGATCTCGCTGTGAGATTAACATATAATATTGATATTATTATTATGTAATGTATATAATATTCACACAGATCAAAAGACCAGACCCTATAAATCTAAAATGGACAGTCGGTAAAATATCAAGGGAGAAAGATAGAGCCAATCTGACCATAGAAGTCCCAGTACATCAGAATTAGTGAAACAAAATTATGTTTTATTAGGATCAGGTGACAACAAATGGAATAACAACACGTCATAAAATCATGGAAAAATAAAAAATGTATAAAAACAAGGAGCGCACACCCAGGCAAGTATCGACCAATGTCCAGAGGAGAGTAGTATAGTCAAGATAAGTTAAAGGAGTATATATTTGAAGCCCATAGAGGTTTGCACATTTTATGGTCACATATACAGATCATGTACTGTATATCTATACCAATGAAAAATATAGGACAAAAATAATTATATATAGGGTGCTAGTGTAAGAATTATATAGTCCTATAATGTGTGGTATGTAGAAAGTGCTAGTGCATAATCAACTAATGTATATGGGATCCGAGTATATGCAAGATGTTAGTGCAAAAGGCAAGGTTATAGCATGAGCACTATTGAATATACTGATAAGAACCACATAGTCCCTATTCATGCAACATAACTACCACGTGTAAGCTAATATCCACCACTGCTAACACTCGCCATCACAGGGTATTACATATACGCTTATAAATAACTAAGGGTAGTGTACAGATTTACAATTTCAAACTACCTCTCCTGAGTGGCGTACACCCCGATGCGTGTTTTGGCTTCCGCCTTTGTCAGGTGTGGTTCTTATCAGTATATTCAATAGTGCTCATGCTATAACTCTGCCTTTTGCACTAACACTTGCATATACTCGGATCCCATATACTTTATGCACTAGCACTTTCTACATACCACACATGATAGGACTATATAATTCTTGCACTAGCACCTTATATATAATTCTTTTTGTCCTATATTTTGTATTGGTATAGATATACATGAGCTGTATATGTGACACTAAAATGTGCAAACCTCTATGGGCTTCATATATACATACTCCTTTAACTTATCTTGACTACTACCCTCTGGACATTGGTCGATGCTTGCCTGGGTGTGCATCCCTTGTTTTTATACATTTTTTATTTTTCCATGATTTTATAACATTGTTTTGTTATTCAATTTGCGGTCACCTGATCATAATAAAACATAATTTTGTTTCACTAAATCTGATGTACTGGGACTTCTATGGTCAGATTGGTTCTCTCTTTCTCTCTTCGTTTTTGTCTCTTGTTGGTCTGAGATGCTTTAAAAAAAGCTGCTTTGTTTTTGATACTTCCTGATTTGGCTTTGACAAAACTTTATTGACATAGTCATGTGCGGATCACATGTGACTTTTATGCTGGGAAACGCACTTTAAACATATGTGCGTTTTTTTACCTGCGAAACTTACGCACCTAATGTAAGTCTATAGGGAAATTCCGTCCAGAAAACTCAGCGTACATACAATTGACATGCTGCGGATTTGAAACACGCACCACAGGTCAGTTTACGCTGAGTAAAATAAAAGCACAGTGGGCAGGAGATTTCTATAAATCCTATTTACTTTGCTGGAACTGTAAGAAGCTGAATTTTTTACGCTGCAAAAATATGCAGCGTCAAAAATGCATCAAAAACTCATTGTGGGAACGAAGGCGTAGAGTTTGGGCAGGACTCAGTGATCCACTCTAATTGAGAGAATAAGGAAATTCAGTTTTTCAATTAGAGATGAAGAAATAGCCAATCACCAGGTGTATTTTTGAATGGTCTCATCTCTTCATACGAGTGTGTAGGAGATAAGTAATTAATATAGGAGATAATATTGACTTTTTTAAAGCCAGTGGACCACTAATATTTAAAAGCATATTTATATTTAATTGAACTTGGACGGAAAAAAAAACGGTTATGCCACACAGAAGTTAGTGGTAAACATAGGGGGGAAAGTTTATAAGAATATTTATTTTTGTCCGAGAAAGAATGTGTAAGAGTGGGAGTAAGAGATTTAGGCCCAAGATGGGTTATGAACGATATGAGAGAAGAAATAGTAGTAGGAGATACATCTGGTATGTCCAGATACACCTATATTTGTTGTACCATGTTGCCTGTCCAGGGAAGGTATTGTTGCCGCATAATAATTATTGACTATGTTAGGAATGCTCAGGCTTTCATCTGACCATAAGGAGTACAGGTTGGAACTGGCCAACCAGGGGCACAAAGCATAACATACTAAAGAGAGACAAATAATTTCTGATGTAAATTTGACAGAAAATCCTAAATAAATAAAATGATTGAGGTGTAATATTCAATTTTGACTATCTGGATACGACTGATCCAAGAATGAGAGAGCTCCATGTTTGTGCTTTCTTAGTTATCACTGTAGATAATGATTGATGATGATTTATCAAGTGAGCGGATAAAAGGAGGAAAGTCAGCAGCACATAGTAAGTCATGAGCTGAGGTTATATCAATTACCAAATATTTCACAGATTGTTTAGACCACTGGAGCTAGGCATGGTGCCAAGACTGGTACAGGTAAGTAACATCCTGTTTGATGGGCAGCACATCTGTTGTGAGTAGTGTTGAGCGATACCTTCCGATATCAGGAAATATCGTATCGGATATCGCCGATTCCGATACCGGAAACCAATGCAAGTCAATGGGACACAAATATCGGAATGAAAATAAACCCTTTCTTTCTTTGTAGGTTAATTCTACATGAAGTAAAACAACTAAGAATAATGTAGAATGTATTACGCGAAAAGCCGGCAATTCATCAGCGGCATACACCGGTACCCGACAATTTACAACAGAAAGAATAGAGCTTCACACATAGATTAGATAGATAGAAACATGTCAGTCACATATATATGAAGTACAGTGACAGTGTTGCTTACTGTACTTGTCATTTAGTGTAAAGGATTTATTAAAAAAAATAATAGTGTTTTCATGCACCGTCTCTTTAAAAAAGCCGGCCGGCAATTCAGCAGCGGTACCCGACAATTTACAACAGAAAGAATAGAGCATCACACATAGATTAGAAAGATAGAAACATGTCAGTCACATATATATGAAGTACAGTGACAGTGTTGATTACTGTACTTGTCATTTAGTGTAAAGGATTTATAAAAAAAATAATAGTGTTTTCATGCACCGTCTCTTTAAAAAAGCCGGCCGGCAATTCAGCAGCGGTACCCGACAATTTAGAATAGAAGGAATAGAGAATCACACAAAGATTAGATAGATAGAAACATGTCAGTCACATATATATGAAGTACAGTGATAGTGTTGATTATTGTACTTGTCATTTAGTGTTAAAATAAAGGATTTATTTTAAAAAAAAATGGCGTGGGGTTCCCCGTAATTTTAGGCTCTAGCGGAGGTTAAGCAGACAGCTGGGGCAGATGTTTGAAGCCTGGGAAGGGGGTAATACCCACGGAGCTTCCCAGGCTACTAATATCAGCCCCCAGCGGAATACCTAGCCTTTACTAGCTATTAAAATGGGGGACCCCCCAAAAAAAATGACGTGGGGTCCCCCCTAATTTAATAGCTAGCAAAGGCTAGGCAGACAGCTGGGGGCTGATATTAATAGCCCAGGAAGGGTGCCATGAATATTGGCCCCCTCCCAGGCTAGAAACACCAGCCGTCAGCCGCCCCAGAAATGGCGCATCCATAGGATGCGCCAATTCTGGCACTTAGCCTCGCTCTTCCCACTGCCCTGTAGCGGTGGCAGTGGGGTAATAGGGTTGGGGTTGATGTCAGCTTATAATGCCAGCTGACATCAAGCCCAGGTTAGTAATGGAGAGGCGTCTATAAGACACCTCCATTACTAACCCCATAGTCAAAGTTAAAAAAAAACACAAACACCCAGAATAAAGTCCTTTAATTGAAATAAACACACAATTCTTTATTGTTCTAAATTAAACCATACTAACCGTCACGCCCATTCCAGCTGAAGCCAAAGATCTCCTGCAATAAAAGAAAAATAATAAAGCAACCTCATCCTTACCTTTCCATGGTTCCCAGGACAGCTCCAGCTCTGCTACATCGAGATGACAGGCTGGACCGCAGCAGAATGCTGCCATCCAGCCTGTCATCCCGCAGACACTGAGAAGCGCAGGCATGCTTGCGCTCCTCAGTGTCTCGCTGTGACGGCATAAAGATGAGCCGAGGTCATGTCCAATGAACTCAGCTCACCTCATGCACGTCACTGACAGCGTGGGAAAATTCTCACGCTGAAGCGCTGAGTGCAGGAGAATTTTCCCACGCTGTCAGTGACGTACATGAGGTGAGCTGAGTTCATTGGACATGAGCTCACCTCATGCACATCACTGACAGCGTGGGAGAATTCTCACGCTGAAGCGCTGAGTGCAGGAGAATTTTCCCACGCTGTCAGTGACGTGCATGAGGTGAGCCGAGTTCATTGGGGGCTGATATTAATAGCCCAGGAAGGGTGCCATGAAGGGTGCCATGAATATTGGCCCCCTCCCAGGCTAGAAACACCAGCCGTCAACCGCCCCAGAAATGACACCCCCATTACTAACCTACAAATTGTTAAAAATAAAAAACACACACTACACCCAGAAAAAAATAATTTATTTGAAATAAAACACACCATTTTATTTAATTCTTAGTTTACTAAAAAAAAAATAGTTACCTGTCCACGTTCCTGCGCTGATCTCCCATGCACAGCTGTCACATCTGGAGATGTGACAGCTGTCATTGCTGCTGTAAGCTCACACTGCCGGGAACACGTCCGCTCCCGGCAGCGGGAGCCACTGACTGAGGTCACCGGAGTGCATTCAGTCAGCGCAGCTCCAGAGACCTCCTTTACGGCACTGCTGTACCGTGGGAATTTCTCACGGTACAGCGGGGCCGTAAAGCAGCTAACCACAGCAGCGCTGCCTGAACTCCGGCGAACCCGCTTATGCAATGACGGGGCTGCTTTACGGCCCCATCATTCTAGCGGCGGCAGCGGTTCAGAGCGGTCACATTCTATGTGGCTGCTCTAAACTGGATATCATCGTGGGACACTCGTGGACTACTACGGAGGGGTAAGGATAAGGTTGTGGTTTATTATTTTATATTTTATTACAGGAGATCGATGGCTTCGGGGAATTAGGTGTCTAGGTGAGTATAGGTGTAGTTTTTTATTTTTTACTTTATTTTAGGTGGCGATCGGCGGGGACAGGTAATGTATAAACTAATTTATTGTAGGTAACCACTGGCCACCAATGACATATATTTAAAATTTATTGGGGACCATGGGGCAGTTTAAATAGCAGGATCAGGCTGATGGGAACTACTGCTCCCATCGAGCTGATCCTGCTAGCACGAGTGGACGGGGGACAGACATAGGCCGATGGGAGTAGTAGTGTCACATCGGCCTATGTTTGCCTGCACGCAGACACCGGCAGACATCGCACAGACACCGCACACACCCGCAGACATCGCACAGACACTGCACACACCCGCAGACACCGAGCACACCCGCACACATCGCACAGACACCCACACACACTAATCATGACGGGTCTGGGAGGTGAGGCTGACCTGTGCGACCGTGGGAAAGTTCATGTGAGCTCATGCAATGCAGTCAAGCATGAACTCACATGAACCCTCCGAGGGCACCGCGGCTACTTCAAATGAACAGCTGATCAGCATCACCTGATACCTCAGCTGTTCATTTGAAATAACCGGCGGGAAAGCGCAGCACAGAACGGGAAAGCCGGCGGTGAAGTCTTTTCACTGCCGGCTTCCCCGCCCGGGTCCTTCGCTCCTTGGTGCTGCGTTCCCCGCCCGGTCCTAACTTACGATCGGGATGGGAGGTGGCGAGGGGAGCGGAGGATCGGGGTGGGAGGCTGCGGGGAAGCAGTATGGGGCTGTGTGATTGTTTAAAAGCCGGCGGCTTTTTACCGCCCGCCGGCTTTTAAACAATCAGGAGAATTCTCTCACGCTGGAATGGCATTCTGATGACAGGCTGGATCGCAGCTGAGCGCTGCCATCCAGCTTGTCATCCTTCAGAGACACTGCAGAGCGCAGGCATTATGGGAACTTCCGATTCCGGTATTCGATATTGTAAAAGTATCGGAATTAAGCATCGGAATTCCGATACCGCGAATATCGGCCGATACCCGATATTTCAGTATCGGAATGCTCAACACTAGTTGTGAGTACTTTTTATGGCAGTCACATCGTTAACTTGGAAGGGTGCAAATCCATATAACTGAAATAAACAACCTAATAGAATATTTTGACAAAAGAACATCCCTAAAAAACATTTACAGGTGATTTTTATATTGCATGGAAATGTCTTTAAAAGTTAGTGATACTGATATTTGAATTACAAGAGATTATTCTCATAATTTTTTTGACCCTTGGTATTGTTCATGCCTTAGACATTGTCAAAGGCAAAATAATGATAATAATAATCTCTTGTAGTAATCACTCTAAGGGCCATTTATCATTTGGCACTTCCTGTTATTGTCAGAGGGAGCACACAGGTGGATTATTTGATAAAACAGGAAGACATCCGTCATGCTATGCCCTTTCCATTTTGCAGTCTAGCTGAGGTCATGGATTGCATTAGGAGAAGTCCCTCACCACTATTTTCTCATCTTTCTCTATCATTTATGAGTCCTATCCAGCATTTCTTCTTGCATTCTAAACATCATATATGTGATCATCTGAGCTTGTGAAAGCCATGGAGATAGTAGAGTCCATTCTCAGCTCAGTGCTCTTTAGAAGTTGTGTCTTGTCATTTGATGGATATTTATTTAGAAACATCTAGCCATACATGTTATTTAAAGTGTAATGCTTCAAATAGCTTAGTATGAATTATAAAATGTACAGTTTAATATCGCCGTTTAGACACAAGTGTAATGTAAACTAGCCAAGGAAGAAAAATGTACAGTTCATAAAGTTGCTGTCTACAGTTAACCTGCTCAGCTTGTAACTTTTAGACACTTTCAGTCTGGTTATTTTCAGAGTTAATGACCTTCAGTATTATGTAGTAGACTTTCGTTCGACCATATCTACTGCTGTAAGCCTTGGCTAGCACAGAAGAACAGCAATATTTGTTTTGTTAGCTTATCATCTCTAGAGGGAATGGTATAGGTACAGACAAATAAGCCACTTATATCTCAAAAAGCAACTTATTTGCCTTTAGCAAGAGTCATGGGTGTTGGTCCTACACTTCTTGCAACATTGAATTATTACTGAGGTTTGCCCTGTTCCTTCAGTAATGTAAAGAATCCTTGTAAACCCACAAAAGTTTGTAGACAAGCACAGTATGTAACATTTCACTTTACCCAGGTATGTTTCAGCTTATGTAATAAAACCTTCCTGTAGTTTTGTGGGTGTCAAGCCAAGTTATACTGTATTGTATCAATGACTTACAAAGAAAAAAGAATCAGTTTACTCACTGTCACCAGTGTTTCCATTATGGTATCTATGTGCCAACGCTTGGAAGGAGAAAACCTGGGAGAGGTAGAAGATTGAGATAAGTATTCCATTATTCTTAGTTATGTTTTAATCCAAGATCAATCTGACTGGGATCCAAGGGGTTACGTTTCTCCTTGTGGAGAGTGATATGTCAAGCCTGACATGCCAAGGTGAGGAGACTTTTAAGCCGCAATGCTCCTCTGGGAAATATGCTAATTGTCTCTTTAGAGAGGAAGAGGACTAGAACTCTAGTGCAACCTATAGGATTGCTACTTCTTATAGGTGACACTAGAGTTCTAGTCCTCTTCCTCTCTGAAGAGATAACAACTTCTTATCAACAGAATTTAAAATAAACCTTTCAACAATGGGCTGAATAGTGCAAAGCCAATGATAGTACTTGAAATATTAATCTCCGCTACTAATTTATGCTTCAGAAGCTAAAGTTTTTCAATGTGGCCCATACATTATATTGCAATGTAACTCCCTTCATCCACTCTCTTCATTAGTCATAGAGAAGAGCCGATGACATCAACTTGTCCCCCTCTGGTGGACCCAGCTCATCATCATTCGCCTTGCTTCACTCATCAGGAGAGCTTTAAACTAGAACAATGTGGGAAGGGAAGCAAAAGGCCAGAAAAAGCTATACAGCTGACAAATACTATTGGGATCTCTGCTATTGGAAGTGGAAAGAAAGAACAAAGACGAAAAAATCTAAATAATAAAAATATGGGAGGAAGAGAAACCAATCACAAACTAAAATGTTTTTATACAAATGCACAAAGCATAGGCAACAAACAAGGAGAATTGGAACTACTAACGCAGGAAAAGAAATATGATGTCATTGGAATCACTGAAACTTTGTGGGACGATACATATGATTGGAATACAAGGCTAAAAGGATACAACTTATTTGCAAGAAACAGACTTGATAAATGAGGAGGAGGTGTCGTATTGTATGTTAGAAAAGCGTATATCTGCACAGAAATTGAAGCTGAGACTGGGAGTTCTGTGGAAACTGTTTGGGTAAGAATACAAGGAGAGAACAACGGAAAGGACACCATTGTAGGCATTTACTACAGATGAACTCTTTATGTAACAAATGACCAAGTTCTCCAAAAAATATGACGTAGTAATCATGGGAGATTTCAACTATCCAGACATTTGTTGGGAATCTCTCTCAAGTAAAACTAACAGGTCAAGCAAATTCTTATCCTCTCTTGCGGACAACTTTATCTTCCAAAAGGTAGGGGAGAAAACAAGGGGATCTGCTACTTTGGATCTAATCCTTATAAACAGGGAGGAAATGGTTGAGGAGGTAAAAGTGGCTGGGACCCTAGGAGGCAGCGATCATGCTATTATAGAATTTTGGATAACTAGAGGAGGAAGACATGTGAAGACTCAAACTTCAAGGTTAGATTTCAGAAAGGCAGAAAGAGAATAGGAGAGATCCAATGGCTGGATATTCTTAAGGACAAAAATGTCCAGGAAGGATGGGAAATTTTAAAAAATGAGATTCTCAAAGCACAATCGTTAACAATCCCAAAAAGTAGGAAAAATGGGAAGCATTTAAGGAAACCAGGATGAATGAACACAGAACTTAAACACATGCTAAAAAGAAACAAAGAAATGTTTATCCAATGGAAAGAGGGAGGCATATCTAAAGAAGATTATAATGCAGTCTGCAGAACCTGTAGGGCATGTATTAGACTAGCTAAAGCTGACAATGAATTAAGGCTTGCAAGAGATGTCAAAAGCAATAAAAAAGGATTTTGGGGGTATGTCAAAAGTAAAAGAAAAGTCAAAGATGCTATAGGATTTTTACAGGATGAAAATGGTGAAATGGTAAGAAAGGATGTTGAGAAGGCAGTACTTTTTAATTCCTATTTTGCATCAGTTTTCTCTCAGAAAGAAAATGTAACATCAACTGATCTTCACTGTCCTATTAAAGGAATAGAAGCATCCAGGTTATCTGTAAACAGAAAGATTGTGAGGGAATATTTAGCTAACATAAATGAGTTCAAGTCTCCAGGTCCAGATGAATTACACCCCAGAGTACTGAAGGAGATCGTAGAAGAAATTTTAGAACCACTCTCCATAATCTTTGAAAATTCTTGGAGAACAGGAGAAGTCCCAGAAGACTGGAGAAGAGCAAATGTTGTTCCTATCTTCAAAAAGGGGAAGAAGGTGGACCCAGGGAACTATAGGCCGGTGAGTCTGACTTCTATACCAGGAAAGATCTTTGAACAAATTATTAAACAACATGTATGTAAGTACCTGGATAAGAATGAAGTGATTTACCAGAGTCAGCATGGTTTTGTAACTAACAAGTCATGTCAGACTAACTTAATTTCCTTCTATGACAGAATCACTGACTGGGTGGATCAGGGAAATGCTGTAGATATAGTATATCTTGACTTCAGAAAAGCATTTGACAAAGTATCTCACACCATCCTTATTGAAAAAATGAACAAGTATGGAATGGACAAGGCAACTGTTCGGTGGATTCATAACTGGCTTAGTGATCGGACTCAAAGAGTGGTCGTAAATGGCTTCACATCCAGTTGGATGAATGTCTCAAGTGGGGTACCACAGGGCTCTGTCCTGGGACCTGCATTATTCAACATCTTTATCAATGATTTAGATGAAGGAATTGAGGGTAAACTGATTAAATTTGCTGATGACACAAAGCTAGGAGGGATAGCTAATACTAGAGAAGAGAGAGAGAGGATTCAAAAAGACCTAAATAAACTGGAGCAGTGGGCAGCAACTAACAGAATGGTTTTTAACAGGGAAAAATGCAAAGTACTACATCTGGGCAATAAAAATAAAAAAAAGCATATACAGAATGGGAGGAATAGAGCTAAGCAACAGTACATGTGAAAAAGACTTAGGTATACTAATAGATCATAGACTGAACATGAGTCAACAGTGTGATGCAGCAGCAAAAAAGCAAATACAATTCTGGGATGTATTAACAGAAGCATACAGTCCAGATCCCGTGAAGTCATTATCGGTCTTTATTCCTCTTTGGTCAGACCTCATCTGGAATACTGTGTTCAGTTTTGGGCACCACATTTTAAAAAAGACATTGACAAACTGGAGCAAGTTCAGAGAAGAGCGACCAGAATGCTGACCGGTCTGCAAACCATGTCCTATGAGCAACAGTTACAGGATTTGGGAATGTTTAGCTTGCAAAAAAGAAGACTGAGAGGAGACTTAATAGCTGTCTACAAATATCTCAAGGGCTGTCACATTGTAGAAGGATCATCTTTATTCTCATTTGCACAAGGAAAGACTAGAAGCAATGGGATGTAGCTGAATGGGAGGAGACACAGATTAGATATTAGAAAAAACTTTTTGACAGTTAGGGTGATCAATGAGTGGAACAGGCTGCCACGAGAGGTGGTGAGCTCTCCTTCAATGGACGTCTTCAAACAGAGGCTGGACAGACATCTGTCTGAGATGATTTAGTGAATCCTGCATTGAGCAGGGGGTTGGACCAGATGACCCAGGAGGTCCCTTCCAACTCTAACATTCTATGTAAAATGATCTCTGACTTTATACCCATGAATGATGATTTATTGCCCTCTATTATCATATGATCTTACTTCTCTGCACAAAGGAATATTCCTGATGTACACTGTTCCTTTAGCTCTGGTGAGCAGGATTGTATGAACCTCTGAAGCTCCTTCATCATTACACGTATGTTTGATTCATTCACAAGTGCAAAACACAAGTCCAGCGCCTTCCTGATGGAATAATGAATATATGATTACTATTTTAACCAATGTTTGACAGATAAGAAGAATTTAGTGAATACTGAAAAAAACATCTAATATGTTCAGCATAGACCAATAAAAACCTTTGTTTCATTACAACTTCATTAAAAAGAAGTATATGCTGTTACACTCCAACCCAAGTGCTGTTCGTGCAGGAAACTCCAAAGCTGGATGATGGTAAATCTGTACAATCTCACTCTTTTTCTACATACTCAGTGTATACCCATGATAGTACCTGTTTACAGATGTGTCCGTCTGTCTAAGACACTCCACGATTGTCCCTCTGTGCCTCTGTACTGCTGCATGGTCTGACTGCACCAAGCGCTGGAGTGATGTTAGGGCAACAAATCTGCAGGGAACATAGGGAAATTGGACAATATGGATATCCCTGTTTCTATTGGCAACAAATTTTGTTTATATGTTACAGAAAGAATTTGTAATTATGGGAATGTATAAATATAGTGTCTTACTGTATGTAGTACTGTTCATTTTTTCATATTTTTCTTTTTCTTGTCACCATAATTAATAGTAAACGGTGTACGTACATTATTAGAACTCTTAGACCTGATGAGACTGGTTTAATTACTTTGAAAATCCAGTCCAGTTCTAGATAGACTCATAAAATGCCCACTCTAATATCAGGAGGGAAAACTTTCAGAAAGGATACTTCAATCATACTAACATTTTCCAGCAAAATACACCAGCCCCGTCAGAAATCTGATGACAGAGCCACTTTAAATTATGGTACAGTTCAGCATATTCACATTCACTGGTGCTTACAGCAATGATACAACAAATTGAAACGCACTCACAAGATCAATGAACTAATAGAATACAAAATAAATGACACAAGAGTCAATTTATTTTCCCTGATCTGATGATTTCAGTAAAATATGCATTGTTGTAAACAGTCTACCTCGGTGATCTGTATTGGGAAATAAGAAATACATGAACATTGCTGTGAGCTATATGATTTAAACTTCAAAGACTGCTAAGGAAATAGCGAAACAACCATACCTGATGTTTTTATCATTACTTAAAAGAAAACGTCCAAGAATGTTAACAGCAAGAACCTGGAATGTGAAGACAAACAGACAGATTATATATAGACATTAATGGTTACATCTTTATCCTTTGCATATCATTAACACGTCTATCCATCCAGTGATTTCCATAATTCTATGAGTTTTCCTTCTTGATGTTGCAATATCAAAGTCGATGAGTGCATATGAGAACCAGGACTTTGATAAAAGGGTAAATGACGGTTTCAATACATTTAAAGGAAATTGGATATTGACATCCAATTTTTTTTTATAGAAATCCCCTTTAAAGTACAATTAAAAATAATGTGTACTAACAGTAATCCACCTAAAAACCTCCTAAAGGGAACTGGTCATGAAATTCATGCAGCCCGAACCAGAGGCAGCATGAATCATACATTGGTTGCATTATTAAAAACATTATTTGAAATCCAATCTGGAACCTACAGTGGCTTGCGAAGTATTAAACCCCCACCCTTCTTGGCATTTTTTTGTGTTTTGCTACCTCACAACCTGGAATTTCACTGTTTGTTTTTAGGGTTTGCATCAGTTCATGCAAAGAACATGCCTACAACTGTGAACATTTGGTTTTCTTTTTATTATGAAGCAAACAACAAATAGGACAAAATAACTATAAACTTCAGTGTCCATAACTATTCACCCCCCTAAAGTTAGTACTTTGTAGTGCATCCTTTTGTGGCAAATACAGCTGCAAGTTGCTTTGGATAAGTCCCTATGAGCTTTCTACATCTTGCTTCTGGGATTTTTGCCCATTCCTCAGGGCAAAACTGCTCCAGCTCCTTCAAGTTAGGTGGCTTCCTCTGGTGAGCAGCAATCTCCATGTCTGACCACAGATTCTCTATTGGATTAAGGTCTGGGCTTTGACTAGGTCACTCCAGTACGCATTTACACCTTTCCTCTTAAACCACTCAAGTGTTTCTTTAGAAGTATGCTTTGGGTCATTGTCTTGTTGGAAGGTGAACCTCCATCAAAGTCTCAAACCACTGACAGACTGAAACAAGTTTTGCTCAAGAATATCCCTGCATTTCACACCATCCATCTTCTCCTCGACTCAGACCATTTTCCCTGTCCCTGCTGCTGATAAACATCTCCACAGCATGATGATGCTACCACCATGTTTCACTGTGGGATGGTGTTCTTGGCATGATGAGCTGTGTTGGTTGGTGCCAGACATACCATTTACCTTGGTAGCAAAAAAGTTAAGTCTTGGTCTCATCTGACCACAGCACCTTCCTCCATACATTTGGGGAGTCTCCCATATGTCTTTTTGGCAAGCTCAAAATGAGCTGTACAATTTGTGTGTATAAGTAAGTTCTGCCCACTATTCCATAAAGGCCACCTCTATGGAGTGTACAGCTTATTGTGGTTGTATGGACAGATGCTCCAGTCTCTGCTTGGGAACTCTGCAGCTCCTTCAGTGTTTCCTTTGGTCTCTGTGCTGCCTCTCTGATTAATGCCCTCCCTGCCTGGGCTTAGAGTTTTGGTGGGCGGCCCTCTCTTGACAGGTTTGTTGTGGTACCATGTTCTTTCCATTTGATGATAATGGATTTGATGGTGCTCCGGGGGATCATCAGAGATTGGGATATTTTTTTTTATAACCCAACCCTGACTTGTACTTTTCAACATCTTTGTCCCTGACTTGTTTGGAGGTCTCCTTGGTCTTCGTGGTGTTGTTTGGTTAGTGGTGCCTCTTGCTTAATGGTATTGCAGCCTCTGTGGCCTTTCAGAAAAGGTAAAGTGTACATATTGACAGACCATAAGACACTTAGATTGTACACAGGTGGACTTTCTTTCACTAAGCATGTGACTTATGAAGGTAATAGCTTGCACCAGAAATTTTAGGGGCTTCATTGCAAAAGGGGTGAATACATATGCACATGCCAATTTTTAGTTATTTGATCCCATAAATGTAATTTATGCCTATATTTTTCACGCTTCATTTCACCAACTTAGACTATTTAGTGCTGATACATCACACACAAATCGGATTACAAAAATATTTAAACACAGGCTGTAATGTAACAAGATAGGTAAAAAGTCAAGGTGGGTGAATACTTTCGTAAGCCACTGTATGTGTGTGTATAGGAAAAGACATGTCAGTCTAGGTGAATGGGGCAAGGGACCTGCTTTGCACTAGTTATCTGAAATGTTTGGTCCCTGACTGGCTTTTCAAAGTCAGAGTAAAATATACATGACTAGAATAAGGAAGCTAGTGTTTGATTTATGCTGCCAGTGGTTCAAGCGGCCTGAATCTCATGACAGCTTCTTTTTAAAATATGCTAATCATGGTGCATTTAATTTACTAATCTAGAATTAAGACTAAGTGCTCTAAAGAATTATTCACTTCCAGGCTACACAGTCTACTAATTTCTATGTATACAGTAGGTTAGGACTAAAGAGACTTTTATTTCTGCAGCCCTTTACTTCCTCCCTGCTGATGTGAACTGCAGAAATTGACAAATAAATAGAGATTGCAACTTTATTATCACACAGTTAATAACACCCTGTCTGTGTGTATGTAGAGTGATCCTAGAATGACAATAGCTTCTGCAATCACTATAATACTAATAAATGTAATAATATAACTTAGCAGCTTTGTAGAGACAGTGACAGCGACCATTGTACAGTGCCTAACTTCCTCTTAGGTTCTGTTCACACTGCTTTCAATGTGTGTCTTTAGTGTATACAATGGACAATCTCCCAAAATATTTACTGGATTTGTAGGGTTGCAACTTGTTTTTTTGCTGGACAACTCTTAATGAAATATAAAGATTGAGATATATGTCTACAGTCCACAATATTTATATGAAGCCCTTAGTGGCATTTACTGTGACCTGTAAAATTATAAAAATTACAATCAGAATAACCTTTACAAACTTATTCAGCTTAATAAAAAACAAATTTATTTAATGAACTATCCAGAAATTTGGCAACCAAGTGGACTTGTATTACAGTTGTATCCAACTGTATACAAAAAAATTGTATGTATCTGCCATTGAATCCCTGTGCAAAAAATGTATACTGCCAGAAGAAAGGTATTCTGACATATACAAGCCAGATATACAGTACAGACCAAAAGTTTGGACACACCTTCTCATTTAAAGATTTTTCTGTATTTTCTTGACTATAAAAATTGTACATTCACACTGAATGCATCAAAACTATGAATTAACACATGTGGAATTATATACTTAACAAAAAAGTGTGAAACAACTGAAAATATGTCTTATATTCTAGGTTCTTCAAAGTAGCCATCTTTTGCTTTAATGACTGCTTTGCACACTCTTGCCATTCTCTTGATGAGCTTCAAGAGGTTGTCACCGGAAATGGTCTTCCAACAATCTTGAAGGAGTTCCCAGAGATGCTTAGCACTTGTTGGCCCTTTTGCCTTCACTCTGCGGTCCAGCTCACCCCAAACCATCTCGATTGGGTTCAGGTCTGGTGACTGTGGAGGCCAGGTCATCTGGCGTAGCACCCCATCACTCTCCTTCTTGGTGAAATAGCCCTTACACAGCCTGCAGGTGTGTTTGGGGTCATTGTCCTGTTGAAAAATAAATAATGGTCCAACTAAACGCAAACCGGATGGAATAGCATGCCGCTGCAAGATGCTGTGGTAGCCATGCTGGTTCAGTATGCCTTCAATTTTGAATAACTCCCCAACAATGTCACCAGCAAAGCACCCCCACACCATCACACCTCCTCCTCCATGCTTCATGGTGGGAACCAGGCATGTAGAGTCCATCCGTTCACCTTTTCTGCATCGCACAAAGACACGGTGGTTGGAACCAAAGATCTCAAATTTCGACTCATCAGACCAAAGCACAGATTTCCACTGGTCTAATGTCCATTCCTTGTGTTCTTTAGCCTAAACAAGTCTCTTCTGCTTGTTGCCTGTCCTTAGCAGTGGTTTCCTAGCAGCTATTTTACCATGAAGGCCTGCTGCACAAAGTCTCCTCTTAACAGTTGTTGAAGAGATGTGTCTGCTGCTAGAACTCTGTGTGGCATTAACCTGGTCTCTAATCTGAGCTGCTGTTAACCTGCGATTTCTGAGGCTGGTGACTCGGATAAACTTATCCTCAGAAGCAGAGGTGACTCTTGGTCTTCCTTTCCTGGGGCGGTCCTCATGTGAGCCAGTTTCTTTGTAGCGTTTGATGGTTTTTGCAACTGCACTTGGGGACACTTTCAAAGTTTTCCCTATTTTTCGGACTGACTGACCTTCATTTCTTAAAGTAATGATGACCACTCGTTTTTCTTTACTTAGCTGTTTTTTCTTGCCATAATACAAATTCTAACAGTCTATTCAGTAGGACTATCAGCTGTGTATCCACCAGACGTCTGCACAACACAACTGATGGTACCAACCCCATTTATAAGGCAAGAAATCCCACTTATTAAATCTGACAGGGCACACCTGTGAAGTGAAAACCATTTCTGGTGACTACCCCTTGAAGCTCATCAAGAGAATGCCAAGAGTGTGCAAAGCAGTCATCAAAGCAAAAGGTGGCTACTTTGAAGAACCTAGAATATAAGACATATTTTCAGTTGTTTCACACTTTTTTGTTAAGTATATAATTCCACATGTGTTAATTCATAGTTTTGATGCCTTCAGTGTGAATGTACAATTTTCATAGTCAGGAAAATACAGAACAATCTTTAAATGAGGAGGTGTGTCCAAACTTTTGGTCTGTACTGTATGCTAAAATGGTATACCTTTGGCATACGTCCAGTTCATGGAAGTCTGTGGATACTTCCAGAGTAAAGAGCAAGAGATTCACCTAAAATATTCTTTGGACGTACATACTTAGTGACTTGGGAAGAAGGAGAGATCTGTTGTACAAATAGCTGTATTTGATGACAAGGTACTACAAATGAGGATGACTAGAGATATGTTTAGCAACAGGCTTTGCTACAATCAGTAAAGATAACGCATACAAATATAGGTTCATTATATAAGCCATGCAATATGCATTTGCTATTTTTGGTAAGGGCATCACTGGAATTTAAAGGGAATCTGTCACCACATTTGACCTATAATAATAATAATAATCTTTATTTTTATATAGCGCTAACATATTCCGCAGCGCTTTACATACATTATTGTCGCTGTCCCCAACGGGGCTCACAATCTAGATTCCCTATCAGTATGTCTTTGGAGTGTGGGAGGAAACCGGAGAACCCGGAGGAAACCCACGCAAACACAGGGAGAATATACAAACTCCTTGCAGATGTTGTCCTTGGTGGGATGTAAACTATTAATATGGGCAGACTGCTGAGGAAAGTGGTCCCTGTATGTCTCATATCAGATGCCTTGTTGCTGAGAAATCATCTTTTATCACTTTATATAAATGACCTCTTCCAGAGTATGGGAAGGTTGCTGACTGGAAGATAACGCTGCCCCAAGAGCTTATATTACATGAAGGGGGAGTTACCATTGTGATATGTGATAGTCGCTTTCTGCTCTCCTGATCTCACTGCAGAGCTGGGTGTGATTATAACTGACACATCTGCAGTAGTGTTGAGCGAGCATGCTCGACACTGCTCGGTACTCGCCCGAGCATCTCACTACTCGGGATGTTCGGCGAGCACCGAGCATTATCGGGTTACTCGGACGGGAGCTCGGGTCTCCGCCCTGCATGTTTGGCGCTCTTTACAGAGCCAATGAACATGCAGGGATTGCCAGCCAGTCACTGTAATGCCGCAGCCATGTTGGTTGTGGGCATTACAGTGATTGTCTGGCCGCACAGCGTCACCTCGAGTATTTAAAACCGGGCGCCGCCATCGTGGACACAGTCGCTCCGGATCAGACGGTGTAGGGAGAGTGCTGCTGAGTTAGGGAGAGATTTATGCTGCGAAATAGGTAGTGTAGGGTCTCTAAAGCCTGCAAAATCAAACAAACAGTCCTTCTCAGGACTAGTATCCATCCCAGATATCAGGCAGGCAGGCTGTATAGGAGACGCAGTGGTTATACCAACAAACACTACATTACAGTCCTGTGTGCTGCTGCTTTTCAAATTGCTAGACTTAGCCCCAGGACTCAGGGGCCAGGAAAAATCCTTTTTTTTTCATCTAAATCCTCTTTTTTTTTTTTCCCTCAGTCAGACTGTACAAATACCCATCTTATTAACCTTTTGGTATTTCCCCCCCCAAAAAAAATTTTTTTAGTGAGTCTGGTGTAGGCCAGATAACTAGAACTGTGGTTTTGCAGTTCCACGGTTCAAATCTCTGTATTATCCTGTTTTTTGCCTTTTTTTCCATAAAAAAAAACATTTTGAGTGTCTCACTGACTGTTCAGACACAAATATATCTGTTTAAAAGATTCTGGTGTCCGCCAGATAACTAGAACTGTGGTTTTCCTATTCCACGGTTCAAATCTGGGTGTAATCCACCTTTTTGCATAAAAAAAAACATTTGGAGTGTCTCGCTGACTGTTCAGACACAAATATATCTGTTTAAAAGAGTCTGGTGTAGGCCAGATAACTAGAACTGTGGTTTTGCAGTTCCACGGTTCAAATCTCTGTATTATCCACTTTTTTGCCTTTTTTGAATAAAAAAAAACATTTTGAGTGTCTCGCTGACTGTTCAGACTCAAATATATCTGTTTAAAAGATTCTGGTGTAGGCCAGATAACTAGAACTGTGGTTTTCCTCTTCCACGGTTCAAATCTCCTTTCTATTACCCTTTTGCCATTGATAGTGCGAGTGTAAGCTATTTTACTTCATTTACAATGGGCAAGGCGCGAGGCAAGGGACGTGGAACTGGACATTCTGGTGATTGTGCACGCAGAGGACGGGGCCGTGGCCAATGTGAAAATGTACCACAACCAACAGCCACATCTTCTCGCTCCCAGTTCTTGACCGAATTACTAGGGAAGCACACAACAGCACCACTATTGCGAACTGTTCAGAGTGAACAGGTTATTTATTGGATAGCAGATAATACTTCCAGTCACCTGGCCACCACCACCTCCGGTCTGTCTTCCACACGGTCAAGTGTTAGTAGCCGTGAGTCTCGACTGCATACTCCTCCTCACCCTGATGCTCCTTCCTCCCACCATGCCGAGTATCATCAGACAGCAACTGATCCCACAGTTGGACACTCTGAAGAGCTGTTCACTGGTCTATTTCCATATTTGGGCCCCTCGCCTGCTCCGCTTGAAGTGGTGGAAGAGGAGATCCCATGTAGCGATGGCCAAATATTTGAACAGCCACGGCCACAGGAATGCGACGCTGGCAATTTGTCACAAGAGGTGGACGATGACGAGACCCAATTGCCACGAAGTGAGGAGGAGGACCGTGGTGCGGAAGTGGAAGAGGAGGAGGTGGTGGATGATCTAGTAACTGACCCAACGTGGCAGGAGGACACGCAGAGCGAGGCCAGCAGCACACAGGGGAAGGGAGGCAGAGTACCCCAACAGGCAGGAAGAAGCAGTGTGGTGGCCGCACACAGAAGGCGGGCAACAGTTCCCCGTAACACCAACACAAGGGACGTTGCCAGTACAACCGGTAGGTCTTCCAGAGTCTGGAATTTTTTTAAAGACTCTGCTGATAACCCCAAAAAGGCCATTTGTACCACCTGCCAGGCCAGCATCAGCAGGGGTGACAAAACTACCAGCCTGACCACCACCAACATGATCAGGCACATGTCAGCAAAGCACCCGACTTTGTGGGGCGAACCCCAGGGTCCACGACCAGTATCAGCGGGTGTCACCACTGCTTCTTCCGCTGTTGTGCGTGTAAGAGAACCCACTGTTGTGCGTGCAAGGCAATACCCTGTCCATACTGCATGCAAAGATGCCCCCTCCTCTTAGTCTTCACTTCTTATGGCAGTTTCTCAAGAAACAGCATCAACGTCCACGTCCACGTCCCACCGCAGCGTTCAATTGTCCATATCCCAGACCTTTGAACGAAAGCGCAAATTCGCAGCCAACGACCCACAAGCCATAGCACTAAATTCGCACATTTCACGACTGCTTGCGTTGGAAATGCTGCATTTTAGGCTGGTGGAGGCGGAATCCTTCTGCAACCTTATGGCGGTGGCCGTCCATCGGTACTCGGTCCCCAGCCAACACTATTTTGCCCGGTGTGCCATCCCCGCACTACACAAGCACGTGTCCCAAAACATCTGCCGTGCCCTCAACAACGCAGTTACTGGGAGAGTCCACCTGACAACGGACATGTGAACAAGAACTTGTGGCCAGGAACGGTACATCTCCCTGACTGCACACTGGGTAAACATAGTGGAAGCCGTGACCCAGTCGGACCTTGGGACGGAACACATCCTCCCCACACCGAGGATTGCGGGCCCTATGTCAGTCAGAGTTGCCCCCACAGTGTACAGCTCCTGCGCATCATCCTCCTCCTCATGTTCAGCCTCCATCTCAGATATCACCACATCAGTTACAAGCTGGAAGCACTGCAGTACTGCCTCAGCCAAGCGGCAACAGGCTGTGCTGAAACTCATAAGCTTAGGTGATAAACCTCACACAGCTGTGAAAGAGCAGGCAGATCTGTGGCTGAGACCGGTGAACCTACATCTAGGCATGATCGTGTGTGACAATGGCCGTAACCTGGTGGCGGCTCTGAGGCGAGGCGAGATCACACATGTACCATGCCTGGCTCATGTGCTTAACCTCGTGGTTCAGCGGTTTCTTAAATCGTACCCCGAGTTGCCAGATCTGCTTGTCAAAGTACGCCGCCTGTCAGCTCATTTTCGGAAGTCGGCTACAGCTTCCGCCGCGCTTGCTGTGTTGCAGCAGCGTTTGAAGCTTCCGGCACACCGACTGGTGTGTGATGTCCCCACACGTTGGAACTCTACCCTCCACATGTTGCAAAGGATTTGTGAGCAGAAGAAAGCAGTTGTGGAGTACCAGCTGCAACAAGGCCGTCGATATTCAGGTCAGACTCCACACATAAGACCTCAGGAGTGGACCTGGATGTTGACATATGTACCATCCTGACAAACTTTGAGGAGTCCACCAAGATGGTGAGTGGCGATGACGCCATCATTAGCGTCAGCATCCCACTTGTCTGTCTTTTGCAACGCTCTCTGCAGAGAATTAAAGAGGAGGCATTGCAGCCAGAGTATGATGAGATGGATCAAGAAGCCGTAGCGGGTGATTACACACAGCCCAGCCTCATCTCATCCCAACGTGCATTGGGGGACAATGAAGAAGAGGAGGAGGAGGAAGAACAGGAGCTAGTATCATGCGCTGTAGACGGTAGTACCTGTACAACTGTCATACTGTCGGTTCAGGGTGGGTGGCCTGAGGACAGGTGGGAGGAGGAGGAGGAGAGCATGGTCAGTCGTCATCTTGGTGAGGACACGGAAGTCTTGCCCGTTACCAGTCTGGCACGCATGGCTGACTTTATGTTACGCTGCCTTAACCGTGACCCTCACGTTGTCAAAATGTTGGGTGACATGACAGTCATTACTGGTTGGTGACACTTTTAGACCCCCGCTACAAGGAGAACTTTCACTCTCTTATTCCTGAGGTGGAGAGGTCTACAAAAATGGGGCAGTACCAGAAGGCCCTTGCTGCAGAACTGTTTAAAAAATTCCCATCTGAACTCGCTAGCGGCAGAGGTCACATTTCATTGCCCAACCAAGGCGTACAGGCGAGAGAGACGCAACTCCAATCCAGCACAGGCAGGGGAACACTGTCAACGTTCTGGGACAGTTTTCTAAGACCCGCCCAGCTTACAGGCCCTGAGGTGCGGGGTACTCTCACAAGGAGTGGAAAGTTTCAAAAGATGGTGAGGGAGTACCTTGCCGACTTTACCAGCGTCCTCCGTGATTCCTCTGTGCCTTTTAATTATTGGGTAGCCAAGCTAGACACTTGGAATGAACTCGCTCTGTACGCCTTGGAGGTCCTGGCCTGCCCTGCCGCTAGCGTGTTATCGGAGCGTGTTTTTAGTGCCGTTGGGGGAATTATAACTGATAAGCGCACTCGCCTGTCAACTGACAATGCTGACAAGCTGACCCTTATCAAAATGAACAAGGGCTGGATTGGGCCAGACTTCTCATCACCACCAAATGACAGCAGAGTAACATAAAGTCAAATCCACTGTGGTATTTTGGGAGGTGTATTTTCATGCACCGCTTCACACCCACACATGGGTATACGCTTCCTCATTTCGGCTGTTTTTTGCTCTTCTCCTTATCCTCAGCCTCCACCACCACTATACCACCAGGGTGACCTTGGTCCGTGTTGCCAGCATTGCAAGTTCCTCCGTCCTAATTTTTGGCAGCTTTTGCTTGGAAGGCATAGGCAAAGACTATGGGAAACCCACTCCCCAATAATGGGAATAATGTTTTTAATATGCTGTACTGCATGGCTCTTGTAAGGGGCATTAAAACCATCTTGTTAAGCTACTGTGACCTCCACGTCTCTTCCAAGGGGCATTAAAACCGTCTTGTTAAACCACTCTGAACTCCACATCTCTTCCAAGGGGCATTAAAACCGTCTTGTTAAACCACTCTGACCTCCACGTCTCTTCCAAGGGGCATTAAAACCGTCTTGTTAAGCTACTGTGACCTCCACGTCTCTTCCAAGGGGCATTAAAACCGTCTTGTTAAGCTACTGTGACCTCCACGTCTCTTCCAAGGGGCATTAAAACCGTCTTGTTAAACCACTCTGAACTCCACGTCTCTTCCAAGGGGCATTAAAACCGTCTTGTTAAACCACTCTGAACTCCACGTCTCTTCCAAGGGGCATTAAAACCGTCTTGTTAAGCTACTGTGACCTCCACGTCTCTTCCAAGGGGCATTAAAACAGTCTTGTTAAACCACTCTGAACTCCAAGTCTCTTCCAAGGGGCATTAAAATCGTCTTGTTAAGCTATTGTGACCTCCACGTCTCTTCCAAGGGGCATTAAAACCGTCTTGTTAAACCACTCTGAACTCCACGTCTCTTCCAAGGGGCATTAAAATCGTATTATTAAGCTATTGTGACCTCCACGTCTCTTCCAAGGGGCATTAAAACCGTCTTGTTAAACCACTCTGAACTCCACATCTCTTCCAAGGGGCATTAAAACCGGCTTATTAAACCACTCTGAACTCCACGTCTCTTCCAACTGGCATTAAAATCGTCTTGTTAAGCTACTGTGACCTCCACGTCTCTTCCAAGGGGCATTAAAACCGTCTTGTTAAACCACTCTGAACTCCACCTCTCTTCCAAGGGACATTAAAACCATGTTGTTAAACCACGCTGACCTCCACGTCTCTTCCAAGGGGCATTAAAACCGTCTTGTTAAACCACTCTGACCTCCATGTCTCTTCCAAGGGGCATTAAAACCATCTTGTTAAACCACTCTGAACTCCACGTCTCTTCCAAAGGGGCATTACAACCGTCTTGTTACGCTACTGTGACCTCCACGTCTCTTCCAAGGGGCATTAAAACCGTCTTGTTAAACCACTCTGACCTCCACGTCTCTTCCAAGGGGCATTAAAACCGTCTTGTTAAGCTACTGTGACCTCCACATCTCTTCCAAGGGGCATTAAAACCATCTTCTTAAGCTACTGTGACCTCCATGTCTCTTACAAGGGGCATTAAAACCGTCTTGTAAAACCACTCTGAACTCCACGTCTCTTCCAAGGGGCATTAAAACCGTCTTGTTAAGCTACTGTGACCTCCACGTCTCTTCCAAGCGGCATTAAAACCGTCTTGTTAAACCACTCTGACCTCCACGTCTCTTCCAAGGGGCATTAAAACCGTCTTGTTAAGCTACTGTGACCTCCACGTCTCTTCCAAGGGGCATTAAAACCATCTTGTTAAGCTACTGTGACCTCCACATCTCTTCCAAGGGGCATTAAAACTGTCTTGTTAAGCTACTGTGACTTCCACGTCTCTTCCAAGGGGCATTAAAAGTCTTGTTAAGCTACTGTGACTTCCACGTCTCTTCCAAGGGGCATTAAAACCGTCTTGTTAAACCACTCTGACCTCCACGTCTCTTCCAAGGGGCATTAAAACCGTCTTGTTAAGCTACTGTGACCTTCACGTCTCTTCCAAAGGGCATTAAAACCGTCTTGTTAAACCACTCTGAATTCCACGTCTCTTCCAAGGGGCATTAAAACCGTCTTCTTAAACCACTCTGAACTCCACGTCTCTTCCAAGGGGCATTAAAACCGTCTTGTTAAGCTACTGTGACCTCCACATCTCTTCCAAGGGGCATTAAAACAGTCTTGTTAAACCACTCTGAACTCCACGTCTCTTCCAAGGGGCATTAAAATCGTCTTGTTAAGCTATTGTGACCTCCACGTCTCTTCCAAGGGGCATTAAAACAGTCTTGTTAAACTACTCTGAACTCCACGTCTCTTCCAAGGGGCATTAAAACCGTCTTGCTAAGCTACTGTGACCTCCAAGTCTCTTCCAAGGGGCATTAAAACCGGCTTATTAAACCACTATGAACTCCACGTCTCTTCCAACTGGCATTAAAATCGTCTTGTTAAGCTACTGTGACCTCCACGTCTCTTCCAAGGGGCATTAAAACCGTCTTGTTAAACCACTCTGAACTCCACCTCTCTTCCAAGGGACATTAAAACCGTGTTGTTAAACCACTCTGACCTCCACGTCTCTTCCAAGGGGCATTAAAACCGTCTTGTTAAACCACTCTGACCTCCATGTCTCTTCCAAGGGGCATTAAAACCATCTTGTTAAACCACTCTGAACTCCACGTCTCTTCCAAAGGGGCATTACAACCGTCTTGTTAAGCTACTGTGACCTCCACGTCTCTTCCAAGGGGCATTAAAACCGTCTTGTTAAACCACTCTGACCTCCACGTCTCTTCCAAGGGGCATTAAAACCGTCTTCTTAAGCTACTGTGACCTCCACATCTCTTCCAAGGGGCATTAAAACCATCTTGTTAAGCTACTGTGACCTCCATGTCTCTTACAAGGGGCATTAAAACTGTCTTGTAAAACCACTCTGTACTCCACGTCTCTTACAAGGGGCATTAAAACCGTCTTGTTAAGCTACTGTGACCTCCACGTCTCTTCCAAGGGGCATTAAAACCGTCTTGTTAAACCACTGTGACCTCCACGTCTCTTCCAAGGGGCATTAAAACCATCTTGTTAAGCTACTGTGACCTCCACGTCTCTTCCAAGGGGCATTAAAACCGTCTTGTTAAACCTCTCTGACCTCCACGTCTCTTCTAAGGGGCATTAAAACCGTCTTGTTAAGCTACTGTGACCACCACGTCTCTTCCAAGGGGCATTAAAACCGTCTTGTTAAACCACTCTGAACTCCACATCTCTTCCAAGGGGCATTAAAACCGTCTTGTTAAACCACTCTGAACTCCACGTCTCTTCCAAGGGGCATTAAAACCGTCTTGTTAAGCTACTGTGACCTCCACGTCTCTTCCAAGGGGCATGAAAACAGTCTTGTTAAACCACTCTGAACTCCACGTCTCTTCCAAGGGGCATTAAAATCGTCTTGTTAAGCTATTGTGACCTCCACGTCTCTTCCAAGGGGCATTAAAACCGTCTTGTTAAACCACTCTGAACTCCACATCTCTTCCAAGGGGCATTAAAACCGGCTTATTAAACCACTCTGAACTCCACGTCTCTTCCAACTGGCATTAAAATCGTCTTGTTAAGCTACTGTGACCTCCACGTCTCTTCCAAGGGGCATTAAAACCGTCTTGTTAAACCACTCTGAACTCCACCACTCTTCCAAGGGACATTAAAACCGTGTTGTTAAACCACGCTGACCTCCAAGTCTCTTCCAAGGGGCATTAAAACCGTCTTGTTAAACCACTCTGACCTCCACGTCTCTTCCAAGGGGCATTAAAACCGTCTTGTTAAACCACTCTGACCTCCACGTCTCTTCCAAGGGGCATTAAAACCGTCTTGTTAAGCTACTGTGACCTCCACATCTCTTCCATGGGGCATTAAAACCGTCTTGTTAAGCTACTGTGACCTCCATGTCTCTTACAAGGGGCATTAAAACCGTCTTGTAAAACAACTCTGAACTCCACGTCTCTTCCAAGGGGCATTAAAACCGTCTTGTTAAGCTACTGTGACCTCCACGTCTCTTCCAAGCGGCATTAAAACCGTCTTGTTAAACCACTCTGACCTCCACGTCTCTTCCAAGGGGCATTAAAACCGTCTTGTTAAGCTACTGTGACCTCCACGTCTCTTCCAAGGGGCATTAAAACCATCTTATTAAGCTACTGTGACCTCCACGTCTCTTCCAAGGGGCATTAAAACTGTCTTGTTAAGCTACTGTGACTTCCACGTCTCTTCCAAGGGGCATTAAAACAGTCTTGTTAAGCTACTGTGACTTCCACGTCTCTTCCAAGGGGCATTAAAACCGTCTTGTTAAACCACTCTGACCTCCACGTCTCCTCCAAGGGGCATTAAAACCGTCTTGTTAAGCTACTGTGACCTCCATGTCTCTTCCAAAGGGCATTAAAACTGTCTTGTTAAACCACTCTGAACTCCACGTCTCTTCCAAGGGGCATTAAAACCGTCTTGTTAAACCACTCTGAACTCCACGTCTCTTCCAAGGGGCATTAAAACCGTCTTGTTAAGCTACTGTGACCTCCACATCTCTTCCAAGGGGCATTAAAACAGACTTGTTAAACCACTCTGAACTCCACGTCTCTTCCAAGGGGCATTAAAATCGTCTTGTTAAGCTATTGTGACCTCCACGTCTCTTCCAAGGGGCATTAAAACAGTCTTGTTAAACTACTCTGAACTCCACGTCTCTTCCAAGGGGCATTAAAACCGTCTTGCTAAGCTACTGTGACCTCCAAGTCTCTTCCAAGGGGCATTAAAACCGGCTTATTAAACCACTATGAACTCCACGTCTCTTCCAACTGGCATTAAAATCGTCTTGTTAAGCTACTGTGACCTCCACGTCTCTTCCAAGGGGCATTAAAACCGTCTTGTTAAACCACTCTGAACTCCACCTCTCTTCCAAGGGACATTAAAACCGTGTTGTTAAACCACTCTGACCTCCACGTCTCTTCCAAGGGGCATTAAAACCGTCTTGTTAAACCACTCTGACCTCCATGTCTCTTCCAAGGGGCATTAAAACCATCTTGTTAAACCACTCTGAACTCCACGTCTCTTCCAAAGGGGCATTACAACCGTCTTGTTAAGCTACTGTGACCTCCACGTCTCTTCCAAGGGGCATTAAAACCGGCTTGTTAAACCACTCTGACCTCCACGTCTCTTCCAAGGGGCATTAAAACCGTCTTGTTAAGCTACTGTGACCTCCACATCTCTTCCAAGGGGCATTAAAACCATCTTGTTAAGCTACTGTGACCTTCATGTCTCTTACAAGGGGCATTAAAACTGTCTTGTAAAACCACTCTGAACTCCACGTCTCTTACAAGGGGCATTAAAACCGTCTTGTTAAGCTACTGTGACCTCCACGTCTCTTCCAAGGGGCATTAAAACCGTCTTGTTAAACCACTGTGACCTCCACGTCTCTTCCAAGGGGCATTAAAACCATCTTGTTAAGCTACTGTGACCTCCACGTCTCTTCCAAGGGGCATTAAAACCGTCTTGTTAAACCTCTCTGACCTCCACGTCTCTTCCAAGGGGCATTAAAACCGTCTTGTTAAGCTACTGTGACCTCCACGTCTCTTCCAAGGGGCATTAAAACCGTCTTGTTAAGCTACTGTGACCTCCACGTCTCTTCCAAGGGCCATTAAAACCGTCTTGTTAAACCACTCTGACCTCCACGTCTCTTCTAAGGGGCATTAAAACCGTCTTGTTAAGCTACTGCGACCTCCACGTCTCTTCCAAGGGGCATTAAAACCGTCTTGTTAAACCACTCTGAACTCCACGTCTCTTCCAAGGGGCATTAAAACCGTTTTGTTAAACCACTCTGAACTCCACGTCTGTTCCAAGGGGCATTAAAACTGTCTTGTTAAGCTACTGTGACCTCCATGTCTCTTACAAGGGGCATTAAAACCGTCTTGCTAAACCACTCTGAACTCCACGTCTCTTCCAAGGGGCATTAAAACCGTCTTGTTAAGCTACTGTGACCTCCACGTCTCTTCCAAGGGGCATTAAAACCGTCTTGTTAAACCACTCTGACCTCCACATCTCTTCCAAGGGGCATTAAAACTGTCTTGTTAAGCTACTGTGACCTCCATGTCTCTTCCAAGGGGCATTAAAACCGTCTTGTTAAACCACTCTGAACTCCATGTCTCTTCCAAGGGGCATTAAAACCATCTTGTTAAACCACTCTGAACTCCACGTCTCTTCCAAAGGGGCATTACAACCGTCTTGTTAAGCTACTGTGACCTCCACGTCTCTTCCAAGGGGCATTAAAACCGTCTTGTTAAACCACTCTGACCTCCACGTCTCTTCCAAGGGGCATTAAAACCGTCTTGTTAAGCTACTGTGACCTCCACATCTCTTCCAAGGGGCATTAAAACCATCTTGTTAAGCTACTGTGACCTCCATGTCTCTTACAAGGGGCATTAAAACCGTCTTGTAAAACCACTCTGAACTCCACGTCTCTTCCAAGGGGCATTAAAACCGTCTTGTTAAGCTACTGTGACCTCCACGTCTCTTCCAAGCGGCATTAAAACCGTCTTGTTAAACCACTCTGACCTCCACGTCTCTTCCAAGGGGCATTAAAACCGTCTTGTTAAGCTACTGTGACCTCCACGTCTCTTCCAAGGGGCATTAAAACCATCTTGTTAAGCTACTGTGACCTCCACGTCTCTTCCAAGGGGCATTAAAACTGTCTTGTTAAGCTACTGTGACTTCCACTTCTCTTCCAAGGGGCATTAAAACAGTCTTGTTAAGCTACTGTGACTTCCACGTCTCTTCCAAGGGGCATTAAAACCGTCTTGTTAAACCACTCTGACCTCCACGTCTCTTCCAAGGGGCATTAAAACCGTCTTGTTAAGCTACTGTGACCTCCACGTCTCTTCCAAGGGGCATTAAAACCGTCTTGTTAAACCACTCTGAACTCCACGTCTCTTCCAAGGGGCATTAAAACCGTCTTGTTAAACCACTCTGAACTCCACGTCTCTTCCAAGGGGCATTAAAACCGTCTTGTTAAGCTACTGTGACCTCCACATCTCTTCCAAGGGGCATTAAAACAGTCTTGTTAAACCACTCTGAACTCCACGTCTCTTCCAAGGGGCATTAAAATCGTCTTGTTAAGCTATTGTGACCTCCACGTCTCTTCCAAGGGGCATTAAAACAGTCTTGTTAAACTACTCTGAACTCCACGTCTCTTCCAAGGGGCATTAAAACCGTCTTGCTAAGCTACTGTGACTTCCAAGTCTCTTCCAAGGGGCATTAAAACCGGCTTATTAAACCACTATGAACTCCACGTCTCTTCCAACTGGCATTAAAATCGTCTTGTTACGCTACTGTGACCTCCACGTCTCTTCCAAGGGGCATTAAAACCGTCTTGTTAAACCACTCTGAACTCCACCTCTCTTCCAAGGGACATTAAAACCGTGTTGTTAAACCACTCTGACCTCCACGTCTCTTCCAAGGGGCATTAAAACCGTCTTGTTAAACCACTCTGACCTCCATGTTTCTTCCAAGGGGCATTGAAACCATCTTGTTAAACCACTCTGAACTCCCCGTCTCTTCCAAAGGGGCATTACAACCGTCTTGTTAAGCTACTGTGACCTCCACGTCTCTTCCAAGGGGCATTAAAACCGTCTTGTTAAACCACTCTGACCTCCACGTCTCTTCCAAGGGGCATTAAAACCGTCTTGTTAAGCTACTGTGACCTCCACATCTCTTCCAACGGGCATTAAAACCGTCTTGTTAAGCTACTGAGACCTCCATGTCTCTTACAAGGGGCATTAAAACTGTCTTGTAAAACCACTCTGAACTCCACGTCTCTTCCAAGGGGCATTAAAACCGTCTTGTTAAGCTACTGTGACCTCCACGTCTCTTCCAAGGGGCATTAAAACCATCTTGTTAAACCACTGTGACCTCCACGTCTCTTCCAAGGGGCAATAAAACCATCTTGTTAAGCTACTGTGACCTCCACGTCTCTTCCAAGGGGCATTAAAACCGTCTTGTTAAACCTCTCTGACCTCCACGTCTCTTCCAAGGGGCATTAAAACCGTCTTGTTAAGCTACTGTGACCTCCACGTCTCTTCCAAGGGGCATTAAAACCGTCTTGTTAAGCTACTGTGACCTCCACGTCTCTTCCAAGGGCCATTAAAACCGTCTTGTTAAACCACTCTGACCTCCACGTCTCTTCTAAGGGGCATTAAAACCGTCTTGTTAAGCTACTGTGACCTCCACGTCTCTTCCAAGGGGCATTAAAACCGTCTTTTTAAACCACTCTGAACTCCACGTCTCTTCCAAGGGGCATTAAAACCGTTTTGTTAAACCACTCTGAACTCCACGTCTGTTCCAAGGGGCATTAAAACTGTCTTGTTAAGCTACTGTGACCTCCATGTCTCTTACAAGGGGCATTAAAACCGTCTTGCTAAACCACTCTGAACTCCACGTCTCTTCCAAGGGGCATTAAAACCGTCTTGTTAAGCTACTGTGACCTCCACGTCTCTTCCAAGGGGCATTAAAACCGTCTTGTTAAACCACTCTGACCTCCACATCTCTTCCAAGGGGCATTAAAACTGTCTTGTTAAGCTACTGTGACCTCCATGTCTCTTCCAAGGGGCATTAAAACCGTCTTGTTAAACCACTCTGAACTCCACGTCTCTTCCAAGGGGTATCAAAACTGTCTTGTTAAACCACTCTGAACTCCACTTCTCTTCCAAGGGGCATTAAAACCGTCTTGTTAAGCTACTGTGACCTCCATGTCTCTTCCAAGGGGCATTAAAACCGTCTTGTTAAACCACTCTGAACTCCACGCCTCTTCTAAGGGGCATTAAAACCGTCTTGTTAAGCTACTGTGACCACCACGTCTCTTCCAAGGGGCATTAAAACCATCTTGTTAAACCACTCTGAACTCCACAGCTCTTCCAAGGGGCCTTGAAATGTTATTTTTAATTACCTCTAACCTCCACGACTCTTCCAACGGGCATTGCATTTCCTCCTAATTTTTATCAGCTTTTGATTTTCAATGCATAGGCGAACACTAAGGGAGACCCACTCCCCAATAATGGGTAGAAGGTTTTTAGTACGCTGTAATCCACGTCTGTTTCAAGGGGCATTGCAGTTCCTCATAATTTTTGGAAAGCCTTCCATTCACTGCTTAGGCCAACAGTGTACAGGAGACCCAGTTGCTATAAATGGAAAAAACGGTTTAGTTAAGGCCCTCTGACCTCCATGTCACTTCCAAGGGGCATTGGAGAGCCTCGAAATTTTTGGTAGGCATTGCACTCACTGTATGCCCTATAACTGTGTAGCCGAACCGCTCCTTTTGGTACAGAAACATATCCTACAAGACATGTGTGGTTGACTGGCCTGATATTGATGTGAATGGTCCCTATTCCTCCTGCTCTTTCTCCTTTGCCACCACCTCATCCATCATTCATCACCTGAAGCTTTGTTTTAACGGAAGTCATAGAACTGGGATAGTAGCAGGAAAACATCCAGCAATCCTCGGAGGAGGTAGGATATGCGCCAAAACGCTGACCACCTCAGGCCTAGCCGCTACTACATACATGCGCTTGCATTCCAAGGAACAGAAAGCTAAGGAGATGGATGGCCTCATGATCATGAATAATTTACTCGTTGTGTAGGAGGCTGACCACTGCTGCTGTCTACCTTCTGAACTTTATGTTGAAGCCTGATTGACCCAGGACCCGCAATCCTCTATGTCTGGAGGACGTGTTGCATCCCAGTGTCCAACTGTGTCCCGGCTTCCACAATATTAACCCAGTGTGAAGGTGTCAGTGAGATGGACCATCCCTGGCCATATTCACTTGTCCATGTGTTTGTGGTTAGGCTGTCCTTCCCACTAAATGCACTGGGGAGGGCACAGGTAATGTTTTGGTATGCGCTCTTGTGTATAAGGCGCACCGGGACAAATAGGGGCGGCTGGGGACCGTTTATGTACACCCGGGCGCCCCCAGGCGGCTGGGGACCGTGTGTGGGCACCCGGTCGCGGGGCGGCTGGGGACCGAGTATGGATACCAGGCCGCCGACGCAGCCATGACGTGGTGGCCAGATTCCTCCTCCACATGCCTAAAAGGCCCAATTTCAAGTGCAAGCAAGCAAGCAGTATTATATTGCAGCCTGGGGGTGGGTGGGTGGCAGGCTGCATACTTGCGCTTGCATTTCAAGGAATGGGGGAGGTACAATTGAACACTGCCCTGGGACAAGGACTTGCACGGGGATAGTTGCAAGTCTGCATCTTCTGATGTGGCAAGGATCACTTCTGATGGGCACACTTTTAGGCAGTGACCTGGGTGTCAGAGATGCTTCCAGGGGTCTTCCCCATGCTGTTCCCATGTCTTTTCAGCACTGTATGCATGTGTCACACAGCACATGGCCAGATAAGGTTGTAAAATGTTAAAATGACATTTCCCTGTGAATGCATTTTTCACGGTTGAAAGCAATAGAAAAGTGCAAAAACGCATAAAAAATTCTACTTGTGAACATAGCCCAAGGTGTGGAGGAGTATTTTTTGTTTTTGGTTATTTATTTTACCTTATACACAAGTCTTTACCCTGGAAAGGATGTTCCTTAACATATTTCACAGGAAAGCAGTTTCAGTTTCGTTTTTGAACGTTTTGTGAGCCCGTAAAAGTGGCTTAATACCTCTGACCACGTTGTTGACTGCAGTGACCTGGGGGGCAGAAATGCTTCCTGGAGCGATCCCCATGCTGTCCCCATTTCATTTGAGCACTGTCACTATCGTTTTGGGCACTTTTTAGGCTTTCTACAGACTGCCGGGGGTGCCGCTGCAAAAATGCTCAGGTCTCCCATAGACTTAGATTGGGCTCTTTGCTCGGGTCGAGCACCCGAGTATCACAGTGAGCTCGGCCCGAGCTTCGAGCACCCGAGCATTTTAGTGCTCGCTCAACACTAATCTGCAGATTCCCCTCTGCTTCAGCTTTCATCTCACAGGCAGACAGGGAGACAATATTGTAGCAATACAGCAGTGCTCAGAGAGCTGCAAAAATGTGTTTGCAATAAGACAAAGTTAATTTCTCCTGTTCTGTGTTAGTAACTTGTCTCACACTGGTAACTCCCCCTTTCATTTATTATAAGCACTGGAGGCAGAGTTATCTTCCAGGCAACATCCTGTTCATAGCCTGGAAGAGGTCATTTACATAAAGAAAAATGGGGATTTCTCTGGAATAAGACATTGGATCGCAGATATCAAGGTATCATGTTATTTAGCTTCCTATGACCTACATGCCCATATAAACAGCTTAGGAGGGTTGATCCTACTGACAGATTCCCTTTAAAGAGATCCATAGAAAGGTCAAGTTTCGATCTCATTAACTAGTTAAAGTAAACTGAACTGCACTAATGCAAGAATGACTAGCATAACAGCAATAACCAATGGACATATAGTATAGTCATACAGCTTATTTTCTGCATAAAAGAGAATAACATAGTAGGGCTCACTAGCAGAAAGCTAATATCTAGTTTTTGCCCATACAAAATAACAATGTTCCTGCACCTGAGTGAACCTTCCCAGTCTCTAGCCACATAATGACTGGTATAACTTCTGTGGTTATGGTCACACGGTGTGTATGTCCACTAAACATATCTTCATTTTTGTAAACTCACCCGTAGACCACTTGCAGACTTTGTTTCCACAATAGTGAGCACTGTTTCATACAAGACCGCATTACCAGCATTTGTCTGTGTTTCCGTACAAGTGGAAACCTGACAGATAAAAAAGAGCCATTAAGTATCGCTGTGATATATTACCGTTAATTGTATTAACATATGGTACCTGTGTTACCATTAGAATGTTAGTTCCCTTTGTGTATTATAGCTGTTTTGACTTATTTTAATGATGAACAATACTTTACATTTTTTGTATACAATAGTAACACAGATGTTAGATAAAAAAAAAAAACAGTTTTCCTTGTCAAACAAACAGGTTACACAGCAGTTAATTTTATACTGTACATCGATGGAAGGCATCAACAAATGCAGGGGCAACTTTTCCATGGAACTGGAGTTGAATAGACATGATTTTGAAAGTAGAAATTAATTAATCGTTTGAGATTTTATTTTACAACCTTTGGCAAATTTTCCAGAGAATTAGATTAGTGGTGAACTGCAAGTACTCAAATTGCCCTGAAAAATATGTGTGTAATACTTTAGGGCTCCTAGGACTTTATGCAACCCCTTTCAAGCTTTTCAATGCAAACCAGCCTTAATCATGTCAAAGTAACTTCAATATATATGTTTATAGGAAAATGGATGGCAACTATGGCACTCTTGTGCTGTCACACACATTATCTGTCATATTTATTCAGTGTTTTATGCCTTTCTTTCCCTATGTATATTGCTATGCTGTGACGTCCTCTCACTATCCAGATTCACACCAAAATGGCTGCTGCATTCCCTTTCTCTGCTTTTATGCTGGCTACGATAGTCCCTCCTGATTGGCTGTGCTATACTAAATGATTGGAAAGTCTGCCTAGGTGCACCCAAGGTCATTTCAGCCTTTCTGGCTGATCCAATTTCTACAATTTGTAATATGGTGGTGGGTTCAGCAAATTTCTAAAAACTCAACAGAAACTCGATTTACATCAAGTTTTTTCACTCATCTCTATTTGGGAAAATCTTTGTACAATATTAGATAATGTTAAAGAGGTGAAACATTTAGCTTCCTCGCAAGGTTTTTTTTTACCTGGGCCAACAAGTCACTCATTGTGTCACATACACTTTCATCATTGTGTCCCAAAACTCTCAATAGTCGTAAAATACGGACCTGGTTGGAAACATATATAATTGAGTAGGTTATTTACAAAGTAGTACACCAGGTGAGCAGCATGAAACGTACAACATGTAAAAGGATGTAGCCTCTTGGCCACAATATTGTGTGAACTTGAGTCAGAGTTATAATTAGAATAAGTCTAGAGAAGTAGGTAAAACATAAAAGTATAAAATAAAGTAACTCCACTACATGGCGTGCGACACATAGTGAAATATCTTACAAGGGTTGTAAATAGAAAAATAATAAAATAAATCAGTTAAATAAAGGAAACGGACCTGTAAAAAGGGGTCGGTGACACCAGACACTGCGTGTTCCGGGGAATAACCAGACATGACCTGTCTGAGTTTTTGTAGGAGTAGTGGAAGAATCTGAAGGTGAAAATATAAACAAACAATATCTTTGGCATATTTATGGTAATAAATCACACTTTAAGTAACAATTTAAAGGTACCAGGAACTTTCTATGACAGATGAAGTATATTATTAAAAAATAAATAACACCAAAATACTCGGACCCCCTAACCAGAACAAGAGACTTGTGTCTCCTTCTTCTCCTGGTCCTGCAGTTAAATCAAGCTGCTGGTTGCACGGGTGTCCTGCTGTAATCTAATATTGTTACTTAGAGAGATAATGCTCCGGACATATGTGCGACAAGCCAATTCATTCCACCCTTCTGGCTGCAGTCTGGCAGCCAAGAGAGGAACACAAGTCTCCTCATGTAATTGGTGGGTTACCAAGCAGTTGACAACTACATTAAATGGACAAATCTATCGGGAGACACCTCTTAATGTGCCGTGGCCAATTTTTTTTGCCTTTTCAATTTGTCCTCCTCTTTTCCAAGAGTCATAACTTATTTTTTCATCGACATAACCAAACAAGGGCTTGTTTTTTGAGTGATGAACTGCAGTTTTGAATGACACCATTCATTTTACCATATATGGAACTGGAAAACTGGAAAAATATTTCAAGTGCGCTAAAATGGCAAAAACAAAAAAAAATGCAATTCCAACATTATTTTTCTGGATTTTGTTCTCACAGCATTCATTGTGCAGTACAAATGATATGCCAACATGTCTGTTCAGGTCAGTACAATTACATTTATACCAAACTTGTAACTTTTTTTTTATTCAAGTGGTGAAAAAAAATCTGAAATTTAAAAAATAAATAAATAAATTGTTTTTTAACGCCATTTTCTAAGACACATAACATTTTTATTCGTCTGTTTTTCTCTTTCTTTTTTTGCGCAACAAGACAACTTTCTATTGATACCATTTTGGGGTACATACAATGTTTTGATCACCTTTTAAATCTTTCTGCTTTCTGACATTTAATGTACAGGTTAAATAATTTTATAATTTTATGTTTTGATATCAGACATTTATGGACACAACAATGCTAAATATAATTATTAACTTTTTGCATATTTACATATAATCTTTAAGTTCTTTTTTTATTCTTTTAAAAATGATGTTTTTTTTACACCTCAGGGGACTTGAATGTGTGATTGTCTGATCACTTACAGGTGCATCTCACTAAATTAGAATATCATCAACAAGTTCATTTATTTCAGTTCTTCAATACAAAAAGTGAAACTCATATATTATATAGAGTCATTACAAACAGAGTCATCTATTTCAAGTGTTTATTTCTGTTAATGTTGATGATTATGGCTTACAGCCAATGAAAACACAAAAGTCATTATCTCAGTAAATTAGAATATTTTATAACAACAGCTTGAAAAATTATTTTAAAATCCGAAATGTTGGCCTACTGAAATGTATGTTCAGTAAATGCACTCAATACTTGGTCGGGGCTCCTTTCGCATCAATTACTGCATCAGTGCGGCGTGGCATGGAGGCGATCAGCCTGTGGCACAGCTGAGGTGTTATGGAGCCCAGGTTGCTTTGATAGCAGCCGTCAGCTCGTCTGCATTGTTGGGTCTGGTGTCTCCCATCTTCCTCTTGACAATACCCCATAGATTCTCTATAGAGTGAAGGTCAGGCGAGTTTGTTGGCCAATCAAGCACAGTGATACTTTTGTTTTTAAACCAAGTATTGCTACTTTTGGCAGTGTGGACAGGTGCCAAGTCCTGCTGGAGAATGAAATTTCCATCTCCAAAAAGCTTGTCGGCAGAGGGAAGAATGAAGTGCTCTAAAATTTCCTGGTAGACGGCTGCGCTGACTTTGGTCTTGATAAAACACAGTGGACCTACACCAGGAGATGACATGGCTCCCCAAACCATCACTGATTGTGGAAACTTCACACTAGACCTCAAGCAGCTTGGATCGTGTGCCTCTCCACGCTTCCTCCAGACTCTGGAACCTTGATTTCCAAATGAAAATTGTAACTCTGGGACTTTGTGGAGTGTGTCAATGACTGCCTTCTGGACATCTGTCAAGTCAGCAGTCTTCCCCATGATTGTGGAGCCTACTGAGACAGACTAAGGGACCTTTTTAAACAAGTAGGAAGCCTTTGCAGCTGTTTTTTGGTAATTATTCTAATTTACTGAGATAATGACTTTTGTGTTTTCATTGGCTGTAAGCCATAATCATCAACATTAACAGAAATAAACACTTGAAATAGATCACTCTGTTTGTAATGACTCTATATAATACATGAGTTTCACTTTTTGTATTGAAGAACTGAAATAAATTAACTTTTTAATGATATTCTAATTTAGTGAGGTGCACCTGTAGGCTTCACAGGAGTAGTAACATGGCTGCAATGGTAACTCTTCGGCACCCTGCAGGTATGGTAAAGGCTCAGTTTCATTCACACACATCTGCTGAATGATATCACAATTGACAAAGTTGTATAAAATCCAGCACTCTGCACTGATACGATGCAGAGACGGCTGTCAGTCAATGTGCCGGGGCATCATTACAGCCACCACTCACTGTATACTGGGTAACTAAAGCCACACCGACACGCCTCTATGAGTGAATGCTGGAGGCTGCTGGGAGGAATAAAGTTGATTTCCTGCCGATAGCCAGGCTTTCAGAGCCGGTTAATAGTGTTTGGGGACATGACAGGTTCCCTTTAAGAACCAGACTAAACCACATCCTTAAGGTATAAAGATTCCTTTTTCATTAATGTGGACTACATCTTCAAACTCTGTTTAAACCTGAGTAATGTCGATCATTTTAATGTATTAATTGTGTGTTTTTTGGGTTATTAACACTTTTACACTGTAAGGTGCATTAAACACACTGGCTATAACTCAATAATATTAAATTAGAATTGCTATCTCTATGTCCAGCTTTAGATTAGTTCTTCTGCTTAACTGGTACCAATATCCAGCCATGTACATTTTATTAATGTTTGGGGCTATGTCAAATCAATCAACTGAAGAAAAAATCTTCATGCGATTCTGGTAGTATACAAAGAAAACATGATTATCTGAAGCCATGTTGTTGTAACATCAAAGGGGTATCACAGTGTCAACTCATAAAGGTAATTCATTGCATGATGAAAAGTCATATTCTTTGCAATTTTCAACATATCTCCTTGCTGTCATTAAAACCTTTCATAGTTTACTCAAAGTGAATGAATGTATGACTTGGCTGTACGATTGATCATATTGATCATACAATTAGGAGACTCAGCTCTAATACATATACTGCAATTGTAATCAGCTCTGTGTATATGGGTTTATATCCTTCTAGAAGTACATAGTTTAGATTCCTATTGAATTACTACAAGCAGAAATTGCATAAAAAATGTATTGATAATAGAAAACATTTCTAAAAAAGACCATATCAGTTCATTTCCATTCTACAAATGTCATGTTGTCTGTGGCTTCAGTGAGAAGATAAAGTACATATACAGCCTGATCATTGCTGGGACCATGCCCAATCACTTTACCTGAACAAAAATAAAATTATGGTAATAATCAGGCCTAATAATATATATTGGAATGTTGTTTCAATTACATATATATTTTATAAGCAGCATTGTATGATCCCCTGTGCAAATGTCTGGCTCTGCATCGTTGTTTTCAACTGGCAGTTAACTAAAATGTTAAATGGAAAGTGAAAGAGGAGCTGATCCCATTCTTTATAATGGTATCGTTCCACCCTTCAAGCACATCAGTCGTTATTCTGAAAAGGTGCAGCTGCCGGTCATGGTGGCCTGATCACAATGTTTCATCTGGTCTCGAATCAGTGCCTGGGAGTAAAATGGTGAATAAGCCTGATGGCAACTGCTACATTTTGGCATCGGTTGTGATCGGGTTCAAAAACTGAGCATAATGCAACGCATAAAAATAAATGTGGAGTAACCAGCCATTAAGTTTAACAAATTTACTGGTTGTTCATACACAACATTTCTTGGAAAGAGGCCACTGCAGTTTTTGATGCATTTTCTTGAGCTGAAGCCACAGGTTGATCCAAAACAGATGTCAAATATAAAGAAATTACTTAGGGTATGTGCACATGACGCCTTTTAAACACGGGTAAACCTGAGTTTGCTGAGTTTTCAAAGAGGAAGATGATTCAGGACATGTTGGCGTTTTTTGTCCTAAAGTGTATTAAGCGTTAATATCCACTGCCGCTGCCCCTTGGCTGGAGGAGATATCTTCCAGATGTGTATTTACCAGAATGGAGAAAATCACGTTAGGTGGGCTGTGGGAAATGAGGAGCCTTGGAGCTTTAGATAAGGTTTTTATTGTACAAACGCATTTTGGCACAGGACCGATGCCTTTTTCAAGGTAAAAAAAACAAATAAATGAGCAGGGTACAGCACCTACAAGCTTTATAAAGGGTAAAAGGATGGCAATAATACAGAGAAATGCTCCTAAATGGGCAGGGTGGAAAGGCAAGAAAAGAAAAAGTTAAGATACAGAGGAAATGGAATAATCAATAAAGAAAAAAAAAAGAAAGGGGGAAGGAAAAGAGAATGATGAGATCATGGTTAAAGCAAAAGCATGAAAGTGAAAGGAGAGTACGGTCCGGTGCAGAAACGCATTGGTATTAATAAAAAACCTTATCTGAAGCTCCAAGGCTCCTCATTTCCCGCAGTTCACCTAACGTGATTCTCTCCATTCTGGTTAATTTCTTTTTGGGCATTTTCTGAATGCATGTTCTATATTTTTGACCATCAGCATTTTTTTTATTCAGCATTCTTCCATTGTTTTTGGCTTATCTTTTGTACTGGTGTTTTCCTGTAGTTTGATTCCCTCCATTCAAGAATGAAAAAAAATTAAAATGCTGACAAAATACTCAAAAAAACACTGGGAGTCTTCCAGACATCTTTGAGCCTTCCTATTGACTTGTATTGTAAAGTATAAAGCATCTTCTCAGTAGAAGATGCATGAAGAATGGTCAGATCACTTCTTTCAATCGCTTGGCTTCTGCTGAAATCTAAAATGGTTAAAACATACTCCAAAGACCGGACATTGGACTGGTCGTTTTTACATACAAATGCACGTGTTGATTCTTTTGAGTGTTTTCTGAGCCTACCCTCAAACTTCTTCTTCCTGATAGATCTACTTTAGACTTTGGCTTCAAAAACTACAGTTGGGTTTTTTGTTTAAACACATTGTGCGTGAAACCAGCCTAATAGTTTATCATCTAGGCCAAGATTACAATATATGAAATGGGTATGTCACACATAAACTGACCTTGCGAAAACCTTTAATGGCTGCAGGATGTCGCTGGCATATTTCAGTTGCCAAGAGAACAGCTCCATAAAACACACCTGAAATAAAAAAAGAAAGCTTCTCCAGATGTTTGATATAGTCATATCTCATTCATAGTCACACATAGTCATATCTCATTCATTTTCCATCTTAAGATCCCATTTACCATACGTTTGATGCCATAAGGGGTTATTCACAAGTAGCAGTCATACTGAAGTGGTTGACTCACAGCCTTGGACTGAGCTGCAAGAAAGGCATACAGTTTTACTGCAATTTGCTGTGGTTCCACGATTTTAATGAGCTTCATCCATGCTTTCCACAATACCATGGCAATTCACAGTAAAACAACTATTAATAAATAGGAGAATAAAGAGTTTTAAGGCATTAAAAAAGTTTTTCATTTATTATATCAAGCTAAAAAACATACACAATATACAAAAGTTTAGGACAAAATGACTTTGTGAGGGTAGCATAAGGCACTGGTAACAAAGGCCTAAATAACAAACAAATTGGCATATCCAACTTGGTAAGGGCATAAATATATTGGATTATAATAAATATCGATGATATGGATAGTTCAGAATGTACACAGTGAGTATATAGTAAGCATATTAATGAACATTTTGTAAATAATTGAAATCACGGTGTAGATTCAATAATACCATATACAAAAAGTAAAAGGGAGGGAATAGGGAGTCAATAGCTTACCAAGTAAAGAGCCAAGGACCAGAGCCTAATAGAGCGCAGTAACAGACCCCCAGACCCCTGATAGCTCTTTGAATATTTATTATAATCCAATATATTTATGCCCTTACCAAGTTGGATATGCCAATTTGTTTGTTATTTAGGCCTTTGTTACCAGTGCCTTATGCTACCCTCACAAAGTCATTTTGTCCTAAACTTTTGTATATTGTGTATGTTTTTTTAGCTTGATATAATAAATGAAAAACTTTTTTAATGCCTTAAAACTCTTTATTCTCCTATTTATTAATGCTTTCTATGAGTTGGCACGGTTTGGCGATCTGGGATAATACTTTTACCCAGATGCGCAAACGTAACTTTAATAGGGTCAAATTAATAGTAAAACAACTATGTATGAAAACAGTCTAAGGCCATGTTCACACGTTCAGTATTTAGTCAGCATTTTACATCAGTATCTGTAAGCCAAGACCAGGAGTGGGAGAACAATGCAGAATTGGTGACTTGTTTCTATTATATTTTTCCTCTGATTGTTCCACTCCTGATTTTGGCTTACATATACTGATGTAACATATTGACCAAATACTGATGTAACCCCTACTAGGCTAGCCCATATTAATCAAGAATACTCCTCGCTATGTTGGAGGAACTGTGTAATTACACCCGGGTAATTTACTCTACATTTTTTGCTTTTGCCCAAAAATGAAAAAACTATGGAACCAACTGTTTACTTTCACCAACAAACTACTTAAGAAAAATTGAATTATAACCCCTTAGATGGCTCTCCTCTCACTAGACATGGAAGATTTAGACCTTTCATCTAGATACGTTTTAACTCATATCTTTCTTGTGGTAAAAAACTCAATTGCCCTTTTCTGGAAAAAAACTGTTCTGCCAAATTTTTCAGATATTCTTGAAAAAATCTCTTTACATAAATCATTAGAACTTAGGTATGCTATAGTAAACAACCTATACAAGAAATACACGAAAAAATGGGATTGCTGGGATCGTGCTTTTCCTCTAACTACTTCGTTTCATTGCAGAATACTGTGTCCTACCTTACAATCTGTACTCGTTTGTGAAATTTATACTATACTGTTTGTGCTTATTTACAAATATTTGCTATTTTTGATATGTTGTGCTATGTTAACTATAATTATCTTGACTGTATAAACTAAGTTCTCCCTTCTTTTTTTCTTTCCCTATTTTCCTTATTCCCTTTTAATAATATTTTTCCCCTTATTGCTTATTTTTTCCTCCCTCCTTTTCCACTCCCCATATTTACCTTATCTTAAAAATTCAATAAAAATTATTGAAATACAAATACTGATGTAAAATACTGACCAAATACTGATCGTGTGAACATGGCCTATGGGTGAGTCAGACACTGATGTTAAATGCTCTTTATGTTGACTGCTCCCATAATATCAATGTCTACAATACTACCAGCTTTCCATCCACTCAACAACTTACCATGCCTCTTCTCTGATAGCAACATCTCACTGGTCGGGATGAACATTTCCACTAAATCAGGGACCTTCCTGATAATATGTACAGCACACAAAACAGCCTGTAGGTGTGAATCGTAGGTGAGCAATACAAGAGGTAGCATACAAGGCATGGCTGAACGTCAGCGATCAATGAGTCAGTATGTGGGAGGAGTAGGCTGAAGGGTTAGTAATGTGAAGAAAAATAATGAGCAACTGGGTTAAAAAATGAAAAGTTATAAAATAATCTAGCCCCTCTTCAGTCAGCTGATTGCCCCCTCTTCTTTTTAATTTCTCCTACTCCATCCCCCAGGTTATTTTTCATTAACAACCATTTTCTGACTTCATTTTGCACTATATTGTTATGTGACACCTTTTTCTTGACATGGCCATTCGATGTTTGTAGAAGATGTTCAACTTCTCCAGCCAGATCCCGACACATCTCTACAGATCCTAAGCATGCAAGAGTACAAAGAGCAAGACCTTGCACTACTGCGGAGCTGTGCTCTAAATCTCTGGGGAGGAAACATAATAAATAGTATATGGTAAAATTACATTTGTGTAATAGGAATTATAGAAATGTAAATCATGACAAAATACATACCGTATATAAGCAAAGTTAACCATAAAAAGTGTACCCGATGCGTGCTTCAATGTCCAATGAGGTCATACACAGTGACGCATTAGATTTAAATTGGGGTCAATTTAAAGTTTTATATATATGTATAATATATACATATATAAATGGTTTCATAAAACTTTGCAATTGATATGGGTCTCATGCACCAATTGTCGTACTCTATGCTAAACTTGGTGCCACGTCGCTTCTGCCACGTCACAAATACATAGAGAAAGGAGAATCCAAAACACCACAGGTTCCAAATAACTTTTATTCATCTCACTATGCAGGCGTTGACTTGAGAAAGGCCCTGTGAGGCCAAACAATGTCCACCTTTTTATGATAAAATGAATGAAAGCTCGGTTATTTAGAAACAAAAAATCGGGCTATGTTCTATGAAATGACCATGAAAGTGAGCGATTCTCCCCGAAAGAATATCTGTAACACATACAGAGCACTATACAGCTCCACATGTCTCTATTGTTTGCAAAGAGCACGATACAGCACTACAGTCATGGCCAAAAGTTTTGAGAATGACACCAAAATTATATTTTCACATGATCTGCTGGCCTCTGGTTTTTATTAGTGTTTGTCTGATGTTTATATCACATACAGAAATGTAATTGCAATCATATTATGAGTACCAATAGGTTATATTGACAGTTAGAATGAGTTAATGCAGCAAGTCAATATTTGCAGTGTTGCCCCTTCTTCTTCAAGACCTCTGTAATTCTCCCTGGCATGCTTTCAATCAACTTTTGGACCAAATCCTGACTGATAGCAGTCCATTCTTGCATAATCAATGCTTGCATTTTGCCAGAATTTGTTGGTTTTTGTTTGTCCACCCGTCTCTTGATGATTGACCACAAGTTCTCAATGGGATTAAGATCTGGGGAGTTTCCAGGCCATGGACCCAAAATCTCTATGTTTTGTTCCATGAGCCATTTAGTTATCACCTTTGCTTTATGGCAAGGTGCTCCATCATGCTGGAAAAGGCATTGTTGGGCGCCAAACTGCTCTTGGACGGTTGGGAGAAGTTGCTCTTGGAGGACATTCTGGTACCATTCTTTATTCATGGCTGTGTTTTTAGGCAAGACTGTGAGTGAGCCGATTCCCTTGGCTGAGAAGCAACCCCACACATGAATGGTTTCTGGATGCTTTACAGTTGGCATGAGACAAGACTGGTGGTAGCGCTCACCTCTTCTTCTCCGAATAAACTGTTTTCCAGATGTCCCAAACAATCGAAAAGGGGATTCATCAGAGAAAATGACTTTTCCCCAGTCCTCAGCAGTCCACTCCCTGTACCTTTTGCAGAATATCAGTCGGTCCCTGATGTTTTTTCTGGAGAGAAGTGGCTTCTTTGCTGCCCTCCTTGAAAGCAGCCCTTGCTCAAAGAGTCTCCGCCTCACAGTGCGTGCAGAAGCACTCACACCAGCCTGCTGCCATTCCTGAGCAAGCTCAGCACTGCTGGTAGTCCGATCCCGCAGCTGAAACAGTTTTAAGATACGGTCCTGGCGCTTGCTGGTCTTTCTTGGGAGCCTTTTTGACAACAATGGAAGCTCTCTCCTTGAAGTTCTTGATGAGGCGATAGATTGTTGACTGAGGTGCAATCTTTGTAGCTGCAATACTCTTCCCTGTTAGGCCATTTTTGTGCAGTGCAATGATGGCTGCACGTGTTTCTTTAGAGATAACCATGGTTACCTGAAGAGAAACAATGATACCAAGAACCAGCCTCCTTTTAAAGTGTCCAGTGATGTCATTCTTACTTAATCATGACTGATTGATCGCCAGCCCTGTCCTCATCAACACCCACACCTGTGTTAATGGATCAATCACTAAAACGATGTTAGCTGCTCCTTTTAAGGCAGGACTGCAATGATGTTGAAATGTGTTTTGGGGGTTAAAGTTCATTTTCTGGGCAAATATTGACTTTGCAAGTACAGTAATTGCTGTTAAGCTGATCACTCTTTGACATTCAGGAGTATATGCAAATTGCCATTACAAAAAATTAAGCAGTAAACTTTGGAAAAATTACTATTTGTCTCATTCTCAATACTTTTGGCCATGACTGTACATGGCTCTAATGTGTGAATGAAGTCTTAACTTGCACGTTTCATAATATATAATTTATAGAATTAACTTGTTAACCATTCAGTTTTGGTCCATTTTAGTGTTTCTTTAAACTGTTTCTTGAGCATCTCACCTCTTCATACTATTGGTTATCAATAAATGGGCGTCCTGCCTTTCATCAAGCAACATCATAGCGCCAAGGTATCCAATTCGTTTGTCTGTAAATCGAGGGGAGGCTATCAATTTTAAGCACTCCATCTGAAATTTGAAAATACAGATTTTATTTTAATTATACAATGTACAAATAAAAAGTTATTAAGACATGAAAGGACCTAAAAAAACGCTTCAAGGTACAAATAACTGATCAAAAACTTAAATTATTTTAATGTAGCATCATCAGAACCCAAAGATCTTAATGATATACAGTGCCTACAAGTAGTATTCAACCCCCTGCAGATTTAGTTGGTTGACACATGCGGAATTAACTTGGCATTGTGACATTTGTACTGTAGATCAGCCTGGAAGTGGGAAATGCACTGCAGCAAATTTTGTTTTTGTTTTTTTTTTTTGTTTTTTTTTTAAAACGTTAAAAGTTAATTCAGAGTGTCATTTATTATTCAACCCCTCAAACCACAAGAATTCTGTTTGGTCCCCCTAAAGTATTAAGAAGTAGTTCAGGCACCAAGAATAATGAGCTTCACAAGTGTGGATTAAAGATCTCTTTTGCCAGCCTTTTCTGACTATTTAAGACCCTCCCCAAACTTGTGAACAGCACTCAGACATGGTCAACATGGGAAAGACAAAGGAGCATTCCAAGGCCATAAGAGACAAGATCGTGGAGGGTCACAAGGCTGGCAAGGGGTACAAAACCCTTTCCAAGGAGTTGGGCCTACCTGTCTCCACTGTTGGGAGCATCATCCGTAAGTGGAAGGCTTATGGAACTACTGTTAGCCTTCCACGGCCTGGACAGCCTTTGAAAGTGTCCTCCCGTGCCGAGGCCAGGCTTGTCCGAAGAGTCAAGGCTAACCCAAGGACAGCAAGGAAGGAGCTCCGGGAAGATCTCATGGCAGTGGGGACATTGGTTTCAGTCAATACCATAAGTAACGTACTCCACCGCAATGGTCTCCGTTCCAGACGAGCCCGTAAGGTACCTTTACTTTCAAAGCGTCATGTCAAGGCTCGTCTACAGTTTGCTCATGATCACTTGGAGGACTCTGAGACAGACTGGTTCAAGGTTCTATGGTCTGATGAGACCAAGATCGAGATCTTTGGTGCCAACCACACACGTGACGTTTGGAGACTGGATGGCACTGCATGCGACCCCAAGAATACCATCCCTACAGTCAAGCATGGTGGTGGCAACATCATGCTGTGGGGCTGTTTCTCAGCCAAGGGGCCTGGCCATCTGGTCCGCATCCATGGGAAGATGGATAGCACGGCCTACCTGGAGATTTTGGCCAAGAACCTCCGCTCCTCCATCAAGGATCTTAAGATGGGTCGTAATTTCATCTTCCAACAAGACAACGACCCAAAGCACACAGCCAAGAAAACCAAGGCCTGGTTCAAGAGGGAAAAAGTCAAGGTATTGGAGTGGCCTAGTCAGTCTCCTGACCTTAACCCAATTGAAAACTTGTGGAAGGAGCTCAAGAATAAAGTCCACATGAGACACCCAAAGAACTTAGATAACTTGGAGAAGATCTGCATGGAGGAGTGGGCCAAGATAACTCCACAGACCTGTGCCGGCCTGATCAGGTCTTATAAAAGACGATTATTAGCTGTAATTGCAAACAAGGGTTATTCCACAAAATATTAAACATAGGGGTTGTATAATAATTGACCCACACTTTTATGTTTAAAATTTAATAAAATTCAACTGAGCAACATAACTTTTTGGTTTGTAAGATTTATGCTTCTGTTCATAAAACCTACTCTCGTTTGCAGTTTGAAGGCTCTAACTTATTTGCATCTTATCAAACCAGCTAAATCTGCAGGGGGTTGAATACTACTTGTAGGCACTGTATATGTCACCCATTAAATAGTGGTAGACTCAGGATCCTATCTTCAGGAGTGCACCACTCCCCTACCTCCCAGATTCCTGCTTGTTGGGATGCGGTGTGCTTCGGATGATTGATCAGCGGCAGGGCTGAGCCCCCCAATCTGTGTGCTCCCTGAATGCTGCTAGTTGAGGCAGCTTTGCCTCTGCATCATCAGAGGAGCGCAGGGGAACTGAAGCTGACCGGATTCAGGGATCCAGCCAGGTTTGAAGCAATGCTTATACACAGCTTGCAAGTGTACTCCTGTAATAGGTAACCTGTCACCTCTGAGATTACAGAGGTGGCCAGTAACCTTGGCAGCGAGCTGTAAATTATAAAATGAAAAGTCCCTCTTTTCTTGAGACCTGAAAGGATTTTTAATTAGAGTAAATTACAAGCAATTTGCAATTTTACCTACACAATAAGATGAGACCAACCCCTTTAAGGTTTGAAGACTTATATCAACCTAGTAGTGCTATTAAGCATACCGGTCAATGGCTGTAAGCAAGTATCGGTGGTGTACTTTCTTCATATTGTATAAAGCCATCGAAAGAGCTAAAGTTGTATAACAACAATGAAGCCAGACATTATTTCAGTACCCTTAGAAAAGGTATCCCGACATAAGCCTGTCAAATATATGACATTATGTCTCCATACTGGAAAGTTACGGCAATTTTACAGACACTCTCACAGTGACAGTCAGGAAATCCCTGTTAAATAAGACACTTTAAACACAGAAAAACCTTCCTACCTGTCCGAAGTGTGCGGGATAACCCAGCATATGCATGTACAAGAGTTTGGCCACACTTCGTCCACGGTACACTGAATCCTCATCTCGAAATGCAGATCGGATATCAGCACACTCCCTCTGGATCACCTCTCTCTCCTCATTCTGTGTCTTAACACTACGGATGGCTCGAATCAGCTCATGCAGCCTCAGAGGAGGGCCCATCCTGTCCACTATACGACAAAAGAGCAAACACTGCCATCTTATGATAGGTAACACAGGATACAAATCAAAGAGGCATCACAGACATTTACAGACGAGTTTGTAAACTCGCTGAATCTTTACCTGTTTTCTCAGCTTTTTGTCAGCTTTGATGTGTCAGCCTTCCTGTGTCTTTCATGCACCTGTTTCTATGTGTCGGTGTAGCTTACCTTCCTGCTTCTCACCTGGATCACTTTGTGCCAGCTTCTTACTTCCTGAAAAATAGTGTGACAACTGCTCTTACAGCTCTGTGCGTCTACTGTCCTCCAAGATAAGACTTGCAGAACAACTTTTACACTTCCCCACCAGGACCTGAGATCACAGATACTGGAGCATATCTCTTCCCTATCATAGTTCTAGAAAAACTATACACTAAATTGAGCATTTAATGATAGTAAAAGGAGTATTCCCATCTCCAAGATCCTATCCCCAATATTAGTAAATACCTACAATTAGAAATGTAGTATAGTTCTTCTGGTTCACTATGTCGCTTACCTCATGTGCAGGGCATTGCAGTAGCTTAGTTATCCATGGTTACAACCAGAGGTGTATCAAGGTTTTCTGGCACCTGGGCAAGAATTCAGTTTGGCGCCCCCGCCCCAAATTGTCCCATGACCGAAAGTATGAAAATCGCATATGAGTGAAGTGGCCATGTGATGACTGCTGGAACCAGCAAGCAGAGCTGAATCCTAACAGTGAGTATATTACACACTGTTAGGATTGGCATGCTGCAGGGCTTCATTTTATAATTAAAGGGCTTGTCCAGGTTTGACACAAAAGTCTGCAGTCACTATAGGTACTTAGTTAACATTATTTTGATCAAAAAATGAAAAGGCCATCCCACCGTGACAAGGTGTACCCAATCGGGGCGGTCCTATCCTGTCTCTAGTATTAAAACCTTATCTTGTGGAAGCACTCTCATTTCATATAAGGGCAGAGCAGGACATGTATCCCACTGTTCAGACGCCTGCCCATGCGAAGTTACTTTAGGAAAGCCAGATAGGCTAGGGGTTAAATCCTAGCACTACAGGTCCTGGTTAGGTGTACCTGGATTGCTATGACCACAACCAGGCCATGTGTTCACTGTGGTCAGTCGGCTGGGGGAAGCTGAGCAGAGTGGGTTGTGTTGGAGCTGGAGGGAGACAAGCACCAAACTGCAAGTATCTACAGTGGGTACGGAAAGTATTCAGACCCCTTTAAATTTTTCACTCTTTGTTGCATTGCAGCCATTTGGCAAATTCTAAAAAGTTCATTTTTTTTCTCATTAAAGTACACTCTGCACCCCACCTTGACTGAAAAAAAGACAGAAATGTAGAAATTTTTGCAAATTTATTAAAAAAGAAAAACTGAAATATCACATGGTCATAAGTATTCAGACCCTTTGCTCATACACTCATATTTAAGTCACATGCTGTCCATTTCCTTGTGATCCTCCTTGAGATGGTTCTACTCCTTCATTGGAGTCCAGCTGTGTTTAATTAAACTGATAGGACTTGATTTGGAAAGGCACACATCTGTCTACATAGTCGGGCCTTTATGGCAGAGTGGTCCGATGGAAGCCTCTCCTCAGTGCAAGACATATGAAAGCCCATATAGAGTTTACTCAAAAACAAATGAAGGACTCCCAGACTATGAGAAATAATATTCTCTGGTCAAATAAGGTGAAGATAGAACTTTTTAGTGATAATTCTAAGCGGTATGTGTGGAAAAAAACAGGCACTTCTCATCCCCTATCCAATACAATCCCAACAGTGAAACATGGTGGTGGCAGCATCATGCTATGGGGGTGGTTTTCAGCTGCAGGGACAGGACAACTGATTTCAATTGAATGAAACATGAATGCTGCCAAGTACAGAGATATCCTTGATGAAAACCTTTTCCAGAGTGCTCTGGACCTCAGACTTGGCCGAAGGTTCACCTTCCAACAAGACAATGACCCTAAGCACACAGCTAAAATAACAAAGGAGTGGCTTCAGAACAACTATGTGACGATTCTTAAGTGGCCCAGCCGGAGCCCTGACTTAAACCCAATTGAGCATCTCTGGAGAGACCTGAAAATGTCTGTCCACCAATATTCACCATTCAACCTGACTGAACTGGAGAGGATCTGCAAGGAAGAATGGCAGAGGATCTCCAAATCCAGGTGTGAAAAACTTTTTGCATCATTCCGAAGAAGACTCATGGCTCTACTAGCTCAAAAGGGTGCTTCTACTCAATACTGAGCAAAGGGTCTCAATACTTATGACCATGTGATATTTCAGTTTTTCTTTTTTAATAAATTTGCAAACATTTCTACATTTCTGCTTTTTTTCAGTCAAGATGGGGTGCAGAGTGCACTTTAATGAGAATTTTTTTTTTACTTTTTAGAATTTACCAAATGGCTGCAATGAAACAAAGAGTGAAAAAGTTAAAGGGGTCTGAATACTTTCCGTACCCACTGTATAAGCAGGTACCAGAATGCAACAGCGGAGACACAGGCGGAACAAGAGTATATTTCTTCCATTTAACAACTAATATTAATTATAAAATATGTATTATATGGTAACAATTTATTTACAATGTTTGACAGTAAAATAAGCAGGAAATCACATAACAGAATAAATTATCAGAATAGACTACAATTCAGGGGCTGCTAGTTTAAAATGATCTACTGGAGGGAAGGGGAACTAGATTGTCATTAACGGGCAGTCTTTTAAAGCCTTGGTAATTTACTGTTCCTATCACAACTCGCTGCCTGTTTCTCCCGTCACTCTCTATCCACTTTCGCGATGCCGCTCTGCCTCCTGTGACCTCCTCCAAGAAATGAAGGCCCTGCCGGGTTTTACTTAATCTGCCTTAGCCAGGTAGTCTGACCAGGTGATTGCTCACCTTCATTCCTGCATTGCAGCCGCAGCTGTGTCTGTGACTGCAATGCACTCCAATGGATTTAATAGGTCTCTGTACACATTCTGGGGGATATATAATGTCCCTCGTATACGATTCCGGTCACTGCCTCACACTATGCAGTGAATGCAAGGGTTGCCAAAAATTTGGAGGCACTCCAATGCCCCTTGGAAGAGACATGGATGTCAGAGGGCCTCCTGAAAACAATGTTCCCATTATTAGGAAGTGGGTCTCCCATTGTGTTTGCTTATGCAGTGAATGCAAGGGCTGCCAAAAATTGGGAGGCACTCCATTGCCCCTTGGAAGAGATGTAGAAGGCCTCATGAAACAATGTTCTCATTATTAGGAAGTGGGTCTCACATAGTGTTGGCCTATGCAGTGAATTCAAGGGTTGCCAAAAATTGGGAGGCACTCCAATGCACCTTGGAAAAGACGTGGAGGAGGGCCTCATAAAAAAATGTTCCCATTAGAAAGGAGTGGGTCTCCTATACTTGTAATGCTCATGCACTAAGTGTATGGGCTGACAAACATTTACCCCTGGGGGTATACATGAACATACTGTATAAAAAAAATTTTTTTACGGGCATCATAAACACCCTTTAAAAAAATTATGTGGGTGTTGCATCACGGACCACTGTCACCCTGGTGATATGGTGGTGGAGGATGAGGATGAGGAGGACAAGAGCAAATAGCCAAAATCAGGAAGCGTATACCCATTTGTGGGTGTGAAAAGGTGCATGGGAATACACCTCCCAAAAAAAGACACTGGATTTGAGTTTATGTTACGCTGCTATCATTCGGTGGTGTTGAGAAGTCTGGCCCAATCCAGCAGTTAGTTGTTGCGCTAATCAGTTATAATTCCACCAGCGGTACTAAAAACCCGCTCTGATAAAACGCTAGCGGCAGGGCAGGCCAGGACCTCCAAGGTGTAGAGAGCCAGTTCATTCCACGAATCCATCTTGTATACCCAAAAATTATAAGGCACAGAAGAATCACGGAGGATGTTGCTACGGTCGGCAAGGTACTCCCTCAGCATCTTCCCAAATTTGCACTCCTTGTGAGAGTACCCCGCGCCTCAGGGCCTGTGCGATGGGAGGGGCTGAGAAAACGCTCCCAGAACTTTGATAGTGTTCCCCTGCCTCTGCTGGATTGGAGTTGTGTCTCTTTACTGTACTCCTTGGTTAACCAACGAACTGTGACCTCTGCCGCCAGCATTTTAAGATGGGAATTTTTTTAGTAGTTCCGCAACAAGGGCCTTCTGGTACTGTCCCATTTTTGTAGACCTGTCCACCTCAGGAATAAGAGATATAAAGTTCTTCTTGTAGCGTGGGTCTAGAAGTGTCACCAACCGGTAATGACTGTCACCCAAAATTTTGAGAATGCGAGGGTCACGGGAAAGGCAGCCATGCGTGCCAGACTGCTAACAGGCAAAACTTCCATGTCCTCACCAAGAGGATGACTGACCATGCTCTCCTCCTCCTCTTCCTCCCTGTCCGCAGGCCATCCACACTGAACAGACGGTATGACAGTTGTGCAGGTAGTACCGTCTATAGCGCATAAAACTAGCTCCTGTTCTTCCTCCTCCTCCTCTTCCTCATTGTCACCCAATCTACGTTGGGATGAGATGAGGCTGGGCTGTGTGTAATCACCCTGTATGGTTCCTTGCTCCATCTCATCGTGCTCTGCCCGCAATGCATCCTCTTTGATTGTGAGCAGAGCGCGTGTCAAAAGACAGAGAAGCGGGATGGTGACGCTAATTATGGCGTCATCGCCGCTCACCATCTTGGAGGAGTCCTCAAAATTTTGGAGGATGGTACAGATGTCTGACATCCATGTCCACTCCTGAGGTCTTATGGATGCAGTCTGAACTGAATACCGATGGCCTTGTTGATGCTGGTACTCAACAACTGCCCTCTTCTGCTCACAAATCCTTCCCAACATATGCAGTGTAGAGTTCCAACGAGTGGGGACATCACACACCAGTCGGTGAGCCAGAGGCTGCAGGCTCTGCTGAAGCACAGCAAGGGCGGAGGAGGCTGTAGCTGACTACAATGGGCACACAGGCGACGTACTTTGACAAGCAGATCCGGCAGCTCCGGGTTGGTTTTGAGAAACCGCTGAACCACGAGGTTAAGCACATGGGCCAGGCATGGTACATGTGTGAGCTCGCCTCGCCTCAGAGCCGCCACCAGGTTCCGGCCATTGTCACACACGACCATGCCTGGCTGTAGTTCAACGGTGTCAGCGACAGATCTGCCTGCTCTTTCAGAGCCGTCCACAACTCATCAGCATTGTGCGGTTTGTCACCTAAGCATATTAGCTTCAGCACAGCCTGTTGCCGGTTGGCGGAGGCAGTGCTGCAGTGCTTCCAGCTTGTGACTGATGTTGTAATTTCGGAGATGGAGACTGAAGAAGAGGAGGAGGCTGATGAGGATGAGGTGCAGGAGCTGTAGATTGTGGGGGCAACCCTGATTGACCTAGGGCCCGCAATCCTCGGCGTCGGGAGGATGTGTCCCAAGGTCCGACTGGGTCCCGGCTTCCACTATGTTAACCCAGTGTGCCGTCAGCGAGATGTACCGTCCCAGCCCACAAGCACTTGTCCATGTGTCCGTGGTTAGCTGGACTTTCCCTGTAACTGCATTGTTGAGGGCACGGCTAATGTTGTGGGACACGTGCTTGTGTAATGCGGGGACGGCACACTAGGAGAAATAATGGCGGCTGGGGACCGGGTACCGCGGGACGGCCGCTGCCATCAGTTTGCGAAAAAGCTTCCGTCTCCAAGAGCCTAAAAGACAACATTTCTAGCTCAAGCAGTCGCGAAATGTGGGAATTTAGTAGTGTGGCCTGTGGGGCGTTGGCTGCGTATTTGCGCTTGTGTTCCAAGGACCGGGGTATGGACAACTGAACGCTTCGCTGGGACAACGACGTGCTTGCTGGCGGTGCTAGTTGAGAGTGTGCAACGACAGGTGCAGGGCAGGAGGCACCGTCGCATGCACTATGGACAGGGGATTGGCTTGCACGCACAACAGCGGAAGAAGCAGTGGTGTCACCCGCATACACTGTTCCTGGACCCTGGGGTTCGGCCCACAAAGTCGGGTGCTTTGCTGCCATGTGCCTGATCATACTGGTGGTGATCAGGCTGGTAGTTTTGCTACCCCTGCTGATACTGGCCTGGCAGGTGGGGCAAATGGCCTTTTTGGGGTTATCAGCAGAGTCTTTAAAAAACAACCAGACTCGGGAAGACCTAACAGTTGTACTGGCAACTTCCTTCATGTTGGTGTTACGGGGAACGGTTGCCTGCCTTCTGTCTGCGGCCACCACACTGCTTCTTCCTGCCTGTTGGGGTGCTCTGCCTCCCCCCCCCCTGTGTGCTGCTGTCCTCGCTCTGCATGTCCTCCTGCCAGGTTGGGTCAGTTACTATTATCATCCACCACCTCATCTTCCACTTCCGCACCCTGGGCCTCCTCCTAACTTTCTGGCAATTGTGTCTCATCATCGTCCATCTGTTGTGACACTTTCCCACCGTCGCCTTTGTATGACCATGGCTGCTCAAATATTTGGGCATCGCTACATGCGATCTCCTCTTGCCCCGCTTTAAGTGGACCAGGCGAGAGGCCCAAATTGATAAATGGAAAAGTGAACAGCTTTTCTGAGTGTCCAAGTGTGGGATCAGTTGTCTCTGGGCACTCGGCATGGTGGGAGGAAGGAGGATCAGGGTGAGGAATATGCGATCCAGACTCACGGCTACTGAGACTTGACCGTGTGGAAGACAGGGTGGTGGTGGTGGCTAAGTTGTAGGGGGTGGCTGGGTGATGAAGACATCAAGTCAAGATGGGGTTAATAATTGTTATATGTGTTTATAGTTATTTATTTGATAGAATGTTTTGCTGTGTGAAATTCCTATGGCCAATTATTGTATGCTGGTTCTCCCATAGACTTTGCCTAAAGCCATCCCTGGGATGTGGGAGGTCTGCCCACAAGGGGGAACCATACAATAGAGAAAGGGATTCAGCTACACTACACTGTTCAGACACTGGGTAGTTAATACTGGGGTTTACATCATCAGTTGGGAGGAGTTAGAGCATTAGAGCAGTTTTACAGAAAATCATTTCCTGGTTACAGACAGTCTAGTTGGGGGAGAGTGAGGAACATTAGGCAGTGTATGTGACGCGCCCCCAGGGCCGTGGGGTACTCGGTGCCGGGCCTATAGACGCTGAGGAAGGGATCTGTCACAGTGGCGGTGGCCCAGGGCGGTCAACATAAAGGGGATGGAAAATATTTATATGGAATTTGTAGTTCATAGGAAGTGTTCGTGACGCCACCTGTGGTTTCTGGTAATAGGTACCAGCGCTGCTTCAGAACTCTGGGGCGATTGGTAGGGCAGCTGGGTTGGAACGGCTCCCCACAGGTGGAGCGGGCCCCAGGGCAGTGTAGTATTGATGATGGTGATGCTGGGGCTTGTGGTGCAGGAGAGATGGCGCAGCGGAAAAAACTGACGGAGGCAGTGGAGTACAGTCATCCGAGTTTACTCACAGTTCTGTTCAAGTTCCTCAGGTACACTGTACAGGTGTCAGCCTCCCGCGTCGCACTGCGTCTACCAGACAAGGGGTCCAGCACTTTCTCACGTATATCAGGAGTGCTTGACGTAACCCCGCTTCCTTTATGTTCCTTACTAGACTGACTTCCCGCGTTGGGTCTTCTCCATCCTGCCCTGCGCTTCCCCACACACAGTCCCGATCGGGTGCTCTGAAGTCCCTCTGGCCAACCTGGAGTTCCCGGACCTACTAGATGCCCTTCATGGTGACTAGGGTGAGGCTGTGGCAACTGCACCATGGAAGTGCAGAAGCCTCCGGTTTTCCAGCCGAGACCTGGAGTAACACGGCTGGTCCAGGGACCGGTTCCCTTCTTGCTGATCCCTCTGACACTTGGCAGACTCGGGCGTACGGGTGCCGTCCTGCACTCACCGTACCCCCTGGGATCCCTTATGTTACCGGAGCCTTTCTCCTCTGCTCCCCTCCTGGGCCTCTATTACTAGGCCCCTTTCTGGAGCAGAGCTCCTGAAGAGACTCTGCTCCCCTCCTCTCCTTTCTACTCACACTCACTCTCTGTCCTTTCTTTTTGCCACCCTAAGATGGCTTCCCTTTATATACCTCCTATCACGGTGCTCCCCTACTCTACATCCTCCACCCACACCCACTACTGGTTCCCCCTCTCTTTGGTTCCCCCCACTCCAGCCAGGGACAGGGCTCAGTAGAAACACAGTGCATCTTGCCCTTCCAGCCGGCCTGGAGTAGTGTAGTGTTGAATGCGGGTGTTGGGGTTCCGGGCAGCACTCCCTCCTTACCTGAGAGAAGGAGACACCACACCTCTGGGTGAGGTGCAGTACCTCTGTGGCGACTGAACCCTCAGGAGCGCCATATACGCCTGCGATTAGGAGAGGCCTGTGCCAGGCCACGCTATTCCTGGGTTCAATACTCGAGTGCACTGAACCAGGGTAGGTTATGTTCCCATACACAGAGAGAGATGGAGTGTGGAGGATGACTGAGCAGATAGGAAAGCAGACTCCAACAGCAGTATCAGCAGTGAAGAAGTGTTTACTAGTGCAAGTTATCTGAACAGAGTGCGGACACATTTGAGACAGAATCTGAATGCTGGTAATGTCCTAGGCTCATGACCTGTAAGAGGTGCTCAGTGCGAGGCCTCGGTTTCTCTAGAGAGGAGTCTCACTGCCGGGTCCCAGAAGATGTGGAAGATGTTGAGTCTCAGGAAGGGACGAGAACAAGCATTGGAAAGGCACATTCCCATGGGGGCTTCACTAACCAAAGAACTTGTCTTGATCTGTATACTGCAGCCGTGTATGGAAGAATTGCACAGTAAAAGTGAGTCTGTTAACCTGGATCTACGATCCCCTGTCTTGCTTGCGGTCGGTGTCGGTCCTGGTCCTCTACAAAGTGACTGAAAGCATTATCTGCTATCCAACCAATAACCTTTTCACACTGCTCTGTGTTCAATAGTGGTGTTCTGCGGTCCCCTATTAATTGGGACAGGAAGTTCAAGCAAGAAGATGTGGGTGTTTGTTGTGGCACAATTTCAGCTTGCCCACGGCCTCGGCCTCTGCATGCACCATCACCATCACGTCCAGTTCCCCGTCACTTGCCACGTGCCTTGCCCATTTTAAATGGAGGAAAATCTCTTCCACGCTCACTACAAATAGCTGAATTTGGAGCGAACTTATATGTGATCCATGTGACGGGCAAACCACAGTTTTAAATAGCTGGCCTGTAGGGAACTATTTTTAATGGCGCTGAACTCATGTCAATAAGTTCACTGACACATTGCAACAAAATTTCAATGGAGGCCAGAAATGGCAATATTTTCAGCGCAATTATATGTGATCTGTGTGACGGACAAACCACAGTTTTAAATAGCTGGATTTTTAGCGCTGTAATATGGAAAGGACCTGGCTGTATTCTGCAGTGCCAACAAGCAAATGGCGCAGAAAAACGGTGTTCTCTGGATTGCATTTTAAGCAAATAATCAGGATTGAGATAAAAAAAAAATATTCCTGGCCCCTGATACCTGGGGCTATTTCTACAAATATCTGTAAAAGCACCAGCAGACAGAACTGGAATGGACCCTCTTGCTATGTGCACTGCAGTCTGCTATAACACCTGCCTGCCTGCCTATATACACTGCCTGCCTGACTAGCACTGATATCTCTGCAGATGGATTGGTCCTCAGAAGGACTGTTAGTTGAGATGGATATGTGCTTCTAATATAGTCTGGTATACCTACACTAACTAGAAACAAGCAAATCTCTCCCTAGCTCAGCAGCACTTCTCCCTACACTGTCTGATTCTGGAGAGACTGTGACGAGCATGGCGGCGCCAGGTCTGATATAGACCTGATGACGCTGTGCGGCCAGCCAATCAATGTAATGCCACAACCAACATGGCTACGGCATTACAATGAGTGGCAGACAATCCCTGCATGTTGATTGGCGATCTAAAGAGCGCCAAACATGCAGGGAGGAGACCCAGGCTCCCACTGAGCAATCCCGGAAATACTCGGCAAGCGCCGAGCATCTCGAGCAGTGAGATGCTCGGGTGAGCACTGAGCAGTAGCGAGCATGCTCTCTCATCACTAGTAATAATGTCCCCCTGTGCCTTCTCATAGTAATATAACCACCAATAGTAAAAATTCCCCCTGTGCCTCTGTGGCGCCCCTGAGGGTTCAGTCGCCACAGAGGTACTGCACCTCACCCAGAGGTGTGGTGTCTCCTTCTCTCAGGTAAGGAGGGAGTGCTGCCCCGTACCCCAACACCCACATTCAACACTACACTGCTCCATGCCGGCTGGAAGGGCAAGATGCACTGTGTCTCCTGTTCGTGACGCCAAGTTTGACGCACCCCTGGGCCGTGGGGTACTCGGTGCCGGGCCGGTAGATGCTGGGGGTGATGTCACAGTGGCGGGGACCCGGTCCGTGACCCAGGGCGGTCAATAAAAAGGGGGGTGTTATCTATTTATAGGGGATTTATAGAGTTCGTGACGCCACCTGTGGAATGCGGCTAAGAGGAGCCGCCACTGCGGAGCAGTCCTCTGAAGCTGATGTTACTGCAGCAGGGATGGTGTGGCTCTCCACAGGAAGAGCTAGCTCCAGGGCAGTGTAGATGTTGCAGGTTGTGCTGGGCGTTGTAGTGCAGGGATTGATGGCGCAGCAAGAAACACAGAGACAATAAAGTGCAGTCCCAGGGTCTTTACTCACAGTTCTTGTACAAGTTTCTTAGGTACACTGTACGGGTGTCAGCCTCCCGCCGCCACGGCCGCGCTGCGTTTGCCAGACAGGGGTTCAGCGCTCCTTCAGGTAGATTAGAAGCACTTAATGGGACCCCCTTCCTTATGTTCCTTACTAGACCGACTTCTCACGCTGGGTCTTCTCCCTCCTGCCCTGCGCTTCCCCACACTCAGTCCCGATCGGGTGCTCTGAAGTCCCTCTGGGCAACCTGGAGTTCTCGGACCTACTTGACCTTCACGGTGACTAGGGTGAGACTGTGGCAACTGACCATGGAAGAAGTGCAGAAGCCTCCGGTTTTTCCAGCCGAGCCCTGGAGTAACACGGCTGGGCCAGGGACCGGTCCCTTCTTGCGGCCTGATCCCTCTGACACCTTGCAGATTCGGGGCATACGGGTGCGGTCCTGCACTCACCGTACCCCCTGGGATCCCTTCTGTAGAACGGAGCATTTCTCCTCTGCTCCCCTCCTGGGCCTCTGTTACTAGGCCCCTCCTGTGGAGCAGAGCTCCTGAAGAGACTCTGCTCCCCTTACTGCTCACTGACTGACTGTCCTCACTCACTGACCAGCCACCCTAAGATGGCTTCCCTTTATATACCTCCTACAATGGTGCTCCCCTACTCTACATCCTCCACCCACTCACACTACTGGTTCCCCCTCTCTTTGGTTCCCCCCACTCCATCCAGGGACAGGGCTCAGAAGGAGACACAGTGCATCTAGCCCTTCCAGCCGGCATGGAGCAGTGTAGTGTTGAATGTGGGTGTTGGGGTTCCGGGCAGCACTCCTTCCTTACCTGAGAGGAGACACCACACCTCTGGGTGAGGTGCAGTACCTCTGTGGCGACTGAACCCTCAGGGGCGTCACACTCCCCCCTGGCAAAACACAGCACGTCTGCGGGCTGGAATTGAGCAAAAACATGGTATATTAGACATACAAAAATTTTTAGAATGCATTCGCTTAGAAGATTATTAAACTTTTTCTTCCCTTTATGGGAGGCACATTTCTTGAAGGTTACTGGTACTTTTATCAAACATAATAAAACATTTTCCGCCGACTACAGCGCGATCTGCAGCCAGGTGTCCATTCCTTTTCAACCAGGTGCAAAAGTAGCAGCATGAGGGACCCGTCCGAAAAAACCCTCAACGTAGGCCCTGGGCGTGGCTGCAGGGCATAAGTGATCCTGGTGCTGGACCACGTCTTCGGCCACGCCAAACGGGTTTTTGTTCTGAGGTCTGTGGTTGTAAATATAAAACCAATAGAGGGCACTTTAAGAAGTGCAAACTACATACAAGGTCAGTTCTTGGCAGCTCACAGTCCTCAGCCTGAAGTCTGTATACCCTTACCGGGTAATTATGGAAACACACTTATAACCTTTTAAACTTGCAGCATTCCTGCTATACCCTTCCGGGCAACTTTATACAGTCCACAGTTCCAGCTACTGTCCTCAGTAGTGGTGCTCCCTCCGGGGAAGCTCTTGTCCACTGTAGGCTGGCCCAGCTGGGTCTTCAGCGCTGTAGGGTGAGGAACTGCTCCCTTTCCCCACCCGGTGGACATTCAAGTCATACCAGCCCCTTTCACCTCTGTGTCTGGTGTAGGTGACGTAATCACCCGGGTACAGGTTCCGGTCCGGGTGACCTTCTTTTAGGTGGGACTCCACGTCCCTCCGGTTCACAAAAAGATCCGTCTCGGACTGCGGGTCCCGGATGAAGCCCCAACCTCCCTCCAGGTTGAACTTCACTACGGTCCCTTCTTGCGGCCTCATCCCTCTGACACCTGGCAGATTCGGGGCGTACAGGTGCCGTCCTGCACTCACCGTACCCCCTGGGATCCCTTCTGTAGAACGGAGCCTTTCTCCTCTGCTCCCCTCCTGGGCCTCTGTTACTAGGCCCCTCCTGTGGAGCAGAGCTCCTGAAGAGACTCTGCTCCCCTTACTGCTCACTGACTGACTGTCCTCATTCACTGACCTGCCACCCTAAGATGGCTTCCCTTTATATACCTCCTACAATGGTGCTCCCCTACTCTACATCCTCCACCCACACCCACTACTGGTTCCCCCTCTCTTTGGTTCTCCCCACTCCATCATGGGATAGGGCTCAGCAGGAGACACAGTGCATCTTGCCCTTCCAGCCGGCATGGAGCAGTGTAGTGTTGAATATGGGTGTTGGGGTTCCGGGCAGCACTCCCTCCTTACCTGAGAGTAGACACCACACCTCTGGGTGAGGTGCAGTACCTCTGTGGCGACTGAACCCTCAGGGGCGCGACACCTACTCACAGTAATATAGCCACATATAGTAATAATGCCCCCTATGCATCCTCCAAAGCCTCTTGTAGTAATAATGCCCCCTGTGTATTCTCATGGCAATATAACCCTGTGCAGTAATAAAGTCCCTTGTGTATCCTCATAGTAATATAGCCGCCTGCAGTAATAATGTCCCCCTGTGCATCCTCATAGTAATATAGCCGCCTGCAGTAATAATGTCCCCCCTGTGCATCCTCATAGTAATATAGCCCCCTGTAGTAATAATGTCCCCCTGTGCATATAATAATCTATGACACTATTCACATGTATGTGTTTTTTCATGTGCTGTGTGTCCGTGCAAAACTACAGAGACATGTCCGTTTTTTTCCGGTATCATGGATGAAAAGTGACAATATAAGTCTATCGGTCCATGAAAAACACGTACAGCACACAATGATATCCGTATGCCATCCGTGTACTGTCCGTACTTAACATTGCAAATCACAGAAGAGGCTTTGTAATTTATTTATTTAGCCATCCATCCATAAAAAACACTAATGACAAAAACGGACACACTGACCAAACACTGAAGACAACGATACAATTTTTTCATGTACGGTTTAAACACAGATGTGTGAATGAGGCCTTACATAGCTCCCTGTAGTAATAATGCCCCCCCTATTCATCCTTATCGTAATATAGCTCCCTGTAGTAATAATGCCCCCCCTATTCATCCTTATCGTGATATAGCTCCCTGTAGAAATAATGTACCTTGCGTATCCTCATAGTGATATAGCCCCCTGCATTAATAATGCCCCCTATGCATCCTTATAGTAATATAGCTGCCTGTAGTAATAATGCCCCCTATGCATCCTTATAGTAATATAGCCCCCTGCATTAATAATGCCCCCTTAGGCATCCTTATAGTAATATAGCCCCCTGCATTAATAATGCCCCCTTAGGCATCCTTATAGTAATATAGCCCCCTGCATTAATAATGCCCCCTTAGGCATCCTTATAGTAATATAGCCCCCTGCATTAATAATGCCCCCTATGCATCCTTATAGTAATATAGCTGCCTGTAGTAATAATGCCCCCTATGCATCCTTATAGTAATATAGCCCCCTGCATTAATAATGCCCCCTTAGGCATCCTTATAGTAATATAGCCCCCTGCATTAATAATGCCCCCTATGCATCCTTATAGTAATATAGCCCCCTGCATTAATAATGCCCCCTTAGGCATCCTTATAGTAATATAGCCCCCTGCATTAATAATGCCCCCTATGCATCCTTATAGTAATATAGCCCCCTGCATTAATAATGCCCCCTATGCATCCTTATAGTAATATAGCCCCCTGCATTAATAATGCCCCCTTAGGCATCCTTATAGTAATATAGCCCCCTGCATTAATAATGCCCCCTTAGGCATCCTTATAGTAATATAGCCCCCTGCATTAATAATGCCCCCTATGCATCCTTATAGTAATATAGCCCCCTGCATTAATAATGCCCCCTATGCATCCTTATAGTAATATAGCTGCCTGTAGTAATAATGCCCCCCTGTGTGTCCTTGTAGTAATATAGCCCACTGTTGTAATAAAGAGCACCTGTGCCTGGCAATGAACAAAATATAATAAAACTCACTTGCCACGCTCCCACGATGAGTCGATGAGAGGGGAAGTGCTGCTCTTCTTCCTCCACCACAGTGGAGTGATGTCATCCACATCCCCTACATTGTGCGTGTCCTGTGTCCTGGCGGAGTAAGTGGTGGAGCAGGGACCCGATGCCTCTCATCTCTGCCACAATTGTTAAGAATATCTGCATCCAGAGGATTACGGTACATGGCATTATACTGCATATTAACCTACTTTAAAAAAAACTATTATTTACAACACTCAATAAACATGACATACGCAGATTTGGTTGGAAAAATTTATGGTCACGGCCTTTATTAAAAATTCTTATACTTAAAAAACCATAACTTTAATAAAACTCTTATAACACCGCAGCTTAGCCATAAGCTCAAGCCCGTTTACCTTACCAACCTGGTGTCCATTCAGTCTCCTGAACTACTAACCCCAAGGCCGTGACGAATATAAACCTATATGTAGGGAGGGTGGGCGGCGGCAGCAGCACTAGATGAGCAGCGTCTGAGGACTGACACTCTCCTCAGGCGCTGCCATCTTTAATACCCTGCACCACCAATGTTTAATAAATATTAGGACCCCATCAGCAGCTGTCGCATAGGGAAGAAGTAGTCTTCCCCCTGCGACACCTCACTGACAGGCTGGCTACCTGAACCAATCCCCAGCATGGCGGGAAACCATTCCAGCCACATTAACCCTTTCAGGAGAGGAAAACAATACATAATAGTGCCATGCATTCTCCTCCTGAAAGTCCGGGTCTTAACATGGCATTATACTGCATATTAACCTTACTTTCAAAAACCCTATTATTTACCACACTCAATAAACATGACATACGCAGATTTGGTTGGAAAAATTTATGGCCACGGCCTTTATTAAAAATTCTTATACTTAAAAAACCATAACTTTAATAAAACTCTTATAACACCGCAGCTTAGCCATAAGCTCAAGCCCGTTTACCTTACCAACCTGCTGTCCATTCAGACTCCTGCACGACTAACCCCAAACGGCCATCGTGACTAAAAAGACACGCATGGCCCTGCCCCACCAAGGGCCAACACAACCATTGCTTGTAAATTTAGGTTGAATATGTCAAGACCTACATCAGATAGGTGAACACAATCAACCTGAAAAAGGTCTGGCAATCCTCCTTCCAAATCCACGTGTCTAAATGAAAACCCACCAATTAGTGGCATGAATTTACTCAAAGACCTGTTTAACCTTTTACGTATTTTCTCACAAAACTTCAGCTCCGCTGACCTAACCCACAAAAGCCTGGAAATAAGATTATATTTTCTGAGGTTAACATTATAAAATGACTTTTTTAACTCTAACAAACTCTTCTTCATCTGGAATAACAGGTCAATAGTGCCCAACTTTCCAATGTCGTTTCCTCCTAGGTGTACGATAATAATGTCAGGGGCCGGAGCTCAAATACCCATTAGGGTCACTTGATCCAAAAGACCGTACCATCTTTGTCCACTAATTCCAAACCAAAAAATTCTCACTTTATCCAAAGACAATGATAAATTTGGCCCGTAGCAGCGCTGTTGCGCCCTCCATTCAGCCCATCGGATAAATGAATGGCCCAAAATCCAGACTGTGACACCTAGAAAAAACTACAACAGAAAAAACAATAGTGTTAATTATCTCCTAACCAAATGGTGGCCCGATTCTAACGAATCGGGTATTCTAGAATATGTATGCGGCCGACCGGGCGCGACTAAGCAGCGAAGCAGTATTTAAATGGGTTGTGCACTACTTTAAATTAACCCCCCAATGTATCCCCCCGTGGCTCCTAATGAATTTTGTAATTACGTCAATACTGCTTGTGACAACATCGCTGACCACACACAGCCAGCACATTATTCCCCCGGCTGCAGCGGGCTCTTGCTTCCGCTTACATCACAACTATTTGCGGCTGCAGCCAGGGATCTCCTGTTCCACGTACCACGGTGAATGATGGGCTGTGGGCGGGGTTATCCCCTATCATGTCACACCCAGCATCCACCACACGCTCTGTCAATGAATGCGCCTGCGGTGAATGCCAGGTGTGACGGGATGGGGGATAACCCCGCCCACAGCCCATCACTCACTGTGGAACGCGAAAACAGGAGACCCCTTGGCTGCAGCCGCAAATAGTCGTGACATAAGCGGAAGCAAGAGCCAGCTGCAGCGGGGGAGGGGGGTCACATGTTGCCTGTGCGCGGTGACCCGATTTACAACAAAAAAAAAAAAAAAAGGGAAAATTTATTGACTTGAGTATAAGCCTAGGGTGGGAAATGCAGCACCTACTGTTAAATTTCCATATCCTGGTATGTAAGATGCCGCTATGAAGATTTAAGAATAATACAATGAATACACAGGATTTTCTAGGTAAAATAATACTTTATTATTAAATATTATTGCTTATACAACTTAATCCAACTGAACGAAATTATTAAACAGATGATCAAACTATATAAACTATTCCATGAATATCTAACTATATTTTTAAATAAATCATTGCACAAAAGAAGTACGACCCTATAATATATTTAACAATATCAACCCAAAATATTTTTGTGCACTACATTTTTTGTGAATACTTTTTGACTCTCTCTAAGCAACTTTCCTAGGAAATGAGTATCCAAAACTTGCACCTTGACGTTGGATCTCATTTTAACTCTTGAAAATGCAACATAGAGTTGTCCATGACCAAAAAAGGGCTCCGGTAAATATATGCCAACACGGTGTAGAGTTTGACCTTGTGACTTGTTTATTGTCATGGCAAATGCTGGTTTTACTGGAAACTGTCGACGCTGAAGCCTAAATGGAAGACCAGTGTCCGAAGGACATAAATCAATGAGTGGAATAAACACTTCGTCTCCTTTTGCAGATCCAGTGATCACTGTTGCTTGAATTATGTGGGAATGGAGTCCAGTAACAATAAGGCGAGTTCCATTACATAGACCATTTCTTGTATTTAGATTCCGAAGCAACATTACGATTGCTCCAACTTTAAGTTGTAGTCTGTGGGATGGCATTCCTGATGGCGTAACACTATTTAAAAATTCAACTGGATAATGCTCTCGCTCATCTTCATTGTCTACATCCACCGAATCATCACTTTTGAACAATTTATACTCTCCAGGCATTCTATCCATCACACGGGAATTTAGCAGAGCTACGTCATCGTTCTTGGGACAGAGAATTGCATAGGAAGAGGCCCCCTCAACACTGCTTTGGTCGTTCACATCAATTTCAACACATTGTCCAAAAACATCACTTACGATGCAGTCAGTGCACAACATGTCTTCTGGTATTTCAATAATGTCTTCTCCAAGGTTATATTCATTGCTAAGCTCACCATTACCAAGTTTAAGAAGCCAGTTGCTGTACTCTGGGTCAGAAGATGGCATGTTGTTAATTAGTTGGAGATTATTAAACTGTTTCCAAAGGTCAGTCATTTTTAAGCTGGACTCGATAATATTTGTTCTTGTTCCATTTGGTATAACTGGAAGGCATTGCCTAAAATCTCCGCCAAAGACAAAAACTTTACTTCCAAAAGGAATTTCATTTTTTTCAGCAACATTTGTAGTCATAACTTTACTCAGAAGTCTGTCAATTAAGCTCAAAGCATATTTGGGTGCCATGGTGCACTCATCAAGTATCAAAAGATTTGCACTGTTTAACTGTCTTCCTGCAAATGTGTCTTGTTTTATTCTGGAAACGGAGATTTTATTGACTGGAACTGGTATCCCAAACAGTGAATGCATAGTGCGACCTCCTTGTAAAAGGTTTGCTGCAATACCTGTTGTAGCCGATGGCAATACGACTTTTCCCAACCCTCTAACGTGATGCATTAAAACTTCATAGAGGTATGTTTTACCGCTGCCTCCAGGACCGTCAATAAAGAAACATTTTGGCCTTGGATCTGCTTGGTTTTGTACAGCGCTCACAATATTGTCATATGCAATCCGTTGTTGTTTATTTAAGGATTTTTTTTTCTCTGTTGCCAACAATAATTCATAAGCTTCGTCATACTCTTGAATTTGTGGAACTTGAATTCCAGGCTGTGGCAAATTAAAGTCTGAAAAAGTTTTTCCATGCAGTAGTAGGACATTTTGGACATCTTGCATGGCATAAGATTCACAATTTCCACTTTTGTTGTGAAGACGTAAGCAGTAATCTTCAATTATATGTTCTTTGAAATTTGTCCAAAGTTGTGCCGGATTTGTAGGTGGTCCAAACACACAAATGTAGGCAAACAATTCACGAAGTTTCTTAGGCATATGTAGGGTAACTGCGTCTTCTAAAATAAGTGTCCACACAGTATCATCCAATAGAAGTCCTAAAGCCAAAGCTGCAGCTTTAAATGTATCGTGCAATACTCTGTTAACGGTTTTCAAATCGTCGTAACTTCTAGCTCCTTTGACATGCAGTAGTAACAGCCGAAGGCAATATTTTTCTTGATCCTTGACACTAACAGTATACATGCGTCCAATTATTCTGGTAAGTCCTCGTTGTCTTGGATTCCAAGTTTTATTCCAAACGTAATGCTCTGGAATCTCTCGATACAAATACTGCCTTGCTTTTTTGTCACGTTAGTTCAGCAAATACCATTTCATTAATGTTGACGTCGTGCTTAAAGTTTTTGAGACATCTTCGACTTGAGCATTTTCAAAGAAATAAAACTGCTGTTGATTTGGTAAATGAATAGCTAATTGTATAATGGCATGGGACTGTGAATGCATTGGAAACGCAAATATCCTCCAAGCAGCTTCTGGAGCACTGACATATCTTGAGTCAACAAAACTTGATGATTCATCGTGATTGACTGGTTTCTGTTGTATTTCAATGTTAGCTTTGCCATGCCCCTTGTAGATGTACTTGAAAAGATATTTTACACTTTTTATTGAAGCGCAGATTTCAACGTTGATGCGACAGTTGTAGCGTTTTAATAAGTATGGGTTGTATGGGACTATCCATGAGTTATTTATAATTTTTTTGCTGTGTACAATGTTATCAATGTGCTGTCGTTGGTAGGATGGGTAGCCATTAGTGTTGAGCGAGTATGTTCTGGTCCGAGTATGCTCGGGCCGAGCTCCGAGTATTTACAGCTGCTCGGTGATATGGTTGAATCGCTCCCGTGTGCATGATTTGCAACGGTTTGATAGCTTTATTACATGTGAGGAATGTGTAAGAAATAGACATTCCTCACATGTAGTAAAACTGTCAAACAGGTGCAAATCATGCACAGGGAGCGATTCAACCATATTACCGAGCAGCTGTAAATACTCGGAGCTCGGCCCGAGCATACTCGGCGAAAGGGTTAATAGAACATACTCGCTCAACACTAGTAGCCATCCAAGTCTTTAACAGTGTGCTGTTTCAACTGCTTTGGAAACCCTTTTGTACACTTTCCGTTTTGCATGCATAGACTTTTTGGATTTGCTACACCACATGGGCCATGAACCATATGACAGACTACAATATTATACAATTCAGGATACTTTTCTTGGTTAGGAATTTCAGCCCACACTAGGTTGTCAATTTCTTCCTACGTGCGAAACTTGGAATCCGCGTCTAAGATAATTAGCATATGTGCATGTGGAAGACCTCGTTTCTGAAACTCTATGATGTGTACCATTGCTACGACTGTTCCAAAAAGCCTATTTTTGATGTCTTTAAAAAGGCTGCTGAATTTTAGTCGAAATACGCGTGCAACAAAGTCCGGCCTGTGTTCAACTTGCTGCCAGGGTTCTAGATTTTCGGTAATTTCCGGCCATTTAGGATTACAGGTCATTGTTACAAAAATGTCAGGTCTTCCATACTTTGTTACTATTGCCATTGCATCTTGATAACGCTGTTGCATGTTGCGGGGGCTACCTTCAAACGACGACGGGAAAATTACTGTTTTTCCAATTGGAATTCCCTTTTGAATTGATTGTTTTTGCAAATGTTCTTGAAGAACGCGGTAGTCTTCAACTTTAAGTTGTTTTTGGTTCATTCGTATGAAATTTAGACGATTAGCTTCAATTTTAACGTATGTGTCGACTAAGTACTGTTGTGTCAGTTTCCCACTGTTTAAAATAGGATTGAAGTAATTTCGGACAGACAGAAGAAAACTGTAGTACTGCAGTTGTGTAATTCTTCTTGAAGTTCCTTGCTGGTGTAGGTTTTCATGCCACCCTTGATCACTTCTTGGAAAGAATAGCGGATACAGAAGAGCATCAAGGTTGCTGTGCAAAATGCTAATTCGTTGTGTTTTAGGAACAAAAGGGTTGTTTTGGTCTGGCTTAAGATGGACTAATATATCCCTTTGAAAAGGAGGCTCTCCATCATCGTTTTGAAAAACAACTGCGACCTCACTTACACGTGGTTTGTTGTAACATCGGGGATCTTGTTGATGTTCTTGTTTAATGGCCATGAAAATTCAGTTCCATTTTGTATAGCTCTCTGTTCTTCCTCAGCTTCGACGTCTTTTAGCATGCGATATGCGGCAGCAAATGGGCTGATTGTTTGTAACTGTACGGCAATTAGGTTCATAAGTTCTGCATTACACTTTTCATTTTCTTTCAAGTTCATTCTTTGTTCTGTAGCCTCATTTATATCAAAGATGTATAATTGTGCAAATTTTGGTGGTTGTCCTATTTCTGGGTGAAGTGTTCCAGTGCGGTGGTAGATCTGTCCATAAATTTTAAAACAATACGGTCCGAATCCAGGGGGCAGTGCAATGTTGGCACCAAATGAAGCAAACGCATGAGAACTGTTGATACTTCTGATATTTTCCATAAAATTTCTACTGTGTTCATGTGTTCCTTTCATCAACTGCTCAAACAGATCTGAGTAGTGACGTCCCGGTAGCATACCTTTTCCTTTTTGGCAGCATTGAGTAAACTGATTGATGAAAAACCATCTGACAATAAAATTCAGAGAGTCGCATTTAGAACAAACTACATTCATATTCCCACAGTAGTGTTGAATAATTATAGTTTCATTGTCTGTTACATACCGTGCAAGTTGTTGAATATTCTGCTGGGTTTGCCTTAGGTGGTAGAGCATTCGTTTTTGATAAATTTGGCGATCGTGTTGTTCTCTGTTTGCCCTGGATTCTGGAGATTCATTCACCCGACATTGTCTATGGGATTCCGCATCGTGTTGCTGCCTAGCGGCAGTGTGTTGCAGTGTCTCCCGTTCCCGACGTTTTCTGTGAGATTCCGCATTCTGGGCTTGTCTGGCGGCAGTGTGTTGCGGTGTCTGTTGCTCTGGACGTTGTCGTTTTCTTGCTGCTTCTCTGTCATCCTCAGTGGCGTATTTTCGCTTACGACCTATTGGAAGACAGGAAGCGTAAAGAAGAAGTATCTGTTCAGCGCGCTGCGACTGGCAGAACGTGTTCAGTAAACGTGACAGAAGTACATCACACACTGTGACTGAGTAAAGATGTGCAGTACGTCATGGGCAGTTGGTGAGTCACATGACCACATGGGCGGAGTCAGCCCTGCTATCTCCCGACGGTGGCGTATTTATTTTAAATCCGGCGCCAATTGGCTGGAGAGCGTGTTTAAATTTGGCGCCAAAATCGCTGATTGGTCGCGGCCGCTCATCTCTCGGCTGCATCACCGCTGACCTCTGTGCAGAGCGGTGTTTAAATTTGGCGCCAATATCGCATAGTTGGGGAAATCGGGCACCTTCCATCACGAACAATATCTGCTTAATTAAAAAATAATCATTAATTGGACGCTGACCCAGAATTTTAAGAAAGAAATACCGGATACATTTTTTTGCTGTTGTTGAATATGCAAACCCTTTATCAATACATGTCAACACAAAAGTTAAAGCAGCCTGCTCTGAACACCTGTCAGCTCTCACAGAATTCTGACCACAGCTCCCAAGCCGCCAGGTAACCCTTCCAGGTTGAACCCGCTAGTGACCTTTGCAACAATTCCATTATTAGGCCCAGATTATTCCCCACAAATATCCTGGACAATCCTCTCCTATCCGTTGAGCGCGGGGTGCGAGCCTGAAGAAATCTGAGAACTGTAAATGAGAAAGTGATTCAGCAACTGCACTATATTTATTATCAACTTCTACCGCCTTCAGCCAAATGTTCCTTTTGAGACACAACAGAACTAAATGCCTGAGCAGTCTAACTACTAATTTACATTTACTTGACAAGCAATTCACAGCAAGAGCTACTCCTTTCCTACTGGAATGAATGAGAATATTCCTATTAGACAACTGCTCTCCCCAAATCGCTATTGACACCAAAATGGGAAAAACTTCTAACAAAATTATATTATTTAAAACGCCATTCTTTAACCAGGCAGGGTGCCATTTCTCTGCACACCACAACCTAAGGAAGAATTTACATCCATATACCACTCCAATTCAACCTCAGCAACAAAGGCAGACCGCCAAATTGATAGGCCATTAAAATACTGCAAAAAATCTAACCAGACTTCTAAATCTTCCTGGACCTCCTTGGTGATGCGCACATGAAACTGCGGGTTCCCAACTCCTGCAATGTGCGCGGACAAGCGTCTACTGAAAACTCTACCCATAGGCATAACTCTAGACGCAAAGGCTAGCAAACCCAACACAGACTCAACTTCTTTGACCATTGCTTTCTTCTTACTGAATAATGCTAGCAATGCATTCCTACATTTGTCAATCTTAACTAAAGGTAATCGACACTCGCCCCTAACTGTATCTACTACAATACCTAAATATTCAATACAACTAACCGGATGAATAGTTTTCCCTCTAGCTAGCGGGATACCACACAAATTGATTGAAAGATAGCTAACAGCTCACTACAAACATCAGAATCAGCTGGGCCTACAAAAAGAAAATCGTCCAAGTAGTGCGCTATACCGCCTTTCCTGGACTTGACTACTGTCACCCACTCCATAAATGAAGCAAACGCCTCAAAATAAAAACACGATACCGAACAACCCATAGGCAGGCATTTATCTACATAGAAAGAACCATTAAACTGAAAACCAAGAGAATTAAACCCACTAGGGTGTATAGGCAGCAGCCTAAAGGCAGATTCTATGTCGGCCTTGGCCATTAAAGCCCTAGGCCCAAAACTTTTAACTATCTCCACTGCCGTATCAAATGATGTATAGCTAACAGAAATAACGCTATTGTCAATGCTGTCATTTAAAGAAGACCCGTATGGATATGATAAGTGGTGAATAAGCCTAAAAGAAATTTGTCTCCTTCTTAGGGACTACACCCAGAGGTGATAAATGAAAATTCTTAAACAGACGCACCCTAAAGGGGCCCGCTACTCTCCCTTCCACTATTTCTTTACTTAATTTCTTCTCTACCACCTCTGGGTGTAGATCCACAGATTTTAAATTATTCGCCCATATGCAGCCTTCCCCCAGGAATTGGGGAATATAGAAACCCTCCGTAAAACCACTAGTTAGTAAGCTGGCTCTCTTGCGGTCTGGGTACCGCTCTAACCAGGGGCGCATTTTTTCCAGATTTACTGGAGTCAATGCCCTTGTTAAGGTGCTCCTTTGTGGAGGGCTGTCCTGACAGGCTCGCTTTTTTAAAACATCTGGACATAGGATCAGGGGCGGAACTACCGCCCGTGCAGCCGGTTCATTGAACGGGGGCCCCGAGGGAGAGGGGGCCCCTCCAGCAGGGCCGCCATCAGGGCATGACTGTCCTGACTCCAGTATGGGGCCCGGCCGGTAGGGGCCCCCTCGGAGCCCCGTTGGGGCCCCCCCTCTTGTGCGTCTCTCTCCTCATGGGGCCCCCGGCCCCATGCTAAGCGCCGGGTCCGGGACGTCTCAGCGCTGCGCTGCGATGCTGCGGCAGCGCCTTCATGATTCCCCTGACTTCCGGTCATGTGACGGCGCCGTCACATGGCCGGAAGTCAGGAGAACCTGGTGTCAGCGATTTGGACGAGCGCCAGGATTCTGCAGGGATCGCATGGGGGTAAGTATAACAAGTTTTATTTTTTTTTAAATACAATTAACTAGGAGTGGGGGGGATGAGAGATGCACTATGGGGGGGGGATGAGAGATGCACTATGGGGGGGGGGATGAGAGATGCACTATGGGGGGGGGGATGAGAGATGCACTATGGGGGGGGGGATGAGAGATGCACTATGGGGGGGGATGAGAGATGCACTATGGGGGGAGATGAGAGATGCACTATGGGGGGAGATGAGAGATGCACTATGGGGGGAGATGAGAGATGCACTATGGGGGGAGATGAGAGATGCACTATGGGTGCGAGATGAGAGATGCACTATGGGGGGAGATGAGAGATGCACTATGGGGGGAGATGAGAGATGCACTATGGGGGGAGATGAGAGATGCACTATGGGGGGAGATGAGAGATGCACTATGGGGGGGATGAGAGATGCACTATGGGGGGGGATGAGAGATGCACTATGGGGGGGGATGAGAGATGCACTATGGTGGGGGGGGTGAGAGATGCACTATGGGGGGGGATGAGAGATGCACTATGGGGGGAGATGAGAGATGCACTATGGTGGGGGGGTGAGAGATGCACTATGGTGGGGGGGTGAGAGATGCACTATGGGGGGGGATGAGAGATGCACTATGGGGGGAGATGAGAGATGCACTATGGGGGGAGATGAGAGATGCACTATGGGGGGGGATGAGAGATGCACTATGGTGGGGGGGATGAGAGATGCACTATGGTGGGGGGGATGAGAGATGCACTATGGTGGGGGGGATGAGAGATGCATTATGGTGGGGGGGATGAGAGATGCACTATGGTGGGAGGGGATGAGAGATGCACTATGGTGGGAGGGGATGAGAGATGCACTATGGTGGGGGGGGGATGAGAGATGCACTATGGGGGGGTGAGAGATGGACTACGGTGGGGGGATGAGAGATGCACTATGGTGGGGGGATGAGAGATGCACTATGGGGGGAGATGAGAGATGCACATGTGGGGGGGGAGATGAGGGATGCACTATGGTGGGGGGGTGAGAGATGCACTATGGTGGGGGGGGATGAGAGATGCACTATGGTGGGGGGGGTGAGAGATGCACTATGGGGGGGATGAGAGATGCACTATGGTGGGGGGGATGAGAGATGCACTATGGTGGGGGGGATGAGAGATGCACTATGGTGGGGGGGGATGAGAGATGCACTATGGGGGGGGATGAGAGATGCACTATGGGGGGGATGAGAGATGCACTATGGGGGGGTGAGAGATGCACATGGGGGGGTGAGAGATGCACATGGGGGGGGTGAGAGATGCACATGGGGGGGATGAGAGATGCACATGGGGGGGATGAGAGATGCACATGGGGGGGATGAGAGATGCACATGGGGGGATGAGAGATGCACATGGGGGGATGAAAGATGCACGGGGGGGGTGAGAGATGCACGGGGGGGGTGAGAGATGCACGGTGGGGTGAGATGCACGGTGGGGTGAGCTGCACATGGGGGGGTTATGTTTACATAACTTTGTTGCCTTATGAAGAGCAGGGGGGGCCCCCAAAAATTTCTTGCACAGGGGCCCACTACAGTCTGTGTCCGCCCCTGCATAGGATGTGACCCTCCACAAAAGGAGCACTCGTGTTGGTATTTGCAGGTGTTGGGCCATTTACACTGTGTTTCATTGAAAGCGAAGCAAGTACCTTTCCTCATTGAAGTTTGAGCCAGTATTTGGCGCTGAACATTAGCAGGTTTGGAGGGCAACATAAGGTTCAGCCACAAACCCACATCCTTAGCCCCCCATCTAAGGGATGGGTATACCGATAGTTTCTGTCTAAAATTCTCATCATAGAAATAGCAGCTCAGATTACCAAAATGTTTGTATGCTTCCAATACTATTTCCACATGTTGGAAAAGCCCTGAACACTTGCTGGGAAACCTCTCACCCATAACACTGGCGTAAATACAAAAGGCTTGCAGCCAATTATTAAAAGACCGTGGAATCGGTCTGCGTCTATCATCATCTTTCTCCAGCCGGGACAAAAAGTCAAAAAGTCCTTAGAAGCTGGCAGCAAAGACAAGATATCCAAATATTCATTACGCTAATTTTTTTTATTTTTTTATTTTTTTACTGTTATGGGTAAGTGATAACCCAGAGGGGAGACAGTGCATACTAACGCTTCCTTATAACAATCCTCCCCTACCCCTTTAACCCCTGAAGCTACAGGAGTTAACATGGATTCCTGCTCCCCCCCTCTCGCCCCCCAGGCCCTGGTCTAGGTGCTTCCATACCTCAGCTACGCCCGGGGGCCCTGGAGGACAGACTAGCTGGCCTAGAAGGCACAGCAGGGGGCTGTAATAAGTCCCTCAATAAGGACAATACATGTGACAACTGTTCCAGAGTGTAGAGTGTATCATGATGGCTATACTCACCGCCCTCAGGCGACCCGTCCTGACTGTCCTCACACCTGAAGACCTCGTTATCTGCGGGCTCTCCAGCTTGCCGGACCGTCAACCTCAGGACCAGCAACGGCTTCCTCCAGCCGGTGGTCAACTGAGGCCAGCTTGGTCCTTGTGTGTGGGGTGACATCAGCGGCACCCCTGCGTCCTCGCCTCCTCCCTGGTGTCCCGTGGGCCCTCACTGGGGATGGAGAGTATACCACTCTACTCCTCTTGCTCCGGCGCACAGGACCGCGCCGCCGGATGACGTTATCAGGGCTTCCGGCTCAGCGTCGGTGATGCCTCCTCCAGTGCTTCCTGTTCTCTGTTCAGTCTGCGGGCGGCACATCTCCCTCATCCTGGTCCAGGCATCGATGGATCCACGACAGGGCACCTTCCTCCCCAATCTTGCGGCGCAGCTCCTCCATCAGGGCGTCCATGGTGACACAGGCACTGCGGCGGCAGCAGCACTAGATGAGCAGCGTCTGAGGACTGACACTCTCCTCAGGCGCTGCCATCTTTAATACCCTGCACCACCAATGTTTAATAAATATTAGGACCCCATCAGCAGCTGTCGCATAGGGAAAAAGTAGTCTTCCCCCTGCGAGACAAGTGCTGCTGGTGTCGGTCGGACCAGCCCAGCTGGAATTTGCCAGAATTGCTAGATAGCCAGTGCAGGCTTGGGTGGGACGGTGCACTGAGTCTCGTGGTCTTGCCAAGTGTGCACTGAGCAGCCTAATTAGTCCGCGTTCACACACTCAGTATTTAGTCAGCACTTTACCTCAGTATTTGTAAGCCAAAATCAGGAGTAGAACAATCAGAGGGAAAGTATAATAGAAACAAGTCACCACTTCTGTATTTATCACCCACTCCCGGTTCTGGCTTACAAATACTGAGGTAAAAAAACCTCATTAACTAGTCCACATGTGCACATTGCCTTAGCGTATTTGATTAAACTTCAGTTTCTGCAGAACGGAGACAACTATTATAACACTGAAGTGCAATTTTTCCAGGCGCTTTATCCCCTACAAGACTGTGTGCTTAGTTTATACTGTGTGTTTGGACTGGCAGACTCCCTTTAATGTGACAGGTTGCCCGTCAGGCCATAAGCAATAAGCAGGAGGCGCGTTTACCGAACAAACAGTGAGCGCTGTTGGCCAGCAGAGGGAGACAGAGGCCTGCAGAGGGAGGAGCTGCCCAGCACAGGAAAGAGAAGAGCAGAGTTCCGTGAGGACACAGTACTGGTGGGCACGGTTTAGCTGCAGGTTTGTTTGTTGCCTATAACCTTCATCTACAGTGAATGGAGTAATTGCAGAGGGGCTGGAGAATGACTTGGGGCTGTTGCATGTCGCCTGGCATAATAGCAGATACGCTTTTCTTAAAATCTGTTGTATATAGGGCTCAAATACATATCTGGAACGGAGTTCACACAGCGGGGTGATTTATTGTTATATTGTTTATGACGATAAGAGTTTGCGTTTAGTTCTAGTCTACAAAGCTGCACCCCCAAAACCCCTCAGTCATTACCCTGTTTCAGGATTGTCATTGCATTAGCTGGCAGACGGATTACCTTGCGTTGTTGGTGCATTTCCGCATGGAAAAAACGCAGCGAAAACGCATCAAAAATGCACAGTGTGCACATAGCCTAGGCCGGGGACAGATGAGCGCATGAAAAATCCTCAGGGTCATCCTGAAAACTGATATTTTTCATCAATATTACCATTCCTGTGTCCATTTTCCTACATTTACATAAAAAATGTACATGATCAAATATAATTAATAATGGCAATATAGCTGTAAACATTAGATGCCAAATGGATGTTCTGTGTGGGATCTGATTTCTTTGCACATTCTTAGACTTAAATGGGTGAATGTCATCTGACACTCGTCGGAGAATAGTGCATGCTGCAGGTTGTTTGTTTTTTTTACACTTGGTCCATGTGAAAAAACCTGTCATCTGAACAGCACTATAGAATAACATTGATGTGTGTGCTGTCTAATCTTCACTTAGACGGAACATGTCCATATTATACGCTCGTCTGAATGAGACCTTAGCTAGTTTCCTCGTTCCCCATTGGAATAAATCAGATTTCAGTTTTTAGGCCACTGCCCCACTATCAGTATTTGGTCAGTATTTTTTTTTAGGAGTCAAAACCAGGTGAGGAACAATCAGAGAAAAGGTATAATAGAAACAAGTCACCAATTCTCCATTTACCACCCACTCCTGAGGAAAAAATACTGATCGAATACTGATAGTGAGGCCGTGGCCTAAGGAGGTTGTGCAGGTGTATCTGACGTGCCCCCTGGGCCGTGGGGGTACCCGGAGCCGGGCCTTGTAAATGCTGGGGGTAGTAGTCACCGTAGCGGCGACCCGGTCTGTGACCCAGGGCGGTCAAACCAGTGTCAGTCTGGGTATAGGTTATATAGTCCGACTACGCCACCTGTGGATTGCGGTCATGGAGAGCCGCCGCTGCGGAGCAGTCCACTGAAGCTGGTGATATGTGCAGCAAGTGTAGTATAACTCCCCACAGGAAGAGTGTAGCTTCAGAGCAGCGCAGGTGAATGATGGTGGTTGTGCGGGGCGTCCCAGTGCAGTGAGTGCTGGCGCAGTAAGAAACACGGAGACAAGATGATGCAGTCCCAGAGTCTTTACTCACTGTTATTAGTTTCCAAGTTACACTGCAGATCATAACTTCCCACGTCGTGCTGTGCGTACTCAGTGAGGGGCTCAGTCCACTCTCAGGTATCTCCAGAGTACTTTTCAGGACCCCGTTCTGTGTACCTTTCTCTGGCCTCTCTCCTTGTACCTCACACCTAGCGGCACCTCTGTCCAGTGTCCTCGGGCCTTGGCGGGCGACGTGTGTTCCGTCCCCTGGCCCTATGTGGCTACCTTCCTGATGGCTGGTGTGGGCGGCCTGCTGACTTAACGTGCTGCAGCCTCCGGTTTCCAGTTGAGCCCTGTAGTCTCTGCTGGTTGAGGGATCCGGTTCCCTTTCTTCTGGCCTGACCCCCCCCTACCTCCTGGCAGCGGCGGGCGTACGGGTGGCAGCTGCACGGCCCGTACCCCTGGGGTCCCTTCTGTTCCTTTCCTGGAGCCTTCTTGCTCCCTCTTTCCTCTCCTTCAGGCTCAGGCCTCTTGGCAGGCCTGCCTGTGGAGCAGAGCCCGTACAGAGCCATTGCTCCTGACACCTCTCCTCACCACTACTCACTAACTGACTCTCCACTCTCTGAACCAAGATGGTTCCTTGCTTTTATACCTCCTACTCAGTGCTCCCATGATCTATGTTCTCCACCCATCCACTACCTAGTTCCCCCTCTCTAAGTGGTTCCTCCCCACTCCAGCCAGGGATCAGGGACAGTTGTGCTCTCCCTTAGGAGCATTGTCGCCCTGTCCCCCGGAAATGTGGTGTAGTGGATGTAGTGTTAGGGTCCTGAGCCATACTCCTTCCTTAACTGAGAGTGAGATACCACACCTCTGGATGAAGTGCAATACCTCTGTGGCGACCGAACCCTCAGGGGCGCCACATATCCATCTACCAAATCGGACCTTATATAAGTCTCTACAGTATAGACTAATGATGTAGCATGTGTCGACATCTATACTCTAGTGGTGCCTCTCTGTATGGCTCTGATTTTATACAGATCACAATAGTAGGATAATGGGGGTCCAAGCATACACCTCTTCTTTTTTTTTTTTTTGCAGTTTACCTGGCCTTGTGAATTCACCCTAATACATTTACAACAATGATATCATTTGTGCTAAAAAAATTTAGTTTTTAGGCTTCAGAAATTTTTTTACATGTGGATTTTACAGCATATTGTGTTGCATATTCGCTGCATTTGTTATTCAATACATTAATAAAACCACAGCATGCTTGTATTTCTGTGCAGAGTGTTTTTGCTACATGGGGATAGCTTTGGAGAACCCACATATATACAGTACTGTACACATAGCTGTGGGCTTTGCACAAGAAAATTGGGCTAATTCCATTACTTCTAAACATGGCTTTAAAGGGAATGTGTCGTCCGAAAATAACCTACAGTTTAAATTAATATATATATATATAGATAGATAGATAGATATCTATATATGTATTTTTGATGATTTTATTTCTCATGTCACTATATTCACTCCTCAACATTGAAATTGCAACGCCAAGAAGGAAAACTCTTGAAATTATGGAAATTGCAAGATTGATACATGTTAATGATATGCAAATGATGAAAAAATGGAAACAACATTTTCCAAACATCTCGATTCCTTCAGTATTGAGGATGAACGTCATGTGCAGAAATACATGCGCTTACACGCTTTGGAATGCTATCAATAATTACTATTAATGGTTACCTAAGGAATGTTCTGCCACGCTGAATGCACTTGGGCACATAAATCATCAAGATCCACTGCTGGCAGCTCCCTTTTCAACTGCCAAACAATAATGTCTCATATGTGCTTGATGGAAGACGGAGACTCTTTAGACCATGGTACCACATTTAGGCCATGCAGGCTGCCCACAGGTAGCACGAGTAACGTAATTCCGCATGCGTTTATCCGGGAGAGGACATGCAGAAATGAAGCAGAAAATTTCTGCTTCATTTCCGCAGCGCGGGCACATAGCCTTAGATTACTTTTCAGCAGTCATCTCATTATAGATTCAGGCGGGTTTACAATGACAGGTAACATCTACATATAACACAACTATAACTCACCTCCTCTCCCCCCCTGCATAGTGACCACTGCACAGGCCATGCCTAGAAAATCCTTTTGTGGAAGTCTATGACCATCTTTAGACTATTCTTTCAAATGTTCCATGTGTTTGCTGTAAAAGATATCTCTACATGTTGTTAAAGGGAACCGGTCGGCATAATGTTACATGTGGTCGTGTAGTCCACTGTCCCCAAATTAAAAAAAAAACAAAAAACCTTTTTTGCAAACATCTGATTTAACAGTTGTGAAAAATCCAGTGTAGCTGTCATATGCAAATCAGGGTGTAAGTACACTGGGGGCTGGTCCATTTATTGACACCCCCCCAGTGCACATCTAGTGTTAAAACTTCAGCCTGCAGTTTTTAGGAAATGGAGAAAAAAATAATGAAACCTGTGCTAATTCAGTTTAATTGGAATGAAATATCAATGGATGGTGGTCACATGTATTTTACAGTGATCTATATTTCAAGATAATTGTTAGTAAAATATATCTCTAGAATTTCTTAAACCTTTTCTCCATGGCACTAGATCACACTTGAAGGGTTAAATATATCTGCTTTGTCCATCTAGATACTGTTGTGCACTTTGAGCTTTTATCCTATCCTCCCTTCTGTCCTCCAGGTGCACAGTCCAATCCTGTCTTCCATGTTTCGCTTGTCCTTCCAGCGCTTGCTCGCCCTGTCGCCCGGTGGTAGAGGACCTTACATAATGCAGCATGTTAGGGGAATACACACTCCCAGGAAACTTGACGGCAAAGTGGCTTTGGTGACTGCATCATCAGACGGGTAATGCATCTTTTTTGCACATATTTAGTTGTGTGATTGCCCAGTTGTACATTTGTCAGTTACATTTTAGATAGGGGCATCCACACCATGCCCCTAAAGGAATTTCTTCAGGGGTGTTAACAGCGCCTTCTGCACATTCTTCCAGACTGAAGCTTTAGGCTATATTCACATGTTGCGTTTTTACAGCTTTTTTTTTCTGCAGGCAAAACCTGCTCTCTTGGCTAAAAAAGCAGGTTTTGATTAGTTTTTGCTGCGTTTTTGTCAGGGTACATTTGTCTCTCGGGCATGCTGATAAAGTTTAGTGCATAAAAAAATAACCTGATGCCTGCATTTTTTGCTGCGTCTTTGTGGCATTTTTGCACTGCTCAATGTGTGAAAAAGGCTGCAAAAATGCTGAAAGTGACATGCTGCATTTTGCAAAAACGTAGCTCTTTGACAAAGCAGTTAGGAAAAAAAACCAAGGTGTGTGCATGAGATTTCTGAAATCTCAGACTGTGTTGGTACTGTAAAACGCAGTTGAAAATTTGCATTAAAAAAACGCTGCAAAAATGCTCGGTGTGAACATAGCCTTAGAAAGCGGTAAGTTGGGCCCTGTAGAATATGGCGACTGAGCGTGTAGCAGAAGGAAAATTCTGTCATCACCTGATTGTTAGGGTGCTCAGTGTTTTCATTACTATTGTCTCCTGAGTAAAGCACTTTAGCTAGATAAAAATGCAAAAGTGCAATAGGGTCTTATCCAAGTAGTGAAGATGGATCAATAGATAATTATGCTCACCTTATTGGGTTGTGTAAGACACAAACACAAAAATTCATAAATTCCAGCTGCAGAGAATTGTATATGAACTATGCCACGGGCGATGGTAGTATCCTGCGCTGCTGGAGAAATTACAATCCACCATGAAATATGGAATGTTGGTTTATTGTCAACGGGTTTCAGAGTCACTCTGGCTCCTCCTTCAGGACAATCACAAATGAAAGGACAACCATTTGTGGGTGTCCTGAAGAAGGAGTTGGAGTGACTCTGAAACGCGTTGACAATAAACCAACATTCCATATTTCATCGTGGCTTGTCATTTCTCCAGCAGACTCTAAAATATGTCATGTAAATGCACAGTAGTGCAGATTTGCATATTGTTACCCTTAAAGGGATTCTGTCTGCAGATTTTTACTACGTGATCTGACAGCAGCATGATGTAGGTATTTGAGACCCTGATTCCAGCAATATGTCAGTAAAAAAAAAATCCCAGTTTCCTCCGTTGCAGGTTTAGTAAAGTTCAAAATGCTGAGCATCTTGTCCTGTAGTGATAATGTCTTGCTGAAAAACACTGTATTCAAACCGCAAAGCACAGACTGGTTATCAGGTCTCTTCCCCTGCATCATGCTGCTCTCAGATTTCATACCAAAAACCTGGTGACAGATTCCCTTCAAATACTATAAACTTGATAGGGAAAATAACGTATTGAACCACAAGTTCATGACTGTGCAGAAAGTGTCTGTGTTAAAAATAAAAAAAAATAAAAATTCCTCATGAGATAACTTCTGGAACCTGCATTCAGGGAGAATCTGCAATCTGGCTCTGCAGCATATTTTTTTTAGAGGAAGCCATGCCCACTTGTAGATCATGCTTTTGGTCAATATTTTGGAGCGCAGTTGATGTGAGGGAGGATGAATGGGATGCACCATGCGTATGTTGTGAAGTTCTTCATTGTAGCCATATCCGCTCCCCAGAGCAAAGCACAGAAGTAACGAGCTGGCAGGAGAGCACACTGTCAGTGCAAGCTGTAGGAATATCTGGCGTGCCGGGTATTCTGACAGTGCGCTCTCCTGCCAGCTCGTTACTGCTGATCTAAGCCAACAACAGAGTGCACTGTCATTGTGCACATCACGCAGGGACTAGCCCAGCCCCTGACATGAGTGTCACTGACACTTCGTTTCAGGAAAGGAGCAGAGGATGATGTTTTGTTTGAGTATCCCAACATGCAATGGGATTCTCAAAGGAATAGTCATCAAAAAGGAAGTGTGGGGGGGGGGAGCAGTTAGATAGTGTAGTTAGGGAAGGATAGGGTATTTTTAATTAAAATATGTTAACAAATAATGTAGATTATGGCATTAAATAGATAGGGATTTAAGATGAAAATTAATTTATATGTCGGACCACCCCTTAAAAGTCTTCGAGAATAGGCCATATTGTAAAAAAATGAGAGTTGGGCATGATGAAAGAAACATTGAAATAAGCATCCTTGCTTGGTACGCCATTCCTTTTACCAGCATGGTGTGATAGCACTTTACACTGTATATTAATGAGTTACATATTGTCAAATGCTGTTACAGGATCGGCTTAGCTATTGCACGACGACTTGCTCAAGATGGTGCACGAGTTCTTGTCAGCAGTCGAAAACAAGAAAATGTGGACCGCGCGGTTGAAGAGCTCCGAAAGGAGGGATTGGATGTAGAAGGAACGGTGTGCCATGTGGGGAAGAATGAGGACAGAGTAAAACTAGTGAATACAGTGAGTATGTGATAGTGTTATTCTGACACAACTCTGCAGGAATAGGTCATTTTTGAGAGATTTTCCCTATAAGAAGCCTACAAGGTGGATAGTTCCTTGTCATGGCTACAGGCCTTCATATGAAGAAAAAAATAAAATGAAACATTTAATAGTTCTGTTTTAGCCTTTGGTATATTTAGACAATGACGTAATCCCCAAGCAGTGTGTTCTCCAAATTCACAGTCTCCGTGCAGTTATTATTTTTGTCGCCCACTGTACCCACTGCAATTCAGCTATGCCTTTCTTATAATAAGTTCCCAAAAAGATAAAGATGTGTGGTGTGGAAGTTGATTTCTATTATCGCTACGTTTTTTATGTGCTCATTAATACTCCTCATAATCCTTTTTACCTTGGCATTGCATTGGCCCTGATTGTTTAAGGGGTTGTTGCCTTTTGGGGATAAAATTTTTAGTACTTAAAGGGAACCTGTCACCAGAAAAACATTATTATCCTGCAGATATGGGGTTATTCCGTAGGTTGATAGCGTTGCTAACCTGCTCGGCTGGTTGGTAACTGACACTCCTTCTGCTCTGGGGCTGGCTGTCCGTCAGGGCCGGGGGCGCGGTTACAGCCTCCGCTCTCTATACTCAGAGCAGTGACTGAATACCCGCCCGTGCCGCCTCCGTGACTGAAACTGGAACGCTGTGGGAGGAATAAAGTTCATTTATTCTCCGCAGCATTCGGCTAAGTGCAGGCGCCGGGCCGGTTCATAACGTTATTAACCTGCAGATTAACCCCATATCTGCAGGTAAATAGCATTCTTCTGGCGACAGGTTCCCTTTAAATGCATGTATTTTTTGGCTAAAAATAATTTTTGTAATTTCCTTAAAAAATTTGCACCTATTGCTAACTGTAGAATGAGTTAACTGTGAATCTGACAGTGAGCTCATTCTAACGGCCCAAAGGGAAAGTTTCTAACTTTTATCTCTTTCACTGAGCTCCTCTCATCATTTTTAGCCCCAAATACATGAATTGATGTAAAAAGAAAAATTTTTCCCAGACATTGACAACCACTTTAAAGTTTATTTTCCCATTCACTTATACCCCCTTGTCCTTTTTGCTTACTTGCTTGGTAGTATATTAGGAAGTGATGTCATTCGTAGGTTTATTCACAAACTTTTATGTTATCTTTTGGAAGAAAATTGAGTATTAAAATAGTTGCTTTCTTCTAATGTCTACTTTTCATCTGACAACTATGTTCTAGGCTGTTCAGAGATTTGGAGGCGTTGATATCCTTGTTTCTAATGCTGCTGTTAACCCCTTTTTTGGGAACATTTTGGACTCTACAGATGAAGTGTGGGAAAAGGTATATAACACTATTTTTCACTGTAGTGCCATACTTTAATTACATTTTAGTGAATTACTGGTATATACAGCCATTATTTTGGGGTGAGTGCCCAGTCCTTGAAAAATACTACTTTTCCCATCTTGGGTAATGAGGGAATGAAAAAAATAACTTATTAGATTATGTTGCTTTAAGTCCCACATACACATTAAACTAACGTTGATTGAACCCACTGATATCGACAGTTGAATGTGTATGTGACCCCCGGACTATAAATGATCAGGGGTATTATTGATCCGTCACGTCTGATTTTGGACTGCTATCGTATTGTCTCCCAGAGATAAGCCGCTGCTACGGATGTTTGTCGTAGAGAACACAGGAGCTCTCGGCTGAAAGAGCACTCGTGTTTATCAGGGCTGTCGGGGATGGCTCCGTCCGAACCATCATTCAGCCCATGGCCATCCAACGTGTATGGTGGGCTTAGGTCCCAGTTACATGGTGGCATTTGGTTGCTGTAAAATCATGGGACAACTGTAAACTCCGTGTCCTTGTTGGGAATAAGCAAAACAATGAAGTTGGGTTGTAGTTATTGTGATTTTACCATGAAATACTCATATGGCCCAAACCTTAAAGGGGTGGTCTTAGATTAGAAACAACATTTTAGGGCTGAGCTGCAGTATCAGACACACAGCAGACTATGAGTATTTCTTGTCACCGGCCACATGCTACTTTGGGTGAATGTCCAAGAGATTTGGACATTTTGCTTTGCAAATTTATTAACTTTGATAATGTTTGATAAAAATCAGAAATGTTTTAGTTTTCATTATTAGAAAAAGTGAATGTGATCAATGTTTATTCAGTAAAAGTCCAACTTTCTACCAAAGTAATGTGTCATTCGATAGTCTAAAATTACGGTATAACTGGACAGATGCCAGAAGTATTAATAAAAGTCTTAATGGAACAGTAAAAAACATACAAATAATTGGTTGTGTGAACTTTTACCCGTTTCTTTTAGGGCTCGCTCACATGACACAGCTGAGTGCTATCGGATGTTTTATCGGATAGCACTCGGTCCAATGTGATACTATGGGACAGTGCAGATCTGCAATTATTTTCTCATACCGATTCGGCATAAGAAAACAATCACAGCATGCTGCCAGTGTCTCCGAGAATCGGATTGCACACACCCATACAAGTCTATGGGTGCGTGTGAAACATCGGACTGCAGTCGGATTTTATCCGAGTGCAATCTGATTACAGCGGACATCGGCAATGGAGAAGATGGAGAAATTACTTTCTCCGTCTCTTCAGCACCTGTGCTGTTATTCTTTCATGTGAGAGAATTGGAGTACAGTGAACTGATTATGCAAATGACAGTATCGGCCCTATTCTCTCCCATGAGAGAATCGATGGCTGTGCGATCCTGGCCTTAATCCAATTAAATAGAGAAACTCTGACAATCACATGCTCCTGCACTTACCTGATCAGTACTTGCTACAAGTCGTAAAATTACAACATTACTTAAAGGGAACCTGTCATGCGAAAAAACACTATTAACTTGAAGATATTGGATTAATCTGCAGGTTAATAGCGTTCAGAACCTGCCCAGCTCCCACACTGAGAGCCCCACTGCCAAGAGAAAATGAACTTTATTCCTCTCGGCAGCGTTCTGTTTTCAGTCATGGGGGCAGTGCCCCCTGAATTAGCTAACAGCTCTCTCAGCATTAGGGCTGGCAGTCCGTGCTGGGGGTGCGGGTACAGCTGCTGCTCTATATACACTGAGCGGCTACTGAACCCACACCAGCACCATCACTATGACTGAATGCTGCCGGGAGGAATAAAATTCATTTGCTCCTGGCAGCTGGGCTCTCAGTGCGGGTGCCAGGCAGATTCAGAACACTATTAGGCTATGTTCCCACGATGCAGAAATGCTCCAGATTTTTTCCTGAACGTTTCTGCATCTCCCTGGCAGAAAAAACGCATGCGGATTGTACATGTGGATTATACATGCGGATTGTACATGTGGATTATACATGCGGATTGTACATGCGTTTTTCCTGCCAGGGACAAGCGGATGTGAAGTGTTCTTCACATGCATTTCCGCATGCGGGTTGACAAGCGCTTTCCAAGCGATTTTAGCATCACTTGGAAAGTGCTTGTCAACTTGGTCACACTATATAAATCCATGCAAACGGCATGGATTTATATAGTGTGACCGAAAGAATGGTAAAAAATAGATATTTTTATTATACTTGCCTTCCGATGGAGTCTTTATCCGATGCATCCTGGCTTGCCGGCAGCTCGCGGTACACTAAAGGACCTGCCGACGTCAGCGGTCGCGTGACCCGTCACATGACTAAATGACGTCATGGCAGGTCCTTGAGTCCACTGCGAGCTGCCGGCAAGCCAGGACGCATCGGATAAAGACACCGGGGGCCATCGGAAGGTAAGTGTAATGTATATTTTTTATTTTATTATTCTTTTTTTTTTACAGGTTCTATGGTACCCAGGTCCGGAGGAGAGTCTCTTCTTCTCCAAACCCGGGTACCATCCGCACATTGACACGCATGGATTCCACATGTGCAGATGCAGTGATGCGGATTCCATGCGTTCCAATGCAAGTCAATGGCGGCGAAAACGCAGCGCTTCCGCAAAATAATTGGTAATGCTGCGTTTTTTTCTGCAATGATAATCCGCAGCGGAAATTTCCGCAGCATGTGCACAGCACATGCGGATTATCATTGGGGAACATGGCAGACCTTCTACCAAGCGTTTTTTAAGCGTTTCTACAGCAGAATTGCCACTGCGGAAACGCTTAAAAAACGCATAGTGGGCACACAGCTTTAACCTGCAGTTTAACCCCATATCTGCAGGTCAATAGCATTTTTTCATATGAAACTTTCCCTTTGAAGGGGAGAGGTCTCCAGATTTCACAACAAAAACTGTATACATTATCATACGGATCACTCAGACCTGATGAGTTTGGTATACCAACATGTAAATTTGTGTCTGTATGTTAAGCGATAGATTTTTACTCATAAAATCTTTATTTGAGTATGAGGCAGAAAAACTTTAAAATTCATACAGCCATTTTAAATTGGATTTTTAGCCTCATCTGGTCTAAGAGATCTATTTAAAAGGGTTGTCCACTACTTAACATCCCCATTTGAATGGACACAGGGTGGTGGAAAAATTAAAAAAAAAACAAAAACAAACTCATCTCTTGGACAAATGCTGCTCCTTCATATTCAACACTCTCTCCTAATGTTCTTCAATAATCAATATCCAAATGGGCTTTATGTGACCACTGCAGCCAATCGGTGGCCAATGATTGGCTACAACCCTGGAACACAGTGCTGAGTAGAGGAGTGGTGCCAGTCCTGTAGGAGAGTATCTTTTATCTTCTCACCATCTAAAGGTAATTCAAAAGGGGTTATTAAGTAGTGACCCCTCCAAAAATGTTTGCAGTTTGTATTGTGAAATGTGGTAATGGATCAGCTTTAAATGCCTAAGATAGTAAAGTTTTTAGATACCCATATTACGCACAAAGTCACTTTGCTCATTATTTTTTCTTCAGATTCTGGACATTAATGTTAAAGCAACATTCCTTTTGGTGAAGCTTGTGGTGCCCAAAATGCAGGAAAGAGGGTGAGAATTAGAGGGTATGAACAGGGATTTTCTTTTACTAGATGAGTTATCTTGCACATTCTACATTTTCTGGACAATGGGCCCAATTCATTAAGACTGGCGTTTCGTACGCCAGTCTTATTGATGGATGTGCGGGAGTAAGGTGCACTTAACTCATTAAGCGGCTCACACCATCTTGTCATTGGCCTCACCAGAATTGTTACTTCAGTCAGAGACTCAAGTAATTTTCTGGTATAAGTTACGCTACTAAAGTATCAAAAACCTAAAGAGATGAACTGTAATATAAGTTGGAATGCATGCAGCCTGTAGGCGCATGTTCACACTGGCCACTAGTCAGACAAAACCTAAGATAAAAACATAGTAAGCAAATACCCAACAGTAAATAAATAGATAGCAATAGTGCATGAAAATAACATAGGGTACTTGGTTAACATAATTTTCATTAAGAAAACGTGAAAGCAATCCCACAGTGTCAAGGTGACCCTATTCGGGATGGTTCTAACCTCTAGAATTAAAACCTTACTATATGTCAAATGAAGTAAATGTGAATAAAGGCCGAGCAGGACCGAGACCCCGACTAATGGACACCCAGCCACGGTGAGCTAAATGTAATGTCCAGCTCAAAGAAAAGGGAGGCCATGCCCTTGCATGCACCGAGTGCAAAAGCCTAAAGAGATGAACTGGAATATAAGTTGGTATACATGAAACGTGCTTGCACTCTGTGCACACAAGGTTGTGGCCTCCCTTTTTCTTTTAGCTGAACATTACGTTTATATAGCTTCCCATGGCTGGGTGTCAATTAGTCGGGATCCCACTTGGTCCTTATTCACACTTACGTCATTTGACATATAGTAAGGTTTTAATACTACCCGAATAGGGTCACCATGACTTTGTCGGCTGGCTTTTGCCTTTTTTTTTATGCACTTTTCCTATTTATTTATTTATTGCAGGGTATTTGCTCATTTTGTTTTTATTTTAGGTTTCGTCATTAAAGTATCGTAACTTTTGAAAAAATTGTTGTACGACTTTTCCATGTCCTGTCCTGCCCTTGATCTGCCCACTTTTGCTGTTCGGGCCCAGATAGGAGTGAAAACGAAAGAAGTTGTAACGTTTTTGCTCAATTTTGAGATGCAAAAGTTTTGCAACTTTTAAAAGTATTTAATGCCAGAAATTTGGCAAAGCCACTTGATGAATCGGGGCTTATGACTTGTTTTAACTAAGATGAATAACTAACATACTAAAGTAGCTATCAGTTATTCTAAAATAATGTTCAATCTGTTGATAAAACACTGTATATTTTCATTGTGGTATTTAAAAGATCAGCGAGGATCACAGCAGAGACTTTGGGTCTGTCACTGCATGAAGACAAAACCAGTATTATAAATGGTACTGGGTAGGTGGGAGCCGTGTTGCAGTCTTTGCATTGGGGCCCAGGGGATATAAGTTTATGCCTCTGGATTTCAATGAAACTTTAGGGTATGTGCACACGATGCAGAAATTAAGCAGAAAATTTCTGCATCATTTCTGCATCTCCCTGGCAGAAAAAACGCATGCAGATTGTGCATGCGTTTTTCCTGCAGAATAAATGCGGATTCACATGTGTTTCCACATGCGTTTCCGCATGTGGATTGACAAGCGCTTTCCAGGCGATTTTAGCATCACTTGGAAAGTGCTTGACAACTAGGTCACACTATATAAATCCATGAAAGACCTGCCGACGTCAGCGTCACGTGACCCGTCACATGACTCTGACGTCAGCGCAGGTCCTTCAACTCACTGCTAAGTGCCGGGAACCAAGCAGGAGCGGTGCGTGGGCCGACAAAAGGTAAATATACATTTATTTTTTATTTTATTCTTTTTTTTACAGCTTTTTTAATGGTACCTGGGTGTGGATGAGACTCTCCTCTCCTCCACACCCGGGTACCATCCGCACATTAGAACGCGCCAATAGCGCAAGTACAAATGCAGTCTTGCGGAATTGCCGCATTCTAATGCAAGTCAATGGTGGCGAAAACGCCGCATTTACGCAAAATTAATTGACATGCTGCGGATTTTTGAGCGCAGCGTTTACGCTGCGGAAAAATCCGCATCATGGGCACAGCACATGCGGATTTCAATTGGGGAACATTGCGGCCCTTCTACCATGCGTTTTTCATGCGTTTCCGCAACTGCAAAAACGCCGCGGAAACGCATTAAAAACTCATCGTGTGAACTCAGCCTTAAGGTGATGGGTTTGTCTGTGGGGACCGCTACCATTCAACCAGTAACAATATGGATTACTGCTTACCTGGCACTACAGCATTACTGTGTTTTGTTTCCACAGAGGTGGTAGTATTGTGATTGTCTCATCTATTGGAGGGTTCATCCCTTTTCCTGTAAGTAAATATTCTTTTCAATGTTCTTACTGCATCTGAAATCACATATGCTAGAACTAATGATGCAGTTCTGAGCCAAAGTCAGAAGTGGATCTGATAAAAAAAATATATAGGGTGGAATTGCACAAAAATAAAAAAATTTGTGCAACTTACTCAATGCATAAAATTTAGTAGTGTTCTAAGCGAGTTTTCTGGTGAGAAGGGCTTGATAAATTGGCCCCATATAGTCCTTCCCTTGCACTTCCTCTATTATTTTTAATCAGTCTACGTCCGATTTTCTTGCGTACAAGAAAATCAGACTGATGATTCTGATCAGACTCTGATCCGAGTTTGATCATAGTGTGGTACAAGTGTCTTCTGATTTTCTCATACGTGAAAAAATTAAAAAAAAAAAAATTCTCCACCGTCTCCATTCTGACAGTCCGTGAAAATCAGACTGCACTCGTATGTCATCTGAGTACAGTCCAATTTTTTTCACGGACCCATTGACTTGTATTGCAGATTTTGATCCCACCTTTGGATCAAAATTGGACATGTCTCCATGATTTTACGCGCTGACTTCTCAGTCTTCGAAAAATCATGGACATATGAATGGCCCCATGGACTATTATAGGTACAAGTGCTATCTGTGAAAATCCCGAATAGCACTTATACGCAAAAATCTGATTTCTGAATGAGCCCTAGAGCTGTTTCCAAAAAACTGTGTCAAAAGCTAAGTAAAAAAATAGTGCATGCAAGGAAACCGTGGTGGACTCTGAAGACTACACCAAAAACTGGAATATATATTGTGTCCAAAAAAGACAAGGTCTCAAAAACATTAATATAATATACTATTTTAAATCATTGAAAACAAAGCAGCCACGAACGAGGGCCACAGGACAGGAGGCTACTTGTTTGGCGTGATTTACTTTGATCTGCTACATTGCTGTGCACAGTTTCCCCCAACTTAGCAGCATACAGCGGGTTAAATAAGTATGGAACATGTCACCAATTTCATAAGTAAATCTATTTCTAAAGGTGCTATTGACATGAACTTCTCACCAGATGTCGCTAACAACCCATCCAATCCACACAGACAAAGAAATCAAACCATAGATGTCCATAAATTATGTGTAATAATGAGAAATGACACCGGGAAAAAGTACTGAACACATGAAGAAAGAGAGGTGCAAAAAGCAATGGAAAGTCATGACACCAGCTGAAAACTATCAGATATTAGAAAGCAATCCTGTCACTTAGTGAAAAATAATATCAGCGGATTCAAGTGATGGCCTATAAAAAGGTGTCTCATTACCAAAGTGTCACATAAGAAACATCTCATGATGGGTAAAACCAGTGAGGTGTCAATACTTATTTCACCTGCTGTATATTGGGTTATTAATTCCCAGATTCAAATGGCCATTGGTCACGTTGTGCTGCTGCTATATAACAGAATGTGATCGCGACCAGAAAGTTGAAAAAAATCCAACTAGTGCCGGCTTTTTGCAAGATACTTGACGCTGTCGTGGTGTCCTAGGAATCACAATGCGATCCTATTCATCTGCATTACGCTGCGATGTAGCGGCAGCACAGAGTGACCCTGGATTGGACAACCTGTGTCGCAGGCATAATTGCCTGTACATATATGCCATTAGTTTGAGGTATAAAATCCTCATGACAGGTTCCATTTAATTGTTTTAAATAAAGTACTATATAAATGTTTTTTCCTTGTTCCATTTGTTTTAATTGTTTTAACAACACAACAGAGAAGTGGATAGGGAGGGAGGCAGGAGAGTAAGCAAATGTTTTTTAAGACCTTTACACTCCAGTATGGTCTTTTTTTTTCTCTTGTGTAGAGATCTATCTATTATCTATCTATCTATCTATCTATCTATCTATCTATCTATCTATCTATCTATCTCTACGTATCTGTACATACAAGGAAAAAAACAACCACCATTTCTGGAGTGTGAAGGTCTCAAAGCTGGTGACATCTGAACACCCCTGTTAAAATGGCATGTTTTTGTCATGTGAAAAAAAATAATTTCAGAACATTTTTCACCTTTAATTCAAGTGAAAAACAGAAATGTTTTCATTTGTAAAAAGAAAAATAAAGCACTAAAATCATGTGGTTGCATAAATATGCACTCCCTTAAACGAATACTTTTGTTGAAGTACTGTTTGAATTTGACAGCATTCAGTCTTCTTAAGTAGGAGTCCATCATCATGGCACATCTAGAATGGGAAATCTTTGCTCATTATTCTTTATACTAGTGTACAGGGTCGTAACTACAATAGGTGCAGAGGTTGCAGTCGTACCTGGGCCCTGGAGCCTAGGGGGCCCCAAAAGTCTGTTTGGCCTATATGAAAAGACCAATAATATTAAAGACTTGCAATAGTTAGGGGCCCCTTTGGAGCTTTTGCATTGGGGCAGTTATGCCACTGCTAGTGCACCAAATCTGTCAAAATTGTGAGGGCATCTCCTGTGTACAGCCCTTTTCAGGTCAACACACAGATTTTCCGTAGGATTGAGGTCTGGCTAGGCTATTGCAAAACTGTGATCTTCTGGTGAAGCAATTCTTCTATTGATTTAGAGGTATGTATAGGGTCGTTGTCGTGCCATAAGGTGAAATTCATCTTCATCTTTAGCTTTTTAGCAGCAGTCTGAAAATTTTGTTTCACAATTGACTGATATTTGCAATTGCTATTCCCTCCACCTTGACTAAAGCCCCAGTTCCAGCTGCCGAAATCCAGCCCCAAAGCATAATGTTGCCTCCACCATGTTTCGTGGTGTATTTTGGTGATGCGCAGTATTGGCTGTGCGCTAAACATGCATTTTGGTCTCATTAGACCATATTGTGTTTTCCCACATGATTTTGGCAATCTTGATAGAAGTTTTGGCAAATGTGGGTAATGTGCCTTTTTTAATATGTTATAATATTTTACAAAGAAAATTATCTATGTTTTGGCAAAACATTATTATTATTTTTTTTTTTACAAAAAAAGTCTTCAGTCTTGCCATTTCATCCCACAGGCCAGACATATGAAGAATACTGGAGATTGTTGTCACATGCAGGACACAACTAGTACTTACAAGAATTTCCTGCAGCTCCTTTAATGTTGCTTTACCCCTCTGGGCAACCTCTTGGACCAATTTTCTTCTTGTCTTTTCATCAATTTTTGACGTTAGTTCTAGGTAATGTTACTGTTGTGCCAAATTTAAGCGACCTCTTGATGACTGTCTTCAGTGTTTCATGATAAATCTAATGCTTTGGAAACATTTTTTCTATCTTTCTCTTTACTGACAACTTACAACAATGTGATGATCCCTTTTGCTGTGTTGTAAGCTGTTTAAGGACCATGGCTTTTGCTGTAAAAGGCAACTAAGAAAATGTCAGGAAAATCCTACTAGAACAGCTAATCATTATATGGGGTTAATCAGGATCACATTAAATTATGGCAGCGGTGTACTGACTACTATTTACCAACAGTTTAAATGTGACTGGCTAATTCTGAACACAATCACTTCTCCAATTATAAGAGGATGTTCACGCTTATGCAACCACATTATTTTAGTTTTATCTTTATTTTCCACATCAAAATTATTTCAGTTTGTTTCTCAATGGATTTGTCCATATTTTGGGTGATCTTTAAACATGGAAAAAGTTCTGAAATGATGCCTCTTGGTATAATTTTTTGACATGACAAAAGTTGGCATTTTAACCCGGTTGTATAGACTTTCTATATCCACTTTGTGTGGTGTGTGTGTGGGCAGACATACCATTGGTAAGGGGGTAAGTGGTAAGGGGGCCAACTTCCACTTCCAAAGCAGGTGCATTATAATGAGATATGGGTCTGCAAAGGGCACATATATTGTTCTTTTGCAGGGGACCTCTTCTGACTGTATCTCTGAAGGGTTATCTTTAGGACATGTGATGTTCCTCCTCATCTGCTCTTGTGTATGAAGTGTGATTTTTTTTTTTTTTTTTTTCTCAGGCTCTGGGTCCCTACAGTGTCAGTAAAACAGCATTACTTGGCCTAACCAAGGCCCTTGCCCCAGAATTAACACATCTGAACATCAGAGTGAACTGCCTTGCTCCAGGCCTCATCCGCACCAAATTCAGTTCAGCTGTAAGTGTAATCATGTTATAGAGGGTTGCATACAATTGTGAATGAGATTGATAATTTTAATTGGGATAATCGGCTCACACTTTGTGGTGGCTACAAAGTCAACTCAAGCTTTTGCTATATTTCTCTATGTAGCCCAAACCTTAGGCTATATTTACTCACTTTCCTTGCTATGGCTCTTTTGAAAATGATTTTTTTCCCTTTTCATTTTTGTTTTTTTTGGGTTTTTTTTTTTTTTTTTAAAGTGTTGAAGAGCTAATGTTTTTTTCCTAACAAAACCTAAAGATCACACACATGGAGTCAGTAGATGATTATACAGTGGCATGTAAAAGTTTGGGCACCCCTGGTCAAAATCACTGTTATTGTGAACAGTTAAGCAAGTTGAAGATGAAATGATCTCTAAAAGGCATATTGTTAAAGATGACATATTTCAGTTGTATTTTAGGCAAATAAATATATATATATTGTCATTTTTTTTCATTTTAAAAAATTACAATAAGGGAAATGGGCCTATGCAAAAGTTTGGGCACCCTTGGAGATTTGTGTGCTTTGATAATTTTGACCAAGGTTTCAGACCTTAATTAGCCTGTTAGGGTTATGGCTTGTTCACTACCATCGTTAGGAAATGCCAGGTGATGAAAATTTCCCAGCTTTGTAAAAACCAAGCCTCCTCTAACTTTATGCCAAAAAAACAGCATCCATGGGTTCTTCTAAGCAGCTGCCTAGCACTCTGAAAATGAAAATGATGGAGGCCCACAAAGCAGGAGAAGGCTATAAGAAGATAGCAAAGTGTTTTCAAGTTGCCCTTTCCTCAGTTTGAAATGTAATTAAGAAATGGCAGTTAACAGGAACAGTGAAGGTCAAGATAAGGTCCGGAAGACAAAGCAAAATTTCAGTGATAGCTGTTCCTACGATTGCTAGAGAGGCAAATCAGAACCCCCGCTTGACCTCAAAAGACCTACAGAAAGATTTAGCAGACTCTAGCTTTGTGGTTCATTGTTCTACTGTTCAGAGACACCTGCACAAATATGACCTTCATGGAAGAGTCATCAGAAGAAAACCTCTCCTGCAGCCTCACCATAAAATTCAGCATCAGAAGTATGCAAAAGAACATCTAAACAAGCCTGATGCATTTTGAAAACCAGTTCTGTCGACTGAAAAGGTTAAAATAGAAGTCTTTGGCCACAATGATCAAAGGTATGTGTGGAGAAAAAAGGCCACCAAATTTCAGGAAAATAACATCTCGCCAACTATTAAGCATGGGGGTGGATCAGTCATACTTTGGGGTTGTGTTGCAGCTGATGGTACAGGGGACATTTCACGGGTAGAGGGAACAATGGATTCAATGAAATTTCAACAAATTCTTGATGCAAACATAACACTATCTGTAAAAAAGCTGAAGTTGAAAAGAGGATGGCTTCTACAAATGGTTAATGATCCTAAACAAACATCAAAATCCACAATAGGCTACCTCAAAAGGTGCAAGCTGAAGGTTTTACAATGGCCCTCACAGTCCCCTCTTCTGAACATCAATGAAAATCTGTGGCTAGACCTCAAAATAGCAGTGCATGCAAGATGACCAAGGAATCTCACAGAACTGGAAGGATTTTCCAAGGAAGAATGGATGAAAATCCCTCAAACAAGAATTGAAAGACTCTTGCCTTGCTACAAAAAGCTTTTACAAGCTGTGATACTTTCAAAAGGGGGTGCTACTAGGTACTAACCATGCAGGATGCCCAAACTTTTGCATTGGTCCATTTTCCTTTTTCGTCATTTTTAAAATGTAAAAGATGAAAAAATATATATTTTTTGCCTAAAATACAAAGGAAATCTGTTATCTTTAACTTCAGGCCTTTTTAGAGATCATTTCATCTTCAACTTGCTTAACTGTTCACAATAACACTAACTTTGAACAGGGGTGCCCAAACTTTTACATGCCACTGTATATCTAGAATATATGCCTATTTGGTCAACAGAATATATACAAATGGAGGAATTGAGGGAGATGGCTCCTATGCTGGCCATACATAACAGATATTTTATGTTTTACTGCTAGGGCATGATGAAGATGAGTATACAACTAAAGTTGTCTTGTTTTTTTTTCCTCTTTCTGCAGTTATGGAAGGATGAATCAATGTTGGATGAAATGAAGAGGAGACTAGGCATTAAGAGGTAAGGGCTTGAGTAATAAGGGTGAATGCTTTAATATACAGTATCACTTACGCTATGCGCCCAACTATTTGCAACTCCTCCCATTGAGTTAGTATGGAATGATGTTTAAGGAGAAAAAAAAGGTCCTGATAACCCCTTTAACTAAGCTACATGCATTTGATAGCCATTATAACTAGGGTTGAGCGACTATGTTCTGTCCGAGTATGCTCGGGCCGAGCTCCGAGTATTTATAGCTGCTCGGTGATATGGTTAAATCGCTCCCGTGTGCATGATTTGCAACTGTTTGACAGCTTTATTACATGTGAGGAAATGTCTAACAGTTGCAAATCATGCACACGGGAGCGATTTAACCTTATCACCGAGCAGCTATAAATACTCGGAGCTCGGCCCGAGCATACTCGGCGAAAGGGTTAATAGAACATACTCGCTCAACACTAGTTATAACTGATTATGTCTTTACTGTTTAATATGTCACATTCCATGTATAACACACAAGCCAAGCTTAGTGGAGCTGTCAGCTCTCAGGTCGTATGCCTTTTTACATGACAGTCATTGACGATAATTGCTGCTGTTTCAATCCTCTTCAGTATTGTCAATAGTAAGACCGATTTCATGGATGTATAAATTAAAAGGCTGTTTTTTTTACATATAGTGCTTAGGGCCAATTTACATGGGGCGATTTCAGCCCCCACACGAGCACCAATTGATACAAGATGACCTATACTTTATACCCTGATGAACAATCTATTCCGCCAATGAATGACCGCTTTGCTTGTTAGTTGGCTGATCAGCGGCATGTTTGCATGGACCATTAGGCTGAATACACACTGTGTCTGTGCGCGTAGCCTGTGGGAGATTTTCTTTAACATAAGTATACTTTAACGTTCCCATAAGCCATCATATTCCAGATGGTGCATTCTTTTGGCTTCTGTATTCATGATATGTGTCTGCATATTGTTTAACTGCACCGACTGAATAACATTTAATTACCAGTGCCAACAGTGCTTTCCTATAAAAAAAAAAAAAAAAAAAAAAAAAAAGTTCACCCGGAAATTGTGTGTATTTTATGTTACACATTTTTTTTTAATTTGCAATTGCATGTACTAAAGTGGACAGATGCCCTGGCACCCATCCAGACTTGGGTGAATGTCTGCTTTTGGAGCCTCCTTTTAAAGGGAACCTGTCACGTGACTCGTGCTGCCCAAACCAGGGGCAGCATGAATCATTTCAGCCAGGTATTCTTTTCTCAAAAACATTCCGGCATTAGAAGATCACATAGTGAGAAACCTGTCAATCACCTTGAGTGGCACCGGCGTTTTCAAAGAAAAATATATTTGCCTGCAATTATGCAGCCAGGCTCTGATTGATGCGCAGCATGAATCATGTGCCAGGTTCCATTCAGCAGGCTCAGGAAAAGCCAATCACATGTTTTAATTTGACCATTTTTATATACCTTTAAAACAGTTTAAATATGCAATAGAATAAAATAAAACACACATAGTGTTAACCCCTTAAATCAGATTGATGTCAATCAATCAATTTTTTCTTCACTTTCCTAAAAAGTAGGATGGGCTTAGCAAAAGGGGCCTGGCCAACAACAGCTTAACAAAGTTACTATAATGTACATTGTAGCTTATATCTACACAAGCTCATGGCTGCATAGATGTCACTTTCTGAAGAATGGATGATATAAGATGCGTCTCTTAATAAATTTGGCACACATTTTTCTGGAAGGTTGTATGAAATGCCAGCTTGACTTATCCTATTAGCCATATGTCACAGTAGTTAAAATCTTTAAAGGGAACCTGTCACATAAAAAAACACTATTAACCTGCAGATATAGGGTCAATCTGCAGGTCAAAAGCATTCTAAAGCTGCCCGACGCCCGCACTGAGAACCCCATTGCCAGGAGGAAATGCACATTATTCTTCCCAGCAGCCTCGGACTTTCAGTCATAAAGGTGGGCCAGTCACCGATCAGTGTATAGAGAAGCTGTAATCATGCCCCCAGCACTGACTGACTGACAGCCAGCTTAGCATAAGTCACATAATTTTAGCACAGCCTATAGGTTTGCCAAAATGATGCGACTTTTAAAAGATTTTCGTAATGTCTTTGATGAATTGGGCCCTATATTTTCAAAACTTTTGCAATTCGCCTTCTTGGCATGCTTGGCAGGCTCTGGGCCATATCCTGACTGATCATAACCCATTGTTGTCTAATAAGTACTTGAAGTTTATCACAATTTCTGGGTTTTCTTTTTGTTTACTTGCATTTGGAGGATTGACCACAGGTTCTTAATGGGATTGAGATCTAGAATCTTCTCGCCATGGAGCCAAAAGTTCAATGTTTTGTTCACTGAGCTACTTAGTTATCACTTTAGCCTTGGGACATGATGCTCCACCATGCTGGAAAAAGCACTGTTCTTAACTAAATTGTTCCTGTATCATTGTGAGAAGTTGCTCTTGGAGGAACATTAGATCTCATTCCTGATACATGGCAGTGTCGATAGAAAAAATTGTGATTGATCCCACTACCCTTGGATGAAAAGCAGCCCCACACATGAATGGTCTTCGGATGTTTTACTGCTGGGATGACATAGGACTCAAGGTAGCGCTCACCTTGAGATGTCTGAAGGGGGCTTCACAAGAGACAATAACTTTACTCCAGTATTCTGCAGTCTAATCCCTGTACTTCCAGCACAATGTTAGTCTGATGTTTTTCTGGGAGAGAATTGATTCCTTTACTGCCATTTTTGACACCAGGCATGCATCCCAAACACGTTCACCTCACTATGTGTGCAGATCCAGTGACGTGTTCCAGCTGTCATTCCTGAGCAAGCTCTGCACTGGATTTCAGCAAATTACAGACATATTTGGTTGCTATCCCTGTAATCGTGGAAATCTGTACAATCCAGTGAACAGATTACTTCCTGGAAAAAGGTTTAAAGAAATGGTGGTGTAACTACATTTTTATCAAATATTTTTATGGGTTTAATTGAGAAAAAAAAACAATGTTCACATGTAGCATAAATACTGCATTTTTTCGGTTGCTTTTTAGCTGTATGTTTTCTGCAGGTCTCTGTCTTTTCCTCCTTATTTGATGTTTTTGCTACAATGTTTTTAATGTTTTTTATTTTATTATTATATAGTACAGAAAGGCTTTGATTCTATGCTTAAATGTAAACTTAACTGCATTTTTTTTTCTACATTCATTTTTATCAGGATCCAAAACTACACAGCGTATTTAGATGCACAGTGAGCGGAGTTTTCATGATCACATTCACTTTGTTCTCACAAAGTGTAAATGCTGCATTTTTTTCTGCTGTATTTTTTGTGTGCAGAAATTCTGCTGCATTTAACTGTCCAAGCAAAGTGGATGTGATTTCATGAAAGCTCCTGCCCAAATTGCATCTAGAGACTCTGTTGATCTGTGTGGTTTGGGTATTAAGCTTTTCTGTACTACAAAAAAACACATTAAAATGTCTCTTCAAGTCTGCACCCAAAATGCATTAAAGAAGGTTTGGGGGGAGCATAAAAATGCAGAGAAAATGCAATAACCAGAGAATATTGTTATTGCGTAGTTTGGTGTGGACACCTGCAGAAAACATGAAGATAAAGAGCAGCAGAAAACAAATGCAGCATTTACGCTATGTGTGAACGCGGCCTTACAGACCCAAAAATGCAAGATCTCATATAGTGAAGCTTGCATATAAATAAAAAGGTTATAGCTGTTACAACTATGAATTAATGGATGAACAAAAAGTAAATTCATTGGTCCCAACCTTTCCAGATAAAGCGGGACAGTCCCGGATCTGGGTCTACGCCCTGCTGTTCTGGGTGGTCTGCTGAATGTCCTTTACTGCCACCGCCCCCTCTGATGACATCTCTTGCCAGGGTAGAAAGAAATGGTAAATGGGTGTGGTTTTCATTGCTAGGGGCGTGGCCAAAATGTGCCATTGTATACACTGCATTTCTTGTCCTTCTTTCTAGTCTGTAAAAGTTGGGACGTCTGCATACATTTTTCTACATCATCTATGTGCACTTTGCTTTCTGGAGATGCTCATGATTTTTTTTTTCCTTCAGAATTGGAGAACCTGAAGATTGTGCTGGAATTGTGTCTTTTCTTTGCTCTCCTGACGCTGCATATGTCACCGGCGAAACTGTAGTAGTGTCAGGAGGGGCGCAATCTCGTCTATGAATATCACATGTAAATCTATTATATCTTTGTGGTAATATTTAGCTTTACAGTAAATATATTTACAGGATTGTTTTTTTTTAAACAAATTTTTGAATGTATTATGAATTCAAAACTGTACCATACTGCAGTCCCTAAAAGGCGGGTGAAACCATGCTGTGCCGGGAAGCCGTGAACTGAGGTCCTAACATAGATATATATATATGCTTACCAACTCACTCTCTTGTCTTTATTGTCCCGGGTTTGTATAATTTGAATAATAATAAAAGTAATAAAATGTATCCATGTTATTTCTTTTACTTCTGAAAATACTAAATAGCTTCAAAGCTGTTGTCCAGCCTTCTGATGAAAGTCTCCAGTCATTCTATGTGACTACAGACTCCTGAATCCTGACTGCGTGCGTTCACCGATATTGCCGATGAGAGCGGGCGATCACGCGACTGCAAGGATGTGATTTGACAAAAGAGCAAGGAAACCTCAATTACTATATGTACATTAGTGGTCAATAGAGTACGTGTGTCCATCAATACGACATTAAGCAATAAATTCACATGTGTTGCAAGGATGCAAAATGCAGACCCATTCGGAATAATGTAACAACCAACGAAAAGGACTCTGAAAACACAGGTCTGTGAATCAGAGTATAGTGAAAATATCAAAAAAGCGTTATTTAAATATACAAGTGGGTATGTGGTGGCTGAAAGAGACAGGGGCACACACAAAATTAAAATGACATAAAATGAATCATAAAAAGATATACAAAAACCTGCAAGGTACCAGATAATTGTGGGTATAGCTGGGCATATATAATGCCTTCAAGGAGATACAAGGCATACACATGCGGCTGTCAAAAGATGAAAAGAATTGCTGAACAGATTGTGTGTGTGTATATACAGTTGAAACCAGAATTTTACATACACTATATAAAAAGACACATGCATGTTTTTCTCAATATCTGACATAAATCAGAATAAACCTTTCCCGTTTTAGGTCAATTAGGATTACCATACTTTTTTTATATTTGCCAAATGCCAGAATAATGAGAGAGAGAGAATGTTTTAAGGCATTTTTATTACTTACTGCAAAGTCAAAAGTTTACATACACTAAGATTACTATGCCTTTAAACAATTCTGGACTGCACATATGATGATGTCATGTGATTGGAAGCTTCCGATAGTTTTTTTGGCAACATCTGAGTTAATTAGGGACACACATTTGGATGTATTTTAATGCACACGAAATCAGCCAAGATATTAGGAAGAGAATTGTGGACTTGCACAAGTCTGGTTCATCCTTGAGTACAATTTCAAGATACCTGAAGGTGCCTCATTCATCTGTACTAACAATTATATGCAAGTACAAGCAAGATGGAATGTCCAGCCACCATACTTCTCAGGAAGGAGATGGGTTCTGTGTCCCAGAGATGAACATGCTTTGGTCCGACATGTGCATATCAACCCAAGGACAAAAGCAAAAGACCTTGTGAAGATGATGGCGGAAGCAGGTAAGATTGTGTCAATATTCACAGTGAAACGAATACTGTATCAACATCGGCTGAAAGGCCACTCTGTCAGGAAGAAGCCATTACTCCAAAATAAACATAAAAAAGCCAGATTAATGTTTGCAAATGCACACGGGAACAAAGACCTTAATTTTTGGAGACACGTCCTGCGGTCTGATGAAACTAAAATTGAACTTTTTGGGCATAATGACCATCGTTACGTTTGGAGGAAAAAGGGAGAAGCTTGGAAGCCTAAGCACATCCTTCCAACTGTGAAACACGGGGGTGGCAGCATCATGTTGTGTGGTTGTTTTGCTGCAGGAGGGACTGGTACACTTCAAAAAATAGCATCATGAGAAAAGAAGATTATGTGGCAATACTGAAGCAACATCTCAAGACATCAGCCAGGAAGTTAAAGCTTGGGCGGAAATGGTTCTTCCAAATGGACAATAACCTGAAGCATACTGCCAAAATGGTAACAAAGTGGCTTAAGAATAACAAAGTCAATGTTTTGGAGTGGCCATCACAAAGCCCTGATCTCAATCCTATTGAAAATTTATGGGCAAAGCTGAAAAGGCAGGTGCGAGCAAGGCGACCTACAAACCTGGATCAGTTACACCAGTTTTGTCAGGAGAAATGGGCCCAAATTCCGACCAACTATTGTAAGAAGCTTGTGGAAGGATATCCCAAACGTTTGACCCAAGTCATTCATTTTAAGGGCAATGGTACCAAATACTAATGAAATGTATGTAAACTTTTGACTTTGCAGTAAGTAATAATGCCTTAAAACGTTCTCTCTCTCTCATTATTCTGGCATTTGGCAAATATTAAAAATTATGGGAATCCTAATTGACCTAAAATGGGAAAGGTTTATTCTGATTTCATGTCAGATATTGAGAAAAACATGTATATGTGTCTTTTTATATAGTGTATGTAAACTTCTTGTTTCAACTGTATGTACAGTGGGGGGAAAAAGTATTTAGTCAGCCACCAATTGTGCAAGTTCTCCCACTTAAAAAGATGAGAGAGGCCTGTAATTGACAACGTAGGTAGACCTCAACTATGAGAGACAAAATGAGAAAACAAATCCTGAAAATCACATTGTCTGATTTGGAAAGAATTTTTTTTTTCAAATTTTGGTGGAAAATAAGTACTTGATCAGTTACAAACAAGCAAGATTTCTGGCTCTCACAGACGTGTAACTTCTTTAAGAGACTCCTCTGTCCTCCACTCATTACCTGTAGTACTGGCACCTGTTTGAACTTGTTATCAGTATAAAAGACACCTGTCCGCAACCTCAAACAGTCACACTCCAAACTCCACTATGGTGAAGACCAAAGAGCTGTCGAGGTACACCAGAAACAAAATTGTAGCCCTGCACCAGGCTGGGAAGAGTGAATCTGCAATAGGCAAGCAGCTTGGTGAGAAGAAATCAACTGTGGGAGCAATAATTAGAAAATGGAAGACCTACAAGACCACGGATAATTTCGCTCGATCAGGGGCTCCACACAAGATCTCAAGAACGGTGAGCAAAAATCTGAGAACCACACGGGGGGACCTAGTGAATGACCTGCAGAGAGCTGGGACCAACGTTACACAGGCTACCATCAGTAACACACTACACCGCCAGGGACTCAGATCCCGCAGTGCCAGACGTGTCCCCCTGCTTAAACCATTACATGTCCGGGCCCGTCTGAAGTTTGCTAGAGAGCATTTGGATGATCCAGAAGAGTACTGGGAGAATGTCATACGGTCAGATGAAACCAAAGTAGAACTGTTTGGTAGAAACACAACTCGTCGTGTTTGGAGGAGAAGGAATGCTGAGTTTCATCCAAAGAACACCATACCTACTGTAAAGCATGGGGGTGGCAACATAATGCTTTGGGGCTGTTTCTCTGCCAAGGGACCAGGACAACTTATCCGTGTACATGAAAGAATGAATGGGGCCATGCATAGGCGGATTATAATGAGGGCAATCCGGGCTACCGCCCGGGGCCCCGAGCCTGCAGGGGGCCCGCGACTCCGGCCGGGGTGTCTAATGCCGGACTGCCCTCATTATATGTGCGGGCCGCCGCGGCACATACCGGTAGCAGTGGCGGGAGGGGGGGCCCTGGACCGCTCCCCCAGCAGCGGCCACCGATACTTCTTCATCGGCCGGGCCAGCACTGCAGCAGTTAACTTCCCTGTGCTGGCCCGGCCGCGTCACTGCTAGGAGACACTGCCCTGTGCGCGGCCGTGCCTCCTAGCTGTGACGTCACGCAGTGCGCGCCCGGCCTGCACTGCTGCAACGGAGAAGTCAGAGCAGGCAGGAGGAATGGAGCCGGGGGATGGTGAGTCTGTGTGTGTGTGTGTGTGTGTATGTGTATGTGTATATGTGTGTGTGTATATGTGTGTGAGTGTGCAGGCAGATATCATTGTGTGATGTCTGTTTATATGTATTTTTGTGTTTCAAATGTGTTTATGCGTGTATGTATATGTCTGTATATGTTTGTGTGTGCATGACTGCATGCGGCCTCCTGCTGAGTATAATTGGCGCCGTGCGGCCTCCTGCTGTCTCTGGGGGGGGCGCCGTGCGGCCTCCCACTATGCATAGATGGCGCCGTGCGGCCTCCTGCTATGTATAGATGGCGCCATGCGGCCCCCTGCTGTGTATTGATGGCGCCATGCGGCCCCCTGCTGTGTATAGATGGCGCCGTGCGGCCCCCTGCTGTGTATAGATGGCGCTGTGTGGCCCCCTGCTGTGTATAGATGGCGCTGTGCGGCCCCCTGCTGTGTATAGATGGCGCCGTGCGGCCCCCTGCTGTGTATAGATGGCGCCGTGCGGCCTCCTGCTGTGTATAGATGGCGCCGTGCGGCCTCCTGCTGTGTATAGATGGCGCCGTGCGACCTCCTGCTGTGTATAGATGGCTACGTGCGGCCTCCTGCTGAGTATAGATGGCGCCGTGCGGCCTCCTGCTGTCTCTGGGGGGGGCGCCGTGCGGCCTCCCGCTGTGTATAGATGGCACCGTACGGCCTCCCGCTGTGTATAGATGGCGCCGTGCGGCCTCCTGTTGTGTATAGATGGCTACGTGCGGCCTCCCGCTGTGTATAGATGGCTACTTGTGGCCTCCCGCTGTGTATAGATGGCTACGTGCGGCCTCCCGCTGTGTATAGATGGCTACGTGTGCTCAATATTGAGTCATACAATTAATGTAAGGCTATGTGCCCACGATACAGAAATGTTCCGGAATTTTTTTGAGCGTTTCTGCATCTCCTTGGCAGAAAAAACGCATGCGGATTGTACATGCGTTTTCCTGCCAGGGACATGCGGATGTGAAGCGTTCTTCACTTGCATTTCCGCATGTGGGTTGACAAGCGCTTTCCAAGCGATTTTAGCATCACTTGGAAAGTGCTTGACAACTTGGTTACACTATATAAATCCATGCAACCAGCATGGATTTATATAGTGTGACTGTAAAAGAATGGTAAAAAATAATAAATATATACTGCCGACGTCAGCGGTCGCGTGACCCGTCACATGACTAAATGACGTCACGGCAGGTCCTTTTCAGACCATCGCGAGCTGCCGGCAAGCCAGGACGCATTGGATAAAGACACCGGGGGCCATCAGAAGGTAAGTATAATATTTATTTTTTATTTTATTCTTTTTTTACAGGTTCTATGGTACCCGGGTCCGGAGGAGAGTCTCCTGTCCTCCACACCCGGGTACCATCCGCACATTGAAAGGCATGGATTCTGCATGTACAGATGTAGTGATGCGGATTCCATGCGTTCTTATGCAAGTCAATGGCGGCGAAAACGCCGCGCTTCCGCAAAATAATTGGTAATGCTGCGGATTTTTCTGAAATGATAATCCGCAGCGGAAATTTCCGCAGCATGTGCACAGCACATGCGGATTATCATTGGGGAACATGGTAGACCTTCTACCAAGCGTTTTTTAAGCGTTTCTGCAGTGGAATTGCCGCTGTGGAAACGCTTAAAAAACGCATAGTGGGCACACAGCCTAAAAAAAATATTATAATTAATATTGTGCCAAATTAATTTAACGTGAACTATCACATGATCTATCACAGGGGATCATGTGAACATGTCACGTGATAAATCAGGTGTGTGTGTGTGTGGGGGGGGCCTGCGCCTTCTAAACTGCCCGGGGCCCTTGCTACTCTTAATCCACCCCTGGGGCCATGTATCGTGAGATTTTGAGTGCAAACCTCCTTCCATCAGCAAGGGCATTCAAGATGAAACGTGGCTGGGTCTTTCAGCATCACAATGATCCCAAGCACACCGCCAGGGCAACGAAGGAGTGGCTTCGTAAGAAACATTACAAGGTCTGGAGTGGCCCAGCCAGTCTCCAGATCTAAACCCTATAGAAAACCTTTGGAGGGAGCTGAAAGTCCGTGTTGCCCAGCGACAGCCCCAAAACATCACTGCTCTAGAGGAGATCTGCATGGAGGAATGGGCCAACATACCAGCAACAGTGTGTGCCAATCTTGTGAAGACTTACAGAAAACATTTTAACTCTGTCATTGCCAACAAAGGATATATAACAAAGTATTGAGATGAACTTTTGTAATGGACCAAATACTTATTTTCCGCCAAAATTTGAAAAAAAATTCTTTCCAAATCAGACAATGTGATTTTCAGGATTTGTTTTCTCATTTTGTCTCTCATAGTTGAGGTCTACCTACGATGTCAATTGCAGGCCTCTCTCATCTTTTTAAGTGGAAGAACTTGCACAATTGGTGGCTGACTAATTTTTTTCCCCACTGTGTGTGTGTGTATGCAAAATATATGTATATTTTGCATACACACATTTACACACAGCCCAAGTGAATAGTTACTGCCAAAAACTACTGATATTACTCAAGCTGGCAGAACCTAGGATGAAAATATGTTCCTCAAAAAGGGTAATTATAATGCCACAAGTATTAACAAGGGTGAGGATAATGTAATTGGAAAAGTAGTCAACTCGTATAAAAATTGGTGTGACGATACAGCTTATAATCTTAATCAGCCAGACGATTAGATTTGTTAAGCCAAGAGAAATACACTATTGTGTTTATGTTAATTTGTAAATGTATGTGTATTTCTGTGGCTGGTCAAGAAGGTCATGCTATTTGTATAACCCTGATTGTTGTCTTCTATTGGTCTGTGGAACAATTAATGTTTGCTAAATATGTTGATAAACCTTTGTGTAGACCCTGTGGCTTGTTGACTCACAAAACAGGAGGACAAACTATGCAAATTCACTAAATGTTCAAACAATGAGACCTGAGCGATGCACCTCCCCCCTCCCCGACCTGTGACTGATGACTTTAGCCACATATGTGAATATAAAAAGTTTTTTTTTTATCCTGCTGCAAGGAGAATCAAATATCAGACACACTATTCAGGAGAGTAGCTTGTAGCATGGCTTGAGTCAGAGAGACACAGATTTGGATTCTACATGATTCCGGCCTACGGGTATATCGCCCTAACTGGAAAGATACGGATCTGCTCCATTGACCATCAGAGAGCTCATGGATACATTTGGGGAGACCAGGTTGGGACAATGAAGTCACCTGGCCCCATGGATATGTTGTTTGGAGTTGCCAGGTGAGACCCTCCGGTCGCCTGGAACCCATGGAGACATTCGGAGAAGCCAGATTGGGACCATCCGGTCATCTGGCCCCATGGAAACTCTCAGAGAGGCCAGGGTGGGACCCTCAAGTCTCCTGGCCTTGTACCTCGATGGACTACTAGCTTCTTAAGCTTGCCACTACCTTCTCTCTGTGGGGGCCCGACAAAAGCTGGGTGCCACTGGTTGAGGTAGTTGGCCCTGGAAGTCCCAGAGTCGCAGCTGTTGTATCCCAGGTGGGCCAGCAGAAGGGTGAGATTGTGTAATGTTGTACCATCTTGGGTATTTGCTGGGACTGTTTTATCTGTTTATTGTTCGTTTTGTGGTTCAATAAAGTATTGCCCCGCTGTTTTACCCTCACCCTGTGTCGTCTGAGTAGTGTCCTGCCCACGGAAGACCCCGGGTCTTCACAGATGGTTATGAAATATTGGAATAATGAAAGAGATGCTGCACAGCATACGTGAAGGCAATGTAAATGGAGAAGTAGTCAACTCACTGGTGCTATAAAAAAAAAAATATATATAGTCAACTCAATGGCGCTATACCTGTATGTTAGGAGGGCGGTTGCAGACAACTTTAATATAATGGAACGCAACCGACCCCGGGGTCCGCGATGCAGCCTGGTGGACTGCTGCCGAACACTTCCCGGGTGGAAAGGGAAGCAACCAACTTAAATGTAAAACCCTTCCGTGTTTCTGCACACTAGAACGGGTATAGCAACTCGCACTATCTCCGTTAGCTGCACGAGAGATAGGCAGAGAAAAACTATCTGTAGTCCTGTTACAGCACAGGGACTACAGTGGCGGCGCTAGGATGCGTGTGTGACTACGCCAACGGGTACACGTGCCCCCAGCCGGCGTGCTACCGGACTGCAGGGTTCAACTCCACGTGACGGACAGGCATTAGCCATGCACAGGACGTCTGCAAGCTGCTCGGGGTGATAGGCGACCCCTTTGGCTGAGCCAGGCTGCTAGACGCAGCTACCTGCCTCTATGGATCTAACCTGCCTAAGCGACCTGTGCTAATTAGCCGAGCGAACTCTGGCATCAGCAGGTCACGGAGTGAACAGCTAGGGAGCACGTGAAACAGCGTTGTCCACACAACGGCATCACTTGCTCAAATGATCTGAGCGCGTCGCCATGCTTGTGGGCGGGCCTTTTAAAGACTAAGCCCTGCCCACCGACGCGCCATTGGTGACGTTATCCGTGGACCAATCAGGCGGTGCCAGGTCACCGGGTCAGGTGGGTGCCAACCCACCAATCATGATCCACCAGGTCACGGACATGCTCAGTGCGGCAAATCCTGGACTTAGATTCCACAAGCCCTGTCTCCCTCTGCAACCCAGGCTTAACATTGCTAGGCACAACTACCTGGGAAATAAACAGTGCTTGCGGACCAGCTAGGCGTTGAGGCTGATGCAGCATCAGCCATGGCTGGACTGAAATGGGAGACCACATAAGGGCCTGGACCCATTTTGAATCCAGCCCCAGACTGACACCTAACACTGTATGGGTAGGTCAAATAAATCACTCATGTGAAGACAATATAATTGGACAAAGTAATCACCAATGCTATAATAAATAAGTAAATGGACCCCACCAAATTATCAAGCTATGGTAGCTATGAGAACCATATAATTAAAAAAGTAGTCAACTCACAGGTGAAAGGACAATGTTTGAGGCCCAGAGTATATAGAGATATACTAATGTGCTGCAATGGGTTACCGTGGAGTTGAGGCAAAATGAATGGGAAGAGATAAATCATAGCTCCCAAACGTCCCGGATTCAGCGGGACTGTCCAGGCACGTCAGAGCGTTTGTCCCGGCTTCTATACTCTCCTCTCTCTGACGTATTTATCGCTCAGTAGCTCCTCCTCAGGGCTGCTCTCTGCATAAATTATATTTGTACTTCACCTCTGTTTGGGTCTCCTTGGACACAAACTCGCATCCCCAAGTTCACAGGCAGCATTATGGATGAGCCACAGCTCATAATGATACATATAGGAGAATTTGATCATCTTGACATGTATTGCAGGCAGTGACCCCAGAAGAAGATTATACATGTACATTGGATACAGCAGTGTATTTCTTTGTACTTGTACACTGAGGTGAAGAAAAAGTCAGATTTTTTTTGTTCCTATAAAACTACTAAAAATAATAAAAAGCAATTACACATTTTTTTTTGTGAGAGTCTCCCCTGTAATAGAATCCACAACCTTCAACATTACAGGCAAGAGCTAAATCAACTGAGCCACAAGCTCTGGATGCTGTAATGGGGAGAATTTTGTGTACTTGATCTGTATTCCGGGCTCTGACTCCACAGGCAGATTACATCGAGATACATTGTACACAGCAGGGGATTTTTATGTCTCTGCAATCTAGAGGGAGAATAAAAGATTTTTTTCATCCTATAAAATTACTAAAAAGAAAAAGAAAAACACTTAAAATAATGTCATTTTTAATGCGTTTTTTTTAAATAATAAACATTACAAATCAGCAAATAACAAGGACATATTTGGTGTTTCTGTAATCGTAAAGACTCGCACAACACAGCGATCAGATTATTTACAGGGATCGGTAAATGGCGTGATTGATACATTTTTTTATGGGTTTAATAAAGAAAAAATAACGCTGAGGCAGTGTTCACACATGCTGCGTTTTTTCTACTGCTTTTTTCTGCAGGTGTCCGCACCATATGAGCCAATAACAATCTTCTCTGATTATTGCGTGTTTGCTGCATTTCTTTTATCCGTGTTCTCCCATATTTGATGCGTTTTTGGTACAGATGTGAATCCGCGTTTTTAACGCTTTTTTAATAGTACAGAAAGGCTTTGATTCTGCGCTTAAAAATGGCTCTGGCTAATCAAAAGCAGCCGCCAGGTACCACTGATCTAGATGCTGGACCAGAGTCCCGTGAATCAGTCAGCTCATCTCTAGTCCCAATTGTCCCGAATACAACGGACAGTCACAGATTTGGGTCTATGCCCCGGAAGTCTCTGGCATCTGCTGAATTATTGCCAACACCCGTCTGACATCTCCTGCCAGGGTAGAAAGAAATGGCAAATAGGCATGGATTGGGGTGTGGCCTGTGGCATAACCGAAATTTGCCACGGCGTGCTACAGGCGCCACATTATTTATCCCTCTTTTTGTTTGGCAAAAGTTGGGAGGTACGGATAAACTACTCACTTGTAGTGTGACTGACACACAAAGCAGAAAGGCAAAAAAAGAGGTGAACTCCTAGTAATAAATATGGAAAATTCTTCTCTTCCCTCTGCTCTACGTAGAAACAGGAAGTCTCTTATCCTTGCATTTATCATTCCCCTTTTCAACTCCTGACCCAACTGCTCCCTCCTACACCTTGCCTGGGACTTTTGCAGTGACTCATGACTCATACGGGGAAAATTGACCTCCTGTTTCTACATAGAGCTTAGAAGGATTCAGCTAGTCAGTTTTTAATCATGTGATGTCATAGCCCTAATGGAAAAGAGAAGAATTAGCTGGGTAGAAAAGCAAAATGAGCAATTGTAAATAGGTGAGGAGTTGTATAGGATGGTATTTGGAGCTGTTTGATTCAGAGAAGTTTTTGTTTTTTTGGGGGGAAGACTATTACATTACATGTAAGAATGAAAACAACTGTAGTGGAGAGAGAAATCTCAGGGCAGTTTGGAAGTCATATGAGAGGACCGTAAAGTGCAGGTGGTGAGGTAAAACTTGGATCTCCTACATAGTGTATGGACCTGTGGGTTTTTTGACTCCTCACACTGTGTACTTTAGGTAGCTATGGGACCTGCTACCAACTGGCCCCCATTAATCTGATGTTCATGACCTATCCTAAGGATGGATCCTGGACAACCCCTTTACCGACAGATCCCTTGGATGTGTTCACACATTGAGGCTCTTAGATGCAGTTATATGGTTTTTAAATTAAAGGTAAAGAGTAGATTTTCTTCACGAGTTTCTTCCGTTTATTATCCATTTTTGGCTTTGGCTTCAAAAACTTTATAAAAAACTTAAACGTTAAAACATAGACTTTCTCTTCCAAGTCCCCATGCACATTTAGCCTACGTTTTACTAAAAAACCAGGTGAAAACAGATGGAAAATTTAATCACCTTATTTTAATGGGATCATTCCCACCTGTCCAGCACGTCAGTTGTTGTTCCTGAAAAGTCCAGCTGTTGGTCTGGAGTCCTGAGCACAATGTTTGATGTTTTTCAGTCTGGCTACTGGATAAAAAGTCTGATGACAACTGATGCATTTTTGCATCAATTGTGATCAGATATGTTAACTATACAGATTACAAATGTAGTGAATTTTTTTTTTTTAAATGTATCAGTAACTCGTATATGGAAATGCATTTTTGGGGGAATGTATGTTTTAGCAAGTCCTATCCTCATTTCACATAGATACTATCATTGGGGATCACACTGGTATGGACACTGGCCATGATCATTATTTCCTGCATGACTATGTCCAGAGCATAGCCTTGCAGTAAATCAAGATGTGGAACCAAAAATCCACATTCGATTATTAGGTTTTACTAAGCCATTTGCATCACAAGTAGTGATAAGTGAGCGTGGTCGTTTAACCCTTTAAACGAGCACGCTTGGGTACTCGCCGAGTAGTTTAGACATGCTCGGCGTTTCATTCTCTGTCGCCGCACCTGCAAGTGTCACGGCTGTTAGACATCTGTGACACATGCCGAGATAGCCTGTCTGACAGGCAATCTCTGCATGTATCACAGATGTCTACCTGCCGTGACACTTGCACGCACGCCAACAGAGAATGAAATGCCGAGCACACCAAATTACTTAGTGTTGATCCAGTAATTATCATTAACCCTTTCCGACGAGCACACTCGGGTGCTCGCCGGAAAGGGTTAATGATACATACTGGATCAACACTAATCACAAGGTACTAAAAAGCGCTCTTCTCTACTGATGTCCACCTGTAGAGTCTATGAAATGATGTGGAATTTTAGGCGAAAATTGCTAGGTAATTTAAGTTTATAAGGTAGGTTTATGTGGCATAAGAAAAGATGGAGTAGTGGAAATAATTCAGAAGAGAGAACAATGTGGCAGTTATAGTACATAAGGGAGGACAGTGTAGTGGTTATTGTTCATAAGAAAGGACAGTGTGGTGATTATAATTCATAATGGAGGATGGTGTAGCAGTTATTTTTTCAGTGTGGCATTATTATTTTTTAAGAGGTGACTATGTGGCTGTTGTAGTTCATAAGGGTAGACGACAATGTTGCAGCTGTTCATATGAAGTGGCAGTTTATATTAATAGGACGGATGGTATGGTGGCTTTAGTTCATAAAGGCAGACAGTGTGGAGGTAATATCATATGAGAGAGGACAGTGTGGACAGAGGGGCAGTGTAGGGGTCATATTTTATGAGAAACTATTCATTATTCAGGGTCACAGAATGGGCAGATATTTTTATACAGTGGACATAACGACACTCCTACTTTTAAGGGCACCATGTCAGGAAGTGCTGTAGAAGGGCAGAGAAGAGTGAAGTCTGCAGAGATGAACTGTGTGTGTGAAAAAGTCATCAGATCTTTTGGACCAGATGGAGATGAAAGGGATGAGAATGACTCCAATCAGATAAGATGCTACTGTAAGGTATTGAGATATAAATGTGTAATTGTGATACTGCATCTAATCAGTACTCTGGTTTCTGTATGGTTCGCAGTCTAATGATGGCTAGTAACAACAACTCCCAGCATCTTCTTACCATTGTTAAGGACATACTTGGAGTTGTAGATTCATGCTATACATGTGCATATGGCATAGGTTGTCCTGACATTGCAATTGATCACTTTATTAAGCTTGGTGTTGTGTACATGGATGGTGAGTTTGGTGTGGTATTCATCTACTTGTAGTGGCTCTGGTGATGTATTCATGTACTGATGATTGTTCTGATGCTTTTTTTCATGCAGAGATTGTGGTTTTGGTGTTGTATACCTGTACTGAAGGTGATTCTGGTGCTGTATTCATGTACTGATGGTGGTTCTGAACTGTATTAATTTGTTGATCGTGCTTCAAGTGCTATATTTATGTGCTGATTCTGGTCATGTATTTATGTGCAGACGATGCTTATGGTGCTATATTCTTTTATTATTGGTTTTGATCCTGTACACAAGTAGCAATCCATAACTTGTCAGATAACATGCAATATGTCTATGTTAACAAAGTATTGTACCGTCTGAGAAGTTTAGGATTACAATATCTGCATTTATGTTAGAATTATTAAACTTTTGTATTTGAAGGTTCCCATGGCTGCCACCTTGGTTCTTCTGTGAAGCTCAGCCAAAGGCTGAGCCTTATTAGAGACCGTGATTTGTCCTATATACTGCAGTACTTTACTATTGCAGTATATAGTATTAGCGAACAGATAATCTCAGGTTCTGTCATGTCCCACGACTTGGGAATCATACAGTTTTGTATTGTTGATGTAGCTTTTTAGCAGATTGTCCTCCCTCTCTCCCTGTCTGCCTCCATAGCGCTAATGTCAGTAACCCCTCTCTTCTTTTTCCTCATTGTGAGTATGCCAGCCATCTTAGGAACCTAATGTCTTGCAGTTCTGGTTCAGAATAGTCTTTTTTTACCTACTGCAGCTGTTGCAGCTACTGCTATTGTAATTGTGAATATTACAAGAATTCAGCTTGAAAATAAACCTTATTCTGGAATCTTCAAACGTGCCTTCTGCAGTCGAGTCAAGCTAGCTAATGAAATTTCTTCGTGTAACTAATGGTACATAGAAACAGCCATATAAACGGTGTCTCAAGCGCCCTACACTTGCAGCCTAGTTATGGAGTCCAGTCCCTTTAAAAGACTGAAAATATAAATTAAATTGTAAAAATAATGAAGTAAATATATTATAGTGGCACTCACCATATGAGATAAAAAATTCCTTTACTGTGATGCAATAACACATACAGGTACTGTATGTTGGGAGCTTGTTCACAGGTCATTTCTATCATACATTGAATACCATAAAAGCAAACCCTCCAAAAATTGCATTTATTCACTGGAGGATTATAATGTACTTGTTATGATCTGCAACATGTACTAAGAAAAGATAGGGGAAAGCTGTCCCTACAGTAAGACTAAGCTGCATCCCTACGATGTAGCGGGCTGCCTGTTCCTAGTGAACAGACCCGCCTTAGTCCTCGGCTAGTCTGAACGAAGACCTATAGAATTAAGGGAGGGGTCCCTAAAAGAACTAAGGACTGAGACAAAAATGGGACACCTCCTAAACAGAAGTTGTTGCAGTACGCAAAAATACAAACTGACATAAATGTACTAGAGGTCCCAGAGGACCAAGCAAACTTGACAGAGAAAGGCACCGAAGCACCAGGCTAGAGAAACAGTCAAACAGGGAAGTCCAGCACAGCCACAAGGGCGGAGCTGGAATATAAAGGCAGATGGTCACATGACCGCAAAACACAAGATGGAAAAAACAAACAGGAGGGTTCTAACAGTACCCCCTCTTTCCTCGGGATCCTCCAGGCCCAGGCCTATCTGGAAACCTCCTGTGGAAATCTTTAACAATCCTAGGAGCAGAGACATCATCCGTCCTTACCCAGGAGTTGTCTTCGGGACCGAAACCCTTCCAGGAGACAAGATACTGTAATCTCCCTCTATGCCATCTAGAATTCAAGATACGAGAAATTTCATATTCGCCGTCTTCCACAACAGCAGGAACTGTGACAGTGGCGTCCCTATCAGATACATCAGCCTTTTTCAACAAGGAAACATGAAACACAGGATTAATCTTCCAGGAGGTAGGGACATCCAACCTAACAGCAGACGGGTTAACAACCTGAAGCACTTTAAATGGACCCACAAACTTAGGACCCAGTTTTTCAGAGGGAATCCTCAACCACAGGTTCTTCAAGGACAACCATTTCACCCACAGTAAACAAAACCTCCTTACGTTTCCTGTCAAAATATTTCTTGGACTTCTTGTTAGCTTCTTGACGGTTGCAACGTACATTAGTCCAAACTCTCTCCAAATCATCGGAAAAATTCTCCTCCTCCGGCACCGCCGACCTCAATTTGGAGAACGAACCAAAAGACGGATGTCTCCCAGTACAACAAAAAAAAGGAGAACACCCAGCAGAGGAGGATGTATGATTGTTAAGAGCAAATTCTGCGAGAGGCTGAAACTCAGACCACACCGCTTGATTGTCCGCCACAAAACAACGCAAAAACTGTTCAACATCCTGGTTCTTTCTTTCAGTCTGTCCATTAGACTCAGGATGATAACCAGACGGAAATGACAAATGAACTCCCAACCTGTCACAAAAAGCACGCCAAAAGCGCGCCACAAACTGAGGTCCTCTATCAGAAACAATATCCGTGGGAACGCCATGGAGCTTGACAATCTCCTTAACAAACGCCTTAGCGAGTGTCTTGGCGCAGGGCAACTTAATGAATGGAATCAAATGACACATCTTACTAAAACGGTCCACGACCACCTAGATGACAGTAAAACCCTCGGACACAGGAAGATCAGTAATAAAATCCATTGTGAGATACGTCCAAGGCGCACCAGGAACCTCCAGAGGGCAAAGCAACCCAGCAGCAGGAGTATGTGAAGCCTTTGACCTAGCACACACAGTACACTGAAGCACCCACTTAATGACTTCCTTCTGCCATCCAGGCCACCAAAAACTGCTACTGATCAGTCTCTTAGTCTCCGAAATTCCTGGATGACCTGCCAACCGAGACTCATGACACTCCACAAACAAATCTCTCCTAAAGGCTCTAGGCACGAACAACCTCCCATGGGGAGTGTTAGATGGAGCATCATCTTGAGCTTTCAGAATCCCATTCTCCAAAACAGAGTCCAATGCCGCCACCACAACTCCTTTCTGTAAAATGCTCTCCTCCTCCTCGGCACCGACCGTAGGAGAGAAGCTGCGAGATAAAGCATCGGCTTTAACATTCTTAGTACCAGGGATATAGGTAACAGAAAAATGAAACCGAGAAAAAAAAAGTGCCCACCTAGCTTGACGGGCATTCAAGCGCTTGGCAGCATCCAGATAGATCAAATTCTTATGATCTGTGAAAACCTGAATAGGAAATCTAGCGCCTTCCAAAAAATGACGCCAATGTTCAAACGCAAGTTTAATAGCCAGCAATTCCCGATTTCCAACATCATATTTCAGTTTGGTTTTCGAAATTTTTTTCGAAAAGAAGGCACAAGGATGTACTCCACCCTTGTTCTCCTGAGACAAAACTGCTCCGACCCCCACCGATGAAGCATCGACCTCGACCAAAAAAGTCTTGGTCTCATCAGGCCGCATAAGGGTAGGGGCAGAACTGAACCTCTCTTTGAGATACTCAAACGCTTCAATGCCTCAGTAGTCCATTGGGCCGTATTCGCACCTTTCCTGGTGAGATCGGTTAGAGGTTTAACAATTATAGAAAAATTCTTAATGAATTTCCTGTAATAATTGGCAAAACCCAAAAATCTCTGTATAGATTTCAAACCAATAGGCCTAGGCCATTCCTGCACAGCCTGAACCTTCACAGGGTCCATCTCAAAGCCCTCGCTGGAGACAATGTAAACCAAAAAACTAATTTTCTGCACAGCGAACTCACATTTCTCCAGCTTAGCAAAGAGTGAATTATCACTCAATAACTGCAAAACTTCACGTATACTCTGCCAATTGGACTCTAGATCTGGTGAGTAAATCAAAATGTCATCCAAATACACAACCACATTCTTACCAATCAAAGGTCTCAAGATGTCATTAATAAGGTTCTGAAAAAATGCAGGTGCATTGGTAAGACCAAAAGGCATCACCACATTCTCAAAATGACCTACCGGAGTGTTAAAAGCAGTTTTCCATTCATCACCCTCCTTCACTCGAAACAAATTGTATGCCCCCCGGAGATCAATTTTGGAGAACCACTTGGCCCCCACTAACTGCTTAAACAAGTCAGGAATTAACGGCAAAAAATCCAGACATGGACGTAAACCGCCGTCCTTTTTTTTAACAAAGAAAAATCCAACTGCCACAGGCGACTTAGAAGGTCTAATGTGACCAGCAGCCAGGCTAGTCTGTATGTACTCCTCCAAGGCCTTTCTTTCAGGGATAGTCAGATTAAACAAGTGACTCTTGGGAAGAGTAGCTCCCGGAACAAACTCAATGGCGCAATCATAATCCCTATGAGGAGGTAAAACTTGCGACTCCTCCTCCGAAAAAAAACTCCAAAAATCTTGAATAGGTACAGGTAATTCCCCTTTTTCCACCGCCGCAATGTGACCATTACAACATTTATCATAGCACTTCGGACTCCAAGACTTAATCACATTATTAGACCAGTCCAATAAAGGATTGTGCAGTTTTAACCAAGGCAATCCTAGAACAACTGGAGAGGGTAAATTATCTAAAACAACCAAGTCCAAAATTTCTTGGTGAACTCCATTGATAGTGAGGGGAAATGCAGCAGTCTAGTGAGTAATACATTTCAAAGGAGTGTTATCAATTGCAATCACAGAAATAGGTGATGACAAAGGTTTGGATTTCAATTTAAGGTTTTCCAAAAATCCTTTATCAATCACATTAAGTGTTGAACCACAATCCACAAATACCTGAAATTCAATCAAATCTCTCTGCAGAGTAGTACTCCCAGAAAGAAATACTCCTGCAGAGCGTAAATAAGCTATACGAGCGTAACGGACCTTTTTTTTTTCTTTACTTAAACGACGATCACAATACTTAATCAAATGGTCAGCTTTGCCACAATAAAGACATAATCCCTCGGTAAACCTCCGGTCTCTTTCCTGAGAGCGGAGTGACATCGCCCCAACCTCCATCGGTTCTCCGCCGTCAGAGCAGATTTTCTGGGGACTAGGACCTGGCATTACAGGAGTCTTTACCTCATTGAGCCTGCACCTCAGTCTCCTGTCTATACGAACAGCTAACTGCATAGCATCCTGCAGAGTCTCAGGTGCAGGGAATGCAATTAGGAGATCCTTAACCCTTTCACTCAGACCAGCAAGAAATAAACATCTCAGCGCAGGATCATTCCACTTAACTTCTGAAGCCCATCTTCTGAAGTGTGTGCAATAATTTTCAACATCATCTGACCCCTGATTCAAACGTCTGAGTTCTGATTCAGCAGATGAGATTCGATCAGGATCGTCATATAATAGCCCCATAGCAGAAAAAAATTCTTCAACAGACCTTAAACACGGATCATTAGGCTGGAGAGAAAAGGCCCACTCCTGTGGTTCATTGCGCAAAAGTGTCATAATAAAACCAATGCGCTGTGATTCATTCCCAGAGGACCTTGATCTCAAACGAAAATATAACAAACAAGCATTGTTAAAGGAAAAAAAATCTTGCTGTTTACCATCAAAAACATCAGGCAGTCCTACCTTGGGTTCGACAAAATGCGCTCCAGAACAGCTACTCACGTGTTGCTGAAGCTCGGCCACCTCCAGAGACAATCCCTGCAGGCGTTGAGCCAAATCCTGGACGGAAACCATACTGATCCCCGAATTTCTTTCCTTTAGTTTTTTTTTTCGGCTGGACTTACTGTTATGATCTGCAACATGTACTAAGGAAAGATAAGGGAAACCTGTCCCTACAGTAAGAATAAGCTGAATCCCTACGATGTAGCGGGCTGCCTGTTCCTAGTGAACAGACCCGCCTTAGTCCTCGGCTAGTCTGAACGAAGACCTATAGAATTAAGGGAGGGGTCCCTAAAAGAACTAAAGACTGGGACAAAAATGGGACACCTATTAAACAGAAGTTGTTGCAGAACACAAAAAAGACAAACTGACAAAAATGTACTAGAGGTCCCAGAGGACCAAGCAAACTTGACAGAGAAAGGCACCAAAGCACCTGGAGAGAAACAGTCAAACACTGAAGTCCAGCACAGCCACAAGGGCAGAGCTGGAATATAAAGGCAGATGGTCACATGACCGCAAAACACAAGATGGAAAAAACAAACAGGAGGGTTCTAACAGTACTGTGGGTGAGAGGCCCAATTTCAATATTCACCCCAGGTAGAAAGAAAGCTAGAATGACCCTGTCTACATGTAATTAGCATTGAAATCATGTCTGCAAGGCTTACTGGAATAGCGACTATAGGGAGAAAATGATGTTATATCCTCCCTGCAGCTGCTCATTTCTAGTCATCAGCGTGGTGCAGGAAACATCGGAATTATGTCACTCGGAGATTTAAATGGAAACCCCGATATCAGTGTTCAGCGTACAGCACAGGATAAATGGGAACATTTTACATAACATTTTGGATCACAATAAAAGCTTCGACTCAATCCACAAAAAAAGCAAGTCCCCACTCAGGTCTGTCATCTGTTAACGGAAATATAGGGGGCTTCCACATTACTAATAGCACAACGGCTCGATCCCTCCCGAGTCTCGCCGTGTGGCTAAGCAGTACTGTACAGCCACATATGGGGTATTTCTACATTCAGCAAAAATTGTGTGACACATTTTGGTGCAATTTTTACCCATTTCCCAGTGTGAAAATGTAAAATTTGGAGCTAAAACTAAACTTTGGTGGTAAAAATGTAATTATTCTTCACCGCCCAGTGGTGTAAAATTCTGTGAGGCACATGTGGTATCAACATGCTCACTGCACCCCTAGATGAATTCATTGAGAGGTGTAGTTTGTAAAATGGGGTCTCTTATGGGGGTGTTCTGCTGTCCTGGCACCTTAGGGGCTCTGCCAATGTCACATAGCACCATCAAACCAGCCCAGCAAAATATGAATTCCAATATGGCGCCTCTTCCCTTCTAAGCTTTGCACTGTTACTCAAAAGTAGTTTTCGACCACATATGGGATATTGGCGTACTCAGGAGAAATTGCACAACAAAGTTTGGGGTCCATTTTCTCCTATCCTTGTGAAAATGAAATTATTGGGCGCTAAAACAACATTTTCGTGGGAAAAATATATATTTTTTCATTTTTACAGATCCACGTTATAAAATTCTGTGAAGCACCTGTGGGTTCAAAGTGCTCACCACACATCTAAATAAATTCCTTGAGGGATCTAGTTTCCAAAATGGTGTCACTTGTGGGGGGGGGTTTCCACTGTTTAGGCACATCAGGGGCTCCCCAAACGTGACATGGCGTCCGCTAATTATTCAAGCAAATTTTACATTCAAAAAGTCAAATTGCGCTCCTTCCCTTCCGAGCCCTGCCGTGTGCCCAAACAGTGGTTTGCCCCCACATATGGGGTATCAGCTTACTCAGGAGAAATTTCACAACAAATGGTTCTCCTGTTACCCTTATGAAAAAGCAAAATTTGGGTCTGAAAAACATTTTTGTGGGAAAAATGTGAAAATTTTATTTTTATGGCTCAATGTTATAAACTTCTGTGAAGCACCTGGGGGTTCAAGGTGCTCACCACACATCTAGATAAGCTCCTTGAGGGGTCTAGTTTCCAAAATGATGTCACTTGTGGGGGGTTTCCACTGTTTAGGCACATCAGGGGCTCTCCAAACGCGACATGGCGTCCGCAAATTTATTTAAGCAAATTTTACATTCAAAAAGTAAAATGAAGCTCCTTCCCTTCCGAACCATGCTGTGTGCCCAAACAGTGGTTTTCTCCCACATATGGGGTATCGGCGTACTCAGTAGAAATTGCAAAACAAATTTTGGGGTCCATTTTTTCCTTTCACCCTTGCGAAAATAAAAAAAATGGGTCTAATGTAACATTTTTGTGAAAAAAAAGTTAAATGTTCATTGTGTTCTTCCACATTCCAAAAATTCCTGTGAAGCACCTGAAGAGTTAATACATTTCTTGATTGTGATTTTGAGCACCTTGAGGAGTGCAGTTTTTAGAATGGTGTCACTTTTGGGTATTTTCTGTCATAAAGGCCATTCAAAGTTACTTCAAATGTGATGTGGTCCCTAAAAAAATGGTTTTGTAAATTTTGTTGGAAAAATTAGAAATCGCTGGTCAACTTTTAACCCTTATCACTTCCTAACAAAAAAAGTTTTGGTTCCAAAATTGTACTGATGTAAAGTAGACATGTGGGAAATGTTATTTATTAACTTTTTTGTGTGACATACCTCTCTGATTTAAGGGAATGGAAATTCAAAGTTTGAAAATTGTGACATTTTCTACATTTTCGCCAAATTTCCAATTTTTTCACAAAGTAACGCAAGTCATATCAAATAAATTTTACCACTATCATGAAGTACAATATGTCATGAAAAAACATTCACAGAATTAGTGAGATACGTTGAAGCGTTCAAGAGTAATTACCTCATAAAGTGACAGTGGTCAGAATTGTAAAAATTGACCTGGTCATTAACGTGCAAACAGCCTTCGGGGGTAAAGGGGTTAAAGGATCGTTATTGACTTTTAGGGTTGCTACTTATAATAGGTGGCACTAGCATTCTAGCCTGCTGACTTGGCACTCTCCACAAAGAGAAACTGTACCACTAAGGCCAGTTTCACATGTCCGCATATCTCTGGTACCGGAAAAACCGATACCGGAGATATCCGTGTCCCATGTGTCCGTGTGTCCGAGTGTGTCATACGTGTGGCAACCGTGTGCCGCATCAGGATCACATGGATGGCGCTTGGGAATCAGCGCTACAGTTAGCACTGTTCCCAAGCACCGGGTGCTGAACAGTACCCTCATCATGGTTCCTGCCGGCGCTGCTATCAGCACCAGCAGAGACAGTGATGAGGGTAGTGGTAGTCTGCTCCCGCAGTGTCCACACCTGTAAAAATAAGAATAAAATAATAAAATCCATGTACTCCCCTCTCCTAGGTGTCCCCTGCTGTAATCCATGCATCCATACAAAAAATAAGCCTTCATATGGCCATATTGACCGAAAAATAAAAAAGTTATGGCTCTGGGGAGCAAAAAACGAAGGAGCAAAAAACGAATGTGCAAAAACAGAAAATGGTCCAGGGTGAAGGGGTTAAAGGATTTATCTACTCATTCCAATTACAAAGCCTTTAATTTGCCATGGATGGCTATTTTGTCTCACAATATCAACTGCTTACACAGTTGAGGAGTAGTTAATTTGCTTGACTGCTGCCTTCCTTGGATGTGGTACATGTTTATCAGGCTGCCTCTCTGGAATAGAAACCTGATTCTCCGTTACAAATGTGTACTCTGCAACCCTGCCTGTGGGTGATTTGAGATCGGATGGCTGAGAGTGCCTCCAGTTCCTTCACTTTGTGATCCACCAGGTCCCCCTCTTAATCATGGCCCCAGTTTGAACAAACAAGAATATAAAAATGGAGTACAATTCCATTATCCCTACCTGAAATATTAAGGCGTGGTTTCCTGCTTTGAACAGTAATTTTTTCAAGGTAAACTCTTCTGGATTCGGGACCTACTATGTTTTCCTCAGATGCATTTGCAGTACACAGAGTACTGTAGCATAAATTTTTTAACATTTGGAGTATCATGCCCCATGCTCTGTGGCTGAAATTTAGCGTAATCTTATGTGGGGGTATTGTTCCCCATGCTGTGAGACTTACATTTTTAAACTTCTTCTGTGAGGATACTGTTCACTATGCGCTGTGGGTGAAATTTGAATCAGCTTCTGTGGGGGTACTGTGCCTCATGGTCTTTGGGTGAAGTTTGTAAGTTGCTTCTGTGGGGATACTCTTCCCCATGCTCTGTGGGTGAAATTTTTTTTTTATTTCAATAATTTTTATTAAGGGGTTTTTAACATTCTGGGGAGAGGAGAAACTACCATCCAAATCCTCAAATAAACAACAATATATGGAATTTAAAAATATAATAAGTTTGCAAACAATGAGACTTATTATTTGAAACAAAAACATAATAACTTACTTCAAAGTTAAGCCACGCTATAATTATGAAAGGGAAAAAAGGAAGATAATATTAGGATGAGGACAACAAAGGACACGGAGAAGATAGGAAGGATATGGGAAGGGAGAAAATAAAACTTGGAGTAAAGGGAGGGGGAGAGGGATACAGGGTAGGGTAAATAGGATAGGGAAGATAGCGGTAAGAAGGGCAAGGAAATTAAAGGGGGAAACAGAAGAAGTCAGTCTTCTGAGATTATATTTCACACATAAAGAATCATAGTATAAAACTTACTATTGATAACAAGGATAGAAGATCAGATTATGTAATCATTTGATCATACTGGAAGAATTTCAATGTAATGTTTGAGTAGCTAATTCCGCATGGGAAGAAAAGTGAGAATTTCATAGTGACCATTTAGATTGATATTTTAATGTAGACTTGTTTTTTTAGGGCAAAAGCAAGTTCAAAGGTATTATGATGAGTGACCTTTTCCAAAATATCGTTTATGGTAGGTATGTCAACAGCTTTCCATTTAGCAGTGATAAGAAGTTTAGCTACTGAAAAAATATGTATTGAAAGATGTTTGATTTTTTTGGGGAGAGAATCTAGCTCTAAAGATAAAAGAGATAATTGTGGAGTCATATGTAGTTTTTCCTTCCCCAAGATGTAGAGAAAGGCATAAATCTCTTTCCATAATATTTTTAGTTTTGGACAGGTCCAAAAAATATGCATTATGTTGCATTTGCTTGGGTGAAATTTTTAACTGGACTAGCGGTAGCAAGCCTCAATCTCTGTGTGGGCACTGTTATCATTTTTATGTTATTTATTTACTTCCTATTTTACCATGATGGCTATGGTGAAATAACCCCTTTAATTAATTTCCCTATTCCCTATCCACATTTGTTTGCAGGGCCATTGTCCTGCTCTTCCCCCACTTTTCTTCCTTTTGCAGCCCCATAACCCTTACTCCGACCATTTTACAGCAATGAAATTTGGGTCCCCATTGACTTATATGGGGTACGGTGTCCGGGGTCAAGTTCGGGTCGCAGGCCGAACCCGTTGAACCAGAACATCCATGGGTTCGCTCATCATTAGTTGTGACCTGCTGGATCGCTTCAGTGTTTGCTGGGTGAGCCAGAGATCATTTCTCAATGTAAGTCTATGAGCGCCAGAACGAGGTCAGAACGAGTCCTCATAGACTTTCAATGAGAATTTGTGACCGTTACCTCACAAGTTGGCGGACTGGGCCGAAGCGACACTGGGAACAGCTGAAGACAGCAGCTGGTAGGTGTAATAGAATACTAGGGGAAGGGAACTTGCATTAGTGCCACCACTCCAGCCCTGAAATAAAAACAAACACTGGAGTGGTGCTTTAAATCTCTCACACTATTCTAATATAGTAAACAAAATGGTACCCAACCTTACTGATCCTGCAGCTCTCATTCCAGTGCTCAGCTGGTCCCTTCCTTGACACACTGGAAATCACTGTCCGCAGTGGTGCCTCTGCTCAACCGGTGATTGGCTTGGCAGGCATTTCTGGTGTGTTGGGGACAGGACCAGTAAGCGGGGACCAGGTGATTGCCAAAATGAGAGCTGCAGGGGATTGAAGACCCTGAGTATCATGTCTTTTATTATCATAAAGAAGTCTAAGGCATTGAAAAGTATTCCCTGGCCCGCCCCTTTAACCAATAAATATTTTAGGAATATACGAGTAATTCCAGCATATTTATATTACATACGTTCATTCTTCTTTAATTCGTCCTTATAAAAGACATTGTACACAATCCAGACCTGTAAAATTTATAAATCACTCCTTGTGTAAATGAAGACATCGCGGTAGCCATCAGCGTCCTGCATCATTCACAGGTGAATAACTACTGGTAGGCAAATAAGAATCCATCCCGGGAGAACATGGCAGGCCTGATTAGAATTTATGAGCCTACTTAGCTGTATCCATGTTTATGTCTGTCAGTGTGTATGTAACAAGATAGCAGGGGATGCTGCAGCCCTCTTTTCCATGGCAACTGTTTCCATGGGACCGCCTCTCTCTTCCTTCTGCTACCATGGAGACGGTAGTCATGGGCCAGCTGCAAGATGTTGCTAGGGAGAAAAAGAAGGCTGTGTGCTAATGAGCAGAGCTGTATACACTACAGTGCATGTGTATACATAGGTAAATAATTGCAGATGATACAGCCCAAGAAGAGAATCCACCTAAACCTGCATTTATTGCTAATGATACATGCACTTATTTAGTCCTAGCATGCTCATAGGTTTCACATATCTAATATTCAATTCATGACATTGTGCTAAGAAAACAGGGTGCCCCTGCAACCTGGGCATCGCTTTACAGTCAATCACCTCAAATGACCCCGACTTCCCTCCCCGTATCCATCCTTCTTCCACCCACACCCATCATCTCTCCTTCGCCCACAGCACATCTTTACCAGTGACTGAATATCATAAATGCTCCAAACTTCCAGCACACCTCCCCCTCCTGGCCACCACGAACCCTCTTTGCACATCTCCACCCTGACAGAAGCCCCTCCATATTTAGCTCTCCTCCTCCTCCTTTCCATCCTCCACCCCCTCCAGCCGTCTCAAACCTGCATCTATAAGCACAGAGAGGTGAGTGAAGAGCTATGTGTGAGTGAGCGGATTGGAATGGAAATGTGTGCTATGTACCTAGGTGTATGATTGTGGTTACACTCCGTGCTGCACTCTATAGCTGCTCTCATTGCCCCCTTATCCTGGGTATCTCCTACCCCGGGAGGACTAGGTGCCCATCTGATAATCCCCCGCTTGTGTGTGCACTTGCACAGCTGTAGTCAGTAACTGCGAATATGTTGCTCCTCCTAATAATGACTATTTAGCCTGTTTTCTGTAATATTTACATCTGTTCTGTACATGCATGCATGTCAGTGACCTAGAAATAGTAGTGTTTTGCATTTATTTCAGGTTAGCATGTGCACAGACACATTTTAGATAATATGTGTATCCCTTGGTTGAGCCATGCTATTGTATGTATTAGCATAACACAACATATATGCCCATTATACCGTAAACCTTGACTTTTCTACAATTGGAAACCTATGTTGTCTAAATTGTTCGGCTACCCAAAGTCTGCTCATAGTCATACTGCCAGTAATTGTTCTTTTTTACTATGCCTCATTAATAATTTACATATTGTCTGGTGAAATGAATAATCTTATGAACCAATAGTAAAATAGAAATAGATGAAGTTTGACCCCCCCCCACCATATCCCTTATTAGAGCTTGAAAAATGATGTGGATTTCCATTCTCACTGCATTGACAACAGAGTGTAATCTCACTGAACCATGTATAGTATTTAGTGTAACTGTCATGTTCTCTCTTTTTTTTTTCAGGTATTTTTAGTAGTCACGTGCCCGATCTGAGATAGACTACGAGAGACCATTAGTGACCGGATAAGAGCTTCTACCTGGATAATGGACACACAAGTGTAGGGACAGGTAATAAAAGAAATTAAAAACTGCAAAATCTTGCATTGATAGAAACGCCTTGGAGGAAAAAAGTGAAGAAGAGATAAATTAAACAGACTGAGTGTATACATGAATCCAACTATTTATACATCAATGTGTGAACTCCATAGGAGACAGAGAAACTAAATATGCATTGATTGTGGAGCAGGCAAATTAAGAGGCAAACTGGGGGTCGGACGAGATCGATGTGAGACCGGCTTTTGCATGTTCAGCGGGGGAACATTTGGGTTTTCAGATGGTGGATGTTATGTGGGAGACTGGCATGAGGGTCGAGCACATGGATATGGTGTATGCAAGGGCCCTACGAGGCAGGGAGAATACAGTGGCCTTTGGAGTAATGGATTTGAATCTCTGGGAGTTTATACATGGCCCAGTGGTAACACATATCGTGGATACTGGGACCAAGGCAAAAGAAATGGGCTGGGTGAAGAGCACAAAGGGCGATGGCTGTATCGAGGCGAGTGGACACATGGATTAAAAGGAAGGCTTGGAGTGAGAGAGAGCCTCTCCGGAGCACGATATGAAGGCCTATGGACAGATGGACAGCAGGATGGATATGGTGTAGAGACATATTCAGATGGAGGTAAGACATCAATCATCTATATTGTAATGGATTTTACTTACTGTCTAACACATATGAAAAAGTGCATAAACCTTACAAAGTGAAAAACATTCTCTGCTTTGGTAAAATTAACCTCTCACAATATATTTCAATAATTTTAATATTAAAATGTTATTCCTAATATGTCAAGTTATCACCTGTCTTTAGAATAAGTGATAACTTAATACCAGTTCCAACTTTGCAATGCATAATTTCAATGGAGTGATGGCTATGCTATGAATATGCGCCACCACTTCACTCAATGTGTATGGGACTGCCATAGTGGTGGCGTGCATGTGCAACCACAAATCAATCCCAACAGAGCTTTTCAGGGCATTGTTCTCGGGTTCGAAGTGGGTCACAGCAGGGAGAACCCCAACAATCAGCAAGTTATTGCCAATACTGTGATTATGTAATAACATACCATGTTTGGAATAACCACTTAGGTTGTTGTTTTAAGAACAGCAAAGATCTGTATAATAACCTATTAAATTGTATGCTAACATGACTTTTCATTCCTTTCATTCCTTTTCTTCTCTGCAGGTACATATCAAGGACAGTGGCAGACTGGTAAACGTCATGGATATGGGGTACGACAGAGTGTCCCATATCACCAAGCTGCACTCCTACGTTCTCCTAGAACACCAACCCTGAATTCCTTGCCACATTCTCCTGGTCCCCATTCTCACACCAATCCAGGACTGCTGCCAGGAAGTCCAGCCTCTGGATCACGTGGAGGTTTTGTACTGAAAGTTCGAGGGGTTGGATCAGATGGCCCCGGACCTGGAGGCAGTGGTAAGCCCAAAAAGAGAGGCTTTTTTTTCACACGTTCTCTCATACTCAGTGGTTTCCGATTACATCGTGGATCAGACACCAAAGCACCTTCAAGTGGTCGAGACAGCCAACGCAGTTCTATAAGAAGCGAAACAAGGGGAGCTGGAGGATCTTTGGGCTCAAGTGCCAGTCAGGATGGTTCAAGTGCTAGTGTAGCAGAAACAGAATCTGAGTTGCCAATTGCTGCATGGGAAACAGAGACTTATGCTGGTGAATGGAAGGGTGACCGGCGCAGTGGGTATGGAGTAAGTCGAAGGTCCAACGGCCTTTGCTACGAAGGAGAATGGTTGCGAAATCGACGGCATGGCTATGGTAGAACCACCTATCCTGATGGGTCACGTGAAGAGGGAAAATACAAAATGAACATGTTGGCCAGTGGAAAAGTCAAGAGCCTGTTTCCACTACGAAGAGGAAAAGGGAGAGAAAAGGTGGAAAGAGCTGTAGAGGCTGCAAGAAGAGCAGAGGTTACAGCAAGACAGAAGCAAGAGATGGCACTAGCCAGGTAAGTGTACAGTAATTAGAAGATGCTACTTACACAACAGTTCTTCCAAACAATAGACTTTATTTGTATGATATTATTTTTTTCAGACCTATAAATGGAATTTTGCCCAAGCAGAACTGAACAAGGCTCATAAAACTTTGTTACATTTCTTAAAGCAAAGGCAGTTTTGACTTTACTTAAAAAATGGATTTGGGCATTGGATAAATAGTAATTTCCTAATAAACTGTTTGATAATAATAGGCTAGATTGCAAATAATTTATCTCACTTTCCAACTCTCTAAAATAGATGGCCTATGCTTTGGAACACTGTGAGCACAGGTCACCTTCATTATAAACCACGCACAGCTTCACTGTAAACGGTGGGGTTGCTGTAAGACCACCACCAATCTTTCCTTAGGGTTGGTTATCAATTTTAAATAACTGAATAAAATCATTTCAAACTGTTTTGGACAGGCATCAATAGTATGTATGTGCTGTTATATTACCTTTAACTTAATAGGTGGTCTATCAAAATTATTTTCCTCTGTGTGATAGGATCAGCTTGTCGTTCACATTTTTCCTTTGTATCTGGAGCTATCCTACCAGCCCTAGTTACAAGGGAAGAAAGCCTTGTTATTGGCAGTCCGATTCAGGGCTGTCACTTCACAGATCACATGGTAAGTCATCGGGACCTAGAGAGGAAGATGCATAACATCCTCCGCTGTGTACACAGGGCTCATTGAGTGCTGTGCGTGACATGATAGAGAAGTCAGACGCAGACTGCCCATACACGATTAATGTAGGAGTATCCTGCCAAAAATATACCTATGGGAGCCCCTCAACTAAAGCAGATGCCATCTGGGAAAGGAGGATGAAACGTATTTTATTCGAGATACTCATTTCTGGCTTGTGCCATGAGATAAAGCGGAGGAGATAATGTTGGCCAGACGATGGTTTAACCAATAACTAGAGTATATGTATTTCCAGCTTAAGAGGTGGCTTCACTCTTCTACAATGTGTGACCAGATGTCTCTCACAGTCAGACACCTGACAAGTACCCAATTGTGCAGCCATGGCTCTGCATCAACCTCACCTCATAAAATGTTACTGCAGATCAAAATATTAGACTATGTGATGCCTGAAGATCGCACAGTCTGTCTTTAGGAGTCTAACCCCTTCCTATCTGAGCCCATTTTTATTTCTGTGCCTTTGGTTTTTTTTCTCCTCCACTTTATCCAAGAGTCATGACTTTTTTTATTTTTCAGTCAATGTAGTTATATCAGTGCTTTTTTTTAGAGATGGAAAAAAAATCAATGAGAGGTGAAATTGTGAGAAAATGTAACTCCAACATTCTTCTTTTGAGATTTTATTTTTATAGTGTTCATTGGATAAATATAATTTTCCATGTTAGTTTGATCACGATGATACTAAACTTCAATAGCTTTTTTACATTTTAGTGGTTAAAAAAAAATCTGAACTTTGTAAGAAAAAAAAATTGGTTTGTGTGTCCATTTCCTAATATCCATAATTTATGTTTTTCATCTCTAACTTAATGGAGCTGTATGAGGGTTTGTTTTTGGTGTGACAAGATGTAGTTTTTAATGGTACAATCTTGGGGTACATTCAACATTTTGGTAGTTTTTCACTCCATTTTTTTGGGGATGCATTATAACCAAAATATGCTAATTGAGGCTTTTCTCATTTTTTTTCTTTCCCATGTTTACTGTTCAGGTTAATTAATTTTAGATTTTCATAGATCCGACTTTTGCGGACACGGTGATTAGTGATGAGCAAACGTTCTCACCACTGCTCGATACTCGATTGAGCATTGGGGTGCTCGGGTACGCTCGTTACTCGATCAAGTATCGCGGGTGCTTGAGCGTCATGCTCGAGTCCCCACCCACATGTTTTGCAGCTGTTAGACAGCCAATAAATATGCAGGGATTGTCTGCCATACACGGTATTGCTATAGCCATGTTGGCTACAGGCATTACTGTGGTTGGCCGGCCGCATCGGGTCTTATACAAGACCCGGTGACACGATGCTCGGCACACTGTCCTCTGGAAGCAGTTCAGGGAGAGTTGATCTATGAGCGAGAGCTTAAATTAGAGCAGGGATATAGGCAGTGTTTAATTGCTTTTGCAGTACTTGAATACCACTGCTGCACCATTAAGACAAAAGTCCTTTTCAGGGCTACATACTGTCCTTTCTCTAGTAAAACTGCTATTGCCTGCATTTAGTGTAGAGATAGCTGGTGGAGAAGGGATAGTTTTGGATTAGAGGCATATAGGCTGCTACAACCTAAAAATAAAATCTTTTTCAGATTTTCTGAGCTACATATTTCTTTTTCCTATTAATACCAAAAAGTTTGCAGGCATATATTATATACCTAATTTAAAATGCACATGGCATGTGGTAAGGGACGGGGAAGTGGACATGCTGCTGATGGTGCATGCAGAGGCCAAGGCCATGGGTCCAGACTTCTCATCCCCACTGGATGACAGCAGCAGAACATAAATCCAATTCAAATTGTTCTTTTTTTTCTGGTGTATTCCTATGCACTCCTTCACACCCAAAAAAAGGGTATATGGTTCATGGTTTCTTCTTTTTCTTGTCCTCCTCCTTCTTCTCCTCCACCACGAGGGTCATCAGGTGACCCTCACTCATAATTTTTAGAGGTTCATCAGGCTGCCCCCACTCATAATTTTTAGAGGGTCATCAGCCAGCCCTCAAACATAATTTTTAGAGGGTCATCATGTGTCCTTTGCTCATAATTTTTAGAGGATAAACAGGCGGCCCTCGCTCATAATTTTTAGAGGGTCATCATGCGGTCTTCGCTCATAATTTTTAGAGGGTAAGCAGGTGGCCCTCGCTCATAATTTTGAGAGGGCTAATAGGCGGCTATAGCTCATAATTTTTAGAGGGTCATCATGCGGCCTTCTCTAATAATTTTTAGAGGGTAAACAAGTGACCTTCACTCATAATTTTTAGAGGGTCATCAGGCGGCCTTCGCTCATAATTTTTAGAGGGTTAATAGGCGGCCCTATCTCATAATTTTTAGAGGGTCATCATGCGACCCTTGCTCTTAATTTTTCCAGGGTGTGAATGATGCCCTCCTTCATAAGTTTTACAGGATGTGTATGAGGCCTACCTCTACAATTCTCTTACATATATATATATACACATGTATACCCTCCAGGGGTAAATGATTTTCAGCCCTAGCACTTAGTTCATAGGCTTTACCAGTCATGGAGTCCCACTTTTTAAAAATGGCAAAAAAATGTTTTCTGTGGCCCTCCTCTACGTGTCTTCTAGGGTATATTGCAGTCCCTCCTTTTAATTTTTAGCATCCCTTGCACTTAGTGCATAGGCTTCACCAGTCTAGGAATCCTACTACTTCTAGGAAATGGCTCTCCTCTACGTGTCTTCCTGGGTGTATTACTGCCCCTCCTAATTTTTGGCAGCCCTTGCATTTAGTGCATAGGCTTTGTAAATTTAGGAGTCTCACTACCTAACAATTTTAACAGAATGTATCATGAGGCCCTCCTTTATATCTAATACAGGGTTTAGTGAAGTCCCTCTTCCTTCTAATTTTTGGCAGTTCTTGCATTTTCCGCATAGGCTTTGTGAGTTTCAGAGTCCCTCCTTCATAAATTAAACAGGTTGTGTCTGACCATGTCACACACACCACATGCCCAGATAGGGTAATAAAATGTTAAAATTGCATTTACCGGTGACTACCAGTGGGTGTAGTTTTATTTCCCCCTTTTACTATGTCATCTACTGTAGCCATAGGCGACAAGGAAATATGATGAGAGGTGGCCCGGCTATTAAGGGGTGGAGGAAGGGTTTTTTTTTTTCTCTTTTTAATTTTGCCTTATATACAAGTCATTATACGGGAAACAATGTTTCCTAACATTTTTTCCTGTAAAATCCATTTTATCTTCGGTTTTGTATATTTTATTCTGAGTCCGTAAAAGTGGTGTAATACTCTGACAACATTGTTCCCAGCAGTTACTTGGGAATAGATGCGTCCAGGCGTCTTCCCCTTGCTGTTCCCATTCCATTTAGCGCTGTTTCCATCCATTTATGTGATTTTCCTTCCTCCCCAGCCCTCCTGTTAGGGTCTTCCGGAAAAATGCTTGAGTTTCCCATTGATTTCCATTATACTCGGTACTCGAGTTGAGTCCGTCCAAGCATCTGACCTGCTCGATTCGAGTACTGAGCACTCAAGCATTTTAGTGCTTGATCATCATTAATGGTGCTAAAAAATATTTTTTTAAATTGAGAAAAAATCTAACTTTTCGATTTTATTTTATTTTTTACATATTTTTAATTAACTTGTTTACTTCTCTCCTCCTACGGGGATCATTTTATTGCTTATACTGTAAGGCTGTGTGCCCACGATGCGTTTTTAATGCGTTTCTGCAGCGTTTTTGCAGCTGCGGAAACACATTAAAAACACATGGTAGAAGGGCAGCAATGTTCCCCAATGATAATCCGCATGGCCTGTGCCCATGCTGCGGATTTTTCCGCAGCGTTTATGCTGTGCTCAAAAATCCGCAGCATGTCCATTAATTTTGCGGAAACGCAGCATTTTCGCCGCCATTGACTTGCATTAGAACCCGCCAATTCCGCATCACTGGATCTGTACTTGCGTAATTGTTGCGTTCTAATGTGCGGATGGTACCCGGGTGTAGAGGAGAGGAGACTCTCCTCCGGACCCAGGTACCATTAAAAAATCTATAAACAAAGAATAAAATAAAAAATAAATGTATATTTACCTTCCGGCGGCCCGCGCTGCGCTCCTCCTTGCTTCCCGGCACTTCGCGGTGGATTGAAGGACCTGTGCTGACGTCAGAGTCATGTGACGGGTCACGCGACGCTGACGTCGACAGGTCTTTCAATCCACCGCTGCCAGCAAGGGAGAACGGAGTGAGCAGGACACAGGGGGCCATCGGAGGGTAAGTAAACATTTATTTTTTTATTTTTAACCATTCTCTCGGGTCACATTATATAAATCCATGCTGTTTGCATGGATTTATATAGTGTGACCTAGTTGTCAAGCACTTTCCAAGTGATGCTAATCGCTTGGAAAGCGCTTGTCAATCCGCATGCGGAAATGTCAGTGAATAACGCTCCATTTCCACATGTCCCTGGCAGGAAAACGCATGTACAATCTGCATGTGCAATACCTGTGCAATACTAAGGAAATCCTGAAAACATGATCTGGTGTGGGGTCCTGAGGACTGGAGTTGAGAAACACTGCTGTATGGCAATATAAAGCAAATGTGACATTCTCCTATGAAGACCAGGCACAGGCTGGACTGCATGGGAATACAAAGATGGTGGTGATCGGGGGCCTTCAGTAGAGCCCGGCTGCTATGATAATCCATCAGTTAAGGCTAAGTCCTCTCAATTAATATTTGCTGCGTTTTTTTCTCTGCATGTATCTGTGCTTAAAAAATGCAGCGTCTTACAGTTCCAGCAAAGTGTATGAGATTTATATAAATTTCTGCCCACTGTGCTTTTTTGATTTGCTGTGTGATTTTAAAATCTGCAACATGTCAATTACTCTTACTGCAAATATGCATTAAATTTACAGATTTTTCCCATAGGCTTAAATTAAATGAGGAAAATCGGCAGATAAACAAAAGACATATGTATTTTTATTGTATTTCCACAGTGGAAACGCAACAAAAATTCATGTAATCCACACATTAAGTTATCAATAAAGTTTTAAAAAAGCTAAGTAACAGGAAGTATCCAAAACTAAGCAGATTTATCTGAAAACAAGATATACCTAAAAAAGACAAAAAAATGCAGCTGAAAAAATGCGATAAAAATGGATAAAAAAATGCACTGAAAAAAGCAATAGAAAATGCAAATAACCTAATTAATCTAGTTGGTGCAGAAAATCTGCAAAATCAAAAACACACTAAGGGTATGTGCACACGATGCAGAAATGAAGCAGAAAATTTCTGCATCATTTCTGCATCTCCCTGGCAGAAAAAACGCATGCAGATTGTGCATGCGTTTTTCCTGCAGAATACATGCGGATCCACATGCAGATTCACATGCGTTTCCGCATGCAGATTGACAAGCGCTTTCCAGGCGATGTTAGCATCACCTGGAAAGTGCTTGATAACTAGGTCACACTATATAAATCCATGCAAACAGCATGGATTTATACAGTGTGAACCGAGAGAGTGTATATACTTACCTCCGATGGCCCGCGCTGTCCTGCTTTACACTCCGTTCTCCCGGCTGCCGGCAACTTTGAATTGAAAGACCTGCCGACGTCAGCGTCACGTGACCCGTCACATGACTCTGACGTCACCGCAGGTCCTACAACTCACTGCAAAGTGCCGGGAACCAAGCGGGAGCGCTGTGCGGGCCGACAGATGGTAAGAATACATTTATTTTTTATTTTATTCTTCTTTTACAGCTTTTTTAATGGTACCTGGGTGTGGATGAGACTCTCCTCTCCTCTACACCCGGGTACCATCCGCATATTAGAACGCACCAATTACGCAAGTACAAATGCTGTCTTGCGGAATTGGCGCGTTCTAATGCAAGTCAATGGCGGCGAAATCGCCGCGTTTCCGCAAAATTAATTGACATGCTGCGGATTTTTGACCGCAGCGTTAACGCTGCGGAAAAATCCGCATCATGGGCACAGCACATGCGGATTTCCATTGGGGAACATTGCTTCCCTTCTACCATGCGTTTTTCATGCGTTTCCGCGGCGTTTACGCAACTGCAAAAACGCCGCGGAAACGCATGAAATACGCATCGTGTGAACACAGCCTAAATACAGATTGTGGAAAGTTAGCCTAAATAGTTAAAATACAGCAATGTCTATATTTGCAGGCATTTAATAGAAAATCTGTCCTGGTCATGTGATGAACACGAAGGTAAAGGACCGATTACAATTACAGTACAGTTATCAGAGGTGTGTCTTAAAGCAGGATTTCCTGGGGGCCGTTTACAGCTCACAATGACCTTTTACGGCCCCTGGGCATATTCCCAGGGACCGCAGTTCTCGGGCCCACGCTTCATTTTGCTGCCTGCTGGCCCTTTAATTTCTTCTTACTCTGCGAACACGTGCATGCAATGTTCACTACTGAATGCTGCGGCACATGCAATGAAAGATTACGTCCTGACACCAGTGCCAGCGTCAGCATGTACTTTGTGGGCGGAGTTAGTGCGCAAAGCGCTCCCATCCCACAGTAGCACAGCGTCTCCTGTGATGTATATACCGCAGCCCCATGTCTCCTGTGATATCTATATATTGCAGCCCCATGTCTCTTGTGCTATATGTACTGCAGCCCCATATCTCTTCCTGTGATGTCTATACCGCAGTCCCATATCTCCTGTGATGTACAGTACAGACCTAAAGTTTGGACACACCTTCTCATTTAAACATTTTTCTGTATTTTCATGACTATGAAAATTGTACATTCACACTGAAGGCATCAAAACTATGAATTAACACATGTGGAATTATATACTTAACAAAAAAGTGTGAAACAACTGAAAATATGTCTTATATTCTAGGTTCTTCAAAGTAGCCACCTTTTGCTTTGATGACTGCTTTGCACACTCTTGGCATTCTCTTGATGAGCTTCAAGTGGTAGTCACCGGAAATGGTTTTCACTTCACAGGTGTGCCCTGTCAGGTTTAATAAGTGGGATTTTTTGCCTTATAAATGGGGTTGGGACCATCAGTTGTGTTGTGTAGAAGTCATGTGGATACACAGTTGATAGTCCTACTGAATAGACTGTTAGAATTTGTATTATGGCAAGAAAAAAAGCAGCTAAGTAAAGAAAAACGAGTGGCCATCATTACTTTAAGAAATGAAGGTCAGTCAGTCCGAAAAATTGGGAAAACTTTGAAAGTGTCCCCAAGTTCAGTTGCAAAAACCATCAAGCGCTACAAAGAAACTGGCTCACATGAGGACCGCCCCAGGAAAGGAACACCAAGAGTCACCTCTGCTTCTGAGGATAAGTTTATCCGAGTCACCAGCCTCAGAAATCGCAGGTTAACAGCAGCTCAGATTAGAGACCAGGTCAATGCCACACAGAGTTCTAGCAGCAGACACATCTCTTCAATAACTGTTAAGAGGAGACTTTGTGCAGCAGGCCTTCATGGTAAAATAACTGCTAGGAAACCACTGCTAAGGACAGGCAAAAAGCAGAAGAGACTTGTTTGTGCTAAAGAACACAAGGAATGGACATTAGACCAGTGGAAATCTGTGCTTTGGTCTGATGAGTCCAAATTTGAGATCTTTGGTTCCAACCACCGTGTCTTTGTGCGACGCAGAAAAGGTGAACGGATCGACTCTACATGCCTGGTTCCCACCGTGAAGCATGGAGGAGGTGGTGTGATGGTGTGGGGGTGCTTTGCTGGTGACACTGTTGGGGATTTATTCAAAATTGAAGGCATACTGAACCAGCATGGCTACCACAGCATCTTGCAGTGACATGCTATTCCATCTGGTTTGCGTTTAGTTGGACCATCATTTATTTTTCAACAGGACAATGACCCCAAACACACTTCCAGGCTGTGTAAGGGCTGCTTGACCAAGACGGAGAGTGATGACCTGGCCTCCACAGTCACGAGACCTGAACCCAATCGAGATGGTTTGGGGTGAGCTGGACTGCAAAATGAAGGCAAAAGAGTCAACAAGTGCTAAGCATCTTTGGGAACTCCTTCAAGATTGTTGGAAGACCATTTCCGGTGACTACCACTTGAAGCTCATCAAGAGAATGTCAAGAGTGTGCAAAGCAGTCATCAAAGCAAAAGGTGGCTACTTTGAAGAACCTAGAATATAAGACATATTTTCAGTTGTTTCACACTTTTTTGTTAAGTATATAATTCCACATGTGTTAATTCATAGTTTTGATGCCTTCAGTGTGAATGTACAATTTTCATAGTCATGAAAATACAGAAAAATCTTTAAATGAGAAGGTGTGTCTAAACTTTTGGTCTGTACTGTATATACGGTACCGCAACCCTGTATCTCCTGTGATGTTTATGTCGCAGCTCCAGTGTCTCCTGTGATGTCTATATACTGCAGCCCCATGCCTCTTGTGATGTATATACCGCTGCCCCATATCTCCTCCTGTGATGTCTATATCACAGCCCCATGTCTCCTGTGATGTATATACTGCAACCCTGTATCTCCTGTGATGTTTATACCACAGCTCCGTGTCTCTTGTGATGTATATGCCACTGCCCCAGTGTCTCCTGTGATGTATATACCGCAGCCCAATGTCTCCTGTGATGTCTATGCCTCAGCCCCATGTCTCCTGTGATGACTATGCCCCAGCCCCATGTCTCCTGTGATGACTATGCCACAGTTCCATGTCTCTTGTGATGTATATACTGCAGCCCTAGAGTCTCCTGTGATGTCTATGCCGCAGCCCCATGTCTGCAGTGATCACTATCCTGCAGTCCCATGTCTCCTGTGATGTCTATGCCTCAGCCTCATGTCTCCTGTGATGTCTATGCCCCAGCCCCATGTCTCCTGTGATGACTATGCCACAGTTCCATGTCTCTTGTGATGTATATACTGCAGCCCTAGAGTCTCCTGTGATGTCTATGCCGCAGCCCCATGTCTGCAGTGATCACTATCCTGCAGTCCCATGTCTCCTGTGATGTCTATGCCTCAGCCCCATGTCTCCTGTGATGTCTATGCCCCAGCCCCATGTCTCCTGTGATGACTATGCCACAGTTCCATGTCACTTGTGATGTATATACTGCAGCCCTAGAGTCTCCTGTGATGTCTATGCCGCAGCCCCATGTCTGCAGTGATCACTATCCTGCAGTCCCATGTCTCCTGTGATTTATATACTGCAGCCCCATGTCTCCTGTGATGACTTTACCGCAGCCCCATGAATCCTGTGATGTCTATACCGCTGCCCCATGTCTCCTGTGATGACTATATGTCAGCCTTATGTCTCCTTTGATGTATATACTGCAGCCCCATGTCTCCTCTGTTGTAAATACAGCAGTCTCGATGTCTCCTATGTGATGTATTACAGCATTCTTGGCGTCTCCTATGTGATGTATATGGCAATCTTTGTGTTTCCTATGTGATGTATATAAAGCACTCTCAGTGTCTCCTATGTTATATATACTGAAGACCTCCCACTGCTTGAGTGTTCGGTACAACTTACTGCTGCGAGTTCTTTACAAAACGTATCATCGCAAATAGTTGCCTGTGCTCCAGATCTACATGAATCTGGAAAACCATTTAGGAGTAGCAACATCATCCATACCACCTAACATCACAGCCGCACCAAAGAGAAGTAGCTACAGCCATCACATTAGGGGTGAGTTAATTAAATGTTTGACCAAATATAGCTGGATGATTTTCAAGTTGATAATTTTGTACAGCCCCCGAAGGATAGTATAAATATCCAAATGGCCCTTGGCAGAAAAAAAGCTCCCCACCCCTGTCTTAAAGAGTAACAAAACTTTGCTTTTAATTAATTATTGATCGGTCTTTGTGACTCGCCCCCTGGGCCGTGGGGCACTCGGATCCGGGCAACAGGGCAATAATGGGGGTAGTAGTGGCAACCCGGTCCGTGGCTCAGGGTGGTCAGACCAGTGGCAGTCTTCTATATGTTTTGCAATGTCTGACTACGCCACCCGTGGACTGCGGTCAGGGATAACAGCCGCTGCAGTGCAGACCGCTGGGGCAGATGTAAATGTGCAGCACTGAATAGTACAACTCCCCACGGGAGGAGTATGGCCCCAGGGCAGTATATAATGGATGATGGAGGGGATGATTCCGACCGCGATAGCCAGTAAACGGAGGCCTCTTAAACAGTTCAGGGTCTTTATTAGAACAGGTAAAATGACCCAGAAACAGGCCCAGCTAGGAGGGGGCCTGGATGTCTGAGAACAAGTGGGAAGCTGACCCTGGTTAGGGTGAGGGTGTAGGCCTACCGTGCTCCCTGTGCTCCTTCTGGCTATTTCCCTCCTTGTAGTGTAACAGCCCACGTTCCCGAGCTCACCGTGTCTTCTCGCCCGTATGGCTTGCAACTTGGGTCCCTTTCTACTCCCGGCCTGGTACGGCTTTGCTGGTCCCTTCTGCTGTGGCGGAGCCTCCGGGCTTCTTAGGCCAAGGAACATACAGTCCCCTGCGGACTGGTTATCTGCTGTAGGACGTGGAATCCTCCCAGCCTCAGACACCAAAGTCTGGTAGATTAGTTTCTTTGTCTGCCAGGACAGGCTCACTTCGCCTCTTGTCCCTGGCTCGTGGCTCTCCTACTGCCACACGTCCTCTTAGGCTGCAACACAACTGTCTGTCCCTGCTCTGGGACACCTCTCAAACCAGAGACAGGTTGTCCAGTTCTCCCTAACCCTGCCCCCAGCTCCAGCTTTTATAGGGGCAGCCTGCTCCCCCTACTGGTCTGGGACAGGAGGTGCTGCATGCTAATGGTCCTTGACTAAAGGACCTCCCCCTTACTCTCAGACACAGCTTTATTATATTTGTGGCATCCAGGCCAGGGTGACACATTTGCAAAGTTACGAATCTTTGCAAGATACTGCATAACCTTATTTGCTTTCTTTTCTCCCAAACTCTATGCTGGAGACTCTATACTCATGCACTTAAAGGGGGTTGTCCAGGCTTTTCACAAAAATCTGCAGTCAATCTATGTGACTGCAGACTTGTGAATCCTTACATCGCTTGCAAAGTGCACTGTGAAGCTTCTCAGGTGCCGGCTTTGAGACTGAGCTTTGATGTGAGCACAATCATGCAATATGCATACTTTCAGTCACTTTTCAACTAGATATGTGAGGTCTCGCTCAATAGGAGTGACACACATGTCTAGGAGAAATATAGGCAGAAGTATGCATATTGCTCACTTGCAGTCACATGACCGCTCAATCTCGCCGTCGGCACTGGAAAATCTTCACAGTGTGCGCCGTGTGTGGACTCACAAGTCTGCAGTCACAAAGAGTGAATGCCAACTTTTGTGAAAAGCCAGAACAATCCCTTTAAAGAGTAACTGTTGGTTTAACTTTTTCCATAAATCAATAATGCACGTGAAAATGAGAAACTTTGTAATTCATCTTACCAGAGAAATCTGCTTCTTTCTCCTCCTGGACTGATTGTTTATTCTCAAAATTCTCACTTCATGGGTAAAATCTGTTAAGTTCTATAGAGAACTGTAACTGTCGTTTCAGGAGAACTTTCAGCAGGATGTCTGTGTCTGCCTCTAAGGCCGGGGTCACACTACCGTACAACACGGCCAAGTGCTATGCGATAAAAAATGTGTTATTCTATGGGGCTGCTTAGTTCAGAGATTATTTTCTCATGCCGATTCAGCATGAGATAACAATGGCAGCACGCTGCGATTTGCAGCGAAACTCGATTTACTCGCACCCATACAAGTCCATAGAATTTTATAAGAACCAACTGTTGGCTCCTATTTCAGTAATGGTAAAGTATGTCTTCACTGAATATAGATTTTATATATTTTACCCATGAATTGAGAATTCTAGGACTAGAAAGTACTAAATTTCTCTGCTAAGATATGTTACAAAGTTTCTTATTTTCATGTGTTCTATTGATCTATGAAATAAAAATTAAAATGACGGCCTCTTAAGGCCGCTTTCTCATATCAGTTTTTTTCTTAAATGTGAAAGACGTTCTGTGTTTTCTCAGTATGTTGGACCCATTTTTGGTCCAAGTGTCAATTTTTCCATTTTTTACATCTGAAAAATAACCGCTTTTTCTAGCAGTTAAACAATAAATGCTATTTGTTTTGCATGGGGCCATTGACTCGCATTGGCAAGTTTTATTTTCAACATGGATTAAAGTTGGACATGTCTCCATTTTTTGGGTCACATTCATTATAATGGGTCTGTGATCTACCTGCAGAAGTAGAAAAAAACTGATGTGTGAAACTGGCTCTCTTTACATTTCTACTGTACGTTTATCATGATTATCAGCAATGAGCTTACATAGGAAAATTAATTTCCCGATAATTGGCCAGTGCTTTAAAGTAGCTGATTGTACTGCAGCCATACCTAAAATCTGTACTCCATTGTGAGTTCCTCTATTTATAAACCCCATCTGAGCATGGGGAAGAGGAGCAGAGCAGCTCAATATGGAGAATGTATTTTTTGATACAGCTGTAGTTTAAATCAGCTGCTCTAAGTGCATGAATAAAGTAGTTGAAACAGCCCTTTCAGCTTGGAGTTTGGGAGAGAAAGAAAGAAAATATGGAAATGACCGAACAATAGTTAACTAAAAAAAAAAGTTTAGTTTTCTTTATAGGGGTATTCCCATCTCCAAGATCCTACCAAATATGTAGTAGGTGTAATAATAATCATAATAGCAGCAAATTCCTCCAATTATAAATATAGTATAGTTCTTCTGATTCACTATGTTGCTTACCCCATGTGCAGGGCATTGCAGTAGCTTAGGTATCCATAGTTACAACCACTAACAGTAACTAACTGTCACTATATGAGTGGTCGTAACCATGGATACCTAAGCTACTGCAATTCCCTGCACATGGGGTAAGCAACATGGCGAATCAGACGAACTATAATACATTTCTAATTGGAGGTATTTGCTAATATTATTATTACACCTACTACATATTGGGATAGGATCTCGGAGATGGGAATACCCCTTTAACGAACAATGCTCCTGTGCATCCCTCAAATCACCCAGATAGATTTTTAATATTGAGGTTAAGTAATGAAGATTTCCAATTTAATACCAGAAAACAGATATGATGAAAACTGAGAATTGACACACAAAGTAACTCTAAAATTGCTTACCTCGCTATAGATAGAATAACGTTTTTGTGCTAAATCCAGAATAGCCTCTTAAACTGCATGGAATTTAGCTACCTAACAATACTTCATGTTATCATCGTAACATTCCTGCGGAACAATAGGCAACAATTATTAAAAATGTCCAAGAGAAAATCTGTCTGTCTCCCACAGCAACCAATCATAGCTTAGCTTTCATTAATTAAACTGATCCGAAAAATATAAGCTGCACTATGATTGGATGCTAAGGGCAACAGATACAGAGAAATTTTTTTTGTGGAAAAAAATATTTTCACTAAGAAATTGTAATTAAAAAGAACTTGTCAACATCTCTATGTTGCCCTAACCACAGCCAACATGAAATACTGACAAGCGCCCTCATTTCAGTGAACTATGTTTTACTATGAAATAGCCTATTGGTACCGTATTTCATGTTGCCAGTCTGCTGACCACATCCCTTTAATTATAAAGGAACAATTAGTGAAAAGAGACGTATGAAAATAATAGTCCATTTAGCCCACATTTGTTGAGATTTGTCAGTATGACCTTGTATACAAGCCTACAGTTGTTTTATGGTCCTATGTATACAACTTTTTGCAGCGTGTAGCAAAATGTGTTCTAGTTAAAGGGTATTTTACCAAAATAAGAAATGCATCCTATCTAAAAGATTTTGGAAAAATTATACACTTTTCAAATAGAATTCAATTCCAAAAATGCATCCTTTTTCAGTATCAGGCATACCCATGTGCATACCTCCCAACTTTTGAAGATCAGAAACAGGGATAAATGATGGTATGCGCCGCTGCAACTTTTGGCCATGCCCCTGGCGACACCCCAACGCACGCCCATTTACCCTTTCTTTCTCCCCTGGCAGGAGAAGATGTCAGAGGGGCGCTGGTAATGAGGGACATTCAGCAGATGCCTGACACTGCAGGGCGTAGACCCGAATCCGGGACTGTCCACTGAATCAATGACTAGAGATGAGCGGATCGACTCACAGGTCTTTGGTCCAGCGTCTAGATCAGTGGTACCTGGTGGCTAGACAGGAGGCCGTGAATCTCTTAAGTTCCGGCATGGCTTTTGATTAGCCAGGACTGGCATGACGTCATCTGTGCGTCCTGCTCATCTCTAGTTGGGACCTGTGGATTATTTTTTGTTCCACATTCACAGTCAGAGCCGCCAGAACTTTCTTATCTTTACTTAGCTTCACTATACGACATCTGGCTTTTTGTGTCTGTAAGGCCCTGTTCACACGTAGCATAAATACTGTGTTTTTGTTTTCTGCAGGATCCACACCAAAGTGCACAATAACAATCTTCTCTGATTATTGCATTTGTGCTGCATTTTTTATGCCTTTTTCCCCTTATTTGATGCGTTTCAGGTGCAGATGTGAAGCCACGTTTTTAACCCCTTTCCAACCCATGCCGAATTAGTACGCACATTTGCGTACCCCCGGTTCAGTGAGGGCTGCTGCGCTGAGCCCTCACTGAACCGAGCACATGTCAGCTGATTATTACAGCTGACATGTGCCCGCAACAGCCGCGGGTGGAATCGCGATCCACCTGCGGCTGTTAACATGTTAAATGCCGCTGTCAATCTCCAACAGCAGCATTTAACGCGCACTTCCGGGTTGCGCGTCATAAGCCCCGCCCACCGGCGACCCCGTCACGTGATCGCGGGTCACCGATGGGCGTGCATGACAACCCAGGGTCTGCAGCAGACGCCTGTGGTTGTCATGATCTCATCGCTATGAGCGCCACCTAGTGGTCAGCGCTCATAGCATAGGACCATTTCTGCTATATGCAGGGGATCTGCTGATCCCCTGTATATAGTGAGAGACAGAAACTCAGATGCAAACAACACAGTGAAGATAAATCTAATCCCAATGGACCCATGTTGTTGCATATAGGACTAATAAAGAGAACGGGCCATCATCTTGTAACAATAAAGATAAGGGGGGATTGTTCCTCTGTGAAGCAGAGAAACAAAAAGATGGCCACACAAGTTCAAAATTGTAAAGAAGTAAGAAAATTCCTTTATTAACACATGTAGTAAACACAAATTACAAAGATAAATGCGGACGACAGAGTAGACACAGAGTGCTGGATCCACATGAATAAAACAATGTTAAAAACTGTGACACAGCGCCCGAAAGGTCAGCCTATATAGCAAGTGGAAATAAAAGGGGCGGGAAGCGACAGGGTCACATGTATTAATAAATATATACCACCCATCATGAATACCTTTTACAAATAGTACCCCCAAAGCAATAATATCCCATCACAGTCAAAATACCCAGAAACAAAAGGGTTAAAACCCTTATACAGATGGAAGTAATACAACCAATTGGTCATAAATAAGCTAAAATAGCTATGTACCTGGGTAAGGCCACCAGACAGGCTCTGCTACCGTCACCCCGACGCACGTTTCGGTAGGAAAACCTTTTTCAAGGGGTGAAAAAGGTTTTCCTACCGAAACGTGCGTCGGGGTGACGGTAGCAGAGCCTGTCTGGTGGCCTTACCCAGGTACATAGCTATTTTAGCTTATTTATGACCAATTGGTTGTATTACTTCCATCTGTATAAGGGTTTTAACCCTTTTGTTTCTGGGTATTTTGACTGTGATGGGATATTATTGCTTTGGGGGTACTATTTGTAAAAGGTATTCATGATGGGTGGTATATATTTATTAATACATGTGACCCTGTCGCTCCCCCCCCTTATATTTCCACTTGCTATATAGGCTGACCTTTCGGGCGCTGTGTCACAGTTTTTAACATTGTTTTATTCATGTGGATCCAGCACTCTGTGTCTACTCTGTCGTCCGCATTTATCTTTGTAATTTGTGTTTACTACATGTGTTAATAAAGGAATTTTCTTACTTCTTTACAATTTTGAACTTGTGTGGCCATCTTTTTGTTTCTCTGCTTCACAGAGGAACAATCCCCCCTTATCTTTATTGATCCCCTGTATGTAGCAGAGACGATCAGACAACTGCTGCTTCTATAGTCTCCTATGGAAACTATTGAAGCATGCAGTAAGTGAAAAAAAAATGTTTTTAAAAATATAAAAAAATAAAAAAAATAAATAAAAGTTTAAATCACCCCCCTTTCGCCCCATTCAAAATAAAATATAAAAAAATAAAAAACCCACATACACATATTTGGTATCACCGCGTTCAGAATCGCCCGATCTATCAATATAATAAAAGAATTAATCCGATCGGTAAACGGTGTAACGAAAAAAAAATTCGAAATGCCAGAATTACGTTTTTTGGTCGCCGCAAAATTGCAATAAAATGCAATAACGGGCGATCAAAACATCGGATCTACCCCAAAATGTTATCAATAAAAACGTCAGCCCGGCGCGCAAAAAATAAGCCTTCACCCAGCCCCAGATCACGAAAAATGGAGACACTACAGGTCTCGGAAAATGGCGCTATTTTTTTAAAAAAATTTTTTACCAAATTTTGGAATTTTTTTTCACCACTTAAATATAAAAGAACCTATACATGTTTGGTATCTACGAACTCGTAATGACCTGGAGAATAAGAATGGCAGGTCAGTTTTAGCATTCAGTGAACATGGTAAAAAAAATAAATAAAAAACAACTGTGGTATTGCACTTTTTTTGCAATTTTACAGCACTTGGAATTTTTTTCCCGTTTTCCCGTACACGATATGGTAAAACTAGTAATGGCGTTGAAAAGTACAACTTGTCCCGCAAAAAATAAGCCCTCACACGGCCATATTGTCCAAAAAATAAAAACGCTATGACTCTGGGAACAAGGGGAGCAAAAAACGAAAAAGCAAAAACGACAAAATCCAAGGTTGCGAAGGGGTTAATGTGCTTTTTATAGTACAGAAAAGCTATGTTTCTGCTCTTAAAAGAGCATATGCAGTTTTTTAAAAGCGTTTTTTTTAAGGCTCCACATAAAAGCCTCCAGAGGTAAAAAAAAAACACCAAAACCGCACAGTTCAGCCACGTCTTTAAACGCTAAACAGGTGAAATTTTCATGAAATCATATCCACTTCTATGCAAAAAAGCAGCAAAAAAATGCAACATTCACGCTACATGTGAACATGATCTAAATGTCTACGCAAAGTGGATGTGATGTAATGAAATCTCCGCCTTCTGTGGTCTAAAGACGCTGCTGAACTCTGTGGTTTTTGTGCATTTTTTCTTTATAGGCTTCTTCTGAAAAAAAAAACGCTTGAATAAAAAAAAACGCCATTGCATTTTTAAGTGCAGAATCAAAGCTTTATTGTAGAATTAAAAAAGCATTAAAATCACGGATTAACATAGGGAAACACATAAAAGAAACGCAGCAAACAAGCAATAATCAAAGAAGATAGTTAATGCTTTGTGTGGTGAGGACATCTGCTGAAAAAAAAAGCAGTAGAAAAAATGCAGCATTTACGCCACGTGTGAACACGACCTCAGCGTTACATTTTTATTAAATTTTTTATGGGCTTAATAGAGAAAAATATCATGCCATTTTTTGTACGCTATTTATCGATCCCCGTAAATAATCAGATCTGATCACTGTGTTGTGCGGGTCGTTATGTTTACAGGGACACCAAATAGGTCTGTTATTTGCTATTTGTGATGTTCATTATTTTTTAAAAAGCGCATTGAAAATGACAATTTTTTTTTGTGTTTTTCATTACTTTCTTAGTAATTTTATAGGATAAAAAAATCTCCTTTATTCTCCCTCTAGAATACAAATACATAGAAATTCACCGCTGTGTACAATGTATCAGTACAATCTGCCTGTGGAGTCAGAGCCTGCAATACAGATCAAGTACACCAAATTCTCCACACTATATCATCATATCCTGTGGCTCAGTAACTTTAGCTCTTACCTGTAAGGTAGAGGGTTGTAGGATCAATTACAGAGGAGACTCACAAAAAAAATTTACATTTTTGTAATTGCTTTTTATTATTTTTAGCAGTATACAGGTAACATAAAAATACATTGAATTATACAATGTATCTCTATGTACATATATAATCTGCTCTCGGGTCACTGCCTGCAATGCAGGTCAAGATTACCAAATTCTCCTATATTTATCATTTTGAGGTGTGGCTCATAGATAAAGCTGCTGCCTTCAAACATTGAGATGTGAGTTTGAGTCCTGGGGAGGTCCGATCACAGAAAAAGAAGCAGGGAATATTATAGTTTAATTTATGCACTGAGCAGAGAGAAACATCCTCGCCCACCAAGGAGGAGGAGGAACTACAAGGCGATGAAGACATCGGAGAGAGTGGAGTATTTAGAAGCTGGGACAAAGAACTGACATGGCGGGACTGAGCCCTCAAAGTGGGATGGTCCTGCTGAATCCGGGACGGTTGGGAGTTTTGCCCATTTAGCCTGATCGCTGGTCTGTTACTTTGCTTCTAACCACATGCTTCTCCTGCAGTGACCGAGCATGCGCAGATGATACCTGTAGTACTTAGATGGAGATTGCACATATTCTTCACATGGGCCTAGGCAGACAGCGGAGTTCTCATAGCAGGCTGGTTTCGTCATCCTGTTCCAGTATTTACAGCAAAGCTGAAAAGTGAGTTACACAGAACAGGAAATATGAGCTCACTGTCACCGCTCTAGAGGCCAGCCTGAGAGCTGTAAGTTCCAGATTTTTTATGTCAATATTCACTTAAAAACTCAAAATACATATATCAACCAAAATATGACAAAATAAAGCCCAATTTTATAAGCTGATGAATTCCCTTTAATGTTTAACAAAGGGTAACATGAAACGTTAAAAACAAACAGACTCTCTTAGTGAGGTGGATGATGATAGGGTAATGAGTCACATGTTGATGGATTTCACAAATTGATAGAATGGCTAATTCCGTAAATGTATTTTTTCCTTTTTTATCTTTTTCCCTTTCAGGCTTCGTGAACTATAACAATTGTAATTGCTGCGCAGACAAAATTGCAGAAATCATTTATTGTTGATGCTCTAAGTGCTTTGCTGCCAAGAAAAAAAATTAAGATTAATGATAATGTTGGAGAGAACAGAACAATACGGTGAGGTGGAGGTATCATTCCAAACCATGAATCCCCTGGAGATAAATGATGGTGATTTCTTTAGATTGCACATGTCCCGACACACAGGCAGGTGATAATTTGCAGTACCCACTACCTAAAACATGAAAGAGATTGGTAACACTATTTAAGAGAACAGTTTGGTTTCCTGCAATACAATGGTCATACGTGACAATCATAGAGAAAAGAAGTAATCCAAGTGCCCCCCACCTGCCTTGTATTTATAAAAAAAAGGGGTGGTCCAGTGATTACAAACTAATCAGTGGGAGTCCAACCATTCTTTATGGGGCTGGTGGAAAAATCAGAGCGCAGCAGTCAGCAGCTCCATGGGGAATTAATGGAGCCACATTTGGGCATGTGCATGGGCACTCCATTCTAACATGGATGAAAGTGCCTCATTCTGCCCATTGGTGCAAGTCCCAGCAGTTGAACCCTCCTATTCTTTGGATAGGTTATAACTAGTGTTGAGCCAGTATGTTCTATCTGAGTATGCTCGGGCGAGCCCCGAGTATTTACAGCTGCTCGGTGATTAGGTTAAGTCGCTCCCGTGTGCATGATTTGCAACTGTTTGACAGTTTTATTACATGTGAGGAATGTGTAAGAAATAGACGTTCCTCACATGTAATAAAGCTGTCAAACAGTTGCAAATCATGCACACGGGAGTGATTCAAACATAACACCGAGCAGCTGTAAATACTCGGAGCTCGGCCCGAGCATACTCGCCGAAAGGGTTAATAGAACATACTCGCTCAACACTAGTTCTAACTTGTTTTCACCTGACAACCCCTTTAAAAATTCAGATAAAGGACTAGATAAAGGTAAATAGAATGGCAGGCACTGTACTAACTAAGGAGGGTGCCTCTGACTGCGGTGCCCCTCCTCGTCAGCTTTGTGACTTCCGGTGTCTCCCTCACCATCCCTGTTCTGTGGGTAATAGTATGTCCCCTTTGGGACCAATAAAATACCAGGAACGGCTAGCACAGCCCCTTCCTGTAATTATATAGGACAGCTCTGATCCAGTCTCTTCCTCTTCCCCTGTTCGGGTCCTGGAAGAACTCATCCCACCCTCTCTCCCCTTTGATATAATTGTTAAAAAAGTTGTTATTTCTTCTAGACTTTGCAAGTCACAATGGCCTTGAAATAGAAAAACAGAAAGGAAACATTGATAAGTTACTGCTCGTTGGCTGACTTGCCTGTGATTATACATCAGGGTATTTGGCGACGAGCGCATTTATAAGTTAAGTGCCTTTCTTACGTTAAATAAAAAAATAATTAATTTAATAAAGCTGTGACCGACCTTCACCCATCAAGTTGTACCTTGTGTTTTATTTGCTTTTAGAAAGGGTGGTCGGTTTAAACGCACCTTGGTGTTTTGTTAGGGGTCTCCGCAGTCAAGGAAGAAAGATTAATAAAAGCCTGGTGCCACTGTCACTGTACTATTCATTTTACATCTGATTGTTTTAAAAGGGAACTTGTCTAAATTGCTGCCACCTCCTTCAGGTTAGCTTAATTATGATTTTAACGATTCTCATAGCTCTGCTGCCCAGCATACCTGAAGAAATGAACTTTATACATCACTCTCCCTAAATATCTCCCTGCTAATCAGAGCCCAGCGGTCTGACGGGCAGGTCCAGACCATCCTCGGACCTGCTGTGAGCCTGCTAACCCAGCTGATATGCCCTTGATTGATGGGCTGGGTTAACAGGTTCACTGCAAGCAACAAGGAAAGTCCATACCTGCCCATCAAACCACTCAGCGCTAATTACCAGGTAAAGATTAAGGCCGGGGTCACACGAGCGATGATTCTGTCATGTGAGAGAATTGGGCCGATTATGCCAATGACACTCGGCTCAAACGCTGTCAGAATTTGAGCCAAGTGTCATCTTCGTGTGATCCGATTCTCTCGCATGTGAGAATCATATCACAGATGCGGAGAAGACGGAGAACTTAATTTCTCCGTCTTCTCCATTGTCTGTGTCCACTTAAATCAAACTGCACTCAGATGACATCTGAGTGCAGGACGATGTTTAACACACCCCCACAGACTCGTATTGGTGCGTGTGAACCAAATTCCAGAGCCACTCGCAGCATGCTGTGATTTTTTTTTTCAAGCTTAGTCGGCATGAGAAAAAAAAATAGCAAAAAAAAGAATAGATCTGCATTTCCCCATAGAATAATATTGGCCCTTACAGGGAGAGTGATGTATAACTTTCATTTCTTAAGGTATGCTGAGCTACAGAACTGTAAGGAACAGATCATTAAGATCTTAATTATACAGTTTAGATCCAGGGAACATGGTGATAGGATCCCGTTAACCCCTTTGTGACCGAGCCAATTTTAACCTTCAGGGTTCGCTCACACTGTATAAATTGGATGGGTGCTATCCAATGTTTCATTAGATAGCACTCGCTCCAATGTTATAGTATGGAGCAGTGCTGACAGCATTGCATGCTGCAATTGTCAGCATATATTCGATGGCACGCACCCATACAAGAGCAAAACATCGGACTGCACTTGGATGTCATCCAAGTGCAGTCTAATGTACGCCGACTCACACAATGGAGAAGATGGTGAAATTAAGTTTTCCATCTTCTCTGCATGAAGAGAATCGGATCACAATAAAATGACACTCAGATCACGCTCGCAGCAGAGTTTGAGCCGAGGGTCATTTGCATCGGATTCTGTACACTCGTGTGAGCAAACCCTAATGACCAATTTTTAAAATCTGACCAGTTTCACTTTATGTGGTAATAACTGCGGAACTCTTCAAAGTATCCTAGTGATTCTGAGATTATTTTTTATGACACATTGTACTTTATGATAGTGATAAATTTAGGTTGATATTTTTTGTGTTTATTTGTGAAAATGTCAGTATTTGGGCAAAAATGTTGAAAAATTAGCAATTTTCAAACTTTCAGTCTTTATATCCTAAAACCAGTTAGTCATGCTGTACAAAATAATTAATAAATAACATTTCCCATATGTCTACTTTACATCTGCATCATTTTTCAAACATCATTTTATTTTGTTAGGATGTTAGAAAGGTTAAAAGTTTAGCAGCAATTTCTAATTTTTTCAAGACATTCGCAAAACCTGTTTCTTTAGGGACTTATTCAGATTTAAATAGACTTTGAGGGGCCTATATATTGGAAACTTCCCAAAAGTGATACCATTTTAAAAACCGCACCCCTCAAATACTTCAAAACTGCTATCAAGAAATGTTTTAACCCTTCAGGTGCTACACAGAAATGAATGCAAAGTCAAATGAAAAAAAATAAATTGTAATTTTTACTCTAAAATGTTGCTTTAGCCCCAATTTTTTCACTTTTACAAGGAATAGTACAATAAAATTGACCCCACTATTTGTTACCCACTTTCTTCTAAATGCGCTGATACCCCATATGTGGTCAGAAACCTCTGTTTGCATACTTGGGAGGGGACAGAAGGGAAGGAGCACATTGAATTTTGGAACACAAATTTGGCTGAAATAAATTGCGGGCGCCATGTCGCATTTGCATGGCCCCTACAGGACCGAAACAGCAAAAAAACACAAGTCACATCATTTTGGAAGCTGCACCCCTCAACGATTTTATCCAGGGGTATAGTGAGCATTTTGAACTTACAGGTACTACACAGAATTTGATAACATTAGGTCATCATACTGAAAATTTTAATTTTTTTCACAAAAATGTTGCTTTAGCCCCAAATTTTTCACATTTGCAAGAGGTAACATGAAAAAGTGGACTGCAAAGTTTGTTACCCTTTTTCTTCTGAGCGTGGCAATACCCATCATGTACAGTGGTTTGCCTCACAACCTGGAATTTCACAGTTTTTTTGGAGGGTTTGCATCAGTTCATGTAAAGAACATGCCTACAACTGTGAACATTTGGTTTTCTTTTTATTGTGAAGCAAACAACAAATAGGACAAAATAACTGAAAACTTCAGTGTGCATAACTATTCACCCCCCTAAAGTCGGCACTTTGTAGAACCTCCTTTTGCGGCAGTTAGAGCTGTAAGTCGCTTTGGATAAGCCTCTATGAGCTTTCCACATCTTGTCACTAGGATTTTTGCCCATTCCTCACAGCAAAACTACTTTAGCTCCTTCAAGTTAGGTGGTTTCTTCTGGTGAACAGCAATCTCCAAGTCTGAGCACAGATTCTCAATTGGATTAAGGTCTGGGCTTTGACTAGGCCACTCCAAAACATTTCCACGTTTCCCATTAAACCACTCGAGTGTTGCTTTAGCAGTATGCTTTTGGTCATTGTCTTGTTGGAAGGTGAACCTTCATCCCAGTCTCAAATCACTGACAGACTGAATCATGTTTTGCTCAAGAATATCCCTGTATTTCGCACCATCCATCTTTCCCATGACTCAGACCATTTTCCCTGTTCCTGCTGGCGAAAAACATCCCCACAGCATGATGCTACCACCACCATATTTCACTGTGCGGATATTGTTCTTGGGGTGATGAGCTGTGTTAGTTTGGCGCCAGACATAGCATTTACCTTAGTGGCCAAAAAGTTCAATTTTGGTCTCATTTGACCTCAGCACATTCCTCCATACCATACATTTGTGAACCCGCCTGAAGAAGGAGCCTCTGTGCTCTGAAAGCTTGCAAATATATATTTTGTTCTGGTTAGCCAATAAAGGTATCGCTCCGAGAATACTTTTGTCATCTTTGGGCATAAAAGTATTTACATCGATTTTTCTGGCTAACACGGTACCACAATATAATTTTTTATTGTACATAGTGGTAAAAAAAAAATTAATTATTTTTTGCAAATTAGTCACTTACACAAGCGTTAATAGGTGAAACTGGACCCCATAATGTATGTCAGCTTAGTGCCCATACATTGTGCCCCCATACAGTGTAGTGCCCTCATACATTGTGCATAGTTCGTGCTTCTGGCAACATGCACCACGTAAATTGTTAATTTGGCTTTCCCCGCTAAAAAAATGCCAAACGGGGCAGGTTACTGTGGTTTAAGCACAGTGGGGCTCAGAAGGAGAGGGCATGTGGATTTGGGAGCGCAGAATTTACTAGATTATATTTGAGGGGGGGGGCGTGTTCCCTTATCCAGAGTCCTTGTTCTACCAGTGACGTGGGTACCCCCTATTTTTCCATTGACAGGTGATTGATCTGAGTGGGGGCTGGTTTTGTACGGGATAAGCTAGGGTGTTTATTGGTAACATTTTGGATTACATAACATTTTTTGATCATTTCCAGTATAAGGCTAGGATCACATTCTTGTGTTCTACGCTGAGCACTTACCTTGGGGGTTTCCGCTTAAATCCCACACAAAAAAAAATATTCAGATTAAACGCCTGACGGAACCACTCACTATAATGAGGCAGACGGAGACACTTTAGAGTCCATATGGTGTCTGTTCCGGTGGTATCCATCTTTTTAGGTGTTTTTAGGTCAACCATACTTGTGCGCTAAAAAGACACCTAAAATGATGGGATACCACCGGAACATAGACCAGACGGAGCCCAAAGTGACTCTATGAATCACATTTTTGGGGATTTACACAGAAACTCCAACGTAAGCGCTCAGCGGAGAGCACAGAATAAATGTGAACCTTAATCCGATTTTTGGGAGGTAGAATGATCATACAGACAGCAGTACAAGTATATTTCTTATTTTTATTTTTGCGCAGTTCACTGTCCGGTATAAGTGACAAGACGGCTTTATTCTTGGGTCAGTGCGATTACAGCGATACCAGATTTATATATATTTTTTTTGTTTTGCTGCTATCATACAGTAATAATGCTTTTTTTATCAAAAATATTTTTTTTGTCGCTGTATTCTGAGAGCTGTAACTTTTTTATTTTTTGGCGAACAGAGGTTTATGAAGGCTTATTTTTTGTGCAACCAGTTGGAGATTTTTTTGTTATGTTTTTGGATCACTTTATATTCTGATTTTTTTAGACGCATAATGAACAAACACCAGCAATTCAATTATTGTTTTTATTTCTTTTGCGCAGTTCACCGTTTGATAAAAGTGATAAGACCGATTGTTACGTCTGGTCAGTACGATTACAGCGATACCAGATTAATATAGTTTTGTCTTTTTATGCTTTGCTACTTTTACAGACTAAAAACAATATTTTACAAAAATATTTATTTGTTTTTGTATTATCACATTCTGAGAGCTGTAACTTTTTTATTTTTTTGCCGTATGAGCTATATTAGGGCTTGTGTTTTGCGAGACAGTTTGGCATTTTCACTTACACTATTTTTTTTACATATGTAATTTTGATCACTCTTTATTCAATGTTTTGTGTGTCAGTATGATGAAAAAGCGCCATATTTCATTTTTTTTACTTTGTTCGCCGTACGGAATAAATAACAGGTCAGGTTTATAGATCAGGTTGTTCTGGATGTGGCGATACCAATTATGTGTACTTTTTTGTTTATTTTTGTTTTAACGCAAATGCTGCGTTTTTAGTGGCAAAGCAGATTTTTGTGATTTGTGTGCGCTTTTTTGCATTATTTTTACTTTTTACACATTTTATGTATTTTTCTTTCACATTTTTTCTTCGTCCCACTGCGGGACTTGTATATTTTTTACTTTGATCACTGGTATCAGGCACTGCAGTACTCATGTACACAGCCTGTGAGACCCTGTTTATAGCTGGACCTTACGGGCCACCGTACCTTGGGGTCATCAGATGACCTCAGGGTAACAAGGCAATAATCGGCACCACCGATTACAATCACGGGGGTCGATCCTGCCATCAGGGGTCTTTTAACCCCCTTTTAACCAATGAGGGTTTAATTGGCCCCAACAGTAACAAAACCAGCCAGGGCTGATACTGCAGGGTGTCAGCTGTCATGTACAGCTGTCACCAGTGGGAATTGTGCCAGCTGTGAGGCATTATTCACTTATTACTGACCATCGTTTGAAATAGGCGATCAGGAATAGGACCTTTAACGGCCAATTTAATGTGTATTGGCGGTCATTAAAGGGTTAATATTACATCTGATTGGTGTATATTTTGCATAAAAAAAAACAAACTTGTCCCTGTAAATATATAGCATGGCTTACCTAATATTGACCCTAAGTTAGGGTGACTTTACACTGGCCGACCTGCAGCCATTAAATAACTGTCGATCAGCTACATAAAAGGCAGAAAAAACTTTTCTAACATACATAAAATCACTGCAGGCGGTAACTGAACTACATTTGCAAAAAATTTGCATGTGAAACCTACAACGACGAACATAAAAAAAAATCCAGGTAAACACATAAAATAGATGTTGAAAAATTAGGCGCAAATGAAAAACAGGCGAAAAACATCAAAGATTAGACAAAAAAAGACGCAAATGCAATGATGAATTAAGCCCTTCCTGTTTACACAGGACAATGAGCTGTTGACAACAATGAATTTTAAGAAAGCCTGATTACACGGGTCAGTTATTAGGAAATGAGAATTCCTATGAACACTCGTTTTCTGATAACCGGCCAGTTTTAATGCACCGTTACTGGCTGTATTGTATTCAAAATGGCACATTTCTGTTGGTTTCCATTGGAAAATCAAAAAGCTTGTCATCAGACTCTTCATTAGCAGTAGACTACCAAGGGCCTTGACATTAGTGCTTTGTTCCAAAAAAAAAAAAGTGCTGCATCAGTACAGAGGTTGTGTGTGGTAGATTTACTGACTCTGTGACAGGTATAGCTCTGTTTGTGGAAGAAAGCAACCATGTTTGTCCAATCATGAATAAAAACACTTTAACCTCTTCACTGGTCTAGATCACAGGATTGCGACAGTTATGCCCTAGACCACCAGGGATGCTGAATTTAACCCTTACTTTGCCTTTCACTTGTAGGTATGCTGACCTTAACTCTTTGACTGGCTTAGACCTCCCATTCATCTTTTGCAGAGGTTTTCAAAGTCACTTTTCTTTTCTGTCTTGTAGTATTCCTTCACTTTTTTTGTGCCGAATTCTTTAAAATGGTGCACACAGTTGATGAATTTTGCACAAAGTAAAAAGCGGTCTTTATTTTTGTCTTTAATATTTTTTTGTGACACTTTAATGCAAAAAGTTGCACGTTTTGCAAAATGGTGTAAAAAATGTACCAATATACCTAGCATATATAAAATGACTCCGTGGGGGGGAGGGGGGACTGGAATACATTTACAACATATTTTGCAACTTTTCAAAAAGTCTCAAATGATGATTCAGGCAAAAAATCTGGAAACCATAAACTCCACAGACAAGGGCAAGTATAAAAAAAACAGGGAAGATATACAACCCCTGGCAAAAATTATGGAATCACCGGGCTCGGAGGATGTTCATTCAGTTGTTTAATGTTGTTGAAAAAAAGCAGATCACAGACACGGCACAAAACTAAAGTCATTTCAAATGGCAACTTTAGGGCTTTAAGAAACACTAAAAGAAATCAAGATTAAAAATGTGGTACTCAGTAAGGGTAATTTTTTTCAGACCAATCAGAGGGAAAAAAATATGGAATCACTCAATTCTGAGGAAAAAATTATGGAATCAACCTGTAAATTTTCATTTCCAAAACTAACACCTGCATCAAATTAGATCTGCTCGTTAGTCTGCATCTAAAAAGGAGTGATCACACCTTGGAGAGCTGTTGCACCAAGTGGACTGACATGAATCATGGCTCCAACACGAGATATGTCAATTGAAACAAAGGAGAGTATTATCAAACTCTTAAAAGAAGGTAAATGATCATGCAATGTTGCAAAAGATGTTGGTTGTTCACAGTCAGCTGTGTCTAAAATCTGGACCAAATACAAACAACATGGGAAGGTTGTTAAAGGCAAACATACTGGTAGACCAAGAAAGACATCAACGCGTCAAGACCGGAAACTTAAAGCAATATGTCTCCAAAACAGGAAATGCACAATAAAACAAATGAGGACCGAATGGGAGGAAACTGGAGTCAATGTCTGACTGAACTGTAAGAAACCGCCTAAAGGAAATGGGATTTACATACAGAAAAGCTAAACATAAGCCATCATTAACACCTAAACAGAAAAAAACAAGGTTACAACGGGCTAAGGAAAAGCAATCGTGGATTGTGGATAACTGGATGAAAGTCATATTCAGTGATGAATCGCGAATCTGCATTGGGCAAGGTGATGATGCTGGAACTTTTGCCGTTCCAATGAGATTTATAAAGATGACCGCATGAAGAGAACATGCAAATTTACACAGTCATTGATGATATGGGGCTGCATGTCAGGTAAAGGCACTGGGGAGATGGCTGTCATTACATCTTCAATAAATGCCCAAGTTTACATTGATATTTTGGACAGTGTTTCTTATCCCATCAATTGAAAGGATGTTTGGGGATGATGACATAATTTTTCAAGATGATAATGCATCCTGCCATAGAGCAAAAACTGTGAAAATTTTCCTTGAAAGAAGACACATAAGGTCAATGTCATGGCCTGCAAATAGTCCGGATCTCAATCCAATTGAAAATCTTTGGTGGAAGTTGAAAAAAATGGTCCATGACAAGGCTCCAACCTGCAAAGCTGATCTGGCAACAGCAATCAGAGAAAGTTGGAGCCAGATTGATGAAGAGTACTGTTTGTCACTCATTGAGTCCATACCTCAGAGACTGCAAGCTGTTATTAAAGCCAGAGGTGGTGCAACAAAATACCAGTGATGTATTGGAGTGTTCTTTTGTGTGTTTGTTTTTCATGATTCCATAATTTTTTCCTCAGAATTGAGTGATTTCCATAATTTTTTCCCTCTGCTTGATCTGAAAAAAATTACCCTTGCTGAGTACCACATTTTTAATCTTGATTTCTTTTACAGTTTCTTAAAGCCCTAAAGTTGCCATTTGAAATGACTTTAGTTTTGTGCCATGTCTGTGATCTTTTTTTCAACAACATTAAACAACTGAATGAACATCCTCCGAGCCCGGTGATTCCATAATTTTTGCCAGGGGTTGTATAAAATAAACTTTAAAAAGCCACAAATGAAAAGATGAATATGGCTCAAATGAAAAAAAAATGAAAAAAGTAAAAAAATCAACAAAAAATAGGCGCAAATGCAATAATGAATCGGTCCCTTTGTCTTTAATGGCATATCTGGCCTAGATTTATAATAACCTCTTCACTGCCCTAAACCATCAGGGTTAGAAAACATCAGTATTCTTCTCTGGCACAGTATGCTACCATAATCACATTAACTACCTCCACTAATCATTGCTATTTATTTTGAGCCTTAAAGCAATAAAAACTACTGCTGTTGTAAAAAGATTTTTTACCTGTCATCAGGATCAGGCATTTCAGGGGTCGCTGGTGCCTCATACAGTCTGAATGTAGCTTACCAAGGGGGTGACGGTGGCGGTGGGAAGGGGTCACAGGAGGCAGGAGCGGGGTCACATTTACATCATTTGACAGCAGGAGTGGGGCGATGCTGCGGGTCCTGGGCTAGGGGGAGAGGGTGTCCCGGCAGTGCGAGGTAGAAGCTGCACACATTGATCTCCCGGCGGTATTCAGTAAAAATGTGGTGGAGGCGGCACTTGAGAAGATTGAGCCGAGATGTAAATCTGCACATGTGCTGACAACCGGCGTCATTTTCCTGAAGACCACCGCGAAGTCAATGTGTGCAACGGGGACTCCGCTTCTCTCTCGCACCGCTATGACACCCCCTCCTCCTAGGCCAGGGCCCACAACATCGCCCCACTCCTGCTGTGAAATGACGTAAATGTGACCCTGCTTTTGCCTCCTGTGACCCCAGTTCACCTCCGCCACCCCCATTATAAGACGCAAAATAGGTCCATTCACCAGTTTGAGATCTGGAAGTGTTTCTAATGATACATATTTCTGCAGGTACTGTGTATACTGTAGATACAGTTGAGCTGACTTATGTATCATTACAAACACTCCCAGATCTCATCTCACGGGAGTCAGTGTGAGGGCAGGGCGAGAGCTAAAAACATTTTAAGATGAGATCTGGAAGTGTTTGTAATAATACATGACTCTGCAACTACTGTAGAGATACAGCTGAACTAAGTTATGTATCATTACAGACACTTCCAGATCTCCTCTTATAGTGCTGTCTGCTGTCACCCATCCCCCACATTGACTGCCGTGAGATGAGATCTTGAAGGGTTAGTAATGAAACATCTCTGCTGTATTTCCAAACAGTAGCTGCATAGATCAGTGAGGAGAGGAGAGTGTGTACTTTCCTCTCTGCATAACACTGTCTGCTTATGATTGGTCAACCTCATGCTAAGGAAGAAGTACACTCCCCCAAAGATAAATGTCTGGTATTGCCTAGTTGAAATATAACATAAATCATAAACTAAACTTTACAAGCTAATTTTTCTGCAACAGAGGAAAAATTAAAAAACAACAACCTTGTTTTACTCATCTCTGCAGCCATTATTCCATGATGTGGCCAGTTTAACATACTCAAACTAGTGAAAGATCTGTTTTAATTATACAATACTTTGAATGCTTATTAAAGTACTTTTCTGGGCACTCATATATTAAATGTATGAATTATAAAAAGTCCCCTATTAAGTAAAATCTATAATATAACCAGGGATGTGTCCTTCCGTCCGAAGCCTCTAAAGACTGAGCATGCTCAGTGTGGCGCCATGACGGCAATATGTCCAGGACAAGAGAGAGAAAGAAAGAAAAAGACAAATTTCTGAGTACACCCCCATATTATTAGTACACTATAAATACAGCGCTCAGCATAAGTGAGTACACCCCCCTGTATTCTCAGTACATTATATATACAGCATTCAGCGTAAGTGAGTACACACCCCTGTATTATCAGTACATTATATATATACAGCATTCAGCATAAGTGAGTACACCCCCTGTATTCTCAGTACATTATATATACAGCATTCAGCATAAGTGAGTACACCCCCCTGTATTCTCAGTACATTATATATACAGCATTCAGCATAAGTGAGTACACCCCCTGTATTCTCAGTACATTATATATACAGCATTCAGCATAAGTGAGTACACCCCCCTGTATTATCAGTACATTATATATACAGCATTCAGCATAAGTGAGTACACCCCTGTATTATCAGTACATTATATATACAGTGCTCAGCATAAGTGAGTACACACCCCTGTATTCTCAGTACATTATATATACAGCATTCAGCATAAGTGAGTACACACCCCTGTATTCTCAGTACATTATATATACAGAGCTCAGCATAAGTGAGTACACCCCCTGTATTCTCAGTACATTATATATACAGCATTCAGCATAAGTGAGTACACCCCCCTGTATTATCAGTACATTATATATACAGCATTCAGCATAAGTGAGTACACTCCTGTATTATCAGTACATTATATATACAGTGCTCAGCATAAGTGAGTACACCCCCCCTGTATTCTCAGTACATTATATATACAGCATTCAGCATAAGTGAGTACACCCCCTGTATTCTCAGTACATTATATATACAGCATTCAGCATAAGTGAGTACACACCCCTGTATTCTCAGTACATTATATATACAGCATTCAGCATAAGTGAGTACACACCCCTGTATTCTCAGTACATTATATATACAGAGCTCAGCATAAGTGAGTACACCCCCTGTATTCTCAGTACATTATATATACAGCATTCAGCATAAGTGAGTACACACCCCTGTATTCTCAGTACATTATATATACAGCATTCAGCATAAGTGAGTACACCCCCCTGTATTCTCAGTACATTATATATACAGCATTCAGCATAAGTGAGTACACACCCCTGTATTCTCAGTACATTATATATACAGCATTCAGCATAAGTGAGTACACCCCCCTGTATTCTCAGTACATTATATATACAGCATTCAGCATAAGTGAGTACACACCCCTGTATTCTCAGTACATTATATATACAGCATTCAGCATAAGTGAGTACACCCCCTGTATTCTCAGTACATTATATATACAGCATTCAGCATAAGTGAGTACACACCCCTGTATTCTCAGTACATTATATATACAGCATTCAGCATAAGTGAGTACACCCCCTGTATTCTCAGTACATTATATATACAGCATTCAGCATAAGTGAGTACACCCCCTGTATTCTCAGTACATTATATATACAGCATTCAGCATAAGTGAGTACACCCCCCCTGTATTCTCAGTACATTATATATACAGCATTCAGCATAAGTGAGTACACCCCCTGTATTCTCAGTACATTATATATACAGCATTCAGCATAAGTGAGTACACCCCCTGTATTCTCAGTACATTATATATACAGCATTCAGCATAAGTGAGTACACCCCCCCTGTATTCTCAGAACGTTATATGGGAAGCACTTAGCGTAAGTGATCACACCCCCCCCCTGTATTCTCAGTACGTTATTGATACAGCGCTCAGCGTGAGTACACCGCCCTGTATTCTCAGTACATTATATATACAGCGCTCAGCGTAAGTGACCACACCCCCCTGTATTCTCAGTACGTTATACATACAGCACTCAGTGTAAGTGAGTACACCCCCTGTATTCACAGTACGTCTTATATATGCTGGACGCGTCCTTCTGTCTGAAGCCGGGATGGGTGGCTCCTTCGCAGTGAGGAGCCGGGTCAGCCTTGTGCAAACCGCACTATAGCGCCATTTTATTGAAGACACTGTATGTGCAAATTCATAGACAGTGTCTTTAAAATATGGTGCAGGATAGCGCTGTATGCACATGTGCTGACTCCGGCGTCATTAATAAAATTAAAAATGTACCAATAAAAATGCTCGCCACTCGGGCGTAGAAACGGGTTCAATAGCTATAATAAATGTAGATGTCAACGTGTATTTGGCATGACATCAGTGCAGCAATTTCAGTCATAATATATGCCTCTAATGGATTGATCATTTAAAATGGCCATGAAGGAGTGACTCTGGCATCTATACACTACTTAATTATTTATACAGACACTGGCTTAATAGCATAGCAGGGGGGGGCAACAGATTTGAGGTTTAGAGGACTAGTGTTAGCAAGTAGGTTTGTCCATAGAAAAGTCTGGTGAATATGTTCTATCGCTAAATTCCATTGGGAATATCTCCAAGGCCGTGTTATTTCTGCTTCTTGCGCTTTCTACAGTATGATATGATATTAAACATATATTATCACACCTCATCACCATCTCTTCAATGATTTATGTATTTTACAAGGATAACTTGCTTGTCCAAGAGCTGCTGGCAAGTCTCCAAGTGTTTGAGAAGATATTGTACTCCCTTTTATTTTACATTTAGCCAGGAGCAAATTGCAGGGAAGCATAAATTACATTTATAAGCCTTATCGTCCTGTCTGCTCTTTTCTTGTATTTGCATTTTATCGACAGTATAACTTCAGTTGCAGTAATCAAAGAAATCACTAACTGAATAGTCTTGCACTTGGTAAATGAAAAAAGAAAAAATGACTGAAGGAATTAATGAATATATAAAGATAAATGGGAATTAATTAACAGAAATTAGTAAGGATCGGTTCCCTACATTTTAGCCTAAATAGGGTACATCCTGTGTAGTGGTTGATCTAAATAGGGTACATCCAGTGTAAAATGAAGAATTAAATAAAAAAAATAGCGTGGGCTCCCACATCATTTTCATAACCAGCAGAGGGAAAGGCGACCACTGGGGGCTGATATTACTAGCCAGGGAAGGGGACAATAGCGAAAAATGTTTCCTGGTTATTAATAACAGCCCACAGCTGTTTGATTAGCATTTACTGGCTAGATTACAGTGGGACCCCAGAAAAAAATTGATGTACGGTCCCCCTATAAAATCTACCCAGCAAAGGCTAAACAAACAGCTGCGGGCTGATATTAATAGTCAGGGAAGGGGCCATGGATCCTTGCCCCCCTCCGAGGCTACTAACATCAGCTGATCTCAGCGCGAGCAGCCGACACTGATGAGAGCTGCCCTCAGTAGCCGGCACCTGGGAACAGCGTGAACTGTACTGCTGATTCCCAGGTCTTCCGTGTGTCATCAGTGTTCACGTGTTTAGCACGTACTTTACACCGGGTCCCGCACATTCAGTAAGGCGACCGGGCGACATTGTAATACTATTAACCTGTAGGTTAATCCTACATCTGCCGGTAAATAGAATTTTCTGAGGTGACAGGTACCCTTTCAGCTACTATGCACGCCTGTGTGTCTACATGACTGAAAGCTAAACAATCACTGTATAAAGTCACAACAGTCTTATATCATATTCTTCACTTTGCCTCCTTTTTTGCAATCTGTAAGTCCACAGGGGTCAAAGGGAGCGTAGTAACAAATGATCACAGGTTCATACAGTACTACACAACTGTGTTTGTAGTCTGTAACCATGGAAACAGGAGCTGTATACACAAGATTGTAGGATATTTTAAACCACTTAGCCGTGGGGTATATGTAGTGGTTCAGGAGCTGATCCCGCTTCATAGGCAGCCGATGCAATCTGTGTTACATAGCCGACCCTAATAGCTGCTTTTAACCATTTAGACGCTGCTGTCAATCACTGACAGCGGCATTTAAATGATGCAATTTCTGGTAAACTCTTTCAGTGGCTCCTGTCTCCACTACGCAATCACTATGAGCCGATAGGTTATCATGGCAGCTAGAGACCTGCTGAAGGCCCCCTTGGCTGCCATCTTAGTCCACCTCTGAAGGTCATAGGAGAACAGCAATTACACAATATACTGCAATACAATGGGTACGGAAAGTATTCAGACCCCTTTACATTTTTCACTCTTTGTTTCATTGCAGCCATTTGGTAAATTCTAAAAAGTTCATTTTTTTTCTCATTAAAGTACACTCTGCACCCCATCTTGACTGTAAAAAAAAAGAAATGTAGAAATTTTTGCAAATTTATTAAAAAAGAAAAACTGAAATATCACATGGTCATAAGTATTCAGGCCCTTTGCTCAGACGCTCATATTTAAGTCACATGCTGTCCATTTCCTTGTGATCCTCCTTGAGATGGTTCTACTCCTTCACTGGAGTCCAGCTGTGTTTAATTAAACTGATAGGACTTGATTTGGAAAGGCACACACCTGTCTATATAAGATCTCACAGCTCATAGTGCAAGTCTGACCAAATGAGAATCATGATCTCAAAGGAACTGCCCAAGGAGCTCAGAGACAGAATTGTGGCAAGGCACATATCTGGCCAAGGTTATAAAAGAATTTCTGCATTACTCAAGGTTTCTAAGAGCACAGTGGCCTCCATAATCCTTAAATGGAAGAAGTTTGGGACCACCAGAAGTCTTCCTAGACCTGGCCATCCAGCCAAACTGAGCAATCGTGGGAGAAGAGCCTTGGTGAGAGAGGTAAAGAAGAACCCCAAGATCACTGTGGCTGAGCTTCAGAGATGCAGTAGGGAGATGGGAGAAAGTTCCACAAAGTCAACTATCATTGCAGCCCTCCACCAGTTGGGCCTTTATGGCAGAGTGGCCCAACGGAAGCATCTCCTCAGTGCAAGGCATACGAAAGCCCGCATAGAGTTTGCTCAAAAACACATGAAGGACTCCCAGACTATGAGAAATAAGATTCTCTTGTCTGATGAGATGAAGATAGAACTTTTTGGTGATAATTCTAAGCGGTATGTGTGGAGAAAACCAGGCACTGCTCATCACCTGCCCAATACAATCCCAACAGTGAAACATGGTGGTGGCAGCATCATGCTATGGGGGTGTTTTTCAGTTGCAGGGACAGGACGACTAGTTGCAATTGAAGGAAACATGAATGCGGCCAAGTACAAAGATATCCTGGATGAAAACCTCTTCCAGAGTGCTCTGGACCTCAGACTTGGCTGAAGGTTCACCTTCCAACAAGACAATGACCCTAAGCACACAGCTAAAATAACAAAGGAGTGGCTTCAGAACAACTCTGTGACCATTCTTGACTGGCCCAGCCAGAGCACTGACCTAAACCCAATTGAGCATCTCTGGAGAGACCTGAAAATGGCCATCCACCAACGTTCACCATCCAACCTGACGGAACTGGAGAGGATCTGCAAGGAAGAATGGCAGAGGATCCCCAAATCCAGGTGTGAAAAACGTGTTGCATCATTCCCAAGAAGACTCATGGCTGTACTAGCTCAAAAGGGTGCTTCTACTCAATACTGAGCAAAGGGTCTGAATACTTATGACCATGTGATTGTGACGCCTCTACTCGAAAAGCCCGTGTTTTACCCTGGGTGTTGGGGGACTCAGTGTCGGGCCCCGTGATGGAGAGGTGGGATGCAGCCGTGGCCCGGGCCCGACCCGTGCTGAGTGCCGTCACATTAGAAAGAGATGGTATGGGCTTGTCCCGGTTGAGTGGCTGATTAACGACTATGCCACCTGTGGTGCCTGGTGAAGGGTCACCAGCGCCGCTGCAGTCCGCCGAGGCCTGGTGTCATGGCGGCCTAAGTTCTCACTGCTTCCCACAGGCGGAGCAAGGCCTCGGGGCAGAGGGACAGGATGGAGGGGGTAGTAGTTGAGGAGAACGGAGGCCGCGTCGTGCGGTGCGGCGCAGGAATAATAGTCCGGAGGCCATAGGGGTGAACTTCCAAGGCTTTACTCACATAGATGGCAAAGGAAGGCGACTCCCTGCTCCCCGCGGAGTCCTGCGGTCACCAGGGACTGGGGTCCGACAACCTCCTAGTAAGTCCAGCTTTCGGGACCCTACACCAGAGTGTTCCTGCACTACAAACCAATTCCTTTCCTGTCCATGTGTGTGCAAATAGGCCGGGTCTCTCTCTGAGCTCCTCTCAGAACAAGGGTACTGGTGGCAGCTCCGCTCCGTCCGGTACCCGCTGGGATCCTCTGGGCCTAACCGGGCTTTCCCGTCCAGGATGTAGAGTAGCAAGGTCGGGTGTCGGGGGCCGGTACCCCTCTTGCAGCCGAATATATCATATACTCTGAATATATCAGCATGGCGAGGACAGGTGGCGTACACCGCTCCGTCTGCATCCTGCCTGGGATCCATTTGCTATGGAGCCACACTCTACGCTTCGGGCCTTCTTGATCCTGGTCCTTGGCCGGGTTGAGACATTCCTTGTCTGCAACCTACCTCTCGTCCCAAGGCCAGGGTACGAGGGCTGTGTCCCTTGCCGGCGCAGGCCCACACAGGATCTGCACTCCCGGAGGGAGGTCACATTACACACAGTAGTCTGACAGCACAGTACGACCACAAGAACTTGACTAACTAGGACCAAGATCAAAGATGGCTTTGAATTAAATATGAAATCTGAAGTGTAACTAACTTGTAAGTCCTCCACCCTCACCCACTAACTGGTTCCTACTACTTTGCGTTCCCCAGTCTCCCTGCAGCACCTAGTGCATACTAGCTCCCTCTGGTGGAGAAATGTGGTGTTGGATGCAAAGGCTGGGTCACGACTATCACACTGGCCTTACCTCAGAGGAGGAACACCACACTCCATTAGAGAAGTGTAGCATTCCTGTGGCATTCGAACCCTCAGGGGCGCCACATGATATTTAAGTTTTTCTTTTTTAATAAAATTTTAATAAACATTTCTACATTTCTGTTTTTTTTCAGTCAAGATGAGGTGCAGAGTGTACTTTAATGAGAAAAAAAATAAACTTTTTAGAATTTACCAAATGGCTGCAATGAAACAAAGAGTGAAAAATTTAAAGTGGTCTGAATACTTTCCATACCCACTGTATATTCTGGTATTGCAGTATATAGCGATCAAATAATTGCAGATTCAAGTCTTTATGGGGGGGCTAAAAAATACAAAAAATATATATATATAAAAACATATTCAGAAGTTTAAATCACTCCCGTTTCCTTATTCCAAAATAAAAAATTAAGATAAAAATAACCATATTTAGTATTGTCGGACCCAAAAAAGTCCAGTCTATCAAATATATCTTTTCAGTTGGTTCCCTAAAAAAGAATTAAAAACGTTTAAAATGTACCCCAAAATAGTATCAGTAAAAAGTACAGCTCTGCACACAAAAAAGGCCTCATACAGCTCCATGGACAAAAAAGTAAAAAAGTTTTGGGTCTCAGGAAATGACAGAATCAATTTTTTATACAGCTAAAATATAAAAAAAACCTGTAGCTGTAATCGTAATGACCAGGTAAATCATATTGCCATGTAATTTTTACCAAATAATGAAAGTTGTTAAAGCAAAACCCAAAAAACATGTCGGAATTGCTTTTTTTACTTCATTGTTTTACCCCATTTGGATTTTTTTACACTTTTCAGTAGATTATATGGTATATTAAAAGATGACGTTCAAAACTACAACTCATCCTGCAAAAAAGCAATTCCCCATACTGTGCTAGGTCGATGGAAAAAAAATATGGCTCTTGGAAGAAGGAGAGGAAAGAGCAAAACTGTAAAAATGAAAAATGTCCAGGTCCTTAAAGGGCTAATCAATACAATACTGCAAAGTTACTTTTATATTTCACATACATTGGAACAAAATTGTATTATTGAAGTGGTCCATACTACAAGGAATGCCTTTCTATCCCAATTACCATATTATATTTTCTATGTATATAGAAACTCACGCTGAGTACTGTCAGAGTAGAGCAGCCTTCAAGCCTCTTTTCTTCTTACCTCCTGAGGTGTCTCTTTTTGCTTGTCAGTGCTGCTGATTCTCGTCTTCAAGCTGACTCTGCTTCTGTAGCTGCACAACAGGCGCTGGAATCATCTCGTACCGCTCGAATCCTCTCTCATGACCTCGAGGAACTGCTGGAGACACCAAGTGAGCACATAATCAAGTAAAAATACATTTGCATGCATACAGAAGATATTTAGATACAATAGCTACGAAAGTTTCTAATGGACGAGTTTCCCTTTGCCAGTTTTATAAATCAGAGAGTATTAAGGGTTCCAGTCTGGTAAGTTCATCCAAGCTAACATTAAGCAACATCCGGTGTATGAAATTTAATATAAATAACTATAAGGGTCACTAAAGATATCCAACTAATCAGATTTATAACTTTATTTTCCGGTCTTAATTTATATTATCAGAAATGTTTTAAAGGGATTCTGTCACCAGGTTTTTGCTATGTAATCTGAAAGCATCATGAAGTAGTTAAGAGATCTTGATTCCAGCGATATGTCACTTACTAGGCTGTGTTTTGCTGTTTCAATACAATCAGTGCTTTATCAACAGGAGATTATCACTACAGGACAAGCTGCCCACATGCCTCCTAGTCCAACCACGTCCCCAGCTCTGATTAACAGCTTTCTGTCAATATACAATGTACACAGAAAGCTGCCGATCAGTGGTGTGGGCGGAGTTACACACAGCTCAGCATTCTGAGCACTGCTAGATCTGCAGCAGAAAAAACGGTGATTCTTATCACAACTGCTGCACCCAGTAAACTAAGTGATACATCACTGGAATCAGGGCCTCTGTCCCTACACCGTGCTGCTGTCAGATTACATAACAAAACCTGCTGACAGATTGCCTTTAGCATCAATGGCACAGCATCTAGTTGATGCATTATGAAAGGTGGATATTTTTTATATCAGGAAGTTTCCTGGGAAAAAAAGAGGAGGGAGGGATGTAGATACTATTAAATCTGGTGATGACTGATGCCAAGAGTATCGTCCCAGAGCATCAGTCAAACACCCTGGTCAAATGCCCCTGGTGCCAACTGTTTCAAATATATCAAATGTATTTGTATGTATTGGTAAGGCCAGTATTTGATTTGTCTTTATTCTCTGAAACGTGTCTATATCTTTTCAGGCTTACAATGTGTGCAGGATGAGGAGGAGCACAGTGTTGAAGGTGATATGCCCTGGCTTAGACAGTGTTCAACTGAGATGTGTAATGATGGAACACCTTTGTCTGACCAAACCCCAGAACCAAGCTTGCCTCCCAGCCACCCCGATACTCCCCCAGGTCTGTTGTGCAGCCATCTCAGAGACGGGACTCCATGCCCACCCATCCAGGAGGAAGATACTCCTTCTCAGGTGGGAACCCCTGCACATGCTGTTGATCACCCAATGGAACAGGAAACCATTGAATCCATGCCTGAAAAAGAACTGAATAACCCTTCACCCAGCATAGAATGCATGGAAGAACCAGCGGATACAGGGGGGACACAAGAGCCCCCCCCCAAACCTCGTATGCAAATGGTGAGATTTAATAAGGGATCTGAGATTTGTTCTTGTGTTCTCTTTCTGCGTTTTCTCCATGTATACTTTTCATGTTTCTCTCTCTGATATTAATCTTCCTCTTCTGCAGGATGCTGACCCTCTTGTGGTGGCTGTCGTGCTGTTTCTTGATGTTTCGCTCGCATTCCTCATCTCGTATTTTATGACATGAGATGAAAAAGTGTTCTTTTCTGGCACTCTCTCACAAAGTCTCTCCTATCTGTCTCTCCTTCTCTACCTCTCTACCCCTAATGTTTACATGAAAAGGGCTTCTCTCTCTTCCTATCTTCTATCTTTCACTATATCTCTATGTCTCCCATTGTTACAATATCTTCATCTCTCTCTTTTGCTGGCAACGCATTTCAATCTGACTTTTTACTCCTCTCAACTGTCTCTGTCAAAAATGTCGCACAGTTGCAGAGATCCAGTTATGGATTGGAGGATTACAAAATTGTCACCTTGATAACCAACTCACATATGTCAGCGTGCTCATCAACTTGGCTATTTTTTTTTAATCTATCTCAGAGTGATCAGATTTTGATCACACAAGTTGAGGTCACACATGGCACAAAAACTACATACTTGGCATATAGTAAGTAAAATGACCAATGAGAAAACCTTTGATTGTGTAGCCAGCTTTAATATTAGTAGTTCCATCAATCCCTATAAAAAATGGACTATGACTGTTGAAACACTTCTACCAATTGTGTTCTTTTCGTCTGTACTGTTTTCTTCATTTCTTCCTTTCTCTCCCTATTAAGTATGCTTTCAAGGAATGTGATGATCCCGTTCAGTATATTTGCAGTATTTCTTTTCCATTGCAGTAAAATTTTGCACCTAAACTCATCCCTTCACCAGCCTCAAAATCAACCCACCATGGATATGCTCTCCCCTTGCCTGCAGTACTCCTTTTTTCACATCCTTTTCCAGTGCTTCCTCATTTCACCATGCCTCTGATTGACTTCTGTATGTCCTGCCATATTGCCTGAACCCTTGCTTTAATCTATAGCCTATTTATCTCCTTTAATTGCCTTGTGTCCCTGTTGCCTCATGCTTTATGCCCCGTTTCAGAGCATGCACTCCACTCCTATTTTTGTAGCAGTATTTTGCCTTTGACTGAACCTGAAAGATGCAAAAAATATATATATATAATTTAAAATAAAGCTAAAATAATAAAACTTTAAATGATATCAAAGTTGCAATGTAAAATATATTTTGAACGAACAGTAGTTGTGTGTAATTCAGAATATGGTTGCATTCATTATACTCGATACATACAAGGATCGGAATTATGCTACGTAACTACACAATGTGAAGCCATATACAGTAAATGCCATATGGAACAAAACATATATTTGGTTTAGAGAAATAAGTATATCATACATAAATTGTTTAAAAGAGGATACCATTACCAGATTACCAGAAAAGGTAATTTATTTATTGTATAGAAGCTATAGCATTTTTTTTACTTTAATGAGTAACTAAATTTTCAGTTATTCAAGTTATGAATGTTTGTAATTGACTTCATTAGACAATTTGGCTTCTTTTCTATTCAAAAATATGTTCAAAGTTGGAGGATCAAAATTCTGAGAAAGCTAGGGGTTTGAGGCCTCTTTGATCATATTTTTGAACAGGAAAGAAGCCACATTGCCTAATTAAGTGATTTACAATCTTTCTTAAGACTGGGCAGCCATAATGAAAAAAAAAGTTTAGTTACTCTTTAAGCAAACAAAGTCATCTTTATATACAAACAGCGGATATACAATGCCTTCACATCTCCGTTCAAATGCCAGGTTTCTGTCATGTAAAAAAAAATCATATCAAGAAGAATAATTTTCATCTTTAGTATAATCCATAATCTACACAAGTCAATTGAAAAAAAAAAGAAAAATAAAGAACTAAAATGGCTGCAGAAATATACACATTCTTAACCTACTACTTTGTTGAAGTACAATTTGAATTTCTGACAGCATTCAGTCTGTTTCTGTAGGAATCTACCAGCATGGCACATCTAGAATTGGCAACCTTTGCCCACTGTTCCTTACAGTAGCACTCCAAATCTGTCAGATTGCGATAGCTCAATTCACGTTGTAATAGCTGTTCTTGTATAATGCTGCTCAGCTATGGAAGTGAGTAGGAGTTGAGTTGCAGTACCTGGGATGAGCCACTAAACGGTGAATAGAGCCGTTTTGTTTGACTGTTTGGCTGTCTGTCACTACGTTTATGCTATGTAATCCGAGAGCAGCACAATGTAGGGGCAGAGAACCTTATTCTGGTGATGTATCACTTACTGGAATGCTTGCTGTAGTTTTGATAGAATTCCTGTTTTCTCTGTTGTAAATGTGGCAGTGGTCAGAATGCTGAGCTCTGTATAACTTTGCCAACACCCCTGATTGGCAGCTTACTGTGTACATTGTACATTATCAGCATGCTGCCATTCATTGGTGGGGACAGGGTTACACAGATTAGCTTGACTGGCCTGCACATGACACATAGTCCTATAGTGATTATCCCTCCTGATAAACCACTGATTGTATAGAAACTACAGCACACAGCCTAATAATTGACACTTCTCTGGAATCAGAGTCTCTGCCCCTACATTATGCTGCTCTCAGATTCAATAGCAAAAACCTACCGACACCACCACAGCTGAAAACTCGTCTGTGGGGTTACAGTTGACTGCTCTTGATCTGATAATAATAACCTATATAGTAAACCTGGAAAACCCCTTTAAGGTGCTCAGTCCGGCCACACTGCACAAATTGTTTAGCAATGGTTTGAGGAACATGACAAAGAGTTCAGGGTTTTGATGTCCCTATTCCTAATATGATTGAGGATCTGCAAGGTTGTCCAAAAAACAAGTCCAATCCATAGAGGTCCTACCTCACAACTTGAAGGTTTTGCTAACACATACCACAAAACACTTTCAGAATTCTAGTTGAGTCTTCACCTTTATGGGTCACAGCTGGGTAAAGATAACGCTACTAGAGGTCATCAGTGCATAAACGACATAGGATCATTCCAAAGACCCGAAGAAGACCTTTATATTATTGCGTATACGGTATAGGTCTACCTCTGGTCGAGGCACAGAAAATTTGCCTTGGAAGCATTACTGGCTGTAAAGAACTGGATCTTCTATAAATTATAAGGCACGATCTATAGCACTCCACTAGAGAGTTGGTACAGCTGAGGGATTGTCCTAATACAACCACTACATACCACTTGACATAATATCTACTACTGGGTACCACTGATTTCACATGGTTTACTTCATCTGGAAAAGAATAAACTATACTATTACAGGTAAGTGACAGGTAAGGTGTGATCCCTTGCTTAAAGAGTGTCTACTATGATGTCTTATGCAGAGGCATGGAAGAAAAAATAGTTGATTATGTGCTCTGTTATTTCACAAAGGTAGCTTATTGGCGACATGCAGTATCACACTGTGTGCCAGTACTGTGATAAACGTTGCAGACTTCCATCACAAACATACATTCACGGTAGGCCTTTTAAGGCACAGTCAAAATGTAAGGTGCCCCAGCGAGGTAGTCGTGGGCGAGCTGTGGCCCCTGCTCCCTCTGGAACCCTACAGACAAAGGTGTGTCCTCCCTCTGATGTGCTGCAGTGTATGTGGTGCTTTCAACTTACTTCAGACCAGCCGGTCGCGTCTGTTTCCAGGCATTTCTCTTCTGGAACCAGGGTAGCAATAAATTCAGACGACACGAGATTCATAACCATAACTGGAACTTTACTTGGGGAAGAGGAATATGTACAATATTTAGAGGCAGATATAATGGATAAAACCCAACGGGTTGTCATCTCTCTCACAGGTACTGGAAATAACTTCAGCCCTGGTTCCCTCTTTAAGTGAAGCATCTCTGTGGCTCTATTCTCTAGCCCTAGAGAATCTTCCTCACCAGTGACAGTATATCTGAATCCTAGTTCTCCCCACATCCTAGACTTGAGTCCTAGCTTCTTCTGCAGCCTGCAGACAGAATGTGCCCCTGGGTCCTCAATAGCTCTCTTGAGTTTCTCCGGCTGGCTAAAGGGACTCTTGTGGAGGGAATCTTCACTCTGATGATCCTACTGTCTGGGGCTCACGTCTGCCCTAGCAGCCATTATACCGAGGCTGCCCATACTGTTCCAAGTACTATCTCTCACTGACTCATCAATTCTTGCTCCTACAGTGCCCACCCTCTATGAGTTGTCTTCACACACACAATTAACCCCCTCACTGTCCTAACTGTCTGCAACACTACTGGCAGACTTAACCTGTTATTTGCATCCGGGACAGTGGCATCTTGTGGCTGGTTACCAATACTACAGCCCACAAGGAAACATATTAGAAACAAAGCCTCATTCCCATTCTATGCCTAACCATAGTACTGGGTTCCCCTTTCCTCTACTGGGCTGGATTATCACAGTTAACCCCTTAATTGGACCTAACTGCAGCCCAGAGAGATCTAACTGTCGGGAATATTCTCTTTAACCCTTTTAGTGCCAGAGGGAAGCTACTTTCTTCCCCACTACTACAATAGAGTCATCCTCTGATCAAGTATGTGTTAGAACCCTCCTGTTTGTTTTTTTTCCATCTTGTGTTTTGCGGTCACGTGACCATCTGCCTTTATATTCCAGCTCCGCCCTTTTGGCTCTGCTGGACTTCAGTGTTTGACTGTTTCTCTAGCCAGGTGCTTCTGTGCCTTTCTCTGTCAGTTCGTTTGGTCCTTCTGGGACCTCTAGTACTTTTTTTGTCTGTTTGTCTTTTTGTGTTCTGCAACAACTTCTCTGTTTAGGAGGTGTCCCATTTTTGTCCCAGTCCTTAGTTCTTTTAGGGACCCCTCCCCTTATGCTATAGGTCTTCGTTCAGACTAGCCGAGGACTAAGGCGGGTCTGTTCGCTAGGAACAGGCAGCCCGCTACATCATAGGGATTCAGCTTAGTTTTACTGTAGGGACAGTTTTCCCTTATCTTTCCTTAGTACATGTTGCAGACCATAACAGTATGTTAAGAACACCAAGACCTTGTCAACACGGGAATAGGATTTTTTTTTTAACAATGATATTCATATTTAGTAAGAAGAGCTAACTGGTGAGGAATAAATACAAAGAGATGACCCTTAAGTGGCTTTATGTTTGGCTTAGACCTAATTGCTAACTAAAGGAACTGAAAATCTAAACGTGTATGAAACAGGAGATAGACTTAACCTCAATTTTGTCATTCTACAAGTTTTCTTAATTATCCTGAAATAGTCTTGTTAAAATATCACAGAGAATACTGAAAAGAAGGGATCTCTTGACACACATGTAAATTTCTTATAGAATTCAGTTTTGTTTCTCTTTTTTTCAGATTTTGCTTTTGACGCGCCCCTGGGCCGGTGTCGCGCTGCGTTGCGCACGCGGGAGCTTACCCGGAGCCGGATCTCTTGAGGGTTGTAGTCTCGTGGCGGTGATCCGGTCCGTGCCCAGGGAGTCAGACTAAGTGGTGCTGTATTAGCGGTAGATGTTGGACGACTACGCCACCCGTTGAGTACAGCTAAGGAGCTGCTGCTGCAGGGCAGACCGCTGAGGCCGGTGGTAGGATTGTGCAGCGTGATAGTATAACCCCCAACGGGAGGGGTATGGCCTCAGGGCAACCGACGTGGATGATGGGGGTAGCAGGAACCACTCGGAGACGGTACGGTGTAGTTCAGGGTCTTTACTGGTGACAAAGATAGACCCTCCCGGAGTACTGGCTAGCGATTGGGGCCTGGTCAGTCCTTGAGCAGATGGGATCTCCCCTGGCCAGGCGGAGTTGTAGGCCTCCCAAACTAACGATACTCTTCCGGCTACCTTGCTAGAGGCGGGTATAAGTAGCCCACGTCCCTGAGTGTACCGTGTGGTGCTCACCCGTATGGCCGGTGACTCGGGGCCTTCTAGTAGCTTCCGCTCCACGACGGCGGTGCTGGTCCCACGCGTGTGACCGTGCCTTCGGGTTTCTGGGCCAGAGGACCTGCAATCCCCTGCCGGTCGGTTTCTGCTGCTGGATAGGAGTTAGTCCCCACAGCCTCGGACTCCGGGTCCGGTGATAACTTCTCAGTCAGGGCGAGCTCTGCAGCTGCCAGCCCCTGACTCCTTGTAGCACTGCTCCCACAGAGCTCCTGATGTTCTTCTCCTATATCTGCTGCTCTTCTCTGTCTCTACTTCTTCTCTACTCACTAACCCTGCCTCAGCCCTAGGTTTATATAGGGGAAGTTCTTCCCCTCCCAGGACTGGGCAGGAGGTGTGGCATGCATAGGATCCCTGACCAAGAGACCTCCCACCTGCTCTCAGACGTAATATCTCTATCACTGTGGCAACCAGACCCCTGGGGTGTCACACTTTTTTAAGGGATCTTACATTTAGAAAATGTAAAATCAAATATATATTTTAAAGTTTAACAAAACTTTCATTTTTTTTAAAGAATAACTATCATAAAACATCACCCCTCTCTTATATTTTAATATATTACACCTTATAAAATAGACACATTTCTAAATATAATTAATTAAAAAATAGGTTGGTAAAGCTATTTGCATACCAAGCGAAGGGCGCGGCGTGCGCATGGTATGTAAATTGCCGACTTTGTATTGAAAGTTGCTGCTCGGCAATAGTAGCAGAAGTTACCGGCATGCCTAGCAGCGCTATGTCACTTCACAGCACAGAAGTGATCTCTCTGCCCTGAGCAGCGTGAGCTCGCGATTTAGAGCAGATAGATCATGTTCAACGCTGTGGTATGAAACATAATTTGTGCGCTACTGTTGGGGATAAAGTTCTACTTTACTAGTAGAGTTTTCACTGTCACTCCGCGGTGCTTCACCCTGCATGACTGTCACACTGCTTTTTGCTGTAGTCGATGTGTTGTCACGCTGTTTAGAGCACAGAGCAGTGTGACAGTCATGGACATTGAAGTGCAGCAGAATGACAGTGAAAAATCTACTAATTGAGTAAAACTTCCCAACAGCAGCGCACAGATTGTCATTCACTCCATATCAATTAGTTGGTCTCTTTGCACTAAGCAGCGTGATCTCGCTGTTTAGTGAGGAGAATATGTGGAGAGGGTGATCATTTTTCTGCTGCTGTTGGGGGGTAGTACTATCATACTACTCTCTGCTCTAAACAGCTCTAGAAATACCAGTTCTATTCCCCGCACAACGCTGCCTCCTGCTTGACTGACAGCCTCTAGGCTGTGTGACTTCAGGCAAAGGAGCCGTCAGTCAAGCAAGAGAAGGCAGCGCTGGACCGGGAATAGAGCTGGAGTGACCGGGCTTCAGATCTTGCATATCAATTCAAAAGCTGATTTCTCAGTAATGGAGGAACGGATTGACTATGTAAAGGTCTTGCTGGAGTTTTCTTTCAAAGAGCTACATGCACATATAAATAGGTTGGGTGGTAAAATCCACCTGACAGATTCCCTTTAAGTGCACATAGGAATGAAATATGTGAAAGATGAACATTACAAGCACTTCAATAAGGTGGGGATAAAAGTATAGTGTGTGTATCTCAGAAACTGCATGTGATTAGGTGTACAGTAATAGGATATGGCTATATTTGTGATTATTGTACATAAAACATTTCATACAGAACCTAAATACATCTGATAGGTAGCAATAAGCGTACCCGTGGATGTTCGGGTTTGTCAGGTTTGGCCAAACTTTAAAAAACATTTTGGTTCGGATACCAGAACAGAACCCAAACTTGATCCCGGACCCCATTTTAGTCTATGGGAACCCGAACATCCAGCGGTTCCTATGCTGTCATCCGTGTAACAGCATGGGAACTGGCTCTGACCGGTAGTAACCTTACTGAAGTCACCGCTGGTCACAGCTGCTGGGTATCGCGGTTCCCACACTGTCCCACAGAGGACAGCGTGTGTGCCAGCGGCTGTGACCGTCGGTGACAAGGTTACCGCCGGCCAGGCGTCAGTTGATGACTACTACTGTCATCAGCGTCTCCTGCTCTTGCTGATATCAGCGAGAGCAGGCGACGCTGATGAGAGTATTCATCAGCCGGCGCCTGTGCATAGTGGTAGCTTTAGTGCTATCCACAGCACTAAAGACAAAGAAGATGGGCGTGGATTACTTTGTGGGATCATTTTATTAATAAATGTGTGTAGGAAGGCTACTGTAGGGGAGTCTTTAATCAAATTTTTTTTTCTGTGTGTGTGTTTATTTTTACTACTGGATTAGTAATGGGGGTGTCTGACTGACACCTCTCCATTACTAACCCCAAAAACAATTACCCCGATTGCCATGACACCAGGGCCATTCGGGAAGAACTGAGGTTAAGTGCCACAATTGGCTCATCAAATATGAAGCGGGACTTCTGGAGTGGCTGCTTTCTAATATTTGTAGGTTGGAAATGGCCCAATAACCATGGGCATTTCCAGCCTATAATTATCAGCCCGCAGCTGTCTGTTTTTCCCTAGCTGGTTATTAAAAATAGGGGGGACCCCACGCTGGATTTTTAATTTATTTATTTCTAATAAATAAATGAAAAAATACTAAAAAATAAATTAATTTAAAAAAACACGTGGGGTCCCCTCTGTTTTTAATAACCAGCCAAGGGAAAGCAGACAGCTGTGAGCTGGTATTATTCTCGGAAGGGTCCAAAATCCATGGACCTTCCCAACCGATTAATATCAGCCTGCAGCTGTCTGCTTTGCCTTTGCTGGTTATTAAAAATGGGAGGACCCTTAAAAAAATGACGTGGGGTCACCCCTATTTTTAATAACCAGCTGAAGCAAAGCAGACAGCTGGGGGCTGATATTAATAGGTGGGAAAGGGCCATCGATATTGATTTTGACAGAGAGGGACTTGAAGAGTGGAATGCTGGTATAAAAGCTATGTACGTAGAGGTATTAACCTTGATCCAGCAGTGGATGCACCAAATCCCACACAATTTTCTCACTCACTCCCAGGACAGGGGGGGCATTCAAGGGGTTAAATCCGGGTGCCCTTCCCTTTCTAAACCCTAAATCTGTGTGTGTACCCTGAGGTACTCTCTCACAGCTTGTAGAGTTTAATTCCGTACCTGCCCCTCTTACTGGGCAGGTATTGTTGTAATTGAGCCTCCCCTTGAAATGTATTAGGGACTCATCCACGCAGATCTCCCTTTGGGGAATGTACACTTCAGCAAACTTGTTGCTGAAGTGATCAATGGCCAGCCGAACTTTGAAAGTTGGTCAAAGTTGGGGTAATTTTCGGGAGGACACTGTGCATTATCGTTGTAATGCAAAAATTTGTGGATGGCCTCAAAGCTTTTAGGCTATGTGCTCACGTTGCGGAAATGAAGCAGAAAATTTCTGCTTCATTTCTGCAAGTCCTCTCCCGGAAAAACGCATGCAGAATTCCGCACGCGTTTATCGCGCGTTTTTCACGCGTTTTCGACATGCGGAATTGCCTTGCGTTTTTTCATGCATTGAATAAGGCAATTCCGCATGCGGAAACGCAAAATTAATGAACATGCTGCGGATTTTTGAACGCAGCATAAACGCTGCGGAAAAATCCGCAGCATGGGCATAGAACTTGCGGATTCTCATTGGGGACCATGGGGTGCGGATTAACAAGCGTTTTACAAGCGTTTACGCTGCGGAAAATCTGCATGAAAAACGCTTGTAATCCGCAACGTGGGCACGCAGCCTTATGGGTCATAACCATGCGGAACACTGGAGTGTTATATAAAACATCAATACTCCAATATTGCTGAAGTTCTGGCTTCTTCACTATCTCCATTTGAAGAACAAGGCCAACACCCTGCTGAATACAATGAATTGGGACGAGCAGGACATTTTTTCATGCATGTGGTGTGTGTGTAAAATAACCAAATTTTATTCAGGGGTTTGTGTGTGAGAAAGAAAAAGATAAAAATAAAATAAAAAGAATATAACAATTTTGTACAATAAAAAACAAACTTACTAAACGGACGTCAGTAAAAAAAAAAAATTACAGAGCTCCTGCAACTATCTGACACTAATGCTAACTATATTCAGTAAAACATACTGTAGTAAACACAGATTAGTACAGTATATTTTTACTGTACCTAATCTAAATTTTTTTTGATTCCTCTTTTATACTTTTCTATCTGACACTATCCCCGACTATATTCAGTAAAAAATACTGTAGTAGATGCTGATTACTATGGTATATTTTTACTGTCCCTAATCTAGCCCTATCAACTAATCTAAATTAGTCCTGGCCAAAAGCGAGCACAGATGCTGATCAGTGATCACCGTTACTGATCTGTGCTCAGTGGCTGTAGGATGCACGCATGGATGTGGTGCAAAAGGGGGTGGGATAGGAAAAAAAAAAGTTCTGGCCAAAAGCGAGCACAGATGCTGATCAGTGGCTGTGGGAAGCATGCACAGAGGTGGTGCAAATAGGGGTGAGGAAAAATGGACAGCAGAGAGCACGGACGCTGATCACTGATGTGCATCACTGATCAGTGCTCGGCGGCTGTAGTACGCACAAAAAAACTGTCAAAAAACAAGCGATCAGCGCTCGGCGGCAGAAGGGGGTGGGGAAAGGGTTAGGGAGAGGGGAGAAGGGGGGGGAGGGTGGAAAAGGGGGAGATGGTGATTGGGTGGATTAGGAAAAAGCAGTGGACAGGAACAAGTCAGGAATGGATCAGGAACGTCTTCCTTCTTCTTTCAGCAACATCAGCAGCAGTAATGATGGCACAGGCTTCAAAAAGTCTGTGGCATCACAAGGCCCAGCAGGTCTGCAGCAGAACGACACAGTGACCGCTCTGCAACATTTCCAAACTGGATTGAGGCGATGCAGGTCGGTCGGTCACTGTGAGGTCAGACCACATCTCTGCTCACAGATTGGTGCGATCGGACGTCATCGTCCAATTGCTCCAATCAGCGTTGGGGCTGAAGACACTGCCTTTGCTGTTATAGCACTGTTATTGCCTGAAACACTGAAATCACTGTGATTGGCTTTTCAGAATTGAACAGCTATTCACAGAGATCGTAATTGCGGGTGAGCGGCTGTCACGCACAGTGTAGGAAAGACAAAGTGCAACGCAAAGGAATGAGGGGAAGGGAGCCCAGACACTAGGGAAAGGGGGAGTGGAGACCTCCTAGGCTTATCTAATAGCACCCTGTCTTCCCTACCGTCCCTATATTGGTTCCTCACCAATCGCCGAACAGGGAACCTAAGCCCTGTATCTCCCTAGAGCTAGGCCCTGGATAGGGAAGGAGGGGATGAGCACTGGTCAGTCCCCACTAACAAACCAAAGACAACAAGGGAGACAAACACAAGGGGAAGCAACTTAGATTGGGCCGATTTCAGAGAGATTACACCAAAATCCTCCAAGCACCAGGAGAGGAAGTATCAGATTGCAATAGCTCCAAGCCTTCACAAGGGAACATGTGAATATCACTGGCACCTCCCTGTAGCAAACTGAAAGCATTTAAATACCCAGGCCTGGGTGTCAATCAGAGCAGGAGGGAGGTAGCCGCTGGGTCCTTAAGTAAGACAGACTTAAGAAGGTGTCTGCAATGCCAAACGAAGAGATCTTCTGCAGCCAACTGCAGAGTGACTGTCCGTCACATCTGGCACACTCGTGATAGTACCCCCCTTCTACGAGTGACCTCCGGACACTCAGGTTCAGGTTTCTCAGGATAAGAGGTGTGGACCATAACCCTTCCAGTGCACCAAGTATTGTAGGGAACGAGGTTGGAGACAAGAATCTACAATCCTCGAAATCTGAAACTCCAGATTACCATCAACCATTTTTGGGGGCGGCGGTAGGGGTGGGGACTCAAGAGGTTCCACATATTTCTTCAGTAGAGACCTGTGAAATACATTGTGGATCTTAAGGGACTGAGGTAGCTCAAGACGAAACGCTGCTGGGTTTATGACGGCGGTTATTTTATAGGGACCAATAAACCTAAGTCCCAGATTCCAAGAAGGAACTTTCAACTTGATATTCCTGGTAGACAACTACAGTACACAAAGTCATTCACATTCAGGTCCGAACCTGGCAAGCGTTTTCTGTCAGCCATACATTTGTACCTGTCTCCCATGATCTTCAAATAAAATAAACAAAAAAGCAGCCTCACCGTGTCCTATTTATATGACTCAGTCCGTCTTACAATGTTCTGGGTCTCCAACCAGTAGCCGTGACTTACGGCTTCACATAAGAAAATAATTTTGGTCAGTCCCAAAAATAATTAAAATCCTCAATTTATTACAAAATAATTTAAAAGATCATACAGGTTCGGAATACATCTCAACGCGTTTCTGGCAAAAAGCCCTTATTCAGTGAGATCCAACGCGTTTCTGGCAAAAAGCCCTTATTCACTCAGTGAATAAGGGATCTTCAAATTACTCAGAACCTCCCGCCATACCGGGGAGAGCGAAGAAGCAAAACGTTCCTCCTCAGGAACTCACAAAACTCCTCCCCCATTAAAAGTACCAAACTGTGGGTGGTAACCAAAGAACGAAGACCTGCCAGTGGATTCTTGACGATGATTATTAATGGCAAATTCTGCCAGAAGTAAGTAGGATGCCCAATCCTCCTGATTTTCGGAGACAAAACACCTGAGGTACAGTACAGACCAAAAGTTTGGACACACCTTTTCATTTAAAGATTTTTCTGTATTTTCATGACTTTGAAAATTGTACATTCACACTGAAGGCATCAAAACTATGAATTAACACATGTGGAATTATACACTTAACAAAAATGTGTGAAACAACTGAAAATATGTCTTATATTCTAGGTTCTTCAAAGTAGCCACCTTTTGCTTTGATGACTGCCTTGCACACTCTTGGTATTCTCTTGATGAGCTTCAAGAGGTAGTCACTGGAAATGGTTTTCACTTCACAGGTGTACCCTGTCAGGTTTAATAAGTGGAATTTCTTGCCTTATAAATGGGGTTGGGACCATCAGTTGTGTTGTGCAGAAGTCTGGTGGATACACAGCTGATAGTATTACTGAATAGACTGTTAGAATTTGTATTATGGCAAGAAAAAAGAAGCTAAGTAAAGAAAAATGAGTGGCCATCATTACTTTAACAAATGAAGGTCAGTCAGTCCGAAAAATTGGGCAAACTTTGAATGTGTCCCCAAGTGCAGTTGCAAAAACCATCAAGCGCTACAAAGAAACTGGCTCACATGAGGACCGCCCCAGGAAAGGAAGACCAAGAGTCACCTCTGCTTCTGAGGATAAGTTTATCCGAGTCACCAGCCTCAGAAATCGCAGGTTAACAGCAGCTCAGATTAGAGACCAGGTCAATGCCACACAGAGTTCTAGCAGCAGACACATCTCTACAACAACTGTTAAGAGGAGACTTTGTGTAGCAGGCTTTCATGGTAAAATAGCTGCTAGGAAACCACTGCTAAGGACAGGCAACAAGCAGAAGAGACTTGTTTGGGCTAAAGAACACAAGGAATGGACATTAGACCAGTGGATATCTGTGCTTTGGTCTGATGAGTCCAAATTTGAGATCTTTGGTTCCAACCACCGTGTCTTTGTGCGATGCAGAAAAGGTGAACGGATGGACTCTACATGCCTGGTTCCCACCGTGAAGCATGGAGGAGAAGGTGTGATGGTGTGGGGGTGCTTTGCTGGTGACACTGTTGGGGATTTATTCAAAATTGAAAGTATACTGAACCAGCATGGATACCACAGCATCTTGCAGCGGCATGCTATTCCATCAGTTTTGCATTTAGTTGGACCATCATTTATTTTTCAACAGGACAATGACCCCAAACACACCTCCAGGCTCTGTAAGGGCTATTTGACCAAGAAGGAGAGTGATGGGGTGCTACGCCAGATGACCTGGCCTCCATAGTCACCAGACCTAAACTCAATCGAGATGGTTTGGGGTGAGCTGGACCGCAGAGTGAAGGCAAAAGGGCCAACAAGTGCTAAGCATCTCTAGGAACTCCTTTAAGATTGTTGGAAGACCATTTCCGGTGACTACCTCTTGAAGCTCATCAAGAGAATGCCAAGAGTGTGCAAAGCAGTCATCAAAGCAAAAGGTGGCTACTTTGAAGAACCTAGAATATAAGACATATTTTCAGTTGTTTCACACTTTTTTATTAAGTATATAATTCCACATGTGTTAATTCATAGTTTTGATGCCTTCAGTGTGAATGTACAATTTTCAAGTCATGAAAATACAGAAAAATCTTTAAATGAGAAGGTGTGTCCAAACTTTTGGTCTGTACTGTAGGTCTCCAAATTCTGATTGATGCGGACAGGTATGCGATACTTTAGAATGCAAGCAAATACTACAAGCAGATACGTGTTCAACTACATCCCGATGCAACTCCTGCCACCAAAAACGACGAGAGAGGAGGTCCGCGGTTGCCTTACCACCTGGATGACCAGCAAGCACAGAGTTGTGATGTTCCTTAATTACTTTGCTGCGCAGATTAGATGGTACAAATAACCTTCCTGAAGGGCAGGAGGCAGGGGCGTCCCCCTGAGCCTCCAACACCTCACCCTCCAGTTCAGGGTACAATGCCAAAATGACCACCCCCTTCTGTAATATTAGGGCAGGGTTCTCATGGTCACCACTACCAGGGAAGCTCCGGAATAAAGCATCAGCCTTGACATTTTTGACCCCTGGACAAAAAGTGACAACAAAATTGAACCTAGTACAAAACAGAGACCATCTAGCTTGCCTAGGGTTGAGATGTTTAGCTGATTGAAGATATGACAGGTTCTTATGTTCAGTAATAACAGTAATAGGATGGACAGCCCCCTCCAACCAATGTCGCCATTCTTCGAACGCCCTAGTTCCCTATTACCTACGTTATAATTTCTCTCAGCTGAAGACAATTTCTTAGAAAAGAAAGCGCATAGACGGCATTTACCAGTGGACGGACCCTGAGACAACACAGCCCCAACCCCCACCTCCGACGCATGAGCTTCCACAATAAAGGGTTGGGAAACATCGGGTTGATTGAGTATACCGTGGCAAAATAGTTCTTTACGGAGGAAAAAGCCTGTAGGGAGGCCTCCGACCATTTGGAAAAATCAGACCCCTTCCTAGTCATGTCAGTAAGGGGTTTCACAGTTACTGAATAATTTTGGATGAATTTCTGGTAGAAATTAGTAAAGCCCATAAAACGTTGTAGAGCCTCCAGGTTCTCGGGACGGTCCCAATCAAGGCCCACACGGATCTTCTCCGGATCCATCTGAAAACCTGAAGATGACAACGCAGGTACCCCCAAAGCTGCCACCTCCTGCAACTTGGAGAATATCTTAGCTCCCCCAACCTGGCTGAACAAATCTGGAATCAGAGGAAGAGGGTATGTCCCTTCTCCAGACTTTCCGCAATGAAATCCTTCATGGCTTGTCTCTCAGAGCCAGAAAGATTATATAGTCTGGATTTTGTTAGTTTAGCTCCGGGGGTCAGGTTAATAGGACAGTTATATGCACAATGAGGAGGCAAATTCTGACACCCCCTCTCAGAAAAAACATCCTGAAAACCAGACAGAAAGGCAGGTAAGATTGCCGTAGAGACTGTAGAAAGGGAAACATCTAAACATCTAAATAGTTCTCATGGCAGTAATCTCCCCATTCAACCTCTCTGGTTTGCTAATCCAACAACGGATTATGTTTCACCAACCAGGGTAGGCCCAAAACAATTGGTGTGGGAAGACCGTCCAGGACATAGCAAGTGATTATCTCACAATGAACCGACCCCACCCTCAGTTTTACATTATGTACAATCAGAGTTAGAGCTTACTGTGCAAGTGGCGCTGAGTTCATGGCGAAGATGGGAATAGGCTTAGCTAAAGTACAGCAAGCAAGACCATGAGTTCCCACAAACTCAGCATCAACCATGTTGACTCCAGCTCCACTGTCAGCAAACAGAAATTTTCTTGGTTTTGCTCTCTAGCAACACCTCTGCTGTCAGGACAAACCGGGAACTGCAGGTTGACGATAAATGCACACCTTGCTTATCCAACTTCAGACTACCAAGGGTTAATCGAGTTTCCCTTTGCTTAGGAATCGAAGGAGAGGCCCCAATAAAATGTCCCTTTTTTACACAAAAAAAACATACGCCTTTTTTTGCGAATCTCCGGGGAAATGTACGATGCAGATGTGGCGCCCCTGCGGGTTCAGTCGCCACAGAGGTACTGCATCTCACCCAGAGGTGTGGTATCCCACTCTCAGGTAAGGATGGAGTACTGCCTGGGACCCACCCACCTGCATCCAACACTACACCATTCCAGACCAGCAGGCGGGGCAAAATGCGCTGGCTTATGCTGAGCCCTGTCCCTGGTTGGAAGTGGGAGGAACCAAGAGAGGGGGAACCATGTATTGGGTGTGGGTGGAGGAAGCAGGACAGGGGAGCACTTGAGTAGGAGTATAAAAAGGGAACCATCTTGTAGGAGACAGTCGGGTCAGTCTGAGAGAGAGAGAGAGAGAGAGAGAGAGAGAGAGTGTTGGGAGCAGGAGCTCTGCTCAGGAGGAGAGGAGGAAGGAGCGGGCCTAGAGTGAGAGGCCCAGGAGGACAGACTGAGAGAGGACGGGAGCAGAAGGAAGGCTCCAAGAGGAACAGAGGGGATTCCAGGGGCACGGCGAGTGCGGAAGCCACCCGTGCGCCGAATCTGCAGGAACGTGGAGGGATCAGGCCGCAAAGGGGACCGGCCCCTAACTAGTGGAGAACTACAAGGTTCAGCTAGAAACCGGAAGCTTCAGTACTTTCAGGGTGCAGCTGCTCACAACTGCAACTACATCGCTAAAAAGGTAGCCACATAGGATTCAGGGGACTGCAGGTTGCACCCCAAGATCCGAGGTTGCCGGCTTGGGACACTGGTTGCAAGGCGCAGGGCAGGAGGGTGAGAGCCAGCGCAGGAAGGCGACCGAGGAAGGCACACAGAATGGGGTCCCATTATGTACTCCTGAAACACCTGGGAGTTTGCTGAACCCCTGCCTGGGTAAACACAGGACGGCGTGGGAAGTTACCCTGGTCCTGGTAGCCTGGAGTCTGACAACTGTGAGTAAACCTTGAAGACTGCACCCCACTGTGTCCTAGAATTATTATCTGCGCCATCCCCTGCACTACACTGCACAGCAACATCTACCTCATTAATCTTCACTGCACCACTCTGGAGCTTAGCTCTAATTTTGGAGATCTGAACCAACTCTGCTGCGTCACCATCAGTTCCAGAGGATCTGCACCGCAGCGGCAGCTCCATATAGCCGCATACCACAGGTGGCGTCACGAACATTAAACTATAAATAAACTATAATCCCCTTTTATTGACCGCCCTGGGTCACGGACAGGGTCACTGCCACTGTGACATCCCCTGCACCGACCGGCCCAGCACCGAGTAGCCCACGGCCCAGGGGGCGCGTCATACTTGGCGTCACGAACAGGATATGAACCAACCTGTTATAACCGGTATTGTGCGCTTAGAGACTGTGTTGTAAACTGAATGTGGCGCTTGCCCCAGAAGAACGGGCGCCATTATGTGCGTTATCAAGGACAACAAGGAACCTCCCATCGTGGGCCGGGTCCCAGAATGCCGCCAAAAGCGCAGCCCGCCCCATGCACTTGTGGCCATATACCTAGACGTGTCCATCAGTCTGAGGAAACCGCCTTCAGGTGTGGCTGACAGCAAGCAGCCATGGAACCGCCCCAGAAAGGCGAGAGGAGAAGAGAAACCTTGGAGACAGGGTGGAGTCTCCAGCAGTGCAGACAGACCGCACCCTGCAGGCACAATGGAGGGAGACCAACCTGTGACTCCGGCTCGTGGCCTGCAGCCTGCAACTGCACCCCTCAACCTGGAAGGGGTATTATCTCAATTGTCCCTGGAGGATACGAGCTTCATCCGCGATGAGGTACAGGAGCTGGGCTGGCGGGTGAAGGAGGCCCAGCAGGCTGCCGTTACCATCTGGAGAGCCGAACTCTTGGAGAAGTTGCTGATCCAGCAGAAGTCAGCGCTGCATGCCACCAGCAGCACCCCAGCCCCGGCAGAGCCTCCTGGACCAGGAGGTACCAAGCAGTGCTGGAGCAGCGGCAGCAGAAGGTAATGGCGGTGCCCCTACCCCGGGTGCTGGCAGCGCTGATGTGGCGCCCCTGCGGGTTCAGTCGCCACATAGGTACTGCATCTCACCCAGAGGTGTGGTATCCCACTCTCAGGTAAGGAGGGAGTACTGCCCGGGACCCACCCACCTGCATCCAACACTACACCATTCCAGACCAGCAGGCGGGGCAAGATGCACTGGCTTAATGCTGAGCCCTGTGCCTGGTTGGAAGTGGGGGGAACCATGTAGTGGGTGTAGGTGGAGGAAGTAGAATAAAGGGAAGCACCTTCAGTAGGAGTATAAGAAGGGAATCATCTTGAAGGAGACAGGAGACAGGTCAGTCTGGACGTAGGAACTCTGTAGGAGCTCTGCTCAGGAGGAGAGGAGGAAGGATCAGGCCTAGTCTGAGAGGCCAGGAGGACAGACTGAGAGAGGACAGGAGCAGAAGGAAGGCTCCAAGAGAAACAGAGGGGATCTTAGGGGCACGAGAAGTGCAGGAAGCCACCCGTGCGCCCGAATCTACACGGAGTGGAGGGTTCAAGCCGCAGAGGGGACCGGCCCCTAACTAGTGGAGAACAACAAGGCTCAGCTAGAAAACCGGAGGCGACTGTACTTTCAAGGTGCAGCTGCCCAATACCACAATTATATAGGCGAAAAGAGGTCCGCATAGGATTCAGGTGACTGCACATCGCCCGACAAGATCCGAGGCTGCTGGCTTGGGACACTGATTGTGAGGCGCAGGGCAGAAGGGTGAGAGCCAGCACAGGAAGACGGCCAAGGAAGGCACATAGAACGGGGTCCCGTTTAAATACTCCTGAGATACTTGATAGATTGCTGAACTCCTTCCTTGGTGAACGCAGGACGACGCGGGAGGTTACACTGGCGCTGGTAACCTGGAGTCTGAACAACTGTGAGTAAACCTTGAAGACTGCACCGCACTGTGTCCTAGAATTATTGCTGCGCCATCACCAGCCCTGCACTACACAGCACCAACAACATCTACCTCATAACATCACTATTTCCTGCCCTGGAGCTAAGCTCTGCCTGTGGAGAGCTGAACCAACTCTGCTGCATCACCATCAGTTCCAGAGGATCTGCACCACAGCAGCTTCTCTATATAGCCGCATACCACAGGTTGCGTCACGAACATTATCTACATAAACTTTATTCCCCTTTTACTTTTCCCCTTTTATTGACCGCCCTGGGTCACGGACTGCGTCACAAGCACCGTGACATCCCCCAGCACCGACCGGCCCGGCTACCGAGTACCCCACGGCCCAGGGGGCGTGTCACTGACCTGCTCTTGGGCCCGTTACCGGAGCCCCTTCCCCCGGGCACTTACCACGCCAACTGGCTCCTGGGCCCTTTTCCGGAACCTCCTTCCCCGGGCGCCTGCAGCGACAACTTGCTTCTGGGCCCCCTGCAGGAACCTTCTTTCCCTGCACCCGCATGGGTGTACGGGCGCTCTGCGTGGGACTGGTCAGCCAAGCACGAGGACCAGCAGAGGCCCTCTAGTACCCACGCCCGCGCCCCCGGTTGCCTGCCAGGGAGGAGAAGCGTACCGGTGGGACAACCCAGAGGGTAACCTCATGGGGTTCCCGAGGGAGACGGAGACCGAGGCCCTCAGGAGGGAGGAACAATGTGAGCGGGAGCTCCGGAAGCTAAACGCAGAGCGCCGGTAGTGGCAAGAAAGATGGGAACGGATGGAGGCCCGCAACATGGCAGCTAAAACCCGAGCCCGCAAGACCAAGGCGGCCACACCCAGTCCCTGTGCAGAAGGGACTGTCGTGAAGTTTGACCTGGAAGCCGGGTGGGGCTTCATCAGAGAACCACAAGTAGCAAAGGATCTCTTTGTCAACAGGAGGGACGTGGAGTCCCACCTCCAGAAAGGACATCCTGGCAGAGACCTGTACCCTGGTGACCGTGTCACCTATACCCGGCATAAGGGAGAGCGCGGGTGGTATGCCCTCCATGTGCACAGGGTAGTGGAGGAGGAGGAGAACATGCCTCTGCAGTCCAAGGCTGATGACTCGACTGGCCCAGCCTATGCAAGACAGGTGTCTCCCAGGAGGAAGCACCACTATTGAACTCCCATTGTAAAAACTGATCTGTATATAGTTACCCGGAAGGGAGATGACGCGCCCAGGGGATGGGGGCGACTCGGCGCCCGGGCCTAGCTAACGGTGCTGGGGGATACCGCGGTGGCCGGTTCCCGGGCCCGTACCCTGGGGTCACTCTTGAAAGAAAAGGGGGGAAAGTTTATTTGGGAAAGGGGAATGTTCGTGACGCCACCTGCGGTTTCTGGTGAGGACCACCAGCGCTGCAGCAGTCCTCTGAGGCCGGTGTTCCGGCAGCTAAGATGGCGCAGCTCCCCACAGGTGGAGCTGGGCCTCAGGGTAGCGTAGGTAGAGGGAATGCAGGGATGCAGGACAGAGGAGACCCAGCCGGGTCAGAGCAAGAACAGGGACAGTCACGATAGTCAATTCTGTACCTTTTACTGGTGGTATTCAAGGCACAATCCGGAGCACTGTAGGGTGAGGGGTGCATATCAGGACTCTCCCCAGTGAGCGGGTGTAGGGCCTCCTGTTTCTTAACTTTTCCTGATAAGTTTATGACCCGCCTGGAGCCAGGCCTAACTAGTCTCTGTCTTGCACCGGCTGACCTTGTGGTAGGGCCTTCTGTTGTAGGTCACTCTCCCTGCTTGCGGGGCCTCCGTGACTCCTGGCTCTGGTACGTATCAGCTTCTGGTGAACCTGGGACATGTAGTTCGCCAGGGGTTCCGGTTGTTTCTGCTGGTCCTAGAAATCCTTGCAGACACGGACCCGGTGTCCGGTATATGGTTATGGGGTGAGCTGGTTAAGCTCCTCTGCCCCCTATGTAGCTCGCTTACTCCACTTGCCTTCGGCCACGCTCGGGCCCTCACTAGGCTTCCCACTGGCAGTAGGCCTCGCTACTCTTCACCGCTCTTATGGCGTCGGCACACCTTGGGCTCACTAACCTGAGCTCTTCTCTAGGCTTTCTCACTAGAGGAACTTGCACTTAGAACTCTGTTCTCAAGACTGTGCTTGACTCTGTATTCAGACCTGTACTTGCTGAACTGTCCAGAGGAACTGACTGCCTAGCTCCACCTTCCCTTTTTATATCCCTAACGGGCTCCCTCTGGTGGTCTGCGGTGGAAGGTGGAGGTGTGTGTTTGCTGTGAGGGCCTCTTGTGGAGGAATCCGTCCATGCACCCCTCTAGGACCTGTGGCACTAATGCACAGCAGGGCGCCACAGTACATCATTGTTTGAGTGAGGTTGAAAGGTTGTGCACTTATATAATTACCCGGTAAGGGTATAAAAACTGTTAGGCTGAGGACAGTGAGCAGCCAAAAACTTTTAACTGTAAATAGTTTGCACTTCTTAAAGTGCTTCTTATTGGTTTTATACAGACCGCAGAACAAAAACTTGTTTGGCGTGGCCGAAGATGTGGTCCAACAGCTGGATCACCTATGCCCTGCAGCCACGCCCAGGGCCTACGTTGAGGGTTTTCGGACGGGTCCCTCATGTTGCTCATGTTGCACCTTATCCAGTGAGATGGACACTCGGTTATGGATCTCACTGTATCGAGCTGAAAATTGTTTTATATGAAAAATGTTTTATATGTGAAGAAGAATGTTATTGAAAATGCTTTTATAATGTTTTATATGTTAATAGAAACCAGTAACGTTTAAGAAAATGTGCCTCCCATAAAGGGAAGAAAAAGTTGTGACTGTTCTTCTATGTGAATGCATCTAAAATTTTTGTATGTCTAAAATACCTTGTTTTCACTGTTCCAGCCCGCGGACGTGCTGTGTTTTACCAGGGGGGTATGTGGCGCCCCTGCGGGTTTAGTCGCCACAGAGGTACTGCATCTCACCCAGAGGTGTGGTATCCCACTCTCAGGTAAGGATGGAGTACTGCCCGGGACCCACCCACCTGCATCCAACACTACACCATTCCAGACCAGCAGGCGGGGCAAAATGCACTGGCTTATGCTGAGCCCTGTCCCTGGTTGGAAGTGGGGGGAACCAAGAGAGGGGGAACCATGTAGTGGGTGTGGGTGGAGGAAGCAGGACGGGAGCACTTGAGTAGGAGTATAAAAAGGGAACCATCTTGTAGGAGACAGTCGGGTCAGTCTGAGAGAGAGAGAGAGTTGGGAGCAGGAGCTCTGTAGGAGCTCTGCTCAGGAGGAGAGGAGGAAGGAGCGGGCCTAGAGTGAGAGGCCCAGGAGGACAGACTGAGAGAGGACGGGAGCAGAAGGAAGGCTCCAAGAGGAACAGAGGGGATCCCAGGGGCACGGCGAGTGCGGAAGCCACCCGTGCGCCCGAATCTGCAGGAACGTGGACGGATCAGGCTGCAAAGGGGACTGGCCCCTAACTAGTGGAGAACTACAAGGCTCAGCTAGAAACCGGAGGCTTCTGTACTTTCAGGGTGCAGCTACTAACAACAGCAACTACATCGCTAAAAAGGTAGCCACATAGGATTCAGGGGACTGCAGGTTGCCCGCCAAGATCCAAGGTTGCCGGCTTGGGACACTGGTTGCGAGGCGCAGGGCAGGAGGGTGAGAGCCAGCGCAGGAAGACGACCGAGGAAGGCACACAGAATGGGGTCCCGTTATGTACTCCTGAAACACCTGGGAGTTTGCTGATCCCCTACCTTGGTAAACACAGGACGGCGTGGGAGGTTACCCTGGTCCTGGTAGTCGGGAGTCTGAAAACTGTGAGTAAACCTTGAAGACTGCACCCCACTGTGCCCTAGAATTATTATCTGCGCCATCCCCTGCACTACACTGCACAGCAACATGTACCTCATTAATCTTCACTGCACTGCCCTGGAGCTTAGTGTTAGAACCCTCCTGTTTGTTTTTGTTTCTATCTTGTGTTTTGCGGTCACGTGACCATCTGCCTATATATTCCAGCTCCGCCCTTTTGGCTTTGCTGGACATCAGTGTTGTTTTGACTGTCTCTCTAGCCAGGTGCTTTTGTGCCTATCTCTTTCTAGTTTGCTTGGTCCTCTGGGACCTCTAGTACTTTTTGTCAGTTTATCTTTTGCTCTGCAATAACTTCTGTTAGGAAGTGTCCCATTTTTGTCCCAGTCCTTAGTTCCTTTAGGGACCCCTCCCTTTCTCTATAGGTCTCCGTTCAGACTAGCCGAGGACGAAGACGAAACAAGGAACAGGTAGCCCGCTACAATGTAGGGGCTCAGCTTAGTCTTACTGTAGGGACAGCTCTCCCCTTCTTTCCTTAGCCTATGTTGCAGATCATAACAGTAAGTCCAGCCCAAACAAAAACTTTAAGGAAAGAAATCCGGGGATCAGTATGGTTTCTGTTCAAGATTTGGCTCAACGCCTGCAGGGATTGTCTCTGGAGGTCTCCGAGCTCCGGCAACACGTGAGTAGGTGTTCTGGAGCGCATTTTGTGGAACCCAAGGTAGGACTGACTGATATTTTTTATGGTAAACAACAAGATTATTTTTCCTTTAAAAATGCTTGTTTATTATATTTTCATTTGAGACCAAGGTCCTCTGGGAATGAATCACAGCGCATTGGGTTTATCATGTCACTTTTGCGCAAGGAACCACAGGGGTGGGCCTTTTATCTCCAACCAAATGATTCGTGTTTTAGGTCAGTGAAGGATTTTTTTTCTGCTATGGGGCTATTGTATGACGATCCTGATCGAGTCTCATCTGCTGAGACAGAACTGAGGCGTTTGAATCAGGGGTCAGGTGATGTTGAAAATTATTGTACACACTTCAGAAGGTGGTCCTCAGAAGTGAAATGGAATGATTCGGCGTTAAAATGTTTTTTTCTTGCTGGTCTAAGTGAAAGGGTTAAGGATCTGCTGATTGCATTTCCAGCACCTGAGACCTTGCAGGAAGCCATGCAATTAGCTATACGTGTGGACAGGAGACTGTGTGCCAGGGTTAATGATGAAAAAATTCCTGCAATGGCAGCTCCTAGTCCCCAAAGGGTCTGCTCGGACGGCGGAGAACCGATGGAGGTTGAGGCGATGTCACTCCGCTCTCAGGAAAGGGACAGCTCTCCCCTTCTTTCCTTAGCCTATGTTGCAGATCATAACACTTAGCTCTACCTGTGGAGATCTGAACCAACTCTGCTGCGTCACCATCAACTCCAGAGGATCTGCACCGCAGCGGCGGCTCCATATAGCCGCATACCACAGATGGCGTCATGAACATTAAACTATAAAAAAAACTATAATCCCCTTTTATTGACCGCCCTGGGTCACGGACTGGATCACTGCCACTGTGACATCCACTGCACAAGTACCGGCACCGAGTACCCCACGGCCCAGGGGGCGCGTCACAGAGGCACCCCCTCACTGCATGGGTTCCTCCACCTCCCCCAGTACTGATTCACTGCCCGACCGCTCCCCCGGCAAAGGGGCATAACCCCCATAACGAGGCCCTGGAGAAGGTGGTCTCACCAACCTATCCCGAAGGCGCTATCAACACATATAGCTAACGACATGGCAGCCTCCAAAGACTCAGGGGTTTCACACACGACCAAAGCATCTTTCAACCTTTCAGTAAGGCCCTCACAAAATTGGCTTTTAAGAGCTGAGTCATTCCATTTTGTATCCGTTGCCATCTACGGAATTCAGAGCTGTACGTCTCCACTGACCAATTCCCCTGCTGAAAGCGACGTAGCCAAGGCTACTCGGTCAGGGTCATCATTGATGAGGACCAGTGCCTCAAAAAAAACATCCACAGACTGGAGACAAACCGAACCCTGTGGCAAAGAAAAAGCCCAAGATTGAGGATCTCCCTGCAGCAGTGAGATCACAATTCCCACTCGTTGCTCCTCACTACTGGAGGAGTAAGGACGAAGTTAAAAGTACAGTTTGCATGCCTCCTTAAACACAAAAGACCTGTCCCTACCTCCTGAAAACCTGTCCGGGAGGGCAACCTTGGGTTCAAGCTGGACCGGCCTACCTGCAGAGACCACAACATTTGCGATTTGCAGCCACCAATGCTGCTGCTGAACCTCACTGTGGAGGTGAAGTCACCTCCAGAGACAGACAGCGCAGCAGCTCTGCAAGCTCTGCAACCGAACCCATAACCAAAGGAGAAATAAAAAAAAAAAACACGCCCGGAAAAAAAAACACATGTCAGGTTTTTTTCCCTAAATATGCACGGCCGGTGATAATGTCACAGACAGTGTCGGAAAGACAAAGTGCAACACAAAGGGATGAGGGGAAGGGAGCCCAGAAACTATGGAAAGGGGGAGTGGAGATCTCCTAGGCTGATCTAATATCACCCTGTCTCCCCTGCCGTCCCTATACTGGTTACTCACCAATCGCCGAACAGGAAATCTAAGCCATGTATCTCCCTAGAGCTAGGCCCTGGATAGGGAAGGGGGGATGAGCACTGGTCAGTCCCCACTAACAAACCAAAGACAACAAGGGAGGCAAACACAGGGGGAAGCAACTTATCTTGAGCCTGACATCAGAGAGATTACACCAAACGCCCTCCAAGCATCAGGAGAGGAAGTAAGCAGACTGTGATAGCTCCAAGCCTTCACAGGGGAACATGTGAATATCACTGGCACCTCCCTGTAGCAAACTAAACTAAACTGTAGCAAACTAAAAGTATTTAAACACCCAGGCCAAGGTGTCAATCAGAGCAGGAGGGAGGTAGCCGCTGGGTCCTAAAGTAAGATAGATTTAAGAAGGTGTCTGTAATGCCAAACGAAGAGATCTTCTGCAGCCATCTGCAGAGCGACTGTCTGTCACATCTGACACACCCGTGACAGTGGCGAGACCCCCCATGGCAGTGAGCACAGGTGCCCTGCTGTCAGAATCAGCAGGCATCTTAATGCAATCTCCATGCCTTCAGTCACAGTGCTGCATTTCCGCCAGTACGTATCCATGCGTCCAAGGTCAGGTACCCCTTCCCAGCCAGGACGTATGGATATGTCCAAGGTCATGAAGGGGTTAATCTAACCTCCCTGATGAAGCTGTGTTACACAGCGATACGCGTGGGGCTTATTAATCGATCCACACATGATCCATAAGTAGTGATATGGCTATGTATATACAATGATTGGTTTTACCAATCGACCCTCATCTGGTTATTGGGCAGTAATATAATTATTTATATGCATTTGATTTGATTGTGGTATTGTTTATTTGGACTATGCTTAAGGGACACAGATTCACACAATTGCTATATGCAAGGTTGGTCCACGGTTTGGGGTGATATGTAATGAGGGCTTGCAAAAATTATTATTATTTTTTTTTTTTCACAGTTTATATTGAGTATTACTGGAGTACTGTGATATGAAATGTGAAGCTCTGAACTGAATATTGGCATTGAGGATAGAGGATATTTATTATTATTGTGAATTTTTATATATTTTCCTCGCAATCAATTGTATATGATTATTATATGAATTTAAATTATTCACTATATCTATATCCTGCATACGGCCAATCATGCATTGTGGTATTTGGGTGTTGATAATCATGTGTGTTGTGTTTTAGTGTTTTTAAAATTGTATAATAAAGCTTGTATTTTTTTTACTTAATATGTATTGAGGTGTGCGCATTTCTACATATGTACCTTCCTGTTTCTCTTCTTTTTGGTTAAAATGTTTGGGTACATCATGACGCACCCTAAATTTGTGATAGGGGTTGTGCATCCTTTTTTTTAGTTTTTGGGGTTAATCTAAGGGTCTAGTGAACATCTTGAATCCACAGGTGCCTCCCAGAATTTTATAACACTGGGCCATGAAATAAAAATTAAATTTTTACTCCTAAAATTTTATATTAGGTTTTTCAGATTCACAATTGTAACAGGTGAAAATGCATCCAACAATTTGTTGCACAATTTCTCTTGCACGTGGTGTTACCCTATATGTCATGGAAAACTGGTTTCTTGGCATACAGCAGGGCACAGATGAAAGGAATGCTATTTGGCTTTTGAAGCAAAGATTGTGCTAGAATAGTTTTCCATGTTGTGCCACAACTAAAGATGATCAAATAAATTTGAGTGCCATTCAATTCGACTTGAATTTTCCAATAATCCGCATTTGACAAATTGAATATTTTTTGTAATTTACTTCTGCACGGATTCAGCAAAATGGCAGCCGGTGGCAGCCATTTTGCTGAACTGTAAAGGACCATCAAAGAGGTTACAACAACAACAAAAAAAGGAAAATCTTAATACTCACCTAACTGCTTACATCTTGGGCCGCCAGCACCTCACTATCACCCGTCTGGTCTTTGCCACCTCTTCTGATCCTCACCAGTCACACTGAAATCTCTGAGCCTTTCACAATGTGGGCCATCGGCACTGGTGGCAGCATAAGGGTGTGGAAGACAGACAACGGACAGTTAGGCGGGCAGATGGTACAATCAATTTAATCAATAGCTTTAGAATGAAAGTTGGCACTTATCCATGCCTGATTCATTTTGGCAAATGTAAGGTGCTTGTGGTGGATAACCTGGTCCACTTGGGTGTCACAAAGCCACCTGCTGACCATGGGAACAGGGCTCAGGGTATCTGACGCGCCCCCTGGGCCGTGGGGTACTCGGTGCCGGGCCGGTCGTTGCTAGGGGAGATGTCACAGTGGCGGTGACCCGGTCCGTGACCCAGGGCGGTCAATAAAAGGGGATATTTACAGGGGAATTAAAGTTCTTATATAAAGTTTGTGACGCCACCTGTGCTATGCGGCTAAGGAGAGCTGCCGCTGCGGAGAAGGTCCTTTGGAGCTGTTGTTAATGCAGCAGAGTTGGTTTAGCTCTCCACAGGTACAGCTTAGCTCCAGGGCAGTGTAGATGTTGCTGTTATGAAAGTAGTGCTCGTGGTGCAGTGTAGTGCAGGGGGTGATGGCGCAGCAGTAATAATTGACAGAGACAGTGGGATGCAGTCTTCCGGATTTACTCATAGTTCTTATTTTGCTTCTGGTTACAACTGCAGATCATAACTTCCCACGTCGTGCTGCATTCACCGGGCAAGGGCTAAGCCAACCCTCAGGTACAGTACAGACCAAAAGTTTGGACACACCTTCTCATTTAAAGATTTTTCTGTATTTTCTTGACTATGGAAATTGTACATTCACATTGAAGGCATCAAAACTATGAATTAACACATGTGGAATTATATACTTAACAAAAAAGTGTGAAACAAGTGAAAATATGTCTTATATTCTAGGCTCTTCAAAGCAGCCACCTTTTGCTTTGATGACTGCTTTGCACACTCTTGGCATTCTCTTGATGAGCTTCAAGAGGTAGTCACCGGAAATCGTCTTCCAACAATCTTGAAGGAGTTCCCAGAGATGCTTAGCACTTGTTGGCCCTTTTGCCTTCACTCTGCGGTCCAGCTCACCCTAATCCATCTCGATTGGGTTCAGGTCATCTGGTGTAGCACCCCATCACTCTCCTTCTTGGTCAAATAGCCTGGAGGTGTGTTTGGGGTCATTGTCCTGTTGAAAAATGAATGATGGTCCAACTAAACGCAAACCGGATGGAATAGCATGCCGCTGCAAGATGCTGTGGTAGCCATGCTGGTTCAGTATGCCTTCAATTTTGAATAAATCCCCAAAAGTGTCACCAGCAAAGCACCCCCACACCATCACACCTCCTCCTCCATGCTTCACGGTGGGAACCAGGCATGTAGAGTCCATCTGTTCACCTTTTCTGCGTCGCACAAAGACACGGTGGTTGGAACCAAAGATCTCAAATTTGGACTCATCAGACCAAAACACAGATTTCCACTGGTCTAATGTCCATTCCTTGTGTTCTTTAGCCCAAACAAGTCTCTTCTGCTTGTTGCCTGTCCTTAGCAGTGGTTTCCTAGCAGCTATTTTACCATGAAGGCCTGCTGCACAAAGTCTCCTCTTAACAGTTGTTGAAGAGATGTGTCTGCTGCTAGAACTCTGTGTGGCATTGACCTGGTCTCTAATCTGAGCTGCTGTTAACCTGCAATTTCTGAGGCTGGTGACTCGGATAAACTTATCCTCAGAAGCAGAGGTGACTCTTGGTCTTCCTTTCCTGGGGCGGTCCTCATGTGAGCCAGTTTCTTTGTAGCGCTTGATGGTTTTTGCAACTGCACTTGGAGACACTTGCAAAGTTTTCCCAATTTTTCAGACTGACAGACCTTCATTTCTTAAAGTAATGATGGCCACTCGTTTTTCTTTACTTAGCTGCTTTTTTCTTGCTATAATACAAATTCTAACAGTCTATTCAGTAGGACTATCAGCTGTGTCTCCACCAGACTTCTGCACAACACAACTGATGGTCCCAACCCCATTTATAAGGCAAGAAATCCCACTTATTAAACCTGACAGGGCACACCTGTGAAGTGAAAACCATTTCCGGTGACTACCTCTTGAAGCTCATCAAGAGAATGGAAAGAGTGTGCACAGCAGTCATCAAAGCAAAAGGTGGCTTCTTTGAAGAACCTAGCATATAAGACATATTTTCAGTTGTTTCACACTTTTTTGTTAAGTATATAATTCCACATGTGTTAATTCATAGTTTTGATGCCTTCAGTGTGAATGTACAATTTTCATAGTCATGAAAATACAGAAAAATCTTTAAATGAGAAGGTGTGTCCAAACTTTTGGTCTGTACTGTACCTCCGGAGTACATAACAGGACCCCCTTCTGTGTGTTCCTTCTGGCCGTCTCCCTGCACCTCACACCTAGTGTCCCAATCCAGTGACCGCGGACCTTGCCGGGCGACGTCTTCTCTGTCCCCTGGGTCCTCTAAGGCCACCTTCTTGGTGAGACAGATGTGGCTTGTGGCTGCAGTACCTGAAATACTGCAGCCTCTGGTTTCCCAGTTGAGGCTTAAAGAACTCCGCTAGTTTAGGGATCGGTCCCCTCTGTGCGACCTGACCCCTCCACCGCCTGGTAGACTTGGGCGTACGGGTGGCCTCCAGCAATGCCCGTACCCCTGGGGTCCCTTCCACGTTCCTGGAGCCTTTCTCCTGCTCCTCTCTCTCTTCAGTCTTGGGCCTCTCTGGCCAGGCCCTCCTCCTGAGCAGAGCTCCTACAGAGCTCCTGCTCCTCTCACTGTCCTCCTCTGACTGGAACTAAACTGGAACTCCCAAGATGGCTTCCCACTTTATACTATTCCCAACAAGTGCTCCCCTGATTTACTTCCTCCACCCACACCCACTACATGGTTCCCCCTACTTTGGTTCCCCCCACTCCAGCCAGGGACAGGGCTCAGCAGGAAAGCCACGCATCTTGCCCCTCCTGCTGGTCTGGAGTAGTGTAGTGTTGGATGCAGGTGTTAGGGTCCCGGGCAGTACTCCTTACTTACCTGAGAGTGAGATACCACACCTCTGGGTGAGATGCAGTACCTCTGTGGCGACTGAACCCGCAGGGGCGCCACATATCTGCCTCAGAAAGGACACAGTCTCTGCATGATTGAACCTGCCTGTTCAGCCAGTGTATCTTTCTTTTCTGAAGTGTGTCGGGTTATTGCAATATCAGATAATACATCTGGATCATCTTGTCAAAGATACTGCAGCAGTTACTACTGCCTTGGCTACATGTTGCAGGCCTAACGCTGGCACAGGCGGGTGAGCCATGTGTCACTGGAGACCACAGAATGGTCTGCTGGTCAGTCGTGTGGCCAGCAGTTGTCTGCTCAGCGAAAGCCTTGCAGAGCAGGCACAGCACAGCACAGAATATACTGTACTGGCAATAAGGGTCTAAAAGCATGGCTATCCAATAGTCATCCCTTGATTGGTCCCTTGTTTGATGGTAACAATTTGCCTGTCATCTTACAAGCATTCCAACATGCTGGCCAGCATGACCAACGGCCCCTTTGGTTCATTTTTTTCATTCCAATTAGACGGTTTGGTTTCATGACCAGCGTTGTCATCATCGTCTTCGTTTTCACCCAGACTGTCAGCATGATCCCTTGCTTGTGCCAACTCTAACTCCCCCTCCATATGCTGCTCATCCTCCTCCTCTTCCTTCTCCAAATCCTGCTGCATATAACATGGACCTTGAGGCTTTATGACAGACACAGGATGGCGATTAACATGTGCAAGTTGCACATTGATGAGTCCACACTTGTCCCTACTGACAAATTTGGCCACCTCTTCGAAGGGCTTCAATAGGTGACACCTGTTACTCATCAGCTGCCTATGTGGATCTTAAAGTAACCAACACTTCAATTTGGCTGCTGCATGATATAGTTCATCGCCACTTCATGCTGCTCATACAGATGCTCCAACAAATGCAGAGCCAAATTACAGGGGTTGCAACATTGCAAATCAGCCGCCACTTTGATAGAATGTTATGTTTTTGCAAAACAAGTGTAACAATGTCCGGGTGGTAGCTGTAGGCGAGTGTCATGAGTCTGACACCCCGGCTCATTGCAGAAAAAAATGAAAGTTCTGGATGTATGTGTGTATTCTGGCAGTGTTGCTATTGGTACCTTCACCTTCAGGCCAGTCCCGTTCTACTCCTCACTAGGTCCATTAGACTTCAAGACAATGACAGCAGGCATGTTCATAAAAACAAGGCACTCTTAACATGGCAACACACTTAGGTACACAAGGCAGCAGGCAGTACACTTTACAACCTTTTCTGTCTCATAGGTACGTTCTTATCGGTTTTAGGCGACGGCACTTTACATGTGGATGGTAAACCAGCAGAGCAAATGTGATACACACGGGTCAATATGTTACTCTGTGAGCCCTGCACCCAAACAGCAGAATGTGATCCATTAACGAGGGCCTCCCTTGGAGCCGGGTCCCTGTAACATGTCCTCATCTGAGCAAGACCCTTCTTTACAGGGCCTCCACTACTGGCCAACACTGGATTCACTTCTTCCTTTACTTCTCCCACTAATGGGTTTCACCCACTTGCCTGCTGAATTGGATCTAAGTTGCCTCTAAAGTTCCTTCACAATTCTTACTGCCTTGTGCCTCTCAGCTCACTTCTCACTAGATCTCTTGCTCTCCATAACTCTGCACACTCTCCTCTTAACTGACTCGACTTCCTCTTCCTGTCACTAACCCACAATCCCCAGTATGGGCCAGTCCTACAGTTAACCCTGACATAACAGTCTCTGTTCCACTGTCTGTCACTGGGCAGACATAACCTTTCACCCAGTTCTACACAAGAGTAAAAAGGACGACAGTGAAATCTTGTGGTCATTAGTTAGTACTGCAGCCCACAGAAGGATAACCCTTAGATACATTGCAGTAACATACAATACACTACAGTAGAATGCCTGTAAAATACATGTATACATACATTTAAACCGCAGGCATGTCAGAGGAGTGGAACGCCATCCTCATCACCCTCACACAAGGAGGGAGTGATTTGCCATGTAAGAATAGTTGAAATGAACTGACACTTTCTTGCCCAAGCCTCCTCCTCAAGCAAGTATATTTCTGAAAGAAATGTTGCACTATTACATTCAGAACATGGGTCATGCAGGGAGCGTGAGTTACTTTGACCGACTGAAAGGCAGCTAGTATGTCTTGGGCATTTTCCATTATATATTTAAAAAAAAATTGTTTTATAAAAATTGTACTCCCAGTATTTTACAAAAAAAGAATGGGACAAGTAAAGATTGTTTTTTTTTTGTGTCCTAATAGTAAGCACCAGCAACAGGCTGATGTATTCGTTTGGCATGTATGGGTATAATGTTGGACTACTACAACCAAGAAAATGTTTAACAACATACACACTATGTGAAGTATACAGTTGGTTTTAAATTTCTGGATTCTGGAGATTTGTGATTTGTATTTAAATAAATAAATGGTAGCTTCCCTTCATGTGATACACGAGCCTAGGTTTCAGGATTCTTATTTACTAGCAAAATTAGAATACAAGGTGTTAAACTGCCCTCCTGGTCTGCAACTGCAGTGTGTGCAGATTTAAAAAAATGCTGTTATTAAGGTGTTGTTACTGCAATGAATTTACAGTCACATAACTGCACAAACAGTACCTCACTATATTACTTGAATCTTTGGATCAACGCTTCCATTTTCAATGGCTCTTCAGCATTAGTGCAGTAGTTCAACACAATCCAATTTACGCCTTTTTCTGCTTTTATGTGGAATGAGTTGTGCACTCTGACCTCCTATCTCTAGGCGGCAGTGGCACTTGTTTGCCAGCCTCATCTATTATAATGGCTGCGAAAGTGCCTGCTGATAGGCTGTGCTATACCACATGATGTGATAGCTGCAGGGCATTATGGGGAAGCCTGCATGTCTGTACCAGATGTCATTAGCCCACTTTTGTGACATTTCAGCAGATTGGGAAATGGCAGCTGACTTTTTCTTTTTGACAATCATCTTGAATTGTTCAAATTTGAAGGGACCTGCAAATATCAGGAAATTTGACTCAATTCAAAGTGGAATCTCAGAGGATCGATCTGCTTATCTCTAATAGGCAACAATAAAATTATTGACACTGATTCCTTTTAAGAATTGTAATATAAAATCTGAGTATTCCTTTAGTAAATGTTACTATCATCAAGTACAGTGCTGGCCAAAAGTATTGGCACCCCTGCAATTCTGTCAGATAATACTCAGTTTCTTCCTGAAAATTATTGCAATCACAAATTCTTTGGTATTATTCTCTTCATTTAATTTGCTTGCAAGGAAAAAACACAAAAGAGAATGAAGCAAAAATCAAATCATTGATCATTTCACACAAAACTCCAAAAAAGGGCCGGACAAAAGTATTGGCACCCTCAGCCTAATACTTGGTTGCACAACCTTTAGCCAAAATAACTGCCAACAACCACTTCCGGTAACCATCAATGAGTTTCTTACAATGCTCTGCTGGAATTGTAGACCATTCTTCTTTGGCAAACTGCTCCAGGTCCCTGATATTTGAAGGGTGCCTTCTCCAAACTGCCATTTTGAGATCTCTCCACAGGTGTTCTATGGGATTCAGGTCTGGACTCATTGCTGGCCACCTTAGAAGTCTCCAGTGCTTTCTCTCAAACCATTTTATAGTGCTTTTGGAAGTGTGTTTTGGGTCATTGTCCTGCTGGGAGACCCATGACCTCTGAGTGAGACTCAGCTTTCTCACACTGGGCCCTACATTATGCTGCAAAATTTGTTGGTAGTCTTCAGACTTCATAATGCCATGCACGCGGTCAAGCAGTCCAGTGCCAGAGGCAGCAAAGCAACCCCAAAACATCAGGGAACCTCCGCCATGTTTGACTGTAGGGACCATGTTCTTTTTTTTGAATGCCTCTTTTTTTTTCCTGTACACTCTATGTTGATGCTTTTTCCCAAAATGCTCTACTTTTGTCTCATCTGACCAGAGAACATTCTTCCAAAACGTTTTAGGCTTTCTCAGGTAAGTTTTGGCAAACTCCAGCCTGGCTTTTTTAGGTCTCGGGGTAAGAAGTGGGGTCTTCCTGGGTATCCTACCATACAGTCACTTTTCATTCAGATGCCAACGGATAGTACGGGTTGACACTGTTGTACCCTCGGACTGCAGGGCAGCTTGAACTTGTTTGGATGTTAGTCGAGGTTCTTTATCCACCATCCGCACCATCTTGCGTTGAAATCTCTCGTCAATTTTTCTTTTCCGTCCACATCTAGGGAGGTTAGCCACAGTGCCATGGGCTTTAAACTTCTTGATGAGACTGCGCACGGAAGACACAGGAACATTCAGGTCTTTGGAGATGGACTTGTAGCCTTGAGATTGCTCATGCTTCCTCACAATTTGGTTTCTCAAGTCCTCAGACAGTTCTTTGGTCTTCTTTCTTTTCTGCATGCTCAATGTGATACACACAAGGACACAGGACAGAGGTTGAGTCAACTTTAATCCATGTTAACTGGCTGCAAGTGTGATTTAGTTATTGCCAACACCTGTTAGGTGCCACAGGTAAGTTACAGGTGCTGTTAATTACACGAATTAGAGAAGCATCACATGATTTTTCAATCGGTGCCAATACTTTTGTCCACCCCCTTTTTTAGGTTTGGTGTGGAATTATATCCAATTTGGCTTTAGAACAATTCTTTTTGTGTTTTTTTTCATTGAAGACAAATTAAATGAAGATAATACCAAAGAATTTGTGATTGCAATCATTTTCAGGAAGAAACTGAGTATTATCTGACAGAATTGCAGGGGTGCCAATACTTTTGGCCAGCACTGTAGGTGAAAGCAGTACATCCACAGGAGCTGATGCCAACGCTGAGGTTTTTGCTTTGAGCTGTACCAATATGGTTTCTGAAGGATTGTTTTTTGGAAGCACCCCCCACTAATTATGAAAGCGTACTGTTGAAAGAACTACTTGAGCCGACTTCAGACAAAATGTGCAGTTCTTTACCCTGAGCAGGATTAACGTTCTTGCCATCGGCTGACCTGCAAAGTTATAATTTCAGTTTTTTTGTTCTTTATATTTTGTATCTGGATTGTCCTACATTTTAAATTAGTCTAAAAATGTAGAGATTCTATAAAAAAAATCATCAAAATGTTTGTGCATTGTCTGTTTAGGACGGTGTCAATTATAGAATGCAGATTCTGGAGCGATCATTGGTAAAAGTATGCAAAGCCTTTATTACATTTTATTATTAAGGTTATTTTCAAACAATGAAATAAAATTCTAACATTTCTGGTTGACCTGCAGATTTCTTCTGTGGATTTATATGGGTTGGTCCTTGGATTTTCTGTGTGAAATAAGTAAAAAATAAGTAGCATGTTTCATCAGCAATTTTTTTTTTACTGGAACCAAAAATTTCTGTGGAAATTTTCCACTACATGTGAATGAAGTTGTGGGAACAACATTAACATTCATGTGCAGCCCAGCCCTGAATTGTCTGAAATCTGCCCCATGGAAACATCACATTGTCCTTTTCCATCTGGATGGAAAACTTCTTTTTACAACCATATTGACAAGTGTTTTCGACTTCCAATACAATCGGAGACTGCAACAAAAAAACTGTGATTGAGCAGTATAGGTTTATTTTTCTTTGCATTGTGAGTTAACCCCTCAGTGACTATGGCAAATTTTTCATATCTAACATGTGTCACTTTATGTGGCAATAACTCTGAAATATTTCATCATATCCCAGTGATTCTGAAATAGTTTTTTTCATGACAAATTAGATTTTTATGATAATGGTAAATTTAGGTCGATATGCTTTGCATTTATTTATAAAAATATCAGAAATTTGACAACAGTTTCTACAAATTAGCAATTTTCAAACTTTGAATGATTATCCCTTTTATCCAGATAGTCATACCACACAAAATAGTTACTAAATAACATTTAGCTCATGTCTGTTTTACATCAGCACCATCTGTAAGGGTATGTGCCCACGGTCAGGAGCCGCTGGGGGTTTAAAGCTGCGTGTCTATGCAGCGTCACACCCGCAGCGTCCAGATGTTACAGCATAGTGGATGGATTTCTAGGAATCCCATGTCCACTATGTGTCTCTGTGCACCTGTGGATCACCCGCAAAAACTGACTTGTGACGCGTATTTAAGACCTGCAGCATGTCAATTTCTCTTGCGGGTCTGCATGTGGACTTTCCCCATAGACTAACATCAATGAGGAAAGTCCGCATGTGAACAGAAAAAAATCGCATCGCTCATTTGCATAATGAGGGCGGAAGCCGCGCGGCTATTCAGCAGTGTCAGGGCCACAGGCGGCTCCTGACTGTATGCACATACCCTAAAATGTTCTTTTATATTGTTAGGATGTTAGAAGCTTTAAAATTGTAGCAGTAAGTTTTCATTTTTTCAAGGAAATTTACAAAACTTTTTTTTAGAGACTGTAGCAAAGCCAGGTAGGCTAGGGTTAAATCCTAGCTCTACAGGCTTTGATTATTTGCAATTGGCTGGCTCTGCATATGACCAGGCTAGATGTTCACCTTAGTCAGTCAGCTGGGGAAGGCTGACCAGAGTGGATTGTATTGAAGCAGTTAAGGGAGACAAGCCAGAATCTCTCTCTGGGCTCGCTCTCACTTGCGATTAAATTGGACGAATTCAATCTGATAAAAAATCGAATTGCATTCGTACCAATTTAATCCTATGATGGTGTGCTCAGTGGTGTTTTTTTTTCCAGCTCGGATCGGATTGTGATCGGGGTGAAAAAAATCGCAGCATGCTGCAATTGCATGCTGGATTCGGATCGCACGCACCCATATAAGCCTATGGGTGCGTGTGAAACATTGCACTGCACTCGGATATCACCCAAGTGCAGTGCAATTCCCGCAAATGCCAGCAACAGAGGAGATGGAGAAATTGATTTCTCCTTCCCTTCCGCAGCTGTGCTGCGATCCTTTCTGTGCGAGATGATGGGAGCACGGAGCAGTGTTATTCGGCTCCCACTCGCAGCAGAGCAGGAGCCGAATGTCATTAGCATGTCTCGTCGGATGCCATACCCTAGTGGGGCTTTGGTGCACACGGCTTGTGCATCAGCAGTTACTATGGACAATAACTGTTGTGTTTGACCACACTGGGACTAGCTCAGCCATATATGAGTAGCCAGGGTCTATTTTGTTTAGTTAGCGCCTGGACAAGGCTAGGGATTTTGTGTTTATGGTTTTGTTTTTGGGTGCTGTACAACCTGCGGAAATAAACATCACATTGTTTTGACCCAAGAATTCAGTGCCTGTGTGAACGTTACCTAATGCCTACCTGAGAGTGGGAATCCCTACAGAACCTATTCAGCTTTGATGTGATTTTGGGGGACCAATATATTGGAAAATGATACCATTTTAAAAACAGCACCCCTCAACATATTCAAAACTGCTGTCAGGTAGTTTTTTGGGAATAAATGCAAAGTGTCATGACAGGAAAGAAAAAAAAATGTATTTACCAACTAAATGTTGCTAACTTCTGAACAGGTCACTATAGCCCGCAGACTCCAAGGCCATTATTTGGCTGTAAATTACCATGGCAACCATCAGGACCACACAATCATGATCTCAGGATGCAGATGGGGTTAAAAATGGAGCCCTCTCTCTCTTTTAACCATCTAGATGCCATAGGCAATCTTGACAGCAGCATCTAAGGTGTTAAATGTCCATGGTCGGTGCCAGCACAGGGTGTCAGCTGTAGTATACAGCTGTTGTATTTTGATCTGTCGGGGGATGCTGTTCACTTATATCTCAGGTCAGTTTTGAGTCGTATTGGTGGTCACTAAGAGGTGAAAGTTCTTGTCCACTATTGAACACCCCTTACTAATAGACCAGGGATTTGTGAATGAAAAAAACACAGAACAATGCTTACCTCCCAAACAGGCATCATATCTCTGTACTCAGCCCTACACCCCCCGCCATTTTAGTGGCATTGTTTCTTCTGGCTCAGCTCAGATGAAATGTCAACTTGACTTACCCGTCGGATCTTGTTGCAAGGAAACCGGGTGAGTGCAATATTGATTATGGCAGGCCACCACTGGTCTGGGAGTGTTTTTTTCCACCTCCCTGGGCACATTAATAAATTTTGGCCAGTAGTGGACAACCCCTTTAATAATAAACATATGCTATTGTATGTCGTGTAACTGCATTTGTTTGGAAGTACTGTCCACAATTATATTGGTGCCAAATTCGTGAAAGGGTTTACAATAGTAAAAATGCACAATATAAAATATCTTACATTTTTATCAAACTGTTTGAAAAAAGGATTGTGGTTAGAGCAATTTGAAAATCACACCAGTTTTATAAAAGTTGCCATTATTTCAATGTCTGATATATGACAGTGGGGTAGCATGGGTTGCCAGCATCTAAGGTAAGTATTTTGTGACCCCTAACCTGTGAACCATTAGCTCTCCTGAAGTTCATTTCACCAGTCAAGTATTGAGCACTTTATCCCCCACGTTGTTACTTTTTTTTTTAAGTAACTTTTTTCAAAATAAATTTAGCATTAGTAATTTTATTACCCTAGCTCGCACTAAGTCTAAACTTAATCCTAACCCTAAATCTAACCTTAACCCTAACCCAATCCTTAGTCCAAAGTCTAACCCTAGCCCTAACACTAACCTTATGTCTAACCCTAGCCTTAAGTCTAACTCTAAGTGGTGTCGATTGCATTAAAGATCCAGAGATCCAGCCCAGAATTTATTGCCCGGTGGCCCGGATATCCGACAAATGCCAGGTTGAACTGTGTCAGTGTCAACATAACTCTGATAAAGTTCAATCCCAAATTAAAGCAGGGAGCTACAACCTTTCTGCCCTATCTTTGTCTATATTTTTAGGCGCAGGCTGCTGAAGGTGAGCACCTTAAAGACGTCAGTGTCCCAGCACAGGTGGCACAATGACATCCCTGAATTGCCCAGCCTGCGCTGCCCACTATTTATACAATCAGAAAAGGATTTCCAGTGTACCATGTATTTTCAAGTCTTGTTGTGTTGCATCATCATTAAAATGTTACAAACACGTCACAGCATGTATGTTTTGCCCACAAACAGCCTTTTTCAAGCCAAAAAATAGCATCAGAATGCATATACAACATTTACAAACTATTTTTCTCAAATGGGAACAACAACAATGCCTCTTCCTATACCTCCTGGTCATGGTGGGGCTGTAGTGGCATCCTACTGTGTGGTGGGCCTGTGGTGGCCATAATGCTGTGTGTGGGAGAGCTATGGGGCCATCATACTGTGTGTGGTGTTGTGGGAAGTCATCATACTGTGTGGGGATGCTGTAGTGGCCATGATATTATGTGCCAGGCTATGGGTTGATCATACTGTGTTTGGGGGAGAGCTGTGGTGGAATCATACTGTGTGGTGGGCCTGTGGTGGCCATAATGCTGTGTGTGGGAGAGCTATGGGGCATCATACTGTAGTGGATAAAACTGTGTTGGGCATCATTCTGTTAAGGGAGGTCACTGTGATAAAGAACGCAAGTGAGCGTTCGAAACGCGTCTTGCTCCCCTACCCTGGCTATGCAACCATTGTAATTTTTGCAAGTTTTTAATGGACGAAAAATAAAGAAAGAATTATTTTACCAGACGCTGGAACAACAATCCCTTTTTTTTGAGCATATTCTGGTGTGGATCCACCTGGTTCCGTGCAAGCTGGATTATAAGTACTGGGTGAGCTGGCTTTCCTTTTACTATATGTGGCACGGAGCCTGCCGTGTGCTGCAAGAGTTGTGCTGTGTGTGGAGAGAGCTCCTGGGAAGGGAGGAGAGCCAGGCGGAGGTGACCGAGCGGACCGGGAGGACCAGTAGGAGGCGACCGGAGGGACGAGCGCAAGAGAGCGCTGTGGCAGCGTGCAGTGCCGGCCGGTGGAGGGTGCCAGGTGGTGGTGACCAGGAGGTGATCAGGAGGACCGGTAAGAGGCGACCGGAGGGACGAGCGCACTGTGATAGCGAGCAGTGTCCCTAGAGGAGGTGAGTGAGGGGCAGGAAGCCGCGATAAGCGGCCCTACTGAACCCAAGTGTGTACTGTACTGTATTGTATTGTATTTGTATCTGTATTGTAATTGTATTGTATTCCCTAGTCCATATTTAATTGATTACCCCCCCGTCCATATTTAATTGATCACCCCCCGTCCATATTTAAATTGATTCCCCTGAACACCCCCGTCCATATCTAACTGATCCCTCTGACCACATTAAATTGACCCCCCGTCCTCATTTAATTGATCCCCGACCATCCCCCGTCCATATTAAAGTGATCCCCCTGACCACATTTAAATGATTGACCCCCCCCAGCCCATAATTGATTGATCCCCCTTGTCCTATTTAATAGATTCCCCTTGTCCACTTTTACTCATCCCCAGTCCCTATCTATTTGCCTTATCCCCCACCATATTTAATTAACCCCTGTCCATAATTAATTGATTGATTCCCCAGACCACAATTAATTATTTCCCCAGTCCATATTTATTGATATTATTGATACTTATTGATTCCCAGTCCTTAGTTAATTGACCCACCGTCCATACCTATTTATTTGCTTTACCCCCCATCCTATTTAATTAAACCCCCTGTCCATAATTAATTGATTGATTCCCTAGTCCACAATTAATTATTTCCCCAGTCCATACTTATTGATCCCAGTCCATAGTTAATTGACACACCGTCCATACTTAATTAATCCACCTGACCCACTCAGTTGATCCCCCGTCCATACTTAATTGATACTTAATTGATCCCCTGTCCATACTTAACTGATCCCGCGCCGATATCTAATCGATACACTTGCACATCCCTAATTGATCCCCGTCCATACACCTATATATAAATAATTGTGTTTTGTACTTGTACATATATACTGACTGTATCCCCATATTTAGAATGACGTCCATGTTGGCCGGAGCCGTGCAGTGTACATCTTGCGCAATGTATGCATTCCCTGAGCTACCGCTCAAGGATCCATACTGCTGCGAGAGATGTGAGCATATCGTGCACTTGGAAGCCCAAATCCTGGATCTAAGTGCTCAGATAGCGGTACTGAGGAGCATCGACAACATGGAACGGAGTTTGCTGCTCACCGAGCAGACACTCAATGGGTCAACACTGGGGGTGGAGCTTAGTGGGGAAGCGCAGGCTGAACAGGCAGGGAGCTGGGTAACAGTTAGAAGGGATAGAGGGAAGAAGTATAGGAAGGCTGGTTCAGAACCGGCATTATTGGAGCACAACAGATCCTCTGACCGCCGGGGGAGTGTATGCTCCAGTAATGAGGGGGAGGGGGGAAGTGTAGGGCAGGCTAGACAGGTCCTGGTAGTGGGTGACTCTATTATTAGGGGGACAGACAGGGCAATCTGTCACAAAGACCGGGATCGCCGAACGGTGTGCTGCCTCCCTGGCGCTCGAGTCCGGCACATCGCGGATCGGGTTGACAGGTTACTGGGTGGGGCTGGCGAAGACCCAGCGGTCATGGTCCACATTGGCACCAATGACAAAGTGAGTGGTAGATGGAGGGTCCTTAAAAATGATTTCAGGGATCTAGGTAGGAAGCTTAGGGCAAGGACCTCCAAGGTAGTTTTCTCAGAAATACTACCAATCCCGCGAGCCACACAGGAGCGCCAACGGGAGGTTAGGGAGGTGAATAAGTGGCTAAAGAGTTGGTGCAAGGCAGAAGGGTTTGGGTTCATGGAGAACTGGGCCGACTTCGCTGTCGGCTACAGGCTCTACCGTAGGGACGGGCTGCACCTCAATGGGGAGGGTGCAGCGGTGCTGGGGAAGAAGATGGCTAATAGGTTGGAGGAGTTTTTAAACTAGAGACGGGGGGGGGAAACCAAGGAAATAGGTGGGATGTGAGGCAAGCAAGGGGGAAGGGGAGAAGTGAATATAATGAGGGTGGAGAGGGGGGTGGGGATAGTACAGTTAGATCGTTAGAGAAGAATAGGATGCTAAATAACCCCAAAGTTTTATCTTGCATGCTGACCAACGCAAGAAGCCTGACCAATAAGGCGGATGAGCTGCGGGCGCTTGTATCGGAGGAGAGGTATGACATCGTAGGTATAACAGAGACTTGGCTAGACGATAGCTACGACTGGGCGGTAAATTTAATAGATTATAGTTTATTTAGAAGGGACCGGAAACAGGGGAAGGGCGGAGGAGTCTGCTTATATGTAAAGTCACGTCTAAAGCCCAGACTAAGGGAAGATATAGGAGAGGGAGAAGAGGGGGTCGAGTCCATGTGGGTAGAGATAGAGGGGGCAAAAAATAATAATAAAATATTACTGGGGGTCTGCTATAAGCCACCCAATATAACAGAGGAGAATGAGAAACTGCTATTAGGACAAATAGACAAAGTAGCAAAACATAATGAGGTGATTGTAATGGGGGATTTCAACTACCCAGATATTGACTGGGAAACAGAAACCTGTAGATCTCAGAAAGGAAAAAGGTTCTTGACAAATATCAAGGATAATTATCTCTCCCAACTAGTGCAGGAACCAACGAGAGGGAAGGCAGTGTTGGACTTAATATTGACTAATAGGCCTGATAGAATAACTGAGGTACAGATAGGGGGGCACCTAGGTAATAGCGATCATAATATTATCAATTTCAAAATGCCCTTCAGTAGGGTTATCAATAAGGGAACAACTAAAACATTAAACTTTAGGAGGGCGAAGTTTGATCAGCTGATAGAAAACCTTCAACTTATAGACTGGGACAAAGTTCTTAATCAAGGAAATACGAATAGTAAATGGGAAACCTTCAAAATAATTCTGAATACTCAGTGCGAGAGGTATATACCGTATGGGAATAAAAGGGCCAGAAATAAGAGGAAACCAATATGGTTGAATAAGAACGTAAAAGGGGCGTTAAATAGCAAAAAAGAGGCATTCAAGAGATTAAAACAGGAAAACAGCAAGGAGGCACTAATGTGTTACAAGGAAAAAACGAGAACCTGCAAAAAACAAATAAAAATAGCAAAGGAGGAAACAGAGAGACGTATTGCTAGGGAAAGTAGATCAAATCCCAAACTGTTCTTTACGTATATAAATAGTAAAAGGATTAAATCGGATAATATTGGACCGATAAAAAGTGAGGAAGGCAAAATCATAGAGAAAGATGAGGATAAAGCTAATCTATTAAATAATTTTTTTTCGTCAACTTTCACAAAGGAAAAAGAACTAACAGGCGAAATGAGAAGTGACAAGCTTAATCCTCCACTAAGTATGACAAATCTAACCCAAGTTGAGGTACAGAAACGCCTCAGTAACATTAAATTAAACAAATCACCAGGACCTGATGGCATACACCCACGGGTACTAAGGGAACTAAGTAATGTGATAGACAGACCGTTATATCTTATATTTAAGGACTCTGTTGAGACTGGGTCTGTACCACTTGATTGGCGACAGGCGAATGTAGTGCCAATATTCAAAAAGGGAGCAAAAAGTAACGCCGGAAACTATCGACCGGTGAGTCTGACGTCCGTTGTGGGCAAAATTTTTGAAGGCTTTATTAATGAGGCAATTATGGAGCATCTTGATGCTAATAATCTATTAACCCCGAACCAACATGGATTCATGAGGAATCGCTCCTGCCAAACTAACCTGATTGACTTCTACGAGGAGGTTAGCTCTCGAGTAGATCAGGGGGAACCAGTGGATGTCGTGTATCTCGACTTCTCAAAAGCGTTCGATAGCGTGCCACATAATAGGTTGGTATACAAAATGAGAATGATGGAGCTGGGGGAAAATGTTTGCAAGTGGGTAGCTAACTGGCTAAAGGATAGAAGGCAGAGGGTGGTTATAAATGGAATATACTCAGATTGGGTAAGCGTCACTAGTGGGGTACCACAGGGGTCTGTACTAGGCCCAATGTTATTTAATATCTTTATTAACGACATAGTCAACGGGATAAATAGTAAAATATCAATATTTGCAGATGACACAAAGTTATGTAAAACAATTAATACAAAATAGGATAGTGCAGACCTACAGAGGGACTTGGATAAGCTGGGTAGGTGGAGCATTAAATGGCAAATGAGGTTTAACGAGGAGAAATGTAAGGTCATACATATGGGAAGGAAAAATGGAAGTCACCAGTACTCACTGAATGGGAAATCATTGGGGAATTCAGAGATGGAGAAGGACTTGGGCATCTTGATTGATAGCAAACTAAATTGGAGTGCCCAAAGTCAGGCCACTGCTGTAAGGGCAAACAGGGTAATGGGATGTATCAGAAGAGGTATAGCTGCAAAGGATGAGAACATTGTTCTTCCACTGTACAAAGCTCTGGTCAGACCACACTTGGAATACTGTGCTCAGTTATGGGCCCCAATATATAGAAAGGATATAAACGAGCTTGAAAAGGTACAAAGGAGGGCAACAAAATTAATAAGGGGAATGGAGGGACTGCAATACCCAGAGAGGTTGGCAAAACTAGGACTATTCAGCCTGGAAAAGAGAAGGTTGAGGGGGGACATAATAAATGTGTACAAATATGTTAGGGGACAGTATAGAGACCTTGCCAGGGATTTGTTCAAAAGGAGGAATATTACGGTAACAAGAGGGCATTCACTAAGACTGGAAGAGAAAAGGTTTCAGCACCAGCATAGGAAGGGGTTCTTTACGGTAAGAGCAGTGAGAATATGGAATTCACTGAGTGAGGAGACGGTAATGTCAGATTCACTAAACCAGTTCAAGCGGGGACTGGATGCATTTCTAGATGCCAGGCAGATTTCAGCATATACTTAAAAATAAAATAAAATAGTAGGTTGATACAGGGATTTATTCTGACTGCTGGTTTCAGAGTCGGGAGGGAATTTTTCCTCAGGTGAAGATTGGCTAAATCATTTGGGGTTTTTGCCCTCCTCTGGATCAACTTTAGCAATTACAGAACTAACAGGTCGAACTTGATGGACGCAAGTCTTTATTCGGCTTTACTAACTATGTAACTATGTAACTGTGTGAGGGGCCTGTGTGAGTATTATAATGTGTTTGGTGCACTGTGGGGACATTATACTGTGCATGTGAGAGGTACTGTGGGGGTTCCATACTATTTATGGGGGACATTTTTGGGGGCATCATACTCTATGTGGGCCATCATGAAAGTGGCATTTTAATGTCTGAGAACACTAAAGTGCTTCAATAGTGGCAAAATTACTATGCAAGTGCCTCAATGTTACACGCACGCTGATAGGTTCAGATAGGGGCGAGGTAGGGTACATGAATTCTTTAGAATCCTGGGGGAACCGTTACTCAGGGCGACCATAGACCATGTGCTGCAGCTTCTCTCAGGCACACAGGGGTATTGACCCTCAGGCACAGACACGTAGGTTGTTTCACTTGCTGACCAGACACACTTGACAAGAGTCCTCATAAACGGTAGAACAGTAGCATTCAATAAGAAGCCACACAGCCAGTGCAAGTTAAGTCTAATGAGCAACAGGCTCCAGTGACAAACAGTACAGTTTCCTTAGCAGTACAGCAGTTCACAGTCTTCCCAGTAGTACAGGACAGCACAGTTCTAATACAAAGGCACATTAATGAACACAGCATTCTTTACAGCACAGTGAGATGGAAGAGGGGGGAGGGTTTGCTGAGGGAGATGATCCCTGTGATACCATTTCTTCCAGTCCTTATCTTTCTGCTTGACAATACTCTGCACTGCTAGTTCAGGAACTCTACCTGACCTGTGCTTAGCTTCACTCCTGACTTGAATCCTTTTCACTTGCAGGGGCGCTTCTGTCAGATGCAGAACACACACACCACCTTTCTCTTTGGCTCCAGCCAGACAGTAAACAACTTCCCCACAATCCCCCTGGGGCTCTGCTAAAACACTCCCCTTCTCCTGTGACTGTGTTAACTCCTCTAGTTGCTGGATGCTTCTGGAGCACAACACTTCCTGTCTCATGTGCTTGTGTTACTGCTAATAGTTGCTGAATGCTTTTAAAGCAACAGCACTACTTCTGCATGTCACATCAGTACATCTTCCTCTTCCTGTCTTTAAGTCTTGGGAAGTGTGCCCCTCTGCGACTGTGACTATGCACCATGATTCCACCTACTCCACTGAATATTTATTTTTTTGGGGAGATAGGGATGAGCCCAATTAGGGCTTTTACTATGGGGAACTTGCTATTAATTGTGAAGGGGTCACTTAGGGGACTTTAAAAAAAAAAAAAATAGGGGCATTAGGGTACTCCGCCTCTATTATTAGTTTTTAAGGGGGTACTCTAACATTATTACTTTTTAAAGTGGCACTTACAGCATTATTAGTTTATCTGAGGGCATTATTGCTTTAAAGGGACACTCAATGGCCATTATTCCTTGAAGGGGGCATTTGGGGTTTTATAACCTTCAGAGGGGCATAAGGAGCATTATTGCTATCTGGGGGCAAAAAGAAAGCCTTATTACTTTCTAGGTAGCCCAGTGAGGGCATTACTACTTTATATGGGACACTCATTTTAGAGGCACTGTCTATCTGGCACACTATGCAGAATTTATTTGGTGGGAGGAGGGTAATTATAGTAATGACACAACTTTTGAAGTTTTGGGTTCACTGTTCCATGCCGCAGTTGCAGACAGGGTGGGCAGTTTGTGCAAGTTGGGAATAGATGAGGATGGTGCGGGAAATATGAAAAGTTAAATGTCTTTCTAGTAACCCTGCAGACATGTCATGGCTGGAAGAAGTTGTCATGTCGGTCTGGACCAGATGAAAAAGAAGGGAAAATTAGAAAGAACATCACCTGTAAGTCGCTATACTGTAGGTAACTGTACTTTAATCATTTATATGGTTTGCAGGACTGGTATCTACAGGTGCATCTCACTAAATTAGAATATCATCAAAAAGTTAATTTATTTCAGTTCTTCAATCCAAAAAGTGAAACTCGTATATTATATAGAGTCATTACAAACTGATCTATTTCAAGGGTTTATTTCTATTAATGTTGATGATTATGGCTTACAGCCTATGAGAACACAAAAGTCATTATCTCAGTAAATTAAAATAAAAACAAAAAACACCTGCAAAGGCTTCCTGCGTGTTTAAAAAGGTCCCTTAGTCTGTGTCAGTAGGCTCCACAATCATGGGGAAGACTGCTGACTTGACAGATGTCCAGAAGGCAGTCATTGACACACTCCACAAGGTCCCAGAGTTCCAATTTTCATTTGGAAATCAAGATCCCAGAGTCTGGAGGAAGAGTGGAGAGGCCACAATCCAAGCTGCTTGAGGTCTAGTGTGAAGTTTTCACAATCAGTGATGGTTTGGGGAGCCATGTCATCTGCTGGTGTAGGTCCACTGTGTTTTATCAAGACCAAAGTCAGCACAGCCATCTACCAGGAAATTTTAGAGTACTTCATGCTTTCCTCTGCCGACAAGCTTTTGGGAGATGGAAATTTCATTCTCCAGCAGTACTTGACACCTGTCCACACTGCCAAAAGTACCAATACCTGGTTTAAAAACAACAGTATCACTGTGCTTGATGGGCCAGAAAACTCGCCTGACCTTAACCCCATAGAGACATAGAGAATCTATGGGGTATTGTCAAGAGGAAGATGGGAGACACCAGACCCAACAATGCAGACGAGCTGAAGGCTTCTATCAAAGCAACCTGGGCTTCCATAACACCTCAGCAGTGCCACAGGCTGATCGCCTCCATGCCACGCCGCACTGATGCAGTAATTGATGCAAAAGGAGCCCCGACCAAGTATTGAGTGCATTTACTGAACATACATTTCAATAGGCCAGCATTTCGGATTTTAAAAACATTTTTTAAGCTGTTGTTATAAAGTATTCTAATTTACTGAGATAATGACTTTTGTGTTTTCATTGGCTGTAAGCCATAATAATCAACATTAACAGAAATAAACACTCGAAATAGATCACTCTGCTTGTAATGACTCCATATAATATACAGTGGGGAAAAAAAGTATTTAGTCAGCCACCAATTGTGCAAGTTCTCCCACTTAAAAAGATGAGAGAGGCCTGTAATTGACATCATAGGTAGACTTCAACTATGAGAGACAAAATGAGAAAACAAATCCTGAAAATCACATTGTCTGATTTGGAAAGAATTTTTTTTCAAATTTTGGTGGAAAATAAGTATTTGGTCAATTACAACAGTTCATCTCAATACTGTGTTATATATCCTTTGTTGGCAATGACAGCGGTCAAACGTTTTCTGTAAGGCTACACAAGGTTGGCACACACTGTTGCTGGTATGTTGGCCCATTCCTCCATGCAGATCTCCTCTAGGGCAGTGATGTTTTGGGGCTGTCGCTGGGCAACACGGACTTTCAACTCCCTCCAAAGGTTTTCTATAGGGTTTAGATCTGGAGACTGGCTAGGCCACTCAAGGACCTTGAAATATTTCTTACAAAGCCACTCCTTCGTTGCCCTGTCGGTGTGCTTGGGATCATTGTCATGCTGAAAGACCCAGCCACATTTCATCTTCAATGCCCTTGCTGATGGAAGGAGATTTGCACTCAAAATCTCACGATACATGGCCCCATTCATTCTTTCATGTACACGGATCAGTCGTTCTGGTCCCTTGGCAGAGAAACAGCCCCAAAGCATGATGTTGCCACCCCCATGCTTTACAGTAGGTATGGTGTTCTTTGGATGCAATTCAGCATTCTTTCTCCTCCAAACACGACGAGTTATGTTTCTACCAAACAGTTCTACTTTGGTTTCATTTGACCATATGACATTCTCCCAATACTCTTCTGGATCATCCAAATGCTCTCTAGCAAACTTCAGACAGGCCCGGACATGTAATGGCTTAAGCAGGGGGACACGTCTGGCACTGCAGGATCTGAGTCCCTGGCGGTGTAGTGTGTTACTGATTGTAGCCTGTGTAACGTTGGTCCCAGGTCTCTGTAGGTCATTCACTAGGTCCCCCTGTGTGGTTCTGGGATTTTTGCTCACCTTTCTTGAGATCATTTTGACCCCACGGGGTGAGATCTTGTGTGGAGCCCCTGATCGAGCGAAATTATCCGTGGTCTTGTATGTCTTCCATTTTCAAATTATTGCTCCCACAGTTGATTTATTCACACCAAGCTGCTTGCCTATTGCAGATTCAGTCTTCCCAGCCTGGTGCAGGGTACAATTTTGTTGCGGACTAAATTGGTGGTAACTAAATACTTTTTTTCCCCACTGTATGAGTTTCACTTTTTGTATTGAAGAACTGAAATAAATTAAATTGTTGATGATATTCTAATTTAGTGAGATGCACCTGTACTACTATATGGTCACTGTTTAGGGAAAATATTGGTCTTTTCAACAATGTATTATTTTTTTCTTTTAATTTAGTAACAGGTTGGGGCTGTTCAAACATTATGTAGTGCTAGGCGTAGAGTGATATTATTGGTAATATTGGTCTTTGTGTAGTGTGTATTGTTCTGTAGAGGTATGGTAATATTATTTATTCACTGTGTAGTCATAATGTCAGTAGTCATTATCATCTTTCTTTCAGCCTGTCTGTGTGCCTGTTTAGTCTTTCACCCTCTATCCTGTTTAGTAAACTGGATGGAAGGATGGATATGAAGGGGGGAAGGTATACAGTAGAGGGGGGCATGGTGGGCAGTCTGTTAGATGGGGGACAAGAGTAGCAGTCTGAAATTCAAAAGGTGTCATAGAGGCGGTCAGTGATCTCTAGGTAGCAAGAGAGAAACTCACATTTAGGTACGAACCACCTTTGTATAATTATGTCACCGCATTTATGGACATTCTTGCCGCACATATACTATTACATTTGTTGCTGTCAAACTTACGGAAACCTCAATAGAGCACCATAATAATTTATAGGGGTCCGGGATGCATCGGCATACCATTGTACGGTGGGCTCAGTGATGCCCCACTATTCATGAATCCCCCCACTCTTTGTGCATTGTTACTTGGCTGTGGGAACATAACGCTAAACATCCTCATGTTACAAAGTATCATCAAAGGATAATTAAATAAAACAAAATTTGGAAGCACTTTTATCAGACGGCTTAGCATTATCGCATAATATACGTGTTCGTCGTGACATTATACTATTAGTATGATTCTAATAAGTCATTTTGCAAGTTTTTTTAAGCAATAGATGTTTCATGCTGGGATTAAAGGATTTATTCATCAATTTGAGTCTGTCCGTGAACAGATCTTGAAAGGCCGGTGGGATGAAGCTAATCTTTTGGTATTCAGTCATTTGCATTGCTGAACATACAAAAAATATTACCCTGTGAGTATTTATATGATGATATTTTCCCAGTAGCCAATTGTATCTACATAAGCTTTAGATGATTTTATGGCATATAAAGCATATTCTTATAAAGATGTGATGCAAATTACCCAATCTATTAATAAAAATAGTCTTTCATCCATTCCTAGTAATATCCTGCAGCTGGACCATGGATACAGTCACCATGGCAGCTGGAAGATGAGAGAGGCGGGTCCCATGGAAACTGTTACCATGGCGATGAGAGCTGCAGCATCCTTGCTATCTGTACTGACTTATATAATCACTAGAGTGCATACTTCTCAAGCACACTTGTCACCAGATGCTAGCAATAGGGGCAGCCGAAAAATGCACGAAGAACCTGTATGAACAAGTCTCACTAGGGATATACAGAGAAGGGTACTCGGGAGATTGCCGTCTCCCCAGATATATGTAATTATGGGTCTGCCATTTATAATAAGTATAGTCGCTGCTTAATTAATATGTAGAGTATGGAGAATCAGACTTTGTACACATCAGCATCGTGGCTTATGTTAAGAATGTAAGTCATGGCTCTGTGCCCGATCCATCACACGGCGGACAGCAGCAGTGCCCAACGGACCTCTTCACTTATCATGGCATTTGTTCTGCTGAAGTGTCTGTCATTTATACAGGAAAAATATCATAAAGCGTTATGTTTACTGTTAAAAAAAATAGAGTCTGCAATGGAGCCTTTCAATTCAGATGGGAACAAAGCCTAATCTAAACTGGAATTCTTAAAGCAGAAATCGAAATTAAAATCATCTGATGTGACCATGGTCCAACAGAAGATTGCACTGATGGTGCAACAGACCAAGGTGGAAAGCTCTAAGATGCTCCCAGGGGCATCCGGGCTACTGCTCATGGCAGGTTCTGATGCTTCCAAAGGAAATGTCCATTATTTGTATTGCATATACTACGATCCTCAGAGGAAAATTAGCCCCAGTACAAAATCTGGAAAGGGCCCCCAAACTGTACTATTTGTAACAATGGTGTCTATTTAAGTGGCAGAGAGGAACCAGGGCTCAGGTGCGACCACTGTCTTTGCACTCACGTTAGACTTGCCCCCGGTATACTTATTATGCTCTAGAAACACTATATATATATATATATATATATATATATATATATATATATATATATATACAGTGGTGTGGAAAAGTGTTTGCCCCTTCCTGATTTCTTATTCTTTCGCATGTTTATCACACTTAAATGTTTCGGATCACAAAACAAATTTAGATATTAGACAAAGATAACACAAGTAAGCACAAAATGCAATTTTTAAATGAAGGTCTTTATTATTAAGGGTATAAGAAATCCAAACCTACAGGGCCCTGTGTGAAAAAGATTATCATTTTCATAATTCCATGATTTTTCTTTAACAATTTCAGCCTTGAGGTATATATATATATTACACATTGTATATGTACATCCCAAATCTTTGATTCCTGAAAAAAAAAGCAGTGACCATGGAGACAGAGTTGTATGGTTGTACTCATATGACCTTTAGTAGAGACGCTCGTGCATGCGCAGGAAAAAGCACTCTGTCTTGTAATTTGAGTCTTTTTGACCATACTGGTCCGAGGTTAGTACAAACTGAGCTGGAAGTATTACTGACCATATCAAATTTTAATTAGAATCATTAAGTCCTTATAGGTAGATGCCAGAATTAGAGGGAATAGAGCTGAAGAGGGTGTACTACTATAACCACATGAATATGAATTTAACCCTTCCCTGGTCCAATCTAACTAAAGCACATACAGAAAAGAAAGGAAAAAGACAATTATCGATGTGTATGTGTTAATATAGTATGTGTAATCAGAAAGAATCAGAAAATGGGAAAGCACCGGAGTGTTACAGCTGTAAGATATATGTCATAATATGATAAAAAATATAAAAGGATTGTTGGAAAGTCAAATGAACAAAGAGAAATAGAAATTTCCAAGCAGCTCACAATAGTAGTAAAGCTGGGCATAATCATTAGCTACTTGAACAATTATGAGGATTATTAATCATAACGTCAATTTCTCTGGGGCTAAAAGAATAAGTTCCAACCAGAACATTAATCTTTATTGGTATCAGGGTTTGTTATGGCAGCTTCATATCTACACAGTTCATAAATTTGGCAGGAACAAATCCAAGACAAATCTTTAGGAAAAATCCTCAGTGCATGCAAGTTTGCTGCAGATCTGTATATACATTGTGGAGGCTGAAATCTGTTATTAAAATCGACAGCATAAATTGATTTCAAAGTCCCGGCGTAGTTTTATTGGTGCAGTGAGTGTGGATGAGATTTAGTAAAGCCTCATTTATCTTCCTGGTGCTATAATATATTGGCAGCATATCCACCCCATGTGAACATGCCTTTATGCTGTTACAAATATTTGATCCCCAATTTAAAACCCCAGACATTCTTTTGCCATACTCGCACTCACCCCATGTATACACTAAGCTCTATGTATGTAGCTTGTTTGCAGCACATCAACTGAGTAAGCTATGTTCATCAGAACAAATGTACCTAGAGGAGGTTGTATGGTCAAACATGTATATAACATAGAAAGTACTCATACACTACTGGTCTTCACAATCTCAGTTCATGGACCCTTTTTTTTTAAAAAAAATTGTGTTAAAGTCGGACCAATGGGCTTTCTTTCCCATTATTTCCATTTTTTTTCAAATATCTAGGCATGCATGTCCTATCCTGGTTAGTGCAGCGTTACAAAATAAATGCTCTCACCTCCAATTAAGCAATGAAAAACTTATGGTGGTCTGTTTTTTTCTGGTGGTAAGAGTGACATTCCTCACCTTTCCACCAATTAATTACACCGCGATCCATTGGTTGTTCTTTTGATCTTCCTAACCCCTTGTGACAGGTTGCCTTATGATGTGTGAAGCAACATACATCTAAGCATGTTTTATGCATAAGACAGATGTTGAGATGAAAGGAATGGATAAAAGAGTATATTGAGCTGAGAGCACCAGTCAGGAAACTGCTCAGCAACTGAAGTATGAAAGCCACAGACAACCCTGTAATTTCTATTAGATAAGGACTGTAGGACTTTGAGAAATCTAGCTCAACTTCTGGAGAGAGTTCCCTGACTCATCAGAGAGGAGAATAATTTACCAGAGGTAAGAATGCATCAATTGTAAGTGTTCATGCTTCATCAGTAGTGCAACAGATTGGATGAAAATATCTGTCATTCTTATGATTTATATTCATGTTATTAGCTTTGATATCAAACATTTAACATGTCTGTCATTGGACATGAAAAGTGTCGTGAAAGTGTTGGCACCCTTGAAATTGTTCCAGAAAATAAAGTACTTCTCCCAGAAAATTATTGCAATTAAATATGTTTTGTTATACACATGGTTATTTCCTTTGTGTGTATTTGAATAAGACAAAAAAAAAACATAAAAAAGGTAAGTTGGACATTATTTCACACAAAACCCCAAAAATGTGTCGGACAAAAATGTTGGTACCCTCAACTTAATATTTGGTTGGCCACCCTTTGGAATACATAACTGCAATCAATCGCTTCCTATAACCATCAACAAGCTTCTTAGACCTCTCAACTGGAATTTTGGACCACTCTTCTTTTGCAAACTGCTCCAGGTCTATCATATTTGAAGGGTGCCTTCTCCCAACAGCAATTTTAAGATCTCTCCACAGGTTGGTTCAATGGGATTTAGATTCAGACAACTTCAGAACTCTCCAATGCTTTGTTTCCATCCATTTCTGGGTGTTTCTTGAAGTATGTTTGGGGTCATTGTCCTGCTGGAAAACTCATGACCTAGGACGCAAACCCAGCTTTGCGACACTGGGCATTACATTGCGATCCAAACTCCTTTAGTAATCTTCAGATTTCATGATCCCTTGCACACAGTCAAGACATCTAGTGCCAAAAGAAGCAAAACAAACACCAAAATATCTTTGAGCCTCCACTATATTTGACAGTAGGTGATGTGATCTTTTCTGTGTTCTTTGTAGGCCTCATTCCGTTTTCGATAAATAGTAGAATGATGTACTTTACCAAAAAGCCCTATCTTAGTCTCATCTGTCCACAAGACTCTTTTCCCAGAAGGATTTTGGCTTATCCATTTCGGCAACCTGCAGTCTAGCTTTTTTATGTCTCTGTGTCAGTAGTGGGGTCCTCCTGGGTCTCCTGCTATAGAGTTTCATTTCATTCAAATGTCGACGGATAGTTCACATTGACACTGATGCACCCTGAGCCTGCAGGACAGCTTGAATTTCTTTGGAACTTGATTGGGGCTGCTCATCCATCACCTGATCTATCCTTTGTTGCAACCTTTCGTCAATTTATCTCTGCCATCCACATCCACTGAGATTAGCTACACTGTAATGCGTTGTAGACGTCTTGATTATGTTAAACACTGTGGACAAAGAAACATCAATATCTCTAGAGATGGACTTGTAACCTTGAGATTGTATGCCTGACTGCCATACCAAAAAAGCAGCTCCCAGGAGAAAATTTACTTTTTTCTACCTGGAAGCCACCAAGTTTCAGTCATGCAGGTCTGCCAGCACGACTATAGTCATCGCTCACAGAACTGTGAGTGGCAGATATAAGTACACCCCTGCATTTGACTGACAGTTGGCTGTATAATGCATCAGTGCAGAGCCAGCAATAAATCAAAGTGCCGGGGTGTGTTTTACAGGCGATGCCAAAATATGGTGAGCAGTGACTGTAACCGCTCTGGTATGTCTATATGACTGAAAGTTGGAGGCTTCGAAGGAAGAATAAAATAAATTTTCTCCCGGATGCCGCACTTTCATAACCTGCAGATTAACAGCATAATCCAACATGACAGGTTCCCTGTAAGGTAAGAAAAGTTGAGGAACCCTGACCTACACTATCAGTACACTGTTTGAAGAACTGGAAATTTAAAGCATGTTTTTAAGATAATACATCCTGTACATGGAGATCCCATCATGGGACAGCACTCCTTTAAAACCTTCCTGTATATTGGCGTAACCTTGTGTCCTGCACTGGATGACTAAGAGGGTTCAGGAACTGAGCTCCCTCCACACATGGTACATCCTGGCTATGCTACATAGCTAGCATCTGTGTCAGACAGCAGTGACCAGAGCTTCTGATTACTGCGTTCCGATTACTGCTGGTAACCATTTAGATACTGCTGTCATCATTTGACTCCAACTCAAAAATATCTCCCGGATCCGCACATTCCTCAACCATGAATCTGCAAAAACACTAGTGCATGCCCTCATCATCTCCAGCCTTGACTACTGCAACCTCCTGCTCTGTGGCCTCCCTTCCAACACTCTTGCACCCATCCAATCCTTCCTAAACTCTGCTGCCCGACTAATCCACCTGTCCCCCCGCTATTCCCCGGCCTCTCCTCTCTGTCAATCTCTTCACTGGCTCCCCATTGCCCAGAGACTCCAGTTCAAAACCCTAACCATGGCATACAAAGCCATCCACAACCTGTCTCCTCCATATATCTCTGACCTAGTCTCCCGCTACATACCCGCACGCAACCTCCGATCCTCACAAGATCTTCTTCTCTACTCCCCTCTAATCTCCTCCTCCCACAATCGCATACAAGATTTCTCCCGTGCTTCCCCTCTTCTCTGGAACTCTCTACCCCAACACATCAGACTCTCGTCGACCGTGGAAACCTTCAAAAAGAGCCTGAAGACCCACCTCTTCCGACAAGCCAACAACCTGCAGTAACCACCGCTCCACCATACCGCTGCACGACCAGCTCTACCCTCACCTACTGTATCCTCACCCATCCCTTGTAGATTGTGAGCCCTCGCGGGCAGGGTCCTCGCTCCTCCTGTACCAGTCACTGTCACATTGTGTTCAAGACTACTGTAATTGTTCTTGTATGTATACCCCTTTTTCACATGTAAAGTGCCATGGAATAAATGGCGCTATAATAATAAATAATAATAATAATAATAAATAATAATCATTACCAATGCGCACTTGTTCGTATTGCCCCTACTAGGACACTGATGGTTTACCATGCAGCCGGGGGCCTGCCGAAATCTCCCATCGCTGCCCTCTTGGTACTCCATTGAAGCTCAGCTACAGGCTGATCTTCTTTGGAGAACGCAATTTACAGGTGATACTGTGTCTCTGCCATCTTGATACTCTTGTGAAGCTCAGTCGCCTGTGCAGACTTTGCTTAATGGGAGAATGCAATTTATACTATATACTACAATTCTATGGTTTTTCACTATATAGTCTAAGCGATCAGATGATGGCAGGTTCAAGCCACCTGAGGGAATGATCAAAATAAATATATAAATTAAAAAGTTTAAAAAATGGACGCCATGGATGGAATCACAACATGACCAGAATTTAAGTCAGGCTATACTGATATCGCCATGACAACGTTAACTTTAATGATTGTTCTTTCCTATATATATACCAACTTACCTTGATTAAGTATTAGTTGATGGATGATACCATGTTTCATTTTTACCCTCATCCCCTTTGTCTGATCCTTGCCCTTAAAATATGTTAATTGTTTGTTTGTTCTACAATGATCTACACATAAAATATGCATACTTTATGTATTAGAACATATCTTGACCCCTTGCACGGGGAATATGCTTTGTTATCTAGTAACTATGTTTGTTAAAATTAATAAAACATTTTTGAAACTAGAAAGTTTAAAAAAAAACAGAAAAAAATTGGATGTGGCTCAGAACCATTTTTTAGAGCTGAATGTGGCTATTAAAGGGAACCTGTCAAAAAAATTCAGAAGTTTTCATAACATGATTAAAAACTGACTAGCTGAATCCTTCTAAGTTCTAAGTAGAAACAGGAAATCAATTTTCCCTGCATGAGTCGTCATTAGAACTACAATTTTACATCACTGCAAAATCCCTGGCAGGGAGGAGGAACGGAGCAGCCGGGTCAGAAGTTGAAGAGGAGGTGGAGCTGGAGCTGGGCTGCCAGGGACTTTCTAGTTCTAATGATGACTCATGCAGGCAAAAGTGACTTCGTACATAGAGTTTCTACATAGAACTTAGAAGGATTCATCTAGTCAGTTTTTAATCATATGCTGTCATAGATCTAATGGAAAATAGAAGAATTAACTGGGTAGAAAGGCAAAATGAGCAATTGTAAGTACACAGTGCTATATAATATTACGATTGCAATATATTAAGAGGATAAAAATGTCAATGGGAGTGTTTCTTTAAAGGCACATAACGACACTATAATAAGTAATAAACCCACTGACAGAGCGCCTATTGCTACTCAATCAGAGGGCAGCGTGAAGTAGCTAACATGTTCCCTTTAAGATTGTATGTCATAATTAATAATTATTAATAATGAATAATGTTACTACTGATAATTGATTTTGTTTATTATTATGTAACTATGCTCTTTTATCAACACATTGTGCAGTACATTATTAAATAGATCTCCTAGACCTGATAAAGAAGGTGAACTTACTTTGAAAATCTGTCAGAATGGTAATACAGGTGCTTCTCACAAAATTAAAATATAATCAAAAAGTTAATTTATGTCAGTTCTTCACTACAAAAAGTGAAACTCATATATTATATAGAGTCATTACAAACAGAGTGATCTATTTCAAGTGTTTATTTCTGTTAATGTTGATTATTATGGCTTACAGCCAATGAAAACACAAAAGTCATTATCTCAGTAAATTAGAATACTTTATAACAGCTTGAAAAAGGTTTTTAAAATCCGAAATGTTGTTCTACTGAAATGTATGTTCAGTAAATGCACTCAATACTTGGTCGGGGCTCCTTTTGCATCAATTACTGCATCAATGTGGCGCGGCATGGAGGTGATCAGCCTGTGGCACTGCTGAGGTGTTATGGAAGCCCAGGTTGCTTTGATATCAGCCTTCAGCTCGTCTGCATTGTTGGGTCTGGTGTCTCTCATCTTCCTCTTGACAATATCTCATAGGTTCTCTGTGGGGTTAAGGTCAGGCGAGTTTTCTGGCCCATCAAGCACAGTGATACTGTTGTTTTTAAACCAGGTATTGGTACTTTTGGCAGTGTGGACAGGTGCCAAGTCCTGCTGGAGAATGAAATTTCCATCTCCATAAAGCTTGTCGGCAGAGGGAAGCATGAAGTGCTCTAACATTTCCTGGTAGACGGCTGCGCTGACTTTGGTCTTGATAAAACACAGTGGACCTACACCAGCAGATGACATGGCTCCCCAAACCATCACTGATTGTGGAAACTTCACACTAGTCCTCAAGCAGCTTGGATTGTGGCCTCTCCACTCTTCCTCCAGACTCTGGGACCTTGATTTCCAAATGAAATGCAAAATTTATTTTCATCTGAAAACAACACTTAGACCACTGAGCAACAGTCCAGGTCTTCTTCTCCTTGGCCCAGGTAAGACGCTTCTGGTGTTGTCTATTGGTCATGAGTGGCTTGACACAAGGAATGCGACACTTGTAGCCCATGTCTTGGATACGTCTGTGTGTGGTGGCTCTTGAAGCAACTACTCCAGCAGCAGTCTACTCCTTGTGAATCTCCCCCAAATTTTTTAATGGTCTTTTCTTAACAATCCTTTCAAGGCTGCGGTTATCCCAGTTGCTTTTGCACCTTTTTCTACCACACTTTTTCCTTCCACTCACCTTTCCATTAATATGCTTGGATACAGCACTCTGTGAACAGCCAGCTTCTTTAGCAATGACCTTTTGTGGCTTACCCCCCTTGTGGAGTGTGTCAGTGACTGCCTTCTGGACATCTGTCAAGTCAGCAGTCTTCCCCAGGATTGTGGAGCCTACTGAAACAGACTAAGGTACCTTTTTAAACACATAGGAAGCCTTTGCAGGTGTTTTTTGTTAATTATTCTAATTTACTGAGATAATGACTTTTGTGTTTTCATTGGCTGTAAGCCATAATCATCAACATTAACAGAAATAAACACTTGAAATAGATCGCTCTGTTTGTAATGACTCTACATAATATATGAGTTTCACTTTTTGCATTGAAGAACTGAAATAAATTAACTTTTTGATGATATTCAAATTTTGTGAGAAGCACCTGTATATTCCTTTTTCAAAGTTCCTGCTATTAAGAAAGACATTTTAATATCAAGCAAGTCACTTCAATAAGGGTCATTCAGTTATTCTCACATTGATTTTTCAAAGTAAATACACCAGCCTCATCAGGTCTAAGATGTCTAATAATATTTGTAATTTTTATTCTATGGTGATAGAGCCACCATAAAGGGGTATTCCCATCTCGTAAATGTATAGCATATCAACAGGCTATGCCATAAATGTATATTAGATGGAGGTCCCTCCAGTGGGATGTACATCAGTCTCAAGAGCAGGGCCCTAACCACACAGATGTCAGTGGAGAGGTGGTCAGAATTCCCATTCATTCGATTCTGCCACAAATGTATGAAATGAGAATACTCCTTTAAAGATATGGATACTATCTGTACATACAGTGGGTGTGAAAGCAGCCCAAGGATGCCAAGCGAGATTACACAGACAAGAGCAGTAGGCCATGGACAGAACATTAATGTGCTTTAACAGCAAGCCAAGAGGAAGAGGATGATGCGCCTTTGAAGTAAACTTGCCGGAAGAAAAGAGAAGAAAAAAAACATAGGATCTCAGTGTGCAGAAGAATGCCCAAGGAGTGTAGATCTAGTAGGAGAAAAAGGTGGCTGGTGTGCCAGGTGCGGAAGAGCGATCAAGAAGAGAAGCAGTGGGAAAAGTGACCTTTTCTTTTGCCTCCAAGGTTATTGTTCACTTTTGTTAGCATCACTTTGGTTAAATGTGCTGATAAAAAAAAAAAAAATATAGAAAAAAAGTTGAGAAGTTGTCTGGATTTGCAGAATATGGCTAGTATGTTACAGACAATACCTTTGAATAGTTTTATTGTATATGTGAGGAGGAAACTGCATGATAATTGGAGTAGAGAAGGGTCAAGTGAGGGTTTCTTCAGTATAAACGGCATGATTGCATGTTTTATAGCAGAGGGTAAGACACCTATGTACAGGAAGAGGTCAAATACTATAGTAGAGTTAGAGCGGAGATGGTAGAGTAATTGCACAAAGCGGAACAGAAGAAATTGGGTCAAGCAGACAGGGTGTAATGTTAGATTATGAGTGGACTAAAAGAGCTAGAAGAAGCGTTACAGATAAATTAGAAGGGTTACTAAGTGGCAGGTGTGTTGATATGTCATGTCTGATGCAAGGATCTAAGCAGTGAAAGCTGTGGATGGGGAGGAGGAGATGAGCGGTAGGAGTTGAAGTGTTTGTAATCAAGGAAATTGCTGCTTGGAACAGAATTTATCTCTGCTTTTGTAGAGTATTGTTCTGGAAAGGCAGGGCTGGAACTTGATGGGCTAAGAACAACATATTTGTCTCAGGCAATGTTTTTCAACCCATGTCCTCAAGTACCTGTAGCAGGTCAGTATTGGAGGATAGCATACAACTAGAACACTCAATTTCTGAGGCCGTGAAAGTAATTAATTACATCACCTAGGCAATACTAAAGAAACCCTGAGGGCATGACCTGTTGGGAGTAGCTGAGGATTGGAGTTAAAGGGAATCTGTCAGTAGGATCAACTTTCCTAAGCCGTCTATAAGGGCATGTAGGTCATAGAAAATTGAATAAAATGATATCTTCATATCTGCGATCTGATTTCTTATTTCCAAGAAATCCACTTTTTTCTTAATATGTAAATGAGCTGTTAAGATCTATGGGCCGGACATACAGGTACATCTCACAAAATTAGAATATCATCAAAAAGTTAATTTATTTCAGTTCTTCAAATACAAAAAGTGAAACTCATATTACATAGAGTCATTACAAACAGAGTGATCGATTTCAAGTGTTTATTTCTGTTATATAGTGTTGAGTGAATTTGTTCGGCATTTCAAATTCGGGTTCGTGTTCGGGGTTCCGGCTTGTTCGCGCCCAAAAATTGGCTCCGCCCACGAACATCCCTGATTTGCCACGCTGTCACGCAGATAACATTTGTAAAAGGGTTTTCCACTTCTTGGACATTGATGACCTGGTCAAGAGCCCAGTACATTGTATCCTGTACTCAGATTAAGAATGTCGGATGTGTGAAGCTGGCCTAAAGAGACATGTTATGTGCAGTAAAAATCAGTGCTAGAGCAGCACGGTGGATCCGTGGTTAGCACTGCAGCCTTGTAACGCTGGGGTCCTGGGTTCAAATCCCACCAAGGACAACATCTGCAAGGAGTTTGTATGTTCTCCCTGTGTTTGCGTGGGTTTCCTCCGGGTTCTCTGGTTTCCTCCCACACTCCAAAGACACTGATAGGGAATGTAGATTGTGAGCCCCAATGGGGACAATGATGATAATGTAAAGCACTGTGGAATATGTTGGCACTATATAAAAATAAAGATTATTATTAGTGCTAATTGCTACAAAGGTTTTACCACATACTTTCCTTCACACACGATCAGCAGAACGTAGAGGCCATTTATGCTAGGGTTGTTGAAGGCCATTCAGCATATTAAAAACTGTCCTGGTCAGAACTCCATTCACTAGAGAAGATCGAACCTTTCTAAATTGGATTTCGCCAACTTCAGCAATTTCTTTCCAAAAATTTGATTTGCAGTGAGTAAATTCATCGCAAAGCACGGGAAGTCCAATGGTTCTGGAAAGATGTGCCTAATACTCTGAGGTCTCCTAGGAGTGTAGACAACTCCTTTTAATGTCTTCAATGCCTTTCAAGGTCTCCAACCTCAGTAATTTTGAAGTGACCCGACTGAAGAAATAGATGGTGGTTATCTGTTTTTGGTATTGGGTGTAGGAGGCGCTGTAAAGCTAGTCACTAGCAATGGCAGCGAATTTGTGGACAGGGAACCACGAATGTCCGAGTTTGAACTAAGTCAAGGTAAAAATGTAAAGATATAAATTCGCGCTAATGGTAGTGAGATTGGAGAAAGAAGGGGAGAGATGCTTGGTTAAAAGGATTAGACTTTTATTGAGATACACAGGCGATATAAAATTGCGCGTAAAATAAGGGAGTAGTTTAAAAATTGGTGTTTAGTACCACCAAGCTCAATATTGGTGTTAAGTATCACCAAACTAAATACACACAATAGATAAAAAGGTATTAATAAATAATAAATAAAAAATAAGTAAATGGATAGTTGGCTAGTGTCTTGCTTCTCAGGTTGTCAAGGTGCTCAATATGAGTGGTTGATTTTAGGAGACAGAGGTTCGTAGATCTGCTATACTTGATTGGTGGCTCCTTGTGGTAGGTGGAGTGAGGTTAAAGGTAATGGTACCTGAGATGAAGACAAGCTGGTTAGGTTTTTTTGGGGGGTTGGTGAGTGGGTGACCAGTGGTCAGTGATATACCAATGGAGTTACCTGCTATTGTCAGCCAGAGCTTCCTGCTGCACCCCCCTCTGAAATCTACACCAAGACAGGTACCTAGCCAATACTATACAGCCAGCCAATAGTGACCACTGACCACTCCGTCTATAATAATACAACTACCACCTTATCTTACAGACGCCGGCCCTCTGGCAGAGCCTGAGCGTCCTGCTGCAGCCAGAGCCTCGTATTGCATCCACCTAACGGGTACTACTATCAGAAACCCTAACTATCCATTTACTTATCTTTTATTTATTATTTATTAATACCTTTTTATCCATTGTGTGTATTTAGTTTGGTGATACTTAACACCAATATTGAGCTTGGTGGTACTAAACACCAATTTTTAAACTACTCCCTTATTTTACGCGCAATTTTATATCGCCTGGTTATCTGTTTTTGTTTTTATTTTAGATTTGTTTAAGTTATTGTACACCTTTTTCTTTTAGTCCCAGTAGGGAACTGGAGACTAAAATTGGAATTAGTAATATGACAGAACAACATTGGTATACTGAATTATTTCAGATTATGGCAATAGCACGTGGGTATGAGCTGGATAAGATAGCTGGCACTCGTCGTATATGGAGAAGGAATAGCTCAAGACCCCAGTTGTGTAATGAACATTACATATTATTGAGGTGTTAGAAGATATTTTGGATATGTGACATCTTTTACACATATAGAATGATGGGTTGGGGTTGCCAATAAAGCCACAGGACTCAATGTATGGCGCTATGTTGCTTTCTCTCTAAAGTTTAATCCTAGAATATCCCTGACTCTGCTATATTCTTCTGAGACCTATGTTGTTGATAGATCCACTTTGTTGAGGGCTGCTAAATATATTATCGCTACGTCGCCATCTGCTGGTCGGTATTTATTCACTGCTTACTCTCGTTCGTTCCAATTAAGTTGGTTCAAACTGGGCGTGGCTTCATATGGCAGTTGGTGGGTCACTTGCTCTTGGCAGCCATTCTATAGCCAGAGTTGCTGTGAGACAGGAACCACTTAGTGGGCTAGCGAAGTCATCAATTTCTGACCAGCAGCAACCGACGTCAGCGGCTTCAGTGAAAGTTACAGGATTGTACTATCAAGTATTATATCTGTATCTGGTTAAATAAACCAAGTCTTGAATTGCACCCTCGCTGTGGTTCTACATTCAAGTCTACGGATGCTGAGTCTGTGCTGGTCCTATCTGCTCCCCATTTTGGATACGGAGGTAAGGGAAAAAATCTCACAGCATCTTGTCTATCAGCTACACCTCCAATCGCTTTATGTGGAGACCGAACATCAGCTGTCAGTCAGTGCCAGGAACACGGTCACAGAAACCATTCTCTATACAAAGAGTGGTGACTGAAAAAGTACTGGCAACATCTTTATGACTGAAAGACTGAGCCTGCTGGGGAGGATAAAGTTAATTTCCTCCTGGCAGTGGGGCTCTCAGTGTGGTGGCCGCACTGCTATAAACCTGCAGATTAACCTCATATCTGTAGGTTAATTGCTTTTTTTTACATGACAGGTTCCCTTTAACTCCTAGATTACCACCATCAGAGACATCGGCTATGATAGTCTCTCTAGGTTGGTGGCACTGCAGGTGTAAAATGATTATGCCGTTTTATTTGCAATTCATGTTAATCGAATCGCTCATTTTTCGAATTCACTTGAGACTTGTGTGTTTCATGAAATTCGATTTGATTCGATCATCTCTATCATTCTTACAATATAGACTGTTAATAGTGGCACACGTTTTCTGGTTGAATATAGTTTGATTTATTTGCTACACACTTTCTAAGGAACATACTATTAATAATAGTAATAATAGTGAAAACAGCATTTTGTATGATCCTACAACACTCATCGAGCAGGGTAGGTAGGAGATGTATTATCACAATATCTTACAAGTTGTTATAACAATTTCTGAGACTTTTTTCATATGTATAAAGAATACGATACAACCAGTTGATAGTTGATACACATGCCCTAGATTCAGGAAGAAGAAAGCACAAAGATTAAAGACGTTATCCACACCAACACAAAGTCATAGTTGAAGCGAGACTGATCTTCTGTTCTGTGGAGGTAGAAGCACAAAGATTTTGACAGGTTTGGAGTAATATGATACAATGGAGGATAATGGAAAATTATGGTAATTTTTCTGGGAACGTACAGCCTGAGTAAGCGTATGGATAACAACTTAGTGGAGTTGTTAGAACAGCTGTAAACAGAGGTGAAACCACTAATGAACTAATCTTGTTGAGAAAGCATTACCCTGAGTAAGTATTAGACAGCATTTAACTGCTCGCTGTCCATAAATTATAGACTTACAGAGATACAAGATTATTTAAAGGGAACCTGTCACGCGACAAACCGCGGGCAACACGAGTCAGAGCCTGGCGGAACGACTGCAGCAAGGTATGTTTTTTTTATTAAAACCTTCGGCATTTCAGAGGAAATATACTTAGAAGATCTGTCCGGTAATCATATCCAGAGACGAGACTACCAGCTTCTCCAAGCCCTGCTCCATTTGTAAAAGGCGGCCTGGCGAGGTGTCGGACTAGTCTCGTCTCTGGTTATGGTCCCTGGTGGATCTTCTAACTATATGTTTTCAGAAAACTATACCTGTCTGCAATTGTGCAGTCAGGCTCTGATTCATGCTGCCCATGGTTTGGGCAGCATGAAACGCATGACAGATTCCCTTTAATGCTAGAAGGGCAAATGTGATATAACACTTAGCAATGACCAGATATCAGTGTCCACCTCTCTAGTCACATAGGAATGATAAAAACTGTAACGGGGCCGGGTGGTGGAACCTCTGTGCCCTGGAACAAGGAGGGACCCCGAGGGGCAGGTGTTATACTGAAGACGACCTTGTATTAGAGCAGGTGGCTCCCACGGGTCAGATAGCTGAGACTGACCAGAGTAGCGAGTGGACACAATAGGTAGGTAGCAGTCTCTGGGTGAGCAGGCGGGTGGTCATGGTAAGTGACGGAAGAGCAGGTAAGAGTCTCTTGGCTGGCAGGAAGGTGGTCACGGCAAGTGACGTCGGAGCCTCCAGGTAGGCTAGCAGGCGGGTAGCAGGTGAGCGCTCCCAGGTGAGCGGGTAAGAGTCTCTTGGCTGGCAGGCAGGTCGTCACGGCAAGTGACGGCGGAGCCTCCAGGTAGGCTAGCAGGCGGGTAGCAGGGGAGCGCTCCCAGGTGAGCGGGCTAGCAGGTACGGCAGGTAGCAGGCAGGTAACTGGCAGGTGCTTCATGTTCCGCAGGTGGACTTGCCCATAGACAGACTGGTGGATGCAGGAGACAAACTGTCGGGCTGAAGGGAAGACAAGCAGGCAGACAGGACTGGAAGTCAGGCTGGCAACGGGACCTGAGGGCTGAAGCAGAGGTGAGTATGCTTTGCAACAACTTTGCTCGGGCACCTCCATTTTGGAGGAGGTGCCTTATATATGGGAAGTCCTCCGGCTATTGGCCGGAGACTCCTTAGGACGGCGCGCGCGGTCCATTTAAGAGAGGGGGAGCGCGCGCGCGCCCTAAGCACAGTGCCCGGGAAGGAGCGCGCGCCGGCAGCAGCGAGGGAAGGAGCACAGGAGGACGCCGCGCGCTGGGCAGGAAGGTGAGAGGGACAGCGTCTCTGCTTAGCAGGAGGCAGAGACGCCGATGCAACAGTACCCCCCCCTTTAGGCCCCCCCTTTTTTAGGCCAGAGAAAAATTTCTCAAGGAGAAGCGGAGTGTTGATGTTCTCCCTGGGTTCCCAAGTTCTTTCCTCAGGACCAAACCCCTTCCAATCCACCAGAAAAAAGGCTCTCCCTCTTACCCTCTTGGTGGCCAGGATACTCTCCACTTCAAAGACGTCCTCAGCAGAAACCAAAGTAGGAGGAGTACCTGAATTGTCGGAAAAAGTGTTAAGGACAACGTGTTTGAGGAGGGATACGTGGAAGGAGTTGGGAATGCGTTAATTTGCCTGAGGACTTCGAAGGGTCCGATGAACCGAGGGCCCAACTTGTAGGAGGGTACTTTGAGCCGCACATGTTTGGAAGAGATCCAAACCTTGTCTCCCGGACGTAATTGAGGTGGATCCAGACGTCTCTTATCAGCATATCTCTTCATCCGCTCGGAGGACAGAAGAAGAGCGGACCTGGTACTCTCCCAAATAGTAGAAAATTCGCTGACAAGAGACTCTGCGGCAGGGTTGTCCACAGAAGCGGAGACAGGAACTGGAATCCGGGGATGTTGGCCACCGACTATAAAGAACGGGGATTTGGAAGAGGATTCGCTCTCATGGTTATTATAAGACAACTCGGCCCATGGTAGGAGATCCACCCAATCCGAATGGTGGGCATTAACGAAGTGCCGGAGGTAGCTGGTCAGGATCTGATTGATCCGCTCCACTTGACCATTGGACTGTGGGTGGTAAGCGGAGGAGAAATCCAGGGTGACGTCTAGCAGCTTACATGTGGCTCTCCAGAAGCGTGAGGTGAACTGAACCCCACGATCCGACACAATGTGGAGGCGTAGGCCATGGAGACGGAAGATGTGGCGGATAAAGTCTTTAGCCAGCTCGGGTGCAGATGGGAGACCAGGCAGGGGAATGAAGTGGGCCATTTTAGAAAAGCGGTCAACGACCATCCAAATGACTGTACAACCGGCAGAAACAGGAAGATCGGTGATAAAGTCCATAGCAATGTGCTGCCATGGAGCAGCAGGTACGGGCAGGGGCAGGAGATGGCCAGCTGGTAGATGTCTGGGAACTTTGTTACGGGCACAGGATGAACAGGCCGCGACGAAGTCTACAACGTCCTTACGCAGGGTAGGCCACCAGTAATGCCGGGTAATGAGCTGGAATGTCTTCTTCTGGCCAGCATGGCCAGCTAGTTTAGAAGAATGTCCCCAGCGAAGAACCCTCTCCCGATCTGGTACTGCTACAAACGTCTTACCGGGTGGAAGACGGGTCAGATCCAAGGGGGCCACATTCATCACCTTGGAGGAGTCAATGATGTGCGTAGGCTCCTCCTCTTGATTGGAGGACAGGAAGGACCGGGACAAGGCATCAGCTTTGACGTTCTTGTCCGCCGGGCGGAAATGAAGAATGAAGTCGAAGCGGGCAAAAAACAACGACCACCGGGCCTGGCGAGGATTGAGTCTCTGGGCATTTTGGAGATATGCCAGGTTTTTGTGATCCGTGTAGATGATTACCGGGTAAAGAGCCCCTTCAAGCAGATAGCGCCACTCCCCCAATGCCAATTTGACGGCTAGCAATTCACGGTCTCCTATGAAGTAGTTGCGGTCAGACGAGGAGAAGAGTTTGGAGAAGAAGCCGCAGGTTACCATTCTCCCGGTAGAAGATTTTTGGGTGAGTACCGCTCCGGAGGAGGCATCAACCTCCAGGTAGAATTGTTTATTACAGTCCGGACGGTGCAGGACGGGGGCAGAGGCGAAGGCTCTCTTTAAGGAAAGGAAGGCCTCCTCGGCTTCAGGCGACCCTACCTTGGGATTTGCCCCCTTACGGGTAAGCGCAGATATGGGAGCAGTCCGGGACGAGAAGTGTGGGATGAAAAGACGATAGTAATTGGCGAAGCCCAGGAATCGCTGTATCGCCTTCAAACCTTCTGGAAGGGGCCATTTTAGAACAGAAGAGAGCTTCTCAGGATCCATTTGCAGACCTGTCTGGGAGATAACGTAGCCCAAGAATGGAAGGGAGGTCTGGTCGAAGAGGCACTTCTCGTATTTGGCATAGAGGTGGTTCTGCCGAAGCCTAAGCAGGACCTGACGAACATCCCTCCGGTGTGTGGGAATATCCGGAGAGAAGACCAAGATATCGTCCAGGTATACCACTACGCAGGAGTACAGGAGGTCACGGAAGATGTCGTTGACCAGCTCTTGAAAGACAGCGGGGGCGTTACAGAGACCAAAGGGCATCACAAGGTACTCATAGTGACCGTCCCGGGTATTGAAAGCTGTCTTCCACTCGTCTCCTTGACGGATACGGACCAGGTTATATGCTCCTCATAAATCCAGCTTGGAGAAGATCCTGGTGCCCTTGAGATGGTCAAACAATTCGAAGATGAGCGGCAGGGGGTATTTGTTTTTTACAGTGATTAGATTGAGTCCTCTGTAGTCTATACAGGGATGTAGCGAGCCGTCTTTCTTTTTGACAAAGAAGAATCCGGCTCCAGCCGGGGAGGTAGATTTTCGGATAAATCCCCTAGCCAGATTTTCTTCAATGTATTCAGACATGGCCCGGGTTTCGGCTGCAGACAACGGGTAGATACGCCCACGGGGAGGAGTGGCGCCAGGTACCAGGTCGATCGGGCAGTCATATGGCCTATGGGGTGGCAACGTCTCTGCTTCCTTTTTACCGAAGACGTCCGCATAGGGCCAGTATGGAGCCGGGAGACCGGGTAGATTAGCTGGAGTAGGCGGAGGGCGAGCTGGACGGACCGGAACCAGGCAGGTTTTATGGCAGTCAGGACCCCACCGGAGTACTTCACCGGATCGCCAGTTCAATACGGGTTCATGTGTCTGGAGCCAAGGTAGACCTAGCAACAGGGAGTGAGAGAGTAAGGATAGCACATGGAAGGAGATCTTCTCAGAGTGCAGCATTACCACCTGCAGAGTTAAGGGTTCAGTGACGAGCAGGATGGGCACTGGAAGGAGTTTACCATCCACGGAGGCAACTGACAAAGGTTCAGTGAGAGGCTTGGTGGGAATATGGTATCTCTCTACTAAGGACTGGGAGATGAGGTTCCCAGCAGCTCCAGAGTCCAGGTGGGCGATTTCAAAGTGCCGATCCTCTCCCCAGGAGAGAGAGACAGACAAAGTCAGGGAGGGAGAGGACTTACTTTTGTCTAGGACGACCTCTCCGAGCGATCCTAGACACCGGCGTTTCCCGGCCTCTCCGGGCAGGAACGGATCAGGTGCTCCTTGCTGCCACAATAGAAACAGCTCCCCTCGGCCCAGCGTGACTCCTGGCGGGATTTGACCAACTTGGTCTGGTCGACCTGCATGGGCTCGGGTGAGTGCACCCGAGGAGTGACTGAAGAAGAGACAGGTCTCTGGAAGTTAGGAGCAAGGCGGGGAAACCTTCTCTCACGGGTGGTCTCCTTGGTACTGTTAGAACCTTGCTGTTAGGTTTTTTTTCCTTTGCTGGTCACATGACCTTGTTGGCCTATTTAATCCTGCTCCGCCCTTCTGGCTTTGCTGGACTTCATTGTATATCTACTTTCTAGCTAGCCTGTGCTCTGTATCTAACTCTGTTAGTTTGCTTGGTCTACGGACCTCTATGTTCTATCTATTTTGTTTGTTCGTCTGTCTGCTACTATTTCTGTTAGGAGGTGTCCCATATTCCTCCCAGTCCTTAGTACTTGTAGGGATTCCCTCCCCAAATCTATAGGTCTCCGTACAGACTAGATTAGGACTTTAGCAGGTCTGATCGCAGGATCAGGTTCCCTGTTACATCGTAGGGATTCAGCTGAGTCTTATAGTAGGGACAGATCTCCTCTCTTTCCTTAGCTTTGGTAGCAGAACATAACAGTAAGTCCAGCCTATAAATTCTCTAAGGAAAGATTTTTTTTGTTCCATCATGGTGTCGGTTCAGGATTTGGCTAAACACCTGCAGGGACTCTCTCTGGAAGTGGCCGAGCTCCGTCAGCACGTGAGTAACTGTCCTGGAGCATATTTCTTGGAGCCTAAGGTATGTTTGCCGGATTTATTTTTTGGTGAACATCGAGAATTTTTTTCATTTAAAAATGCTTGCTTATTGTATTTTCGTTTGAGACCCAAGTCCTCTGGGGATGAATCCCAGCGCGTAGGGTTCATAATGTCACTTTTGCGCAAAGAGCCTCAGGAGTGGGCCTTTTCTTTGCAACCTAGTGATACATGCTTCAGATCAGTGGATAGTTTTTTTTCTGCTTTAGGACTATTATATGATGATCCTGACCGTGTGGCATCAGCTGAGACTGAGTTGAGACTTTTAAAACAAGGATCAGGTAATATGGAAAAATATTGTACACATTTTCGTCGTTGGTCCACTCAAACAGGGTGGAACGATTCTGCTCTGAAAAGTCTATTTCTTGCTGGGCTCAGTGAAAAGGTTAAAGACCTGCTAATTGCTTATCCTACACCTGAGGATTTGCAACAGGCTATGCAATTAGCTATACGGGTGGATAGAAGACTGCGTGCTAGGGTTAATGAGAGCAAATCCTCTGCTATGTCAGTTTCTGGTTATGATAATGTGTGTACTAACAGTGGTGAACCGATGGAGATTGGATCGGTGGCACCTCGCTCTCAAGAAAAACACCGTCGTTTTTCAGAAGGCTTGTGTTTCTATTGCGGGAAATCTGGTCATTTGATTAAAGGCTGTGAGCTTCGTATGAAGAAAGAAAAAAAAATGGTCAGTCACGCCCGTATTGCCTGTTTAAATTCCAAGGGTATATTTTTAGCTGCTTCCACGATTGCTCAGGAAAAATTAATGGAATTTCGGGTGTTTGTTGATTGCGGGTCTACACTGAATGTTATTGATGGGGGATTCGTGGAAAAACTCAATTTAAAACCTGAACCTTTATCATCCCCCATTGCTGTGGTTTCTGTGGATGGCTCCCCTTTGAAGAATATTACTCTCAAGGTCAGTGAATTTCCTCTCACTATTAATGGTGTTCACCATGAGAAATTGGATTTGGTAGTGTTGAATAACTTGCCTTCTCCAGTAATATTGGGTTTGCCCTGGTTAAAATTTCACAATCCTGTACTGGATTGGTCTACCAGTGAAATTAAATCCTGGAGCCATAAATGTTATGACAAGTGTTGTAACGGGCGTATTGCAGCTTTGGATAGGGGAGAATTGCCTGTTCCTATTCAGGATTTTTGGAGAGTTTTTTCTGAGAAAGAATCGCAGGTTTTGCCTCCCCATAGAGACTATGATTGTTCTATTGAATTTGTCCCTGGAGCGACTCTTCCTAAAAGTCGTTTATTTAACCTTACTATTCCTGAGAGGAAGGCTTTGGAGGAATACATACAGACAAGTTTGGCCGCCGGTCACATTAGGCCCTCTAAGTCTCCTGTGGCGGTTGGATTTTTTTTTGTAAAAAAAAAGGACGGCGGTTTACGTCCTTGTCTGGATTTTCGTGAGATTAACAAAATTACGGTACGCAATCCTTACCCACTGCCATTGATTCCTGATCTGTTTAACCAGTTATTGGGGGCCAAGTGGTTCTCTAAAATTGACCTTAAGGGGGCATACAATCTGTTGCGCATGAAGGAGGGTGATGAATGGAAGACTGCTTTTAACACTCCTGTGGGTCATTTTGAGAATCTGGTTATGCCTTTTGGTCTTACTAATGCTCCTGCATTTTTTCAGAATCTGATTAATGACATCCTTAGACCTTTGATCGGTAAAAATGTGGTTGTGTATTTGGATGACATTTTGATTTATTCGCCAGATCTGGAGTCTCATTGGCGGAGCGTGCGTGAGGTATTACAGTTATTAATGGACAATTCGCTTTTTGCTAAGCTGGAGAAATGTGAGTTCGCTGTACAGAGAATTAGTTTTTTGGGCTACATTATCTCCAGCAAAGGTTTTGAGATGGATCCGGTTAAGGTTCAGGCTGTGCAGGAATGGCCTAGGCCTATTGGTTTGAAATCGATACAGAGGTTTTTGGGTTTCGCCAATTACTATAGAAAATTCATAAAAAATTTTTCTAGTATTGTCAAACCTCTGACTGATCTCACCAGGAAAGGTGCTGATACGGTTCAGTGGTCTTCTGAGGCCATTGAAGCTTTTGTGTATCTCAAGGAGAGGTTCACCTCTGCTCCCATCCTTATGCAGCCTGATGTTACTAGGCCGTTTTTGGTTGAGGTTGATGCTTCCTCTGTGGGGGTTGGCGCAGTATTGTCTCAGGATAACGGGGATGGATTACATCCCTGTGCATTTTTTTCAAAAAAATTTTCGGAGACTGAATTGAATTACGATATTGGTAATCGGGAATTATTGGCTATTAAACTCGCATTTGAACACTGGCGCCACTTCTTGGAAGGTGCGGAATTTCCCGTTCAGGTTCTTACGGATCATAAAAATCTGATATATCTTGACGCTGCCAAGCGCCTGAATGCCCGTCAGGCTAGGTGGGCACTGTTTTTCTCGCGGTTTAATTTCTCCGTTACTTACATCCCTGGTACTAAGAATGTTAAGGCGGATGCCTTGTCTCGCAGTTTTTCTCCCATAGTCGGTGCTGAGAAAGAGGAAAACATTTTACAAGAAGGTGTTGTGATAGCTGCTTTAGACTCCGTTTTGGAAGATGAGATTCTTAAAGCTCAGGAGAATGCCCCATCTAACACTCCTCATGGGAGGTTGTTTGTGCCTGGGACCTTTAGGAGAGATTTGTTTGTTGAGTGTCACGAATCTCGGTTGGCAGGTCATCCCGGAATCTCTGAGACCAAGAGACTGGTGGGTCGCAGTTTTTGGTGGCCTGGATGGCAGAAGGAAGTCATTAAGTGGGTGCGCCAATGTACTATATGTGCTAGATCTAAGTCCTCACATACTCCTGCTGCGGGGTTGCTTTGTCCTTTGGAGGTCCCCAGTGCTCCTTGGACACATTTGGCTATGGACTTTATAACTGACCTTCCCCCCTCTGAGGGTTTTACTGTCATCTGGGTGGTCGTGGACCGTTTTAGCAAGATGTGTCACTTGGTTCCCTTCGTCAAACTGCCCTGCGCTAAAACTCTCGCTAAGGCCTTTGTCAAGGAAATTGTCAGACTTCATGGCGTTCCTACTGACATTGTTTCTGATAGGGGTCCTCAGTTCGTGGCTCGTTTTTGGCGTGCCTTTTGTGACAGGTTGGGAATTCATTTGTCGTTTTCGTCCGGATATCATCCTGAATCTAATGGCCAGACAGAAAGGAAAAACCAGGATGTTGAGCAGTTCTTGCGTTGTTTTGTGGCAGACAATCAAGAGGGGTGGTCTGAGTTTCTGCCACTTGCCGAATTTGCTCTGAACAATCATACATCTTCTTCTGCTGGTTGTTCGCCTTTTTTTTGTTGTTCTGGGAGACATCCGTCGTTTGGGTCGTTCTCCAAGTTGGGATCTGCCGTGCCTGAGGAGGAGAATTTTTCCGGTGATTTGGAAAGAGTTTGGACGGATGTGCGTGGTAATCTTCAGGAGGCCAACAGAAAATCTAAAGACTACTTTGATAGGAAACGACAGGAGGTTTTGTTCGCTGTTGGTGACATGGTTTGGTTGTCCTCTAGGAATCTGCGGTTGAGGATTCCTTCTAAGAAATTGGGTCCCAAGTTTGTAGGGCCCTTTAAGGTGCTTCAGGTTGTCAACCAATCTGCTGTTAGGTTGGAGGTTCCTACCTCCTGGAGAATTAATCCGGTCTTTCATGTCTCTCTGTTAAAAAAAGCTGTTGTGTCGGATGGTGACGCCTCTGCCTCTGTTCCTCCGGTGGTGGAGGACGGGGAATATGAAATTTCTCGCATCCTTGACTCTAGACGGTATAGAGGTAGTTTGCAGTATCTTGTGGCCTGGAAAGGTTTCGGACCCGAGGATAACTCTTGGGTGAGGTCAGATGATGTTTCCGCGTCCAGACTTATCAGAGCGTTTCACAGGAGATTTCCTGATAAGCCTGGTCCTAGGGGATCCGGAGGATCCTCTTAGAAGGGGGGGTACTGTTAGAACCTTGCTGTTAGGTTTTTTTTCCTTTGCTGGTCACATGACCTTGTTGGCCTATTTAATCCTGCTCCGCCCTTCTGGCTTTGCTGGACTTCATTGTATATCTACTTTCTAGCTAGCCTGTGCTCTGTATCTAACTCTGTTAGTTTGCTTGGTCTACGGACCTCTATGTTCTATCTATTTTGTTTGTTCGTCTGTCTGCTACTATTTCTGTTAGGAGGTGTCCCATATTCCTCCCAGTCCTTAGTACTTGTAGGGATTCCCTCCCCAAATCTATAGGTCTCCGTACAGACTAGATTAGGACTTTAGCAGGTCTGATCGCAGGATCAGGTTCCCTGTTACATCGTAGGGATTCAGCTGAGTCTTATAGTAGGGACAGATCTCCTCTCTTTCCTTAGCTTTGGTAGCAGAACATAACAGGTACGTTCCTGGAACCGGATGTCAATCCGGGTAGCAAGTGACACCAGGTCGTCTAGGGTGGTAGGGATGTCCCGACCGGCAAGTTCATCTTTAATCCGACTGGAAAGACCCTCCCAGAAGACGGACAGCAGGGCCTCGTTATCCCAGACAAGCTCAGAAGCGAGGGTACGGAACCGTATGGCATATTGGCCTACGGTGAGACTCCCTTGGCGGAGACGTAGCAGAGAGGAGGCTGACGAGGTCTTTCGTCCCGGTTCATCGAAGACTTTCCGGAAAGCAGTGAGGAAAGCTGACAAGTTGGATACCAGGGGATCCCCTCTCTCCCACAGGGGATTTAGCCAAGCCAGTGCTTCCCCAGTGAGATGGGACATGATGAAAGTCACTTTGGCCCGGTCGGTGATAAAGTGATGTGCCAAAAGTTCAAAATGCAGGGTGCACTGGTTAATGAAGCCTCGAGCCAAGGCAGGATCTCCACCAAAACGAGGCGGTGCAGAGAGCCGGGGACCCGGACCGGGTACCATGGCATTGATGGGTAGCGGCGCTGTCGGGGCGTGAGTCGTACGACTGGAGGCAGGTCCAGGTGAAGCAGTCAGTGTGTCCAGGCGGGAGTTGACATTACGCAGGTGGTTCAGGATGGATTCCTGTTGGGATCTCTGACGGGAGACTTCGTGGAACAGGTCAGAGAGCGAGGGAGCTTGGGCGCCACCGGGTTCCATGGCCCGAGCAAACTGTAACGGGGCCGGGTGGTGGAACCTCTGTGCCCTGGAACAAGGAGGGACCCCGAGGGGCAGGTGTTATACTGAAGACGACCTTGTATTAGAGCAGGTGGCTCCCACGGGTCAGATAGCTGAGACTGACCGGAGTAGCGAGTATACACAATAGGTAGGTAGCAGTCTCTGGGTGAGCAGGCGGGTGGTCACGGGAATTGACGGAAGAGCAGGTAAGAGTCTCTTGGCTGGCAGGCAGGTGGTCACGGCAAGTGACGTCGGAGCCTCCAGGTAGGCTAGCAGGCGGGTAGCAGGTGAGCGCTCCCAGGTGAGCGGGTAAGAGTCTCTTGGCTTGCAGGCAGGTGGTCACGGCAAGTGACGGCGGAGCCTCCAGGTAGGCTAGCAGGCGGGTAGCAGGTGAGCACTCCCAGGTGAGCGGGTAAGAGTCTCTTGGCTGGCAGGCAGGTGGTCACGGCAAGTGACGGCGGAGCCTCCAGGTAGGCTAGCAGGCGGGTAGCAGGTGAGCGCTCCCAGGTGAGCGGGCTAGCAGGTACGGCAGGTAGCAGGCAGGTAACTGGCAGGTGCTTCCTGTTCCGCAGGTGGACTTGCCCATAGACAGACTGGCGGATGCAGGAGACAGACTGTCGGGCTGAAGGGAAGACAAGCAGGCAGACAGGACTGGAAGTCAGGCTGGCAACGGGACCTGAGGGCTGAACCAGAGGTGAGTATGCTTTGCAACAACTTTGCTCGGGCACCTCCATTTTGGAGGAGGTGCCTTATATAAGGGAAGTCCTCCGGCTATTGCCCTGGGACTCCTTAGGACGGCGCGCGCGGTCCCTTTAAGAGAGGGGGAGCGCGCACGCGCCCTAAGCACAGTGCCCGGGAAGGAGCGCGTGCCGGCAGCAGCGAGGGAAGGAGCACAGGAGGACGCCGCGCGCTGGGCAGGAAGGTGAGAGGGGCGGCGTCTCTGCTTAGCAGGAGGCAGAGACGCCGATGCAACAAAAACAAGTACAGGGTGGGCCATTTATATGGATACACCTAAATTAAATGGGAATGGTTGATGATATCAACTTCCTATTTGTGGCACGTTAGTATATGGGAGGGGGAAAACTTTTCAAGATGGGTGGTGACCATGGCGGCCATTTTGAAGTCGGCCATTTTGGATCCAACTTTATTTTTTTCAATGGGAAGAGGGTCATGTGACACATCAAACTTATTGAGAATTTCATAAGAAAAACAATGGTGTGCTTTGTTTTAACGTAACTTTATTCTTTCATGAGTTTTTTACACGTTTATGACCACTTATAAAATGTGTTCAAAGTGCCTCCCATAGATCCAAAAGTAATACAATGTTAGACACTTCTATATTCATAACACATCATAATCCATTATGGCACGTAGCCATCAGATATAAAGAAATTCTAATCAAACTGGTGTAAAAACATAATATTGTATTCATTAGTAATATAAAAACATACAATAAAAAAGACAGGGCACAAGTCTCCAAAAAGTGGGGGAAACACAACAAAGTCCACCAATAGCCTAGTGGGGTATCATGATAAATACACTGTATTGTATAACAGGCCTATAAGAAGATGTATAATATAAGAAACCTAGCAAGGAGGAAGTATATGTTAATACATAATAAGGAAAAACCCATAGGTGTAACAGGTCTGGGAGGCGGAACCTCTGAGCTACTATACAAGGGGGCGGTCCTTGTAAGGGAGCGGGTGGCGACCAGGGAAGACGGGCAGGCAGTCACAGCAGGTGACCGGGACAGTCTCTGAGTGAACGGGCTGGAGGTCACGGCAAGTGACCGGGGCAGTCTCTGGATGAACGGGCAGGAGGTCACGGCAAGTGACCGGGGCAGTCTCTGGATGAACGGGCAGGAGGTCACGGCAAGTGACCGGGGCAGTCTCTGGATGAACGGGCAGGAGGTCACGGCAAGTGACCGGGGCAGGTAAAGGGTAGGTACGACCTGTGATGGCAGAGCCTCAGGTAGGCTAGCAGGCAGATGGTAGATGTGTGCTCCCAGGTGAGCAAGCGAGAGTCTCTGGAATGGCAGGTGGTCACAGCACGTGACGGCGGAGCCTCCAGGTAGGCAAGCAGGCAGGTAACAGGTGTGCGCTCCCAGGTGAGCGAGCAGGAGTCTCTGGAATGGCAGGTGGTCAAAGCACGTAACGTCGGAGCCTCCAGGTAGGCTAGCAGGCAGGTAGCAGGTGTGCGCTCCCAGGTGAGCGGGCAGGAGTCTATGGAATGGCAGGTGGTCACAGCATGTGACGGCGGAGCCTCCAGGTAGGCTAGCAGGCAGGTAGCAGATGTGCGCTCCCAGGTGAGCGGGCAAGCTGGTCCATAGACAGACTGACAGGAGTTGGAGGGCAGACCGTCGGACCTCAGGCTAGCAAGCAGGTAGCAGAAGAGCGCTCCCAGGTGAGCGGGCAAGCTGGTCCTTAGACAGACTGACAGGAGTCGGTAGGCAGACTGTCGGACCTCAGGCTAGCAGGCAGGTAAGCGGAATATCAGGCAGGAATCAGACAGCAACTGGCAGGAATCTGGCAGGTAACTGGCAACGGGACCTGAGGGCTGAAGCAGAGTAGTGAACAGTGCAACAACATTGCTCGGGCACCTCCATTTTGGAGGAGGTGCCTTATGTATGGTGAAGTCCTCCGGCCATTGGCCGGGGACTCCTTAGGACGGCGCGCGCGGCCCCTTTAAGAGGGAGGGAGCGCGCGCGCGCGCGCGCCCTAAGCACAGTGGCCGGGAAGGAGCGCGCGCTGCCAGCAGAGCGGGAGGAGGAGGCCGGGCTCGGAGCAGAGGGGTGAGGGGAACAGCGTCCCTGCCTAGCAGAGGGCAGGGACGCCGGCACTACAGTACCCCCCCCTTTAGGCCCCCCCTTTTTTAGGCCAGAGAGAAATTTAGCTAGGATGAGAGGGGCATGGATGTTCTCCCGGGGCTCCCACGTTCTCTCTTCAGGACCAAACCCCTTCCAATCTACTAGAAAAAAGGTCTTCCCTCTTACTCTTTTGGTGGCCAGAATGTTCTCTACCTCAAATTCGTTTTCAGCGGAAACCGGAGCAGGAGGCGTACCTGTAGACTTGGAAAAAGAGTTAAGTACCACAGGTTTGAGGAGAGATACATGGAAGGAGTTAGGGATCCGCAAGTTGGCCGGGAGTTTCAATTTATAGGCCACCGGGTTGATCTGACTGATGACCTCCAGAGGACCGATGAACCGAGGCCCTAACTTATAGGAAGGAATCTTGAGCCGGACATACTTGGACGAGAGCCAGACTTTATCCCCTGGACGGAATTGAGGAGGATCCAGACGTTTTTTGTCAGCATGTCTTTTCATACGCTCGGATGACAGAAGGAGTGCGGATGGGGTACTCTCCCATATGGAGGAAAATTTGTTAACAAGAGATTCCGCAGCCGGATTGTCCACCGAGGTGGAGACGGGAAATGGGATCCGAGGATACTGACCGAAGAATACAAAAAACGGGGATTTGGAGGAAGATTCGCTCTCGTGATTGTTGTAAGAAAATTCGGCCCATGGCAGGAGATCCACCCAGTCTGAATGGTGGGCATTAACGAAGTGCCGGAGGTAACTGGTCAGGTTCTGATTGATCCGCTCCACTTGACCATTAGACTGTGGGTGGTAAGCGGAGGAGAAGTCCAGGGTGACGTCTAGCAGTTTACAAGTGGCTCTCCAGAAGCGTGAGGTGAACTGTACCCCACGATCCGACACGATGTGGAGGGGCAGGCCATGAAGACGGAAGATGTGGCGGATAAAGTCTTTAGCCAGCTCAGGTGCAGACGGGAGGCCTGGCAGGGGAACGAAATGAGCCATCTTGGAAAAGCGGTCAGCGACCACCCAAATGACCATACAACCGGCAGAGACGGGGAGATCAGTTATAAAGTCCATTACTATATGCTGCCAGGGGGCAGCAGGTACTGGGAGCGGAAGGAGGCGACCGGCTGGCAGATGTCTCGGAACCTTGTTGCGGGCGCAGGACACACAGGCAGAAACAAAGTCTATTACGTCCTTGTGCAGGGTAGGCCACCAGTAGTGCCGGTAATAAGCTGGAGGGTCTTTTTCTGACCGGCGTGGCCAGCTAGTTTAGACGAGTGACCCCAGTGTAGGATCTTCTCCCGATCAGGTACTGATACGAACGTCTTACCGGGAGGGAGACGATTTAGACTCACGGGAGCCACCTGCATTACTCTGGCGGGATCGATGATGTGTTTCGGTTCTTCCTCGAGATCAGACACCAGAAAGGATCGGGATAAGGCGTCCGCCTTGATGTTTTTGTCAGCCGGGCGAAAATGAAGAATAAAATCAAAGCGAGCAAAAAACAAGGACCACCGAGCTTGGCGCGGGTTAAGTCTCTGGGCATGCTGGAGGTAAGCCAAGTTCTTGTGGTCAGTGTAAATTATTACCGGGTGAAGAGCCCCTTCGAGCAGGTAACGCCACTCCTCCAATGCCAGCTTGATGGCCAATAACTCTCGATCTCCAATGGAATAGTTGCGCTCAGAAGAGTAGAAGAGTTTGGAGAAGAAGCCACAAGTTACCATTCTCCCGGAAGATGATTTTTGGGTAAGTACCGCTCCGGCTCCAGAGGAGGAGGCGTCAACCTCCAGGAAGAACTGCTTGTTGCCATCTGGGCGATGCAGCACCGGGGCGGAAGAGAAGGCCTGTTTTAAGGAAAGAAAGGCCTCCTCTGCTTCGGGCGGCCACTCTCTGGGATTAGTGCCCTTACGGGTGAGCGCGGAAATTGGGGCAGTCCGGGAAGAGAAGTGCGGTATGAAGAGGCGGTAGTAGTTGGCGAAGCCCAGGAACCGCTGAATGGCCTTCAACCCCTCCGGTCGGGGCCATTTCTCGATGGCAGACAGTTTCTCTGGATCCATTCGTAGGCCGGTCTGAGAAATAATGTAGCCCAAAAACGGAAGCGAGGTCTGCTCAAAGAGGCACTTCTCATATTTAGCGAAGAGGTGATTCTGCCTGAGCCCTGAGCAGGACCTGACGAACGTCTCTCCGGTGAGTCTGGAGATCCGGAGAGAAGACCAAGATGTCGTCCAGGTACACCACTACGCAGGAGTAGAGAAGGTCCCGGAAGATGTCATTGACCAACTCTTGAAAGACGACAGGAGCGTTACAGAGACCAAAGGGCATTACCAGATATTCATAGTGGCCGTCCCGGGTGTTGAATGCAGTCTTCCATTCATCCCCTTGACGGATACGGACCAGGTTGTACGCCCCACGGAGGTCCAGTTTGGTGAAGATTCTAGCCCCCCTCAGACGATCAAATAATTCTGGAATGAGCGGAAGGGGGTACTTATTCTTCACCGTGATCTGGTTAAGGCCTCTATAGTCTATACGGGGACGGAGAGAGCCGTCCTTCTTTTTTACGAAAAAGAAGCCTGCTCCCGCCGGGGAGGTAGATTTCCGGATGAATCCCGTGGCCAAATTCTCCTCAATATATTCGGACATCGACCGGGTCTCAGCAGCGGACAATGGGTAAATACGCCCACGGGGAGGCCTAGCACCGGGTAACAGGTCGATAGGACAGTCGTATGGTCTATGAGGGGGTAATGTCTCTGCCTCCTTTTTATTAAAGACATCAGCAAATGACCAATAGGGAATCGGAAGTCCAGGTAGATTAGTTGGGGTAGGAGAAGGACGGGCGGGATGAACAGGAACCAAACAAGTCTTATGACAGTCCTGTCCCCAGCGAAGGACTTCTCCGGTCTGCCAGTCAAGCACGGGTGCATGTCTCTGGAGCCAAGGTAGACCTAGTAAGAGGGCGTGAGAGAGTCCAGGCAGAACATGAAAAGAGATGCTCTCAGAATTCAGCATTCCCACCTGCAGAGTTACGGATTCGGTGATGAGTTGGATGGGACGTGGTAAGAGGCCCCCATCCACAGCAGCGACAGATAATGGTATAGCCAGAGGTTTGGTGGGAATGCGGTATTTTTCTACCAGGGCCTGTGAAATAAGATTCCCGACCGCTTCAGAGTCAAGTTGGGCTAGTTCGAAAAAACGATTCTCCCCGCAGATAATTGAGACTGACAGCAGCAGAGATGGAGAGGATTTATTCTTGTCTAGGTCGACCTCTCTGAGCGAACCTAGACACAGGCGTTTCCCGACCTCTCCGGGCAGGTACGGATCCGGTGCTCCTTACTGCCACAGTAGAAGCAGCTCCCCTCGGCACGGCGTAAGTCCTGACGGGTTTTGACCATCTTGGTCTGGTCGACCTGCATAGGCTCAGGAGAGTGTACCTGGGGAGATACGGAGGGAGTGACGGATTTCTGAAAAGTAGGAGCTAGACGTGGAAACCTCCTCTCACGGGTGACTTCTTTGGCACGCTCCTGGAACCGTAGGTCAATCCGGGTGGCAAGAGTTATTAGGTCATCGAGAGTGGTAGGAATGTCTCGACCGGCAAGTTCATCTTTAATACGGCCGGACAGACCCTCCCAGAAGACAGATACCAGAGCGTCGTTATCCCAGGCCAGCTCCGAGGCAAGGGTACGGAACCGTATGGCATATTGGCCCACGGTGAGACTTCCCTGACGGAGGCGTAGCAGAGATGATGCGGATGAGGTCTTCCGTCCAGGTTCGTCGAAGACTTTCCGGAAAGCCGTGAGAAAGGCAGGCAAGTCGGACACCAGAGGGTCTCCTCTCTCCCATAGAGGATTTAGCCAGGCCAGGGCCTCCCCGGTGAGATGGGACATGATGAAGGCAATTTTGGCCCGGTCGGAGTTAAACTGGTGGGACAGGAGTTCAAAGTGCAGGGTGCACTGATTTATAAAGCCCCGAGCCTGAGCGGAGTCGCCTCCGAAGCGAGGAGGTGCAGAAAGCCGGGGTCCGGGGTAGGAAACCATAGTATTGGTGGGCAGCAGAGCTGCCGGATTGCGAGTCATGGCACTGGCGGTGGTTGCTGGTGGAGCAGTCAGAGTGTCCAGGCGAGAATTGACATTCCGCAGGTGACCCAGGATGGACTCCTGTTGGGACCTCTGACGGGACAGTTCATGACACAGGTCCGAGAGTGAGGGAGCTTGGGTGCCACCGGGTTCCATGGCCCGAGCAAACTGTAACGGGTCTGGGAGGCGGAACCTCTGAGCTACTATACAAGGGGGCGGTCCTTGTAAGGGAGCGGGTGGCGACCAGGGAAGACGGGCAGGCAGTCACAGCAGGTGACCGGGACAGTCTCTGAGTGAACGGGCTGGAGGTCACGGCAAGTGACCGGGGCAGTCTCTGGATAACGGGCAGGAGGTCACGGCAAGTGACCGGGGCAGTCTCTGGATGAACGGGCAGGAGGTCACGGCAAGTGACCGGGGCAGTCTCTCAATGAACGGGCAGGAGGTCACGGCAAGTGACCGGGGCAGTCTCTGGGTAAAGGGTAGGTACGACCTGTGATGGCAGAGCCTCAGGTAGGCTAGCAGGCAGATGGTAGATGTGTGCTCCCAGGTGAGCAAGCGAGAGTCTCTGGAATGGCAGGTGGTCACAGCACGTGACGGCGGAGCCTCCAGGTAGGCTAGCAGGCAGGTAGCAGGTGTGCGCTCCCAGGTGAGCGGGCAGGAGTCTCTGGAATGGCAGGTGGTCACAGCATGTGACGGCGGAGCCTCCAGGTAGGCTAGCAGGCAGGTAGCAGATGTGCGCTCCCAGGTGAGCGGGCAAGCTGGTCCATAGACAGACTGACAGGAGTTGGAGGGCAGACCGTCGGACCGTCGGACCTCAGGCTAGCAGGCAGGTAGCAGAAGAGCGCTCCCAGGTGAGCGGGCAAGCTGGTCCTTAGACTGACAGGAGTCGGTAGGCAGACCGTCGGACCTCAGGCTAGCAGGCAGGTAAGCGGAATATCAGGCAGGAATCAGACAGCAACTGGCAGGAATCTGGCAGGTAACTGGCAACGGGACCTGAGGGCTGAAGCAGAGTAGTGAACAGTGCAACAACATTGCTCGGGCACCTCCATTTTGGAGGAGGTGCCTTATATATGGTGAAGTCCTCCGGCCATTGGCCGGGGACTCCTTAGGACGGCGCGCGCGGCCCCTTTAAGAGGGAGGGAGCGCGCGCGCCCTAAGCACAGTGGCCGGGAAGGAGCGCGCGCTGCCAGCAGAGCGGGAGGAGGACGCCGGGCTCGGAGCAGAGGGGTGAGGGGAACAGCGTCCCTGCCTAGCAGAGGGCAGCGCTACAATAGGTATAATCAGATCTGGTAAATAGAGTATATATGTGAGGGTAACAAGTATTCAGACCCCTATCTATAGGCTAAAGGATAAGTGGCGAAGTGGAAAGGTTTGGTTCTTGCAGCACTCCTCTGTACAGCTACTACAGCATGGTGTTTCCATTTGGCCTTAGGGGGCTTAACTGGTCTCTGCAGGAATTTAACCCTGCTGTGTCCTGCAGAGATCTGGCTCCATGGCCCATCTCATGCGAGCAAGCACTATAATAAGAACTCCTCCCATCACTCCTTACTTGAACGTTTGATTTCTACCTTGTAGTCCGTGCTCGTGTTGTTATGTTCTGCTACCAAAGCTAAGGAAAGAGAGGAGATCTGTCCCTACTATAAGACTCAGCTGAATCCCTACGATGTAACAGGGAACCTGATCCTGCGATCAGACCTGCTAAAGTCCTAATCTAGTCTGTACGAAGACCTATAGATGTGGGGAGGGAATCCCTACAAGTACTAAGGACTGGGAGGAATATGGGACACCTCCTAACAGAAATAGTAGCAGACAGACGAACAAACAAAATAGATAGAACATAGAGGTCCGTAGACCAAGCAAACAAACAGAGTTAGATACAGAGCACAGGCTAGCTAGAAAGTAGATATACAATGAAGTCCAGCAAAGCCAGAAGGGCGGAGCAGGATTAAATAGGCCAACAAGGTCATGTGACCAGCAAAGGAAAAAAAACCTAACAGCAAGGTTCTAACAGTACCCCCCCTTCTAAGAGGATCCTCCGGATCCCCTAGGACCAGGCTTATCAGGAAATCTCCTGTGAAACGCTCTGATAAGTCTGGACGCGGAAACATCATCTGACCTCACCCAAGAGTTATCCTCGGGTCCGAAACCTTTCCAGGCCACAAGATACTGCAAACTACCTCTATACCGTCTAGAGTCAAGGATGCGAGAAATTTCATATTCCCCGTCCTCCACCACCGGAGGAACAGAGGCAGAGGCGTCACCATCCGACACAACAGCTTTTTTTAACAGAGAGACATGAAAGACCGGATTAATTCTCCAGGAGGTAGGAACCTCCAACCTAACAGCAGATTGGTTGACAACCTGAAGCACCTTAAAGGGCCCTACAAACTTGGGACCCAATTTCTTAGAAGGAATCCTCAACCGCAGATTCCTAGAGGACAACCAAACCATGTCACCAACAGCGAACAAAACCTCCTGTCGTTTCCTATCAAAGTAGTCTTTAGATTTTCTGTTGGCCTCCTGAAGATTACCACGCACATCCGTCCAAACTCTTTCCAAATCACCGGAAAAATTCTCCTCCTCAGGCACGGCAGATCCCAACTTGGAGAACGACCCAAACGACGGATGTCTCCCAGAACAACAAAAAAAAGGCGAACAACCAGCAGAAGAAGATGTATGATTGTTCAGAGCAAATTCGGCAAGTGGCAGAAACTCAGACCACCCCTCTTGATTGTCTGCCACAAAACAACGCAAGAACTGCTCAACATCCTGGTTTTTCCTTTCTGTCTGGCCATTAGATTCAGGATGATATCCGGACGAAAACGACAAATGAATTCCCAACCTGTCACAAAAGGCACGCCAAAAACGAGCCACGAACTGAGGACCCCTATCAGAAACAATGTCAGTAGGAACGCCATGAAGTCTGACAATTTCCTTGACAAAGGCCTTAGCGAGAGTTTTAGCGCAGGGCAGTTTGACGAAGGGAACCAAGTGACACATCTTGCTAAAACGGTCCACGATCACCCAGATGACAGTAAAACCCTCAGAGGGGGGAAGGTCAGTTATAAAGTCCATAGCCAAATGTGTCCAAGGAGCACTGGGGACCTCCAAAGGACAAAGCAACCCCGCAGCAGGAGTATGTGAGGACTTAGATCTAGCACATATAGTACATTGGCGCACCCACTTAATGACTTCCTTCTGCCATCCAGGCCACTAAAAACTGCGACCCACCAGTCTCTTGGTCTCAGAGATTCCGGGATGACCTGCCAACCGAGATTCGTGACACTCAACAAACAAATCTCTCCTAAAGGTCTCAGGCACAAACAACCTCCCATGAGGAGTGTTAGATGGGGCATTCTCCTGAGCTTTAAGAATCTCATCTTCCAAAACGGAGTCTAAAGCAGCTATCACAACACCTTCTTGTAAAATGTTTTCCTCTTTCTCAGCACCGACTATGGGAGAAAAACTGCGAGACAAGGCATCCGCCTTAACATTCTTAGTACCAGGGATGTAAGTAACGGAGAAATTAAACCGCGAGAAAAACAGTGCCCACCTAGCCTGACGGGCATTCAGGCGCTTGGCAGCATCAAGATATATCAGATTTTTATGATCCGTAAGAACCTGAACGGGAAATTCCGCACCTTCCAAGAAGTGGCGCCAGTGTTCAAATGCGAGTTTAATAGCCAATAATTCCCGATTACCAATATCGTAATTCAGTTCAGTCTCCGAAAATTTTTTTGAAAAAAAGGCACAGGGATGTAATCCATCCCCGTTATCCTGAGACAATACTGCGCCAACCCCCACAGAGGAAGCATCAACCTCAACCAAAAACGGCCTAGTAACATCAGGCTGCATAAGGATGGGAGCAGAGGTGAACCTCTCCTTGAGATACACAAAAGCTTCAATGGCCTCAGAAGACCACTGAACCGCATCAGCACCTTTCCTGGTGAGATCAGTCAGAGGTTTGACAATACTAGAAAAATTTTTTATGAATTTTCTGTAGTAATTGGCGAAACCCAAAAACCTCTGTATCGATTTCAAACCAATAGGCCTAGGCCATTCCTGCACAGCCTGAACCTTAACCGGATCCATCTCAAAACCTTTGCTGGAGATAATGTAGCCCAAAAAACTAATTCTCTGTACAGCGAACTCACATTTCTCCAGCTTAGCAAAAAGTGAATTGTCCATTAATAACTGTAATACCTCACGCACGCTCCGCCAATGAGACTCCAGATCTGGCGAATAAATCAAAATGTCATCCAAATACACAACCACATTTTTACCAATCAAAGGTCTAAGGATGTCATTAATCAGATTCTGAAAAAATGCAGGAGCATTAGTAAGACCAAAAGGCATAACCAGATTCTCAAAATGACCCACAGGAGTGTTAAAAGCAGTCTTCCATTCATCACCCTCCTTCATGCGCAACAGATTGTATGCCCCCTTAAGGTCAATTTTAGAGAACCACTTGGCCCCCAATAACTGGTTAAACAGATCAGGAATCAATGGCAGTGGGTAAGGATTGCGTACCGTAATTTTGTTAATCTCACGAAAATCCAGACAAGGACGTAAACCGCCGTCCTTTTTTTTTAGAAAAAAAAATCCAACCGCCACAGGAGACTTAGAGGGCCTAATGTGACCGGCGGCCAAACTTGTCTGTATGTATTCCTCTAAAGCCTTCCTCTCAGGAATAGTAAGGTTAAATAAACGACTTTTAGGAAGAGTCGCTCCAGGGACAAATTCAATAGAACAATCATAGTCTCTATGGGGAGGCAAAACCTGCGATTCCTTCTCAGAAAAAACTCTCCAAAAATCCTGAATAGGAACAGGCAATTCTCCCCTATCCAAAGCTGCAATACGCCCGTTACAACACTTGTCATAACATTTATGGCTCCAGGATTTAATTTCACTGGTAGACCAATCCAGTACAGGATTGTGAAATTTTAACCAGGGCAAACCCAATATTACTGGAGAAGGCAAGTTATTCAACACTACCAAATCCAATTTCTCATGGTGAACACCATTAATAGTGAGAGGAAATTCACTGACCTTGAGAGTAATATTCTTCAAAGGGGAGCCATCCACAGAAACCACAGCAATGGGGGATGATAAAGGTTCAGGTTTTAAATTGAGTTTTTCCACGAATCCCCCATCAATTACATTCAGTGTAGACCCGCAATCAACAAACACCCGAAATTCCATTAATTTTTCCTGAGCAATCGTGGAAGCAGCTAAAAATATACCCTTGGAATTTAAACAGGCAATACGGGCGTGACTGACCATTTTTTTTTCTTTCTTCATACGAAGCTCACAGCCTTTAATCAAATGACCAGATTTTCCGCAATAGAAACACAAGCCTTCCGAAAAACGACGGTCTTTTTCTTGAGAGCGAGGTGCCACCGATCCAATCTCCATCGGTTCACCACTGTTAGTACACACATTATCATAACCAGAAACTGACATAGCAGAGGATTTGCTCTCATTAACCCTAGCACGCAGTCTTCTATCCACCCGTATAGCTAATTGCATAGCCTGTTGCAAATCCTCAGGTGTAGGATAAGCAATTAGCAGGTCTTTAACCCTTTCACTGAGCCCAGCAAGAAATAGACTTTTCAGAGCAGAATCGTTCCACCCTGTTTGAGTGGACCAACGACGAAAATGAGTACAATATTTTTCGACATTACCTGATCCTTGTTTTAAACGTCTCAACTCAGTCTCAGCTGATGCCACACGGTCAGGATCATCATATAATAGTCCTAAAGCAGAAAAAAAACTATCCACTGATCTGAAGCATGTATCACTAGGTTGCAAAGAAAAGGCCCACTCCTGAGGCTCTTTGCGCAAAAGTGACATTATGAACCCTACGCGCTGGGATTCATCCCCAGAGGACTTGGGTCTCAAACGAAAATACAATAAGCAAGCATTTTTAAATGAAAAAAATTCTCGATGTTCACCAAAAAATAAATCCGGCAAACATACCTTAGGCTCCAAGAAATATGCTCCAGGACAGTTACTCACGTGCTGACGGAGCTCGGCCACTTCCAGAGAGAGTCCCTGCAGGTGTTTAGCCAAATCCTGAACCGACACCATGATGGAACAAAAAAAAAAAAAAAAAAAAATCTTTCCTTAGAGAATTTGCAGGCTGGACTTACTGTTATGTTCTGCTACCAAAGCTAAGGAAAGAGAGGAGATCTGTCCCTACTATAAGACTCAGCTGAATCCCTACGATGTAACAGGGAACCTGATCCTGCGATCAGACCTGCTAAAGTCCTAATCTAGTCTGTACGAAGACCTATAGATGTGGGGAGGGAATCCCTACAAGTACTAAGGACTGGGAGGAATATGGGACACCTCCTAACAGAAATAGTAGCAGACAGACGAACAAACAAAATAGATAGAACATAGAGGTCCGTAGACCAAGCAAACAAACAGAGTTAGATACAGAGCACAGGCTAGCTAGAAAGTAGATATACAATGAAGTCCAGCAAAGCCAGAAGGGCGGAGCAGGATTAAATAGGCCAACAAGGTCATGTGACCAGCAAAGGAAAAAAAACCTAACAGCAAGGTTCTAACACGTGTCTGTATTCGGCTTCCCGTTACTGACCCGGCTAGTTTTCCCATCCTGCCCGACCTCGGACCGTCTGACCACGTTTCGTCTCTGCCCTCCTGCACTGCATACCCGTGCCTCTTACCCAGCTGCTACAGTCCCGGGGACTGCCTTGGAGTGCTACCTGGAGACTACCTGTGGCCAAGTGTAACCTCACGACCAGAGGTTCTACCAAAAACCAGGTAGTTACTTTGTCACGCCCCTCCAGGTTAAGCCCGGCCCGTGGCGCAGTGGGTCCACACTCACTAGCCTTACAATACGTTCGAGCCGTGGACCCTGCCTACCCGCCTGGACCCAGGGATCTCAAAGCCTGTTCAAGGAAGTCTGTACTCAGCGTGAGCATCAGGACCAGTTAATGCAGGCCATCAGTGTGGTGGCAACCAGGTTCGGACTTGGGTGTCTGGGGCCCACAGGGAAAATTTACTCTAGGAGCCCACCTTACATCTATATGCAAATACCTGTTAGCCATTATTTCCGTTATAGTGGAGCGTCGACTGTAAAACACAGGCGTGCTCCTGCATCTACTGTGCACATACTATAACTGGAATGTACAATTTCGGAAGTTTGCATTAAAGGGTTCTTTGATGAAAACAAATCATCACCAATCCACAGGTTAGATAGGTGATAACTTATTGATCGGTGGAATCCGTGCATTGGAAACCGTACCGATCGGAAGAATGCGGGATTTTAAAATAGAGCAGCAGGTGGGATGTCTGACCACAGCTCCATTCATTCTCTTTGGGGTCTTCCAGAAAAAGCCAAGTGCAGCCATAGGCGGATTATAATGAGGGCAATCCGGGCTACCGCCCGGGGCCTCGGGCCTCCAGGGGGTCCGGGGCTCCGGGGTGTCTATGGCCGGATTGCCCTCATTATATGTGCGGCGCTGCGGCACATACTGGCAGTGGCAGACAGTGGCGGGGGGGCCCCCGGACCGCTCCCCCAGCAGCGGCGCACGGCCGCTGCTTCTTCTCCGGCCGGGCCAGCACTGCAGCAGTTAACTTCCCTGTGTGCTGGCCCGGCCGCGTCACTGCTAGGAGACACCTAGGCCTGCAGTGCTGCACCGGTGACCGGAGAGGACTGGAGCCGAGCCGGGGGATGGTGAGTCTGTGTGTGTGAGAGTGTGTGTGTGTATGAGAGAGTGTGTGTGTGAGAGAGTGTGTATGTGTGAGTGTGTGTATGTGTGATTGAGTGTGTGTGTGTGTGTGCAGGCAGGCAGATATCATTGTGTGATGTCTGTTTATATGTATTTTTGTGTTTCAAATGTGTTTATGCGTGTATGTATATGTCTGTATATGTTTGTGTGTGCGTGACTGCGTGCAGCCTCCCGCTGTGTGTAGATGGCTACGTGCGGCCTCCCGCTGTGTATAGATGGCTACATGTGGCCTCCTGCTGTGTGTAGATGGCGCTGTGCGGCCTCCCTCTGTGTATAGATGGCGCTGTGCGGCCTCCCGCCGTGTATAGATGGCGCCGTGCGGCCTCCCGCCGTGTATAGATGGCTACGTGTGCTCAATATTGAGTCATACAATTAATGTAAGGCTATGTGCCCACGATGCAGAAATGCTTCGGATTTGTTTTTAGCTTTTCTGCATCTCCCTGGCAGAAAAAACGCATGCGGATTGTACATGTGGATTGTACATGCGTTTTTCCTGCCAGGGACATGCGGATGTCAAGCGTTCTTCACTTGCAATTCCGCATGTGGGTTGACAAGCGATTTTAGCATCACTTGGAAAGTGCTTGACAACTTGGTCACACTATACTGTATAAATCCATGCAACCGGCATATATAGTGTGACCGTAAAAGAATGGTAAAAAATAAAAAATAAATATATACTTACCTTCTGATGGCCTGCCAACGTCAGCAGTCGAGTGACCCGTCACATGACTAAATTACGTCACGGCAGATCCTTTTCAGACCATCGCGAGCTGCCGGCAAGCCAGGACGCATCGGATAAAGACACCGGGGGCCATCAGAAGGTAAGTATGATATTTATTTTTTATTTTATTCTTTTTTTACAGGTTCTATGGTACCCGGGTCCGGAGGAGAGTCTCCTCTTCTCCAAACCCGGGTACCATCCGCACATTGAAACGCATGGATTCTGTATGTACAGATGTAGTGATGCAGATTACATGTGTTCCAATGCAAGTCAATGGCGGCGAAAACGCCGAGCTTCCGCAAAATAATTGGTAGTGCTGTTGATTTTTCCACAATGATAATCCGCAGCTTAAATTTCCGCAGCATGTGCACAGCACATGCGGATTATCATTGGGGAACATGGCAGACCTTCTACCAAGCGTTTTTTAAGAGTTTCTGCAGCGGAATTGCTTAAAAAACGCATAGTGTGCACACAGCCTAAAAAAAATTATTATACAATTAATATTGTGCCAAATTAATTTCACGTGAACTATCACATGATCTATCACAGGGGATCATGTGACATGTGATACATCAGGTGTGTGTGTGTAGGGGGGGGGCCCACACCTTCAAAACTGCCCGGGGCCCTTGCTACTCTTAATCCACCCCTGAGTGCAGCCCCTTAGATAATGAATAGATCAGTGGTCGAGTTGCACATGCTGCTCCATACTAATGGGGATAAAAGCTCCACATTCTGAAGATCGGTGCAGGTCCCAGCAGACAGACCCCCACCAATCAATAACTTATCACTTATCCTTTGGCCCCATTCACACGTTCAGTATTTGGTCAGTATTTTACATCAGTATTTGTAAGTCAAAACCAGGAGAGGAACAATCAGAGGAAAATTATAATAGAAACACGTCACCACTTCTGTATTTATCACCCACTCCTGGTTTTAGCTTACAAATAATGATATAATATACTGACTAAATACTGAATGTGTGCATGGGGCCTTAGGACAGGCGATTACTTGTTTTTACCATAGAACACCTGTAAGTGCATATTTGCTACTGTGTAATAGTCACAGGACAGGGAGGGGTTAAATATCCAAGTATTTAATTTCTATTGGAAATCAAGAATCTTCCCCTTATTGATATCAGAGAGAACAAATGGCCGCCATACACAACACAATCCACTATACCAAGAGCAATGCCACCATATACACACGTGGTCAAAATTGTTGATACCCCTCATTTAATGAAAGAAAAACCCACAATGGTCACAGAAATAACTTGAATTTGACAAAAGTAATAATAAATAAAAAATCTATGAAAATGAACAAATGAAAGTCAGACATTGCTTTTCTGCTTCCACAGAATTTAAAAAAAATTAACCTCATGAAATAGGCCTGGACAGAAATGATGTCTCTTCTTAACTTAATAATTTATTGAAGAACCTTTTGAGGTAATGGCTGCAATCAAACGATTCCTGTAACTGTCAATGAGACTTCTGCGCCTCTCGACAGGTATTTTGGCCCACTCCTCATGAGCAAACTGCTCCAGTTGACTCGTGTTTGAAGGTTGCCTTTTCCAGACGGCGTGTTTCAGCTCTTTCCAAAGATGCTCAATAGGATTTAGGTCAGGGCTCATAGAAGGCCACTTCAGAATAGTTCAAAGTTTTCCCCTTAGCCATTCTTGGGTGTTTTTAGCTGTGTGTTTTGGGTCATTATCCTGTTGCAAGACCCATGACCTGCGACTGAGACCAAGCTTTCTGACACTGGGCAGCACATTTCTCTCTAGAATCCCTTGATAGTCTTGAGATTTCATTGTACCCTGCACAGATTCAAGACACCCTGTGCCAGATACAGCAAAGCAGCCCCAGAACATAACAGAGCCTCCTCCATGTTTCACAGTAGGGACAGTGTTCTTTTCTTGATCTGCTTCATTTTTCCATCTGTGAATATAGAGCTGATGTGCCTTGCCAAAGACTTCCATTTTTGTCTCATCTGTCCATAGGACATTCTCCCAGAAGCTTTGTGTCTTGTCAACATGTAGTTTGGCAAATTCCAGTATGGCTTTTTTATGATTTTTTTTCAAATGGTGTTCTCCTTGGTCGTCTCCCATGAAGTCCACTTTGTATCAAACAACGACGGATGGTACGATCTGACACTGATGTTCCTTGAGTTTGAAGTTCACCTTTAATCTCTTTAGAAGTTATCCTGTTCTCTTTTGTTACCATTCGTATTATCCGTCTCTTTGATTTGTCATCAATTTTCCTCCTGTGGCCACGTCGAGGGAGGTTGGCTACAGTCCCATGGATTTTACATTTCTGAATAATATGTACAACTGTAGTCACAGGAACATCAAGCTGCTTGGAGATGGTCTTATAACCTCTACCTTTAACATGCTTGTCTATAATTTTCTTTCTAATCTCCTGACAAAACTCTTTCCTTTGCTTCCTCTGGTCCATGTTGAGTGTGGTACATGCCATGTCACCAAACAGCACTGTGAGTATCTGTAGCCCTATATACAGGCCCACTGACTGATTACAAGATTGTAGACACCTGTGATGCTAATTAGTGAACACAACTTGATTTAACATGTCCCTTTTGTCACATTATTTTCAGGGGTACCATAATTTCTGTCCAGGTCTATTTCATAAATTTAATTTTTTTTAAAAATTCTGTGGAAGCAGGGTTGAAAAGCAATTATTGACTTTCATTTGTTCATTTTCATAGATTTTTAATTTATTATTACTTTTGTCAGATTCAAGTTATTTCTGTGACCATTGTGAGTTTTTCTTTCATTAAACGAGGGGTACCAACAATTTTGACCATGTGTGTACAAGGAATAAATACCGCCACACCGTGACCAGAATACATATTAAAACCACATTGTGACCGAATAATACTACATACAAGGAACAAATACCGTCACACCATGACCAGACCACATACAGACTGTTATGCACACGCCCGGGCTGACTGGCATGTGCGTGATTTAGTGATTCCACTGTGCCATGAACTGGAGAGTGCCTGGAGGGGCGTAAATAAGTATCAACCCGATCCAACCAAGGTCGCACGACGGCTAACGACGCCGTGCACCAGGGAGGAACCGAGCAGAGGGACCAGGTGCTACTCCAGGCCAGACCCCGGACACGGCTGTTGACCCACACCGGGGAATACAGGAACAGGCAGGTTAGGCTGGCACACAGACAGGTGGGTATTGGCAGGCACACTGGCATGCAGACAGGTGGGCACTGGCAGGCACGGCTGGAGTGCAGACAGGAGGATACTGGCAGGCACGGCTGGTATGCAGACAGGAGGGTACTGACAAGTACGGCTGGCGTGCAGACGGGGAGGTACTAGCAGGTTGGAGCACAGGCTGGATAGGGTCCAGTACAGACTGGGATTCAGGAACAGAACCGCAGACGCGGTAGACAAGCAGAGCAGAGAGGAACCGCCGGAGCGGTGGGCAAGGAGGAGCAGAGAGGTACCGCCGGAGCGGTGAGCAAGGCAGAGCAGGCAGGAACTGCCGGAGCGGTGAGCAAGGCAGAGCAGGCAGGAACCGCCGGAGCGGTGAGCAAGGCAGAGCAGGCAGGAACCGCCAGAGCGGTGAGCAAGGCAGAGCAGGCAGGAACCGCCGGAGCGGTGAGCAAGGCAGAGCAGGCAGGAACCGCAGGAGCGGTGAGCAAGGCAGAGCAGGCAGGAACCACCGGAGCGGTGAGCAAGGCAGAGCAGGCAGGAACCGCCGGAGCGGTGAGCAAGGCAGAGCAGGCAGGAACCGCCAGAGCGGTGAGCAAGGCAGAGAAGGCAGGAACCGCCGGAGCGGTGAGCAAGGAAGAGCAGGCAGGAACCGCCGGAGCGGTGAGCAAGGCAAAGCAGGCAGGAACCGCCGGAGCGGTGAGCAAGGCAGAGCAGGCAGGAACCGCCAGAGCGGTGAGCAAGGCAGAGCGGGCAGGAACCGCCGGAGCGGTGAGCAAGGCAGAGCGGGCTGGAACCGCCGGAGCGGTGAGCAAGGCAGAGAGTATAGGGCTCTGTTCACACTGAACAGACTGGAAGGGAAAAGCAGAACCAGATACACACAAGGTACTTGCAATGTACCGAGTGGACTCTAAACTCACAAACGGAAGTACAGCGACAACGAGTAGGAGTTAGGTGCAGGTTCAGACTCTGCAGAAAAAGGGAAGGTACGGACATAGAGAAAAACAGGTAACAGGCTAGGAGAGTGTTCAGAAAGGAACTGAGTGTTCAGACAGGAACTGACACTGCAGCGAGATACAGGAGCGAGTCTGGGTATGCGGCCCCCAGAATGGCGGACAAACAGGCTAGAAGACACAGATAACTGGTCTGGGTATGCGGCCCCCAGAAGGCGGGACGAACAGGCTAGGAGCGTGTTCAGACAGGCCTGAGAATACAGCCTCCAGGAAGGTGGACAGGCAGGAAAAACAGAACAGGACCTGGCACATCAGAGGCAAGAAGCCCTCTGAGGATAAGAGTTTCTCGGGCATCAGCTTCAAGGTGGAGCTGGTTTAAATATCCAGTGACAGACAGCAATAGGCTGAGGATGCATTAGGGGTGTGCCCACAGCAGCTACAAAAAACAGGAAGTAACCAGGCAGCCGCCCTAAGCAGTGAGAACAGAGACAAACAGACAGCATGAATAGAAGCCAGGCGAGCAGACTGGACTGAAGATCAAGTTTGCGATCTTGCATAGTGAGAGATGGTGCACCATGCAAGCCCGCCATCAGGTATGTTACACAGACTGAATACTGTCACATCATGACCAGACCAAGTATTACCACCACAGTGACCGAATAATACCAGATACAAGGAACAAATACTGCCACACCATGACCAGATCATATATTACCACCACATAGTGACCGATAAAATAATAAAAAACACAATACTAATAGCATTAATATTATCACTAGTGACATTATACACAGGAGCTCTGTATATAGTGTACAGGTAATACACTATATACACTACATTATCATGTTGCTCCATACAGTATATTGGCCCCATGCTACTCCATACAGTATATTGGCCCCATGTTGCTCCATACAGTATATTGGCCCCATGTTGCTCCATACAGTATATTGGCCCCATGCTGCTCCATACAGTATATTGGTTCCATGCTGCTGCATACAGTATATAGGCCCTATGCTGATCCATACAGTATATTGGCCCCATGTTGCTCCATACAGTATATTGGCCCCGTGCTGCTCCATACAGTATATTGGCCCCTGTGCTGCTCCATACAGTATATTGGCCCCTGTGCTGCTCCATACAGTATATGGGCCCCCATGGTGCTGCTCCATACAGTATATGGGCCCCCATGGTGCTGCTCCATACAGTATATGGGCCCCTATGGTGCTACTCCATACAGTATATGGGCCCCCATGGTGCTGCTCCATACAGTATATGGGCCCACATGGTGCTGCTTCATACAGTATATGGGCCCCCTGGTGCTGCTCCATACAGTATATTGGCCCCATGGTGCTGCTCCATACAGTATATGGGCCCCCATGGTGCTGCTCCATACAGTATATGGGCCCCCATGGTGCTACTCCATACAGTATATGGGCCCCCATGGTGCTGCTCCATACAGTATATGGGCCCCCTTGGTGCTGCTTCATACAGTATATGGGCCCCATGGTGCTCCATACAGTATATTGGCCCCATGTTGCTCCATACCGTATATTGGCCCCATGTTGCTCCATACAATATATTGGCCCCATGCTTCTCCATACAGTATATTGGCCCCATGTTGTTCCATACAGTATATTGCCCCCCGTGCTGCTCCATACAGTGTATTGGCCCCTGTGCTGCTCCATACAGTATATGGGCCCCCATGATGCTGCTCCATAAAGTATATTGGCCCCATGTTGCTCCATTCAGTATATTGGCTTCATGCTGCTCAATACAGTATATAGGCCCTATGCTGCTCCATACAGTATATTGGCCCCATGCTGCGCCATACAGTATATTGGCCCTATGCTGCTCCATACAGTATATTGGCCCCATGCTGCTCCATACAGTATATTGGCCCCATGCTGCTCCATACAGTATATTGGCCCTATGCTGCTCCATACAGTATATTGGCCCCCGTGATGCTCAATACAGTATATTGGCCCATGTGCTGCTCCATACAGTATATGGGCCCCCATGGTGCTGCTCCATACAGTATATGGGCCCCCATGGTGCTGCTCCATACAGTATATGGGCCCCCATGGTGCTGCTCCATACAGTATATGGGCCCACATGGTGCTGCTCCATACAGTATATGGATCCCCATGGTGCTGCTCCATACAGTATATGGGCCCCCATGGTGCTGCTCCATACAGTATATGGGTCCCCATGGTGCTGCTCCATACAGTATATGGACTCCCATGGTGCTACTCCATATAGTATATGGGCCCCCATGGTGCTGCTCCATACAGTATATGGGCCCCCATGGTGCTGGTCCATACAGTATTTGGGCCCCTTGTAATGCTGTATACATAAAAAAAAAATAAAAAAATCCTCACCTCTCCTTTTCCCTGCAGGTCCGGTGTTGTCAGAGTGTCTTCTGACTCTGCAGTGCTCAGAGCAGAAGGCGGTAGTGATGTCACCCCGCCCTCTGCCCTGAGACGTCAGAATCAGAAGTCGGTGAAGTCACTGCAGCTATGGGGAATGAATAGAGGTAAGTATTTGAGGAGGAGGGGTGGGGGCTCTCCCTGGGGTGGGTGCTCTACCTCCCCCGACTCATGGGCCCAATAGTGTTCCGGTGTCCCTTCCCCCCGGGGCCCCAGCACTTACCAGGGTGCTCCGGGTGGTGATGCGGCCGCCAGCCATGGTCATTGCGGCGAGTCAGGAGCGTGTGCATGCGTGCGCGCGCCCCTGCCTCCCGTGCTTTTAAAGGGCCCATGTCCTTAAAAAAAATTTTTCCTCTTCTTCTCTGGGGCAGCGGGGGCCAGGGCCCACTGGGCATTTCACCGGTACCCAGCTAGGCCAGTCCGACACTGGTTGCAGCCCAGCTTCAGGGTCTGTCCACTGCTATATCCACTGCTAACATGTCTCTTTGCTGTCTGGTCAAGCGCTGGCCAGGGCAAATGCTATTTGGGAGCGTGGTGGTCCGGAGAACCGAAATGTTGAGAGGTTTCTTAAGATGTTCCATGCGGTTTTTGAGGTTCCACGCTGTACCTCCTCTGCTGCCTCGTCTCTGCTGAATCTAAGGCAGAGCATGGTTTCCATAGCCCAGTATGCCTTGCGCTTCGATACCTTGACGGCGGAGCTGACTTGGAATGAAGAAGCTCTGGTGGCAACCTTGTGGCAGGGTCTCTCCGGTCTAATTAATATTGAGCTGGCTGGCAGAGACTTACCCTCTTCGCTGGACGCCATGATACACCTGTCCACCAGGACTGATCTCTGCTTCCATGAGCGAGCTCTGGAACAAGCTTCAGCATCTCCTCGTGCCAAAAAAACCCCAGGCTGGCTTTGAACTTCCAGGCTCCTTTGCCACCGCAAGTGTCACCACCAGCTTTTGAACCAAAGCAGGTTGAGCGCACCACACTTTCTGTAAAGGAATGAGAGTGGAGGTACAAAGAGAAAGTTTGTATATATTGTGAAGGCAAGGGAGATTTTGTACGCCAGAGCCCAGTGAGACCGGATAACTCCAGCAACTAGGGCAAGCAGGAGAGACGACCCTAGGTGAGAGTGATTGCTCTCGAAGACTTACGTCTGAAGTTACCTTGACTTGGCAGGAGAGGTCCCTCTCTGTCTCTGTCCATCTGGTTTCCGGATCCACTGGCAATTTCATTCATCTGGATCTGGTCCGCCAACTTCAGCTCCCTACCATACAGCTGAATCATCCCCTTACTGTTGCCTCCATAGATGGACAACTCCTGGCTGAACCTGTTTGTTTCATTACGCTGCCAGTTATGCTGTGGACGGGTGCACTGCATAACGAGAGGATCTCCTTCTACATGCTATCCAGATCAGTGAATTCTGTTTTCCTAGGCATCCATGGCTGCGCCAACGGGTGCCAGTTATTGACTGGTCCTCCGGTCAGGTATTTGACTGGGGACTGCACTATTCTTCCAGCTGCCTGGCCAAGGTTACGTCCAAGACTCCGTCTCCTGTGCCTTCAAACCTTTCTTCATTGCCCATTCAATAACGTGCATTTTCAGATGTCTTCTGTGAAAAGGGGGCCGGTGTATCCCCTATCTCTGCCTGAGACTCGAGCCATGTCGGAATGTATCCAAGAGAACTTATCCAGAAGATTCATCCGTAAATCCCCTTCTACGGCCAGAGCCAGTTTCTCTATGACTAAGAAGGATGGTTCTCTACGCCCCTGTATAGACTATCAAGGTCTAAAAAAAATCGCTATAAAGAACAAGTACCCCCTGCCTCTGATTTCTGAACTATTTTACAGAATCCGTGGAGCTAAGATCTTCTCTAAATTGGATCTCCAAGGGACTAACTGAACTGAGCCGAAATCTCGATTTGTGTATGCGCCACCTCCGGCGCCATTTTATTGAAGTCCTGCACACATGACGCTGGCTCCCACTGCGCATGCGCCACCCACACAATGATGGCGGCGGCGCTAAATTTTAAAAAGGAGGCAGGTCACTGAATAATCAGTGACCTGCACAAGAAATAGATGAGGCTGGTGGAGGGGGGCGGAGAACGAGAAGACCCTACCCCCACGTCCCGCCCTGAAGCACACAAGACTTTTCTGAAAACTTCATAAGGTGAGTATTAAACAACCACTTTAACCGTTTCTCCAAGCCTCTTACTCCAACCTCTACGCCTGATCCTGAAGGTCTCTCAGACGTGTTTGCAGTAAAGGATATCCTGGATTCCAAGAAGGTTCGAGGAATGACCTTCCATCTGACCTTCCATCTGAGGAGAGGTCTTGGGAGCCTGCCGACAACATCTATGTCCCTGCAATTCTTGAGTGGTTTCTCCGTCGGGCTGGCCTAAAAGAAGAGTGGGCATAATGGGGCTGTACTATCATGGCAGTAACTCGTATGCTTCCTCAGTGCCACCACACTCACAATTGTCACTGCGCGGTGTCTCCTCGCGTCAGGTTGACTTGCTGATGTTTGCTTCATGCAGCATTACTCTGCACTACTGCTAAAGCATGATGTTTCCAATTGGCCTTAGGGGGGCGTGGTCGGTCTCTGCAGGAATTTCACCCTGCTGTGTCCTGCAGAGATCTGGCAACCTGGCCTATCTCATGGAAGCAGGCAATATATTAGGAAGCTCCTCCCAACACTCCTTGCTCAAACGTTTAGTTCCTACCTTGTAGTCTGTGCTCATGCTCGTCTCTGTATTCCTGCCTGCTGCCTGCCCTAACCTTGGACCGTTTGACCACGTTTTGTCTGTGCTCTCCTGTACCACGTACCCATGTATCTGACCCTCCAGTCAGTTGCTGCAGTGCCGGGGACTGCCCTGGAATGGTACCTGGTGACTACTTGCAGCCAAGCCTGACCCCATCACCAGAAGCTCTAGTGAAAGCCAGGTAGTCGCTTAGTCAAGTCCCTCCAGGGTAAGCCCAGCCCAAGGTTCAGTTGGTCCACACCCACCAGCATTACAGTGATCCATGTCTACAGCCTATAATTCTGACATGAAGTCATCAGCTGCAGTCACTGTATGGAAAATGATGATAATTACAGTCAAAATAATCTTCTTCAGCTTAAAAAAAATCACGAACGCCTGAATTTTTTTTTACGGACAGGGCAAAAAAGTGTCCCGGAATTTCTGGACGGTTGTCAACCCAGCTTGTGATTGTATATTGTCTGGCTGGCTGTGGCTTCTTCCCAGAAAAATAATCACTTTGCCAGGGATAATTAAGCAGGACTTATGGCTTTAGTCTTTGACAACCCAGCTAAAAGAAATCTGTTACCAGGAGTTTGCTACCTAATCTGATAAAACCCAAGAAGAAACAAAATGAGCATATACCCTGTAATACGTAAATAATAGTAGTACATATAAATAACACAGAGTACTTAGTTAATACTATTTTGATCAACAAAGTGTAAAAATTATTCCACCGCGACAAGGTGTACGCAATCAAGACAGTCTTATCCTATCTCTAATATTAAAACTTAACCTTGCTTTTTTGATCAAAATAATATTAACTAAGTACCCTATGTTATTTACATGTACTATTACTATTTACTTACTATAGGGGATTCCGTAGGTATGTGATCTATATCTCTATGATATATACCATATGTAAATGATATATCTATAACTAACATTTATCTATATATGATATATACTGCATATATATGATCTATGTATCATATATAAATGATCTCTATCTATATATGATTTACATGCTATCTCTGTTTCTCTCTGTCTCTATATATGATATATACTGTAGGAATATGATCTATCTATCTTATATCTATCTCACGTACAGGAGCTACAGTTGCCGTTTCCCTTTACCTATACTTTATTAGTGTACGTATTGTTATTTTACAAACCCTATATTTTACTCATTCTTGTCATATGAATCTTGTCGTGATTTTGGCCTGTGACGTTACATTAATCACAGCGCCGAACAGGAAAAATCTACACATCTGCACCAGAAAAATGTGATAGGATTTTCTGACATAGCCTTGTATTTAAAGCCGTATTATCACACAAGTACATATCCCCAAAGCTGTTTCCTTCAGAAAAGCAGAAGCAGTTAAATGGCACAATGTGCCACCCCCATCTCTCCCTTCTTTGGCTGCCTCCCTATCTCACACTCTCCTTGCTCTCACCAGCAGCACAGACTCTGTCTCTCCCTCTCACACATACCAGTTCTGCTGCTGGATCTGCTATCTCTATCTACCACAACAGCCAGAGTGAGAGACAGACAAGCCGGCACAGAACCAGCGGACCACCAAGGTCCATACAGGCGAGGACAGCATCCGCTACTTCATATAGGGGCACAGTGTAGGGTGGTGTTCATGGGTGCCAACACAAAACTGTTGTATCTATACCCTCTGTGATCCTCAGCGAGAGGACACACAACACACACACAGACATACAAATGTCTGTACACTACTACATACACCTACAGCTATAATACATCCGAATATATACGGCGGCTACACTACACCGAAAACTACACAGGCTCCACACAGGGGCTGCAGGCAGCTGATGTTATGACAGAGCAAGAAATGCAGCAGCCATGAACCAGCTGTGTATGGAGCCCTGCAGAGCCCTGCAAGGTGAGACTGGAACATCTATCTATCTATCTATCTATCTATCTATCCCATATCTATCTATCTATCTATCTATCTATCTATCTATCTATCTATCTATCTATCTATCTATCTCTCTCTCTATCTATCTAGCTATTTACCTTCCACTATCCCCCATGCATGTATATTTTTCATGACCTCGTACAGTGTATTCTTTTTTGCGTCTTTTATGTTGCTTATCAGTCTCACAATACATATGATTATCGCTATGTCCTATGATTATCCTTGTCTTACCTTAGATGTATACAAATATTTAAAAAAAATAAAAGGTCCCGAACCTCAGCACTTATTAAAGTAATGAGCTAAATTTGACATTCAATTGTCGTTTTTCTTTTTATAGATTGGTACTTGTTACTATTATCCACACCTCTTCAGAGTGCCTTCTGTCCTGTCTGTCTACCTATCCATATCTATCTATCTCTCTATCTACCTATCCATATCTATCTATCTCTCTATCTACCTATCCATATCTATCTATCTATCTACCTATCCATATCTATCTATCTCTCTATCTACCTATCCATATCTATCTATCTATCTACCTATCCATATCTATCTATCTATCTACCTATCCATATCTATCTATCTCTCTATCTACCTATCCATATCTATCTATCTATCTACCTATCCATATCTATCTATCTATCTACCTATCCATATCTATCTATCTCTCTATCTACCTATCCATATCTATCTATCTATCTACCTATCCATATCTATCTATCTATCTACCTATCCATATCTATCTATCTCTCTATCTACCTATCCATATCTATCTATCTCTCTATCTACCTATCCATATCTATCTATCTCTCTATCTACCTATCCATATCTATCTATCTATCTACCTATCCATATCTATCTATCTCTCTATCTACCTATCCATATCTATCTATCTATCTACCTATCCATATCTATCTATCTATCTATCTATCTATCTATCTATCTACCTATCCATATCTATCTATCTATCTACCTATCCATATCTATCTATCTCTCTATCTACCTATCCATATCTATCTATCTACCTATCCATATCTATCTATCTCTCTATCTATCTATCCCATATCTATCTATCTATCTACCTATCCATATCTATCTATCTATCTATCTATCTATCTATCTATCTATCTATCTACTGTATCTCTCAGTCTATCTACTGTATCTCTCAGTCTATCTATCTATCTATCTATCTATCTATCCATCTATCTATCTTCATCATCTATCATCATCATCATCATCATCTATCTATTATCTATCTATTATCTATCTATCTGTCTGTCTATCTATCCATCTGTCGAGCATTGCTATAAGGATTATGTTGAGTGTTGGCCTCTGTAATGCATGTATTTTGTAAATTTAGAATAATTGGGTGATATGTCTCTGATTTATAATGGCATTGTTAATTACGAAACATATTAACTTGTCTACTATGTTCACCCATTTTTGGGAATACATCTGTTGCTAATAACGTCCACATTAGCCCTTTTCCGTCTTACTGTAGCATATACACTGCACGCCTTGTGCATGTACTGCTTTTCTGTGGCATTGGAATGGTTCCCACCTAGCTATATACAAGGCTTACTATCTGTAGCTGGGCAGATATCGCATGATAGCTCAGATTTACTGCTATTTCTCCCTTTTCCTTTCTAAAGTATTAATATGCTCACTGGATTGTCTCACATTGTCTCCCCAGACAGCATTAGACAGCAGCTGAGCCGGGCTGGAGGAGAGTTTCGTCTCCAGAGAGTGCAACTAGAGACCAGACCAAGAAAGCTAGAAGACAGGATACTGGTGAGTAGCAAATGTGTACGAGTCCCAGCACAGATGTACCTGTCATCTCTGGCTATGGCTTCATCCTATTCTTACTTATACCAATGCAAGAGATTTCTAACTCATCCTTCTACATGAATGCCTTTCAGTGCTGTAGTAGTATGAAATACAATGTCTACAAGCAGGTGTCTACCTGACCTATCTGAGCATTTATGTACAATGCCTTGAAAAAGTATTCAAACCACGTGAAGTTTTCCACATTTTTCATGTTACACCCACAAACTTAAATGTATTTTATTGGGATATTATGTGATGTAGCAGGTATTTGTGCAGTGTAAAGGAAATGATAATTATTTTAAAAATATAAATCTGAAAATTGTGACGTGCATTTGTATTCAGCTCCCTGTAGTCTGATGCCCCTAAATAAAATCCTGAGTGACCAATTCCCTCCAGAAGTCACATAATTAGTAAATTGTGTCCACCTGTGTGTAATTTATTCTCAGTATAACTACAGCTGTTCTGTGAAGGCCTCAGAGGTTTGTTTGAGAAGATTAGGGATTCATTAGCATCATGAAAACCAAGGAGCACACCAGACATGTCAGGGATAAAGGTGCAGAGATGGGTAAATCAGGGTTAGGTTATAAAAAAATAGCTCAAGCTCTGAACATCTCATGGAGCACTGTTCAATCCATCATCCAAAAATGGAAGGAGTATGGCACAACTGCTAAGCTTCCAAGACATGGCTGTCCACCTAAACTGACATCACAAGCAAGGAGAGCACTAACAAGAGAAGCAGTCAAAAGGCCCATGATCACTCTGGAGGAGCTTCAGAGATCCACAGCTCAGATGGGAGAATCTTTTCCACATTACAACTATTAGTCGTATACTCCACAATCTTGCCATTAGGGAAGAGTGGCAAGAAGAAAACCATCTTTGAAAGCAAGCCATAAGAAGTCCCGTTTACAGTTTACAAAAAGTCATGTTGGGAACACAGCTAGCATGTGGAAGAAGGTGCTCTGGTCAGATGAGACCAAAGTCGACCTTTTTAGGCTAAATGCAAAATACTATGTAGCAAAAAACTAACCCCGCACATCACCCTGAAACGTCATTCCCCACCGTTAAACGTGGTGGCAGCATCATGCTGTGGGGATGCTTTTCTCCATCAGGAACAGGGAAGCTGGTCAGAGTTGATGGGAAGATGGATGCAGCTAAATACCGGCCAGTCCTGGAGGAAAACCAGTTAGAGGCTGCAGAAGACTTGAGACTGAGGTGTAGGTTCACCTTCCAGCCAAACAACGACCCTAAACATAATGCCAGAGCTACAATGGAATGGTTTAGATCAAAGCATATTCATGTGTTTGAATCAGCCAGTCACAGTCCAGACAGTCAAGACCTAAATCCCATTGAGAATCTGTGACAAGACTTGAAACTTGCTGTTCACAGACGTCTCCATCCAATCTCACTGAGCTAGAGCTAGTTTGGAAAGAAGAATGGGAAAAAATTTCAACCTCTAGATGTTCAAAGCTGGAGAGACGTACCCCAAAAGACTTGCAGAACCAATTGCAGCTAAAGGTGGTCCTACAAAGTATTGAATTGGGGATGGGGTGAAAACAAATGCACGTCACAATTTTCAGATTTGTATTTTTAAATAATTAATAAAAGCATATCATTTCCTTTACACTTCACAAATGTTTGCTATTTTCTGTTGGTATATCACATAAAATCCTAATAAAATACATTTAAGTTGTGGATGTAGCTTGAAAAATGTGGAAAAGTCCAAGGGGTATGAATACTTTTTCAAGGCACTGTATATGTAACATAATGAGAACTTTGAAAAATGCAGATCACTTGCATTACAGAATAGTTATTTTGGAAAATCTCTGCTGCTGTATTTATATATCTTGGCCTGTTACAGACTTGCCCCAAAAGGGCATTTGACACTAGGCATTTTCCATTTAAGTTAGAGGGGCTGTCCAGTCTTGTGATAAAAGTCTGCAGTCACTCTATGTGACTACAGACTTCTGAATCCTTACATTGTGCATACTGCACGCTGTTAGGATTCTCCAGTGTTGAGGCTGAGAGTGGGCGGTCATGTGACTGCAAGTATGTGATTTGCATACTCTCGGCCACAATCCCATTAGACATGCGCAGAATTGAGCGAGGTTGAGTACGTCTAGTCGGCACATGACCGCATGTATGCAAATCGGAAAAGCTGCAAAACCGGAAAATCCTGACCGTGTGCAATGACTGTAGAGTGATTGCAGACTTGTATCACAAGACCAGACAACCCCTTTAAGGGCATATTATTATTATTTATCTTTATAGCGCCATTTATTCCATGGCGCTTTACATGTGAAAAAGAGGGTATACATAGCAAAAACACTTACAATAATCTTGAACAAAAACGCAACGGCAAACTGGTACAGGAGGAGAGAGTACCCTGCCCGTGAGGGCTCACAGTCTACAAGGGATGGATGAGGATACTATAGGTGAGGGTAGAGCTGGTTGTGCAGCGGTGTGGTGGAGCGATGGTTACTGCAGGTTGTAGGCTTGTCGGAAGAGGTGGGTCTTCAGGTTGCTTTTGAAGGTTTTCTGGGTAGACGAGAGTCTGATGCTTTGGGGTAGAGAGTTCCAGAGTAGGGGGGATGCATGGGAGAAATCTTGTATGTGATTGTGGGAAGAGGAGATAAGAGGGGAGTAGTGAAGGAGATCTTGTGAGGATCGTAGGTTGCGTGTAGGTGTGTACCGGGAGACTAGGTCACAGATGTATGGAGGAGACAGGTTGTGGATGGCTTTGTATGCCATGGTTAGGGTTTTGAACTGGAGTCTCTGGGCAATGGTGAGCCAGTGAAGCGTTTGACAGAGAGGAGAGGCCGGGGAATAGCGGGTGGACAGGTGGATTAGTCGGGCAGCAGAGTTTAGGATTGATTGGAGGGGTGCGAAAGTGTTAGAAGGGAGGCCACAGAGCAGGAGGTTGCAGTAGTTGAGGTGGGAAATGATGAGGGCGTGCACTAGTGTTTTTGCAGATTCGTGGTTGAGGAATGTGCGGATCCAGGAGATGTTTTTGAGTTGGAGTCGGCAGGAAGTGGAAAGGGCTGGAATATGTGGTTTGAAGGAGAGGTTAAAGTCCAGGGTTACCCCAAGGCAGCGAGCTTGTGGGACTGGGGAAAATGGACAGCCATTGATTTTCATGGATAGGTCAGATGGGGAGGGCTGAATAAGATGGGGGAAAGATGATGAATTCTGTTTTATCCATGTTAAGTTTTAGAAATCTAGCAGAGAAGAAGGATGAGATACAGTTATATGAAAAAGTTTGGGCACCCCTATTAATCTTAAGCTTAATGTTTTATAAAAATTGGTGTTTTTGCAACAGCTATTTCAGTTTGATATATGTAATAACTGTTGGACACAGTAATGTTTCTGCCTTGAAATGAGGTTTATTGTACTAACAGAAAATGTGCAATCTGCATTCAAACAAAATTTGACAGGTGCATAAGTATGGGCACCTCACCAGAAAAGTGACATTAATATTTAGTAGATCCTCCTTTTGCAAAAATAACAGCCTCTAGTCGCTTCCTGTAGCTTTTAATGATTTCCTGGATCCTGGATGAAGGTATTTTTGACCATTCCTCTTTACAAAACAATTCCAGTTCAGTAAAGTTTGATGGTCGCTGAGCATGGACAGCCCTCTTCAAATGATCCCACAGATGTTCAATGATATTCAGGTCTGGGGACTGGATGGCCATTCCAGAACATTGTAATTGTTCCTCTGCATGAATGCCTGAGTAGATTTGGAGCGGTGTTTTGGATCATTGTCTTGCTGAAAGATCCATCCCCTGCGTAACTTCAACTTTGTCACTGATTCTTGAACATTATTGTCATGAATCTGCTGATACTGAGTGGAATCCATGCGTCCCTCAACTTTAACAAGATTCCCAGTGCCGGCATTGGCCACACAGCCCCAAAGCATGATGGAACCTCCACAAAATTTTACTGTGGGTAGCAAGTGTTTTTCTTGGAATGCTGTGTTTTTTTGCCGCCATGCATAACGCCTTTTTGTATGACCAAACAACTCAATCTTGGTTTCATCAGTCCACAGGACCTTCTTCCAAAAAGAAATTGGCTTCTCCAAATGTGCTTTTGCATACCTCAGCCGACTCTGTTTGCTGCGTGCTTGCAGAAACGGCTTCTTTCGCATCACTCTCCCATACAGCTTCTCCTTGTGCAAAGTGCGTTGTATAGTTGACCGATGCACAGTGACACCATCTGCAGCAAGTTGATGCTGCAGCTCTCTGGAGGTGGTCTGAGGATTGTCCTTGACTGATCTCACCATTCTTCTTCTATGCCTTTCTGATGTTTTTCTTGGCCTGCCACTTCTGGCTTTAACAAGAACTGTCCCTGTGTTCTTCCATTTCCTTACTATGTTCCTCACAGTGGAAACTGACAGGTTAAATCTCTGAGACAGCTTTTTGTATCCTTCCCCTGAACAACTATGTTGAGTAATCTTTGTTTTCAGATCATTTGACAGTTGTTTTGAGGAGCCCATGATGCCACTCTTCAGAGGAGATTCAAACAGGAGAACAACTTGCAAGTGACCACTTTAAGTAACTTTTCTCATGATTGCATACACCTGGCTATGAAGTTCAAAGCTCAATGAGGTTACAAAACCAAAAAAAGTGCTTTAGTAAGTCAGTAAAAAGTAGGTAGGAGTATTTAAAACAAGAAAATGATAAGGGTGCCCATACTTATGCACCTGTCAAATTTTGTTTGAATGCAGATTGCACATTTTCTGTTAGTACAATAAACCTCATTTCAAGGCAGAAACATTACTGTGTCCAACAGTTATTACATATATCAAACTGAAATAGCTGTTGCAAAAACACCAATTTTTATAAAACATTAAGCTTAAGATTAATAGGGGTGCCCAAACTTTTTCATATAACTGTAGCGGACAGACATTGTGGGATTCTAGTTAGTAAGGAGGTGAGGAGAGGTAAATCTGTGTGTTGTCAACATCAACATAGAGATGATACTGAAAGCCATGGGACTCTATGAGCTGTCCCAGGCCGAAGGTGTAGATGGAGAAGAGCAGCGGCCCTAGGACTGAACCTTGGGGGACACGACAGATAGGGGGCGAGATGAGGAGGTGGTGTGTGAGTGAGACACACTGAAGGTCCTGTCTGTTAAGTATGAGGAGATCCAAGATAGGGCCAAGTCTTTGATACCAAGAGATGAGAGTGTCTGTAGTCAGAGGGAATGGTCCACTGTGTCAAAGGCAGATGACAGGAGGAGAAGGACAAAATAGTGTTGCTTGAATTTGGTGGTTAGTAGGTCTTTGGTGACTTTAGTCAGGGCAATTTCAGTAGAATGGTGCCGTCGGAAGCCAGATTGTAAGCGGTCAAAGAGGGAGCCGGAGGAGAGGTGGGAAGACAGTTCAAAATGGACGTGTTGTTCGAGTAGTTTTGAGTCATAGGGAAGAAGTGATATGGGGCAATAACTAGTCAGAGAGGATGGGTCAAGGGAGGGTTTTTTGAGGATGGGTGTGATCGAGGCATGTTTGAAGCATGAGGGGAAGACCAGTTGTTTGTGACAGGTTGAAGAAGTGGGTTAGAGTTGGGATGAAGACTGTAATAAGGTTAGGGATGAGTTGGGACGGGATAGAGTCAAGTTCACAGGTGGTGAGGTGTGACTTGGAGAGTAAAGAAGAAAGTTGATCTTCTGTAATGGCGGAGAAGCTGGTTTTGGAGGAGGAGGATTGAGTAGATATGAGGAGGGGCTGTGGGGACTTTAGGCAAAAGCATTGTCTGATGGTATCAATCTTCTGCTTAAAGAATGAGGCAAAGTCCTCGACTGAGATGAGAGGAGAGGGAGAAGGCGCTGGGGGACGGAGGAGAGAATTGAAAGTGTTGAACAGCTGTTTAGGGTTGTGTGACAGGGAGGATATGAGAGATGAGAAGTAGGTTTGTTTTGCTGCAGTGAGTGTGGACTTGAAAGTAGTGAGGGACTGTTTGAATGAAGTGCTCATTGGAGTGGGACTTCCATCTCCGCTCAGCAACCCTGGAGGTCCGTCTCAGTTCTGTAGTCAGGCTTGTGTGCCACGATTGCCTATTGATTGTGCAAGTTTTGGTATGTGTGAAGGGGGGCGACCGAATTGAGGGTTGCAGCTGTTGTGGTGTTATACAAAGCATCATCTGCATTGTGTAAGGAACTTATGTCTGTAAGAGGGAGAAGGGATTCAGAGAGTGAGTGTAGGTCGAGGTGTTTGAGATTTCTGCGAGGGTATGCAAGTTTGTGGAGTGGGGATTGTGTACCTGGGGAGGAGAGGGAAGTGAATGTGAGTAGGTTGTGGTCAGATAGAGGGAGAGGTGAGTTGGAGAGGTTAGATAGGAAACAGAGGCGGGTGAAGATGAGTTCCAGTGTGTGGCCATATTTGTGGAAGACCATTGAGCAAGGCTGAAGGAGGAAGTGAGGGATAGAAGCTTAGAGACAGATGAGTGGAAAGTATCAATGGGGATGTTGAAGTCGCCCATGATGATAGTGGGGATGTCAGCAGAAAAGAAAGGGAAGCAGCCAGGTGGTGAAGTGGTCGAAGAAAGTGGTGGCTGGCCCTGGGGGGCAGTAAATGACAGCCAGTTGGAGGTTGGAGGGGGAGTAGATGCACACACAGTGTGCCTCGAAAGAGGGGAAAGTAAAAGAGGGCGGCTGTGGGTCTGGGGAGAAGGAGCAGTTATCTGACAGGAGGACACCAACTCCTCCGCCATGCTTGGGAAAGATGGAATCCACCATAGGAAAGTGCAGCTGGTGAAGCTGTGTCAGAGGGGATGAGCCAGGTTTCTGTGATGCAGAGGATATACAAGATGAATGCCCTAAGAGGAGAGTACCAACCAAACCTCCACTACCCCCCAAAATGATGTTTCATGTGAGAAAGTATTTATATTTGTTTAATTTATACATGAATAGTATTTGTCTTTTAACAGTTAGGCTTGGACAACCGCTCATGTGTTTTCAACAGGGAGAGAGGAGAAAGCCACTGCCAGATTGCCACTGCCAGTGACTTAATTCTCCCGAAAACAAAAGGATTAGACATTTAAATTCTAACTGCCGAGCATCGCCCATAGGGGAAAGCCAGGAGGCTTTCATATACATCATATGATTAGTCGGTCCCGCTAAAATCGACAGGCTCAGATGACTTTCATCTAACTTGTATAAGTTGTATGGGGCCTTGACTTGGTTTAGTTTCAGCATGTGATAACATTTAAAGGAAATTAAACCATATTTTCTAATTTATTTCAACTCTAACGACATACTGTAACCATAGACTATTCCTTTACTTTTATTCTGAGATTTGCAGTCTGATTCTGACTAGGGTTAAGATAAAAGAAAAAAGACCTGGTGGGACATTAAATGTGCTGTCCTCTACTGGACAACCCTAACCTAATCACTTCAGTGCCTCATTTAAGAGAAGATTCTCACTGCCAGCAGTGTCACTATTCCAGAAATGTCAGCGCTGCTTTTCCTGGCGGATCACTCGACATTGTTGTGTCACGGATCTGATGAGCTGCAGCCTTTTCTATTACGTTAGAGCGGAAGTCTGCTCGGATTAAATGTTGATTAGCTGCAGCCAATCAACAGTCACTGATTGGCTGCAGCAGACCCATGATGCAACAGTGTAACCCACGAGGAACAGTGGAGCCGACTTAGCTGGAACGGCACAACTGCAGGAGGGGAGAGTATACAATGTTTTAATTTGAAATGGGGCCCAGAAGTAATTAGGCTTTGGTTGTCCAATAGTGAACAAACACTTTAAGGATCTCCAGTTGCAAGGCGAAATATTACATAACGGGGTGGTCCACTACTCGGGCAACCTCTTCTCAATCTGTAGGTTTGCCCCCCAGTAAAATAACAACACTTATACTCACCTGCGGTGCCGTTCCAGGGTTGTTGGCACTGCCTCTCCTGGGGCTCTCGTGACATTTTTATGTCATGTGATCCCTGAGCCAATCATTGGCTGCTTCACTCTCTCTCACAGTCATGCAATGATCTAGTACAAAATTGCAGTTCTGATATCATACCTTAATCCCTGTTATCACATGATCAGTCGAGTGGTCAACAGCAAGTTAATTTTACATTGCTTTCTGCTGACCACTCCACAGATAGGATTTAATAGCCTTTCATAAGCTTTTGATAATCCTACATTTCTTCCTTCTTGTCTAAGAGTTATAGGGTATTCTTTAGATGCCCCATACAGTAAATCTGATGCAGTCACTACATAGATACTTGCATATTTATCCACACTCAGCACACACATGGAAGGACACCTATGCATGCTTACTACATACAGGGATCCACCCTCAGTCATACGTAGTATCATACACATGCCACTCACCACACTTAGGTGAGCACATATAAGTAAGCTGACAATACAGTCACTACACATGTACGTTGGAAGTAAACAAAGTAATGGTGTCCCACCTAATTACTAGTGAGGTCAGTACTGCGTCTAGGAGCAAAAGATAGATGCAGGAGGTCTGCCATTGACCAGCCTTTAGCCTTCGGCAGGTTGAGTAGTTCCTGCAACTGAAAGATGTGCAGATCAATTTGTTCTATTCTCTTGATATAACCAGTAGAATGCAATAGAGAAATCGTTTCCACTTCGATTACCAAAATGTGAATCACAAACTCAGCAAATCAATTCATTGTGTGGGGGAACTGATGGAAAATCGGACGTATATCTCAAATTAGTTGGATCAATTTTCTAATCTCTATTTGTGACTTTTAAACCATCGTTTCCTTGGAGCATATTCTAGTGAGTCCGTATAACTTTTCCCTGATATTACATTACCCAGCATTAAACATTTGCTCTCCAGACTGTAACTATATCTATGTTGGGACAGGTTTTTTTCAACTCCATTAGTTGTGTAAATTGATTTAAAAACAGTTAATTTACCGAACTTAAAAATGCCAAGTCCTAAAATTAATGTCTCCATTAATACCATATTGTTTTAGGTCCAGCATTCTGTCCTGAGGTTTTCAGTTCATGATATTGGACTAATAGAGTTATAAAAGTTTTGTGCATGGATGGAAATTCTAGGTATCTCCATAAACTTGCGTCCAAAGCTGCCCATGCACACATAATCATTCGGCTGGCAGCCGTCTCCCATGTTTTATAAGTGAGACATCTGAGTGCAGTCGGATGTACTCGCACATAGTCAATTGAGAAGATGGAGAAAAAAAGCACTCCTATCAAAATTGTTATCCTCTTAATATATCGCAATCATATGATATAGCACTGTGTACTTACAATTGCTCATTTTGCTGTTCTACCCAGTTAATACTTCTCATTTCCATTAGGTCTATCACATCACATGATTAAAAACTGACTAGCTGAATCCTTCTAAGCTCCATGTAGAAACAGGAGGTCAATTTTCCCTGTATGAGTCATGAGTCACTGCAAAAGTCCCTGGCAGGGGGGGGGGAGCAGCTGGGTCAGGAGTTGAAGAGGGGAATGATTTATGCAGGGATAAGAGACTTCCTGTTTCTACATAGAGCAGAGAAAAGAGAAGAATTAACTGGGTAAAAGGCAAAATGAGCAATTGTAAGTACACAGTGCTATATAATATGATGATTGCCATATATTAAGAGGATACAAACCTTGTTGGGAGTTCTTCTTTAAGATAGAATATTGTTTTAACGTTAGCTTAGAATCATGGTTATTGCTTCATTATTATCCCAGTTTCTCTTCAAACAATAACAATACATTTATTGCTTTCTTAAAGAAGTTGTTCCATGAGGACACTTGGATAAACTCTAAAACTTATACACTGCTCAAAAAAATAAAAGGAACACTCAAATAACACATCCTAGATCTGAATGAATGAAATATTCTCATTGAATACTTTATTCTGTACAAAGTTGAATGTGGTGACAACAAAATCACACAAAAATCATCAATGGAAATCAAATTTATTATCCAATGGAGGCCTGGATTTAGAGTCACCCCCAAAATTAAAGTGGAAAAACACACTACAGGCTGATCCAACTTTGATGTAATGTCCTTAAAAAAAGTCAAAATGAGGCTCAGTATTGTGTGTGGCCTCCACGTGCCTGTATGACCTCCCTACAACGCCTGGGCATGCTCCTGATGAGGTTGCGGATGGTCTCCTGTGGGATCTCCTCCCAGACCTGGACTAAAGCATCCGCCAACTCCTGGACAGTCTGTGGTGCAACGTGACGTTGGTGGATGGAGTGAGACATGATGTCCCAGATGTGCTCAATCGAATTCAGGTCTGGGGAACGGGCGGGCCAGTCCATAGCTTCAATGCCTTCATCTTGCAAGAACTGCTGACACACTCCAGCCACATGAGGTCTGGAATTGTGCTACATTAGGAGGAACCCAGGGCCAACCGCACCAGCATACGGTCTCACAAGGAGTCTGAGGTTCTCATCTCGGTACCTAATGGAAGTCAGGCTACCTCTGGCGAGCACATGAAGGGCTGTGTGGCCCTCCAAAGAAATGCCACCCCACACCATTACTGACCCACTGCCAAACCGGTCATGTTGAAGGATGTTGCAGGCAGCAGATTGCTCTCCACGGCGTCTCCAGACTCTGTCATGTCTTTCACATGTGCTCAGTGTGAACCTGTTTTCATCTGTGAAGAGCACAGGGCGCCAGTGGCGACTTTGCCAATCCTGGTGTTCTGTTGCAAATGCCAAGCGTCCTGCACGGTGTTGGGCTGTGAGCACAACCCCCATCTGTGGACGTCGGGCCCTCATACCACCCTCATGGAGTCGGTTTCTAACCGTTTGTGCAGACACATGCACATTTGTGGCCTGCTGGCGGTCATTTTTCAGGGCTCTGGCAGTGCTCCTCCTGTTCCTCCTTGCACAAAGGCGGAGGTAGCAGTCCTGCTGCTGGGTTGTTGCTCTCCTACGGTCCCCTCCACGTCTCCTGGTGTACTGGCCTGTCTCCTGGTAGCGCCTCCAGCCTCTGGACACTACGCTGACAGACACAGCAAACCTTCTTGCCACAGCTCACATTGATGTGCCATCCAGGATGAACTGCACTAACTGAGCAACTTCTGTGGGTTGTAGAGTCCGTCTCATGCTACCACGAGTGTGAAAGCACAACCAACATTAAAAAGTGACCAAAACATCAGCCAGAAAGCATTGGTACTGAGGTGTGGTCTGTGGTCCCCACCTGCAGAACCACTCCTTTATTGAGGGTGTCTTGATAATTGCCAATAATTTCCATCTGTTGTCTATTCCATTTGCACAACAGCATGTGAAACAGTGGACAGTTTGATTTCACAGAGGTTTGATTCACTTGGAGTTATATTCTGTTGTTTAAGTGTTCCCTTTATTTTTTTAGAGCAGTGTATATAGATGTCATAGAGATGAGTTGCCCCCTTCTAAGTCCAAAGAGTGACTTACGCATAGGAGGACTTAACATGGGCATGCTCCTGAAGTGAAATGTGTGACCACCTATAGCCACCACTAGCTATATCAGTTGAATGACAGGAGTTTCATCTACCAGATAAAATAATCTTGTGATTGTGCAGATGTGCAGACAATGATAGGCTGTTCAGCTAAAATGATCTCCAATGCTTTAAAATGGAAAGCAAAACCAGAGAGACGTGGAAGAAAACGGAAGACGGCCATTCGAATGGATTGAAGAATAGCTAGAATGGCAAAGGCTCAGCTAATGATCAGCTCCAGGATGATCAAAGACAGTCTCATGTTACATGTGAGTACTGTGACAGTTAGAAGACGTCTGTGTGAAGCTAATCTCTTAGCAAGAAGTTTCCTGCAAAGTCACACTGTTAAAAAAAAGACATGTACTGAAGCGGATACAATTTGTCAAAGAACACATAAACTGGCCTAAAGAGACATGGAGAAACATTCTGTGGACTGATGAAAGTAAAATTGTTCTTTTTGGGTCCACGGGCCACAGACAGTTCATCAGACGACTCCCAAACTCTGCATTCAAGCCACAGTACACTCTGAAGACAGTGAAGCATAGCGACGCAAGCATCATATGGGCATGTTTCTCTTACTATGGTGCTGGACCTATTTACCGCATACCAGGGGTCATGGATCAGTTTGCATATATTAAAATACTTGAAGAGCTCATGTTGCCTTACGCTGAAGAAGATATGCCCTCGATATGGGTGTTTCAACAAGACAGCGACCCTAAACACACCAGTAAACAAGCAAAATCTTGGTTCCAGTCCAACAAAATTGAGGTTATGGAGTGGCCAACCCAATCTCCGGACCTTAATAGAACACTTGTGGGGTAACATCAAAAATGCCTTTTCTGAGGCAAAGCCAACAAATGCCAAAAAAATGTGGGATGTAGTCAAAGCATCCTGGGCTGGAATAACAGTTGACAGGTGCCAGAAGTTTGTTGACTCTATGCAACATATATGTGAAGCAGTTCTAAAAAAAACTGTGGGTATACAACTAAATATTAGGTTAGTGATTCACAGGAATGCTAAATCCTCAAGAAAAGTACATATTGTGAGTTTGTAAAGACAAATTGAGACACTGCTACTTTTTAGAACAGCCCCGTGTTCATTTTTTGTTATTTTCTGTAAAATAATTAAAAATTATATACATTTCTCTTCATGTTTTGAATTAGAGAACAGTGTGCAATGTCCAAATGCATGGAAATAAAAACTAGTATAAAGATTTTGTGCTTAACTCATGTTTTTGAACACACTGCTATTATTTTGTACACTACTGTATATTGTTTGCCATTAGGAGGATCTATCACCAGATATCACAATATAAACTGCATACTTTATGATCTCTTCGATCCGTTCAGGTTGATGTACGTACCGGTAATTTGAAAACCAATGTCAGAATGGCTGTATAATCCTGATATTAAGATGCAAATTTCACGAGTCCAGCTTAAGAGTGAGGGAGTCTATGACCACCCAGCCTGCCTGACAGTTGCAGCTTATACTGAGCATTTTGAGATTTCAGCAGCAGCTGGGAGAAGAGATGCCGAGCTATCAATCTAGGTGGGCTGAGATTAAGTTCAAACTTTCAGATTGGACTATGCAGCCATTCTGATGTGGATATTCAAAATAAGTAAACCAGCTTCATCAGGTCTATGAGTTCTTTTTAATCATATATGCAGCCTGTCTTCTAGAATTTTACAATCCCAGTAGTTACACCCCCCCCCCCTTCACAGACTACAGACATTGCAGATTTTATGGCAGTCTGTAGGTAATAGTAGTTGGTAGTGACTTTATTCTACTCAGTTCTCTATTCTTCATCCTGGGACCTGTCTAGTTGGGTACACTAATCCCGACTAGTACTGCACATAGTGTACACCTACACACATATGCACACATACGCACATGTTTATTCTGCTAATGTGCATCGCATAGCATTGGTGAATTTGCTCATGTTTTAGTAAAATGAATATCATACTACAGTTTCCTAGTGACAAGCTGAGAAAATAACTATAGGACCTACCTGATTGTCTTTTCCGAGATAAACAATTCAGTGGAGTACCACAAAACAAAGTATGGAAGTTTCCATAGCAACTGATTCATTTCATTTTTTATTTTTTTTTGCCATAGTTGCATACACTCACATCTTTTAATAAAATCTGTCATATCTATGTATTTCTTCTCAGGTCACAACATGCTGGAGATTCTATATATTCTACATCAAGCTGCCAGCAAAAGTGAGTAATCGATGAACTACTGTGGGTTATTAAAAAAGAACTGCTTTTATGAAGAAAATCACTGTCGCGTCTTATCAAGAGGCAAAATATGAAGAGAAGTCAAAAGGCAGGAGAAGTCTTGGTACTGTGAACTAAACAGGTTTACATGGGCATGCAATGGCCACAACCTTTACTCAAAGAAGCCCTGCATAACTATTGTTTGTCCTTCTAGCCAGGTGGCCTGACCAAGGACATGGTTTACTGTAGATACCTTTCCAGACCTAATTGTTTATTCCCAATATGACACGTTAACAGCTACTCACAACTTTTTAAGTTCCAAAAATAGGATTTTGGAGATAGTCAAGTACAGCGCTTGGCTATGACCATCAGTCCCATAGACAATGTGTGCCTCTATTCCATTATTATGGGGCATTTAATAGCCCCGTTCTTGGGAACAGTGTGGCTCTCAGTGTTCGGACCACCAGCGATCACCATGTCCTGTGAATATGTGATATATTGCCAAACTAGTAATAACTCCTTAATCAAGAGTAATCTTATTCAGTGCTTATCCCTATTTCATAGGCAATAACTTCCCAATCGCAGTAGGTCTGGCTGCTGGGAACCACACCAATCCCAAGAACCAGGGGTTCTGAAGAGCCCCTTGTGAATGGAGCAGGGGTTTATCATGCGTACTGCTGCTTCTCTCATTCTTATGGGAGTGCCGAAGACTGGCTGAGCACAGTGCTTGGTTATCTCTGGTGATCCCTTTAAGAATAAATGGAGCAAAAGTGAACATAATCGACCAACTCTTCAGAGCCCCGATACTTAGGATCAGTTGGGGTGTCAGCAGTTAGAGCCCAGTGATTGGGACGTCTGACTGCAGGGAAACACACGGATCCCAAGAACTCAGGGTTCTGGAGAGCCCCTTATGGATGGAGCTGGGGTTTATCATGCGTACTGCCGCTCCTCTCATTCTTATGGCAGTGCCGAAGACTAGCTGAGCATAGTGCTTGGTTATCTCTGGTGGTCCCATTAAGAATAAATGGAGTAGCAAGTGAGTGTAATCGACCACCTCTGCAGAGCCCCAGTTCTCGGGATTAGCTGGGGTCCCAGCGGCTAAAACCCGGTGATCGGGGAGTTCTTCCCTATCCAATTAATAGGTGATAACTTCTAAACTTCAGAATACCCTTTTAAGTGGGCACATACAAAGCTTGGACTGTAATGCACTATGTAAATATATACATTACTGATTAAATCATTATCAGGTAATCCTTCCCTCTAAATCCAAAGAAAACATGTGTGGGTAGAAGCTAACAGTGCTCCGGGAAATACTCCTAGACTGATCTGTACACCGTCTGCAAAAGAGAGGATGAAGGAATCAGGAGGGGGTAGAGGGTGGACATGTGGCCAAACACTGAGATGAGGTCCAGTGCTGAGAGCGTCCTGCCCGACAATGTCTCTCAAATACACCAGTCAGGTTCCTGTTCTTCAGTATACTTAACTTTACCTATATCATTGTCTTCAATCTTTTCCCATTTGCTTTCAAACTTGATTGTTTCCTGGCCATCTTGCCTTCGATCTCTATTGTATTCTATATCCAAGTTCACACATTGCTGAAAATTTTTGGGCAGATTCGTTCACAAATCTGCAGGCAGAATCCGCATATGTTATTTGGAGATTTAATTGTGGATTTAGCTTCGGATTTCATCTTACTCCAATACAATGCATATAACAGGGTGAAATCCACTATGAAGATCCTCACAACAATGAGCACGATGCAGATATGAAATCCACACCATGCTTTAGGCCACATTCACACGTTGAGTATTTGGTGAGTTTTTTCCATCAGTATGTGTAAGCCAGAACCAGGAGTGGGTGATAAATACAGAAGTGGTGACGTGTTTCTATTATACTTTTCCTCTGATTGTTCCTCGCCTGGTTTTGACTTAAAAATACTGATATAAAATACTGATCGTAGGAAAATAGCCTTAAAGGGAATCTGTCACCAAGTTCTTGCTATCTGATCTGAGAGCAGCATGATGTAGGGGCAGAGACCCTGGATCTAGTGGTATCACTTATTGGGTTGCTTGCTGCAGTTTTGATAGCATCATTGTTTTCTTTGCTGCAGATCTAGCGGTTCTCTGAATGTTCAGCTCTGTATAACTCCGCCCCCACACCACTGATTGGCAGCTTTCTGTGTACTCTATGCATTGACAGAAAGCGGCTAATCAGTGGTGGGGATAGGGTTACACAGAGCAGGAGGACTACATGGCACCAGACAACTAGTCCTCTAGTGATAATCTTCTGATAAAACACTGATTTTATTGAAATTACAGCAAGCAGCCCAGTAAGTGACACATCACTAGAATCAGGGTCTATTCTCCTACATCAGGCTGCTCTCAGCTTAGGTGGCAAAGACCTGCTGACAGATTCCCTTTAATTTTCATGTGGACTTTTTCAGCAATGTGTGAATGAGATTTTAAGAACCACAGTTCCTTGTATTGTATTATAAATTTCTGCAGATTTGTGGTGTGGAAATCCACAGCAAATCCTGAATCCTCTTAGCCTAATAGTGACCTTGACGTTTCCATTTATTTATTTTTTTAGATTGAAAGCTCCTTCAGTGTTCTGGAAATACGATGTCTCACAGCTATCAGTCTTAGCCAGGTACTGAGTATGTATAACCATTGTTGAGCAGTGATATTGACCTTCCTAGTCAATATTACAACATTATCATTAAAGGGGTATTCCCATCTCTAAGATCCTATCCCAATATGTAGTAGGTGTAATAATAATAATATTAGAAAATACCTCCAATTAGAAGTGGAGTATAGTTCTTCTGATTTGCTATTGTGCTTTCCCCATGTGCACGGCATTGCAGGAGCTTAGGTATCCATGGTTATGACCACAGTAATAGTAACAGTTTGTTAGTTGTTAGTGGTCATAACCATGGATACCTAAGCTACTGCAATGCCCTGCACATGAGGTAAGCGACATAGAGAATCAGAAGAACTATACTACATTTCTAATTGGAGGAATTTGCTAATATTACTATTATTACACCTACTACATATTGTGATAGGATCTTGGAGATAGGGATACCCCTTTAAGTTCCCCTAACTGTTACCTCACTACTCCCATCCAGTTCTTTTTTTTTAATCAAATGTTTTTTCTTGAAGATTTTCAAGTTTAAAGACATTTACAAACAAAATGAAAAACAAACTCCGCTTTCCAACCCCTCCCGCAACGCAGAATAACAAGTCATATCCAAGTGCAAAAAATAGACTACAGTTCCATAAAGGAGAGAATATCATACTTAGTTGATTATCGTTAACTTATTGAAACAGAAATTAAAGAAAGATGAGTACCGGTATGCTGGAAAAAGTACCACCAAGAAATATATTGTATCTAAAATGAAGGCCGAGTATTCAGAAAAGACCTAACGGTGTCTCTGTAGAGACCCTGATCCATCAATCCAGTTTTTCAAATGTTGTAATAACATTCCCTTTTAAATAGATGCCTCTTTCCATCCAGTTCTTAATATTACATGTATCAGATAGAATTGTGGATCTGATACATATAGTAGTAATGTAAAATTGAGATAATTCTACCCTATATGCCACTATTGTCTGTCTTTGATGCCTTCATGCTGCCATTACTGTTTCCTATCCTCTTGCAGATACTTATTGAAACAGAGAAGGGAAGCTTCCAACTGACCCTCAGCGCTCAGAATACGGATCAGCTGATTAACGGCATCCAGGCCACTCTGTCCAAAATATTTCCCACTCCAGATACAGTGTAAGTTCCCATTTGGAAGTGACACCAGATCCTTGCCTTGTGACAAGCATCGTCTTAATTAGAGCTCAGCACAGTCGATTGGGAATTCTTTAATTGCAGTTTGCAGGTCGCTGTAGTAAGAAGTGAGATGATATAGATAATCTTTCAGATGTAATAAATACTATGCTGGTATTTCAGATATTAGCAGCTGCCTACACTGCTTATTGGAGTGATGATTAGGATTGTACTTCTCTGTGGTTCTTCTGCATTTCTGACACAATCGTAGATACTCTGTGTGCTGCGCCATATAGCACATCATTACTTGCTTCTATAATAACTCCATATGGAGAAAGCCACATTCTTTTTTCTGTTAAATTCATCCAGAATCCAACAAAAAAAAACCTCAATAAGTCTTGTGTATGAAATAGGAGATATGCAGGGGTATAGTAAGACCCCATAGCAGTTTATGGATCACACCTTGAAGGAAATGTATCATCAGAAAATGACCTATTGTTTAAATGAGGTTTTTGTGTTAAACATATATTTTTAATATTTTACAATCTAGATTAAGAAAAAAAAATCTTGCAATTTTAACTCTGGCCATTGAGGCTATTTTAGACATCCTGTTTTTTTATTGAAGACTTTTCTGCAGGCTCATTATCATCACTGGTAGGATTATAATGACAGGTGACACCTCTATACACAGCTGCTAACACAGGATCGCCATATTCCCCCTCCCTTCCCGATGAGAATTGCTCATGTTCATCGGATGCTTCCATACAAAATATAGGGTCTGAGTCTGGTTATTGATGCTAATGTACATGTGAATTTCCTGAAAGAAAAGGCAGTAGAAGTGTAGAATAGCCCATGTGGCCAGTGAGAAAATGGCAAGATTTTATTTGAATATATATCATAATAAAAAAACATTACTAAAAAAAACAACGCAAAAACAATTTACATAAAAACCTTCAATTAAACAATGTGTCATTTTCTATGACACACTACCTTTAAGGTTCCATACAACTAATGGACCGCAGATTGATTTTTTTTGGAAAACACACTATGAAAGTACTTGCATATTTGAATACCATATATATCCACTGACCCTAAATAGGATTCATAAGTCTATATACTTTGATTCAAATACAGTTCATATCTTAAAAAGTACCCGTCGCTTTAATTTTTATTTCATAATTTAATAATACACATGAAAATAAGAAACTGCGTAATATATCTTATCAGAGAAATTTGCTTCATCTTTCTCCTGGACTGATGTTTCACTCTCAGTTCATGGGTAAAATCTGTATTCAGTGAAGACAGATTTTCACAATATTGAGATAGGAGATGACAGCTGGGGCCTTTACAATTCTACAAAGAGGTTATTGGGAGGAGCAAGGAGTAGATAGAGGCAGACGCAGACATCCTGCTCCAATTTCTATAGAACATTGTCAACAATACCTGCCGTTTCCTATGGGAGAATCTGTCTTCACTGAATACAGATTTTACCTGTGAGTTGAGAATTTTGAGAATGAAACATCAGTCCTGGTGGAGAAAGGAGCTGATTTCTCTGATAAGATATATTACAAAGTTTCTTATTTTCACATGTACTATTGATTTAGGAAAAAATAAATCAATAAAATGACAACTACTCTTTAACATTTACTGACCTACTTTTTCTGTGCTCCTCGCTCCTTCTTTTTGCTATTATGCACTAGATGTCTGGTCAGGCGACAATATCCCGAGTCTGCGGACAGTTCACGAAATTCATCTCCAAACTCCGACTCTACTGGGCTTCCTCCTACCCCTGGGATCTGCGGTGAGACATTTTATACATCAGTACATAGATGATATTTCATTATCAGGCTTCTTTCCTCATCTTTTTGATGTGTTACTGTTGTATGGATACATTTTATTTACGCGCTTGTCATATTACATGCTATTTTAATGAGTACCAGGATAATATTAGTAGTCAAGATGGATGTCATAATAACTTTTTTTTTTTTATAAAAGTCATGATAAAGAATAATGATTGTGTAAGTACATGGGTAGTTTTACAGTTGGCTAAAATTTCTTCCAGCATTGTTACTTGATAAAGATGGGGGAAGGGGATTCACAATCTGGGCCTGAGGCTATCAGACGAGGGGTTGTGATAGTCTCCAAAAGACAACCCCTTTAGGGACTGTTCTCTACCTGCTATATTAGGATGAAGAGCCGCCCTTGACCAAACACAGAGACCTCTATTATTAATCCAGATTATAAGGAGTTAAGTCTGTACATTTCGTGCCAGTATTAGCTCTTGTGGGATGATTAGATGTATTCTGCCGAGCTCTTAGGATCTGCAGGAAATTGACCAAGCTCAATATTTAATTTGATATTTTTTTACTGAACCAAAAAAACCCTTAGATCTCAAATGTGAAAGATATCAGCGAGTTCAATTATACGGCCTGAAGCAAAAACTAAATATAGCTTTGTATTGCTATCCAAAAGGTGTGGTGAAAGGCTAGCTTCTGGGTACTATTGATTTACTGTATATAAAGGATCCTGCTACCTAAAGGCACGCTTACAATTTCTAAGGCTTTTAACATTACTTGTGCAGGATACCAGTCTAATTCCTCTCTGTTGTCTCATTAAAGGGGTATTCCCATCTCCAAGATCCTATCCCAATATGTAGTAGGTGTAATAATATTAATATTAGCATATACTTCCAATTAGAAATGTAGTATAGATTTTTTGATTCGCTATGTCTCATTACTCATATGCAGGGCATTCCAGGACCTTAGGTATCCATGGTTACGACCACTGATATAGTGACAGCTAGTTAGCTAGTTGCTAGAGGTCGTAACCATAGATACCTAAGGTCCTGCAATGCCTGCACATGAGGATAGAGACATAGCAAATCAAAAATACTATACTACATTTCTAATTGGAGGTATTTTCTAATAGTATTATTATTATTATTACACCTACTACATATTGGGATAGGATCTTGGAGATGGGAATACACCTTTAAGTCAACAAGCCTTGGTGCCTAAAGGGGTATTAGATCATATAACTGTTATCCCTGTGGGCATTTGCTCTGTTTAACCCACAGTTTTAATTTCACCAGTTTTCTTTCATAACCAGAGAGTGTTGAATGCTTTCTTGTATATACATATTGCCTAATGCATCTAATGTATGTTAAAGAACTGTATACAGGTGATATAAAAAGTCTACACTCCCCTCTTAAAATGCCTGGTTTTTGTCATGTAAAAAAATAATGCCAAGAAGAATCATTTCAGTACTTTTCCCACCTTTAATGTCACCCATAATCTGTACAAATCCATTGAGAATCAAACTGAAATCCTTGTAAGTGGGGAAATAACAAAAAAAACCTGTAATAATGAGGTTGCATAAATGTGAACACTCTCTTAAAATTAGGGATGTGGTAATGTGCAGAATTAGCCAATTACGTTTAAACTAATTTTAAAATAGTATTCAGTACACCGCTGCCATCATTTACAGTGATTCTGATTAACCCCATATAAAGCTTACCTGTTCTAGTAGGATTTCTTACATTTTGTTAGTTCAATTTTACAGCTAAAGCCATAGTCCGTAAAAAGCTTATAACACAGCAAAGGGATCTCATTATTGGCAGTTATCAATCAGGAGAAGGGTACAATTTTTTTTCCAAGGCATTAGATATTATGTGGACCATTGAGAAGACGTCAAAGGTCGGGTAGGGGTTTCTGTCCTTTGATGTATGGGAGCTGTAGCTGCGCGATTGCCACCGGGAGTTTGGCTTACATGTTAGCCGAGCCCCTGCTGTTTAACCCCCTAAATTCTGCAATTGATATTGATAGCAGCATTTGGATCGCTTGTAGAAGGAGGGGGCTCCCTCTCCCTTCCGATCGGCGCCCCCACAACGTCATCGCGAGGGCCTGATCGTTTTCATGGCAACCCGAAGTCGTCATGATGACCTTCGGGTCAGTCAGCTACGGCAAGCCTGTTAGCCCAAGCCAGGAGCATGGTGTAAAAGGCCTCTGTCAGCATACCACTAACAGGTAAAATGCATTGTAATGCTGGTGCATTGCAATGCATTATATCAGTGATCAGGCTGATAAAAGTCCACAAAGAGGGACTAAGTAAAAAAGTAAAAAAAAAAAAGTAAACAAAAATTGTAAAAATATATTTTTAAAATATCACAAAATAAATGTAAAAATATGAAAATAATATTATACCAATAAATAGGTATATTTATGTAAAAACCAAAATAAACCAAAAAAGTACACATTTGGTAAGGACCCCACCTATAAAACTATCACATTAGTTAACCCCTTCAGTGAACACCGTCCAAAAATAAAAATAAAATACGCAGCACAAAACTATGCTTTTTCATCATACTTGCCGAGCAAAAAGTGCAATGAAATGCGATCAAAAAATCAAATGGTAATGTAAATGGTATCACTGAAAACGTCATCTTGTCCCAGAAAAAATAAGCCACCATACAGCTACATCAGTGGAGAAATAAAAAAAAGCTATAGCTCTCAGAATAAAGCGATGTAAAAAACATTTCTTTTTCTATAGAACAGTTTTTATTGTGTAAAAGCGGCACAACATAAAAACATGATATAAATGTGGTATCGCTGTAATCGTACTGACCCGAAGAATAAAGCTGCCTTATCACTTTTACCACACGCGGAACGGCATAAAAAAACCCAAAAAAAACAATTCCTGAATTGCTTGTTTTTGTTCATTCTGCCTTCCAAAAATTGTAATAGAAAGCCATCAAAAAATGTTACCAATAAAAATGTCAACTTGAATAAACAAGCCCTAACATGACTCTGTCGGCAGAAATATAGAAAAATTATAGCTCTCAAAATATGGCCAAGAAAAGCGTCTTTTAGTGTGTGACAGCAGCCAAACATAAAAAAAACTATATAAATCTGATATCGCTGTAATCGCTCCGACCTCAAGAATAAAATCATCTAATCACTTATACGGCGTAGAAAATAAATGAAACCAATTATTTACCTGCTGTTGATTTGTTTATTCTGCCTCTCAAAATATTGCAGTAAGGCTCGGCTCACATTTATCCTGCGCTCTTCACTGAGAGCTTACAACGGGGTTTCCCTGTAAATCTAATATATGATTCAGAACCCCTGACAAAAGATTCCCTATAATGAGGCAGATGGAAACACTGTGGACGCCGTCTGACCTATGATCCAGTGTCCGTCTTTTTCAGCACGTATAAAAGCACGGTCGGCTATAGCTTTGAGCACCTCTGAAAAGAAAGACAACGCTGAACAGAGGCCAGACGGAGTCCAGAGTAACTCTGCTCCCTCATTATAGTGAATGGATCTCTCAGGCGTTTCTTCTGAATCATGTCATTCAGAGATTTAGATGGAAACCCCAATGTAAGTGCTCAGTGTAGAGCGCAGGATACATGTGATCTAAAATGTTATGTAAAATGTTCCCAATGAAAGCTTCAACTCAATCCACAAAAACGCCCCCACTCAGGTCCATCATCTGGCAATGGCAATATAGGGAGCTTACTTTTTACTGGTATCACAAAGGCTCTGGAAAAGCACTATGGCTCCTCGCCCCCCAAAAGAAATCCATTGAATTCTATACTCCCAAATCCAAATGCCCCACAGTTTGCCTAAACCACATTTAGCATCCACATGTTTGGCATTTTTGTAGCGATGAGAGCCCGCTTAATTTACGGGGTGCATGTCTCCAGAATCACGAGCTGAGCACAATGTATGGGCACTACAATGTACTGGGCACTACAATGTAGTGCCTCTACAATGGCAGATTTGGAATTTTCACTCTACAACATTCACTGCTGCTCTTTTCTGGAAAACACCCATGGAGTCAAAAATGTCACTAGACCTGTAGATAAATTACAAGAGGGGTGTAATTTCCAAAGTGGGGTCACTTGAGGGCTCTGTATATGGAGACCGCAAACTACTTTATGATAATTTGTTCTCCAAGAGTCAAATAGCAGTCCGTCCCTCCCGAATCTCGCTGTGTGGCTAAGCAGTACTGTACAGCCACATACATTATGGAGTATTGCCACGGTCAGCAGAAATTGTGTGACAAATTTTGGTACAATTTTTACCCATTTCTATGTGTGAAAATGTAAAATCTGGGGTTAAACAAACTTTTTGTGGCTAAAATGTAATTAGTTTTTCTTCACTGCCCAATGGTATAAAATTCTGGGACACACCTGTCTTGTCAGTATGTTCACTGCACGCTTATATGAATTAATTGAGAAATTTAGTTTGTAAAATGGGGTCACTTATGTAGGGGTTCTGCTGTTATCGCACATCTGGGACTCTGCCAATGTGACATGCACCGTCAAACCATTCCAGCAAAATCTGAACTACAATATGGCGCTTCTTTCCTTCTGAGCTTTGCACTGTGCCTCAAAATATTTTTTTTAACACATAGGGGGTATTGGCGTACTCAGGAAACATTGCGTAACAAATTGTACAGTTCATTTTCTCCTATTATCACATTTGAACTTTGAAACTTGGGGCCAAAGCAACATTTTAATGGAAAAAATGGTAATTTTCCAATGACTCAACCCAATGTTATTAAATTCTGTGAATCGCCTGAGGGTTAAAAGTGCTCACTACACCCTTAGATGAATTCCTCAAGAAGTGTAGTTTCCAAAATGGGGTAAATTATGGGGGTTTCTGCTGTTTTGACATGTCAGGGACTATTCAAATGTGCAATGGCATCCGCAATCTAATCCAGCCAAAATTGCGCTTCAGAATTCAATTGGCGCTCCTTCCGAGCCCTGATGTGTGCCCAAAAAGTATTTATCCACCACAAATTGGGTATCGGCGTACTCAGGAGAAATTGCACAACAGATTTTGGGGTCCATTTTCTCTTCTTACCCTTGTGAAAATAAAAAATTTGAGGCTAAAGTAACAAATGTGATTTTTTATTTTCACTGTTCAACATTATAAAATTCTGTGAAGCATCTGTAGGTTCAAGGTGCCCACCACACCTCTAAATTCCTTGAGGGGCGCAGTTTCCTAATGTGACCTGGCGTCCGCTATCTATTCCAGCCAAAATTGAGCTCCAAAAGTCAAATGGTGCTCCTTCCCTTGCGAGCACTGTCGTATGCCCAAACAGTAGTTTTCCCCACGTATGGGGTATCGGTGTACTAAGGAAAAATTGCTCAACAAATTATACAGTCCATTTTCTCCTGTTACCCTTGTGAAAATGAAAAATTTGGGACTGAAGCAACATTTTTGTGGGAAAATTAGATTTTTTATTTTCACGGTTCAACGTTCTGTGAAGCATATGTGGGTTCAAGGTTCTCACCACACCTCTAAATTCCTTGAGGGGTGCAGTTTCCAAAATGGGGTCACTTGTGTTTTTTTTTCACTTTTTAGGCACATCAGGGGCTCTGCAAATGCGACATGGCATCTGCTATCTATTCCAGCCAAAATTGCGCTCTAAAAGTCAAATGGTGCTCCTTACCTCCTGAGCCCTGCCATGTGCCCAAACAGTAGTTTTCCCCCACGTATGGGGTATCAGTGTACTTTGGAGAAATTGCTCAACAAATTGTATAGTTCATTTTCTCCTGTTACCCTTGTGAAAATGAAAAATTTAGGAATGAAGCAACATTTTTGCGGGAAAAATTAGATTTTTTATTTTCATGGTTCAATGTTATGAAATTCTGTGAAGCACCTGTGAGGTCAAGGTGCTCATCACACCTCTAAATTCCTTGAGGGCTGCAGTTTCCAAAATGGGATCACTTGTGGGGGTTTCCACCGTTCAGGCACATCAAGGGCTCTGCAAGCCCGACATGTCGTTTACTGTCTATTCCAGCCAATTTTTTAGCTCCAAAATTTGAATGGTGCTCCTTCCCTTCCGAGCCCTGCCATGCGATCTAGCGGTAGTTTTGCACCACATATGGGTTATTGGTGTACTCAGGAGAGACATGCACAACAAATTCTACTGTTCATTTTTTCCTCTTACTCTTTTGAAAATGCAAAATTTGAGGCTAAAGCAATATTTTCGTGGGAAAAAGTAAAATTTTAATTTTTTCCTTCCATATTCTTTTAATTCCAGTGAAGTCCCGGAAGGGTTAATAAACTTCTTGAATGTGGTTTTGAGTGGTATAGTTTTCAAAATGGTGTCACTTTTGGGTATTTCCTGTCACATATTCCCCTTGAAGCCACTTCAAATGGGATGTGGTCATTAAAAAAATTGGTTTTGTAAATTTTGTTGGAAAAATTATAAATTGCTTATAAACTTTTAACCCTTTTAACTTCATAACAAAAAATGTTTAAAAACTACGCTAATGTGAAGTAGACATGTGGTAAATGTTATTTATTAATTATTTTGTGTGATATAACTATCTGATTTAAGGGCATAAAAAATAAAATTTTGAAAATTGCAACATTTTCAATTTTTTTTGTCAAATTTTCATAAATAAATGCAAATCATATCCACCGAAATTTACCACTAACATGGAGTACAATGTGTCATGAAAAAAACAATACAAAAATCTCTGGGATGTGCTGAAGCGTTCCAGATTTCTAACGTCATAAATTGATACTGGTCAGAATTGAAAAAATTGGCCTAGTCAGGAAGGTGAAAACAGGCAGGGGGGGGTGAAGGGGTTAAATTTAGCATCATAGTGACATTACGTAGAACTGGATGTCCCTTAAAGATTGATGAAAAGACAACAAAAAAAATGGGCCAGGAGGCTGCCAAGAGATCTACAGCAACATTAAAGAGCTGCAGAAATTTCTAGAAAATACTGCTTGTGTACTGCATGTGACAACAGTCTCCTGTGTTCCTCATATGTCTGGCCTGTGGGATAGGGTGGCAAGATGGAAGCCTTTTCTTAAAAAGAAAGACATCCAAGACCGGCTATGAATTGCCAAATCCAGATCTGCCAAAAAGATTTGGGAAAACGTTTTCCCGTCCGATGAGACCAAGGTTGATCTTTTTGGCCATCATTTCAAAAGGTATGTTTGGCACAAAGCCATCACTGCTCATCACCAAAACAACAGCATAACCATAGTGAAGTATGGTGGAGGCAGCATTATGCTTTGGGGCTGTTTTTAAGCAGCTGGAACTGGGGAGTTAGTCAAGGTACAGGGAATTATGAATTGTTCCAAATATCAGTCAATTTTGCAACAAAACCTTCAGGCCTCTGCTAAAAAGATGAAAATGACGAGAAATTTCACCTTACAGCACAACAACCCTAAGCATTTCTCAAAATACAAAAAAGAATGGCTTCATTAGGAGAAGATTAAAGATTTGGAATGGACAAGCCAGAGTCCAGATCTAAATCTAACTGAAAATATGTCGATTGCCCTGAAGAAGGCGCTGTACACATCAGAGAGATTTGGAGTGCTACTTCAACGATGAGTGAGCAAAGATTGCCACTTTTAAATGTGTGATGCTGGTAGACTCCTACTCAGAAGGACGGAATGTTGTCATAAATTCAAAGAGTACTTCAACAAAGTATTAGTTTAAGGGTGTGCATATTTATGCAACCAGGTTATTTTAGTTCTTTATTTTTCTTTTTCTTTTTCTACCAGAAAAGATTTCAGTTTACTTTTCAATTGAATCATACAGATTATAGGTGACTTAACAAGTGGAAAAAAAATTCTGAAATGATTATTCTTGCTATAATTTTTTTTAAATGACAAAAAGCTGGCATTCTACCAGGGGAGTGTAGACTTTTTATATCCACTAAAAGTGTGTTATCTATATAACTGGATGTGTCCTCATATGTTCAAATCTACATAGGGTTAACACACTTTATTGATTGCTGTAATGGTTAAAATACATTGTGGTTGGGACTGGTGACGTTCACTATTCACAGTCAGTCATCTTAGTTTTCTAGCGTAACTGAATGGTATGCAAGAGTTTCGCCCCCAGGAGCTTTGTCTGTAGGAAAGTGCGGTATTTTACAACTGAATTTTTGTTTTCTACCCGCCTGTTACCGCGCTTCTGTCCTACCACTTGCCTCATTGTATTCTAAATTTAGCCTTGCCATTTCTTCTTTTACTGTTCGTGACTCATCTGTAGTATTTTTCCACCTATGCTTTATCAAGTGTGTTGCTTGAAATGGCACACAAATATGTGCCGTTCAGAGCTACAATTTTGAGTATTTCTTGTATTTTTCTACTTATTTTGATTTACCTGTGTTTACCAAAAATGTACTATTTTAAATACAGCAAGTATGAGAAGTGATCTTTTAAAAAAGGTTTTTATATTTTATAGTTATGCACATTCTTTTTCCAAAAGTGAAAGAGACCAGGTAAAGACATTGGCATTAAGTTATAAACGACAGCAAAATATAAGATTTATTATTAGTGGCAAATGTGATAACAACGAATATGTAAATAAGATATTATAATAATTAGACCAACGAAAGGTACAGAAAGAGAAAAGAAAGGGAACAAAAAGCGATATTATCAGGACTTCACAGTATTGTCAGAAAATTACCTATTGTTTAAAGCAGATTTCATCTTGTGTCGTGTGCATTGTGAGCAGGGTCAGCAGTCAGTTCATTCTTACCAGAATACGGCTGCATTAAATAGTAACACCTCTATTATAACGCTGGAGGCATAGAAGACAGGATTGCGCCATTGACAATAATGTTGTCCGGCTTTAGGCTACAAGTCACAGAGTGACTGCAGGCTTGAGAATCAATAAAAAAGCACACACTGTGCGCTATAAGGATTCTCCTGTGCCGGGAGCGGCGAGGGCGTGACCACAAGTATGTGATCTGCATATATGCGGTCACATGCCGACTAGACGTGCACATCCTCGCACAATGCTAGTGTATTGTGTGAGGTCAGAAACGTCTAGTAGTGTGGCCAAAAGTATACAAACTGCTTTACCAACTGCCAGGGCTGCCACTAGAAATTTTGGGGCCCCATGCTGTCAAAATTTCCAGGCCCCCTTGAGACTCCTCCCAGGCTCCACCCCAGCTCTGCCTCCAGCCCTTGAACCTTCCACAGTCCCACCGCCCACTCCTAGAAAAACTCCACTTCTGCTCCACGTCCTCACCAATCACTCATTAATAGTTCCCATCGAACACCAGACCGCATACAGTGGGGAAAAAAATTATTTAGTCAGCCACCAATTGTTCAAGTTCTCCCACTTAAAAAGATGAGAGAGGCCTGTAATTGACATCATAGGTAGACCTCAACTATGAGAGACAAAATGAGAAAACAAATCCTGAAAATCACATTGTCTGATTTGGAAAGAATTTTTTTTCAAATTTTGGGGGTAAATAAGTATTTGGTCATTTACAAACAAGCAAGATTTCTGGCTCTCACAGACCTGTAACTTCTTCTTTAAGAGGCTCCTCTGTCCTCCACTCATTACCTGTAGTACTGGCACCTGTTTGAACTTGTTATCAGTATAAAAGACACCTGTCCGCAACCTCAAACAGTCACACTCCAAACTCCACTATGGTGAAGACCAAAGAGCTGTCGAAGGACACCAAAACAAAATTGTAGCCCTGCACCAGGGTGGGAAGACTGAATCTGCAATAGGCAAGCAGCTTGGTGTGAATAAATCAACTGTGGGAGCAATAATTAGAAAATGGAAGAAATACAAGACCACTGATAATCTCCCTTGATCTGGGGCTCCACACAAGGTCTCACCCCGTGGGGTCAAAATGATCTCAAGAACGGTGAGAAAAAATCCCAGAACCACACTGGGGGACCTAGTAAATGACCTGCAGAGAGCTGGGACCAGCGTTACACAGGCTACCATCAGTAACACACTACGCCGCCAGGGACTCAGATCCTGCAGTGCCAGACGTGTCCCCCTGCTTAAGCCATTACATGTCCGGGCCCATCTGAAGTTTGCTAGAGAGCATTTGGATGATCCAGAAGAGTATTGGGAGAATGTCATATGGTCAGATGAATCCAAAGTAGAAAAGTAGAACTGTTTGGTAGAAACACAGCTCGTCGTGTTTGGAGGAGAAAGAATGCTGAGTTGCATCCAAAGAACACCATACCTACTGTGAAGCATGGGGGTGGAAACATCATGCTTTGGGGCTGTTTCTCTGCCAAGGGACCAGGATGACTGATCCGTGTACATGAAAGAATGAATGGGGCCATGTATCGAGAGATTTTGAGTGCAAACCTCCTTCCATCAGCAAGGACATTGAAGATGAAACGTGGCTGGGTCTTTCAGCATGACATTGATCCCAAGCACTCCGCCAGGGCAACGAAGGAGTGGCTTCGTAAGAAGCATTTCAAGGTCCTGGAGTGGCCCAGCCAGTCTCCAGATCTAAACCCTATAGAAAACCTTTGTAGGGAGTTGAAAGTCCATGTTGCCCAGCGACAACCCCAAAACATCACTGCTCTAGAAGAGATCTGCATGGAGGAATGGGCCAACATACCAGCAACAGTGTGTGCCAACCTTGTGAAGACTTATAGAAAACGTTTGACCTCTGTCATTGCCAACAAAGGATATATAACAAAGTATTGAGATGAACTTTTGTAATTGACCAAATACTTATTTTCCACCAAAATTTGAAAAAAAAATTCTTTCCAAATCAGACAATGTGATTTTCAGGATTTGTTTTCTCATTTTGTCTCTCATAGTTGAGGTCTACCTATGATGTCAATTACAGGCCTCTCTCATCTTTTTAAGTGGAAGAACTGGCACAATTGGTGGCTGACTAAATACTTTTTTTCCCCACTGTACATAGCCAGCAGCTCTTATTTTGGCCAAAAGATTTTTTAAGCCGCTGCACGACAAGGAGACTCTTCTTGCCGGACCCTACTCTACTGTAACCTAATAAACATTTATTAAAATACTCTTTTTTTAGGTATATTTTATTTATTTTTCTATAAGGGAATGTGTCACATGCATTTTTTTTAACTAATTGTAACCAGATTGTGATTTTTTTTTTTTTAGAATCTGTATTTCTGATTGCAGATTCCATCAATCATTCCCTCCCCTCCTCAACCAAAATGTATAAGTTCCTGGAGAATCCTGAGCGCTGCCGCCTGATGTTGTAATTCAGCATTTGGTTTTGCAGCATCGCTCAGGATCATCCAGTAGCTTATAAGTTTTGGTTGGGGGTCGGAAGGGGGGAGGGAGGGAATGATTGTATCATACAATCACGCACAGAAATGGTGGACAAATTAATACATGGACTTAAGTTAGCTACTCATATAGCCAGTGGCGCCACCGGTGCGCCCCCCGCCCACTCAAGAAGAATCTAATGGCCGCCTCAGCTTGCCCACCACCGCCACCTGCCCACCGCCACTGCCTTAGCCTGCCCGCCGCCACTGCCTTAGCCTGCCCGCCACCGCAGCTTGCAATCACCGAATTAATAAATGTAAACAGGGTATATTATTGCATATATATTCACCGATTATACACTACTAAACATATCTTTATTGGTAGTCATTAAAAACCTATAAATTCTAGGATATAAATACAAATACACCTCAAAACATAACTCAAAGTGATAATATAAAAACATTATCAAATAGTCAAGAGTAAAGGGGGAAGGGGAGGCCACCCCATTTAGCAACTACTCGTCCCTACCTGTCTGCGGAAGTTGGCACCCTCTTGAAACAAAATTGGCACCCCCGCTCTGCAGCCACTCAACAGCCTCCACTCAGCAGCCTCCCCTCACCAGCCTCCCCCACATCCCCTCATCAGCCTCCCCTCCCTCACTAGCATACCCTCCCTCACCAACCTCCCCTCCCTCATTAGCCTCCCCTCCTTCAGCAGCCTCTCCTCCTTTAGCAGCCTCCCCTCCCTCACCAGCATCCCCTCAGCCGCCTCCCCTCCCTCACCAGCATCCTCTCAGCAGCCTCCCCTCCCTCACCAGCATCCTCTCAGCAGCCTCCCCTCCCTCACCAGCATTCCCTCAGCAGTCTCCCCTCCTTCATCAGCCACCCCTCCTTCAGCAGCTCAGCGCAACACACACAGTTACCGCCCACCGCCGACCCCGCAACACATGTGGCACACTGCTGCTCTGCTCCGGATTGAAGATGAGCACACAGCTTGTCACATGACCAGGACCATGATGCACACGGCCATGGATTAAAGGTACAGCGCTCATTTCCGTCCGCCAGGTGCATCATGCGCCGAGCTGCTGTCTCTAAGGGCCCGGTAAGCAGAAGCAAAGAGAGGGGGGGGCCCTGAGCTGTGGGCTTGGGGCCCGGACTGGCGTGCCCCCCCTTTTTGCTTCTGCTCACCGGGCCCCATACAGCAGTAAGGACAGTAATGCCCTGATGGCGGCACTGCCACCTGCCTCCAGCACCAGAGAATCCTCACAGCGCAGAGAGATCAGCTCATCCTGACACTTCTTCTACAGTGACCTCTACACATGTTAGAGGGAATGCAGACAATTCTCGATTTAAGCCTTAAACTTACCACTTAGCCACAGTATGGAATGTCTGTTGGGCATTGCCCCATGAGTATTTTTCAAGGTGCATAAAATAAATGCAAGGGTTTATTTCCATTCATTTTATAAACTGATGTACAGAGAAGTTTGGAAGCCTGAAATCTTTCCTAGTCTCAAAGAAATTTTATTCTTGCAGGAGTCTTGACTATACATATGCCGATTTTTGCCAATCACGACACAAAACCAATTCTATTTATGATAGAGTATAACTGGTTAATAAGCTGCACATTACACTGTTTCAATTTGGGATAATAACACTCAAATAACTAAACCATATTATCCCTGTATCATGTATGTCTTCCAACAAGAGGGAGTAGATGCATTTGCTCAATTTGTGAAGAGCAAAAGTTTTTTATATTTTATTTTATATTATTCTGAAAGGCAAATTTTGCGGGACATATATTTATTTAATACATTTATTTCCTAGTATGAAATTAGGCTTTTATATAATGGATAAGACTACAAGAAAATATCAAATGAATTTTAATTTAAAAAAATTAATCAGTAATAGTTACAATATTCTTTTCATCAGGTGGTTTTTCAGAGACATATGCCGCCCTTTGTGACTATAATGGCGTTTGTTGCAGAGAAGAGGTTCAGTGGGTAAGTGATATGTAACAAGCTTTCATGGAATGAATAAGTAAACCCTTTCTGTCAATGTTGGCAAAATTACTGCAGATATCATCTGGGCTAACACTGTTTAAAAAAGCAATTCTACTGCATGAGAGTAAGAACTTATCCAGTCATGGCTGACCATCAATCATTTATGCAACCTAGAAGTGAATGAATGAATTAAATATTTAATTGAATAGCATCTATAACATTCTCTCTCTTTATGCTTTAAAAACTATTTACTTGGGAATACCTCATCCTATAAATACATTTATTCCTCCCCCCATTCCATAATTTTCTACTCTTTCATTTTTGTATTTTTGAAGGTTATTCTTTTTTTTTCATTATATTTATTGGGAAATAAACAAAAACATTAATATTATTATTATATGTAAGTGACTTAATCACCATTGCCCATCAAGAGAGACTAATAAGATATAATACAGTTTTCTGCCAACAAGTTGATAAAACAAGTTGATTGGCGCTCAGTTTATGCCCTTTTACACTGACTGATGCAGACTGTATGGGAACTGAACAAACCAAACGATTATATCAATGATTGCTGGATTCCTGGAGATTGCATATGGTTGAGAGCATATATTCTGTTTACACGGGGAGATGTGCTGCCAACAACAATGATTTTCGGCCCACCTAACGATCCAATTAGCTGTTAAATGAGCATTTTGCTTGTTCGTTTGCTGATCGGTGGTGTGGTTACACTTGCCAAAGTTCGGTAACAAGTGTTTTTATGAACACCGGTTCAGATGCATATTAGCTTGAGCTTTAAAAATTGTCATATTAAAAATGGTATCTGATCTGCAGACAGGATGTTATAGAGCAGGAGGAGTTGATCAGATTGATATATATTTTTGTGGGAAAAGTTTCCGTTAAACTTGTATTTTCTTGATTGAAATCTTTGGTTTGCATGCATATGAGTCCAGTGGACGGTTCTACTCAGTGATTGATGGTCTTCCCTGTATGACTGTTCATGCAGTGATAGTTACATAGGTTGAATAAAGACCTAGGTCCATCAAGTTCAACCTTCCTCCACCAATTGTACATTTTCTCTAATTTATCTGTAACCCACAATGTTATGTGTATTGAGGAAATCATCCAGCCCTTTTTTGAAAGTTGTTATAGTGTCGGCCATTACTATCTCTTGTGGTCGGCATTCCACAGTCTGACTGCTCTGACTGTAAAGAACCCTTTCCTGTTTAGCTGCCGGAATCGCCTTTATTCCACCCGTAATGAGTGCCCCCTGGTCCTTAGTATGGTCTTTAGAATAAGTCATGTGCCAGTCCTTTGTATTGACCACACATACAGGTGCATCTCACTAAATTAGAATATCATCAAAAAGTTAATTTATTTCAGTTCTTCAATACAAAAAGTGAAACTCGTATATTATATAGACTCATTACAAACAGAGTGATCTATTTCAAGTGTTTATTTCTGTTAATGTTGATGATTATGGTTTAACAGCCAATGGAAACACAAAAGTCATTATCTCAGTAAATTAGAATACTTTATAACACCAGCTTGAAAACTGATTTTAAAATCTGAAATGTTGGCCCACTGAAATGTATGTTCAGTAAATGCACTCAATACTTGGTCAGAGCTCCTTTTGCATCAATAACTGCATCAATGTGGCGTGGCATGGAGGTAATCAGCCTGTGGCACAGCTGAGGTGTTATGGAAGCCCAGGTTGCTTTGATAGCAGCCTTCAGCTCGTCTGCATTATTGGGTTTGGTGTCTCTCATCTTCCTCTTGGTCAGGCGAGTTTGCTGGCCAATCAAGCACAGTGATACTGTTGTTTTTAAACCAGGTATTGGTACTTTTATCAGTGTGGACAGGGGCCAATTCCTGCTGGAGAATGAAAATTCCATCTCCAAAAAGCTTGTTGGCAGAGGGAAGCATGAAGTGCTCTAAAATTTCCTGGTAGACGGCTGCGCTGACTTTGGTCTTGATAAAACACAGTGGACCTCCACCAGCAGATGACATGGCTCCCCAAACCATCACTGATTGTGGAAACTTCACACTAGACCTCAAGCAGCTTGGATTGTGTCCCTCTCCACTCTTCTTCCAGACTCTGGGACCTTGATTTCAAAATGAAATGCAAAATTTACTTTGCATTTACTTAGTGTGTCAATGACTACCTTCTTAAATAGCGCGCACTGTCAGTCGCAGCTGCGGCTTCCTGCAGCGGCTCAGCGATCCTGTGTGCCCGCTGCTAAAGAAAATGAATATTCACTCTTCTCCATGCCCATGCGAGTGGGGAGGACTGAATATTCATACTCTCTAATATCGGCACACGTGATCACTGAGTCGCTGCAGGCGGCTGCGACTGATACTGCACGCTCTATTAAAGAAAACGAATATTCACTCCTCTCCACTCCCATGGGTGTGGAGAAGATTGAATATTCATTTTCTTTATCAGAGGGCATATGTGGTAGCAGCAGCAGCCGGTTACTGCCTGTGCCCCGCTCCTCCGCCACCTCAACCCACCACTATCCACCACCGGAATGTATATACTCGAGTATATACCCGAGTATAAGTGCTGAAAAAGTTGGCTTATACACAAGTATATACAGTATATATAAATTTTGATCAGCTTCTCCTTCTCTTTATCATGCTGTTTACGGCATCTCTGAGTAGACCCTCGTCCATCAATCATGTCTTCACAATATTTGACACTACATCCCTATCCTCATTACCAGAACCAAACAGTAAGCAGAAGACCCTGCTATTGCTCCTTACAAACAGAACAGCAGGTCCTCAGACAGTGATCTGTATGCGATGTTGTTCCCAATATGGAGAAAATGGAGCAACTGTCAAACAGTGTGAGTGATGAGGGAAGATTTATATAAAGGAAAGGCTGTCCTGAAAAGACAAACTATTGTTGACAGCTTACTGCACCACTGAAAATCATGGCATCTGAAAATTAGGACAAATTGTCTGCCAGATATTAGATTCTTGCAGAGAAACCTTATTCTGTTTGTCAATGATTGTGAAAAACTGTTTTGAAGAAGTAGCATGATTTTAACAAATCATCACACAAAACCATATAACGGCAATATAAGGTACTTTCAGAAGGTCGTAATATGGCAATGTTTAATGTCAGCATTACATCTGTAAAACCCAGACCTCACATAGTATTTCTGCATGTAACATATATACAATTTAATTTGGATCCATAGAACCATAGTTATTCTATTTGTGTTATCCTTAATAAAGAACAGTGGTAGCCCCATGGTTGGTAATTGCTCTGCTAAGTTGTTAGTTGTTTCTGGTAGTATAGGAGCTCCTGGTTCTGTGAATGGTTTGCCGATTACAGTGGTGCTTGACAGTTTGTAGATAAAGAGAGCCAAATCTAATAAATGTATCCAAAATATTAGACTTTGTAATTTATTTGAATAACAACAATGATCCGATATTACGTCTGTGAGTGGTAAAAGTATGTGAACCTAAACAGCATCTATAATAATAGAAAAATATTTAGATTTGAGAGTCCTCAGTGGTTGATGCCTTTGAATGGCTAACTGGAAAGATGGTAACAAGTTGCAAGCTTTCAAAACTACTCAGGCCTCTCCATTAGGCATAGTATAACACAAAATCTGAAGAGTCACATATTTATACACAAGACACAGGCATAAAGTAATAGATGAGACAGGTGACGTAAAGCAGAGCTATTATTGCTGAAGAAAGATAAACAGTTCTGGCTGTAAATATTGGATAGACAGGTTTCTAAAACTCAACATGGATAAAACAGAGTTCATCATCTTTCCACCCTCTCATTCACATCCCCCATCCGACCTATCCATCAACGTCAATGGCTGTTCACTCTCCCCAGTCCCACAAGCTCGCTGCCTTGGGGTAACCCTGGACTCTGATCTCTCCTTCAAGCCACATATCCAAGCCCTTTCCACCTCCTGCCGACTCCAACTCAAAAACATCTCCCGGATCCGTGCATTCCTCAGCAAATACTCTGCAAAAACACTAGTGCATGCCCTCATCATATCCCGCCTCGACTACTGCAACCTCCTGCTCCGTGGCATCCCTTCCAACACTCTTGCACCTCTCCAATCTATCCTAAACTCTGCTGCTCGACTAATCCACCTGTCCCCCCGCTATTCCCCAGCCTCTCCGCTCTGTCAATCCCTTCACTGGCTCCCCATTGCCCAGAGAATTCAGTTCAAAACTCTAACCATGGCATACAAAGCCATCCACAACCTGTCTCCCCCATACATCTGTGACCTAGTCTCCCGGTACTTACCTGCACGCAACCTCCGATCCTCACAAGATCTCCTGCTCTACTCCCCTCTTATCTCCTCCTCCCACAATCGTATACAAGATTTCTCCCGTGCTTCCCCCCTACTCTGGAACTCTCTACCCCAACATATCAGACTCTCGCCGACCGTGGAAACCTTCAAAAGGAACCTGAAGACCCACCTCTTCCGACAAGCCTACAACCTCCAGTAAACACCACTGCACGACCAGCTCTACCCTCACCTACTGTATCCTCACCCATCCCTTGTAGACTGTGAGCCCTCGCGGGCAGGGTCCTCGCTCCTCCTGTACCAGTCGCTGACTCGTTTTGTTAAGATTATGTAAATGCTTTTGTTATGTATATCCCTATCACATGTAAAGCGCCATGGAATAAATGGCGCTATAATAATAAATAATAATAATAATAATTAGTTCATAGATAAGGAAAGTGAAAGTTTTATTATCCGGTGATTGAGGTCTGGTCCAGGGTTGTGATGACCCCACAGGTTTGAGGAGCACATTCCTTAGTTGATGTAGAATGACATAAATCCATGCAACAATTGTTTGTTTCAGCTCCTTCCAGAACATCGCTATAGGATTACGGTCAGGACTTTGACTTGGCTATTCCAAAACTTTAAAGGGAATCTGGCACCACATTTGACCTAGCTAAACTATTAATATGGGCATACAGGTTACAGACTGCTGAGGAGAGTGATGCCTGTATGCCTCATATCATATGCCTTGTTGTGGAGAAATCCTCTTTTATTACTTTATATAAATGACCTCTTTCAGGCTATGGGGAAGACACTGTCTGGAAGATAACTCTGCCTCCAGAGCTTGTTTTAAATATAAGGGGGAGTTACCACTGTGATGTGTGATGGACGCTCTCTGATCTTCTGATCTCACTGCAGAGCTGTGGGATTATACCTGACACCTCTGCAGGTTCCTCTCAGATTCCAGCTCACAGGCAGACAGGGTTGTAATATTGTTACAATACAGCAGAGCTCAGAGAGCTGCAAAAAATGTCTTTGCAAGAAGACAACGTTCATTTCTCCTATTCTGCGTTAGTTACTTGTCTCACACTGGTATCTCCCCCTTCATGTAAAATAATCTCTGGAGGCGGAGTTATCTTCCAATCAGCGTCCTCCCCATAGCCTGGAAGAGGTCATTTACATAAAGTGATAAAATATGATTTCTCAACAACAAGGCATCTGATATAAGGCATACAGGCATCACTCTCCTCAGCTATATGCCCTTATTAATAGTTTAGATAGGTTAAATGTGGTGACAGATTCCCTTTTACATAATTCTTCATTAAACATTATTTTCTAAAACAACTTGTGTGCGTTGGATCGTTCTCTTGCTGCATGACCAACGTTCTCTTGAGATTCAGATCATGAACACATGTCCTGACATTTTCTATGTTCCTGGTATAATTCAGAATTATTTTTTTCATCAGTGATGGCAAACCATCCTGGACCAAATGCAGCAAAATAGACCCAAAGCATGATACTACTGCCACTATGTTTCACACATGATATAACGTTTGTTTATTTTTTGTTTTTATCTTTTTTTTTGTTTTTTATAAGTTTTAAGGTAACATACAAACAAATAATAATGTCAAGTACTTCTAACAGATTATTGGAAAATAATGGAATATCAAAAAAATTGCACAAATTACAGGAGCTGGAAGCATAGCTATCTAACCATGTGACATTAAATACACGTGGATATACAGTCATGGCTGAAAGTGTTGACACCCTTGAAATTGTTACGGAAAATGAAGTATTCTCCCAGAAAATGATTGCAATTACACATGTTTTGTTACAGTATATACATGTTTATTTCCTTTGTGTGTATTGGAACAACACAAAAAAACAGATAACAAAAAGGCAAATTGGACATAATTTTACATAAAACCCCAGAAATGGGCCGGACAAAATTGTTGGCACCCTCAACTTAATATTTGATTGCACACCCTTTGGAATAAATAACTGCAATCATTTGCTTCCTATAACCATCAACAAGCTTTTTATACTTCTCAACTGAAATTTTGGACCACTCTTCTTTTGCAAACTTCTCCAGGTCGCTCATATTTGAAGGGTGCCTTCTCCCAACAGCAATTTTAAGATCTCTCCACAGGTGTTCAGTGGGATTTAGATCCTGACTCACTGCTGGCCACTTCAGAACTCTCCAGCGCTTTGTTTCCATCCATTTCTGGGTGCTTCTTGAAGGATGTTTGGGGTCATTGTCCTGCAAACCCAGCTTTCTGACACTGGGCACTACATTGCGACCCAAAATCCTTTGGTAATCTTCACACTTTATGATGCCTTGCACTCAGTCAAGGCAGCCAGTGCCAGAGACAGCAAGTCAACCCAAAACCATCTTTGAACCTCCACCATATTTGACTGTAGGTACTGCGTTCTTTTCTTTGTAGGCCTCATTCTGTTTTTGGTAAACAGTAGAACGATGTGCTTTATCAAAAAGCACTATCTTGGTCTCATCTGTTCACAAGACACTTTCCCAGAAGGATTTTGGCTTACTCACGTACATTTTGGCAAACCGCAGTCTAGCATTTTTATGTCTCTTTGTCAGCAGTGGGGTCCTACTGGGTCTCCTAGCGTTTCATTTTATTCAAATGTGTATGGATAGTTCGCGCTGACACTGATGCACCCTGAGCATGCAGGACAGCTTGAATTTCTTTGAAACTTGTTTGGCTCTGCTTATCCACCATTTGGACTATCCTGCATTGCAACCTTTCATCGCTTTTGCTCTGCCATCCACATCCAGGGAGATTAGCTGCAGTGCCATGGGTTGTAAACTTTTTGATTATGTTGCGCACCGTGGACAAAACAACATCAAGATCTCTTGAGATTGACATGTAACCTTGAGATTCCTGATATTTTTCAAAAATTGAAGTTCTCAAGTCCTCAGACTGTTCTCTTCTCCTCTTTCTGTTCTCCATGCTTAGTGTGGCACACACAGACCCACATTGCAAGGATTGAGTCATCTTCTCCCCTTTTTATCAGATGTGATTTTTATATATTGCCTACACCTGTTACTTGCCACAGGTGAGTTTGAACGAGCATCATATGCTTGAAACATAGTTGTTTACCCATATTTTTGGAAAGGTGCCAACAATTTTGTCCAGCTGATTTTTGGGGTTTTGTGTGAAATTATATCCGATTTGCATTTTTCTCAGTTTTTTTGTGTTGTTCCAATACACACAAAAGAAATAAAAATGTGTATAACAAAGCATGTGTAATTGCAATAATTTCCTGGGAGAAATACTTTGTTTTCTGGAACAATTTCAAGGGTGCCAACACTTCTGGCAATGACTGTATGACGAATGAAGGAATATATTATCCAGATGATAAAGTACATTAAGAGCGTCTGTTCTGTACATGGTAACTGTAGAGGAATTATCAAATACATCTCCAAATGCCTTCCATCATGAAAGCTAAATGTCATTTCTTTGTCATAGTCCTGTTTAGGTCTCAAACCTCAAGCTACCCAAAGTCCCCATCAAGTCTCTTGTACAGTACAACTCAATGTATCGGAGTAGGCAGACTAAATCTTGCATCTCCTCCATGGTGTAGTGATTTTCAATAAACGTTTTCCACTTTTTAAAGAATTTACTTGCATCTCATTCTTTATGTTTCTCTGTATCAAGTCGGTCTACAGCTAACAATAGTTTAAATTGTAATATGATAGCTGCAATATCTGGAGTCTTTGGCTCTAATCACTGATGGAAGAGACACTGTACAGCTACCAGTAAGATTGCATGAACCATTTTGGGCACCATGGTGCTGTCTAATGTACCATCCCCTGGGGGTCTAAGCTGGTGAAATAAAATTGCCTATGCTGTAAAGGCTACAACTGTCCAATATCTGTTCTGTAATGTCTTCATCCACTGTAGATCTAGCCTTGTCCTACATAACGTTTTCCGGTCCACTTTAATGGAGTGTTTTCTCAGACCATTATAAAATGTGGATAAGGATGCTCTGTGTGATGTCTGGCTCACTATATCATCCAAGGTGTGCGTCTGTGCCTCACTCAGATCTACTACCCTCGAGCTACAGAACGCATGTACCTGTTGGATGTAGAGGAAATCGCTATCTGGGAGTGAGAGCCTGCTTTTGATCTCATTTGGCGAGAGCTGATATTATGAGGATTTTATGGTGTAATGAAATTCTTTTCTTTCTCCAAACATAACGCTTCTCATTTAAATGAAAAATATCTATATTGATCTCATCCGTCCAGAAAACATTGCTCTGATAGCCTTTTGGCTTGTTGAAGTGATCTTTAGCAAACTGCAGAACGCAACAATGTTCTTTTTGGAAAGCAGTGACTCCATGCAATTCTGCCATGCACACCATTGTTTTTCAATGTCCTCTTCATGGTGGAATCTTGAACATTAACATTAGCTAATGTGAGAGATTAGAGATGAATATTCCCCTAAAATTTGATTTGTTGTGAATAAATTTGTGCAAATCTCAATACAGGAAAGCTTGTGATTGCTCGGAGGGGAGAGAGAACCCTGCTGACCATGAGAGCTTACATTCTATAGGAGAGAGAGGACCCCGGCGACCATCAGAGCTTACACTCTATAGGAGAGAGAGGACCCCGCTGACCATCAGAGCTTACACTCTATAGGAGCGAGAGGACCCCGCTGACCATCAGAGCTTACACTCTATAGGAGAGAGAGGAAACCGCTGACCATCAGAGCTTACACTCTATAGGAGAGAGAGGACCCCGCTGACCATCAGAGCTTACACTCTATAGGAGAGAGAGGACCCCGCTGACCATTAGAGCTTACACTCTATAGGAGAGAGAGGACCCCGCTGACCATCAGAGCTTACACTCTATAGGAGAGAGAGGACCCCGCTGACCATCAGAGCTTACACTCTATAGGAGAGAGAGGACCCCGCTGACCATCAGAGCTTACACTCTATAGGAGAGAGAGGACCCCGCTGACCATCAGAGCTTACACTCTATAGAAGAGAGAGGACCCCGCTGACCATCAGAGCTTACACTCTATAGGAGAGAGAGGACCCCGCTGACCATCAGAGCTTACACTCTATAGGAGAGAGAGGACCCCGCTGACCATCAGAGCTTACACTCTATAGGAGAGAGAGGACCAAGCTGACCATCAGAGCTTACACTCTATAGGAGAGAGAGGACCCCGCTGACCATCAGAGCTTACACTCTATAGGAGAGAGAGGACCCCATTGACCATCAGAGTTTACACTCTATAGGAGAGAGAGAACCCTGCTGACCATCAGAGCTTACACTCTATAGGAGAGAGAGAACCCTGCCCACCATCAGAGCTTACACTCTATAGGAGAGAGAGGACCCTGCTGACCATCAGAGCTTACACTCTATAGGAGAGAGATGACTCCGCTGACCATCAGAGCTTACACTCTATAGGAGAGAGAGGACCCCGCTGACCATCAGAGCTTACACTCTATAAGAGAGAGAGAACCCTGCTGACCATCAGAGCTTACACTCTATAGGAGAGAGAGGACCCTGCTGACCATCAGAGCTTACACTCTATAGGAGAGAGAGGACACCGCTGACCATCAGAGCTTACACTCTAGAGAAGAGAGAGAACCCTGCTGACCATCAGAGCTTACACTCTATAGGAGAGAGAGGACCCTGCTGACCATCAGAGCTTACACTCTATAGGAGAGAGAGGACCCCGCTGACCATCAGAGCTTACACTCTAGAGGAGAGAGAGAACCCTGCTGACCATCAGAGCTTACACTCTATAGGAGAGAGAGGACCCTGCTGACCATCAGAGCTTACACTCTATAGGAGAGAGAGGACCCCGCTGACCATCAGAGCTTACATTCTATAGGAGAGAGAGGACCCCATTGACCATCAGAGCTTACACTCTATAGGAGAGAGAGAACCCTGCTGACCATCAGAGCTTACACTCTATAGGAGAGAGAGGACCCCGCTGACCATCAGAGCCTACACCCTATAGGAGAGAGAGAACCCTGCTGACCATCAGAGCTTACACTCTGTAGGAGAGAGAGGACCCTGCTGACCATCAGAGCTTACACTCTATAGGAGAGAGAGGACCCCGCTGACCATCAGAGCTTACACTCTCTAGGAGAGAGAGAACCCTGCTGACCATCAGAGCTTACACTCTATAGGAGAGAGAGGACCCTGCTGACCATCAGAGCTTACACTCTACAGGAGAGCGTGAGAGAGGACCTTGCTGATCATAAGAGCTTACACTCTACAGTTTACAGATCAGACGTTGATATATTCCTATTCTTTAAATAAAACAGGTCACCCACTCACACCGGATTGTCATTCCATTCATTGAAAACACTAGACTCTAATTTCACCTTAAAATTATCTGCTAATCATAAAGGTTCACAAACTTTGGCCACCCACACCCACAAACATGTGATAATAGATAATTTTTCTCATTTAAAAAATAAAATTGTATTTTTGGCTCATTTGTTTTATTTGGTTTTCTTTACTTACTTTTAGAACTTTTGTGAAAATGTGATGTACATTACATAAATGTATGCAAATAAACAATTATGTAGGGCTCACAAACGATTAAACAGCATTGTATGATGTGTGTAGATGCTGCTGAGTGTTGTGTTGTATTTTTTGGATGTTTGTAGGTGCTTTCCAGTACTATGTTGTAGTTTACTGATGGTTATAGTGTATGTTGTGCTGACTGGTGCTGATAGTTTTGGTGTGTGTAGATACTGTCCTGTTCTGTAGTTTGCTGGTTGTTATAGTGTGTGCAGTTGTCTGGTGCTGTGTTGTACTTTGCTCATGGTTATAACGTGTGTAAGTGCTCTCCGGTGCTGTGCTGTCATTTGCAGCTAGTTATAATGTGTGTAGTTGCTGTTGGCTATTGTGTTGTAGTTTCTTGATGGTTATAACGTTTGTAGGTGTTCTCCAGCGATTTCATATACTTTGCTAATGGTTATTATACTGGTTGAAGCTGTCCGTTGATGTGATTTGCTGATGGTTATTTCATTGTGTTGGTGCTATCCGATGTTGTGTTATAATTTGCTGATGGTTAAAATGTGTGTAGGTGCTTCTAGAAATGTGATTTACTTTGCTGATGCTTACTATATGGTCCGGTGCTGTATTTTGCAGACTATAAGATGCACCGGACCATAAGACGCACCCCAAATTTTGCGGAGGAAAATAGGATTTTTTTTTTAAATAAAATGGTGGTGCGTCTTATAGTCCGATTTTATAGTACCTTACCAAGGGGGCGGTGGCAGTGGAGCGGGGTCACAAGATGCAGGGCCGTTGCTGAAGGAAGCCGGCGGCAGCATGAGTGGGGCGATGTTGCGGGCCCCAGGCTGGGAGGAGGGGATGTCCCGGCGGTGCGAGTCTACGGGCCCTGGGATTTTAGAAAATGTCAATGGTGAGCGGAGTCCCCACATTTCCCATTGATTTCCCTGAGGTGGGCTTCAGGAAAATAGCTGCCGGAGGCGGCGCATGCGCAGATTGAGGTCTTGGGGGATAATATAATCTGAAAAATACAGTAGTTTGCTGATGGATAATATGTGTGTAGGTGATTCTGGTGCTGTGTTGTAATTTGCTGATGGTTATAATGTGTATAATTGCTGTCAGCTTCTGTGTTCTTGTTTCATCATGGCTATAACATGTCGCTGCGTTGTAGTTTTCTGATGGTCATAATGTGTGTAGGTGCTGTCTAGTGATGTGCATTTTGCTGTTACAATGTGTGTAGGTGCTGTCCGGCGTTGTGTTGATTATTCTAATGCGTGTGGATCCTATAGTGCTGTCCGGTGCTGTGGTGGAGTGTTCCACCATTGTTGCCATGTTATAGCTCGCTGATGGTTATAATGTGTGAATTTTTCCCCTATGATAATATTGGCAAACGGCTTACTAGTACTGTACAGTTTTAGTAATTTCTCCTGATTTGTTTCCTTTGGAAATATTATTGTGTCTCATTTCAGGATGTGGATATGATTTATCACTCTCAGGACAGCCGGGAATTTAACTTGCAAGATTTTAGCCATCTGGAAAGCAGGTCAGGCAAAAGAAGTAAGAAAATGCCATTACTACTCATTGGCCAGTATATTGCTCACAATGTATCTTTCTGTTCCTCCGCAGGGACCTGGCTCTGGTTGTTGCAGCTCTGGCATATAATCAGTATTTTCTCAGGCTCCAGGCCGCAAATCTCAAATTGGTACATAGTAAATTAATGTTGCAAGTATTTCTGTTTTGTATGTGCTCTTCAAATGAGGATGACTATATATTCCCTCATTTTCCTTTTCTAATCCAGGGATCGGAGGTGACAGAGCAAATCCTGCATTGCGTGGGCCGATCACAGCACCTAGAGGAGCTAATCCTAGAGGACTGTGGACTGAGAGCGTGAGAGAGGGAGACAGAGAAAGAGGGCTATATAGATGGGACTCTGAGATAAGGGTAGAGAGGCAGATAGGAAAATATTGGGGGATATTGGAGGAAATCAAAGAAATTAGTAAATGAAAGTTATATATAGAGTTAAAGGGGTATTCCCATCTCCAAGATCCTATCCCAATATGTAGTAGGTGTAATAATAATAATAATATTAGCAAATACTTCAAATTAGAAATGTCGTATATTTTTTCTGATTCACTATCTCTCTTTCCTCATGTGCAGGCATTGCAGGACCTCACGTATCCATGGTTACGACCACTGATATAGTGACAGCTAGTTGCTAGTAGTTGTAACTATGGATACCTTAGGTCCTGCAATGCCTGCACATGAGGAATAAGACAAGCGAAAAAAGAGAACTATACTACATTTCTAATTGGAGGTATTGCTAATGTTATTATTATTACACCTATTACATAATGGGATGGGATCTTGGAGATGGGAATAACCCTTTAATACTAAATAAGTAGGTGAATAAGAATGTGGGACTACAAGGGGTGAATAATGGGAGTTATTCTGTCCAGACAAAGATATGGTGTGCGTGTTTAATACTTGCAGTGTTTGAAATGAATATTATTGTAAAAGACAAACTCATCACGGGACATTGTATCTCACTGACACTGAAAATAAGAAAATCTAGCATGGCAGTGAGTGAGAAATTGCAGATGGAGATTATGTTAGATGAGCTTTTTATCTGCAGCAGTACAGTAGCCACTTCTCCTCGCCTTCCCTCTCTCTCTCACCCCTTATCACTTCTCTCCATTCCTCCTCTCTCTGTCCCTCTCTCTCCTGCAGTGATTTTGCTCTCCGCTTGGCCTCTGTGTTGTCAGATAATGCTGCCTCCTCTTTGCATTCGCTGAACCTGTCACACAACCCCCTGGAAGACCGAGGTAATCCATCTGGCAGGTCCAATATTTTCTGTTCCTTTAACTTTAGTTGTCCCTATCTTCTATGTAAATTGTTCTTAACTCTGAATTAGTCATATGGGTTGGTTTTAATCATCTTTCCACAAATATGGAAGGTAGGTAGTGATCCTTTACGGTGGCTTCCTAGCTCAGACGCCCCTCCTTACTCAATGAATCGCGAGATGCCTTGTAGACTTCACGCCACAGCGAGGTGCTTGGGATCCAACGGACCCCGCGCTACTAATAGTGTAGTACTTTTCTGAAAGTAGCCCAAGTCCTGTCAAAAGTCAATGTCATTTGGGTGTGAGATCTAGTGATCGAAAAACCAAAACCAAATGTGATCATTGCAAGAACTTTATGTGCAATGAGCACCATAAAAAATGTGTTATTCTTGTGCTATATAATAACTTGTTTTTTTCATAGAATACAAGTAGATGTTTAAATTTTGGTGATTATTAAAAAATGTTATATTATCGTTTAAGCTAAAATGTTGTGTCTTAAGTTCCTAAATAAAGTAAAAATTCTTCTTTAATATATGTTGTTTATTTTTCGATATGAAAACGTGACTAATAGTGAGAGTAAAAAAGCGTGACTAACTGAAGGTTGAAATGATTCTCAAAGTAATGACTCAATCTCCAAGCTTCATTTTTTCTTGAGATGCAGAAAGGTTTTTCTGCATGTTCTTCCTGAAAGGGAACCTGTCAGTCCATTCATGCTGCATGTCGTTTACGCAGCATGGCTGCACGACTGCAGTCTTTATATAATGTTCCAGCTTTTGACCGTAGGTGGTCATTTTGTGCATTATTATGGGCAATGTTATCTAGAAATAGGAGTACATTATAAAGATAATTGTGCAGACAATTCCCTACTGGTATCATGGGTACCACAGGTCTCAGGGAAAACATAGCATAAAGACCTGGCCAGGGACTATAGGAGAGTTGATTAGTCCGACGTTGCCCCCATCCGGCTTCTCCCTGTACCGCTCTAGGTGATTGACAGGTCTCTCTCATGTGCGTACATAGGTAGAGACGGTCAATCACCCAGAGTGATGTCGGGAGAAGCCGACCGGGTGCAGCACCGGACTGGTCAGGTCTCTCCTATAGTCACCGGCTGGATCTTTAAATGATGTCTTCCCTGAAATGCCAGAGCGTTTCTGAGAACAATGTGGCTGCAATCGTGAAGCCAGGCTCTGGTTCATGCTGTCTGTGCTCTGGGAACCGTGAAATGACTGATAGATTCCCTTTAAGGTCCTGGTACCGTTGGTGCCAGGCCAGCATGAAGTTATCTGCCCAGTTATCTTTATAAAATTCTCTTACTTCTAGATAGCATTGTCTCTAATGATGCGCAAAATGACCGCCGATCAGCATATGTATCCTCTAGACGGCCATGCGGTTTCTTGAGACCCATAAAAAGAGGGCGGCAGGCTCATTATCCCTTGCTATGTCTTGTGTAAATTTTCACAAGGCGTCCCACTCTCTAAAGGAAAGAGAGCAGAAGCTCACGTCACTGTCTTCTCATATAAGAGAAAGAGAGGGTAAGAAAGGACCACCTGTCTTCAGGTAGAGAAATATAAGAAGTATATGCCTAGTTATGTAAACTCTTTTGCTGTTTTCAGGAATCTCTGCTCTCTCCCAGCAATTCCTGTATTTTCACGCCGGCCTTCGGAGCCTCAATTTGAGCAAAACGAACATCACGGCTAGAGGTACAATAACATCCGATATCTCACTGCATGTAACAGTGCACTGTGTTATAATGCCCTACTGTGCTTGCCTAAAGTGGGCTCTTGTTTGTGAGAAACTGGGCGATTGTGGCACTATGCGTGTGATAATCTGGCATGTGCAATGCTCTACATGTACGTACATTATTGTTGGCCTTTCTTTCTGTAGGAGCACTCTCTCTGTGTCAGTCTCTCTGCCAGAATGCTCTTTTCTCCTCCTCGTTGCACTCACTGACCCTCAGTAAGAACCCTGGACTTCTCGGGAGCGAGGAGACCAATGTGAGACTGACTCCTAACCACACAACCCAGATTTCAGCATGCATTTATAACCCTCCCTTAATCTGTCATTTCTAGTGTAATTCTTCACTGTCTCTACATGCTATCTGCATGCAGGTCATTCTCTACAATTTGTGTGCCTTTTCCATGTATACACACCCCTTCATTTCTTTCCAGACCACTTTTGTCTATCAATTACGCACTATATCCGACTATAAAAGCTGGACACATCACATTTCTATCCAATACAACATTCTTGTTTGCTAATTTGTATTGTGCATTTTCATTAATATTTTCACTTATTGTTTCTTCTCTACCTTACTTGCATTTCTTTTATGTACATATATATCATTCCAATGATGATTAATAGGTATTATAGCTTTTGATGATCACTCAAACATGTCGTAAGGGTCAGATTAGTAGAGCTGTTCTCCCTCACACATATGCAGTCATCTTTCCACTAACGTTAGCACTTAGACCATTTGATGTAGACCAGGGGTGCACAACCTGCGGCCCAGCGGCCACATGCAGCCCACAATGCCATTCTGTGCTGCCCCCAACCATATGGCACCAAAATAATTGACTAACAGGTTAACTATATGCAAGCAGCTATACACAGAAGAATAGTTGCAAGCAGCTGAGGAGCAGGACTGGAAAGTACTTACACACCGTGTCCAGGAAGAATGAGAGGCTGCTACACTGGAGCCTCGTGCTCCAGCAGTACCACTTCACCATTCGTCACAAAAAGGGCCGCGAGCATGGCAATGCCGATGGCTTATCCCGACAAGGCGAGGTTGCGGATGGGCGCGTGGGGGAACACCGATTGGTGCTGCCCCCTAGCGCCCTCTAAAGGGGGGAGGTGTGGAGAATATTCTAGAATAATCACATGTGCCCTGGTTGTCAGGTCTTATAGAGATGTCCCGGCACAGTGTAATCCAACCCGCAGCTGTAAGAGAGGAGGGAGGGGGGCTTCAGTACCAGTGTCTCTCTGCAGCTGTGAGCTGAGCTGTCAGGAAGGGCCCCCTGTAGTGATCCCTAACATGTGCTCTTTTGTTAAGGTACTATATTTCAATACCGAGTTGTGGAAGAACTATATGTCCCAGCTCTTCACAAAATGGATTTTCTAGCTCAGGGGGAGATAGCAAATGCCAGACTACATCCCAGCCCAAACTAGCATTGTAAGGATGAGGAGATACCCGCCCCAGCCTTTTGGAAACTCCTAGGACCAGTGTGTTTGGTCTCCATGCGTAGCAGAGGCCAGCTGGATCCGATGACTCCAGAACCGGCTCCCTAGGGGCATCCAGTAAGGAATTGTAGCCCATTTTGGTTTCGGGAGATGGTAGCAAGCTTAGACCAGGGGGTGATGAGTTAGGTCTAGCCCTGGGAGCGACCCAGAGAGTTTAAAAACTCCTGCAGGTCTCCTCCCACTGTCTTTCTCCGGGGGAGCTCATGACATCAAGACGTGTGGGAGAAGTTCACCAACCAAGTGAGGGCCCACAACCTCCCCATGTGGCCGGCCATCCCCCGAGCCAGGCCTTCCAATTATCTGGTAATTGACTTGAAGATCTGCTTATACTTGTTGTACCATGCTTTTGTATTTGTAACTCTGACCATTGTACATGTGTAACCCTGATGTATATAGTAGATTGTTTCGTGAGCCCTTATTGCGATTAAATATATAATTTAATCTTGGGCTGTTTTTTTATCTCGACCCTCAAATCTTGCGTCTGTTGTTCGGTCCAATGAATGCGCTACCGGGCTGGTTTCTAGCCCGATATAAGTCTGTTATATCAAATAGAGACTGGTGGCAGCTCTACCAGGCCGACAAGGTTCTGCTTCACTGGAGTAGTGAAAGAGCCTTTCAGCCTGTCATGGGTGTGAGTGAGCGTGGGGCCACGTCAGTGACTGAGTGGACCACCTTTGCTCACTCCCTGGTAACTCTCTGTACCCGTGTGGACAGGAGGTGACGGTGTAGAACTGTAGCAATCTGACCTTACGCGTCCTGTTGGTGCAAATGGTAGATCCGTATCACGTGCTCCGTCTGGCGTAGTGTGACGTCAGGCAGGTGGCGGGGTGTGGATCCACCGCAAGAAGCGGCAACAGCGGGATTCTGCGGGGGCCCCCTGGTGCCGTTTCTTCACATTGGTAATGGTGCACTGTGTAGACATCTCTGGATGCCACATACAGAAGAATGGGGTCTCCTAATCCACTTAGCACTCCAGGAAAGAACATGTGAATTAGGAGGACTTCCATGTCTATGGTTCGTTCCACTATAGTTTATAAGAAATGCAAAACCTTAGGCAGCAATCAAAACACCTATGTGCTCTATTGTAGAGAGTTAAGTGCACGAATGACGTCTTCCTCATTAGGGTATACTCACAGGTTTTATTGAAGATCTAGAAGTGTATTTTACTACAAAATCCACATTAAAAAAAATGCTCCAAATACTCTTTGAATAAGCTTTTGATTGGTTTTAATGGAAAATGCTCAAAATGTGAAAAATAGTACTATGTGCAGTATAATAGCTTTTTCCTATGAAAATCAATCAGAAACTTAGTCAAAGAGTAAAAACTGTGTGAACGAACCATTAGAATGCTGATTGGTGGCGGTGAGGGTCCTGTAAGTACAACCTGTACCTATCAGATATTTATGGTATCCACTTTCAATATGCCGTAAATATCACAGAAGGTAGTACCCCTTTCATTTTTATTGCGGCCCTTGAGATTGGTTCAGTAAGGCAATGTGGCCCTTGGACTAGACAAGGTTGTGTACCCCAGTCTAGACATTGATGTGAGCCCCACATATGGCCAATATGTCACTGACATAGCTGTATCAATAAATGTTAGAATAGGAAACAGAAAGCGTATGAACCTGGCAACTTGGATGGAAAAATAAAGGCATCTTGTATCCTGCAAATGTAGCGTGTAATAGGCATATCACAATATGAAAAGTGATCCTGAAAACTATCATTAAAAATGCATGTGTACTGAACACACAGAAGCAGATGGGAAGCCATGTGACTTATTGTAACGTCCAGAGCCCGAATGTTGTATATTCTATTTTACTATGTTGTATAGATATTTTACAGCAGATTCTATATACATCTCTGTAGAACAGATGGTGCTACATTTAGTAGTATCATTATGAGGGAGACAACTGCTCCTTCTGTTGTGGGTGACATCTAAGATATTTATTTAATTAACCCCTTCCCGCCATGGCCAGCTTTCCTTTTTTTCCTTTGACATGGCCGTATGAGGGCTTGTTTTTGGAGGACAAGTTGTAATTTTAAATGACGCCAATCATTCAATCATATAATGTTCTGAAAAATGGGAGCAAATTCCAATTGCAATGAAATTGTAAAAAAAAAACACAATTCCACCATAGTTTTTTTTGGATTTTGTTTTTACGGCATTTACTGTATAAAAAATCCTCCAAAAAAGGGGTAACACTAGCGTGGTGCCCCGTTTTTTTTAGGATTTATTAATTATTGGTACACACCTATTTGTGAGTTTTTGTGAATCGGTTTTCTGGCATTTAAAATTACCAGGCAACATTATTCTTCAGGTCAGTACTGTGGCAAAATCACATTTGTATCATGTTTTTATCTTGTAGTGTTTAAAAAACATTCAGAACTTGGTAAAACATTTTAGTTTCTTTCGTTATATTCTTAGAATGGTTAAATAACTTTGTAATTTTTACAGATAGGACTTTTGTGGACATGGTGATACCAAATATTTACTGCATTTTTTTTTTTTTTTTGTAATTTCTATATTTTTGAATTGGGAAAAAGGGGATGATTACATTTTATTTTTCAGTTTATTAATATCTCTATAAATTACTTTTTATTACAGTTTACGTTTTTTAGTCCCACAGTATTTCAATAAAATGTATGATATCCTATGAAGCTACAGGCTAAGATTCATTGGAGAACAAAGATGGTGGCACCCAGCATTTATGCGCCCTAGTCGGAAAGGGGTTAAATGCAATTTGTACAATGTCTTTGATATAACTCAAAATCAACATAGGACAAACTTGGCCATATAAATGAACTGTAACTAAAAGTTTCTTTAGCTAAATGAAGATTAATAAAGAGAGCAGGATGGCAGGAAAAATAGGTGTAAGTGAAGAAGAGTCAGTTGCAAACACAGACAAGAGCGGGCCCAGTAGGACAAAATCAAAGTGGGCCACATAGTGCCAGGTTTTGTCATCTAGGACTGGGATCTAAAGGGTAATGTTTCTCCTTGTGGAGAGTGACAAGCCAGGCCTGGCATGTCAGAGTGAGGAGACTTACACACCATGCATTCTCCTCTGGGAAATTAAATATGCTAATTGCCTCTTCAGAGAGGAAGAGGACTAAAACTCTATAGCGCCACTCATTGGAAGCAGCAATCCTAAAAGTCAATATCGACCCTTTAACGAGTCGTGCAATATGACTTAGGATAAAAACCAAACCAGAATCTCTGTCTACAGACACTGTATTTTGGGGTGTTGCCCCTCGTCAGTGCAAAGTATGAGAACTGATTTGGCTATGTGAGAGGCTCTGGACTGAGGTCTAAGGGGTAAGGTTTTACCTTGTGGAGGGTGACATCTAGGACTGAAAGCTCTGATTTTTTCTCCTCCATGCCTTTTGCTTGTTCTTTGGGACAATTCTGCATTCTTTTGTTAGGTCACTAAAATCCTGCAATGGAGGTGGGACCACTTAGTACCATTTCTCTGGGGACCTCATGACAGCAGCATGGTCTACCACTATAGTACATACAACCCTTAAGAGGAACCTGTCAGCTCTCCTAAGAAGTGTTTTAGTACGTAACTGTATTACCAATAAAATAACTCTGGAGCATTGTGTCTGAGGACTTTGTGTTGTGGCATGCCACCTACTAAAAATGCATGAATACATTGACAGCTAAGTGCTACCAGTTCAGGGCATGTCCCTAGACAATCTAGCACTATCCCGATCAGTGCTGACTGTGTCAGACTGTGTATGGACATGACCTTTTGACAAGGGGAATGTTAGCATCCAATTGTCATTTTATTCATACATTTCTAGGACTACTAGAGGAACAGCACCCAACAGATTTCTTGGAATAAATGCTCCTAAATTATTTAATAGGGAATACAATATTTACTAACAAAAATACCTGTGATGGGTGATGACATTTTCTCTTTAAAAAAGAGTAAAAATAAGATAATAAAAAGAAAATGAATGAGAAGAAAGGAAAACAAATAGGATAAGCTAGTTAGATGGAAGTAGGAGCAAGCAGAATATAGCCAGATATTAGGCACAGTCTGGAAGGAGTGAACAGACGATGCACAGTACTGTTGTTGGACATATGGCTCTACATGTTGGAATCATTAAAATCAAACACTAAATGAAGCAATATTTTAGATCATTTAGATTGCAATTAAACTAATTTTCTACTGCTTGTGATTGGTCCCAGTCTTTTAGCTGATGATGCTGCCAATTCTAGTGTAGATACACAGTGGATACTGAAGTTACCTTTTTACATTTACCATTACATACACATTAATGAGAAAAAAATAAAAGCAGTGTTTACCTGCCGACATAGTGGTAATCTGCAGCTAAGCATCTTTTAATCATCTGCAGCTGTCTAATTGGAAGTGTGGCTGTAAATAGAAAATTAAAGGGGTATTCCCCAATTAAAGGGGTATTCCCATCTCCATGATCCTATCCCAATATGTAGTAGGTGTTATAATAATATTAGCAAATAGCTCCAATTATAAATGTAGTATAGTTCTTCTGATTAGCTGTGTCACTTACTATACGCAGAGCATTGCATTAGCTTAGGTATCCATGGTTATGACCACTCATATAGTGATAGTTAGTTAGTTGTTAGTGGTCGTAACCATGGATACCTAAGCTACTGCAATGCCCTGCACATGGGGTAAGCAACACCGCAAATCAGGAGAACTATACTACATTTCTAATTGAAGGTATTTGCTAATATTATTATTATTACACCTACTACATATTGGGATAGGATCTTGGAGATGGGAATACCCCTTTAAGTTCTATTCCCCCTGTAGCCACTATCTTCCAGTCATCAGGGTGGCTCTGTGTCAATAAACCGTCAGCACTCACTATACAGTGAGCGCGCTGTAATCACAACTACCACTCCTCGACTAATATCCTGCTCTGCAGCGTGTGTGTGCAGGACAAGCTGTTAGGCAAGGACTGATTACATCATCAATGCCATCTGGAAGTCAGAGGCTACATGGAGAATATAACTTCATTTTCTCCCTGCAGCTGCACTTATAATAAGGGTTGTTACACACGGCCAATTTCTCCACATCCGACAAAAATGGTCCAATTATTCTGATCAGAGTTTGTTCAGAGTGGCCTCAGTTTTTCTCAGACGTGTAAAAATTGGACCGTACTCAGATGTCATCCGAGTGCGGTCCGGTGTATTTCATGGACCCTTAGACTTACATTGCCGATTTTGATCCGACACTCATATGAAAATCGGACATGTCTCCGATTTATTTCTGCGGCCCACCCAGTTGGAGGAAGAATCGGACATATGCACAGCCCCCCACACGCATCACATTACCTTTTCTTACATCTTATCACATTTGATATCTTCTACAGTTTCTTTGTTATTCTTCCTTTTTCCCTGCATGATTTCCTATCCTAAATATTTACATTGATGTCTATAAATCCTTCCACTTATTACTCAGATAACACATTAAAAATCTCATTTTCCCTCTGTGTCTCATTGCTTAATAACCACTAAATCTCTGTTTTCTAGGCACTTTATACTTTCTTGTCTCATCCAAATTCGTTGGTTTATTTGGATCTCTCAGGAACAGACTGTGCTGTGGACACTGTAAGAGAACGAAGCCAGTATATAAAGGATGGAAATAAGCCAAGTGTGGGAGTAGGGTTAGGGATATTAGTGGTGCATGATGTGTCTGGGGTTGTGTATAGTAACTGTTTGGAGAGAGTTGGGTGTGAACTATCAATTAATAATTGTAGAGAAATGAATAAGTTCAAATAAATTGAGGATATTCTTTTTCTTCAGATCTTTGGTGCATTAGCTCTTGGTTGTTGCTCCTGTCTCTCACATCTTGATCTCTCTAAGAATTCTCTCTCGCATCGGTGAGCGTCTTCCACTTTTTTCAGTATCTCCTAGACTATTAGCATTAGGTTAGACTATGATACTTTATACAAAGAATGTGATAGGTGTTTTTTTGCCCAATTTTATTTATTTCCTAACAGAAGAACACCAGAGACATTGCCATCTGTGGAGAAATTTTTTGGCAGCTCATTGTCACTGTCCCATATATCATTAAGTGGAACCAAAGTGCCCCCAGAACTCTTAAGGTGAGTAACTAAGTCTTATTGTTTTGTGAACCCTCTACTGCAGTAGACAAGATATAATCTGAAAAAAAAGAACAATTCAGTGGAGCAATAATTTCAATTTTTACCATTTACCAGCATTCCTGCCTACCACCCAGTGTTAACAACACAGATTAGCTAGCCAAATGTTCCTACAACCGATGGCTATCTCTGAAATTTACTCTGACTTTAATGTGCAGTACAGTATGTGATCAGTTTTATTTGGTAGTAAAGTTCCAAAAGTCTGTGGTGCTACATCACCAAGCTGCCAAATAATGCTAAAGTTTGGTGAAATCACGCACTAACCAGCATTGTATTATCTAAGGAGAACAATTTCCAGGTAAAATAAGTTCCAGGTAAAATTGTTGTTGTTCTGTCCAGATACAACCACAGTCAGCATAAAGGTATAGTTCACATATCTGTCCTCCGATGAAATGATGTCTACAGCGCCATGTGGATTTGAAAGGTGTTACCGATGCAGAACCACTAGATACCAAGAAAAAATGGGGTTTATTGGTAATACTCACAATAGAAGTGTTAAAAAGCGCAGATGGTAAAAAAAATGCAGCTGATCACTTTGCATGACACAAGGTTTCGCCAACAATATTGGCTTCTTCTGGGAGTAAAATAGTTTTTAAAATAGAACTATCCATATAAATGATTGACTTTATCTTGAAAAAATGGCATATTAATATCAGAATTATTTTTGGTAATTCATCTGCCATACTTGTTTTCTTTATGCAGAGCCATGCTTCAGGGGCTGTGTTCCAATACTCACCTGCAGGATGTTCACATTGACTTAAGCAGCTGTGAAGTAAGTCCAAGTGTGTCAAATAGTTCCAGATTACCCATGGGCTTGTTCACATGTTGCATTTTTTTCCGTGCGTTTTTGCTGCGAAAGAAACGCAGCGTTTTACAGTGCCAGCAAAGTGAATGAGATTTCTGAAATCTGATGCGCACGCTGCCTTTTTTTCATTGCAGATTTGGACCTTTAAAGCGTCAAATGAATGGGAAAAAACCTAAGTAAAAAACGCAGCAAAAATGTGCTTATTCTACGCAGTGTTTTTCCTGCCAACACTGGTTTCTGCAGCAGGAAAACTTCTGCTGCAAGTACTAAACGTGTCCGCATACCCTAACAAACTTTGTTTGCCATGCCAGACCCAGCAGCGGGTTCTAGAATCATTGCTAGCCACTCCAGTTACATGTATTGTATATAGCTAGAACAAAAATGAAAAAAATAATCAGCAATCAACAGACCATTAAGAAATGAATCCCAAATTTTTAAAGAGGAGAACATTATACGTTGAGTAAATGTTACAAGGGCCCTACAAGGCTACGGTTACACTATCAGTATTTGGTCAGTATTTTTGCTCAAAAAAGTCAAAACCAGGTGAGGAACAATCAGAGAAAAAGTATAATTGAAACACATCACCACTTCATTTTTGACCCACTCATGGTTTTGGCTTACAAATACTGAGGAAAAACACTCAACAAATACTGATAGTGGGGTCGTAGCCGAAACTAGAGAGTTGTCATTAGATTTCATTGTCTTCTGTGTAACATTCTGTTTTTGAGAAGCTCCGATTATGATAAAAAATAATTGCCATTGAGACTTTGATTCTGTATGCCATTTGTGACGCTGCCACATGGGTTTTTAGTTGTTTTCCAGACTCAGACTCTAGTTAATGTCTAGTTATGCAGCATATTTTTGATTCAGCTCTCCCAGATTTTGCAAAAGCAGATATAGCTAAAGTATGAATTGACTAAATTAGATGTTATTCTTTCATTTACATGAAATTTGTTACTTTGATGCTATTTTTCTAGCTGCGGTCTGCAGGTGCACAGATATTACAGGAACTTTTCCCTCCAGTCAGCAGTGTTGGGAGCCTGAATATATCTGATAATGGTGAGAAAAATATGGTCTGATGTCACTTTTAAAGGGAATGTACGGCCACCATGTTACTCTATATATTAAAATAAAAAAATCCTGAAATCTTGCAGTTTCAACTCTAACTACTAAGTACTACTAAGGTTACATATATATATATATATATATATATATATATATATATATATATATATATATATATATATATATGTGTGTGTGTATATATATAGATATACATGCACACATATACATATATGTAACCTATATAACTCATATACTGGATCATACCATTCGCAGTCGGTGATGGGCACAGTTCACTTCCTCCCCCTCCCTGCACGGTGACCCCTGATCCATGTAACTGCTGTAAGGCATGACTCTGAATGCTGTTAAAGGGGTCGTACAACCCTTTCTCAATTGCTATATTCCCCTTTCCAGTGATGGCAGCATTGGCTGTCCCGGAGCTTGGGTGACGGTGATATGCCACGTGAGCCATGCAGCCAATCAGCAGCCACTTCACTCTCACTTCCTTCAAACAAAACTGACACCCGGAAGAAATGAGCTCTGCTGCTGCTCTCTGACCTCCTCCAGATGTCAGTTACATACAAAGGAAGGTAGAGTGAAGTGTCTGCTGACTGGCTCCAGGGCTTACATGGCATAACAACGTCACACAAGCCCCGGGAGAGCCAGGGCTGCCATCACTGTAACGGAACTGGAGGTAAGTATAGGCTGTTGTTATTTTATACGGGGGAATATATCAATCGAGAAGGGGTTGTCCGAGAAGTGGACAACCTCTCACCTCAGGCAAGATCGCCACCCCCATGACCATGTACAGAAAATAAAGATAACAAAATAAAAACAGAAGAGCAATGAATATTGTTTCAGTATTTGCTTTTAATTACTAATACAATTTAGGTCATACATTCCCTCTAACTGCCTGCTTATTCACAGGTCTTTATCTTTACCTTGATTTGTTTCTTGTGTTCCATTAGGATTAGACTCTCACTTGCTGTCCCTTGTCCCTGCTCTGGGCAGAAGTAGACATCTTAAACACCTTTCGCTTGGCAGAAACTTCTCAGTTAAGTCACGGTGAGAATTTATCATACAGTGATGACTATGACAACTGGGTTTTACACAATTTTATGCATATATTGAATACTAGGTAAAGTCTACACCTGGAAAAGATTGAAACAAATTAAAACACAAACCTAACAGTCACTTACTAAGTAAGCTTAGTTGACATTCTAATTTTTACATGCTCCTGAAACACTTTGACACAATTAGCCATCTTTATACCTTAATTGGTGAATGTCTCTGTATTCCCAGCATTTGTACCAGAAAACATTGCAGTTATTAATGAAAGCCTGTTTATTCTGTAACCGTGCACATAGGATCCTAGAGGATGTTCTTCAAAGAATTGTGAATGTTCTTCAGGATGAAGACTGTGTGAGTACCATTGATATACCCGAACCAAGTCAAAGGCTGTATAATAGATACAATTATAGAATTGTCCCAATTCCGAGACTTTTAAAATCTTTCCCCAGAGATTATTTTTATACAAATACTCTAGTGTTGACTATATGCACAATTTTAGTATCTTGAACATATTTAAAAATTTTAATTATATTTAAACCTATTTATTGTGCTCATAACACCAGCTACAGGTATGTTGCTTTTTTTAATCAAAGCAGGTTTCTAGATTTTTTAGCTTTGCATCAGTCTGCTAAGAACTAATAAATAGCAATGCATAAGATGACCATTTGCTTGTGGACACACATTTGAATGGCTCATAACAAGGGGGATCCTGTTCAATAACAGAAAGCAGGGATATTTTGATTAATTGTATATTATTTATATTAATTCAAAAAGTATTTTGGAAATATACAGTACATCAATCAGCTATAACATAACCACCGACAGGTTCGGCAAGTCTTATTACAATGGTACCTGTCGAAGAGTGTGATACAGTATACTAGTCAGCAGGTGAGCAGTCAGTTCTTGAAGATTGTGTGGCGGAAGCAGTAACAATGGTCGTGCACGTATCAGAGCACCTTTTGCAAAGACAAAAAACTACAGAAAGAACGAAGTACTGAGCCTATAGAATAAAATTCAGTAATGTTTGGTGTAAATATTTAAAAAAAACATGCATATATAAAATGGAGATAGAGAGAAACTGCTGTACTGAGGTGACCCAGACAAATAATTATGACCAGTGTTGCATAGCTGCCCAAAAACCCAATAAAGAGTTATAATAAAGTGCTACTGCAGATGATGAAGATAACAAATAGTATACATGATTTCAAGAAGATTTTTTTGAGATACACACATGGGAAATAGGAAATTTCCTTGAAAAAGCCCAATGATTACGGCATTTAGCACCAACGGTATAGAATGGATTTTTTAATATTAATAAACTGCACTATGCATTGGACATAGTGGTTATATTATACACAATATGTTAGTCTAAGGTTTCTATTTGCAAAGGTGCTATATGCAGTAAATATAAATAGATATAATGCAGAGCAATGTCATGGTTGGTACATAAAATGGGAAGAGGCAGTGCTGGGTATACAACCTGAGTGCAGTAGATATGGCCCCTGACGCGCGTTTCGTGTTAGCTTCTTCCAGAGGGAGAGAGAGTCAATGCCATAATCATTGATACCAGAGACAGGTATCACTATGTTTCACATTTCAGGCTGTTCCAGCTCTTAGTCGTAGTTAACTACCAGAAATAGGTATGACTGTGCTACGTGTTTCAGACTGTTCCAGTCCTTAGTCATAGGTATGCACAGTGAGCGAGGTGTAGTGATGACATTGCGCCTATTGCACTTTCAGATGCACATGATCAATGGTTGAACAGGGAGCTGACAGCATCATGGTATTCATCGGTATCTGCATCCAGGGGATGCAAATAACAGTGAAATTAAGATGCCAGGCAGGGGGCGACCTGTGGTGTGTGACGCCACTGTTTCCAGCCCTTTGGTTGTGCTGAGCCATACAGGAACAGCCAAAGGGTCGCATGTGGCTCACAAGCTGCATTTTGCCCAGGTCTGATGAAGATTGACAGCTAGTCCGTCTAGTCCAGTTCCACAGAGAAGTAACTTTAGCGCAAGATTTATTTTAAATGTTAATGCTGGACACATTGAGAGGTCTTATGGAGTCCATGCCTTGATGGGTTACAGCTGTTTTGGCTGCATAAAGGGACCTGCCTAATACCAGTGTTTTTAATGTTATGACTGATCAGTGTATCTTTTTTTCATTATAATAAATGTTATATGTTTAATGTTATGTTTAAATTTAATGTTTAATAATATTTACTGACATAAATCATTTATTTGCTGAAACCATAATACCCCATTGAGATAAAAGTGAGGGATTAATTATTAAAATATTAGTGTATAAATATTCATAAATAAAAATGATACATCACAGAAAATGTATGATTACAGAACTGTGTTCTTTGGTCAAGTAATCCCAGATGCTCTAGTGTCAGTGGGACTCAGAGGATCAGGTAATAAGTCTCTTGCCGAGATCCTCAACTAAAACTGTAATCTATGATTCATGGCCTTTTTGATGTGAAGTCTGTGATCGGAATGGTGACAGATGTAATTCCAGATTAAGAGATTCTCATGCTTTTCCTTCCAGTGTGCCGTCATCTCCCAGGGTGAGATTAGAACCATTCCACTGACTGTAAAGCATGTAAATCATTACTGCAGCTTGTAAATCCTGCCCCTGTGGAGAAAGCAGTCATTCACACAGAACCATTTACTATAGCAGCAGAACTTACCCCTGTATCATATATCCAAATAGCTAACAATTGGAATAATTATCATTTTTTGGGGTAAATAAATCAATACTTAATAATGAGTTATGCAATTTTGTGTTTCAATTCCTCACTATTTTCCTGATCCCTGCCATCTTTCAGTGAATGGCAACACTTTCATTTCCAGAAAAATAATGCCTGGTAGATTTGTGTAAAATATATTCCTGAAAGGGGTTCTCTGCTACTTTATTTTATTACTTTAAGATGGGCCCACTATGGTCTTAAAATTAAAAGTGTCCCCTACCAGTCTCCTCGTTTTCTGGAGAAAGTCATGCGACCGCTGCAGCCAGTCAGCTGCCTCTGATCGCTACATCCTTCATATTTCGTTCAAGCAGAAGAAGCCCTTCGGCAGAATATGAAGGTTGCAGAAGATCAGCGGCTGCTGATTGGTTGCAGAGGTCACATGATGATGCCAGGAGACCGTTGGGGGACACACAGTACTGGAGCTGCTCCGGTCCAGAAGATGAGTATAATTATTTTGATTTGTTACCCCACCATGGGCCTATTAACATTAACTTTAGGAGACAATCACTTTAAATAGACTAAGTTGACAATAAAGCATGGAACGATTAGAGAAGAAAATGGTTAAAATAGTATAAAAAAATAGTATACACCATAGCCATAGACTTTTAATCTTTTCTGATGAATGCACCTCTGTGCTCTGAAAGATTACAAAGATATCAATCCTGATTTCAACACAAACGTCGTTAAAATAGAACAATAAAGAATAGAAGAGATCATTTACATTCTGACATGTTCTCTCTGTTTCTCCCAGTGCCTCCAGTCTTTGTCTCTGGCAGACTCTCGCTTGAAGTCCCGCACATGTATTGTTTTGAATGCTCTGGGGAGTAACACATCTCTTCAGGAGCTGGATATCAGCGGTAATGGGATGTCTGACATTGGTGCCAAGATGCTAGGAAAAACCCTGCAGATAAATAGTACATTGCGGTGAGTACACAGGGATCTTACTTGTGTTAATGGTCAGGAATAATGTGCTATACAAAGGAACAAAAATATAATGTTATGGTTGGAATACAGATAAAGAAAAACATAAAAAACCTACATGAAACAAAAAAAAGGAAAACATTAATTCCTTAGGAATTCTGTATGACATGATACAGTATATATAACACCAACAACCATATAGGGCATACACAAGGAGTATATTAAGCCCAAATTATTTTATTTTAAATTTCATATAAGACACACAAATATTTAAAAACAAGAAGGCAAAGTGCTGCTTAATATGCAGGGATGCATAAATAGAACAATCCAGTGCATGCAGGTATCATCATAGCATTATGGGTAACAAGACAGTAATTGTTATAATGAAAAAGGGGTAAAGAGATAGTAACCAATAAACCAACAGTCTGTCTAGTGTGCAAAAAAGAAGAACACAGATGCTTGCATGGGCTCAGCACGTCCCTACCACCCCTTAGTTCTAGCCCCATTATTTGTATATATATGCAAATTAGTGCTCTCCTATGGACTGGATGTAAAGTCTTTTAATATAATTTTTACTTTTATTCTACAATGTTCTTTTGGAAACTTCTAGTTTAACCATTGTCACTTCATGCATGCTTACAAATATTTGATATGCATAATTTGCTTGAAAAATCCTTTGTCATTGGCCAGCTTGCATACAAACATGAACTGAAACCTACTAGACCATTCAACTTTGTCCAGCTATAAGGAAATGTCTATACATGTCTTCCCTATGATAGGCAATATCAGAACTTTCTACATGTTTCTACTGCACATGTAATATATGTATAATATTGTTTGCTACAACAACTGTTCTTCCATTCCTTTGCTTTCAGGTCAGTTCTCTGGGACAGGAATGCTGTTTCAGCTTCTGGATTTATGGATGTAGCTCGAGCTCTTGAGAAGTGAGTTACCAACATTGTCACCTACATTTATGTTTCTACTTGTGATTTGTGTTTCACATAATGCAACTCTGATACCACCCAGGAATAGAACCCTACGCTTCATGTCCTTTCCTGTTGGCGACATTTGCCAGGCATACCAGAGACACCCTGAGAGAGCTGAAAGTGCCTGGAGAAAGGTAACAGACTTGGATAGATATGCAACCTTTACCTATAAAACTGCAGTTCAAATACACTATGTGGTCACGTCAGAGGTATAACAAGGTTTTTTTGTCCTGGGCAAAGATTTTCTGTGATCTACCCTGCATCTGTGCAAACACACCTAGCTAAACCCCCTGTGCTTATATATAATATATACTGCTATACTCCCCACATACCCAACTCCACTATATCACACACATACACAGTACCTATACACATATATAGATACTGTGACCGAGTCACTGGTATGATTTATGAGGGGAGGTATGTGTCACACAGGTTGCTAGCCTGTGTGAACTGAAACCAATAAACTTTCTGCCAGCATGTTATATGCTGGAGGGTTAACTCACTTAAAGGGTGTGGTTTTATTGGAATGACGTAGAGATGGGAGAGAAGTCATTCCCCATACCTCCACCTCAGGGTGTGGCTGAGCAAGGTTTAAATGCTCAGTCACCATTTTTTTTCTGTTGTTGTGTTTGGAGAGGCAAGGTCTCCAGACTGGACAGCCATAGCTCAGGAGGGAGCTGAAGGTTGGACATAACCTGTGTGGGCGAACCGCACACACATATATGGACTGTGCTACAGTTTATCTTTTGTTTTGTTGTTTTGCCAAGTAAGGCTGTGTTTATTTTGCTGGAGTGCAGAGCTTTATGCTGTTTAATAAAGCCTGCAAAGAAAACCTGGATTCCTAAGTCTACTTCCGGAAGTGGCCGAGCGAGTCGTCCTACCACAATACACAAACATACCAAGTTGCAGACACATAACATACACATATTCATAAACATTACCCACACAAAATAAACATCACACACATACATAAACAATACACAAAACACACACATAACTGGACAATAACCAAAACAAACACACTCAATAAATCATACACATTACACACATACATACACACATTTACATTCATACATATTGCAAATACATACATACATTTCTAACACGCATACTCATACACATAAATAAGCAATATACAAAACACACACTCATACACATATACATTAACAATACACGAAAAACACACACATACCCATACCCATCATTACTCACTCAAGCATACACATTACACATTTCCATTCATAGATATTACAAATACATAATACACTTCTAACACACAAATACATATGTACATTGCATAGCTAACACCTGCTTACCTCTCCTGCTGATCGCTTCCACATCCCAGCAGTGGAGAGCATGGTGAGCAGAGGTTAGAGCCTGCTTTTTTCTCATCACTTTTTCTGTTTGTGAGATAGTAAATGTGTTGCGTATGATCAAGTTGCTCTAGAAAGGGCCAACATGCATACCAATATATAGAGGTTACAAAGATTGGAGTCACAACCAAGTCCCGATGCGATGCCTGAAGGCTTTTGCCATAAAAGAGATTTTACATTGCGGTGCAAGCAGGGGCGTACATAGAAATCATGGAGCCCCATGGCAGAAGCTCAAATTGGGCCCCCCCCCCACAAAAAAAATAAATAAATAAATATTTGTCTGTGTCACTGTGATGAAAGCCGGCCGGTGGGTGCAGCTCTCTGGCGCCCCCTTACCTCTCAGGTCAGTCAAGGTACTGCACCTAGAGAAAGTAGTGCCAGGAAGCTGCAACCAGCGCAGGGAACACGGTAGTGTGTTATCCCTTCAACGTCACTAAACCGTAACGTCACTACACAGCACAACTCGCTAGCGCCCTCTTAGCCTCAGGTCAGTCAAGGAACTGCACCTAGGATAAGCGGTCGCCAGGGAGACTGTCCTGTAACCTACTGGGTATCGGGGCCCTCTGTAGTGAGGGCGGTATATATATCTTCCTTGGCCGCGCCAGGAATATATATATCTGAACCTCCGACCGTCACTACCAGCCTTCCCCAATCCCCAGTTGGTATGCTGCCACCAGTCCCTATTTTAGATATACGCCCAGTCCGTGAATGGGCCTATATCGGGTCAGGAACCAACCCTGGGTAGCGTTTTTGGCTTGAGCCGAGCTCACACGGACGTGCGTTCGTTATGCAGAATAAAAGGCAGGCCCACAATTACTTGAGGTAATTGATTATAATAATACACTAGATACACGATATACAACTAAATATACACAGGTATAAGGTCAGGCTAAACTATACAACAATGGAATACAACACACAGAATCACCACAGCATATCAGTTACCGGTTTCTTGATTTTCTTGTGACGCAGGGAGAGGATTCTGCGGTCGCAGGCACGGTTCTTTGTTACAGGCTGAGGCCTACCACCGCATGGTCAAACTGCTCCTCCCCTTGGTGGCCTCAGCTGGTGCTCAGATGTTCAGCACCCCACTCTTGGGTCAAAAACTGACTTGTCTCTTGTCTGTCCTGCTATCTTACCTGCCCCGTCCCGCCCACTGCTGGTGAGGTCAGCTGGCTCAGTCTCCACCCTCAGGTCTAACTTCGATCAGAAGCCCAAATTCTATGGAACCCAATAACTTCTTCTGGGATGGTCTCATGATACCCCCAGGGGTTCCCATGGATTCGGGCCGCCGTAACCGACCTTTTGATATCAATTATGATACCATACGGTCCTCAGGAATGGCTCCGCGCTATATCTTGGCTTCCAGAGCACGTACAAACGTCTACCGCGGAGGCTTGTGTGCGCAATGGCTCCGGGACGCCGTGATATTTTTTTATTGGCCCATCCCACGCAACATGCGTGTACTATTCATGTTTCTATATCTTATGCCTCCATGCTTGTGACAGACAAAGAAACTAGTCCTATGGGACAAATGGTCAGGTACAGATAGACGAAGCACCCCCCCCTGCTGGCTGTGTTTCCTCTCGAAGTCTTTGAAGCTCCTAGCATTCAAGTGTTAAGTAGGCTTCTTATCTTACAGGAGCCTGGATGGGGGGAAACTATCTAGTTGACGTTTTAACAGAAGGTCCCAAGGGTGGGGGCTGCTGAAGTGTGGCCATCCCTGGATATGATTTATCATTACCAAGATGGCGGCTACAGGTTCATCACACCTCCCCCTATACGAGGGCGCGAGGGGGTAGCACATTCCTGTGTTCCCCCGTGCGTCCTTCTGCACCCTCCCCTTGCCGGGATAACCCGTCAGCGTTACCGTGGTCACGGCCTCTTCTGTGGCGAATGGAGAAGTGGTACTGCTGGAGAGCGAGGCTCCAGCGTAGCAACCTGCCATTCGACCCAGAGACCGTGTGTAACCAGCTGAGGGGGTTGTGGTCCGTCTCCACGGTGAAATGGCTCCCGTACAAGTAGGGCTGCAGACGCTGCAGGGCCCATACAATTGCCAGGCATTCTTTTTCCACCGTGGAGTAAGCCACCTCCCGGGGCAGTAGCTTCCTGCTCAGGTACAAGACAGGATGTTCCTGGCCTGTCGTGTTGACCTGACTTAGCACAGCACCGAGGCCAAAGTCACTGGCGTCGGTCTGTACCACAAACGGCCGGTCGAAGTCGGCAGCTTGCAGTACAGGGGAGCTACTTAGGGCGGCCTTGAGTGCCCCGAAAGCTGTCTCGCAGGCGACTGTCCAGTCGACTGCGACGGGCAGCTTCTTCTTGGTGAGGTCCGTCAGGGGCTTGGCCAGGGTGCTATAGTGTGGGACGAACCTCCTATAGTACCCGGCGGTCCCCAAGAAGGACATCACCTGCTTTTTGGTCCTAGGAGTGGGCCAGGATGCGATGGCATCCACTTTCCCCGGTTCTGGCTTCAGAACCCCCCCGCCTACCCGGTGACCCAGGTAGAGGACCTCACTCATGCCCAGCTGGCACTTTTCCGGCTTGATGGTCAAGCCTGCCCGGTGGATCCGACCGAGCACCTGCCGCAGGTGCTCTAGGTGATCCTCCCAAGTGGGACTGAAGACTGCAATATCGTCCAAGTACGCAGCCGCGTACCCTTCAAGTCCCTCAAGCAGCATATTGACCATCCGCTGAAAAGTGGCAGGGGCATTCTTCATGCCGAATGGCATCACTGTGGACTCGTACAGTCCAAAAGGGGTGATAAAGGCAGAGCGTTCCCTTGCCGCGGGGGTCAGAGGAATCTGCCAGTACCCCCGGCTCAGATCCATGATGGTCAGGTACTTAGCCCCGGCCATCCGATCGAGCAGGTCATCGATGCGTGGTATGGGGAACGCATCGGTGGCCGTTACAGCGTTGAGCCCCCGGTAGTCCACGCAGAACCGTGTAGTTCGGTCCTTCTTTGGTACGAGGACTACAGGCGAGGCCCACGCGCTGCTGGATGCCTGGATCACCCCCAGCTTCAGCATCTCGTCTATCTCTTGGCGCATGTTTCCCTGCACCTCGAAAGAGACCCGATATGCTGAACGCCGGATCGGCGGGTGATCGCCAGTGTCCACGTCGTGGACAGCCATCTCAGTCCTTCCGGGCAGGCTGCTGAACAGCCCCCGGAAGGGGTGCAGGGTGGTCCCCAGCTGGGACCGTTGGTCCTCCGTGAGCTGGTGGCCAACCCCCACATCCTCGATGGACCCACCCGCCTTGGCTTGGGTGAGCAGATCCAGGAGGGTTTCTACCTCTCCTTCCTCGGGAAGGTTGCACACTGGGTGGGCAGTCGCTTCCCGCTCATGATGAGCCTTCATCATGTTCACGTGGAAGGCCTTCCTCCTTCCACGGGCGTGATCCAGGGTGACCAGATAGGTGACGGCATTGAGTTTCTGGTGCACGAAGTAGGGACCCTCCCAGGCTGCCTGAAGCTTGTTCTGTGGTACGGGGACCAGTACCCACACCTTTTGACCCACCTGGTAGGTCCTCTCACAAGCATTCTGGTCGTACCACCGCTTCTGGTCGGCCTGGGCCTGGGCCATATTGTCCTGCACCAGCTTTGCCAAGGCCATCATCCTGTCCCGGTGGCGCACGACATACTCGATGACCGACACCTCGGGGGTGGCCAAATCCCCTTCCCATGCTTCCTTCACCAGAGCCAGGGGGCCCCGTACCCGTCGCCCGTACAGGAGCTCAAAGGGGGAGAACCCCGTTGAGGCCTGCGGAACCTCCCGGTAAGCAAATAGGAGGTGTGGGAGGTAACGCTCCCAGTCTCTCCCGTGGGAGTCGACCAACATCTTAAGCATCTGCTTTAAGGTGCCATTGAACCGCTCACACAGGCCATTAGTCTGTGGGTGATACGGGCTGGCCACCAGATGTTGCACCTGCATTTGCTTACAGAGGGACTCCATCAGCCGCGACATGAACTGGGTCCCTCGGTCGGTGAGCATTTCTTGGGGGAAACCCACTCTGGAGAAGATCTCCAGTAAGGCGGTAGCCACCTTGTCGGCCCGAATGGACGACAAAGCTACCGCTTCCGGGTACCGGGTGGCATAGTCCACTACCGTGAGTATGAAGCATTTCCCGGAGTGGCTGGGAGTGGACAGAGGTCCAATAAGATCCACAGCAACCCTCGAGAAAGGCTCTTCGATGATTGGCAGAGTTACCAGTGGGGCTTTGGGGCGCGGCCCCGCCTTCCCCACCCTCTGACAGGTGTCACACGAACGGCAGTAGGCACCCACCGCGGCTCCCATCCCAGGCCAGTAGAAATGCTGAGCTATCCTGGCCTTGGTTTTAGCGATCCCTAGGTGTCCGGCCATCGGAATCTCGTGTGCGATCCGCAACAATTCTGCCCTGAACGGATAGGGTACCACTAACTGTCGGTCCCTGGGCCACGCCTCCGGTGAACCCTGCTGGACCGTTACCCGGTACAGCCGTCCCTGGTCCCAGACCACCCGCTCGCAGTCTGACTCCATGGGAGGCTGTGCCGCCTGTTCCTTGAGAGCTTTCAGGCTGTCGTCTGCTTCCAACGCAGCCTGAAATTCCTGACTTGATGTGGCCAGAATCGACGAAACTGCCACATCCTCTGTCAGCCCCTCCGGGCATGTCACCTGGCCGCTGTCTGACCCGGCAGACACTTGGTCAGAAGTGGGGAAGCCGTCGGACCTCTGCAAGGCTCCTTGGGCTCCGGCGCTCCCACTCCTGGTGACAGCGGCTATGACCGCTGTGACCGTGGGTAGTGCCTGCTTCCCCTCTGTTTCTGACCAAGCCGCCCGATCAGGCAGGCTTCCTAGGCCTTTGGACATCTCGGATGTGGGGAACTCCTGCCCTGGGGTCTTACCTGGCGGCTCCTCTCTTGGGACACCCCCACCTCCCATGGCCTGTTCCTCCCCCTGCAGTGGGCCTATACTCAGCAGCCTGGATACCCCTGGGAGCCCTACACTGCCGGTAGCTGCCCCCCTCTCCATCCCTGAGCTTCCCTCTACAGAATCCTGCCCGCCCCCTCCCTCACCGGAGGACAAGAGGTCACGGCACGCCGGCTGAGCACCTCTGCGGGCATCCCCACACTCCCCACCTGCTTTCACTAACCCTGTTTGTGTTGTGTCTGTGCAGGTGTTACCCTCAGGTTTCACTCCCTCCTCCTCAGCAGGACACACACTACATACAACATGGTTGGCATTAGCAGCAGACAAATCAATACACTCTTGGGGGGCCGAACTTGGGGGTTCAGAGGGTACATACTGCGATACTAGACGCCCCAAGTCGGTCCCTAATAAAACATTTGCGGGAATATTTGGCGTTACTCCCACCTCCCGCATCCCCCTTCCGGCACCCCAGTCCAAATACACCATGGCAACGGGAAGTGCCGGCTCCACGCCTCCAACCCCGGAGACGGAAAGAGTCTTTCCTGGTACCAAGTCCTGGGGGGACACCACCTCAGGCCGTACCAGTGTTCGTTCAGCGCCCGTGTCCCGCAGTCCCATGACCGCAGAACGGCCTATGGTGACGGGTTGGATGTTGTCCAGGGACCTACCACCACCCCCTCCCACACACAAAACATTGGGCGCTCTCTGGGACTGGGATGGGGTCTTTTGGCGCTGGGGACACTCAGCCCTAAAGTGTCCTGGTTTGTTGCATAGATGACAACGTCTTACGTCTGGTCCTTGCCTGGAGAGGGCAACAGGGGGATACACCCCTTGTGTTCTAGGGGCCGGGGAAACAGGGGCATGACTGGGCTTACCCCCTCTCCAGGTGCTGCTGGCAGACTTCTTCAGCTCAGGCGCCCTGTTATTGGCATACTCGTCTGCCAGGGCGGCTGTAGCAGAAGCCCCTGTTGGTTTTCGGTCACGGAGGAACTGTCGGAGGTCCTCTGGGCAGTTCCACAAGAACTGCTCCGTGACGAACAGTTCCTGGACCTCCTGGCGGGTAGTAAGCGCTAGACCCGAGGTCCAGTGCTCTGCGGCTCTCAACAGCGCCCGCATATGATCGGTCCAGGTGTCCTTGGGGCCACGCAGCAGGCTCCGGAACTTCTGGCGGTACGACTCGGGAGCGAGGTTGTACTGCCGGATCAGGGCCCGCTTGATGCAGTCGTAGTTCTGTACCTCCCCGGCAGGTAAGTCCCCCAAGGCATCCAGGGACTTACCCCTCAAACGGGGGGTCAGGTATCTGGCCCACTGATCCCGGGCCAGATGGTGCTGAAGACAGGTCCGTTCAAATGCCACCAGAAAGGAGTCCAGGTCCCCATCCTTCTCCAGTAGAGGGAAGTCCTCAGCTCGGACTTTGGACGACTTGGTCTCCTGATGGGTTGGTTGCTCTAGCGGAAGCCCCCGCTGGGCCAGGTCCAGTTGGTGCTGGCGCTCCGCAGCTCGCTCTGCACGCTCCGCAGCCTCCCGGCGCTCTGCAGCCCGCTCTGCACGCTCCGCAGCCTCCCGGCGCTCCGCAGCTTCGCGCTCCTCCTCCGCTGCCTTCTCTGATGCTGCCAGGAGGGTTTTGTAGACGGCATCGCCATGAGACTGGAGACTTGCCATAGCCGCTTGTAAAAGGGCTTGTGATCTGGACAGGCTGGGCTGGGTAGGTGGTGGGCAGCCCACTGCGGGACCGTATACTGGGGACTGGCTCCCTGAGGTGCCCGGGCTGGACTCCTCCTCGCCATGAGTAACAATGTCCTCCCCTCCTGCCACACGGACCGTAGCATTAGCCTCCTGCAGGGTCTTGCTCCTGGTGCCGTCTGCCATCTTGGTAACCGACACCGCTGCAACCCTGAGTTTGCACACACCTTGTTATACTTTTAGCCTGACCGTCTAACGTTGGGCTGACCTTAAGACTCCAGCAGTGGAAGTTACCACTGGCAGTCTTTAGTGCCTGGGAGTAGGGGTCCCACAACACTATTATTCTGCAATCCCACCGCTCTGCCACCAATGTGATGAAAGCCGGCCGGTGGGTGCAGCTCTCTGGCGCCCCCTTACCTCTCAGGTCAGTCAAGGTACTGCACCTAGAGAAAGTAGTGCCAGGAAGCTGCAACCAGCGCAGGGAACACGGTAGTGTGTTATCCCTTCAACGTCACTAAACCGTAACGTCACTACACAGCACAACTCGCTAGCGCCCTCTTAGCCTCAGGTCAGTCAAGGAACTGCACCTAGGATAAGCGGTCGCCAGGGAGACTGTCCTGTAACCTACTGGGTATCGGGGCCCTCTGTAGTGAGGGCGGTATATATATCTTCCTTGGCCGCGCCAGGAATATATATATCTGAACCTCCGACCGTCACTACCAGCCTTCCCCAATCCCCAGTTGGTATGCTGCCACCAGTCCCTATTTTAGATATACGCCCAGTCCGTGAATGGGCCTATATCGGGTCAGGAACCAACCCTGGGTAGCGTTTTTGGCTTGAGCCGAGCTCACACGGACGTGCGTTCGTTATGCAGAATAAAAGGCAGGCCCACAATTACTTGAGGTAATTGATTATAATAATACACTAGATACACGATATACAACTAAATATACACAGGTATAAGGTCAGGCTAAACTATACAACAATGGAATACAACACACAGAATCACCACAGCATATCAGTTACCGGTTTCTTGATTTTCTTGTGACGCAGGGAGAGGATTCTGCGGTCGCAGGCACGGTTCTTTGTTACAGGCTGAGGCCTACCACCGCATGGTCAAACTGCTCCTCCCCTTGGTGGCCTCAGCTGGTGCTCAGATGTTCAGCACCCCACTCTTGGGTCAAAAACTGACTTGTCTCTTGTCTGTCCTGCTATCTTACCTGCCCCGTCCCGCCCACTGCTGGTGAGGTCAGCTGGCTCAGTCTCCACCCTCAGGTCTAACTTCGATCAGAAGCCCAAATTCTATGGAACCCAATAACTTCTTCTGGGATGGTCTCATGATACCCCCAGGGGTTCCCATGGATTCGGGCCGCCGTAACCGACCTTTTGATATCAATTATGATACCATACGGTCCTCAGGAATGGCTCCGCGCTATATCTTGGCTTCCAGAGCACGTACAAACGTCTACCGCGGAGGCTTGTGTGCGCAATGGCTCCGGGACGCCGTGATATTTTTTTATTGGCCCATCCCACGCAACATGCGTGTACTATTCATGTTTCTATATCTTATGCCTCCATGCTTGTGACAGACAAAGAAACTAGTCCTATGGGACAAATGGTCAGGTACAGATAGACGAAGCACCCCCCCCTGCTGGCTGTGTTTCCTCTCGAAGTCTTTGAAGCTCCTAGCATTCAAGTGTTAAGTAGGCTTCTTATCTTACAGGAGCCTGGATGGGGGGAAACTATCTAGTTGACGTTTTAACAGAAGGTCCCAAGGGTGGGGGCTGCTGAAGTGTGGCCATCCCTGGATATGATTTATCATTACCAAGATGGCGGCTACAGGTTCATCACAGTCACAGAATAGCATATCTCACAATTTTCCAGCCTTTACATAGTAATTTTCCTCCTGCTGAAGTCCTAGATTCCTCTTTCATTGCCCCCATAAAGTATGATGCCAATAAAAGTGCCCCCCAAAAACAGTCTGATACCACCATGGTGCATTCCTCCACATTAGCCTCCACATGCACAGTATAATGACCCTAATGTGGCCCACCTTAACTCCCAGGGCAATGTATGGTGACCCCAACACAGTATGATCCCTCAACTGTGACTCCCACACAGCCCTCCATACAGTATAAAGGGCCTACATACAGTATAATGGCCCCACACAGCCCTCCAAACAGTATGATGAACCTTCACACCTTAGAATTGCTTTCATACAGTATAATGGCCCCCCACATAGCCCTCAAAATATTATAATGGCCCCACATAGCCTTCCATATAGTATAATACGCCACCCATAATCCTCCATATAGTATAATGCGCCCCCCATAATCCTCCATATAGTATAATGTGCCCCCCATAATCCTCCTTATAGTATAATGAACTTCCCATAGGGTAAAATGCAGCCCCCATATTATATAATGCACCCCACAGTCCTACAGTATTATGGGCACCACATACTCACTGATTTTAAAATACCGTATATTTTAAATAAGCCGAGACCCCTAATTTTACCACAAAAAACTTTGAAAACGTATTGACTCGAGTATAAGCCTAGGGTGGGAAATGCAGCAGCTACTGGTAAATTTCCCCACCCTTGTACGCATGGCTCCCTCATCACCAATCCTGGTATGTATGGCACCTCTCATCCCCCAATCCTGGTACGTATGGCCCCCTCATCCCCCAATCCTGGTATGTATGGCCCCCCTCATCCCCCAATCCTGGTATGCATGGCACCCCTCACCCCCAATCCTGGTATGCATGGCCTCCTCATCCCCTAATCCTGGTATGTATGGCACCCCTCATCCCCAATCCTGGTATGTATGGCACCCCTCACCCCCCAATCCTGGCATGCATGGCCTCCCTCATCCCCCAATCCTGGTATGCATGGCACCCCTCAGCCCCCATTCCTGGTATGCATGACACCCGTCATCCCCCAATCCTGGTATGCATGGCCCCCTCATCCCCCCAATCCTGATATGTATCGCACCCCTCATCCCCCAATCCTGGTATGAATGGCCCCCTCATCCCCCAATCCTGGTACACATTGCTCCCTCATCCCCCAATCCTGGTATGTATGGCCCCCTCATCCCCCAATCCTGGTATGCATGGCCTCCTCATCCCCCAATCCTGGTATATGTGGCCCTCTCATCCCCCAATCCTGGTATGTGTGGCCCCCTCATCCCCCAATCCTGGTATGCATAGCCCAATCATTGCACACATAAAACAAATAAACACTTATACTCACCTTCCTTCCTCACCTCTGCTCCAGCGCTGCGTCCTGTCTGCCAGCAGCTCATGTCAGCATCTGATCTGCCGGCATATTTACTCCTCTCCACGCTGGGACTATAGGCGTGGAGAAGAATATGCATTCTCTTTTGTTAGCAGGAGCCTCGGCTCAGCGTTCCTCCGTGCCCGCTGCTAAAGAGAATGAATATTCATTCTCCACGCCCATGGGAGTGGAGAAGAGGGAATATTCATTTCCTTTTAGCAGCGGGTACACGTGGTAGCAGCAGCAGCCGGCTACTGCGTGTGCCCGCTCCTCCGCCGCCGCAACCTCTCCTCCCCCGTAAATACAATACTCACCTATCCTCCTTGTTCCTCGCTGCTTCGGGGTCCCCCCGACTCACGGGCCCCATAGCAGTGCCGTGGCCTGCCGCCATTGGCGGTACGCCGCTGGGTGCAAGGATTTTCATGTGTGATTCTGGAAACATGGAGAAGAAAGGATATATTTGCATGAATCTCTCAACTGGTCATTAAGAGACATCCAAAACTGTAAATTAGGGTTATATATAGTATTGTGGTTGGCATGAGCATGCAGCAGAATATAGAAGCACGTTAGATAATTATTTTATCAGGTGGTGTAATTTGTATGCTACATGGCCAGCAGTTATACGTATTTATGTTTTATATACTCCTTGTATGTAGATAATGAACATCTTTTCCCTCAGATACATAGCTGTCTCCTTCGAAACTCTCAGACATTGGCTGTCTCTGACCAAAGAGCACTTCGGCTTCAACAGGGTGTGACAAACAGCGCAGAACAGGTAGAACGTGCTTACTTTTGCCTGCTTCCTCTGCACTTACCCCTTTATCTTCTTGACAATTCCTCACACTCTTTTTTCTTGAACCAATAGATGCTTCATACACTTTCCATGCTGATACATGATCATATCAATGCTCTGCGGTCCTGTGACCTGGAAACTGTACAAGAAGACATCATATGTGCTAGACAGCTCCTCCGAGATGCCAAGAACTGTCGAGCTGTGAGTGTCCCAGTTAGTAGGTACCTGCCAAATGACATGCACCAAAGCTAAAATGATGCACATCAATGAAATGAAGACAAAATGTATATAGAGTAACATTTCATAGTGATATCTGGTTCAACCTTACATTAATTAGATTAATTAGAGAACCTTGAAATTTTGACCCTTTGGGTTTTACTGGTAATGTTTTAACTCGGGGAGGAAATTGCACTTTAAGATAATTAGCTAGGCAGATAAGGTTTGTTTAATATCATAGTCATAGTTAATATGACCTTTTATAAATTATGCATGAGCAGCTTGTTTTACATATTTTTCTTACTGAGTCAGCATTCCATAATAAAAAGCAGAAAATTACTGCAGAAAGCTGTTTTTTCATGGCTTAAAAAAAGAACATTTATTCACAGCTTTATAAAAGAATTTTGTATAAAAGTTGGTATAACATACATGAACCTGATAAGACTTCCTCTTTTTATGTGAAGTCCTTGAAGGAAATTATCAAGAGAAGAAATTTTAAAGCAGCTTGTCGTCCCATTGTCCTTATTTGCACCAGATTTATTAAAGCATAAGGCCCGAGCCATCGAGGTGTTTATGCCGTAATACACCTTGAAATGATTACGCCAGTCTCGGACAGTTTTGCCAAAATGGGAGGAGTAGGAGCAGAATAGAGACTTAGCAGCATTTTACTCTAGCGGTCTCTTCACTAAGACTGGCGTGCAAAACGTCAGTGTTACTGAATCGTAATGTTTGATAGATCTGGCAGATCTTTAGAACTGTCTAGAATTGATTTTTCACTTTTTAATCGACCCACCTACTGGAGTGTGAGTTTTAAAAAGTTATAATTCATAAATCTGACTTGAACCTCACACAGGTTACGCACACTTTTCATGTGTGGTAAGTCAGGCGTAAAATAGCAGAAATATGAATATTTTTACATATAAAAGTCATGCAACAAAATTTGTGACTTTTTTCATGCTCAAAAACTGCCGCATAAAACCTTGATACATTCTCGCTTTATGTCATCTGCAGTATCCATAGATTCATTTTGAATTTACTTAGTATCTTACTAAATTGAAAAATATTTGTTTATTATTGTCCACCATGTCCTATATAAAATATTGAAAGTCTTCATTAACCTGCAATATTACCAAGTAAACCTAGGTAGATGCCAGGACCCACTTGGCTTGGATAGCCAGGGGCAATTTCACTGAATATGTCTTATACTTATCAAACCAAGGATGGAGTAGAAGGAGGTTACTGTCACTCTCTTTTCCTAGTGTGATCTTTATCCTGCCTCAGCATTGGTAATACATTTGCATACAGTGATACTATCAGTGAACAGGTATCTCTACCAACTCATCCTTACACAGGAGCGCTCCTATGTGTGAGCTGCTGCCTGTCAGTCCGAAATCAGACATGCTGGATACTTATCCCCCCTGACACCATCTTTCACCAAATGTTTTCATGTTGACCTGGACACACAATGTAATAGTAACTGCAGAGTTAAATAAAACGTTTTGTCTTTTTTTGTTTGTTTTCTTTAATTTGCGCCTCTCTGTTGCGGAGATATTAGCAATCAAAGCTTACCAGCTAATGAGGTAAGGTTTTTTTTAGTCCAAAAGGGTGTTATCAGACAGTTTTCAAGGGGCCTGTACTTCTTTCCCTCGTATGATGCTGACCAATCATAAGCATGCAACAACACAGCAGAAAAAACACACACCCCACCACAGAATACAGCTGGTTTCTCACTGTATGAAATGTGTGACATACAGTCCTGATCTCTTGGTCTAATCTCCTGCATTAATACAGATAAACACCTTTCAGATAAGGTCCATGTGAGAGGAATGGCAGCACAGCTGAGTTTAGCTGTGTCACTATACAAAACCTTCTATTATCTCTCCTCTCATAACACTGTCACCTCTTGTGTACTACATCCCCCCCACACTGTATTTCCTGAGATGTGTCAGTATTCACATTAATATCTGCTGTGCTCAAACAAATTGTAATCGCTCTGTAGTGAGATCAGAGCAAGGTCTCATTACATCTCATACAAGAGCAGCCCAGAACAAACTACACCTGTGTGAGATGTAATGACAGCCTGCTCTGTTCTCACTGCGGAGTGATTACAACAGCCATAAGTGTGATTACATTTCACACATTGAGTAATCTGTTCTAAGCTATTGTAGAGGAGTGTTCTTTTTCCAGTGCTGCCTGCTTATGATTGGTCAGCATCATACAGGGACAAGAAGTACACGCTATCAGTGAAAACTATTTCACCCACTAGGACTGATTGCTAATATCTCCGCAACGGAGCAGTGAAGTAAAAAGAAAATGTTTTATTCTGCTTTGCAGCCACTATTACATCTTGTGACCAATTCAACATAAAAAATTTGGTGAAATTAAAGATCATCATTATTGGCAGCACATCATCCTGTGTAAACAGGAGATGTGCTGCTGTGAACAATGATACTCTATGCTCACAGAATGATTATTCTGTGCGAACATAAATGCTGTCGGCCTGTCTAAACAACCAACGATCAGCTTCTATGTAGCCGATCTATGGTCATTTAACAGCTGCGATCATGTTGGGTAAATGCACCCTTAGAAGAAACCATACTGCATTTTTATCTAAGTCACTGTTCTACATTATCTGATTCTACTCCATTTGCTCTTCTTTCCTTCAGTTATTACCACGTCTCCTGGAAGCAGGCAGCTGGCTGTCTCCTTCAGGCCCTGCGCAGAGACTACTTGACACAGTCTCATATGAGCTCTCTCGAGCAGTGGACAGGGAATTACAGGTATTCAACTTATAAAGATCTATTACCTTCATGTTGGTGTGACACCTTCTATCAGGGCTGTGGAGTCGGAGCCCATTTTGGTGGAGTCGGAATAAAATGGACCGACTCCAACTCCTAAAATATATAATAAATTGGGTACAGTAATTCAATGCAGTTTGTGGGGAATATTTTTTCATAAGAATTTGGGAAAGTTATGAAATGTCCTATAAACGTCTGTCCTATTCCTGATCTAAGGGTCTCGACTTTTAGCTGAGATGAATCTGTGCTACAGTAAATTTATCACTTATACATGAGCCATGTATGAGGGGGTCGGAGTCGTGGAGTCGGTGGCATGGAAATTGAGGAGTCGGAGATTTGGCTTACCGACTCCACAGCCCTGCTTCTTATTTTCTATTGCTTAGGCAATGCCAACATATTGTCATCCTTTACATCAGTCCTTGTGCACATTGGAGCTCACAATCTACTGTAATTTTCATGTCAGACATACTGTACATACCAGGGGTTCTTGACATTGTCCCGTTTGAACTCTCTCGAGCAGTGGACAGGGAATTGCATGTACTTATTTTATAAAGATCTATTATCTGTATTTTAGTGGTATACTTTTTTTTATTTCTGATTGGTGGATGAAACATCTTTACAAGTATCTGATGGATATTTCTGCCAGTTTACAGTATATTGTACATGCCGCCATTTTCTAATTCAGGTTCAATCTGACCAGCATAGATTACATTTTGTAAATGTGACATCTGCTAATATTTATGATTGATGTAAATACTTTTATGCCCCAAGGAAACAACAGTATTCTAGGGGTGATACCTTTACTCCTAAAATACTTTTGTGTTTTTGGGCATAAAAAGTATTTATATAATTTTTTCTGGCTAACATGGTACCACAATATAATTTTTATTGTACCTGCTAATATTTCTGATAATTCCAATTACCAATAAAATGAAGTGAACGAGTCATTTATTACTTTGTATAAACATGGCTCTAACCCATCCTTTCTGACTTTATTCAGAACATTGCAGACACCATGTGGGAGGCTACTCAGGATCTTTTCCCGGGGGCAGCGCGGGATGCACAACGTGGAGGAGCAATGCTCTGCAGGCTTCGAGAACAACATGGACTAAGTCCCCCCCATATACGTGATATGCTTAGACAGGTGGGGAGTGAAATACACAGTAAGCTGAGGTGAGTGACTGACAGCACTTACAACAGGCAGGAATGGCAGACAAAAGAAAAAGCAAAACTTAGTTTGGAAAAGTTGTCCTTTTTTAGGCCTCCTTCACAGTGTTTCGGCGTCAGTGTTTTCCATCAGTGTGTCCATTTATCATCAGTGTTTTCCAGTATGGACAAATAAAGAAAGAAATTACTTTGCAATGTCTGCAGCACAGACATCACATCGGCAGCCAATATAGACTCCCATACACATTAGATGGTTGACAGACCCGTCAATATCAGCAGGCTCGTCTGACAGTCTAATGTGTATGGGGGCCTACACAAGGATCTGGCATGTCTGATTCTGGGCTGCTGATCCTTTTGCTCTCGTCGAGTTGAACCTCTGCCAGACGAGTCTGGCAGCGTCTCCCTCATAGAGAACTCAGTAGCGGCAGACAGATAACAGGCTCTGTAAGAAATGGCGGGAGACTCAGCACTGGACCCGGGAGGGTGAATTAAGCATAGTTTATTTGTATTTTATCAAATAAACTGCACCTGGGGACAGGTGTTTTCTAGGTAGTACTTTACGGTTAAGGTTTCTGAGACTTTTCAAGTCTATTTTTTTATAATGAAAATAGTAACCAGTGTTCTTTACTAACCAAGTAATATTTATAGTTAATTTTCAAAACAGTTTTAACACAAAAATATTTTGGGACAGATTTACCGATGAAAACACTGACACTCATAACTCGTGGCACATTTATGAAGTGAAATATATACTTTTTGTACAATGTTCGACAATGTGGGAATGAGACTTGTCTTAGGCTGCACCACCATGAGCCAAAAAAAGAAGCAAAACAAGAAATAGAATTGGGTAAAGATGTGCTAAACAAATCATCTGGCATAGCTTCATACAAGACACAAGTCCATAAGGTTCAACCTATAGCCTATAACATGCTGATCCAGAGGAAGGCAAAAACCCCTGAGGCAGCTACTAATTGCCCCATATTAGTGGAAATTCCTTCCCGACTCCACATACGGCAATCAGACTATAAGCCACTATGATAAATCGGGTGCATATTCAGACTTTCTCTTCCAGTCCTTTTACAGTCTTCATATTAGACAAGATTAGTAAATCTACCATACTATTTCCAAATGGTCAATGCCCTCCTTTTCATTGCAACTTTTGACATGGGTGCTATATTTTCAATTATAAATAGGAGCATTAGTACATTTCCACAATATATATTGCCCAAGACACTAAACAAAAATTATTTTTTACTGCATGTTTTGTCAACAATTCTGGAAAAAAATGTATGTGTAATATACTGCAATTATTAAGGCTCTGTACACACAGCGTTTGTGGTTCACATACAGGGCATGCAAAATCTCATAATGTATACCCTGAAAGTAATCCCCCATCTGTGTTATACATCACCCATAGACTCTCATGCTAAAGAAACTGATGCTAATTGGTGTATGATTCTCAGGACAACTGAAAATTGTGTTATGTTGTAAAACTGTATAAAATTGTTCCATATCCTGTCATTCCAGAGCTGCACAGCTGTCCCTCATGACACGGCTCAGTAATTCTGTTTTGGAGCAAGTTCTGCAGGAAATGCAAAGAACACATAGAAAGCTGGTAACTATACATAATAGGAAGGCCATGATGGGATGGGACAGAACAGTAGACCACTATATAGAAGGAGATTAAAAGGGTTGTCCACTACTCAGACAACAGCTTCAGAATTCCAATGTTTCCCCCGGTAAAGTAATAACACCTATACTCACTTCCGGTGCCGGCGTCGTTCCAGTAGTGTCGGCGCTGGCTTTATTCTCCTCTCCTACAGACGTAATTGACATCCAGAGGAGGTGAGAGAGCAGCAGCAGCTCTGACTTCCTGCAGGCGTCTTAATTTGTCCGAACGAGGGGAGAGGGAAGCCAGCGTTGATTGGCTGCAAGGATCACGTGACATAACAATGTCATGCAAGCCCTGTGAAAGCCAGTGTTGACATCACTGGAATGGCGCCAGCATCGGAGGGGAGTATAGCTGTTACTATATTACTTGGTGGGAAACGCAGGGATTGAGAAGGAGTTGTCAGAGTAGTGGACAACCTCTTTAATCATATACAAATCTAAAGCTTAACTCTACCATCACAACCATTTTTTTTTTTGTTTCAATGCATTTTAAATGACAAATTAGGCAACTTTCATTGTAGCGCTATAAGACCTAAGTAGACATATATGTCTTCTTTATAAAAAGCAAAAAAAAAACATATTCCTGTGTGATCTGATCCTGCCATCATACAGTCTTCCATTGTTCATACTAAATGTATGTCAGTAAGAAGTAGGAGAGCAAAAACTGACTGCAAAATCTGACTGCACAGTCTGTTTGTAGTCTGTTACCATAGAGACACATACAGTTAGGTCCATATATATTTGGACAGAGACAACATTTTTCTAATTTTGGTTCTAGACATTACCACAATGAATTTTAAACAAAACAATTCAGATGCAGTTGAAGTTCAGACTTTCAGCTTTCATTTGAGGGTATCCACATTAAAATTGGATGAAGGGTTTAGGAGTTTCAGCTCCTTAACATGTGCCACCCTGTTTTTAACCCCTTACTTACCGGGGACGTATTAGTACGCATATTTGCGTACTGCCCGTTCAGTGAGGGCTGCTGCGCTGAGCCCTCACTGAACGGAGCACATGTCAGCTGATTCTTACAGCTGACATGTGCCCGCAACAGCCGCGGGTGGAATCGCGATCCACCCGCGGCTGTTAACATGTTAAATGCCGCTGTCAATCTCCGACAGCAGCATTTAACGCACGCTTCCGGGTAGCGCGTCATAAGCCCCGCCCATCGGCGACCCCGTCACGTGATCGCGGGTCGCCGATGGGCGTGCATAACAACCCAGGGTCTGCAGCAGACGCATGTGGTTGTCATGATCTTGTCGCTATAAGCGCCACCTAGTGGTCGGCGCTCATAGCACAGGACCATTTCTGCTATATGCAGGGGATCTGCTGGTCCCCTGTATGTAGCAGAGGCGATCGGATAGTTGCTGCTTCTAGTCTCCTATGGAGACTATAGAAGCATGCAAAAAGTAAAAAAAAAAAGTTTTTAAAAATATAAAAAAAAATATAAAAGTTTAAATCACCCCCCTTTCGCCCCATTCAAAATAAAATATATAAAAAAAAAACCCCACATACACATATTTGGTATCGCCGCGTTCAGAATCGCCCGATCTATCAATATAAAAAAAGAATTAATCCGATCGGTAAACGGCGTAACGAGAAAAATATTCTAAACGCCAGAATTACGTTTTTTGTTCGCCGCAAAATTGCAATAATATGCAATAACGGGCTATCAAAACATCGGATCTACCCCAAATGTTATCAATAAAAACGTCAGCCCGGCACGCAAAAAATAAGCCATCAACCAACCCCAGATCACGAAAAATGGAGACGCTACGGGTCTTAGAAAATGGCGCTATTTTTTTATTTATTTTTTTACCAAATTTTGGAATTTTTTTTCACCACTTAAATATAAAAGAACCTATACATGTTTGGTGTCTATGAACTCGTAATGACCTGTAGAATGAGAAGGGCAGGTCAGTTTTAGCATTCATTGAACGTGGTAAAAAAAAATAAATAAAAAACAACTGTGGTATTGCACTTTTTTTGCAATTTTACCGCACTTGGAATTTTTTTCCCGTTTTCCCGTACAGGATATGATAAAACTAGTAATGGCGTTGAAAAGTACAACTCGTCCCGCAAAAAATAAGCCCTCACATGGCCATATTGACCAAAAAATAAAAACGCTATGGCTCTGGGAACAAGGGGAGCAAAAACGAAAATGCAAAAACGAAAAATGCTCCGGGGCTTAAGGGGTTAAAAGGGACCAAAAGTAATTGGACAGATTCAATAATTGTAAATAAAATGTTCATTTGTAGTACTTGGTTGAAAACCCTTTGTTGGCAATGACTGCCTGAAGTCTTGAACTCATGGACATCACCAGACGCTGTGTTTCCTCCTTTTTGATGCTCTGCCAGGCCTTCACTGCGGTGGTTTTCAGTTGCTGTTTGTTTGTGGGCCTTTCTGTCTGAAGTTTAGTCTTTAACAAGTGAAATGCATGCTCAATTGGGTTGAGAGCAGGTGACTGACTTGGCCATTCAAGAATATTCCACTTCTTTGCTTTAATAAACTCCTGGGTTGATTTGGCTTTATGTTTTGGGTCATTGTCCATCTGTAGTATGAAACGACGACCAATCAGTTTGGCTGCATTTGGCTGGATCTGAGCACACAGTATGGCTCTGAATACATCAGAATTCATTTGGCTGCTTCTGTCCTGTGTCACATCATCAATAAACACTAGTGACCCAGTGCCACTGGCAGCCATGCATGCCCAAGCCATCACACTGCCTCCGCCGTGTTTTACAGATGATGTGGTATGCTTTGGATCATGAGCTGTACCACGCCTTCGCCATACTTTTCTCTTTCCATCATTTCTGGTAGAGGTTGATCTTGGTTTCATCTGTCCAAAGAATGTTCTTCCAGAACTGTGCTGGCTAAATTTAGATGTTTTTTAGCAAAGTCCAGTCTAGCCTTTTTATTCTTGATGCTTATGAGTGGCTTGCACCGTGCAGTGAACCCTCTGTATTTACTTTCATGCAGTCTTCTCTTTATGGTAGATTTGGATATTGATACGCCTACCTCCTGCAAAGTGTTGTTCACTTGGTTGGCTGTTGTGAAGGGGTTTCTCTTCACCATGGAGATTATTTTGCGATCATCCACCACTGTTGTCTTCCGTGGGCGCCCAGGTCTTTTTGCATTGATGAGTTCACCAGTGCTTTCTTTCTTTCTCAGGATGTACCAAACAGTAGATTTTGCCACTCCTAATATTGTAGCAATTTCTCGGATGGGTTTTTTCTGTTTTTGCAGCTTAAGGATGGCTTGTTTCACCTGCATGGAGAGCTCCTCTGACCGCATGTTTACTTCACAGCAAAACCTTCCAAATGCAAGCACCACACCTCAAATCAACTCCAGGCCTTTTATCTGCTTAATTGAGAATGACATAACGAAGGGATTGCCCACACCTGTCCATGAAATAGCCTTGGAGTCAATTGTCCAATTACTTTTGGTCCCTTTAAAAACAGGGTGGCACATGTTAAGGAGCTGAAACTCCTAAACCCTTCATCCAATTTTAATGTGGATACCCTCAAATGAAAGCTGAAAGTCTGAATTTCAACTGCATCTGAATTGTTTTGTTTAAAATTCATTGTGGTAATGACTAGAACCAAAATTAGAAAAATGTTGTCTCTGTCCAAATATATATGGACCTAACTGTGTGTGAGAATATGAGCTGTATATACAAAATGGTAGGAAATTGTTACTGAAGACCTGAAGTTGCTTCATTTTCCAATTTAGAAACATTGAAAATATAAAAGGAACTGGTTGTGAAGTTGGTCATATAATCTAAACTAACCACACAGATCAATAGACTATATCCAAGACTGCATTACAAGACAAGGACTGTTTAAGACAGGGCAGTACTGAGCATATGTTAGGATAGATTGGAAACAAATTCATGTCATGTAATCTGAGAGCAGCATAATGTGGAGACAAAGACACTGATGCCAGTCATGTACTGAGCTGTTTGCTGTAGTTTTTGATAAAATCACTGTTTTATCACCAGGAGATTGTCATCAGAGGACTAGTAACCCTGCTGCCATGTAGTTCTCTATATTCGTGAGCGCTGTATAACCCTGCCCCCACCACTTGTTGGCAGCTTTCTGTGCACAATGTACATAAGCAGAAAGCTGCCAATCAGTGGGTGGGGTTACACAGAGCTCAACATTCAGAGAACTGCTAGATCTGCAACAGATAAAACAGGAATTTTATCAAAATGACAGCAAGCAACCCAGTACGTGACACATCACTAGAATCAGGGTCTCAGCCCTTACATTATGCTGCTCTCAGATGGGGTAGCAGAACCTGGTGACAGAATTCCTTTAAGTATTGCACTCTAATGGAAAATACACAAAGCCTCACATTAGTAGATGCCAGTTTTTGGCATAATCTATGCATTAAGAAGTCGCTAAATTTGTCGAGCTTGAAACGTATCCGGGATAAATGGAATTAGTCTTCAAGGTATGGCAGTGGTCTCTAAGTTTTAGACTGTTTTATTAAAAAAAAAAGCCAGAAATTTGTGCAAATTTTGGACCAATCTATAACTGTTCATAGCAGGCATAGACTTTCTTCTATAATGTTTTTACTGTCTCAAATACACATAATTTATTTAAAAAAATGGCGCAAGTTATCCTTACTTTGTGGGCCAATGTTTATGGTGGTACCCTCGTGACAGTGCCACCCAGAAAAATAAACCACGTGCTTGATCTGGGCTATTAATCACTTAAAAGGATAAATCCTAAAAAGAGTGTAGTGTATTTGCAGACATCACTAGAGACATCTGTGTACTTATATTTCTTATGCCTCTTTATTTCAAAAATTTGACAGGCCCGACATAGATCTCAACTGCAGGCTCTTATGGAAGAAGAGCAGAGGCTTATGGGATATCTGCCACAGACACCACCCCGGAATAAACAGGAAACTCATGAGGGAGAGATGTACTCCAGCATTGTAAGTCATGAATATTCAGATATTAATTGCATGGGGTTATTTTTTACTATGCTCTACCATAAATTTGGAGAACTAAAATTACTTTTCTCTTTTGATTTTTTCTCTCCTATTGGACGATGAAAGAAAGATGAAAATCTATCTCTAAGCCACCAGTTTACATACAGTCTAGTAAGGACAGAGAATAAATGGTATAACAATGAGACACAGCTATATTAGATGCATTACAAAAAACTCGTTGCTTTTTATGTAATGCTTATAATGCACAAGCTATCAGGATTCAGTTTGCATTTTACCAGCTGACATTTAAAGAGGACCTATCACTTGCACAAAAATGTGAGTTAAACACATTTTAAAAATCCCTGAGCGCCCCTGATTCTGCCGCTCTTTTGTGTTTTGCGCTCTGTAACACGGATACTTTAGATGCAGTGACACAGAGCAGCCAATATGGGGTTAATAAACAGGGGGGGTTTATAAGAACAAGGTCAATCTCCACGCAGGGAGCAACAAGGAAAATATGGGGGAAAAAAAGGAAAATAGCAGGTGAAAGTCTATAACTAACAGTTCACAGTCTGACAAGATGTAGCAGAGCCGAACCGGTTGTAAATGTCAGTTTGTAAACTTAGCTGACTCTGGCTCCTCACAAGGCAGTCGCCAGCGGATGCAGGTGATGATTTCTTCAGGCTTCCCCGCCCAAACAATGCTCCGTCTTCTGGCGGTAGCGGGCGGTCTCCGGTTTTACCCGGTGAGCCCCTAGTCCATAACACGGCACCTCACGTGCCTCGGCTCCACGGACCCTGCGTCCCTTGTCTCTATAGTCGGGCTTGACTCCTCCGGTCCACTTCACCCGACTCCTGCTCCCAGTACTCGAGCCAGGAGCCTGGACCCTCTCACACTGTTCTCCTGCGCAGGACTCAGCTCCGCTTTCCCGCGCAAAACGTCCTCGTCACACCAGGAGTCCCTCCGCCACCTGACTTCCCAGCTCTGTCCCTGGACACACTCCCAACTTCCCAGTCACATGACTCCTGTGCTCGCAGTCTGTCTCCCCCCTGCAACAGGAGGTACGGCCCCGGCAGTTCCGGACCCCTTGCTCTGAAAGCACTTACACCCCGGTCTTCCCCCTTACATTCCCACTCTCCTTTAACTCGCCATTCCACGGGCGAGAGTTCCTTCATCAAACGTTCACACTCTTGGACTTCCTGGAAGATACGGTGCCATATAATTTGATCTTGTTCGTAACGTTGAGGAGGCACTCCTGCTGTTGTCCATTCTGATCGGCGTAACTCAGTTTGACCAATGGGGGGTGCAGGGTCACTCGGATTCCCAATCTCCGCCTGCCGGGTGGCGTCAACCGATGTTGTTCCCTCGCTGCCTGCACTGGGGACTGCAGATAATCGAGTGCTGGGGCTCAGAGGTAGAATCAACAATTCTTCTTCGTCCACATCGTGGCTTGGGGCAACTGTGACAGGACCCACTCTAGAAGCAGGTGATTCTTCTTCATCCTTGTCATCTTTAGACAGACAGGGCCGCAGCATACTACGATGAACCACTATGGTAGGGGCTCCTTCAGTCCCCTCGGGTTGAACTTCATACACAGGTCCTTCAGCGCCAATCCTGCGCTTCACTCGGTGCGGGGTCCTTTCCCACCGCTTACTCAATTTGCCCCGGGGCCGCCTGTCCCGAACCAACACCCGCTCCCCAGGCCTCAGAGCTGTCCCTCGAAGAGGCAATGTCTCATGATGTTTGAGTTCCTGAAACTTTTGTTGTACCAACTGTCGGAGGGTCTGCAGTCGATGCCGATGTTCCCGGACCCAGGAAGACATCCCCGTCCGTGGGTAGTCCTCCTCGGGGTCCAGCCCTAACTCAGTGATCTCTCGCCCCTTTCGCCCGAACAGCAAGGTATAAGGAGTGAACCCCGTTGTACTATTCACTCGGTTGTTGTAGACCCACACCAGCTCGGCCACAAACTCAGGCCATCGTACCTTCCGATCTTCCTCCAACGTGCGGAGCATTTGGATCAGTGTCCGATTAAAGCGTTCACAGGCCCCATTTCCTTGAGGGTGGTAAGGAGTAGTCCGTGACTTCTCAATCTTGTACAACCGGTGCAGCTCTTCCATCACCCGGCCTTGGAAGCTGGCGCCTTGATCAGAATGGATCCTCTTTGGGCAGCCGTACACCCGAATGAAGTCTCGGCAGATGGCCTGCGCAGCTGACTCGGCGGTCTGGTCCCTGGTCGGGGTCACTACCGCAAACTTTGTGAAGTGGTCTGTCATTACCAGGCAATGTTCATACCCGAGATGCGCCGGTCCAACAGCCAAATAGTCGATCATCAGCACCTCCAAGGGGGCAGAAGTCACAATGGTTTGTATGGGGACCCGCTGCTTCGGGGGCTTAATCAGCAAACATCTCCGACATCTTCGACAAGTGTCTTCTATTGTTACTCGCAGTCAGGGATGATCTACCAGCCTCTGCAACCACTGAAATGTCTTCTCTGGTCCGAAGTGAGCCCCTCGTTCATGAGCCTCCTTGGCCACTACTCCGACCAACTTCTCTGGGATCACCACTTGCCAGGTGGTCCCGAACTCTCGCAGTAGCTGCACCCGTCGGTACAGCAGCCTGTCTCGCAAACACAGTCTCTCCCATTGTCCCAGCATTTTCAGTGCTCCCGGGGACAAGGTACTCCTCTCTTCTCGACTGGGGACTTGCCGCAAAGCCACCCATTGATGTAATTGAGCAACTTCTCTGTCAGTCTGTGTAGTGCCGGCGTCCCTGCCCTCTGTTAGGCAGGGACGCTGCTCCCCTCACCGCTCTGCCCCGTGCCCGGCGTCCCTCTCCCGCTCTGCTGTCAGCGCGCGCTCCTTCCCGGCGTCCTCCTCCCGCTCTGCTCTCAGCGCGCGCTCCTTCCCGGCCCCGGTGCTTAGGGCGCGCGCGCGCGCGCTCCCCTCCTCTTAAAGGGGCCGCGCGCGCCGTCCTAAGGAGTCCCCGGCCAATGGCCGGAGGACTTCATCATATATAAGGCACCTCCTCCAAAATGGAGGTGCCCGAGCAATGTTGTTTGCACCTGTGTCTCACCTGTGCTTCAGCCCTCAGGTCCCGTTGCCAGTTACCTGCCAGTTACCTGTCAGATTCCTGCCTGATTACTTGCTACCTGTCTGCTAGCCTGAGGTCCAACGGTCTGCCTTACTACTCCTGTCAGTCTGTCTAAGGACCAGCCTGCCCGCTCACCTGGGAGCGCACCTCAGCTACCTGCCTGCTTGCCTGAGGTCCGACGGTCTGCCTTACAACTCCGGTCAGTCTGTCTATGGACCAGCTTGCCCGCTCACCTGGGAGCGCTTCTCCGTTACCTGCCTGCTTGCCAGCCCGGAGGCTCCGCTGTCACGTGCTGTGACCACCAGCTACTCCAGACTCTTGCCCGCTCACCTGGGAGCGCTTCTCCGCTACCTGCCTGCTTGCCTGCCCGGAGGCTCCGCTGTCACGTGCTGTGACCACCAGCTACTCCAGACTCTTGCCCGCTCACCTGGGAGCGCTTCTCCGCTACCTGCCTGCTTGCCTGCCCGGAGGCTCCGCTGTCACGTGCTGTGACCACCAGTTACTCCAGACTCTTGCCCGCTCACCTGGGAGCGCTTCTCCGCTACCTGCCTGCTTGCCTGCCCGAAGGCTCCGCTGTCACGTGCTGTGACCACCAGCTATTCCTGAGACTCTTGCCCGCTCACCTGGGAGCGCTTCTCCGTTACCTGCCTGCTTGCCTACCTGGAGGCTCCGCCGTCACGTGCTGTGACCACCTGCTATTCCAGAGACTCTCGCTTGCTCACCTGGGAGCACACATTCTTCATCTGCCTTGCTAGCCTACCTGGAGGTTCAGCCATCACAGGTCGTACCTACCCTTTATCCAGAGACTGCCCCGATCACTTGCCGTGTCCTCCTGCCCGTACACCCAGAGACTGTCCTGGTCACCTCCTGTGACTACCTGCCTGGTCGCCACCCGCTCCTTTACAAGGACTGCCCCCTTGTATTGTAGCCCAGAGGTTCCGCCTCCCAGACCCGTTACAGTTTGCTCGGGCCATGGAACCCGGTGGCACCCAAGCTCCCTCGCTCTCGGACCTCTGTCTTGAACTGTCCCGTCAGAGGTCCCAACAGGAGTCCACCCTGGGTCACCTGCGGAATGTCAATACTCGCCTGAACACTCTGTCTGATCCACCAACAACCTCCGCCAGTGCCATATCTTGCAATCCGGCAGCTCCGCTGCCCACTAATACCATGGTATCCTACCCCGGACCCCGGCTTTCTGCACCTCCTCGCTTCGGAGGCGACTCCGTCCAGGCTCGGGGCTTCTTAAATCAGTGCACCCTGCACTTTGAACTTTTGTCCCACCAGTTTAACTCCGACCGGGCCAAAATTGCCTTCATCATGTCCCATCTCACCGGGGAGGCCCTGGCCTGGCTAAATCCTCTATGGGAGAGAGGAGACCCCCTGGTGTCCAACTTGCCTGCTTTTCTCACGGCTTTCCGGAAAGTCTTCGACGAACCCGGACGGAAGACCTCATCTGCATCATCGTTGCTACGCCTCCGTCAGGAGAGTCTCACCGTGGGCCAATATGCCATACGGTTCCGTACCCTTGCCTCGGAGCTGGCCTGGGATAACGACGCTCTGGTTTCCGTCTTCTGGGAGGGTCTGTCCGGCCGTATTAAAGATGAACTTGCCGGTCGGGACATTCCTACCACTCTCGATGACTTAATAACTCTTGCCACCCGGATTGACCTACGGTTCCAGGAGCGTGCCAGAGAGGTCACCCGTGAGAGGAGGTTACCACGTCTAGCTCCTACTTTTCAGAAACCCGTCACTCCTTCTGTCTCTAACCAGGTACACCCTCCTGAGCCTATGCAGGTCGACCAGACCAAGATGGTCAAGACCCGTCAGGACTTACGCCGTGCCGAGGGGACCTGCTTCTACTGTGGCAGTAAGGAGCACCGGATCCGTGCCTGCCCGGAGAGGTCGGGAAACGCCTGTGTCTAGGTTCGCTCAGAGAGGTCCACCTAGACAAGAATAAATCCTCTCCATCCCTGCTGTTGTCAGTTTCAATCGTCTACGGGGAGAACCGTTATTTCGAACTAGCCCAACTGGACTCTGGAGCAGCCGGGAATCTTATTTCACAGTCCCTGGTAGAGAAATACCGCATCCCCACCAAACCTCTGGCTGTACCCTTGTCTGTGGCTGCCGTGGATGGGGGGCTCTTACCACGCCCCATCCAACTCATCACCGAATCCATTACTCTGCAGGTGGGAATGCTGCATTCTGAAAGTATCTCCTTTCATGTTCTGCCTGGACTCTCTCACGCCCTCTTGCTAGGTCTGCCTTGGCTCCAGAAACATGCACCCGTGCTTGACTGGCAAACCGGAGAAGTCCTTCGCTGGGGACAAGACTGTCATAAGACCTACCTGGTTCCCGTCCATCCCGTCCGTCCCTCTCCTACCCCAGCTAATCTACCTGGACTTCCAATTCCTTATTGGTCTTATGCTGATGTCTTTAATAAAAAGGAGGCAGAGACATTACCCCCTCATAGACCATACGACTGTCCCATCGACCTGTTACCCGGTACTACTCCTCCCCGTGGGCGTATTTATCCTTTATCCGCTGCTGAGACCCGGTCGATGTCCGAATATATTGAGGAGAATCTGGCCAGGGGATTCATCTGGAAATCTACCTCCCCGGCGGGAGCAGGCTTCTTTTTCATCAAAAAGGACGGCTCTCTCCGTCCCTGTATAGACTATAGAGGCCTAAACCAGATCACGGTGAAGAATAAGTACCCCCTTCCGCTCATTCCAGAATTATTTGATCGTCTGAGGGGGGCTAGAATCTTCACCAAACTAGACCTCCGTGGGGCGTACAACCTGGTTCGTATCCGTCAAGGGGATGAATGGAAGACGGCATTCAACACCCGGGACGGCCACTATGAATACCTGGTAATGCCCTTTGGTCTCTTTAACGCTCCTGCCGTCTTTCAAGAGTTGGTCAATGACATCTTCCGGGACCTTCTCTACTCCTGCGTAGTGGTGTACCTGGACGACATCTTGGTCTTCTCTCCGGATCTCCAGACTCACCGGAGGGACGTTCGTCAGGTCCTGCTCAGGCTCAGGCAGAATCACCTCTTCGCTAAATACGAGAAGTGCCTCTTTGAGCAGACCTCGCTTCCGTTTTTGGGCTACATTATTTCTCAGACCGGCCTACGAATGGATCCAGAGAAACTGTCTGCCATCGAGAAATGGCCCCGACCGGAGGGGTTGAAGGCCATTCAGCGGTTCCTGGGCTTCGCCAACTACTACCGCCTCTTCATACCACACTTCTCTTCCCGGACTGCCCCAATTTCCGCGCTCACCCGTAAGGGTACTAATCCCAAAGAGTGGCCGCCCGAAGCAGAAGAAGCCTTTCTTTCCTTAAAACAGGCCTTCTCTTCCGCCCCGGTGCTGCATCGCCCGGACGGCAACAAGCAGTTCTTCCTGGAAGTGGACGCCTCCTCCTCTGGAGCTGGAGCGGTACTTACTCAAAAATCTTCTTCCGGGAGGATGGTAACTTGCGGCTTCTTCTCTAAACTCTTCTCCTCCTCAGAGCGCAATTATTCTATAGGAGATCGAGAGTTATTGGCCATCAAACTGGCATTGGAGGAGTGGCGTTACCTGCTTGAAGGGGCTCTTCACCCGGTAATAATTTACACTGACCACAAGAACTTGGCTTACCTCCAGCATGCCCAGAGACTTAACCCGCGCCAAGCCCGGTGGTCCTTGTTTTTTGCTCGTTTTGATTTTGTCCTTCATTTTCGCCCGGCTGACAAAAACGTCAAGGCGGACGCCTTGTCTCGATCCTTTCTGGTATCTGATCTCGAGGAAGATCCGAAACACATCATCGATCCCGCCAGAGTAATGCAGGTGGCTCCCGTGAGTCTAAATCGTCTCCCTCCCGGAAAGACGTTCGTATCAGTACCTGATCGGGAGAAGATCCTTCACTGGGGTCACTCGTCTAAACTGGCTGGCCACGCTGGTCAGAAGAAGACCCTCCAGCTTATTTCCCGGCACTACTGGTGGCCTACCCTGCACAAGGATGTAATAGACTTTGTTTCTGCCTGTGTGTCCTGCGCCCGCAACAAGGTTCCGAGACATCTGCCAGCCGGTCGCCTCCTTCCGCTCCCAGTACCTGCTGCCCCCTGGCAGCATATTGCAATGGACTTCATAACTGACCTCCCACTCTCTGCCGGTTGTACGGTCATTTGGGTGGTCGCTGACCGCTTCTCCAAGATGGCTCATTTCGTTCCCCTGCCAGGCCTTCCGTCTGCACCCGAGCTAGCTAGAGACTTTATTCGTCACATCTTCCGTCTTCATGGCCTGCCCCTCCACATCGTGTCGGATCGTGGGGTACAGTTCACCTCACGCTTCTGGAGAGCCACTTGTAAACTACTAGACGTCACCCTGGACTTCTCTTCCGCTTACCACCCACAGTCCAATGGTCAAGTGGAGCGGATCAATCAGAACCTGACCAGTTACCTCCGGCACTTCGTTAATGCCCACCATTCTGACTGGGTGGATCTCCTACCATGGGCCGAGTTCTCTTACAATAATCACGAGAGCGAATCCTCCTCCAAATCCCCGTTTTTTGTAGTCTTTGGTCAGCATCCTCGGATTCCTTTTCCTGTCTCCACCTCGGTGGACAACCCGGCTGCGGAATCTCTCGTTAGCAAATTTTCCTCCATTTGGGAGAGTACCCGATCCGCACTCCTTCAGTCGTCCGAGCGGATGAAAAGACACGCTGACAAAAAACGCCTGGATCCTCCTCAATTTCGTCCAGGAGATAAGGTCTGGCTCTCATCTAAATATGTTCGACTCAAGATACCCTCTTACAAGTTAGGGCCTCGGTTCATCGGACCTCTGGAGGTCACCAGTCAGATCAACCCGGTGGCCTATAAATTGAAACTCCCGGCCAACTTACGGATCCCTAACTCCTTCCATGTATCTCTCCTCAAACCTGTGGTACTTAACTCTTTTTCCAAGTCTACAGGTACGCCTCCTGCTCCGGTTTCTGCTGAGGACGAGTTTGAGGTAGAGAACATTCTTGCCACCAAAAGGGTAAGAGGAAAGACCTTTTTTCTGGTAGATTGGAAGGGGTTTGGTCCTGAGGAGAGAACGTGGGAGCCCCGGGAGAACATCCATGCCCCTCTCATCCTAGCTAAATTTCTGTCTGGCCTAAAAAAGGGGGGGCCTAAAGGGGGGGGTACTGTAGTGCCGGCGTCCCTGCCCTCTGTTAGGCGGGGACGCTGCTCCCCTCACCGCTCTGCCCCGTGCCCGGCGTCCCTCTCCCGCTCTGCTGTCAGCGCGCGCTCCTTCCCGGCGTCCTCCTCCCGCTCTGCTCTCAGCGCGCGCTCCTTCCCGGCCCCGGTGCTTAGGGCGCGCGCGCGCGCGCTCCCCTCCTCTTAAAGGGGCCGCGCGCGCCGTCCTAAGGAGTCCCCGGCCAATGGCCGGAGGACTTCATCATATATAAGGCACCTCCTCCAAAATGGAGGTGCCCGAGCAATGTTGTTTGCACCTGTGTCTCACCTGTGCTTCAGCCCTCAGGTCCCGTTGCCAGTTACCTGTCAGATTCCTGCCTGATTACTTGCTACCTGTCTGCTAGCCTGAGGTCCGACGGTCTGCCTTACTACTCCTGTCAGTCTGTCTAAGGACCAGCCTGCCCGCTCACCTGGGAGCGCACCTCAGCTACCTGCCTGCTTGCCTGAGGTCCGACGGTCTGCCTTACAACTCCGGTCAGTCTGTCTATGGACCAGCTTGCCCGCTCACCTGGGAGCGCTTCTCCGTTACCTGCCTGCTTGCCAGCCCGGAGGCTCCGCTGTCACGTGCTGTGACCACCAGCTACTCCAGACTCTTGCCCGCTCACCTGGGAGTGCTTCTCCGCTACCTGCCTGCTTGCCTGCCCGGAGGCTCCGCTGTCACGTGCTGTGACCACCAGCTACTCCAGACTCTTGCCCGCTCACCTGGGAGCGCTTCTCCGCTACCTGCCTGCTTGCCTGCCCGGAGGCTCCGCTGTCACGTGCTGTGACCACCAGCTACTCCAGACTCTTGCCCGCTCACCTGGGAGCGCTTCTCCGCTACCTGCCTGCTTGCCTGCCCGAAGGCTCCGCTGTCACGTGCTGTGACCACCAGCTATTCCTGAGACTCTTGCCCGCTCACCTGGGAGCGCTTCTCCGTTACCTGCCTGCTTGCCTACCTGGAGGCTCCGCCGTCACGTGCTGTGACCACCTGCTATTCCAGAGACTCTCGCTTGCTCACCTGGGAGCACACATTCTTCATCTGCCTTGCTAGCCTACCTGGAGGTTCAGCCATCACAGGTCGTACCTACCCTTTATCCAGAGACTGCCCCGATCACTTGCCGTGTCCTCCTGCCCGTACACCCAGAGACTGTCCTGGTCACCTCCTGTGACTACCTGCCTGGTCGCCACCCGCTCCTTTACAAGGACTGCCCCCTTGTATTGTAGCCCAGAGGTTCCGCCTCCCAGACCCGTTACAGTCTGTTGCAGTCGGATCCAGTCATCTCTTGGCCGCCCTAGCACTTGTTCTTCCGACGTCTCTCAGATCTGTCCCTGCGCCGCGGTTAGCGGTCCCACGAAACTTCGGAAGATAGGGGTCTCATCCGCCTCCAAATCTTCATTGCGGTCATGATCAGGCCGTTCATATGTCACTCTGGAGAGGGTGTCGGCTTGAGTATTCTCTGCCTTAGGCCGGCAGGCGATCTTATACCGGTACCTGGCCATGCCGCTGCTCCAGGGCTCCCAATTTCGCATTCTCCAGGTGGGCCAGCGGGTTGTTATCTGTTCCCACCAGTACTTCGGACCCGGACAAATACTCTGCAAACTTCTCGGTCATTGCTCAAACCAGAGCCAGCAACTCTAATTTGAAAGAGCTATAATTATCTGGGTTCCTCTCGGAGTCGTGAAGGGAGCGACTGGCGTACGCAATCATGCGCTCTTTCCCCTCCTGTGCTGGGGATAACACGGCTCCTAGACCATGTAGGCTCCCATCAGTGTGGAGTATGAATGGTTGGGAGAAATCCGCAAAGGCAAGTATTGGGGCCTCGGTCAGGGCCATTTTTAGGGCACGGAAAGTCTGTTCCTGGCTGTTTCCCCACCGAATTGCCTGATTCTTGGAGCCCGCCGGCACTCCCTTAAGTAGCTCCAGCAATGGGTTGGCTATGCGGGTGAAGTTCTTCACGAATCTTCGGTAGTACCCGGCAAGTCCCAGGAAGGCCCGAACGTCCTTTACTGTCTTCGGGGTAGGCCACTCCTGTACGGCGGCCACCTTCTCCCAGGTGGGCCTGACTCCTTCACCGGATACAGTATGACCGAGATATTCGATCTGTTTGCGGAAAAGGTGGCACTTCTGGGGCTTCACCTTTAGGCCATGACTCTGTAGGCGACTCAGTACTTGCTCCAGTCGCTGGAGGTGCTCCTCGAAGGTGGCGGCATAGACAATTATGTCGTCAAGGTAAATCAGTGTTGCCTCGAAGTTCAAATCGCCCAGGCACCTCTCCATCAGACGCTGGAACGTCCCGGGGGCGTTAGTCAGGCCGAAGGGCATCCGATTGAACTCGAACAGTCCCATGGGTAATATGAACGCCATCTTCGCACGGTCATGTTCGGCCACGGGCACCTGCCAGTACCCACTGGCCAGATCCAAGGAGGAGAACTATCTTGCCTTCCCTAAGGCCGACAGAGACTCTTCGATTCGAGGTAGTGGGTAAGAGTCCCGTACTGTACAGGCATTCAGTCGTCTATAGTCCACACAGAACCGCTGGGTCCTATCTTTCTTCCGGACCAGGACAATCGGGGCTGCCCACGGACTCTGACTCTCCCGTATCACACCATTCTGTAACATATGGGCTAGCATCTCCTTAACCTCTTTATACATCTGGGGAGGTATCTGCCGGTATCTCTCCCGCACTGGGGCAGCGCTTCTCGTGGGAATCTCGTGGGTAATGGCTTCGGTGCAACCAAAATCATCCTCATGGTGAGCAAAGACTTCCTGGTACCGCTCCAGTACCTCCTCAACCTGCTGCACCTGTCTCCGGTTTTACCCGCTGAGCCCCTAGTCCATAACACGGCACCTCACGTGCCTCGGCTCCACGAACCCTGCGTCCCTTGTCTCTATAGTAGGGCTTGACTCCTCCGGTCCACTACACCCGACTCCTGCTCCCAGTACTCGAGCCAGGAGCCTGGACCCTCTCACACTGTTCTCCTGCGCAGGACTCAGCTTCGCTTTCCCGCGCAAAACGTCCTCGTCTCTTCCTCTCTCCAGTCACACCAGGAGTCCCTCCGTCACCTGACTTCCCAGCTCTGTCCCTGGACACACCCCCAACTTCCCAGTCACATGACTCCTGTGCTCGCAGTCTGTCTCCCCCCTGCAACAGGAGGTACGGCCCCGGCAGTTCCGGACCCCTTGCTCTGAAAGCACTTACACCCCGGTCTTCCCCCTTACAGCTCCATCACACCATGGCAGAGATATTCGCATTTGTTTCTTCTGTAGCACATATGTGAAATCTCTGCTTGTAGTCCAATGGGAGGGGTTCTTTAGAATTTTCTCTGGCCACCGACGCTTTCCCTCCGTTCTCCCAGACGATGCAATAACAACTTGGTAGCATCTGAGCCTACTTCTGAACAGTGAATGGCAGAATCTGGGAGGGGTCAAAGCACTCGCCCACAGAAGACCCAGTTGGACTGCAAGCAGAGATTTCACATACTGCACTCCAGAAGAAACAAATGTGAAAATCTCTGCAATGGAGTGATGCAGGGTAAAATGGAAAAGAGCGTCCGAATCAGGGATTTTTACAAGGTTTTTAACTCAATTTTTTAAGCAAGTGACAGGTAGAGCCAATTTACATTACATAAGTACTTATTCTAATCTTCCACTGACTGTCACACAAGGTGTGGGAAAGACTAAGTGCAACACAAAGGGAAGAGGGAAAGGGAGCCCAGACTCTAGGTAAAGGGGGTGTGGAGACCTCCTAGGCTGATTTAGTGTCACCCTGTCTCCACTAACGTCCCTATACTGGTTCTTCACCAATCGCCGCATGCGTACCTCGCCCTGTCTTTCCCTGGCGTTAGGCTCAGGCTAGAGAAGGGAGGGGATAAGCACTAGTCGATCCCCACTGAACACTAAAGACAACAAGGCGGGACAAACAAGTGAAAATTGCTGAGCTTTAGTCGACTCCAGACAAATGCGCACACTTCCTCTAGCACCAGAGAGGAAGAAGTACTGCTCTTGCTGAAGCCTTCAAAAGGGAAAATTAATATCGCTGGCACTTCCCTCTGGCACATAGCAAGTATTTATACACCCAGACCAGGGTGTTAATTAGCCAGAGGAAGGAAGCCGCTGGGTCCTAGAGATACAGCTTCTAAGAAGTTGTCTGTAATGCCAAACGAAGAGATCTCCGGCAACCAACTGCAGGGCGACTGTCTGTCACTTCTGACACACCCGTGACACTGACTTTACAACTTTAGGACTTTATAAACATTACTTGCTTTATAAATAATAGCAGTAATAATGCTTCCATAGAGGGAAAATTTATGCCTAAAATTTCATTCAGGGGTATACATTTTTTTAGTGTCCAATTTCATAAGAACATGACATTAAAAAAAAACATTTTCCATTAGTCTCCACACAAATGGTGGTATACTTCCCTAAAAACATTGCTTCTTTAGGACTTCTTAGGCGCGTTTCTGGAGGCAGCATGGTAGATTCTGGAGAAACGTACAGTTTAATTGTTGTAGTGCAATGCCAAGGAGTCTGATGTATTCATGAGATGCAGGCCCTTCAACCCTCCAGCTGCTGAGTTCTGCATAGCATTAGGGAGAATACTTGAAATCAGCTGCAGGGAGCAGGGGAACACCAGCATATCATGAATCAGACTCTGGCCTAACAGTGCTCATATGATGCTGCAGTGATTATACTGTTTCTCAAGAATATACAAAGAAAATAAACATTGCTGCAATTAACTTCATGGACTCCAGCATGGGTAGTCATGATGGGTAGTCTTTAAAAGTTTTGCTCATGTCTCCCTTTTCTCTTCTTTTTTTCTGGACTATACAGAATAGGTCCTTTAAACTTCATTTGATAAGTTTTACTCTTAAAGAGGTTTTCCAGGAAATGTAAAAATCTAGCTAAATTATGTGTATATCGTAAGTTATAAAACTTATTAATATAGTCTTGTTATCCCAGGTGCCCCCATTGCTGATTAGCTGCTGCATTCTGGTTCCCCACCACCATGTTGCTTCCCATCCTATATTTGTGCCTCCTGTGGCAGCACGGAGGGGTGAGTGAAGACGGCTGGCTGACTGCTACTTTCAATAACTAATTTAAATAACTAAGCCAGCTCCCTTCACTGTCTATACATTGGAGAAGTGGCCCAGTTTACCTATTGAAATCAGCACTCAGCTGACCCCTTCACTTACTACTTTAACCATGTGCCTATACAGGAAAAGCTCATCTGTGCCGATACTTTTGTGACATAATGCAGACAAAGAAATGAATGAGGTTAGTTTTTGAAATGTACATCAGAATGTCTGTATAATCATTTTTGAAGGTTTAATCTCATTCTCCACACACCTAGTCTGATTGACAGCTCCTGTGCGTCCCGCCTCTATGAAGAGAAGATCTCACACTGCTCAGTACAAGCTGCAGCTGTCAGTCAGGCTGGGTGAGTGGTGAATAGATACATTTGAAGTGATGAACTCTCTCACTCTTTAGATGGACTAAATAAATGATCATTTTCAATATCAGGATTATGCAGCTATTCTGACATGCATTTTCAAAGTATGTACACCAGCATCATCAGTTGTAAGAGTTCATAATGTATGCAGTTTGTATTGTGAAATCTTGTAACAAATCATTTTTAAGCCTATGGTTAACACACATCAATATCAAATTTGTGGAGGTTTGGCTCTTGGACCCCTGACAAGTCAGCTGAATGAAGAAGCCACCATCCTCTTCATTGTTTACCATGCTCTATACATTTCGTAGCAGCTGTGCCCACTATTGCAACCCAGTCCCATTTACTTGTATGGCACTGGCACTACGAAATGTATGAAGCTGTCTAAGGCGTTGTGAACCCTTTAATCAGTCAATCGTTGAAGAACAGTTGGGCTGCTACCGATCTGATAGTGATGAGATATGGATAGGCAATCAATATCAAGGTCCTGGAAAACATCACTGGGAACCACTTTTTCTCTGTGCCTTTGCAGAGCATTGCTTAATGCAGAGTATTACCTAGTGCAGAGCATTACCTCCACATATATTGTGTTTAGTAATGAGAATGTTAATCCTTTTGGTGCATGTAAGAACAATGTAAGGGATATAGGCTTAACGATAAATATACTGCTCCTATGTACATATTCTTCTTTTTTTTTTCTTTTATTAATAAGCAATATTATATTCTGTCTACAGGATACCATGGTAATAAAGAAACGTCTTCAAGGCAGGAAAATCCGCCCCGTGTCTGCGTTTATCAGTGAGATCTCTCATATGTACTATTTTCTCAAATTCATGCACAACTTCAACTGATACTTCTTCATTCTGTTTGCTTTGTGGAAAACATCCCTTTACTTTTCTCTTTCTGGCTGAAAAAAACGTATTAATTAATATATTTTTAATATTAATTAATATGGTATTATATTATAATATTAACTAAATCCATATGCCCCTCATTTGGTAGGTGTGAGTGAGCAGGAATTAAGCCCCAAGACCCTAGATTTGGGTTCCCCTGGCTCTCGTGAACTCAGTTCTCCACCCGCGCTCTCCTCATCTGCTAGCAGTCAGCTCTCTCGCTCTCTAAGCGTATCTCTAGAAGGTCTTTCTGAACTACCCACAGAAGGGAGTAAACTGCAGCACCAGACCCGAGACAGGCCGAAACAACAATCACGGAGAGCACCAGGAGGAGGCAAGGTGAGAAAGACGATATACCGTACTTCCATTCCTTACATTATATAGTCATCACAAGGGTACATGACTATTTCTATTCATTCCTGAGGTCCGAGGTCCAGCATCTGACACAGAACGCCCTGATCCTGCCATAGATGAAGGCTTGGATGAATTTTTCCATCGAACAGTATTAACACAATCCAATAGGTGTGGTAAAGTACTTCACACACATTCATTGTACCTCTTAAGTCATATGTAATGTGACTTAACCTGTCATATGTTTATCAGCGTGTCTTCAGCTCAACAAAGTGACACAGATGCCCCCCCAAAAAGAAGACGTAGGAGCTTGTTCCACTTCCGCAGAAGCCGAACCCCAAAGAGAGAACGTGACAGAGGGAGAGCTGTGCCTCCACCCTCCCCTGGTCCTGACCCTTCAGATCACATAAAACTGGAGAACTTTTCTATTACTAATGGGACACCAGTCAGCAATGGTGCTGAACTCCACAGTATAGGAGCAGTGAGGGGTTTGCCCGGCAGAGGGACACCAGTAAGTACTTAAAGCTCAATATACCTTTAATAAAGGGACAAAGCACAGTGAAATAGTATGCATATACCATAAACAGATACCTGGACGATAATCAGGAGATCCGTACCATAAAATGATAGATTTCTGTAATTTTGTTCTAGTCCCTTGAGCACGCACTAGAAGAAGTGCAGCCTGCAAGAGTACGAGGAGTTCCCCTTCCTGGAATGGATGGCGTCCGTCTATGGAAAGAGGTATGTAGTGGATTAGTAATGAACGAGGTTCTAAGAAAAGAAGCCAATGCTATTTTTGCCATGTACTAATAGTACTCATTATAATATGGTCTATCGATGGTGAACTGAACATTGTGAACCTTGATTTCAGATGGAATCAGCAGGAGGAACTAACTGTGTTCCTGATGACAGGAGGCGCTCCTCTGGGGATGGGGGTAAGTATTTAATTATTCCCATCTTATCTATTCCTTCTTTTTTCTAATTCTCACATTCCACATGTTACATTCCATATCTCTGACTTCTTTCTCAGTCCCATAAGCAGTTCAATCCATGCTGGCTCTTTGTCTTTTTTCTGGTACTGCTCCCAATTTTCCCCCACTTTGTGTGCTTTCTATGTGTATCGGCTTGTCCCTCCTATTCCCTACACCTTCCTGTCCCTTCTCTCTCTGTCTCTCGCTCTCTCTCTCTGTCTCTCAGAGGAGGGTGCTACGTTTGAGGACAGACAGCCTTGTTTCTCCAACGGAGACAGAAACAATCAGAAGAATTTATCAAGAGAAGAGGTAATAACACTATTCTTAGCATTTAAGAACCAGGCTCAGCAGGGAATGCCATAGTACCAGTTAGAATGTGTATGGACATAGGAACACAGAAATAAGGGAGCTATACATATTGCACTATGAATTATCTATTCACTGAGAACAGCAAAATCTTAACCACTTAACATATGTATACATTAATATATATACTCTCCGCAACACTGAAACTGCAACATCAAGAAGGAAATGCAATGGAGTTATATAAACCACAGGATGGATAGAAATATATATATGATGTAAAATGGAAACAAAATTTTAAATAATATCAATTTATTTAGTATTGATATGAGCACCAGACACAGGAATACAGGCACGTACACATCTTGGCATATTATCAATGACGTTACAAATAAATGATTGTCTGAGGAATGTTCTGCCACACTCAATGCACTTGGGTATGCAAATCATCAAGATCTGCTTCTGGCAACCACATTTTGCAATTGCTGACCAATTATGTCCCAGATGTGCTCAATGGGTGTCATGGAGGTAATTCGCATGCCTGCTCAGCGCTGCCCTACTTGCCTCTTGCAGCACTCTTCAGCACTGCTGCACCATCATGTTTTTCCCTTTTGGTTTTGGGGCAGAAGCGTGTCTGGTCGCTGCAGGAATTTAACCCTGCTGTGTCCTGCAGAGATTAGGTTCCCAGGCCTATCCAGTGCTAGCCGAGTCTATTTTAGGCAGCTGTTCCCACCATTCCTTGCCCGAACGTTGGTTCCTAGCCTGCTAGCACCTGTTTATGCATATCTACATATTCCGTCTCCCTGTCTCCCTTTACCCGCTCTGTTTGACTTCCAACTTTGTACTGTGAACCCGTGCTGCGTGCCCCAACCTCAGACAGTCAGACTACACTTCTGTCTCGCCCTCCTGTACCTCTTATCCGCGCCTCTAACCATCTTGTCAGCTGCTGCAGTCCCGGGACTGCCCTGGAATGGTACCTGGGCTCTGCCAGCAGCCCAGCCTATCCTATCAGAGGCCCTAGTGAAGACCCGGTAGACACTTAGTCATGCCTCTTCAGGGTTATCCCGGCCAGTGGTGCAGTGGGTCCACACTCACCAGCATTACAATGGGAGATAAGGCTGGAGACGCTGCAGGTCGTAGTAGCACGTTTAGGGAATGCAGGTTGCTCACAGTAGCACAAGATACATTCAGCCTGGCATTATCATGTTCAGAAGCTGTTCCAGGGACATTTTGAAGAAATTGGCATATTACTGATTGATTCATTTTGTACTGCATGTGAAATTGGACATCACGTGCCAAGGTTAAGGTGTCAAATAGAGTCTACACAAACTATCAGAACGCATTTGCAAGACATCAGGGCATGAGCCAGACATCCAGCTACAGGTGTTCCATTGACCCCAAGCCACCACTCTCAAAGGCTATCATGGTGCAGAGCAAGACAGCACTGGAGGCTGGAATGGTGTCTATCCATTTCAGCGATGAGTCCTGATTTTGTGTTGGACACAATGATAGCCAGAGATTGGTCTGGAGACCACATGGACAATGCCATCAAGAGGCCTTCACAAGGTAACATCACACCGGTCCAACTTCCAGAATTATGGTGTTGGTTGGCATAACATACGGTACCTGGAAACCTCTAGACTTCATTCCAGATACACTAAAAGCTTGGTATTACATTGATTTAGTCTTAGAAACAGTGGTACAGCCAATACTCAAAAGTGTCCCAGGAGGCATTTTTCAACACGAGGCCGCATTTGCTTCATGCTACTGTGAGCAGTCTGCATGGCCTAAATGTGTTACCATGGTCTGTATCGCCTCCAGACTTTTCTCCCATCAACCACACCTGGGACGTCATTAGTTTGAATTACAAAGGGAGCTGCCAGCAGTGGATCTTGATCTGTGAGCCCAAGTGCATTCCGTGCTTAAGAACATTCCTCAGACAACCATTAATAACCTCATTGATAGTAGCCAAGGCATGTAAGTGCATGTATTTCTGCACGTGATGCTCATATTCTATTCTGAAAAAAATTGAGATGTTTTGAAAATTGTATTCCCATTTTTCCATTATTTGTATATCGCTAAAATGTGTATCGATCCTTTGATTTCCATAATTCCATGACTTGGTATTGCAATGTAGTAAATTAAGTTAGTTGCTGTTGTTATGGCAGATGTAGATAATTGAGCTGTCTAATTTGTATGCTGAATTGGATTTTAGTGACTTTAGTTATGGTGGAGCATGGCTTTATATGCATAGTGCAATAACTCATATTTGTTCAGTAAATCTAGTGGGTATAAAGAAAGATTTGAAAGGATAGATTAGTTGAGCCAAATGTGGAATGCCATGTACAACTAAGCTGTAGATGTTGGGTCCAATTCCAGTCCAATATAAAGGCAAGACTAGGAAAATAATGTTGGCACCAATGCTTCTATATCTCCCCAACATAGTGACCAACTGATCTACAGGATATGTTATTTCTATGACCTTTTATCATAAATCAATTTGTCCTGATATAACAGGGTAATATAGACTGTTTACATCCAATTTACTACTCCTTCCCCTCCCTTGTTTTTCTAGGGGGGTCTTACTGATTCCTGCCCCCCTTCTGCAGAGCTACGGCCAGTTGCTGCCCCACGAGGTAGGAAAGTGTCTTGTGGGGGGGGACACAGCGAGACCGAATGTTCAGAAGAGACGAGGAAGGAGATCCCAGTGCCCAAACCTCGAATCAGAGAACCTGGGAAAGAGGCGGCCCCCCCAGTGGGAGGTGGGAACTGCCCAGTACTCACTGCACACACTGCACAGTGTACACTGCACCCTCTCACTCACCACATAGACCCAAGAGTCTATATTTTTCTAGCTGCATCTGTTTTCGCTTTCATTTCAGTTTATAACTGCATGCTTTGTTCTTTCTGACGTTCCTGATGTTTATTTCTCCATTCCGCATGTGTTTTTAATCCTAATGTTCTCAAACCATTCAGTTTATACTGTTTGCCGTCAATATTCATTCCTCAGATCCTTCCTGAGCCTTCTCTCTTTTCTCCTTAGTTAAATAACGTAACGCTCCTATATCTTTGTCACCAGATGGTGGACCCCCGGTCCGTCGGCCTCCTCTTAAGCCACAACGCTCTCGAAGAATGCAGTCATGTGACTCAGCCGAACCAACTAACTCTGGTGAGAGTTACTGTTACCATACTGTAACTGTTATACTTGAAAAGTCCATTCTGCACCCACACAGTGCCATATAATAGTAACGATAAAGTGTTACTGTTCCTATCTTAGACATTAAGGCCACGGCCCCACTATCAGTATTTGATCAGTATTTTTTCTCAGGAGTGGGAGACAAAACCAGGTGAGGAACAATCAAAGACAAAGTATAATAGAAACAAGTCACCAATTCTGCATTTATCACCCACTCCTGGTTTTGGCTCCCACTCCTGAGAAAAAATACTGACCGAATACTGATAGTGGGGTCGTGACCTTAATAGTAAATCTGCGGAAAATGCTATATATGTCTGATAGATAAAGTTCCCAACCATGGGACCTGCACCTGTCCCCAGAAGCGGGGTTCTTTATTCCATCTGGTGACGCTTACTCACTTGGTCAGCTTTTTCTGTAAATCTCATGAAAGTAAATGGACAGAGACGTACACATGCACTGCTATCTCTCTATTCATTCTCCACCTGGAGTAAGAAACTGACATTCACCTGACATGATGTGATGGGGGTTTTGGAATCCTTTTTTTAGGGATAGTTGAGGGCCCCAAAATAAGAACCTGCAGCCATCGGACACGTATTGCATATCCAGTGGATAAAGAGTTCCTGCCCATAAACAGCGGTCTACTCATTAGTTGTTTTGTATTCTAGTGGCTGGCACCAATTTGACATTTCAAACAAATGAACAAAAAATGCCTCAGACAGGTGATGCCTTGCACCGTGGAATGCGCCACACGGCTGGTAAGTTAACAGACCATAGTAAACAGAATAAAAAGCATTGTCGTTATCTGCACACCATATATCTGCATTGTATAGATGGTAATGTTTTTGATGAAGGAAGTCATATAAAACTGACTTAGAGAAGTTATGTTGTCCTAATCATTTATAATGACGATACACAACCCAGCCACAAAACAAATAGCACATGCAAAAACTATATTAGAACGCTGCATAATGATTCATTTAAAATTATTTAGCCCTATTCACACGAGATTGTATAATTACATGTTCTGGACCAACGCGTTGCACTGGGCGATAAGAGCGGCATATCTGAAAACAGGACACTGGCACTGGTCTAATAATTCCATTGTATTAGTAACTCGATTAAATGAATATTTGCTAAACATTTCTAACAATAACTAGAACAAGGTCAACCCCTTTAAGCAATATCTAGATTTCCCAAATGATGCTATATTCAAAACAGAGGTGGCAATGTCAAGTCTGACCTTCATTTTTCAAATCCAGAGTCAAACTTCAAGAAGTGCCTCCTGCTTTGGAGAACATTTGGCTTTAAAGCAAAGCAGCTGAAATGCATCTTGTAATGCAGTTTTAAGTTAAAGAGGTTATCCAGGACTATATTTATTTTATTTTACTCACTTATATAGCGCCATTAATTCCACAGCGCTTTTACAGAGATTATGGGCACTGTCCCCATTGGGGCTCACAATCTACATTCCCTATCAGTATGTCTTTGGAGTGCGGGAGAAACCAGAGAACCTGGAGGAAACCCACGCAAACACGGAAAGAACATACAAACTCTTTGCAGATATTGTCCTTGGTGGGATTTGAACCCAGGACCCCACTATATATATTTTTTACTACAGATCTAAGAACTAACAGGAAGGTAGCTGCTAATTACCCATCTGTTGTGCCTAGCACCGATCTCTGCCGGCACAAAGTGGTCATAGATGGCTGCTGCCGGCAATTCAGTGGCTTCCACTGACATCAGGTCGACAAAGCAGCGGCTTCTCTTCCGCTCTTTTCTGTTGACAGGGCATGACTGTGAACTTCATGCTGATTGACAGCAAGTTCCACGCTGCCTAACTATGGGAAGCTGGCTGTCAATCAGCATGACGTGGTCAGTTACACCCGGTCGACAGAGCAGTCCGGCAGAGGAAGAGCTGCCTAGTTGACTTGGAGCAGTCATCGTGACCGCTCTGAGCCGTTGCCAGGTTTAACAGGCAAGTAGTTGCCTCTGTTAGCAGCTACCAGCCTGTTAGTTTTTAGAACCATAGTAAAATAAATATAGTAGTCCTTGACTACCTCTTTAATCCCTCCTATATCTCTGTGCTCAGAAATACAATTTGTATATTTCACTAAGCTTAGAGTTGCTGTAAAAATCTTTCAATGATTAACATCTTGACGGTGAAGAGTAACTGTCATTTTATTTATTTTTTTCATAAATCAATAGTGCACATAAAAATAAAAGGAACTTTGTACTATATCTTATCAGAGAAATCTGCTTCTTTCTTTTCCTGGACTGATCATTTATTTTCAAAATTCTCAATTCACTGGTAAAATCTGTCTTCAGTGAAGACAGATTTTCCCATTAATGAGATAAGAGATGACAGCTGCCACTGATAAGATTTTATGTAGAGGGGAGACAGGAGGAGGAGAAGGTAGGAGCTACAGACAGAGGTCCTCCAACCAACATAGAATCTTATACAAACCAACTGTCATCTATCTCGGTAATGTGAAAATAGGCCTTCCCTGAATAAACACATTTTACCCATTAAGAATATTGAGAATGAATGATCAGTCCAGGAGAAAGAAGCAGATTTCTCTAATAAGATTTATTACAAAGTTTCTTATTTTCCAGCATGCTATTAATCTATGAAATTAAAGGGTCTTTCCATGATTGCCATATTAATAACCAATACTTAGAATAGGTCAATAATATGAGATCATTGATCAGCTATTTGTTGCTTCAGATGTGGACCGGTCAGCTGTAGCTCACAATATGGACAGATGTAACAATGTGTAAAAAGCCAGAAAATCACAGCTTTGTTCACTATATAGTGGTTGTACTTCAATAGGAGATGAGCAGCTGCACCTGAAAACAGCCACTGCACAGTGAACAAAGCTGTGCTGTCCGGATCCATACACTGTATACATCCAGCTAATCACAGCTGATCGGTGGAGATGCCAGGTGTTCAACCCACACCGATCTGATGTTAATGACCTATTAATGACCTAGGATATCCATATCATAAGCCTGGAAACCCCCTTTAACATCATCAAGGGTACAACGATTATGACACCTTTACCACAGAACACACCAACAAAACACATATCCCTCCCCCATCTTACATGAGGGATATTCCATACAGGCTTCCTATTTTAGGGCTAGTTCTGTGACTCTCTGATACCCATGAGTGTTGACCTTTCTAAAGGAATTTTCACTTGTCCCATGTGCAAAGCAGTAGAAATGACTGGAGAGATGGCCCTGAATGAGTGATTGTGACTTATGTCATACTATTTGTCTTATGTATGTGCACATGACGCGCCCCCTGGGCCAGTGTTGTTGGGGATACCCGGAGCCGGATCAGATGGGGGTTGTAGTCTCCGAGTGGCTGTGACCCGGTCCGTGCCCAGGGTGTCAAGCTCAGTGTGTGGCAGTCCTTACTGATGTTACTAAAGTTCTTTATGTCGACTACGCCACCCGTTGAATTGCGGTCACTACGGCCGCCGCTGCAGCAGGGTCCGCTGAGGCTGATGGTGTTTGTGCAGCTTTGGTAGTATAACCCCCAACGGGAGGGGTATAGCCTCAGGGGGTCAGGTGCAGAGGATGGTGGTTGTGGAAGTGCAGGGAAGATGGTAATGAGAGTCAGAGTCGGGTTGTGCAGTTCAGGGTTCTTTACTTACTGCTGTTCTTGTACCGGTCACTCCGGCCTTGAGTGACCACCCGAGCCGTGCTGCGTCCACCAGGTCCTGGACTCGGCCAACCCCCAAGTAGTTCTGGAGCGTGGTTCTGAGCTCCCTTTCTGTCCTGTCCTCGTCTCTGGCCTTCCCCACCAGGGATCCACCTATGTCCGGCTCCCTCGGGCCTCTTGTTGGCGAACCCTTGCCTCTGGGTTCCCTGACCCTATGCGTGGTCTGCCTTCCGGGTGGATTTGGTGGGTGGCCGTGGCAGATGCTGCCCACGGCCTCCGGTCTCTGGCTGAGGTATGCTGTAGCCCCCACCAGTTTGGGATCCGGTACCCTGTTGCCAACTCTTCACCCTGTGGTTGTATTTGGGCTCTCAGAGTTCCTTCTTTCTCCCCCTCTGGGTCTTTCGTTCTCTCCTCTCTCACTCTTGGCCTGGGGCTGCTCTGCTCCTCTGCTTTCTTCCACCGCTCTGCAAAGACTTACTTCTCACAGACTGACTGACTGACTGTGGCTGACTGACTGACCCTGATCTTAGATGGTTCCCACCTTTTATACTCCCTCTATGTGTGAGCTCAGGTGACCAGCACCCAATGAGCTCCTAGCACTACCCAGACTGCTCCCCCTATCTGCCCCTACACTACTGGGATGGTCCACCCCCCTCCCACTCCAGCCAGGAACAGACACTGTTGTACCTGCACATTTCTCTAGTGGGAGTACCATCGGTCTGTTCCTCGGAAATGGGATGTGTGTAGTGCATGCAGCTAACCGAGCTCAGTTCCACACTCCATCCTTACCCGGGAGTGGAATATCACACCTCTGGCTGAGGTGCAATACCCCTGTAGCAGCCGAATCCTCAGGGTGCTACATTCCCCCCTGGTAAATCACAGCACGTCCTCGGGCTGTAAGATATAAACAACACCAAAACATACAATTTTTGCATAAACAACATAATAAAACATCATATAAAACTTTTCATAAAAACATTCTTGTCTTCTGGTACCTCCGGTCACGGTGCAACTTGTGACCGGGTAAAGTGCGACAGTCTCTTGAAGAAACACGGTTTCCTATAAAACCGGTAGGGGGCGCTTTAGGAAGCGCAACTATATACAAAGGGAAGGTATGGCCGCTCTCAGTCCTCGGCCAGGTATTAGGGAGGATTGACCGTTCTCAGTCCTCGGTCAGTGGGAATAGGGACACACGGGTTAACAGTTCAGTTCTCTGGTCCCAACGGGGACTATATTAGCAGCAACGGTTCACTGTGCCCCGACGGGCAACTATATACAGTCTCTACTCTGCCGTACTCAACGACGGCGTCCTCCTGCTCTTTCTTTGTGATTGGTTCCAGGTTCTGGTTCAGACCCGTCCGGGTCCTCTTGCTCCTCCTCACACCGCAGCTCCTCCTCCGTCAGGCGATGCACATGGAGGGCGTAGGGTCCTTTGGCACACTTGTGCCGGGTGAAGGTGACCTCGTCCCCTAAATACAGGTCACGACCTCTGTGTCCCTCCGGTAGGTGGGACTCAACGTCTCTCCTGGTCACGAAGACGTCGCCTGGGGTGCGGTGATCCCTGATGAAACCCCACCCATGCTGCAGATTAAATTTTATTACAGTCCCGATGGTTCGGGGACCATGCGCTGCACGGGGGTTTCTCCTGGTCCGGCTCTTCTGCTCCGCGCTCCTTATTTGGGCTTGCTGTTCCCGGACCCGCCTCTCTCTCCGCTCCCTCTCAAAGACCTCGAGCTGCTGGCGGCAGCACTCTGCACGCTCCGCTGCGGCTGCCCGAGTCTCCTGAGTGAACCCCATGAGGTCTTCTCCGGTGGGATCCCACTCAAACTGGGTCTCTTCTAGCGGGGGCGAGATCCTCTTCATGGGCTTTGGAGCCGGGATCAGGGGTTCGCACATGGCCCTTGCTTTTTGCAGCTCCAGCTGGATGTATTCCTGGGGCCATACGAAGGGCTGCCCATCCGGGCACGTATGCTGGGCGAACAGGTCCTCACCCAGGTGCGGTACTTTAGGTGTTATGGGCGCCGTGGTGGTAGCGGCGCCCGGGTTAACCAGGCCTTGCGACCAGGCCTGGGGCACCTTGAAAGTAAAGGGCACCGTAAGGACGGCGGCGCCCTGTGTTACTTGGCCCTGCGACCAGGCCGGTGGCTCTGCGGAGGTAGGGGGCGCTGTTGGTATTGCGGCGCCCGGGGGTACTAGGCCTTGCGACCAGGCCGATGGTACTTCCTGCTTGGCCACGCTCGGGGTCGAGGCGTGTGACGTCACAGGGGTCGCGGCTTCCGTTTGAGGCCTAGTCTGCGGCGGTGACGTTGCAGCGACGGGCACGGCAGGGGGAATTTCGAGCTCTGCGACGGGGAGCTGGGGCAGGTACGCGGTTTCCCGGTTTGGGGTAGAGACGTCCCCTTTACCTGCCTCCTTTCGTTCGGCTCCCTTCTCGGCGCCGTCTCCTGCCTTCATTCCTCCTGCGCCATCCTCAGAGGCGGTCTGTCTCCTCGTCTCGGGTGGCGTGCTCCGCTGACGAGTCTCGATCTGCTGGGCCATCTCTCGGCTCCACTCCGCCAACGTCTCTCGCTGTACCCGGGCCATCCTCCGTGCGAGGCCCTCCAGCGCAGTCTGTGCACACTCCCGATCTCGGGGGAGCTGTGCCAAGACCTCCACTAAGCCTAGTGGGGTCGTTGCTTCTAGCAGGCTCCTGACCAACGGGTCGGTGCTGCTCTGCTCTCCTCCCGTTGTCTCCAGCAGGCCTTCTGGAGTGGCGACCGGCAACAGGCTCCTGACCACTGGGTCGGTGCTGCCTGGAGTGGCGGCCCGCATCAGGCTCCTGACCACTGGGTCGGTGCTGCCTGGCTCTCCCTCCATCTCCGGGTGTGTTTTCTCTGGACTCTCTTCCAGACGTCTTGTCTCCGGGTGCGCTCTCTCCAGACTGCTCCAGGCGACACCCATCTTTGCTCTCTTCTTCTGTCTCCGCCCACATCGAGGGTGGTCCCGGGGCCACTTCAGTTCCAGGGGCAGTTCTCTCACGCTGATGGACACTTCCAGCATCACAGTCTCTGTTGGTGGGCGCGGTTTCCGCTTTTGGCGCCATTCTTCGACCTGGCCCACGATGGGAGGTGACCTCTTGCCACCCTCTGGCACGCCCATAATGGCGTCCGCTCTTCCAAGGCGGGAAATCTTCGGAAATGGCGGGAATCGTCTCCCAGTGGCGGGAAACTCCATGGATGGCGGGAAAAAGCTGCAAATGGCGGACAACCGGCGGGAATCGACCTGTGATGGGGTCCGTTGGCGGGGACCCTCCGGAACCGGCGGGAGACTTCTTTTTAAGGTAACGGTGAACTTTTCTTCAGGCACGCAGTACCCGGTTGTTGCGGGCACGTTATCCTGCCGACTACGCCAAAGTTGACGCGCCCCCTGGGCCAGTGTTGTTGGGGATACCCGGAGCCGGATCAGATGGGGGTTGTAGTCTCCGAGTGGCTGTGACCCGGTCCGTGCCCAGGGTGTCAAGCTCAGTGTGTGGCAGTCCTTACTGATGTTACTAAAGTTCTTTATGTCGACTACGCCACCCGTTGAATTGCGGTCACTACGGCCGCCGCTGCAGCAGGGTCCGCTGAGGCTGATGGTGTTTGTGCAGCTTTGGTAGTATAACCCCCAACGGGAGGGGTATAGCCTCAGGGGGTCAGGTGCAGAGGATGGTGGTTGTGGAAGTGCAGGGAAGATGGTAATGAGAGTCAGAGTCGGGTTGTGCAGTTCAGGGTTCTTTACTTACTGCTGTTCTTGTACCGGTCACTCCGGCCTTGAGTGACCACCCGAGCCGTGCTGCGTCCACCAGGTCCTGGACTCGGCCAACCCCCAAGTAGTTCTGGAGCGTGGTTCTGAGCTCCCTTTCTGTCCTGTCCTCGTCTCTGGCCTTCCCCACCAGGGATCCACCTATGTCCGGCTCCCTCGGGCCTCTTGTTGGCGAACCCTTGCCTCTGGGTTCCCTGACCCTATGCGTGGTCTGCCTTCCGGGTGGATTTGGTGGGTGGCCGTGGCAGATGCTGCCCACGACCTCCGGTCTCTGGCTGAGGTATGCTGTAGCCCCCACCAGTTTGGGATCCGGTACCCTGTTGCCAACTCTTCACCCTGTGGTTGTATTTGGGCTCTCAGAGTTCCTTCTTTCTCCCCCTCTGGGTCTTTCGTTCTCTCCTCTCTCACTCTTGGCCTGGGGCTGCTCTGCTCCTCTGCTTTCTTCCACCGCTCTGCAAAGACTTACTTCTCACAGACTGACTGACTGACTGTGGCTGACTGACTGACCCTGATCTTAGATGGTTCCCACCTTTTATACTCCCTCTATGTGTGAGCTCAGGTGACCAGCACCCAATGAGCTCCTAGCACTACCCAGACTGCTCCCCCTATCTGCCCCTACACTACTGGGATGGTCCACCCCCCTCCCACTCCAGCCAGGAACAGACACTGTTGTACCTGCACATTTCTCTAGTGGGAGTACCTCGGAAATGGGATGTGTGTAGTGCATGCAGCTAACCGAGCTCAGTTCCACACTCCATCCTTACCCGGGAGTGGAATATCACACCTCTGGCTGAGGTGCAATACCCCTGTAGCAGCCGAATCCTCAGGGTGCTACACACATATTCAGTATTTGCAGCAGAAAAATCTACTGCAAATACTGATGTGCTGACAGCAAAAATGCTGCTTAAAATACATCGTATTGTTTTTGATGCCATTTTATCCCATTCATTGAAATGGGTGAAAAAAACGACTGCAAAAACGTTGAAAGGATTAACGTAGGGCAATCTGTAAGGAAAATATAAGCAACATGTGCACGAGACCTCAGAAATCTCATTCACTTCACTTTGCTGGTACAGTAAAATGCTATGCAACGTGTGAACATAGCCTTACTTTTTGTCTTCCTCCTCTTTTTGAGTGTCTTCTATGTAATGTGTATTTTTTCATGTCTTTCTTCTCCATGTCTTATAATAGAAGCCAAAGAGAGAGATGCTAAGAGTCTGCCATCGTCTGCTTGACTCTCAATCATCTGGAAAACTTGACTTGTGACTTACTGGAAATCTGCCTGTGAATACACCATACACCGTGTGCTCAACCTGGAAATGGGTTGCACTGAGAGGCCTAGAACAATGATTGTGCATTTTCAGCACCTAATAAAACTGCTAAACCTTGGACATTGTTTCCTTTCTTCCTGTTCACATTTTACACCTGTAGACAAATCCAGGGGAACTTCCCTTTTCCTTAATAACTGAAGGATACTGTGGTTTCTATACAATGGGGTTTTATAAGATTTAAGCTACAAACCTTACAAGGGAACAAGGGAGCCTTCTGGTTCCTAATATGTTCCACATCATGCTGTCTAGTTAGTGGCTGAATATTAATGGGATTATCCAGTCACAGCATATCCACTGGATAGGTCAATATGAGATCAGTGAAGGTCCAACATCCGGATCTTACACCGAGTTGTTATTGGTTCTGGCAGCCCCCGGATGTACCGTACTTACTTTGTGCAGAGCAGCAAAGCTCAGCTCCATTCAGTGTGTAGTGGCAACTCCTATGGGAAAGACCAGAAGCTGTTCTGCAGCACCGGGTAGTGCAGCTTTATTCAATAATCATACCTGGCTGTTGCCGGAACAAATAATCGCTGATTGGTGGCGGTAGCTTACTATTTTAGTGGTTTAAAAAAAAATCAGAACTTTGTAAAAAAAAAGTGGTTTGTTACTTCATTTTCCAAGAGTCATAACGTTTTTATTTTTATTTATTATGCTTGTTTACATAACACCATCATATTCCACAGCACTTGACAGTGCCATCACTGTCCCCATTGGGGCTCACAATCTAGATTCCCTATTAATATGTCTTTGGAGTGTGGGATGAAACCGGAGAACCCAGAGGAAACCCACGCAAACACGGGGAGAACATACAAACTCCTTGCAGATGTTGTCCTTGGTGGGATTTGAATGCAGGACCCCAGTGGTGCCAGGAAGCAACAGCACTAACCACTGCACTAACATGGTGCCCATTTTTTCATCAATGGAGCTGTGTGAGGCCTTATTTTTTGCCTGGTGTTTTTATTGAAACCATTTGGAATAGATGCAATGTTTTTGGGAAAAGGGTGGGAATTCAAATTTTTTTTATATTTTTAAAACTTTTTTGTTTAACTTTCATTTTTATGTCCCTATAGGGGACTTGATCCTTTGATCCCTTATACATTATACTGCAATACTGAGCATTGCTGTATATAGTAAAAATGACAGTCTATAACACTCAGCTACAGGCTTGATGTTACATGAGAAATCACATAACAGGCACAGGGGCATTCAGGCAGCCCTTGGCTGTCATAGCAACCCATTGGCTTACAGCAATTGCATTGTGCAGGGGGCATGATGGCAGCATGAAACCGCATAGGATGGATTGTGGCTCTTAAGTGCCACTGTCATAGATTGACATTGGAATTTAAAGGGGAATCAGAATAAAATGATACATTGATATTTGTAATCTGATGACTTTTTTATATTGTTCTTAACCCCTTTAAAGCCCAAGACGTACTAATACGTATCTGCGCCCTGGGCTTTAAGAGCCTGATGCATATTAGTACGTCTTTGCGATCGCGCCCGCACACAGGCTGTGCGGGCGCGATCGCCACCGGGTGTCAGCTGATTGTCACAGCTGACACTAGGTGCTATGTGCAGGGAGCGGTCCCGCATCGCTCCCAGCACATTAATCCCCGCAATTTTTTTTTAAAAAATGAAAAAAAATAATCCACCAAAAATAAAAATATATTGTATTTATAAATAAACATTATTATTAAAAAAAAAAAACAATAAAAGTACACATATTTGGTATCACCGCGTCCGGAACGACCTGACCTATAAAACTGTCCCACTAGATAGCCCCTTCAGTGTACACGGTAAAAAAATAAAATAAAAAACGAAGCAAAAAACAATGCTTTATCATCATACTAGGGTTAGGGTTGGGGTTAGGGCTGGGCTAGGGTTAGGGTTGGGCTAGGGTTAGGGTTGGGGTTAGGGTTGGGCTAGTGTTAGGGTTGGGATTTTTTCAAAAGTAAAAAAAAAAAAAGATGATATGGCAACTAGTGTTGAGCGCAAGTGCTCGCTACTTGAGTTTGCATCGGGTGCTCGGGTATGCACTGAGTATCGCAGGTGCTCGAGTGACATGCTCGAGTCTCCGCCCCATATGCTTCGCAGCCAAAAAAACCTAGCGGGATTGCCTGCCATGCACGAGTGATCCCCACGTTTTTTTTGGGTGTCTAATAACCGTGAAACATGCGGACGGGGACTCGAGCATGTCACTCGAGCACCAGCGATACATGGTGCATACCTGAGTACCCGATGCAAACTCAAATAGCGAGCACTTGCACTCAAGACTAATGAGAACTAATTCAATATGATGACCTAATATTATCAAATTCTGTGTCGTACATCTGGGTTCAAAATGTTCACTATACCCCTTGATAAAATCCTTAAGGGGTGTAGTTTCCAAAATGTGGTCACTTGTGGGGGGTTTCCACTATTTAGGCACATCAAGGGCTCTCCAAACACGACATGGCGTCTGCTCTCGATTCCAGCCAATTTTGCGTTCAAAAAGTCACACAGTGCTCCTTCCCTTCTGAACTCTGCCGTGCGCCCAAACACTGTATTTTCCCCACATATGATGTATTGGCGTACTCAGGAGAAATTGCACAAAAGTTTTTGGGGTCCATTTTCTCCTCTTACCCTTGGAAATATAAAGAAATCGGGGCTAAAACATCATTTTTGTGGAAAAAGTTTGATTTTTTTATTTTCACGGCTCCATGTTATAAACTTCTGTAAAGCACTTGGGGATGCAGGCTGCTCACCACACATCTAGATAAGTTCCCTGAGGGGTCTAGTTTCCAAAATGGTGTCACTTGTGGGGGGTTTCCACTGTTTAGGCACATCAGGGGCACATCCACTAATTATGCAAGCAAATTTTACATTCAAAAAGTCAAATGGTGCTCCTTCCCTTTCGAACCCTGCCTTATGACCAAGTAGTGGTTTTCCCCCACATATGGGGTTTCTGCTTACTCAGGAGAAATTGCACAACAAACTGAATGGTGCAATTTCTCCTGTTACCCTTATGAAAATGCAAAATTGGGGGCTGAAAAACATTTTTGTGGGAAAAATGTGAAAATTTTATTTTTACGGCTCAATGTTATAAACTTCTTTGAAGCACCTGGGGGTTTAAGGTGCTCACCACACATCTAGATAAGTTCCCTGAGGGGTCTAGTTTCACTTGTGGGGGGTTTCCACTGTTTAGGCACAATAGGGGCTCCCCAAACGCAACATGGCGTCCGCTAATTATTTAAGAAATTTTACATTGAAAAAGTCAAATGGCGCTCCTTCCCTTCCGAACCCTGCCGTGCGCCCAAACAGTGTTTTTTCCCTACATATGGGGTATCTGCGTGCTCAGGGGAAATTGCACAACAAATTTTGGAGTCCATTTTTTCCTGTTACCCCTGCGAAAATAAAAAAAATTGGGTCTAAAGTAACATTTTTGTGAAAAAAGTTAAATGTTCATTTTTTTCTTCCACATTCCAAAAATTCCTGTGAAGCACCTGAAGGGTTAATAAAGTTCTTGAATGTGGTTTTGAGCACCTTGAGGGGTGCAGTTTTTAGAATGGTGTCACTTTTTAGTATTTTCTGTCATAAAGACCTCTCAAAATGACTTCAAATGTGATGTCCCTAAAAAAATGGTTTTGTAAATTTTTTGGGAAAAATGAGAAATCGCTGGTCAACTTTTAACCCTTATAGCTCCCTAATAAAAAAAAATTGGTTCCAAAATTGTGCTGATGTAAAGTAGACATGTGGGAAATGTTATTTATTAACTATTTTGTGTGACATATCTCTCTGATTTAAGGGCATAAAAATTCAAATTTTGAAAATTGCTAAATTTTTGTCAAATTTCCGATTTTTTCACAAATAAACGCAAGTGATATCGAAGAAATTTTACCACAATCATGAACTACAATATGTCATGAAAAAACAGTCTCAGAATCAGGGGGATCCGTTGAAGCGTTCCAGAGTAATTACCTCATAAAGGGACAGTGGTCAGAATTGTAAAAATTGGCCTGGTCATTAACGTGCAAACCACCTTGGGTTGTAAAGGGGTTAATATGTAAATGAGCTGTTAAGATCTATGGGCAAGACATAGATCTCCCTGAGAATCTGCCTCCAGAGCTTAATTTAAATGAAGGACGTTTACATCAGGAGTGTTTGACAGAAGACAGCATCGCTGTGTGCACAGAGCCAAACAGCGTTCAATGTCAGTCAGCTGCTTCTGAGGCCACTGGCTCAAGTCGTGTATTAACTAATATGTCATAACAAGTTTTAGACCATCTTCTCTAGTTTTATTAGGGGACTTTATTTAACCCCTTCCCAACATAAAACGTAATAGTACATTCTGTGTTGAGTCTCCATGTATGACGCAAAGAAGGCAAATCCCGGCACTCACGTGTTGAAGGTTAATTCATTGATTCCACATATCGAATCAAGACTTTTCAGCCCGTCCAAGGCTTTTATCAATTGCAGGGATTTGCCTTCTTTGCACCATTATTCCTCCACGTGCACCACCTCTACAACAAAGGAGTGCTGACTACAGGTGCATCTCACAAAATTAGAATATCATCAAAAAGTTAATTTATTTCAGTTCATTGTTGGGTCTGGTGTCTCTCATCTTCCTCTTGGTCAGGCGAGTTTTCTGGCCCATCAAGCACAGTGATACTGTTGTTTTTAAACCAGGTATTGGTACTTTTGGCAGTGTGGACAGGTGCCAAGTCCTGCTGGAGAATGAAATTTCCATCTCCAAAAAGCTTGTCGGCAGAGGGAAGCATGAAGTGCTCTAAAATTTCCTGGTAGACGGCTGCACTGACTTTGGTCTTGATAAAACACAGTGGACCTACACCAGCAGATGACATGGCTCCTCAAACCATCACTGATTGTGGATACTTCCCACTAGACCTCAAGCAGCTTGGATTGTGTCCCTCTCCATTCTTCCTCCAGACTCTGGGACCTTGATTTCCAAATGAAAATTGGAACTCTGGGACCTTGTGGAATGTGTCAATGACTGTCTTCTGGACATCTGTCAAGTTAGCAGTCTTCCCCATGATTGTGGAGCCTACTGAAACAGACTAAGGGACCTTTTTAATTGCTCAGGAAGCCTTTGCAGGTATTGTTTGTTAATTATTCTAGTTTACTGAGATAATGACTTTTGTGTTTTCATTGGCTGTAATCCATAATCATCAACATTAACAGAAATAAACACTTGAAACAGATGACTCTGTTTGTAATGACTCTATATATGAGTTTCATTTTTTTGTATTGAAGAAATGAAATAAATTAACTTTTTGATATTCTAATTTTGTGAGATGCACCTGTATATCCCTATTGCATCCATGTATGACACAGGCTCAGGAGCTGGGTCCGCACTATAACAAGCAGATGCTGGCTGTGTTACATAGCTGCCATCTTCTTGTAACTGCAATGACTGGAGCTTGCAGTTTAGTTTGACAGCAGAATTTACTGTATATGATGGGCTTGCCAGTGCGCACATGCACCAGTTCCCTTTGACCCCCCACAACGAGATTGTGGGTTTCCGGTGGGTTGTCTTGGCAGCCAGGGACATGCTGAAATCCTACATGGCGGCGAAAATTGCCCTCTGGTGAAGTTAAGCCTGTGGCTGAGTTTAATACGAGAATGTCATTTTGTCTGTATACTTCAATTTAGTTGTATTGCAGAATATAGAATAAACGATTAAACTTAAAAAATAAAGTAATAAAAAAAAGTTTTTATAAAAATAAAAATTTGAGTCACCCCACATTTTTTGTATTAAAAATAAAGAAAAAAAGACTACTTAGTATCGCCACAACCTAACAAAATATAAAATTAAAGGGGTGGTCCGAAACGAATATTGATTTTTATGCTAATTATCTATTTATGGTAATAATCTAATTGCTTTTCTAATATTCTTCAATTATAAAGTCCCTACTGTTCCCGCTCTAATCTAAATGCTTCTTTTTACCTACTTCCATTTTGATGATATTTTGAGAATTCCTAGTGCATGCTGGAATACTCAAATGGGACGTTGTCACTGTGCAATATTCTTTTCAATGCACAGTGACAGTGCGCTCCTTTACTGGCAAGAGAGCGCACTGTCAGTATACTTTGTAAGGAGAGAATGCAGCAAGTAGGGACCAGCCTTGCCGCCGAAAAAGATATCACTTCTAAGGGCGGGGTTGGCCCCTGCTTGCTGTGTTCTTTCTTTACAATGCGCACAGAGATTGCACTCTCTTGCCAGTTTGTCACTTCTCATTAGAGCCGGCGAGGGAGCGCACTGTCACTGTGCATTGAAAAGATTCTAACGAGCATATGTCAGAATTGAGAACTGATGCATGCTCAATACAGCAGGGACTAGCCCAGCCCCTGAAACAAAAGTCACTGATGACGCTTTGTTTCAGTGAGGGGCAGAGGCTGAAGCAGTGACCGCAGTCTGTGCCCCCTGATGACATCTCGTTTGAGTATCCCAGCATGCACTGGGGATTCTTAAACAAAATTTCATCAAAACGAAAGTAGGTAAAAAAAAAAACAGAGAGGGAACGATAGGGACATTTTAACTAAAGCATATTAGAAAAGGTATTAGACTATTACAGCAAACAGATAAGCATTTAGGATTAAAATCAGTATTAGTTTCGGGTCACCCCATTAATTAACCTGAACACTAAACACCGCCTAGAGAAATAAAATGCCAGAATTGCATTTTATCAGTCGCTACACTTCCCCCAAAAGTCCAATAAAAAAGGATCAAAGGTCGTATGTACCCAGAATAGTAAGACATTCCCTAACACTGCGCCAATGACAGGTAAGTTGGGGTCTCCAAAAACAAAACCGCACAAGTTTGGTATCTCCGGAATCGCACTGACCTGGAGAATTATATCATTACCATACAATGAACGCAGTACCAAAAAAACAGGCGAAAGAAAACAATGGCGGAATTACAAGGGGGGTGGGTACCATTTCGCTGCACTTGGAATTTTTTTTACATTCTCTAGCAAAACGAATGGCGTCATTCAAAACTATAACTCTTCCTGCAGAAAACATACAACTGTGTTAGCGATGAATCAAAAAGTTATAGGGCTTGGAAGAAAGGAAGCAACAAAAGAGAGAGAAGAGAGACTGGGAAGGTAAGAGGTCACGTGACAGGAGCACAGCGTGTAAACGTACAGGCAGCTGATAGCCCACATCCAACAGGTCAGAAAAGAGCGCCACCTAGTGACCAGGCTTCATATTGCCTCCCATCCCTCAGAATAAACCTTCCCATGAAGCTGAAGTAAAAGTTGCCAGACGCTTGTATTACTCAAGGTCAGGGGGAACGCGGCTTGTGCGCATGAGCAGAAAGTAAAATGGCGGAGAGCGTCACTAATTCTCTCGTTCCCGTCCATATTGGATATTTCGCGTCACAGCGCAGTATATACACGGTGTATGTATCGTCCGCATTGTCCCAGCTGCCATGTTTCTGTGCCAACTTTTCGTTGTAACTGATTGGTTCTTCTTGGAGTCACCTGACTGAAGGACGCGACGCACGTCACCTGGGGGCGTACAGGCAAGATGGCGGCGCCCATGTTAGGTGAGTAGTACGGACGTGGGTCTGACAGTAATGTACGGCGGGCGGCGTCTAGACTGGAGCTGCACCTGCCTGCGAGCGCCTTCCTGCAGCTACTCCAGTCTACACAGCTGTGCGGAGGGGATGCCGGGAGCTGCTCCATTGTGGAGGGCTGCAGAGGAGCCTGCACTCATGGGGCACAGTGAGGGGGATTGTTACAGGACTTGTAGCTATACCTACACACAGCTGTGTATGTGTGTATATATATATATATATATATATATATATATATATATATATATATATATATATATAATCGTAAAAAGTAGCAGATTACTTCTTTAATGCCAGCCTTGTGCCGTGGCAATCAGGGTAATGGTAGTTGGGGTTGATGACGGCTGTGATTTGTCAAAAATCATAGCTGCTATCAACCCCTGGGGTTATATATATCCCCCCTCCTGCAGTACCTCACTCCTCTCAGCCCATTTATATACAATCCCATTCTGCAGTGCTTTGCTCCTTTATATGCAGCCTCATCCTGCAGTACATCACTTTGCTCAGCCCCTCTGTATATAGCCCTCTCTGTAGTACATCACTCTTCAGTCCCTATATATACAGCCCCGTCCTACAGTATATTACTCCTTTCAGACCCTCAATACTCAGCCTTTCTCTGCACTATAGTTCTCCATCCTGCCACCTATACTCAGTCCCATCCTGTAGACTCACTCTTTTCTGCCCATATACACAGCCCCATTCTACAGTTTCACTTTATTCAGCCCCCTATGTACAGCCTCATCCTGCAGAAAATTACTCCTTTCAGCCCCCAGTATACAGCCCCATCCTGTAACATCACTCCTCTCACCCCTTCTATATACAGCCCTATTCTACAGAAAATATTTTTCAGTCCCCTATACACAACACGGCAATACATCACTTCTCTCAGTTATCTGTATGCAGCTCCATCCTTCAGTTTCATTCCTTTTAACCACTCTATACGCACCCCTATACTGCAGTATATCACACCTTTCACCCCCCTTCTCCACAGCCCCTTCCTACAATTTATTAGTCCTTTCAGCCCTCTCCTGCAGTATATCACTCAATTCAGCTCCCTATACATCACATATAACATCCCTTCTCTCAGCCCCTTGTATACAGCCACATTTTGCAGTAAATCACTCCTTTTAGCCCCTTACAAAGCCACTTTCTACAGTACATTAATCCTCCCAGCCCACTGTATACAGCCACATCCTGCAGTTTCACTTCTATCAGCATCTCTGTATACAGCCTATTCTGCAGAACAATGCTCCTCTTAGCCACTTTATACATAGTTTAGTATGTCACTTCTATCAGCCCATATAAACTGCCCCATCCTAAAGTACATCATTTTCTCACCCCTTTCTATACAACCTCATTATGCTGTATATCACTCTTTTCAGCTCCCGTGTTTACAATGCATTCTGCAGAACATCACTCTTTTCAGCCCCTCTATGTACAGTGCCATCATACAGTAAACCAGTCCTTTCAGCAGCCCCACCCTGCAGTACATTACTCCTCTCATCCCCATGTATACAACCTAATCATACAATACATCACTCCTCTCATCACCCCATACACATCCCCATCCTGCAGTACATTGCTCTTCTCTTCCCCTCTATACGCAGCCCCATTTTGCAGTAAATAATTTATTTCAGCCACTTATACGCAGCCCCATCCTTCAGAACATCACTCCTAACAGCCCTCTATATACATAGCTCAATCCTGCAGTACATTGCTCTTCTCTTCCCCTCTATACGCAGCCCCATTTTGCAGTAAATAATTTATTTCAGCCACTTATACGCAGCCCCATCCTTCAGAACATCACTCCTAACAGCCCTCTATATACATAGCTCAATCCTGCAGTACATCGCTTCTCTCGACCTACTTTATGCAGCCCATTCCTGAAGTTTCATTCCTTTCAGCCACTCGAAATACAGCCCCATCCTGCAGTGTATATACCTCCTTTCAGCCCTTTATACACAGCCTTCTGTATGCAGAACATCCCTTCTCTCAGCCCTTCTTTACATGCTCCATCCTGTAGAACACCACTTTTCTGAGCCTCTCTATGCACAGAGCTATCGTGCAGTATATCACTCCTTTCAACCCCTTTATGCAGCCCCATCCTGCAGTGCATCACTCCTCTCATCCCCCCCCTGTATACAACCTCATCATGCAGTATCACACTCCTCTCATCCCCTCTTTACACAGACCCATCCTGCAGTAAATCATTCTTTTCAGCCACCTATACACAGCTCCATCCTGCAGAACATCTTTTCTCTCAGCCCAATCCTGCAGAAGATCTCTCCTTACAGCCCCTAATATATATAGCTCCATTCTGCACATCGATCCTCTTAGCAACTCCATTCTACATATGACAATATGTTAATAACAGAGAAACTGCCATACAATAAAAATAACAAAGGAAAAAAAAGTGGGCGGATTGCAAGTCACATGACAAGCACCCGTCCAAAGAGCAAGCTGAAAAATCTAGAAAAAAAGGAGAACAACCCAGCATAACATTGCAAGAATAGTAAGTTTATTGAGTCAAAACAAGAATAAGGAAAAAAAAAAGTTATAAATAGCAGACAAAAAGGGGTGACTAGGTGGAAAAAGAATTGCTAGAGGGTCAGGTGCATACAAATATGATGGTAGTAACAACGGTGCCTGGAATAGACGAAATTGCACAAATGCCCGTAATCAAGGAATACATATATATGTGTATATATCAATCATAAATATGAATATATAGAATAAGCATAAGAACAATCTCTAGTGGGAGACCCTATACAAGGAGACCTACCACCCGTAAGATGGCAAGGTAAAAACATAGAGGTAATGTATAAAAACCAGGTACCGAATCAGTATATAAAGTCATAGGTAATTACCTGACAGACAAGCACAGTCAGAGTGGAGGGGGGGAGAAGAAATGGACTGGTGCCAGGAGCCCGACGCGCGTTTCGCGGTGTGAACAACCGCTTTCTCAAGGGCAGGTGGCAATATGACAATATGTGTACCACTTTCACCGCATGAATAATATGGCAGGGTGTGTTCCTTTACTGAATGGTCAGTATGTTAGTACCGGTTTATGGTATCCTTCTTCTTAATTCAGCATTGCTGTAACTGATTTGTACCTACTTAGGGCCCGATTCATCATTTGCTATTTATTGAAGTCATTTCCTTTTTTGCATTGTGGTATTCGTTGACGTTTTTGTGCTAAATTCTTCAAAATGGAGCATGAGGTCCATGAATTTGGTGTAAAATCAAAAATGCTCTTTAAGTTTTCATTTTGTTTTTTTTGCATCTTTTCAGCCACAAAAGTCGTATTTCTTTTAAAAAGTAGCAAAAAAACCTGAAAACTTTCTGAAACCTTACTCCAGGGGGAAACGTTTCTGGAGTGAGATTTGCACAAAAAAAATATGGCATTTGGTAAAGGTCGCATTTTGTGAATGTTTAAAACATCTGTATATGCAAAGTTGTCGAGGAAAAATAGAAAAAATAGCTTTAAAAATGGCACAAAATGCATTGAGAATAAGGTGCAAATACTAAATCCACTAAAACGGGTGGGCAATTAATTTTCCCGAGGAGCCACATGAGAGACAGTGACTGTTGCGGAGGCCAACCCAATAATCTGAAATTAATTCTGCTCAATATTTAATATTAACATACAATTAATATAAATAATTATATTTAGTATCACTTAATATTGAGCAGAATTAAGTATGTTGACAGCCGCCCTGCCCACAGCGTGAGTCCACCACACAGCCGCCCTGCCCACAGCGTGAGTCCACCACACAGCCGCCCTGCCCACAGCGTGAGTCCACCACACAGCCGCCCTGCCCACAGCGTGAGTCCACCACACAGCCGCCCTGCCCACATATAGCGATGGCGGGGAATTCCTGGTGCGGCCCGTGTGCCACGGTTTCAGCCCTTCGGCTGTCCCGGTCCGCGGACCGGACTGGAACAACCAGAGGGCCGTCCGTGAGACGCAGTTTTTACAGGTCTTCGCTAAAAGATAGCAAATTACTCTAGAAAACTGGAGGTGAGTATAAGGTTTTTTTTTTAAATTTTTTTTTTTTTAATTTTAATTCTTTTTTAACGACCAGTACTATGGTACCTGTGTCTGGAGGAGAGTCTCCTTTTCTCCAGACCCGGGTACCATCCGCGCATTGAACCACATGATATCATGCGGATGTTATGCGGTCCAATGCAAGTCAAACGCCGCGATTCCGCAAAATAAATGTTAGTGCTGCGGATTTTTCCGCAATGATAATCCGCAGTGGAAATTTCCGCAGCATGTGCGAATTATCATTGGGGAACATTGCAGACCTTCTACCAAACGTTTTTTAAGCATTTCTGCGGCGGAATTGCTTAAACGCATGGTGGGCACACAGCCTTATATTTCCTGTACTGGAAAAACCAGCATCGGAGATGTCAGTTTTTTTTGTGTGTGCCGAATCATTATTACACATATCGGCGCCTGAGAAAAGCAGTTCGCGCTGTTCTTAGGCGCCGGGTGCAGCTCACATCATTGATCTCAGGGAGACCTGGCGACAGTGTGACCAGGCAACAAAGATGGGCATTGTAGTCAGTACCCGCAGTGTACATTATGTGTAAAATAAAGAGATAAATAAAAAAACAAAGTGGGCTCCCACCAATTTATTCATAACTAGCTGAGGGAAAGCCGCCCACTGGGAGCTGATATTAATAGCCAGGGAAAGGGGCCATTAGCCTAAAATGTTCCCTGGCTATTAACAGCTCACAGCTGTTTGATTAGCGTTTATTGGTTAGTTTACAGGGGGACCCCACATTTTTTTTTTTACATAGGGTCCCCCTATAAATTCCAACCAGCAAAGGCTAAACAGACAGCTGTGGACTGATATTAATATCCAGGGAAGGGACCATGGATATTGGCCCCCTCTGAGGCTAATAAGATCAGCCCTCAGTGGCCCCAGAAATGGCGCATCAATAAGATGCTCCAATTCTGGTGCTTAGCAGTGCACTTCTCACTTGTCCTGGTGCGTTGGCAAGTGCGGTAATAGGGTTGGGGTTGATGTCAGCTTTGTATTGCCAGCTGACATCAATCCCAGGGGTTAGTAAAAGAGGGATCTATAAGATGCCCCCATAACTCACCCCATAGTCAGATTGTAATATAAAAAACACCCAGAATAAAGTCATTTATTGAAATAAACACTCACCGTCCCTCTTTTTCCACTTTATTTAGGAAAAAGGAAAAATAAAAAAAGCTAATTTATACTCACCTGAAGATAATCCACTGAAGCCGATGTCCCTTGTAAAAGGCAAAAAATAAACAGCCATATTCCTCCCCTGTCCGACGAGAATATAATCCATATGGAAAACCCTAGGTCCCGCATCGTAATCCATCTCTGGGACATTGGCTGAGCGGTGACAAGATGCGACCGTTCAGACCGGAATCCATGCAGACACTACGCTGCCCGTGGGGACCGCTTCACTAACCTGTGGTGACGTCATTGAGGTTACCGCAGGTCAGTGAAGCTGTGGTTCCCTTGGGCAGCTGTGACCACACTTAGCTCCATGAGAAATTTGTCATGTCAAGTTCCAGCTGCAGCCGGATGTGACACAGTGACTCACCCCCCCCCCCCCCCCCGATTGATCGGCTGTGGGTGGGGTTTCACCGCGCATCACAGCCCAGTATCCAGCGTGCACTTTCCCAATGAATGCAGAGTAGAGGGAAAGCGCACGGTGGATGCTGGGCTGTGACGCGCGGTGAAACCCCGCGCACAGCCGATCAATCGGGGGGAGCGCGTCACTGAGTGACGCCCGGCTGCAGCTGGAACTTGACATCAGTGGATTTCAGAGCCGGCTGCAGCCGGGTCACATGATGCCTGGTGAGCCGCCAGCTATAGCTCTGCTCACAGACAAGAATCACAACACAAGGTACTTACAAAAAATCTTATTTCCACCTTTTAAATCGACGGGGGCATTCTCTATAGTAGTGGCACTTTTTATAGTATAGGCCATCAATATAAGATTAGTGGAGCTCGGGCTTCTGGTACCCGCACCAATCAACCCTACTTAGATGACCACAGTAACTTTAGGCAACCAGTGTGTCCCCTTCATTGATTACCAAGCACAGCTCTATACATTTGATAGTGGTGCTGTCTGGCATTTCAGCTGTGTGCAGTTCTGTTCCATTCAAGTGAATGAGAATGAACTCAAAACACCAGGCACGACTGCAACAAAAATGTACACAGCTGTACCTGGTAAACAGTGAAGTGGACTCCGCACTTGTTGTAGCACTGCGGCCCCCTTCAGTTATCTGATTGTTGGATTGCTGGGACTCAAACGCTACACTGATTTTGGGCTGTAGAATCTGAGTCATGGAATCGGAGTCACTATAAAATGGATCGATTCCTAAAATATATAATAAATAGTTTGATATGAATCTGTGCTGCACTTTATGTACATGCTCAGTAGTGAGGCCGTGAGATGAACCTGTGCTGCACTTTATGTACATGCTCAGTAGTGAGGCCGTGAGATGAATCTGTGCTGCACTTTATGTACACGCTCAGTAGTGAGGCCGTGAGATGAATCTGTGCTGCACTTTATGTACACGCTCAGTAGTGAGGCAGTGAGATGAATCTGTGCTGCACTTTATGTACACGCTCAGTAGTGAGGCAGTGAGATGAATCTGTGCTGCACTTTATGTACACGCTCAGTAGTGAGATGAATCTGTGCTGCACTTTATGTACATGCTCAGTAGTGAGGCCGTGAGATGAATCTGTGCTGCACTTTATGTACACGCTCAGTAGTGAGGCAGTGAGATGAATCTGTGCTGCACTTTATGTACACGCTCAGTAGTGAGGCAGTGAGATGAATCTGTGCTGCACTTTATGTACACGCTCAGTAGTGAGGCAGTGAGATGAATCTGTGCTGCACTTTATGTACATGCTCAGTAGTGAGGCAGTGCTGTGGAGTCGGGGAAATTGAGGAGTCGTAGTTTTGGCTTATCAACTCCACAGCCCTGTAATCAGATATCAATGTCCTAGTCTAATTTGCATTCAGACGTCCATGCAAACTAGTCCAAGATCAGACCTCAATGCACAGACTGGATGTGACTCTCCTGACCCAAGTGTGCCAGCTTCATAGAAATCTATGAAGCTGTCACGACGCTCGGGTTGAGAGACACACAGCCAGTCTGTGCATTGAGGTCTGATCTTGGACCAGTTTGCATGGACAGGTTGAGCTATCAATATCAAAGTCCCAGAAATTCCCTTTAGGAATGTTAAGTTATAAGATGAGAATAGGGCATACTTGGTTATACTTACTATGCAGTGTCTCCATTTTCTTGACTGGATAGACCGAATTAGCTTACAGTGGGAACTTGAATTCAACTGTGGATAGCAAGGACACATTTGGACACTTCAGGAAGAGTACTGTCAGCGGTTGCTCATTGGGGGGCATACACCTTTTGACAGGTACTATTTGAAAGGGTTTTCCCACCAAAGTAAATGATGGTATTTTGCTAGAATATACCCATCTGCCTGGACCCCCACTGATCAGCCACATCGCTAGTTAGGCTGTGATTTTCCCTACACAGCTATGCTCCAGTCCACCTGCTGTGCGGGGGAACTACAACATAGTGAATTTGTTCTATCCCTTCTTTTCCCAGATCAGCAGGGGTCCCAGCTAACAGTCTTTCTAGTTTTGCTTTACGATTTTTTCACACTGCTTCTTCCAGCACACTGCTAGATCATAAAGATTTTTTGGGTCTTCTTCCATATATAGCATATTGTATATTCACTCTCGAATATAGTCTGGGAATTGTAAAGGTTGTGGAATAACTTTTAAAGATGAACTTTCACTGTTTTTTATTTTTTTTTTATTTAAACGGAGTTCCTGCTCCAGTTTCTGCTGCCCCACAGATTCAGAAGCAGTTTTTCTTTTGTGCCTCCATTACAAAGTTATGTCCTCCGAATTTTCCTTTCAATCATCTGGGCTCGCAAGCAGTCCGAATGGTACATTTCTTAGATTCCCTTTTTTTGTTTGTTCTAATAGCTCAAGATTTAGAAAAGGTGTTTTTTTTTAAGGGTTTTAAACAATTTGGGTAAAGCCCCCGTCTCACATAGCGAGATCGCTGCTGTGTCACGGTTTTGGTGACGCAACAGCGACCTCACCAGCGATGTCGCTATGTGTGACACTTTGCAGCGATCAGGCCCCTGCTGTGAGGTCGCTGATCGCTGCAGAATGTCCTGGACCTTTGGTCGTTGCCCTCCCGCTGGTCAGCACACATCGCTGTGTGTGACCAGCGGGAGCAGCGATCAGGCTGGTAACCATGATAAAGTGAGCGGTAACCTCCCGCTCACCGTAGCAGGCTGGTAACCCTGATAAACAGCGGGTTATTAGGTATGCGTGTGCCCCTAGTAGCACGATGTTTACCATGGTTACCAGACTGCTCCTGCTTCAGCAGGCTGGTAACCAGGAGCAGGACATCGTGGAAAGATTCTTTCCACGATGTCGCTGCTCCCCTGATCGTTAGTGAGTCTGCATGTTTGACAGCTCACCAGTGACCACATAGCGACGCAGCAACGATCCCTGACAGGTCGTATCGTTGTCGGGATCGCTGCAGCATCGCTAAGTGTGACGGGGCCTTAACACTCGGAAGTGATAAAATAACCAGTACTTACCTGTTCAGTCTCCTGCTATTCATAGCTGATGACCTGGAGCTTCGGGAAACTGAACAGAAGAGTATTATTTTAAGTGTCTATGCTGAATAAAAAGATCAGCTTTCCTGGAGACACAGACCCAATGCACTGACGATCGTTCGGCTGACAGCCATCTCAGTAGCGCTCCTTAGCCAAAGCCCTACAGTGTTCTCTATGAGAAAGCTGCCAGCTGATCTCTGTGAGAACAATGCAATTGGCAGCCCGAAATCAGACAAGTGCGATCAACATCTTCCCTGACCATCATTCTGACAGATGACCTATACATATTAGACTGATAAAGGCAGGTTCGGCCAACATTAGTCTGTGTATGGGGGCCTTAATCCTGCCTAATGAGATGTCTAAGAACTTTTCCTGAAAGAACAGGAAACATGAGTCTAGAATAGCCCCAGTGGACAGTATGAAAATTGTAAGGTGGCTAATTTTGATGTTTAATAAAGATCTTGATTAGAAATGAGCAAATGTGTTTGAGCGAAACTGAATTGTACTCCAACTTTACAAAAATCTTCATTTGGCAAAATGCTGAATTTTTTTTTTTATTTTATTTTAATTCCCTTTCTCTATCCCTCTGGCCATCATATTTCTGGACCATCAAAAGGTTAAAAAAAAAACAAAACAACTTATATTCATGGCACTGTGAACGCTTGCTTGTGCATAACCCTCCCAGGCCAGATCAGAGCCAGAAATCCTGACCTAGCATGAGAGGGGATCAAAAGATGTGACCATGACATCACGGAGAAGTAAGTGGTGAGTATATAAGGATTATTATTATTTTTTTTTTTTTACAAATAAGGGACAATTAAATTCACAAAGAATAACTTCTCTGCTAATTGAATATCCTGGGAAAATCCGTGCGAACAGGCAAAATTCAGATTTGCATAATCTGCTCATCTCTAACCATGAATATATATATATATATACAGTACAGACCAAAAGTTTGGACACACCTTCTCATTTAAAGATTTTTCTGTATTTTCCTGACTATGAAAATTGTACATTCACACTGAAGGCATCAAAACTATGAATTAACACATGTGGAATTATATACTTAACAAAAAAGTGTGAAACAGCTGAAAATATGTCTTATATTCTAGGTTCTTCAAAGTAGCCACCTTTTGCTTTGATGACTGCTTTGCACACTCTTGGCATTCTCTTGTTGAGCTTCAAGAGGTAGTCACCGGAAATGGTCTGCCAACAATCTTGAAGGAGTTCCCAGAGATGCTTAGCACTTGTTGGCCCTTTTGCCTTCACTCTGCGGTCCAGCTCACCCCAAACCATCTCGATTGGGTTCAGGTCTGGTGACTGTGGAGGCCAGGTCATCTGGCGTAGCACCCCATCACTCTCCTTCTTGGTCACATAGCCATTACACAGCCTGGAGGTGTGTTTGGAGTCATTGTCCTGTTGAAAAATAAATGATGGTCCAACTAAACGCAAACCAGATGGAATAGCATGCCGCTGCAAGATGCTGTGGTAGCCATGCTGGTTCAGTATGCCTTCAATTTTGAATAAATCCCCAACAGTGTCACCAGCAAAGCACCCCTACACCATCACACCTCCTCCTCCATGCTTCACGGTGGGAACCAGGCATGTAGAGTCCATCCATTCACCTTTTCTGCATCGCACAAAGACACGGTGGTTGGAACCAAAGATGTCAAATTTGGACTCATCAGACCAAAGCACAGATTTCCACTGGTCTAATGTCCATTCCTTGTGTTCTTTAGCCTAAACAAGTCTCTTCTGCTTGTTGCCTGTCCTTAGCAGTGGTTTCCTAGCAGCTATTTTACCATGAAGGCCTGCTGCACAAAGTCTCCTCTTAACAGTTGTTGTAGAGATGTGTCTGCTGCTAGAACTCTGTGTGGCATTGACCTGGTCTCTAATCGGAGCTGCTGTTAACCTGCGATTTCTGAGGCTGGTGACTCGGATAAACTTATCCTCAGAAGCAGAGGTGACTCTTGGTCTTCCTTTCCTGGGGCGGTCCTCATGTGAGCGAGTTTCTTTGTAGCTCTTGATGGTTTTTGCAACTGCACTTGGGGACACATTCAAAGTTTGCCCAATTTTTCGGACTGACTGACCTTCATTTCTTAAAGTAATGATGGCCACTCGTTTTTCTTTACTTAGCTGCTTTTTTCTTGCCATAATACAAATTCTAACAGTCTATTCAGTAGGACTATCAGCTGTGTATCCACCTGACTTCTGCACAACACAACTGATGGTCCCAACCCCATTTATAAGGCAAGAAATCCCACTTATTAAACCTGACAGGGCACACCTGTGAAGTGAAAACCATTTCCGGTGACTACCTCGTGAAGCTCATCAAGAGAATGCCAAGAGTGTGCAAAACAGTAATCAAAGCAAAAGGTGGCTGCTTTGAAGAACCTAGAATATAAGACATATTTTCAGTTGTTTCACACTTTTTTGTTAAGTATATAATTCCACATGTGTTAATAGTTTTGATGCCTTCAGTGTGAATGTACAATTTTCAAAGTCAGGAAAATACAGAAAAATCTTTAAATGAGAAGGTGTGTCCAAACTTTTGGTCTGATATGTATGTATGTGTATATATATATATATATATATATATTACTACACCGAACACAAAAACCTGATTTAAATAATAAGTCATTTTCTGATCCCACATTTCTTTATGGGAGAATTGACACACAACTGTCAAGTCATATTCAAATCTAAAAAACCTTGCTAAAAATCAAGAATGTACAATTCCTAAAGTTTTGGATCCAGAATACATCAGTTCTGGGGGGACAAGTAAAACAAGCAGCTGGCTAATTTTTAGTGCAGATTCTAAAATGCTCTAAACTGTTCTGTTTTGTGATTGCCAACCCATATATACCCCCTTTGCCTACTCCTGCTTGGCGTATTGAAGCTGGATCAGTAGACATTGATGGCGGCAGTGACCTCATATTTAGGTATTAAAGTGATGGTCATGTCATTTACCCACCTGACTGGCTCCCTTATATTTATTTTTGTTTCAGAGTCCTAATCTAGTGAAGTAAAATCTAATTATGCGTGTTTTCCTTGTATGTTTTCTAGTGCCCCATCTGCAGTCAGGGGTGTACCATAGTTTTGTCCTCTACCCATGGAAGCGAAGTCTGTATAGCAGTGCTTTGCTGTGTGCTGCACAGGACTGGAGAATTAAGTAAGTGTTCTGGATCCCTTTATCATATATATATGTAATCAAGCATCAATGTAACACGTTTAGTCCTTCTGGGCATTTTCTGTTTTTGTTTTTTCTTTTCTTTTAGGCATGGTTTTGCACGCAGTGGTTCAGAATATGGTCCCATGACAGATCTTCCAGATTGGAGTTTTGCAGGTAAATGAGTATATTGAAGGGCTGCCATGGAGAATTAGCTTTAAATGGCAATTCTTACCGCTATTTCTTTACATTGTTTCCATCCAACACACAGCAAACCAACCCTTTTCTTAGAAATTATACATTTTCTAAACTGAGTAAAATATAACTTAAGTAAAATATCTCTAATCATTGCAGGTTTATTCATTTGCTTAATTTAAAGTGGTTTTACAGGTTTTTAAAATTGGTGCCCCATCAGCAGTGTAAACCAATGATATTAAAGAGGTTGTCTGGGTATATAATAGTGATCCTGTATCCTAAGGACAGGTCATCATTATCAGATCACTGGTGGGGGGTCCTGACACTTGACATCCCCATTGATCAGCTGTTATCAGCTTCGGTGGCTTATTGATGTAGACATCTCACTGATCGGCTGCTGATTGGTAAGGTGCTGTTGTCAGTCCTCAACAAATTTGATATTGATCACCTATGATGAGGATGGGTCATCAATATAATATATGAATAGTTAGGTCCGGCTCTCGGCACCCTTCAATTAATTGTATGAAAGGGCCATGACACTCGGTGAGTGGCTTTCATTTATTACATTGGGTTTTACCCTGCTCCTCACTGCACACAACATAGTTCTTGCAGCAGCTCTGGCTTTTCCCAATTAAGAGATTGGACAACTGCTATTCATTGGTATATATATCTCATTCATCTGCTGTGTGTTAACCCCTCTGAAATCTGCATTGTACTTCCATGTCATCTGCAATGCTCTGCTGCTATTTATTGGTATATATATATCTTTCAGCTACATTGTTTAATCCATGATACTTTAAGGTCATCACACTCCCTTTAACAGTTTATGATCCATGTCGATCTGCTAGTCTGTTTTTGTTTCTGCAGTTTTATTGGCCCCTGCTGTCTTAACCTAGCTGATTGCTAACGAGTTAAATCTGTGTTAGATCTAAGCACATACTTCCCTATATATATTGAGACATAGCTAAGGAGCATTTATGAATATTTTTTCAAAGTGTGTCGCAGTTAGATATGTGTAACATACCTGGCGGCGTCCTTGCATAGTGGTCCATCTCCCACTGTGCAAGAGCGCGCACTTGATCTCCAGTCCAGTCTGCTAGCCTGGCTTCCCTCCATGCTGTTTGCTTGCCTCTGTTTCTGCTGCTTAAGGGCGGCGCCCGATCACTTCCTGTTTCTTGTACCTGCTGCAGACACACCCCTGATGCGTCCTCAGCCTATTGCTGTCTGTCACCTGGTATTTAACCCAGCTCCTCCCAAGAAACCCTGCCTGAGCATTGTGTTTCATTCAGTGTGCTCTTTCACTCTGTATGTGCCAGGTGTCTGAACTCGTACCTA